>NC_072381.2:110315000-111565000 GCF_028885625.2 Pongo pygmaeus
TCGTTCAAATATTGTCCTGTGCTCTGAAATCCATAAGCAAGTCCTCCCCACTCCCTGCACAACTTCAAATGGATGTCCTTAATACCTGTTCCTTTACCCTTGTCTTATGTAGGATGAGCATCTCTTGCTCCACAGGATCACTTCTGAAAACCCTGATCTACACCCCGTCATATAAGGGTGAGGCAGAAGGGTTTATTCCCCAGGAGGCCACCCTTGGCCATTCAGGCAGATACAAGGAGTTTGGAAGAATGCTTTATGATCCTTTACTCTGGGATCATCGTGGTCCAGCCCATTAGTCCACAAGTGGGACTCAGATTCCAAAGTGGTTTCTCTGCTCCATCCCTCTAGCTCCTTCTCCTGTGATTATTTTATCCCGGGGGTTTTCATATGGCCACTCTCTTGTGATGGGCGGATGAATTTATTTTCTCTGTGACTACCTGCCTTTTACTTGGCCCCTGGTCCTCCAAAAACTTTTTTTTTTCAATAATGAACAATTCAGTATGGTGGTAGCATAAAGTACAGTCTTCCTAAAGCTCAGCTCTGGTCATGTATTCACCTGCTGAATGAATGAATGAATGAATGAATGAATGAACAAAATACAACAAAATTAAAAATAAATGTCCCAAGCCAACAAAAAGACAAGGACAGAATCCTAGAACCAATATTAAGGGTATAGAAGAAAACAGAGTGGGAATAGAAACTATTAAGTACCTCATCTATATCAAGCACTGTGCTAAGTGTATTACTCTGCTATCTAATTGTAATATTCTAGCCTCTATTTGTTCGTTAATGCCAAGCCTCATGGTACTTATTTTTGTGTGGGTATATGTGTGTGCATGTGTGTGTGTGTGTGTGTGTAGCTATGCGTGTTTTAAATATTAGCCCATTTTCACATGGACTTGTCTATGCTGCTTTATTATAAGGTGCCCTGGATTGTAAAATGTCCCCCACAGGTGGTGGTGGTGGTGTTTTTTTTGTTTGTTTGTTTGTTTCGTTTTTTGCTTCTGTGTGAGCCGTAGAAGTATCAATGTTCATAGACAGTTTTATGTGTATTTATCTACTAGGAATTCCTGCATCTATTGTGCAGATTTTGTGAGTTCAAACTCATATTCATAGCTACAGCTAGCTTGGGGTTTTATTTTCTTTTGTGTGTCAATTCCTATGCTACCCCCAACCCCTGCACCCTAATCCAAGACACTGATCAGAAGACAGTTTGCTGCTGCACACTCAGATAGTGACCAACATATTGCAAGGCACCATATCATGTATCAGATAACACTTCAAACTTTGTATATTGGGCTCATTTCCCATTGTTTACCACATAAGGCATAAAGATAAGTGTCTTTTCCTTATGTAGGTATTATCACTTACCCATCAGTTCCCAGAACATAGGTGTCTTTCCCAAAACACCACGGGTCATTATTGAGTCAGACACTGATTTATTTTTGAGGTCTTAGTTTGGTTTTGACACTCAGGAATTTAATTTGAGGCTCAGAAATTATTTAAGATTTTTGAACTATACTTTATCTATATTAGATCAAAGTGTTTGTTGGGAGATGGGGTTCCATCCAGTTGGAAATGTGGCTTTTCTATTTCTCCTAGATAATTTTCAGACTAACCATGTAAGGTAGGTATCATTAACTCAACTTTACAGATAATGTTGTGAAGGTTCAGGATAGTTAAATAAGTTTTCGGAGGTCACATAGCCAGTAAGTGACAGAGCAGAGACATTCAGGAGCCAGCAAAGGAGAGAGAAGGAGAATGTTTCTGGAAGCAGGAAGAAAACCAGGAGTGAGCAGTGCCTTTGAATTCACGGAAGGAGAATGGTGTAAAGTTTGGAGAAGAATCAAATACTGTAGAGGGGCAAGGGCTGAGAAAATTATTGGATTTGGCAGTTTTCTAGAGAGAACAGATTGTGTCTAAGTGGTTCTTTGAAGTGTGCCTGGAGGGCAGGGATTGTGTTGTCCTGTATGCTTCCTTTAGCACCACTTGAAAATGTGCTCTTAAATGTTTTTTGATGGTGATGTTGATTATCCAAAACATTTCCTTGAAATAGCACTTTCCATTGCAAAACTTATGCGAGGATATGGGGTCAGGTTCAGCTTCATGCTTACCCTTTGAATATACTTGTTCTCTGGGAGGATGCCTATAGAACCCCTTTAAGGAAAAAACACTGAAAGGAAGGATCAGTTAGTGACAGGTCAATTAAAAGAAGCAGTTTCGCTAACTCTAGCCTTGAAAGCAGAGGTGGAACATTCTTTCATGAACACAGACAAGTTATTTTGTAGTATGCTAAGCTCTTCAGGCACAATATGTCTTTCAATCCTTTGGAAAAGGACACAACTGTTCCCATTTTAGAGATGAGGAAACTAGGGTTTTAGAGCATCCAAGTGACTCAAATTATCAAAGGTAGAAATGACAGAATTGAGATTCACAGACATGTCTGACTTCATAGCAAAGCATCTTAATTCTTCAGGTCCCACAGTGGGATCTGTTTTAAGTGGTTCTTGAAATTTCCCTGGACACGTGGGGAATGTGACTGCCAAAATCAAGATGAGAGATCAATAGGTTTCAAATTATCTTTCAGACACTAAGATGTGTGCCCAGGTAGGCCCCAGGTGATGGATGATTAAGGACCTGCATAGCCTCTGATTTTGGCCCACTGGTCTCTCCTGAAGAGCAGATAAAAGAGTGTTGCAGGCTGGAGAAGGGGTGCCTGCATCGTGACAAAGGAGGGGAGACCAAGAGATTCACCCTGCTTCATATGAAGCCATTTCTCAACCTAGGTAGAGGTGACAGGTTCATGCATCTAATTATTCATTCTTCCTACAAACATTTATGGGTTCATTTTCACAGAATAGCCTTTTATTGAAGACTGACTTGTGATGGCAGTAACCTCAGATAGGTAGGAATAAGGATTTATATCCTAGAGAGTAACGGGAAATGCCCACCCTGCATCAGGCACTGAGTCGGAGTGTAAGTGCCACAGAATGAATAAGGTAGTGAAGAGGTGAGCTGTCCAATACAGAAACCTCTAGATACATGTGGCTGTAAATTAAATTGAATTAATTATGAATAAATAAAACAATTCCATTTCTCAATGGCACTAACCACATTTCAAGTATTCAGTAGCCCCATGTGACTGGTACCTACCCTCTTGGGTAACGCAGATGTAGAACTTTTATATCATTGCAGAAAGTTCTACTGGACAGTGTCAGTGAGAACGAGTATTGGCTCTGGAGTCAGAAGGCCTGGATTGGGACCTGGTTCTGTTCCTTAGCATCTGCGTATTTGTATGTACTTGAGTGCGTTCCTTCATATCTCTGCTTTTCTTCCTTTACCTACAAAATAGGGAGCACAATTGGAATAGCAAAATAAGGAATATCATATAGAGTACTCGCTGTGTTCCCGGCACCATTGTAATGGCTTTATTTGTATTAATTAATGTAATACTGACAACTACCCTACTAGGTAAGTGCTGTTACTATCCCTGTTTCATAGATATAAATGCAGGCATAGAAAAGTTCATGCAGCTCATGCATGGTGGCAGTGGGAAGTAAACCCCGACAGCTGGGATCTGGAATCAGGGCTTTCCATCTTTGTTATAATTCCTAACAATGGCATCGCTCTCACAGTGATGGTGGGAGAATTAAATCATTTACTCCACTAAGATTGTAATATCCGCCTGGCGTGGAGTGAAAGCTGAGGAAATGTTAGTTATTATAATATTATTCTGGCCTTCAAGGAATTTAGAGAAACTCTACTTTTTATTCTGTTCAGGAGTCTAGGAGGGGTGGACAGCCTGTTCCTCTTGTTAGTAGAAAATAGCAAAACATGGCAGATAAAGGAGCTTAGTGGGAGACACAGCCCTTAGCCTTGCTCTTGCCTACCCTAGATGTGTCACTGCCCTTCTCTGCCTCAGTTTCCTCATCTGTAATACGGGGATTGAACTAGAATGTCCCTGAACTCTGCTTGCTTTTTCCAAATTCTCTGATTCCGTGATAAATGGAGCCTAATTTGTGTTGTACAATTCAAAGTTATGTATAAATATTAGCTTATGGAACTGGTTAATCACTGAGTGTCAGATAAATGTGCAGAGCAAGGTGTTTAATATGTTTACATAAACTGTACAAACCACTTTTCATTAATTGTGCTTTCCTAGCGTCCTAGCAGGAGCGTGTTGAAGCAGGGAACTTGACATGGGCACCTGTCCCCCTAACTTTGCATCTGGACCTTGCTTTGATTTATTCCACGGGCTCCCTCCTGTGCACTTGGGAACTGGGGCTTTGAAAGTGTTTATGCAAACAGTTCAGCCCTTAGAACTGGCAGCACATAAGGTGTTATCTCTGTCTTCAGACAGGCTATGCTCCTTGTGGGCACTTCATTTTTCATCCAGTCAGGGAAAAGATGGGAATTACCACTAGTTTACACCTGGATGCCATACCTCCTTGTTTCCTCTTATCCCTTTCACCTCCTTTTTTTCTCTTCTTTTTTTTTTTTTTTTTTTTTTTTTTACCAGAGAAGATCCAGGATAATTTCAGGGCAGTTATGGGGAGTTTCTCAGGTGTGATAAAAGTTCTCTGAGTTTTTGTTCCATTGATTTTTATGGGACTGTGGATGGCTATAAAATCAGAGTGGGCACAGTGCAGCTGTCTGCCTGACAGCATGGGCTATGTAGGAAGCCTGGAGGGGTTGGGGCCAGAGCAGGATGGACAGAGAAGGGATGGGCTTTGATGCTGTACCAGCCAGGCTCTGCCTGGGAGCAGAAGGTTGACCTTGGCTGGAATTCCAGTGAGAACTGAGTGAAGGGACTCTCTACGGACGGATGTGCAGGGTTTAAGGAAGCAACATGGCATGGCAAGGCACCCAGGAATGAGCAGCAGTAGGAGGCTTTTGAACCTGGGCCTGAAGGGGCAAGGACAGGAAACCATGTTACTGAATTTCTGAACAGAGCTGGAATTAAGGGGTAGAGGGGTACCGAACAGCTGAAGTCAAAGGGATTGGAGCTTCTGCCAGAAACTTGGGGACCAGGCAGAATAGGAAGTGGGAAAGATGAACTCTAACCTCTCCTCTCCTCTTCTTAACTACCAGATCCCTGCTGTTTGTTTTTGTTTTTGGCTGAATGCAACAGGATGGCAAAACGCAGGGAAGCCAGGTGGGCTAATGCAACCATATGGGTGAGCCCTGTGGGGGTATAGAATAGAGTAGAAGAGGTCAGAAAATGATTTTGGGGTGAAGGCAAATGGAGAATAATCAGCACAGACAGATGTGGAGAGCTGTGTGTGAATGTGCGGTAATAGAGTGAGGTGGGGGGAAGTGGGGGGGCGGGGGGAGTGCATCGAGAATGCAACATTCAGTCTTGTCAAGTCTCCCCTTCCCTTCCACCATTCGTAATCAGCTCCTCTCTAAACAGGCTAGCATGAAATACTTACTGAACTATAACCATGGAGAGGCAACCGTGAATACGGAAAGGGCATTCGATGTGAATTAGATAGATCTGAGTTTTCTTTGTAATCGTGATATAGTTCCTTATTAGCTAAGTAGCCTTTAACCAGTTACTCAAACTTTCTCATTCTCAGTTTTCATATCTGTAAATTATATGAATACCACAGGATTGCTAATTATATGAATACCACAAGATTGCTATTAAGTTGAAATTGGATAATGAATATAATACACCTAGCCCAGGACCTGGTGTTTAGTCTCACATTCATTCAACAAATGCACCCTTGGGTGAGTAGAATTAGCCAGGGCTCTTGCATTCAGGTAGCCAACAGGTTGGTTAAAGGTGGATATTCATTGTATATACATAGAAACAAACATGGAATTACACAAATTTTTGTGTAAAATTATATTCATTACAGACATATATGCAGATTCATACCCAAAGTGTTAAGAAGGCAAAGACCAAGGTGATATAAGATAAAGGGAGGAAAGTTTATGTTGGGGATTAGGGAAATCCTCTCTGAGGAAGAAATACAAAGGCTGAAACTTGGAGGATGAGTAGTTGCTAGCCAGTGAAGTGTTCAGTGTAGTAGGGGGAGGAGGAATAATAGCAGGGGCAGAATTATATGCAAGATGGAACACCGTCCTCCTTTAGATCTTCTCCTTCATTAGTTATTCCTTCCAGAAGACTTTCATGGTTCTGCCTCATCTTTGTAACCTCTCTAAATAAGGAAGAGCCCTTGGGCACAGTTCTCAAACCTCCTTCATCTCTGCCCTCACTCACTCCGTTCATGATCTCATCCAGCTCTCAGTTATCTATACCACTTATTTGTCCTAATTATCAGCCCAGATCTCTCCCCTAAATGCTAGACTTGTTCATTTAACTAGCTACTTGATATCTCAACATGGGTATCTTATAAATATGCCAAATAGTCCACTCTAAAATTTAGCACCGGGTTTCTTTTCATTTCCTTTCACTAAATATCCTCCTCTCACAGTTTAATTCTTCAATTTCTTTTCTTTTTTTTTTTTAAGATGGAGTCTTGCTCTGTCACCGAGGCTTGAGTGCAGTGGTGCCATCTCGGCTCACTACAACCTCCATCCCTTGGGTTCAAGCGATTCTCCTGCCTCAGCCTCCCAAATAGCTAGGATTACAGGCACATGCTATCACGCCCAGCTAATGTTTTATTTTTAGTAGAGACAGGGTTTCACCATGTTGGCAAGGCTGGTCTTGAACTCCTGACCTCAGGTGATCCACCCGCCTCTGCTTCTCAAAGTGCTGGGATTACAGGCATGAGACACCTCGCCCGGCCAATTCTTCTAATTTCTCAGGGCAAATACTTTGGAGTCTTGGCTCTTTTCTTCATTTCATACCCTGCAATCAGTCCCTAAGCAAATTGTCTTGATCTACTTTTAAAATACAAACAGAATCACAACACTCTTTACTTCCTCCTCCTCTACTCACTTCCGGTTCATGTCACCTTCATTCCTCTCTCACATGGATTATTGTAACAACCTCTTCCTCCCTAATCCACATACCATCTACTCTCCGTAAAGCAGCCAGACTGATCCACTAAAATGTAAGTGGTATTATGTTATCCTTGCTCAACAATCTCCAGCAGCTCTCATCTCACTCAATATACTTTAGGCCTTCCATGGCTCATAAGATTATACAGAATTTCCACTTCTCTCTGCCCTTGCCACTTCTCTGACCTTATCTCTCTGTGCCCCAACCACTTAATTTTCTTTGCTCTTCTTCCAGTTGACAAACACAGTCCTGTCTTGCACTGTTTGGGATATGATTATCCACTTGGTTCAAGTTCTCACTACCTCCAGGTCTCTGCTGAAATCACATCTTTTTGGAAATGCCTTCCCCAACCATCCTATGTAAAATCTAACTTCTTCTCAACTTACAACAGGCGCCCCTTATCCTGCTTTATTTTTCTTCATAATAGTTTGGCATCATTCAGCATGGTAATTCTTATCTGTGGCATGTCTGTTACTCCCGGTAGAATTAGAGCTCTAGGAAGGAAAAGACTTGGTCTCTTTTGACCCAGGCTGCATAGGATGGGTGATCTAGACTTACCTGTTGACCAACTGGATAAGTGAGTGTGAGAAAGTCCCAGCACAAGATCTTCACTCTAGTGACAGCTCACATTCTAGTGAAAGCTCCTTCCCCAAAGAAGAAAAGGAAGTTACTCTAATCTAGTGTTAGTGACTTCCTTTCACCCTGAAGTTCTACCTAGTGGTTGGGCATTTTAACCAGTTGGTTAATTAATATTTATGAGGAATCTACTTATTGTGCAGCCCTGTGTTCAGTGTTATGAGAGATACAGAAAAATGTGTGATATAATTTCTGCTCTCAAGGATCTTTACAGTTTAGTTGAGGTGAAAATACAACAACAACAATTAATACCAGGCAGTGGTATTAATATGAATAGCTATATTCCAGGCAGTGCACCAAATCCTTACATTCAGAATCTCATTTAATTCTTATAACAGGATACCATTGTTATACCCATCACTCATCCTCCTCCCAGAGAAACAAACAAACATAAGAAAACAGAATCCTAGAAAGCAGAAGTAACTTTTCCAAGATGAATGTGTGAGTGTGAGTTAGTGAGAGGGAAGAAAGTGAGTGAAACAGCAGAAGCTGGGTTCAGATCCACCTGCCTGACATTCAGAGCCATAATTGCAGACCGTGTTTTCTGAACCCCCTCCCCTAACCGCCCAAAAAATCTGGCCACAAGGTCAGTTCATGACATGAAAATTTATTGTCATGTCTTGAAATAGGTAGTCATTGGTTAGTTATTTACAGGAGTGCTTACTAGGTACCAAGCAGAGTTGTTTGTGCTGGGCATAAAATGATGAGTAACCCCTGGCTTGGTCCTGCCTTCAAAGAGCTCAGAAGGTAGGACAGAAATTTGAAATTAGGACATAAGCTAGAAATCCAGAAATATGGGGACCTCTTTCCTGGGAAGAAGTCCCCTCTGGGCTGTATAACTGGACTTATCACAATAAAGAAGGGACTTAAGTTTGACCTAAAAGATGGGGTGGGGTGGGGATATGTAGCTGGACGGGAATGGAGAAGCAGGAACAAAGAAATCGCTGGCCTGGCATGATTCTGATTGCATGGCGTGATTTCTGTTTAGCATTTCTGATTCAGCTTGAGTAACTCTGGGAAGCTTTTTTGATCTCTACCAAGCTGCCTTAAGTCCTTTACAGTTGCTGCAGACATAGCTCCATCTTAGCATTAACCACTTCATATTATAACCACCCCATTTTGCACAAGACTATGAGCAATAGTGAACAAGACACCTTGTCTTTTCTTCTGGGAATCTCTAGTAGTCATCCTATAGTAAATAGTTAATAATCTGTTCTTGGATGAAGGTGTGCATTTCACTGATATCTCATGAAAACTCCCTATGAAGAGATCTCCTTCTTCACTTTAACAGCCTCTGTCCAAGCAAATATATTCAAACCTGGCTGAAATTGAAGGCTGTGACACCATTCTGGATGCATCTATCATTCTGATGTGGCTTTAAGCTGTCGTTTGGTACCTGCTATGGTTTTTGTTGCATTGACTCATGAGAAGTCCATGGTGAGGTGCTTCATAGGCACAATGTTGTTAGAGGATGCTGTCCACTCTACTGAATATTACTGAAACTATAATGAAAGGTAGTTTTGAGAAGGTAAGATCAAGCTGAGGTTTTTTGTTTTTGTTTTTTCTTTTTCTGAGACAGAGTCTCATTCTGTTGCCCTGGCTAGAGTGCAAAGGCGCCATCTCAACTCCCTACAACCTCCACCTCGGGGGTTCAAGCGATTCTCCTGCCTCAGCCTCCTGAGTAGCTGGGATTACAGGCACATGCCATCACTGCTGGCTAATTTTTGTATTTTTAGTAGACACAGGGTTTCACCATGTTTCCCAGGCTTGTCTCGAACTCATGAGCTCAAGCCATCTGCCTGCCTTGGCCTCTCAAAGTGCTGGGATTACAGGCATGAGCAACTGCAACCGGCCTGAGCTGAGTTTTGGCTGCATGCTTTCTTTTTCTCTTTTCCCCTTTAGCCTAAGGAGAACTATGAATACAGACAAATACTGTTTTAGATTCTCAGATCTAACACATAGTTATTGAGCAGTTACTATATGTCAGTCATGTGCTAAGTGCTTCCATGTGCATTATCCTTTTTTATATCATAATAACCTGGCAAATTTGGTTCTTATTTTCTTATTTCCAAGTTGAAGAATTTAAAACAGGGCATAGAGAAGTCAGTGATTTAAGACTAATAGGAGGAGCTAGTGCATATCAGAGCCAAAGGAGAAACTAATTTTTTAGGAGAATCTGGAAAAGTGCAGAGCTTAAATTGTGGAAGGAAGAATTCAAGAAACAGAGGAAACATACTTTCAATGTGATTGTATCCTAGGTGTAAATGCTAAATGCTGAGGCACAACCAAAGGGGTATTATGTAGGTTTCTGCCCTCAAGAGGCTTATAATTTAGTTGGGGAGAAAAGGTATTCAGGAGATACAATTTTTGCTGCAGAGAAGAATAAAAGGATAGATTGATAGATCTTCTTCCTTGTAAAAAACAAACAAATAAAAATAAAAACAAAAATAACCCCAAAAACTGTAGCGAGAGGATATGATTTTGTGTTGGCAAGGCCAGACAGAAACTGTAGGGAAAGGAAAACAGTTAATCTGTTAGAGTTATTGATTAATGTTTGACTGTGTTTTGAGTGTTTTTTATGCCTTTTTCAATAATTTTCATATAATTCAAATTTTTCAATAATTTTTTTCACTTTTTCACTTTTTTTTCATTTTTTTCAATAATTTTCAAAAACTGAAGGAAAACCTAGCTTTTCTTTGTAGTACAACAGGGCCCTGGCTGGGAAGAAAACTTGCCATTCTTTTAGAAGATCATGGGACAAAACTCCCTTTCTCCCTGACTTTCCATTTCTCAGTTTGTGGAAACATAGAGAGACTTAGAATTTAATAATTGAAAGACTATTGAAATATTCCCTCTTTATACAGATGAGGAGATAAAAACCCAAACATAATCTAAGATTTGTCCCAAAGTCAATCAAACCCTGAGGCACAATCAGAACAGAAATCTGACTCCCAACTCTGGGGTGGCAGAAAGAGCACAGGACCCAGATTCAGGGGTGTGGCTCAAGTGCACCTCTGCTCTTTCCCATGCACCTTGACTGTCTCACTATGCTGTGAGTCTCAGTTGAGGTAATGATAGGTAGTCCACAAGATCCTTAAGAGGAGCTCATGAAGAAACATGAAAGTACTTTGTAAACTGTAAGGTAACATATGAATGGCAGGGATTGTTGATAATTCTACTTCCCTATCCTACTTTTGCAAACCCTCCAGTAACTGGGTGTTCTTCTGGTTCTATGCTTCTGCTAGAGATGAAGGATGGAATCTCAGTTAGACAAAAAGACAAAGTCAAACATGGTCTTTGAGAAATAATTGTTTTTCTCAGACAAGACCGACTCAAATTGACAGAAGGCATCTTATCACACTGGCCATTAACCAAGATCATTCTGAAGATTATATACCTTTTAGAAGCTTAGAAGATCAGGGAACTATAGCTTTAAGTTGTGCTCTAGCCAATAAGTGAGTTTCCACTGCATTGCCCCAGCTACTCTTGCATTCAATAAACATGAGAGATTGCACTGTAATAGCAACCAGTGCACCCAGACACACACTTTAATTAAAGGAATACATCACACAATGAAGTGCATTTAAATGAAAAATCTTTCCATTGGAAGCATAGTTTCTTTTTTTTTCTCTGTTTCAGTGGTACTTTTCTGATGTTTAAACACTTCTAAGAGTATGGAGGGGCAGGCTAGGGTCAAGGTGAGATTCTCCAGGGAGACATTCAGGGTTATAGCTGCCTTGGCCCTAACAGAGTGTTAGCTAAACCTCATATAGCGGTATAGTGACAGGTGATATAAACAGTATCTGGTGTGATTATACAGTGAGGCTGGTGAAGGGAGCTGGTGCATATATGAGTTACTGTTAGAGAATTTCTTAGTCTCAGGAGGAGGAGTGATGGCTGGAGGAAGGGGAAGGGCAGAGAAAATCATCATACTTCCTGGCTGATGTTACACTTTGTGGATGTCCAGCCTGATGACTTTGTATGAAAAGCTAGACTGCTGTTGTTCTTTAGATAGGAAACCAGGCTAAAAAGCCCATCTGCTCCTCTCTGTGCCTGTTACAATATTTTATCCCTTACAACTTTATTGAAAAATAATTTATGTCTAATAAACTACATTAACTTAAAGTATCTAGTTCAGTGAGTTTTGAGAGTCATAAGCATTAGTGAAACCACCATCATGATATGGAACATGTCTATCACCTTCACCAAAGATTCCTCATGCCTTTGTAGTCCTTCTCTCCTTCCTCCTCTGACCCCAGAAAAACAGTAATATGCTTTTTGTCTATTTGCATTGTATGCAAATAGAGCGTACAATATGCATTTCTTTCGTGTATCTGACTTCTTTCACTGAGCAGTGATTCTCAGATTCCTCCATGTTGGTGTGTGTATCAGCAGTTCATTCCTTTTTATTGCTGAGTAGGTCATGATGTTTTAAAGTAAACACAGTTATTTATCTTAATTACATGGCTCCTATTGCTGATTCCAGTACCAAATAAACTCCCTATGTGTATCTGAGGTGAGGTAGTGTGTCACCACATTTTGAGAGCATAGGGCCTACTCTAGTGGCCAACAGTGGTGAGAAGTATTTCCCAGTCTAGATTGCATAGTGAGAGATGGCCTCCCGTCTGTCCAACCGTCCTTTCACGTTTCCATTCCTCTTTCCACCAGTGTTTATTGAACACTGACTATGTCCCAAGCGCTGCTCTTGGCACTTGGGTACATCATGAAACAGAACCAGAAACCCTTCCCATTGTGAAGCTTCTTACGCCTGTAAAATTTTAAAAAGTTATAGCATTTATTGTTATAGTTGGCCTAACAACATATATTGTTAGTTGGTCATAAATGCTATAAGGAAAATAAAGCAAGAAAGGAGCATAGAGGAAGTGAGGATAAAAGAGCTGCACCTTACACAGGGTGTTCAGGGAAGGTCTCATCAAGGCAGTGGCATTTGAGAGAACATAAGTTTCAGAGCATTCTTCAGCCAGTTCTCTGGGTCTCCAGCATAGCATTGACATCTAGAGCATGATCTCCTGAATGTGGGCAGAATTTTAAGCACATAGAAGGGATGAAGCATCATGGCACCCATACTTGTGTTTCCAAAAGCTTCTGTCTCCCTAGTGCTAGGTATTCTCCCTGGTTCATCTGAGTTCTTTATGATGTTTGATTCTGGCTACTATTCTTAGAAAAGAATGTGAGGAAACTGGAGCAGGTCAAGGAAAAAATGCATGTTCAAAGTGAAGGAAAATCATGGTAAGGAGGAAATATGATTGGATTCTTTTGACATTGGATGGTTTGTCAAGGTCTTGCCATTTTTTTTTTTCCTGGTGAATGTTCTCTTGTCCTGAAGTTCAGTATGGTTGATAATGTTGAGGGTTCTGACAAGAAAGTCTGGATGGAAAAGAGTTAAGGAGGCCTTCTTAACTATTAATATAGTAACTTGAGACTCTTCTAGTCATTCCCCCTAATAACATGCCTAAAGTCTTGATTCACACTCCACCCTCTGGTTTTTTAACATTTTAATGCCAGGAGTTCTACCTTTCCTTTTCTCCCTCCACACACATATCTGTGAAGTTGACTTCAAAGGTCCACCAGTCAAGCATAAGTAAATTATCATCTCAAGAACAAAGGAACTGGATTAGATAGATGCCTAGTGGACACTATGAAAATATTGTACGTTGATGCATTCTCATGAGTTGTTAACTTCAAAGCATCCAGAGAAGCATGGAAGATGATTAAAATCCTGGGCTTTAACGTCAGACAGACCTGAGGCCAAGTTTTGCCTTTATTCATGGTCATATCATTACTAAATAACAAGCTGTAAAAAAAAATTGTAAAGCACCTACCTCATAATGTGAAGGTTGAATGAGATAACAAACTGAACCCAGCAGTGTATACAAAAGGGAATGCATTATGATTGAGGGTGGTTTATTTCTAGAATGTAAGATGTTAATGTTAGAAAAATCTGAAAGTGGAATTTAGTATACTAAAGGTTTAAGGAGAAAAACTACATCAGTCTCTCAATTGACTCATGAAAATTATTGAATAAAATGGAACACTCATTAATGATTTACAAAAGAAAAACAAGAAAGCAAAACAAAGGAGTAAGCAAAAAATTATTAGCAAACTAAGAGATGAGTACTTCTTTAACCTAATAAAGATTATCCACCAAAAAAAATAACGTATTATTTTTAATGGTAAAACATTACAAACTCTTTTACAATCAGGACTAAGACATGGATACTGAGAACCACAGCTTGAAATCAACAATGTACTGGGAGGCTTATTCATCACAATAAAATAAGAAAAAGGAAAAAGGTCATTTTCTATACATAATAATGATTCTCTACATTTAAGACTCAAAAGAAACTATAGGCAAATTATTAAACTTAATAATTTTAAGTTATTTTAAGCAAAATCAAATGGATTTTTATTCCCCAGCAATAATGAGTTAGAAAACACAATTAAAATATAATTTACACAGTATATTTTGTTTCAATACCCAACAAGAATAGATAAAACAAAAGTTGGGCAAGGTGTTTATTGAAAAAATCTTAAAACTCTTAAAAGATACTAAAGAAAAACAATTTGAATGAATTAAATACACTGTATACTTTTACTGGAATCCTCAATAGCATGAAAACATAAAATCTCTGCAAATTTCTCTGTTTCAATACAAATCAATCAAAATTGCAACAGGTGCTTATAGGAACTTATCAAACTGATTTTCTAATGCACAGAAAATAGCAAAGGTCCAAGAGCAAACCAGACTCACCTGAAGAGGAATAAAGGGTGTGTGGTTGGAGTGGGTTGCTAACTTAAGAGATATCAGAAGTTATTGTTCTGTACTGCTATTTAGTTTGTGTAGACACACACACACACACACACACACACACACACACACACACACACACACACACACACACACACACACACACACACACACACACACACGCATGGGAAAATTGACAAATGGTACAGAATAGAGACCCCAGCACAGATCTAAATATATATATATATATATAAAACAATGTAATATAAAAAAATTGGCATAGCAAAAAAAAAGTGGTTGTAGAGTAGGCTATTTAATTATTATTCTGGGACAATTGGGTATTCATAGGAAAGAAATAAATTTGGATTGGAACCTGTTAACAGATGTAAAAAGCAAAATTTCAGATGGACTTGAGACTTAACTGTGTAAGACAAATGTCAACATTTAAGAAGAAAATTTTGGAAACTATCTTTTATACCTTATGACAGGTAGAGGTTTCTGAATTAAGATGCAAAAATGCTAGCCATAAGATGAATGTATATAATGCTATTAATTAAAGTTTATTATAATGAAGAATAGTAGCTCATTAAAAGATTCCAAAAATGGTATGTGAAAAGATAAGCCATAAGCTTGGAAAAGATTCTTGCTGCACATAATCCTATCAAAGGATAAGTATCTATTTTGTATAAAGAAATATTATAAGTTTATGAGCAAAAGATAGACAAGCCAACAAAATGATTGCCAAAGGAGTGAAAAGCCATACCATTTATAGGAAACACTAACAAAAAATGCTGTGGTTTGAATGTTTGCGTTCCCCCAAAATTTATATGTTGAAACTTAATCTCCAAGGTGATGACATTTAGGAGGTGGGACATTTGGAAAGTGATTAGGTCATGAATGTGATTAACACACCTATAAGGGGCTGAAGAGATCAACGTTCTCCTCTTTTACCATCTGAGAACAGAGCTAGAAGGTGCCATCTATGAACCATCAAATGGGCCCTCACTAGACACCATATCTGCTGGTATCTTGATCTGGGACTACCCAGCCTCCATAACTGTGAGAAGTAAATTTCTGTTGTTTATAAGCTACCCAGTTTATGGTATTTTGCTACAGCAGTCTAAATGGACTATGACAGAAAATTAACATGAAAAAATGCATAACCTCATTAGTAATCAATGCAATGCAAATTAAGACTATAGTAAGGGACCATTTATTACCCACAAGACTTGCAAAATTAAGAACATTGTAATTTCAGTATGCGTGAGGTCGAGGTTCAGTGGGAACCCTAGTATGTCCTGGGTAGCAGTGTAAATTTGAACAACTACTTTGGAAAACAAGCTGGCAGTATATTTGAAGCCAAATAAGTGTAAATTCTGCAATTGAACAACCTACTCCTGGATATAAACCCTGGAGAAACACTTGCCAGGAGACACATGCATGAATGTTTACACATAATTTCTTGTTATAGCAAAAAGGCTGGAAGTAACTCAAATGCCCATAGATTGAAGAATGGATAAATTATATTGACACAGTGGAATATTATTTGGCCATGAAAATTGATGAACTAAGTCTACATTTAACCACATGGATGGATCTTAGAAAAACAATCCTGAATGGAAAAAAATCACATCAAAGTAGGCTTTATACAGGATGATGCCATTTTCATAAATTTCAGAAACAAGCAATGCCTGACAATATCATGTTTCAAGATACATACCTATGGGGTAGAATTATTTTTAAAAGCAAAGAGACAATGGGGACAATAATGCCCAGATTCTGGCAAATACTTACCTTTTGGGTTCAGGAAGAATCATGGGGATAGCTTCAATGGAAGAAGTAAGGTTCTACTTCTTTCTTTCTTTTTGAGACACAGTCTTACTCTGTCACCCAGGCTGGTGTGCAGTGGCGTGATCTCAGCTCACTACAACCTCCACCTCCCGGGTTTAAGTGATTCTCCTGCCTCAGCCAACTGAGTAGCTGGGATTACAGGTGCCCACCACCATGCCTGGCTAATTTTTGTGTTTTTGGTAGAGATGGGGTTTCGCCATGTTGGTCAGGCTGGCCTCAATCTTCTGACTTCATGATCTGCCCCCCTCAGCCTCCCAAAGTACTGGGATTACAGGAGTGAGCCACTGTACCCAGCTGTAAGGTTCTACTTCTTAACTTTTAGTGGTAGGATCACAAGTGTTAGTATTGTTTGTTTCATAACTTAAATTTATGTTATGTATTACATATTAGAAATATTATATAAATATATATTTTGTTTTATTTTATTTTTATTTTTTTGAGATGGAGTCTCACTCTGTCGCCAGGCTGGAATGCAGTGGCGTGATCTCGGCTCACTGCAACTTCCTCCTTCCAGGTTAAAGCAATTCTCCTGCCTCACCCTCCTGAGTAGCTGGACTACAGGCGCACACCACCACGCTCAGCTAATCTTTGTATTTTTAGTAAAGACAGGGTTTCACTGTGTTGGCCAGGATGGTCTCAATCTCTTGTCCTCGTGATCCACCCGCCTCGGCCTCCCAAAGTGCTGGGATTACAGGTGTGAGCCACCGTGCCTGGCCTTATAAATATATATTTTATAAACCTAAAATATTACATGATTTTTAGCGAGCAGACACATAACACTGAAGAAATTGTAGAGCTGAAAGGGCTCAGCACTGTGTCTGTAGTCTAATAGCAGTAACAACAACAACAGCAACAAAAAATAGCTCTCAATTTTATAACGGTATCTATTTCTTTCAAATGGTGATGACTTTCTTTGTGTTCCTCTTATATGAATTATTATCATAGAAGATGAAGATTGCTGAAGGCTCTATCATGCTGGCTGGAAGGTGGACCCTACAGCCAATGTAGACAGTGTTATTTCTGTCTGCCACTTCAATCTCTTGTCCTGGCAGAGGTTGCATTCTCTCTCTACTCATTGTGTCTATGGGGAATGGAGGGCTGGCCTACTCAAAACTCACAAAATAAATGTTATTCTGAGCTGCAGTTTAAAAAACAGTTTCCTAAAACAACATATGCAATATTATGAATCTTGAAAACTGCCTTGGGGGAAAGATGTATTTAAACTGATTTGACTCTTGGAATCAAGAGAGCAGTGTACTCATTTGGAGGACAGCATTTTTAACAATGACTTTGACGCAGTACAAGAAACTCCATTACATCTCACTTGAAGATTAAGTTTTACTTATTCTCCCATGCTGGTAATATTTCCTTCTGCCACTTTGGGTAATTATCGAAGTTGTTCATTATAATAAAGGGGATTTTTTTTTTTTTGAGGGAACCATCTGCTTCTGCTGGTCTCTGCATGAAATGATTATACAATTGGGGTTTGTAGCTGGGGTGGAGATGGAGGTCCCCACACAGGAAGTGGTGGCGGTACCGGTAGAAAGGCCCTGCCTTAGAGGGGCAGTTGTGTTTAAGTGACTCACAGGACTCCAAGATGCAGTGAGAGAATAGGAAGGCGGTTTCCCACTTCCAACTGGTGCTGACAGATAAAGAGTCTTCCCTGCTGATTCAGAGATGAGAAAGAGGATCAATTAACCACAAAGTCTGGTTGGATTAGCCAGTCTGCAAGGGTTTGCTAGCAGCATAGGATATGGTTAAAGCATGGACTTTTAGATGGCACAGTCCAGTCTAAAAAAATGGGGAGGCACTCATGGGCTTTATGGCTTCTATTATTATTATTATTATTATTATTATTGGAAATAGAATATGGAGATAGAGATGTGAGAAGTCCTAGCACATAAAATGTTGCTCAATAAATGCTGCATTCTGAAGTGCCATGGTCTTCCTTAAGTTTCATTTGTTTCACAAGGGTGGATCCTTGTCTGTTATGATCCACTCCTTATCCCTTAAACTTTGCTCACATTTTTGTTGGGTCTAAACATGCAGTTATTTACCACTTGAAATCATGAGGTCCTTGATTAAGGAACTCACTGAGATCATTTTTTATATTTCCTGTAGTGGAATAAGAATTGTATTAGCCAAAGCACAATGGACCAGCCTCTAAGACTTGGCCTCTTTCATGGGGTGTTTTCTGGCTGATGTAACCTATGGAATGCATTTCTTTCTCTGGACCTAGTTTCTAAGTTTTACATGTGGTTGTATGCTGTGTAGAGTAAGGAATGGTAGTTGAAAGTGACACCTCAACTGAATTAGCCAAAGGTGAATTTATGGGCTAAGTTAGCTGTGATGTTCAAGGGAAGACCTGGCTTCAAGTTTGGCCAGGTCTAAGAGCAAATATTGTGCCGGTGTTGCTGTCTTGTTTTGATCTTTCAGTGCTTTGCTTCTCTTTTCTGGTGGTGTTTTTGTTCTCAGGCAACGTTCCCCTCAGAGGGGCAAGATGGCTGCCATCAACTCCATGCTTCTGTCCTAGTCTCTCAGTAACTCTGGTGGAAAGAGAGCTCCTTCCTCTAGCACAAAGTCTTGGGATTGGCTCTGACTGCCTCTCACTGTGTGGCATGCCCACCCTAAACTAATGGCCGAGGCCACTACAGTTGGATTGGACCTGGATCATATGCTAATCCAGATCTCAAGGTTGGGTAGAGTTTTATGCAAATATCATGAACTAATTGGAGGAGGAGTGGTCCCAGGGCAATTAGGGGTTACTGGTAGATGTGGAAGTTGGCACAGGGCAGGAAAACAACAAATATAAAACACAGATATCTTATGTTGCTCCATGTAGACACATGGATTTGACATTTTTCTCAATTAAATTGTAAGGTTATTACATATGAGCTTATGTTTTTCTTCTTCCCTAACTTTTGAAAACAATATATAGCAATAATTCAACAGGCTCAACAAAATTGAATTGAATTGTCTCCCTCAGGAGAGGCTAGAAGAGGCCATAGATACAGTTGCTCCTTCAAATTCTCCCTTGACTAATTATAGTTGTATACTCTAAGTGAATCTCTCTCTCACTTTCTATTACCTCTCTCTCTCAAACTTATATTATTGGTTACACTTATGAAATATTTTAAAAATCATCCACATCATCTGCCAAACTCCAATCTGATTTTTTTTTTTTTCATCTCCACTAGTTGCATCAATGCTCCATCCGTTCTTCCTGTCACTATCTTGGGACTTCCCCCTCTTCCTTGTCCTCCATGGTGAAATTATTATATGTGGCTGTCCTATCACTGTCTTCACTTCCTTTTTATTTTCATTGTTACCACCTCATTTTTTATCTTTATTTGACAACACCTGTAGTGGCTTACTAATTCTTCAGATGTCCCTCTTTGCCTCTTCCATTTAAGCTTCTTTATGTACTGACACCAGATTAAAATTTCTACAAAACTAAATATCTGACCCTTCTTCAGAAGCCATTTCTACTCTGTTCATTTTACAGATGAAGAAACTGAAGGGAGAATATGACCATTACTTAATGTCATTAAATGTCATTAAATGTCATTACTTAATGTCATTAAATGACATTAAATGACCATTACTTAATGTCATTAAATCAGTTTGTGCTACTCTATGTCATTCCACATAGGAGAATGGCCAGTTGTTCTCCATTGCCCACACTTCAGGTTGGCATTTGAGTCTTTCAGTCTAGATCCCACCTAGCATTTCCTCTTTATATACTTCATGTTTTAGACATGTTTGAGTTGCATTATTTTCTGTAAACATTTGCTAGCCTTCCTCTTTCCATCTCTTCTCTTACCTCTGCAACTCACTTGCTAATATATTTCCATGATCAAATGCCACTTTTCCATGAGGCTTCCTTCAGTCACCAATGAAATTGATCACACCTCTCTGAAGCTGAACATTCCTCTCTTCCTTTCATCTAATCAATGTTAAGTGTGGCTATTTATCAAGTGTCTCCTATGTGCCACAAATATTTTGGTAGGCAATTATTCTACCCTGTTCCATGATGCACATTTTGTATTTTCACATAAGAATCATGTTGGATGTTGGAGAGAATTTGTCTTATCATCATTGTGATTCTTCCATCACAATACCTTGCACATAGAAGCCCATCAATAGGCATTTGTTAAATGAGTGAATAAGTGAATAAATAAAGAAAATGTAATTATTGCTGAATTAAAGATTAGCTTGTTGCAGGGGCTCATTTTTCTGGACTAAGGTTGTAGATGACTCTCTTCTGTATTAAAAGGGCAGTGGTTACCATAGAAATACATTCACTTCTCTTTCCTTCCATTGCATGAATTTTGCAGCAGTAGCAGCTACATAAAATTGAATTTTAAGGCCTTAGAGCTCCAATGCTTTATGGCTTTACTTAAACCAAGTGACTAAACCAGAGCCTAAGTTTTTACTCTCTAGGAAATCCACTGTCTCATTTCCAAGCCCTAGTGGCCATTGTCTTGTTGCAGCATCAGGAAGCTTTTTGGCTCTGGTATTGGTATCCATAGGGCTGTCCATGTACTTGTCGCTGGACATCCAAGACATGGGACTCGTTCTTTATGGAAAGAAAGTCTTTTAAATTAAGGGCCTCATAAATACTGACCACATAAAACAGTTTCTTCCAAATGAAGTTACCAAGTCTTCATTGGCTCTCCTTTGCTGTCAGGATGAACTACAAGCTTATAAACTTACAATTTCACCTATTCACAGTTTGCATCATAGAAGTGTCACTCATCTATATGACATAGGTGTGTCATCTTATTCTCTGTGCAAACCCTCTACCCCAGGTTTATGTCAGATGAACGTTGGGGACAGTAAGATCATATAGGTAGGAATAGTTTTACACTATGATAAATTAGAGAGCACATCTTCTGCCTAAAGATATTCAAACTCATTAAAATACTACTTCAGCAAAATAAAAATAAATAAACCAAAACAACTCTCCTTTCTCCAAAAAAATTATCATGGACAAATAATAAAAACTATATTTGGCCCATGGATCACAGTATTGAGAATTCTGTACCAATTAATCAATAAACAAATAAGGTACCTGATTCTCACGGTTGCCTCCATTTACCTTATGGTGTGCTGTTACTGTGCCATTGTTTATGAAGGACTTTCTGCCATTCGTGAAGGGATACCACATCACATGTCACCCAGCCAGAATTATTTCCCTTCCTTGTCTGAGTTCGTATGATACTCATCATCTATATCCTTGGCCACAGTACATAATGTCTAACTTTGTAGTAATTATTGCAAGCATCACCCTCTTCTTGGAGATCATATACTGCAATGTTCAGAGTGTATGTCTTAGGCATCCCCATGCCCAAATGCATTGCACAAAGCCTAGCCATTGCTAGATTCTCAGATGGCACCCATTGACGTGCACTTGAGCCATCAGCATGTATGTACACTTTCTTAGTTTGTTTTGTGCTGCTATGACAGAATACCTGAGGCTGGGTATTTTATTATAAACAAATTTATTGTCTCATGGTTCTATCTGCTGGAAAGTCCAAGATTGAGGGGCCAGCATCGGGAGAGGGTCTTCTTTTGGTGTCATCCCATGGTGGAAGGGCAAAGACAGGGCAAGAAATCAAACTCTCAGCCTCAAGCCCTTGTATGATCTATATTAATCCATTCATGAGAGTGGAACCCTTATGAACCCAAAACTTCCCATTAGGCCCCACCTCCCAATAATGTTGCACTGGGGATTAAGTTTCCGACACATGTTTTCTGGGGGACACATTCAAACCATAGCATAAACTAAAATGTTATTAACCAGTCAATAGAATGTATATCTTTTCTTTGCTGTTTTAGAATTCAAGCACTCTTTTCCTCTACCTGAACTCTGACACATTCCAATTTTAATAATGAATAATTCGAATAACTAGTAATTGTAATAATGTTCCCTGAGATGGGATAATTTTGGGTGACTCACATGACCCATTTATAAATACATACTGCATAATGTAACATCCGTCTCTGTGGTTTTGCCCTTACAAGTACCAGGAAGCCGCCAGCTTTTGTCTGTTTTCTCATGGTGTCTCCATTCTGCTTTAGAGCTTGCAGTTAAGAGAGGAGAAAGTTGAGAGAGAAATTTCATAATTTTAAAAGCTGCTACTTCCAGCCCTGTGCTTACAAGCTTCCTATTCTAGCAACCAGCCAAACGAAAAGCAGTTCTTCCATAGGAAGACCCAAAGGAAACTTAAAATGCTTATTGCTAAGTGAAAGAAATCAATCTGAAACTGCTACATAATGTATGATTCCAACTATGACATTTTGGAAAAGGTGAACCTGTGGATACAGTAAGAAGATCAGTAGCTGCCAGGGATTGTGGGGAAAGTGGGATAAATAGGCAGAGCACAGAAGATTTTGGGGGCAGTGAAACAATTCCACATCATAGTAAAGTGGCGGCTACATGTCATCCCTTTATCAAAACCTGTATGAATGCACAAGACAAAAAGTAAACCCTAATGCAAACTATAGACTTTTATTAGTAATGTATCAATGTTGGCTCATCAATCTTACAAATGTGTGGGGTGACAGGGCATATGGGAACTATCTGTTTACTTTCCATTCATTTTTCTTTTTTCTTTTTTTTTTTTTTTTTCGAGATAGAGTTTCATTCTTGTTGCCCAGGCTGGAGTGCAATGGGGCAATCTTGGCTCATTGCAACCTCTGCCTCCTAGGTTCAAGCGATTCTGCTGCCTCAGCTCCCCGAGTAGCTGGGATTACAGGTGCCCACCACCACGCCCAGCTAATTTTTTGTATTTCTTTTTTAGTAGAGACAGGGTTTCACTATGATGGCCAGACTGGTCTCGAACTCCTGACCTCAGGTACTTCCCACTCATTTTCCTATAAACCTAAAATGTCTCCAAAAATATTAATTTTTTAGAAGCAATTCTCAATTTAAGTCATTAAGACAATAAAAATGTATCCCAATTGTCAAGAAATGACTTCTTAGAAATTTTATCCAGAATGTAATTGTGGGACACACTGGGAGTGTGGGGAAAGGACATTGTTATTGTGACCGTGGGCACCTTGATTTGAAAGTACACCCAGTAAGCCCAAAATGAGTTACATCCTCTGAGCACCTCTTCCAAACATGGAGTTTTAAAACAGGACTTTCTAAGGTGCCTTGATGATCACTGAGGCTGTGATATAATAAAAAGGACTTGAGAAGAAATAGGATTAAAAAAAAATAAGAGTGGGAGGTCTGCAGAGGGTACTTCAAGGGTGGCCTAGTTTTAATATGCTCCCCCCTCTACCAGCTAATGACCCACATTAAGGTACCTTTCCCTCTACCTGCCTCTTCTCAAGCTCACCTTCTGATAGGAGAATGTGGCTATATGCCACTAGTGTAAGCTGTTCCCACAAACTCTCCTATTTGGTGAGATGGCACAATTTTGGAGTTCTCGCCATTCTCAAATCAACAGAATTAAGTGAAACCAAAGCCCACACATATATGGGTCTATTTATTTTCATTCAGTTACTGGCTTCATTTTTTTATTACTATGTGTAAACAAGGTCTGGAAATAGAAGCACATATGCAGATTTATTTTTTAATCCCCCAATTCCTGTCTGCTGGCTGCTGCTCCTGAAATTGCTTGGCCCATGACAATGACTGCCTCTAAGCTCCCAGCCAGAAGAAAGAGAGCAGAGAGTTCCCAATGGTTGGAGGGTGGAGAACTGCTGGGGGGAGGCTCCTTTCTGAGTTAGGAAAACATCTCCTGGTCTTCCCATCTTTGGCACTGATGGAATGAGTGATTGTTCTTGGCAGAGCAGTGTTTTTTTTTGTTTTTTTGCTTGGGGCTATCAGCAGTAAGCTGTTTGAGTCGCAGGCTGTGTACCATGCCATCTTGGCAATTCTGTATTTTCAGCATTTTAGTCAATGCAAAGAGTAAGAGAAATTGTAATTGAGGCTGCCTTTCTATAAATCATGCCACAGAGAGTGAGCACATCCAAATGATGGGTCCAATAGAAACTTGTGTTACTCGCCTGGGGACAATGGTGGGGGGTGTTGCAAAATCAGTCCAAGGCGTCTCTGGCTGCTGAGCAATGCAGTGAGGAAGAAATGGAAAATAAATTCTAAGTTTCCTGGCAAATTATGAACTCTGGATGGGGATAGGATGGTGGGGAGACAAATAGTATGAAATTATCAAACCGTAAAATCCAGTTGGAAACAGGAGGGCAAGCTCACATGCAGAGTAGTTCCAATACACTTACTCATGCAGGCAAGGAGACGGGAAGGCACTGGCCCAAGGAGAAGCCAGCCTCTCCTGTCCCAGCCGAATTATGTTTTTCTTTGTAATTTGACTTTGTCATGGAAACACTGTCAGTGTTAAGTGTTCTTTGTGCAATAATGTTCATGTCAAATAAGAAAGCAAAGTGATGGGAGGAGGCATCTGTAGCTATGTGTGCTTCACACTGTATTGTTTGTGATATTCAATAACGCAAAAGTAAACTGTGAGTGAGAGTAAATTCCATGAACCCTACTGTGATTTTGTGGGTGTCCTTACTGGTTTTCCTCAAAAGGTGGCACACTCTTTTTTTTTGTTGTTGTTTGTTTTGTTCTCATAGCCATTAAAATAGCTGCCTTTGACTTTTGTCTCTTACTGTTCTTTGAGGTGTCATGTTGCCAACATTGGAGAGGTGTGGGGTCACTGTGCAGCCAGACAAGGATGTAGGCCCATCTGTCAGGGTTATTAGCTTTAGAAAAGGACTCCAGCATTGATTTCATGGGAACCCACAGCCCTGACATAGGAAGAGAATGGGGCAGGGGAAATGGAAAAGAGGAGATCAGATCTTTGCCGAACCTGTGTCTTTACTGTTACATGTTTGAACGCATGTGAGTTTTGTATTTTTGTTTGCCAAGGGAGGCTTCAACAGCCCCAATCCCCAATCCCCAATCCCCACTCATTACCCAGCAAATAGCCACTGGATTGGAGTTTCCACTTCAGGCATCATCCAAAACGGAGACAGCAAAGCAAGCCTCATTATTTTATACATATAAATGTATGCATGTGCATCAACTGCCTGCCTAAGAATTAAACAAAGGTTTTCTGGATTTGAAGCTTTCAGACCGAACGTGTAACAAAACAGGCCTGTGTGCCTGGTAAGTAACATTTCTTAGCTATTGTAAGGTCAGGAACTTCTGCTTTGTAAGTGCAGTGATTTTACAGATTTTGTGCTTTCTTTGTTTATTTCCCACTTGAATTTCTATAGTGAGTTCTTTTTGAAAATGCTGGTTCCTAGCTGCTATACCAAGGGAACTAAGGGAAAGGATTTTGTCTCATTTTTCAGTTTCATCTCTGCTGGTGCTGGGACCAGAGAGAAAGGTAGAAACAAACTCAGAGGAAAAAGTACCCTTCCTTCAACAGAGATATTCCTCAAGAGAGCTGTTTTCCCCTTGCTCAAACCTTGGAGGAATTTGTGTTTTGTTTGTGGAGGCAATTCCCTGGCATAAGGGCTTTTAGCTCTGTTGGTGTCTCTCCCTGAGAGTGGCCCTTGGTTACACTTTAAAAGCAACAAGCACATCTGGAGGCAAGATCAGCTGGTAGAATGAATGAATATGGGGAGGAGAGCCAGGTCCTGACAGCTGTGGGCTGTCCTTTGAGCAACAAGGCATGTATATGGCACTACATTTACGGTGGCTATGGGCCTGCCTGGTTAGGTTTCTCATAACCCTTTCTTCCCAAGGAGATTCTAGAAGCAATTTAATCATCAGCTGAACCACCTGAGCTGAAAATTTTTGACTGTGTGTTTGAGGCCAGCAAAATTATACTTTCTTATGTCTTTCTTCAGAGAAATTGGAGTTTCTATACACTGGGATTTTTGAATCTCACTCCTGTGCTCTTTCTGTGCAGCCTTGAGTATTGCCTGGCATTTTCTTAGCTTCGGAACTTGTATTGAGAGCTTTTTCTTTTAATAGTCACCTGTTTGGTTCTTTCCCCAAATAGACTTCAGGTTCCTCCAGGGCGATTGTGTTTTGTTTCTGCCTTATCCCCAGCCCTTAGCAGAGCACACACAATAGACAATTTATAAGTATTGGATGAATATCCGATGCCTGTACTGCTTTATAATTGTGTCTTCTCAAACACACACAAGCACACACACACACCTGAAGAACAAGTTAATGCATGTAAATCTTGACACCCTCACAACTCATTACTTTCCCAAATTTAAGTTACAGTAAGTGACACCCCTTTCTGCGGGCTCAAATTCTGGAAGTCATCTTTGACTCTTTCTCTCAAACCCAACTTCAGTACAGCAGCAAATTGTCACTTCTGTCTTCAAAAAATATCCTGGATGTGATCAGTTCTCCTATTCTCCACTACTTAGTCAATGGGGCCCACAATCTCAGAGCTATCTGTGACTTCTCTTTTTTCCTCAGACCTCACAGTCATTCTGTTACACATCTTATTGGTGTTACTTCCAGAATATTTTGCAAATTCCTCCACATCCCTACCTCCACGCCTAACACACTAGTCTAAGCCACCAGCCTTCTCCCCTGACAACCACAGTCTTCTCTAGACTCGCCGCTCCACTCTGTGGGTTCCCCACTTACTGCTCCACAGAGTTGCCTGTGATCTTTACAGGTCACTAAATCAGATTGTGCGCAGTCTTCTCTTTAAATGCATCAGTAGACTTCCCTGATGCATGAAAGGAAGCAAAATAGAATCATCATTCAACCAGCAATCCCATTATTAGGTAAGTACCCAAAGGAAAATAAATTGTTCTACCAAAAGGACACATGCACTTGTATGTTCATGACAGCACAATTCACAATATCACAGACATGGAATCAACCTAGATGCCCATCAACTGTGGACTGGATAAAGAAAATGTGGTACATATACACCATGGAATACGACACAGCTGTAAAAAAGAAGTTAATAATGTTTGCAGCAACATGGAATGCAGCTGGAGACCATTATCCTAAGTGAATTAAGGCAGAAACACAAAACCAAATACCACATGTTCTCACTTATAAATGGGAGCTAAACATTGGGTACACATGGACACAAAGATGAGAACAATACCGCCGACTACAAGAGGTGGGAGGGGAAAAATGGGACCAAGGGGTGAAAAACTACCTATTGGGTGCTATGCTCACTGCTTGGGTGATGGCTTCAATTGTATCCCAAACCTCAGCATCACACAGTATACCCCTTTAAATCTGCACATGTACCTCCTGAATCTAAAAGAAAAGTTGAAATTAAGCAAACAGAAACGCCAAAGGTAAAACCTGCCTTTGACGTGATCTTGTCCCCAGCTTTCTCTCTAACCTCACCTCTGGTACTTCCCTCCTGCTCGCTCTGCTCCAGCCACACTGGCCCATACTGTTCCTCAAGACGCTGTGGGTCTGTATCCTTCCCATCCTTCCATCCTAGGTGACTTCTTCAGATGTCCATATCACCTGCCCTTTCATTTCCTTCAGGTTTCTGCTCAAATGGTAGCTCCTCAGAGAGGTCTCCTCTGGCTTGTTTAAAAACGATGAATACAATGTGGATGATTTAATTCTTCCACATTGTATTCATGGATCATAATATCACTTTGTACCCCATAAACTTATGCAAGTACAAATTGTCTATGTACAATAAAAAAAGTACCACTGACATGCTCTATCCACTTTCTCTGCTTTAATTTTCTTCGTAGCAGCTACTGCTTCATGACACTATACAATAATGAGTGGATCCTCATTATTTGCAATTCCCTATTTCTGACTTTGCCTACCTGCTGCAGTTTATTTGTAAGCCTAAAATCTATACTCACCATGTTTTCATGGTCATTCACAGACATGGAGAGAGTGGCAAAAAATGTGAGCCACACGACGGGCACATACTCAGCTGAGGTTCAACAAGCAACACTCTGCCTTCTGGTTCCAGCTCTGATGCTGTCCACAAGTGTCCTTTCTGTGGTCTATTTTGTGCCACATATTTTGCACTTTTGTGCTTTGTTTGGTAATCTCCCTGTTTAAAATGGCCCAGGACATGGTGTTGAAGGGCTTCCTAGTGCTCCTGAGCACAAGGAGACTGTGATGTCCCTTGTGGAGAAACACATGTGGTAGAGCAGCTTCCTTGCAGTTGGTCATGAGTTCAATGTTAATGAATCACTGTATATATTTAAAAAGTTATCTTTAAACAGAAAACACCTAAAACAATGTCACAAATTGATTGCTTTTATAAAAATGTTGTGACCAGAGATGCATAGATACTTAACCTTGTATTTCCCCTAGGAACAATAGTCAGTATTCACTAAATCAGCTTTTGCAGTGGCTTTATAGATCATAACTACCACAAATAATGAGACTCAATTGTGTGTGTGTATTTGCTTACTTATGTATATATAAGTAGGTTTTCTTATTGCCCATTTCTCTCATTACCATGTAAACTCCATGGAGTCAGGGGTCAGTACCCTGTGTTTTCCCAGATTCTTATTCTCTGTTGTTTTCTCAGAACCTAGAACCATGCCTGGCTCATGGAAAGTGCTCACTCAATTACTGAATGATTAAATGGTTGAACAAATGAATGAAATATAGTCAAGAATGTCTCAGGGAAAGAAACTCTGACAAAATAACAGTTTCCTGGGACTTTATTAGGCATCATGCTGATCTCCAGTCTTGCCCTGTCCTTGCAAAGTAAGTATTATTAGCAGCTTCTCCACTACCTCCCGGTGAAGTGGCCCACCCAAGATCACAGGACAGTCTGGCTCAGGCACTCCATATATCCACCTTGTGAATCTTGGTGGGTGTGGTGTTTGAGCACATGGGCCATGAAATCAAACAGCCTGGTTTGAATCCAGCTTCCACCCTTAGTCTGTGTATTTGGACTTAATCCTCTCCAAAGCTTTATTTTTTTGTACCATAAAATGAGGATAATCAAACGTCCTCCACAGGGTGGTTGTGGGGATTAACTGGGATGATGCAACCACTTAACCTAGCACCTGACACATAATAAGTATTTCTTAGACATTAGTTCTTATTGTTGTTATGTGCTTTGGGCCCCTGGTGTTAGAGGTCAAAGAGATGCAAAACCAAGCCAGGAGGCACTCAGGATAAAGTTCCACTGTCAGCAGCCCTTAACAAGTTCTCAAGATCGGTACCTAAGAGCAGGGGTCAGCAAACTTTTTCTGTAAAGGACTGGATAAGTGAATATTTTAGGCTTTATTGGCCATTAGATCTCTGCCACAACAACTCAACTCTAACGAAAGTGTGGCTATGTTCCAATCAAACTATCTTTACAAAAACAGGTGGGTCATAGTTGGCCAACCTCTGCTTTAGATCAAGGCTACTCAACCCTGTCTCTGCATTAGAATCACCTGGGGAACTTTAAAACTACCTCTGGCCAGGTATTCTGTTCCCAGAGATTCTGATTTAATTTTTCTGGGGTGGGGCCCAGGTATCAATATGATTTACAAGTCCCAGGTAACTCTAATGCAGAGTTGAGAACCACTGATTTGGATCATTAAAGCCACGGGTAGAAGAGTCTCAAAGCAGACGCTGTCTTCCTGCCTCCACCCAAGTTTCTTTCTCACCCCATTTTAAAATCCAAGGACAAGCGTGGTTTGAGGGCTTTGGGTAGGAATTGGCCAGTCTCAGTAAATCTTCTTTGCTTAATGCACAGACCATATCCCTTTTGTATCTAGAGGGAAACCTAATTATCTGTCTAATAAATGAATTGTACTTTCAGGGAATACAGTCCAGCTGTTACTCTGCATTTTAGCTGAGGCTGTGCTTTTTGCTGTCTAATTGTCTTCCAGCATTGGCAGTTAGAATGGTTTTGAGTGGAAACAGTCTTCCAATCTCCTTTGTCAAAGCTGTGGCTTCTCTGATGGAGCTGGGAGTGGGCTCCCAGGAGTCAAAAGATCTCTGTCTTAAGGCCAAGGTAGTCTTCTTTAATGAGTCCTAGAAGAAGCTTATGACATTCCCTTCTTTAAGAAGCTTCAAATACTCAGCTAATTGTCATCCCCCATTTGATATAGGGGTAGAGGTTAGCTGAAGACAGGGGGATGAACTTAGTCATAAATATCCAAGCTTCCTCAAGAATTACCTGAACAGAGTTTCTCCCTTCTTCCCCATTTGCATTAAAATCATCTGGGAGCTTGTTAAAACGCAGACATCTGGGTTCTATTCGTGACCCACTGAATTGGATTTTCTGGAGGGGATACTGGAATGTACATTTTTAACAAGGTATCTGGATAACTTTGAAATTTGAGAGCTGCTATTCTGGAGTGAGCCCTTTACCCTACTTTCGTAAGACTGAGATTGAGGAATTTAAAGTCTTCTTCAAAACATTCCAGTTAGTTCATCGCTGAAGCTAGGAGTTGGATCTGACTCTGTGTATCAGCTAGTTAATGCTATGTAACCAACTCCCCCAAAACTTAATGATTTTAAAACAGTAAATGTTCATTATTGCTCACATATATAAGGGTGATGTTTCTGGTCTCAGCTAGATTCACTTCTGTGCTTATTGTTAACTGCGGTTGAGTAGGCAGTTCTACTGATCTTGGCTGGGCTCTCTTTTACATTTGGGTAGGTTGGCTGCATGCTGGTCTGAGATGGTCTCAGCTGGGATGTCTGGATTCTCTTCCTCCAGCAGGCTAGCATGGCTGTGCTCACCTAATGGTCACAACATTCTGAGAGATTGGAAGTGTCCAAGGCTCCTGCACAAAACTTGGAAACTGTCATTTACATTGAATTCTGATGCCAAAACAAGGAACAAGGACAATCTAGACTTAGGGGGTGAGGAAAGAAATCCTAGCTCTCCAAAGAAGATGCTGAATATCCTTTTTTTTTTTTGAGACGGAGCTTTGCTCTTGTTGCCCAGGCTGGAGTGCAATGGTGGGATCTTGGCTCACTGCAACCTCTGCCTCCTGGGTTCAAGCAATTTTCCTGCCTTAGCCTCCCACGTAGCTGGGATTACAGGCATGTGCCACTATGCCCAGCTAATTTTTGTATTTTTAGTAGAAATGAGGTTTCACCATGTTGGTCAGGCTGGTCTTGAACTCCTGACCTCAGGTGATCTGCCCACTTCAGCCTCCCAAAGTGTTGGGATTACAGGTGTGAGCCACTGCACCCGGCCTGAGGATCCTTTTTACAAAGGTCTTAGATACAGGGAGGCTGAATGAATCTACCAGAGACTGTTACACAGAGTCCTGGGCCTTTTCCACAACATTCAGGTACCTTTAAAACATGTATGTTTGGCCATGTGTAGTGGCTCATGCCTGTAATCCCAGCACTTTGGGAGGCGGAGGTGGGCGGATCACCTGAGGTCAGGAGTTTGAGAACAGCCTGGCCAACATGGTAAACCCCCGTCTCTAGTAAAAACACATGAAAAAATTAGCCAGGGTTGGTAGTGGGTGCCTGTAATCCCAGCTACTCTGGAGGCTGAGGCAGGAGAATTGCTTGAAGCCAGGAGTTGGAGGTTGCAGTGAGCCAAGATCACGCCATTGCCCTCCCGTCTGGGCCACAAGGGTGAAACTTAGTCTCAAAAAAACAAACAATACACACACACACACACACACACACACACACACACACACACACCATGTATGTTTGTTTTACAAATGTTTAGGGAGCATCAGTAGTGAACATTCCCTTGGGTTCTATTTCTAGAATTATTGCTTTTGGATGAAGAATCAAAAATTATGTATCTAAAGGAACCTAAGAATTCATTGTTTTAAACCCTAGCTGATACTTTAATTTCCTGATAATGTCCCCTTAATCAAAGTGTTCATCCATCTTCTGCTGCAACACATCACATTACTCCCTGGAGAACTTGCTGCTGTGTGAGGCAGCTCCTTCCAGCCTCAGGGAATTTTTACCAAGAGGATATTATTTCTTACATCAAGCCAATATTTGCTTCTGCCTAGATTTCACCTTTTGTTTCTGCTTCTGCCCTCCAGTGCTACATGGAAGAATGTCTCATTGTCCTCCCAACCTTTGCCTGCGCCTGAAAACAGTTATAAACATCTTTCCTTATTGTTCAGTCTTCTCTACCAACTAATCCAAGTTTCTACAGTTTTTCCCTGGCGTATAGTTTTGAGCTTTCTCAACAATTCAGGTTGTTTCCTTGAAAATGTTTCTCAGGGCCAGGTGCAGTGGCTTATACCTGTAATCCCAGCACTTTGGGAGGCCGAGGCGGGCAGATCACTTGAGGTCAGGAGTTCAAGACCAGTCTGACCAACATGGAGAAACCCCGTCTCTACTAAAAATACAAAATGAGCCAGGTGTGGTAGCAGGCTCCTGTAATCCCAGCTACTCGGGAGGCTGAGGCAGGAGAATCGCTTGAAACCGGAAGGCAGAGGTTGCAGTGAGCCAAGATTGCGCCACTGCACTCCAGCCCGGGCAACAAGAGCGAAACTCCATTTTAAAAAAAGAAAGAAAGAAAACGTTTCTCAGTGGCAGCCAAGGATTTTGGGATGAGCATTGGTTTTAGAATCAGATACCCTGAAATTTACTTTGAGATTTTGAGCAAGTTCCTAACACCCTTGGAATCTCAGTGTCCTCCTTTAGGAAGTGTGGACAGAAATCACCATCAGTATGTATTTTGTGTCAGTTAACCACTACAACATACATAGAAATGCCTGTCAGGAAAAACCTTCCATATATATGAGTTTCTTTCCTTTTTTACTCCTCTGAAAGAATAGCCTTTGAAGTACAAGTTTTTTTCCTATAATATTTTGAATTTGAATGAACTCAGATTTTCTGAGCTGCTACTAATACTAAAATTATGAGGATATTTAAATGTCCCCCTGGAATTATGTTTCAAATGGCATTTCATGTGGTAGGAATAGCAAGGTTTTCATTTCTTCGAAGTTGAAGGTAGCTATTATTATTTTGATACTTAGAGATAGTAATTTAAATTAAATAAATGACCTAAAACTAAGAGATTTAAGTTCTTCTCACTTCTTTTAGATTCAGGCCTTTGGGAAGGAAAAACAAATCTGAACCTGGAAAATAAGGACAAATTGAACACAGTGAGGAGGCCAGGAAAGCAGGCAATAAAGTGGATGTTAACAATAGGATGTGATGTGAAACTAAAACCCTTAGAGAAAGAGAAAACATAGGTAGAGGGTGGGGCGGGAATGTGGGCCCATCATCTCATAGAGGAATATCAGTTTTTTGTTCAAAGGGTATGGTTTAATATGAGACATTTCTGAATTGCAACATATAAAATGAATAAAATCTGATTGCAGAGGAAAATGGTTGAGGGAATTGGACTGTGGAGACAAAAGAACGGACTTCAGTAAATACTGTGTAAATTGTAAGGTTGTCTTATGTGACTATTAGCTCAGAAAATACTCTTCAGTATAAAGAGGATAAAAGGAATTGTGGAAATGATTTGTAAATAAAGGTGCTAGATAAATTCAAGGTACACTGCCATTCATGCACAGCATACTCAAATGAGACATTATTCCTGTGAGGTTATATTAATTTGTTTTTCTTTCAACAGCAAGTAGGTAACATAAAAGATAGTATGGTATAGTAAAAAGAGCATTGAGTGAAGTCAGGGCCCCTGGGTTCGAATTCCAGCTCTACAGCTGACTAGCTGTGTGACCCTAGGCTAGTCTCTTAGGTTCTCTGAGTTTTAGAGTCTCCATGTGTGAAAAGAACTGTCCAGGTTATCTCTAAGGCCATGTTTATGATTCTCTGATCCTATGTTGTTAAGCAGCCCAGTGGCAGTTTCTATGGGGAGATTAAGATTTCAGATGGGATTCCTCTCATCTAGGAACTTCTAATCTACTTGAAGAGACAGCCTGGAGTTTTGATACATAAGTGAATGAATGAGTAGGTTGATGTTTGGATGAGTTACATAGAAACAATTAGAGAGCTATAAGAGAAGCCTGTTATTAGAAGCTAGTTGGACACTGGCATTAAATATCAAAAAAGAGAGATGGTGTTTATAGGATACTGTTTCTTCCTCACCAACTTCCTATGAGTTTTATAATTTTTTTTGAACTAGTTCATAATTTTTGGTATTGTACTCTTACCTGTTTTGGCCAAGGATGGCTTCATGGAAAACAGAGAATTAGAACTAATTTTGAGAGAAGGATAGAGTTTTTACAAATTTGGAAAAGGAAGGAGGATTTTTTTTCAGGTAGAAAGAATAGACCTTTAAAAGATCTGAAAAGGGATATTCATGTGTTCACTCAGCAAATAGTCATGGAACATCTGCTCTCCCCATACCTGGCACAGTGTTAAGCACTTGGGGTCATTAAGGAAGGAATTCCCACTATCTAGAAAGGAAGATATACATTGATCATGAAACTATACAAATATATGTTTTCATGCTTTGATGAATGTTGTGGAATAAGAGAACAGAGAGCCATGAGAGCAGATGACAGTGGACCTGGTGATGTCTGGGGAGGGAAGTGACAAAAGAGGACTTCCCTTAGGAAGTGTTATTTCCAATGATGCCTGACATGTGAGTAGGAGTTCAGTACACAAATGGAAATAGGAAGAAGTCCAAGTGGAAGAAGGGTGTTATAGATAGAGGGAGTGGCATGTGCAAAAGCCCTGAGACTAGAGAGTTCGTGGCGTGTTTGAGAAACTAAATGGGAACCAATGTGGCTGGAACTTGGAAGATAAGTCAGGGAGGAGAAAATACTGGAGGAAAAGACAGGTGGGAGATGAGCATGATGTCACCCATTTGACAGAGGGTAAACATCAGTGTCAGTATAAGCCAGTTTCTGCATGCTTGACTGAAGGAAATCACTATTTCATAGGGTAGGCACTGGGGTATATGGGGCAAGCCTCATCTATGATCTCAAATGGATTTTGAGGTGCATAAGCACGTCTTCCAGAGAGGAGGACACTGACTTGGGAAACAGGTTTGATCATCCAAAGATACAAATGTCCTATGAAATTGGAGGCAGAGTCAGAAGGATAAGCCTGAAGAATCATACAAAGCCATGGCAAAAATAAGGCTGCCATATTAACTGACAGAGTCTGCTAGAATTGCTTTCTTGCAAGTATGACACTGCCTAAGACTCCATGTTTCTTTCCCTCCCCCTTGTTCATATAATTAAGGAGACTTAAATGGAAACCCTGCCCATACAGTATCTCTTCATATTCAAGCCTAGGGTTCTAATTGCCATAGGCACTAAGGAATGACCCTAGTCCGCTCTTGTAGTCACCCTGCACAAAACACACTTGAGACAATTAAATGAGTCAACCCAAGCATTAGCACCTGCTCCCTATCATGAGGATATCACTGCTCCCTAATCATGTGTCAGCAATCTTGTTGTCACTGGCCCTATCCTCCTCAAACTGGGGCTCAAAAACATACCTCTGGGGGACAGTGGTAAAAAGGGAGTATGATAGATACAGTGTTTTTCTGGAGGGTCTGCTTTAACTGAAGATTTATGAAGAAATGTCTTCTGACCATGGGTACATTATAGAACAGATTGCAAAATACCCATGGAATTTTAAGGTGAGAATTATTAGAGAGCTAAACATATTTGCCCTTGTTTAAGATCAAGTCTCCAGATTCTCTGGGGGATGCTGTATTCGTTTGGCTTTTGGAGATGCTTTGATGGAAAACTTTGGGAAGCTGTGAGTCTTAAACTATCTTTTTAAATTTAGTCTTGTTTTGATACTGTTTATAAAATACCCTGCCCTTCTCACCTAGTTTTTTTTTTTTTTTTCTTTTTGAGATGGAGTCTGGCTCTGTCGCCCGGGCTGGAGTGCAGTGGTGTGATCTTGGCTCACTGCAACCTCCGCCTCCCGGATTCAAGTGATTCTCCTGCCTCAGCCTCCCGAGTAGCTGGGACTACAGGTGCCTGCCACCAGGCCCCGCTAATTTTTGTATTTTTAGTAGAGATGGGGTTTCACCATGTTGGCCAGGCTGGTCTCGAACTCCTGACCTTGTGATCCACCTGCCTCGGTCTCCCAAAGTGCTGGGATTACCGGTGTGAGCTACTGCACCCGGCCATCAAGTTCTTATAGTAATTTTTGTGAATTTGCTTGAAAAGTACTTTTTCATTTTTGGTGTTATAATATTGCTTCTTTCAGGCTTCAAGGGGAGATGTGTTGAAATTTGAAAACCAAGTGTGCATCTACCTACGTTGTTCTGCTTTTATAGCCTTTGCTGTCACAACTCATTTTAAGGTCCTCATTTTGTCCTTAACATACACATTCTTGTGGAGTTGTCTCTTTCCCTTCTCCTTGAATCCTTTAGATGACCTTGTTTGGATCCTTTTCCACTTCTGCTCTGTTTGTCTTTAAGATGTGGCAGTTAGATCAATGCACACTGATCCAGGGCCAAGTGAATGATACTTTTGTAGGAAGATGAGATAATGTTTCTGTTAGGTTTCCAAACTCTTTCCTAATGACCAGAATTTTAGCCACAATTTTTGGGGAAGGACATATCCTTCAGGCACAGCTCCGGCTCAGCCATCATGATTCAGCTTATGGACCTGCGCCCAACCCAGCAGAACTGATCACTCCTTCCTTTGAGTTCTCAGTGGTCTTCTACCTCCGTTGGCATGGGCCTCACTGTGCTGCACTTACCTGATGTTGTGTGTGTCTTCCCATCTAAGTTTTGAGTTTCTGGAGATCAGGGAACCTTGTGCTATTCACCTTTGTATCACCACACTTTGGCACTGAGCCTTGCACATGCTGGGTGCTTAATTAATATGAAACCGGCTGGGAGCAGTGGCTCACACCTGTAAACCCAGCACTTTGGGAGGCCAAGGCTGGTGGATCACCTGAGGTCAGGTGGCAGCTGGAGATGGAAGCTCTTGTCTGTGTACCCAGAGCTTAGAAATGTTCCCACCGGTTATCAAGATCCATTGAAGACTTTCTGAGGAAGGAACTGAAGACGCAGGTAGGAAAGGACTCCCTGCTGCTGTGCGACTCTGGTTTCTTTCCTATTACAAATGCCACCACAAACTAAGGGATTCTCCCTGCAGCTCCGTATAGCCCAGCCAAGCTTTCCTGCTCTACACTTGTGCCTCCAGGGAAAGAGAGGCAGAGACCTCATTTCTAAGAGAACCAGCCTCATTTTATTTGAAAGACAAAAGACCATCATGAGCACAATACAGCAGAATGCTACCTAAACTCCACAAGTTTTGAGTAAAGAATCAGCATAGTTATACATTAAGTTTAACTTTCCTATGAGGAGAGTTTATTTCAGCCCATCCTTTCACTTCTACCTGGGAGATACCCTGGCTTAAGGGAAACTGACCTGAACATTGAAAGATCCCATGAAGTCACATTTTGTTGCCTCTTCTGACTAAGTCTGGTCCACCCTCATATGATCATTATAAATTCACATTTCTTAGAAAGTATCCTGGGGGTGGAGGCATGATGAAAATGCACAGTACAAAGAAATGTAGGCAAATGAGGGTTTAACTTCCAGCCACAGATGTAAAAATCTGGCCTTACAACTAAATGCCTAGGTGGTGACAGGGAAGCCACAGAGAAATGTAGCATCTCTGTCATTGCTGTCTCTCTCCAGACTACCTAATCCTGGCAGGGGGTGTGAGATGCCCATGTTAGTTTCCTAGAGCTGCTGTGACAAAGCCCCATGAACTTGGTGACTTGAAGCAACAGAAATATATTATGTCACAGCTCTGGAGGCTAGAATTCCAAAATCAAGATGTTGGAAGGTGGGGACTATGCTCCCTCTGAAACATTTAGGGGAAACCTTCCTTGCCTTTTTCTAGCTTCTGGTGGTTGCTGGTTTAGAAAACATGTCTTAAGCCATCCTTGGCTTGTAGATGTGTCACTCTAATCCTCCATCTTCTCATGGAGTTCTCCTTGTGTGTCTTTACATAGGATTCCCTGCCTGCCTGTCTACTTATGAGCCTACATTTCTCCTTATGAGGACACCAGTCATATTGGATTAGGGCCCACCGTAACACCCTCATTTTAACTTGATTACATCTGCAAAAAATTATTTCCAAGTAAGGTCACATTCTGAGATGCTGGGGGCTGGGACTTTAATATATCTTTCTTGAGGGACACAAATTCAACCCATAAGAATGCCTGTGACTCTCCTATGATCTCATATTATTCTTTGAACAGGCTTTCTGGGTACAGTCTTTTGTTCTTCCTGTGGAATATTCTATTGATTAAATTGCCTCTTTAGTTCTTCAGCTATCAGATGCTTTTCTCTGGCAGGCCAATGTAATTAGGGAACTAATAATGGAATCAATAAGGAAAAGAATACGTTCTTTCATATTTTCCGGCTGTTCCAGTGATTCATTTAGTCTTCGCTCTGTGTTTGTTGCTGCTGAATTTGTGCTTGTTAAGAGATATGTGGCCATGACATACAGTGGAAAGAAGGGAAAGGAGAGGATCTCGATTGGTCTCTGGTAATGTCCAGGAGGGACATCTTTGCTGGGAGAGGGTATCATGTGGCAGGATATGGAAGAGAACATGGAAACAAGGAAAGTTTTTAAAGATGTTTATTGTTTGGAAAACACACTTTATTTTAATGTTGCATGAAACATGTTGAGTTGAAGCCATGCAGGACTGTATAAACATCCTGTGAGCTGATGCATTGCCTGTCTAAGGAAGGATTCAACACTAACTGTGATAATTTCTGGGACATTGTCCTATTTTTGGAAAATTCAATATTGCTTTATCTAATTCCAATTTCCTCATGAAAAAAATAGAACTTTAATTCATGGCCTTTTAAAAGGTATTTTGAGAGATAAATATACACATGGTAATTAGAAATTTACTGTAACAAAAATATAAATAGAATAAAATGTAGGCTTAAGTTACTATTGAAATATAATACATATTTATTGTTCAAACATCTAAAAATGATGGAAACTTCAAAAATATATAAATTACCTGTAATCTCACAATTCAGAGGTGACCACTGCTAAAATTTTGGCATATTTCCTTCTAATATGTTTCAAGTTTTTGTAATACTTTAACATCGATATCAATAAATGCATGTTTTATAACATATTTTTAAATTAATAATGTCATGAGAATTTTAATATTCTTAAATAATCTTCTAAAACTTACTATTAAATGTTGACATATGTGTTTTATTTCTATTTTAATGTTAGACCTATAATTTTGTAATCACAAAAGTAATATTTATTTATAATAATTTAAAGAAATCTAGAGGACAAAAAGAAGAACGTACTAATTGCCCACAGTCTTGCCATTGCAGAGATAACTAGTATCAATACCAAGGCATACTTTGCATGGCAGTATAATTGCATGCATTTCTGTTTCCACTGATCGTGGCATTTTTGACCTTTGTAACCCTAGCTCTTAGTTCAGTTCCTAGAGCGTAGTAGTTGTTTGATACACTTTTAGTGACTGAATGAATAAGTGAGTAAATGAAGAAGTAGATGTGTAAGTGGAGAGGTTTTCGAGATCCAACTCGTGGTAGAATAAAATATGTTTCAGACTCAGCAACTTACTGCAGATTGAGAGACAAGGTAGCTAACTCAAAGCCCTTAATGAATAGGAGCCTGCTCTTTCTGTTCATCTCAATCAGCCTCCAGGCAGATAATTCAATTTAATTTTTTTCCATCAGTCAAACTGAAGAGCTGAAAAAGCAAAACCAGAGATAGGCAAGGCAGGAGGTGAAACAGGCCTGAGTGAGGAAATCAGCAGTGGCTCTCTCGCTCTTTTTTTTTTTTTTTTGAGAGGAGTCTTGCTCTGTCACCCAGGCTGGAGTGCAGTGGCGTGATCTTGGCTCACTGCAGCCTCTGCCTCCCAGGTTCAAGCAATTCTCCTGCCTCAGCCTCCCCAGTAGCTGGGACTACAAGCACTTGCTGCCATGCCAAGCTAATTTTTGTATTTTTAGTAAAGATGGGGTTTCACCACGTTGGCCAGGATGGTCTTGATCTCCTGACCTTGGGATCCACCTGCTTCGGCCTCCCAAAGTGCTGGGATTATAGGCATGAGCCACCGCGCCCAGGTTCTTGCTCTCTTTATGTTAGAAACAGCGTGAGAGGACAGGACCCATGCTGCTCTCAAGGGTGACCCAGCAAGATCTCTGCCACCACCAGGTCGTCCATGATGGAACTGATGATTTCTCTGAGGATGGAGACTCTAACAGTGTCAGTGTGACCCTCATGGTTTTTACGTGGCCTGTTTCAAGTGTTTGCAGCAGAGGAAGACACAATCATGTTGGGTTTTGTTGAAAGAATTTGGTACTTTGCTATGTTTGGAATCAGGGCTGGCAGATTGTGAACTTTGTGTTATAGAAAGTTCCATCCAAAGTCTCTTTTATATTTAATTGGAAAACATGTCTTAAGCCTAAGCATCTGTCCCTCAGGTACCTGCCATAGGAAGGAGAGTGATCCATTTTTTAAAACCCTACATGAAAAACTTAGTCTTTGCAATAAAATATATGGATGTATTCTTCCCAATGGGATGGTCTGGTCCTTAAAAACCTGCTGCTTTTCCCCACCTCTCAATATAAGTATACATACAGATAGATATAGAAATATCCACAAATAGATGGGCAGAGAGATAGAAAGCGGGGCAGAGGGATAGAAAGAGAGACAGGGAGATGGAAGGACAGACAGACAAACAGTCTTCACTGCTTTTGGCCAGCAACAGTCATCATATCCCTTCTTTTTCTTAAAGGTGCTCATAGAGCTAACCTCGAACACTAGGCCATATTGGCACCTTTGCTCCTGTTGTCTCAAGGCCTGGCTCAAAACATATTTTTCCAGGAGGTCTCATTGTTCAATTTCTACCCCGGTTAATCTTTCCCATCTGTCAACCTCTAGAGCTTTAGCCCTTGCCCCAATTTTCCCTTTGACATGGTGTGTCTGTAAGTGTATGTGAAGATCAGGGAGAAGCTACTCTGTTTGCTTCCTGAACAATTGAATGGGGTTTTGTGTACTATGTAATTTAGTGGTTGTAGAGCTTTGTAGTGTTTTATTCACCAAGTTGGTGAATAAAGAAAGTGACTAGAGGGTGGTAAGATATTTCCTGCATGCATAATTGAATATATATTGTAGTTAGTACTTACCCATGTGCTGAGAGCCCAGTTTAGATAAATACTGTGAGAGTTACTGTAAAGTTACTATGGTATAGTAGAAACTTGTGATCAGCCAAATCATGTATATATTTTCTGTATAGTTGATGTAGTCACTTTGCAGCACCAAACATCAGTACCTTCATCTATAAAATGAATATGCTAAATATATATATTTAGCATATATAAATATATATATTTGTATATATATTTAGCATATTCATTTTATATATATTTTTAACATATATATAAGAAATGTATAAATATATATGTGTGTATATATGTATGTATATATATATTTATATATATATAAAATGGGTTCAAGAGCTTTTATTTTCAGAGCTTGCAACAGTTGGTTAGCAATGCTAGTTAAGCTGATATAATCTGAAGGCCATCCAACCTTTCTCTTTAGGCTCTCGACCAACAGAATCTCTTTCTTGCAAACAGGATCATAGACCAATTGGGATCTGTCTCAATGTGTGTGTGGGAAGAGGTCCTCTCCCCCACAGTTTTCCCAACAAATTGTTTTATAACCAAATGCAACTCAAACCTATAACACAGCTACTAGTCAGCTGTATATATCTGACAACATTACAGGCTATTTTGAGGATTAAAAAAAATATATACACACACACACACATATATATAACTATATGTACATATATAGCTATATATACATATATACCTACATACATACATATTTAATTATATGTGTGTGTATATACATATATAAAACTGTCTCTACTAGACAAAAATAGTTTTATGGCTCCATTGTTCAATAAATATTTGCTGAATTAAATTAAAATGAGTCAAAACTTTTCTGAGCCCCACAAAACTTTTTTGAGATTACTGGAAGTTTATACAAAAAATTATTTCTGTATGAGTTGTAAGATTATCGACTTAGAACTTTCCAGATGGCGAAGTTATCCAAGTGTGGTATGCTGGAAAGAACATCCCTATAGGAGAGCAGATATTGGGGATGTGATCACAGGAATATACTTCATGTGCTCCAATTTCTATAAACTTGAGAGCCACTCTGGCTTCCTCAATGTTCCCATCTGTAAAAGTTTTTGGGAAAAACGTAAGGATGGTGGAATTCTCATGATAAACTTGGGTCATGATTCCATGGAAGGAGACTTGAGCCAGGCATCAGAAAACTTAAATCCTAGTTTCTTTGACCAAGACTTATCTTCTCCAAGATTAAGTTTTGTTAATTGTGGAATAGGAGGTTTATGTTCTCACCTGTTAGAGGTGTTTATGTTCTCACATGGCATTGTAAAACTACTGATGCACAAAGGTGACTAAGGCATGATCCCTGCCCCCTTATGGCTCACAGTCTAGCAGGGTAGAGACATGCCAATCAGCAATGGATTACTATGAACAGCTTCTTAGAGACAGGCAGTAAATACAGTGGTGGCACTGTGGAAGCTTAGTAACTAACTCCACCTGGGCAGATGGCAGAATGCTTAAGAGCAGGGATTTAAGTTAGTAATAACTGCCCTACCTTCCTTTCAGGATTGTTGTAAGGCTCAAATATATATGAAAGAACAACACGGTAGAATTATTATTATTATCATTATTATTATTATTCCATTGGCAGTTAGAATCAGATATTTTACTTCTAGACTTTCAATTTAAAATATACCCAATACTCCTAGTTAGTCACTTATAGGGATGCTGGCTTATCCCTAAGGTGTTATAAAGGGGTCAGACTCTACATTCAAAAAATAAGCGAACATGGAATAATAAGAAGAGTGGCCTAGCCTTGCCATCTTGCAAAAACATAGGAGTGTGAATGAGCCTGGTCTTTTTGGTGACATTGAAGAGCTCCATTTCATTTAGATAATCTATAGAGCAGTAAGAAATGAAAGTAAAAGCACAATATTTTGCATGTAATATTGGCTCATATATCAGCTGATGAGCATTTTTATATGTAGTCTCATTTTTCCTGGGAGCACAGAATCTGCCTCTTCTTGTCTACATGACTCTCAGAGTGTCCTGCGTGTAAGAATTGTATAATAAATAGTTTTTAAATAAGTGTTGCTGAATTGTTTTAATTGGAGCCAGAGTCTACATGGAATTTGAAGAAAAAAGAAGACATCATTTTATTTACTCCTAATGGAGACAGTGATGGCCATCAAAAGTGTATTTATACTCTGCTCAAAAGTATCAGTTGATTGGATGTATATTGAGAACCTGCGTAATGCTAGAAGATACCATGATAAGCATGGCACAGTCATATTTGTACCTTTTTATCTGGATAAAATAAATGCCTACTTGGGTGTGTTGGGCACTCTGGTGTTGGGATGGTGCAGGGAAAACATCTGTATTCATGCCCAGCAGTGGTTCCTTGAGACTTACATTCTCACTTCATTGTTTTGCAGCTCTACAGCTCCATGGACTTTGGAAGACGGTGGCAACTCATGCATGAACGCATCACACCCAACAGGTTTTACTGGTAAGCCCTATCCACACACTCATTACTTCTTAGATAAAGAATTATCAAACAGCGTAGCACTCTAGACAGCTCTGGACAGTTGCAGCTCTTGCAGACAAATGTGTTCCAGTCCTTTGCTACACAGAGTGATTTGTAGAATAGCAGCATGAGCATCACCTGGGGACTTGTTAGAAATGCAGAATCTCAGGCCCTATTAAGACTTATGAAACTGGGATTTGCATTTAACATGATCCTTTGCTGACTCATGTGCACATGAAAGTTTGAGAGGCACTGGGCTTAAAGAGCTCTGTGAGAAGGGTCATGATCCGGTGCTCTTTGCTATGTACTAACCCCCTCTTTTTGGAAAAGTGCATATATTTTATGTACGTATTCTAAAAAGCAGTATTTTCCCAAAATGTAGTCTGGAGAACAGCAGTTCCACAAAATGCTTCTTCTTTCATAAGAGTTTCTGTGGTCAAATAAATTCAGGTTATGATAATTCAATTTTATACTCCTGGAAACTCAGGATTCATGTTATGATATTAAAGACTCTGGAGAAGCGCTGAATGAAGAATTCTGCCTAACTTGAAGTCACTGATTCCCAAACTTATTTAACTACAGAATCCTTTTCTCGTGTCACATGTGATAAATCCTTAAGAACTACCTCTGTGGGGCATATTTTGAAAAACCTTTTATGGGAATGAATACGTTTCAAATGGAAAATAAGCCCTTCCTCCTAATCAGGAAGTGTTTTATTAATTAGTATTCCTTTATGCATGTATACTATTTTTATCTTGGTTGTAACAAGTTTTGTACAAATTTGCCTTTTACACTTGCCTGCTATAACGTGAAAATGCTTCTTACTTTTATCTTGCTTTCATTTTAGCAGAAGTGATGGCTAAAGGAAGGGAGATTAAGAGGCATACACTAAAGTATATAGAATGTTTAATTATATGCTTAATGAAAAAAAAAGGGTTTGGTTAGGCACAGTGGTTCATGTCTGTAATCTCAGTACTTTGAGAGGCTGAGGTGGGAGGATTGCTTGAGGCCAGAAGTTCAAGACCAGCCTGGTCATTATAGTGATACCCTGTCTCTACAAATAAATAAAAGATGAGCTGGCCATCATGGCATGCCCCTGTAGTCCCAGCTACTCAGGAGGCTGAGATGCAGGGATCACTTGAGCTCAGGAGTTCAAGGCTGCAGTGTACTGTAGCTTGGGTGACAGAGATTAGGCCACTGCCATCATAGAGATTAGGCCACTGTACTCTAGCTTGGGTGAAGAGCGAGACTCTGTCTCAAAAAAAAATTTTGTTGGAAGTTGTACTCATTCCGTATCTCTTTTAAATATCTTATGAACACTGCCTTAAAAACTCATGTGATAGCCGTTTATGCCTTACACAACTTAGGGATGCAGTGTGTTTGTGTTGAGGATGGTGGTGACAAATACCTTGTATATACACACATTCATACCAACATCTTTAGAAGCAATGGCTTCAACCCATTCCCTCTGCATCCACAAAACTATGTTCAGATTTTAAAATGAAGATTGCCTAAGCATTCTATGAAAAATCAACTTTATTTTTGTTGTTGTTTTTTGTTGTTTTGTTCTTTGTACATGGTTCAGAGTAGTTGGTAGAGAAAAGGGAGTTGGCAGTATTGCTCTTGACTCAACACCTGGACTATCTCCAGCATATTTGCCCCTTACAGGCCTACTAGTATTTCATCTATAGCTGTTATTGCAACTATTATTTTGCCTGTATTTGGAACTATGGAGGTTTTCAATAGACTAAGGCAGAAAAAGGAAATATTTGTTTTTCTGCTATTTCACTTATGGAACTACAGCCTTTGCTGAGCTGAGATAGTCCAGTTTCTCAGTATGCCACCACTCAGAAGTCCAGAATTCAAAAAATAAAAATAAAAATAAAAGAAAACGAAAGAAAGAGCCCTCTGCTGTTTCTGGAACAAACTCTTGAGACGATAAGGCAGTTGGCCAACTAGAAAGTCAGGTTAGTAGAGGAGGAAAGCACACTGGGCTAGATGAGCCGTGCCATTGTGTCTGAATGAAATTAAGTGCATAAGAAGCAACATTTTCCTATATTTTGCAAAGAGCAAGAGGAGAAGGTTCCAGCTGCTGTCATCCACTCTCTTCCTTTATGCAGTAAAAAAGAACAAGTCCCTAGGTCCTGATAATTGTGTTTTGTCTCTTCTCCACTCTGTCCTTCTTTCATATATGCTCCCAAGGGGAAATATAAAAGTTTATGCCTGTGCTGGCTAGTCAAGTGGTAGTTTTGAATATTCCATTTTTGTAATGATCACTTCTCCATTTCTGATATATAATTACCGCGATTATTCTTTTAGGTGTCATGTGAGTCATGGCAAAAGAGCTTATTTTACATAGACATTTTTTTTAATCCAAAGACAGAATTCAGGGTTTTCTAAAGCTCTAAACTGCTTATATTGAAGAGATATGGTTTTTATAGGTTAGGGATGTAAATATTAACTTGTTATCTCCTTGAGAAAAGACAAAATATGCATTTCTCTGAGTATAGAACAAACCTTGGCTTAAGTGGGACCTATTTAACCTATGGTTCCCTCATCCATCTAATGGGAACAGTATTTTTGTTGTCAATTTCATAAAGTTATTGAAAGGAGCAGATGTATCAAGTGGACACTTGGTGATTTCACTTCTCCATTGATTTAAGTACTATGTTTATTACCAGTCCTCAAGAACATGTCACGTAAGTGAATTGTCATTTTGCTGGACACAAATGTGAATCTCATGTATGGTAAGGCCGATGCCCATGGGCATGTGATAACAACTGAATGGGTCTGATTTATTGCCAAGAATCCACATCTCAGCGGAACATTATTGTTCTCTACTTTTTGTTGAGTCATAATTCTTATAATTCTTATGAAGTGATCAACCAAAACAAAACAATAACATGCATGAAAATGATTTCTTTGGGAGAGAGGGTGTAGAGGGAAGATGTGTTGAGGATGGTTGGGGGAACGTTGAGCGGAAAGCAGGCGTGGTAAAAACAAGACATTGAAATGAGAGATGATGTTAAAAAGACTTTTAACTTGTGGTCTGTAGACAAATAGAGTGAACATGAGATTCAGAAGAAATATTACAAATAACAATATTTGATTGTTTTGATTCACAGCTTTGCTCCTGTGACCCTGCACAAATATTGTTATTTATAAGCTGCACATTTGCAAGTGTCTAAAGGATAGATCCTTCATGAGTGTCCGGTTTCTTCTCCCATGCTACTCTCAGTTGTTGGCAAGTAGCAGATTAGAGGGGGATTTGTGCAGAAGAACACTGTGCTCCAGAAGTGATTTCTGATGAGGACACAACAGAAAGAATGAACCCCGTGCATGTCTCTTTTCTGTTCTGTCATCTACAGTGATGATTGTTGTAATGGTTGTGAAAGTACATTGGAAATTGTAAGGAGTTACCATTATTATCCCCTTCTTCATTAGTGCCCCACCCTGCTTGTGGGTTAGGCAGAGCATGGAATATAATATTCATTAGCATCAATACTAAGAGCTTCATCTGGAAATATTTTTATGAATTCTGGATGTTCTAATCCAATCAAGATAGGTCACCTAGGAATCTTACACCATGGAGTGACTCAGCCATCAATCTCATGCCATAGGAAGAAAGACAACTGACATGAACATTCCTTCTTTATATGTGACCCTTCCATTCACTTAATACCTGGTCACCAGGTAATCACCAGGGCTGTCTAATGCTCCCCCAACTTTTTTAAGCTCAGCTGCTTCAGAAATTATAATTTGCATGGAGAGTACATAAATGGAGTAAGTGTCCTTAACATATTCCCTTCATTCTTCCTAGGCTCTGCTATGGCAGAGTTGTTGTCATGGGGGAAAAGCTTTTCGGTTTTTTTTTTTTAATATTTTAAAAAATATATCCTACTGAGCTACAAATGAATAGTATTCCACTCTTCCCTTGGGAGATATTTAACAGGCAGGCATATTCTGCAGTGGGAAGATTTTTTTTTCTTTTGCACATCCAATGTGAATACTTGTTGTGATTCACAGCTTTTCTGCTTTGGCTCTGCACTCTCCCAACATGCTGAGCCTCTTTGGGCATCTTTTCCAATGAAGTCACAGGTGTTCTAGGCCTTCCAGAATTCTCTGTATAACTAGAATGACCTCAAAGTGCCTCTGGTCTCTGATGGCATTCACTTGTATGGTATCCTAAAATAAGGAAGGAATGTCTCCAATGCATCCTCTTTACTGATTTCCCTCCTCCCCTCCTTAATTATTCTCTCTCTTGAAAGAATTAGGTCCCTTGTTTGTCCCTCTTCTTTATCATTGCTGCAGGAAATTGTACTGATAAAGTAATGTACTCTAAGGTATCAGGAACTTCAATTCTTACCCCTTTTCTGAGATATTTGGATTGCAACATGGACTGGCTGGAGCATTAGGAAACCTTTAAGAAGACAACAGACATACTAGAAGTTCTGTATCAGGCCATGTTAGGCGATGCAGGGAATGTATATCTTGAAGACTGCTGTATCCACTATGATGCTTGGTTTAGGATGAAAAGTGGCTGGTGTGTAAAGGTAGATAGGTTGGGCTCTAGGTCTTTATTGTACTTTACTTAAGGCCGGCTTACACACTATGGGTTTCTAGTGATGTTTGTGCCAGCAGCTTCTCATCTGCTTTTTCAGAAAGGCCATGAGGGAAGGGAGGACGAATGGAAAAACAAAGTGTGTCCCTCCTGGTGTGTGTAGACAGGAGGTCCTAGGGAAGTGCCCTTTAAAAGAGACACATGAAAAAATGCTTATCATCACTGGCCATCAGAGAAATGCAAATCAAAACCACAATGAGATACCATCTCACAGCAGTTAGAATGGCGATCAGTAAAAAGTCAGGAAACAACAGGTGCTGGAGAGGATGTGGAGAAATAGGAACACTTTTACACTGTTGGTGGGACTGTAAACTATTTCAACCATTGTGGAAGTCAGTGTGATGATCCCTCAGGGATCTAGAACTAGAAATACCATTTGACCCAGCAATCCCATTACTGGGTATATACCCAAAGGATTATAAATCATGCTCCTATAAAGACACATGCACATGTATGTTTATTGCGGCACTATTCACAATAGCAAAGACTTGGAACCAACCCAAATGTCCAACAATGATAGACTGGATTAAGAAAATGTGGCACATATACACCACAGAATACTATGCAGCCATAAAAAATGATGAGTTCTTGTCCTTTGTAGGGACATGGATGAAACTGGAAGATATCATTCTCAGCAAACTATCTCAAGGACAAAAAACCAAACACCACATGTTCTCACTCATAGGTGGGAATTGAACAATGAGAACACATGGACACAGGAAGGGGAACATCACACACTGGGGCCTGTTGTGGGGTGGGGAAAGGGGGGAGAGATAGCATTAGGAGATATACCTAATGTTAAATGACGAGTTACTGGGTGCAGCACACCAACATGGCACATGTATACATATGTAACTAACCTGCACCTTGTGCACATGTACCCTAAAACTTAAAGTATAATAAAAAGAAAAAGAGAAAGTGGCAATAACGAAAAAGAAGACAGACTAAAAACCCTTTCATGACAGTCTTTCCTTTCCAATCTTTCATGTTTTTAGTTTTCCAAGCCTCTTTTTGTATGCATATGTTCTTTTATATGTAGCCTAATTATATACAGGTGTGTATAATCTGCCTTTCTCTTCTTAATGTTCTATCCTTACAATTTTTGTGTCATTATAAAATCTTTATAACCATTTTTAATTTGTGCAATATCTTATTACACAAAGATACGTGCTTTATTGCTGTTTTATTTTTATCAGACATTGAAAATTTTCACATTTTCGATGATCATAAGTAATGGTTTTATTGACATTTGTATGCATAGGTCTTTAATATGAAGAATTATTTTCTTTGAACGGTGTTTTAAGTAGCCCAAATAAAGACTTGACTGCATTTTTTTTCAGTCTCAACAGTGTCACATTTCAATAACAAGACCCCAATTCAACACTAAAAGTATTTCAGCAAAGTAGCTTTTTACTGAACCTTTTCTTGAAGAGGGTTACAAAGAAGCGTTACATCAACCAACACACGAGTCTTCCTAAAACTCCTCTGTTTGTATCTGCCCTGACCATTATGGAAGTTACTTTCTCATCCTCTCCTTCCCTTTCACGGACTCTAAAACTTTTCTGTCACAGTGATTTATTGTCCACAGTCCATCCCCTTCCAGAACTCCCCTTACACCCACACACTTCTCTCCAAGTATCATAGCTTTTCTTATGTAAAACAATCTACCCTCTCTCCTTAACCCTCCATCTATCACCCTCACCCACCCCAGAAATTAAATGTAATATCCCTTAGGTCCACATTCCTTACAACATGGAGGAGGGAGAATTGGTAATAGTTAGGGTTTAATATTAGTTAAGGTTTAGTATTTTTGGTTCAATCACTACTATAAGAAGAAGTTTATCATATCAAAATATACACATTTTGAACAATGAAATCATGTCCTTTGCAGCAAAATGGGTGGAGCTAGAGGCCATAATTCTAAGTGAATTAACATAGGAACAGAAGACCAAATACCACATGTTCTCACTTATAAGCAGGAGCTAAACCTTGGATATGGACATAAAGGTGGGAACAATAGACAATGGAGACTACCAGAAGGGTGCGAGGGAGGCAAGGGCTGAATAACTACCTATTGGGTACTATGCTTACTACCTGGGTGACAGGTTCAGTCATATCTCAAATTTCAGCATCACACAATATACCTTTGTAGGAAACCTGCACATGTACCCATTGATTCTAAAATAAAAGTTGACATTAAAAATAAATAGAACACTAGAAAAACTATGTATGTATATATGTGTATATTTGTATGTGTATATACATACATACACACACACACACACACACACACATTTTGAACATCTTAAAACCTGTCATTCAAAATATTACCCGGGTTCTGTTGTGTATTCCCACCTGTAACATATGGCAGTATCAGTCTATTTAGTTAATATTTACTTCTTCCTTTTGGGAGACAGCCCCCAAGTGGGCTCCACTGATCTCTGCTTTCTGGAAATCCTGCCAGTCTATAGTGTTCTCTTCTTGAGTATAGACTGGATTAGTGACTTGCTTCTAGTGAATGGAATATGGCAGAGGTAATGAGTTTTTTTGAGGAGTACGTTACCAAAAGGCAATGTTTTCATCTTGGGTGCATTCTCATGCTTACTTGCTCAAAGCAAGCTACCATGTTGTTAGCTGCCTTATTGAGAGCCCCATGTGTCAAGGAATGGAGGGAGATCTCCAGCCAAAAGCCAGTGAGAAACTAATGGCCTGACAGCTTAGTTCTAATGCGGAAATGAATCCTATCAACAGTCATATGAGCGAGTTCAAAAGCAGATCCTTCTCCAGTCAAGCCTTCATATGAGACTTCAGCCCTGGAAAACACTTTGATAGAAGCCTTGTAAGAGACTTCCTCAGGCAGAGGCACCCAGCTAAGTTGTGCCTGGATTCCTGACCAACAGAAACAGTGAGACAATACGTATTTGTTGTTTTTAGCTCCTAAGTTTTGTAGTAATCTGTTATACAGAATTATTAAGAGATAACCAATATGCTTTTCTCTGATCCTTATTCTTTGCTTGTTTATTTTAGAACATAAGGTTCTACTTCTGTCTACATGTAGCCTCCTGTCTACATACAACTACTTCTGTCTTGGACTACTTCCTCTGTTTTCTCTTCATTGGTATCAACCTTAGATATTTCATTTTGCCCATTGTTTTGGTGTGTCCTTGAAATAGAAAAATATCACCATGTTCTGGTATTCCTGACACCTATGCCCAGACTCTATGGGATTTTACAGTTGATCAACAAACCTCAGAGCCCTATCCTCAACCTGAGTGAGGCTTACTTAATATCATAAGATTGCCTGACTTTGTTATACTTTATTATTTTATAGTTTGATGGCAGGATTGCATTTTCTAAGAATATTGTTTATTGTAAATATCTCTGTGTGTACATATACACACACAAGTCATGTATGTACATGCTCATTTAGAGAAGTGTTAATTTCATTAGTACTAATACTTCACTAGAAGTACTAATATAAATCACATTGTCTAGATTTTAGACACCCGTGTCAGCCTAATAGCAGCTGTGGGTGGAGGATGAAGGGCAGAAAGCAGGAAGTGAAAACTGGGGATGGTTACCTTGAGATAATGTGGTTGGAGTGAATACTCTTGCACCTCTTCCCTGAATTTAAGCTCTATAGATCTCACCTGTTCTGGAATATATCCTATAATTTGCTTCAAAAGTGGGCTCCTTCTATTCATTTAGGAACTTCTTTTGACCCTGGACCATGGTTCTTAAAAAGTCAGCTGCCAAGTCATTCTTAGGCTATTAATATATTATCCATGACAGAACCAGAGTTAAGGAACAGACAGAATGGCTTGAGATGGCTTCCTGGAAAATCAAGATCTTTTCAAACAAAGTTAACATTATGGGCTGAATTTTTGAAGCTGCCTCTAAATGTACATCTACAATTTTGCAAACAGAGTCATTTGCAATCTCAAGTAATGGGATTTAGGCATTGACCTGATATAAGGGATCAGATTTTAAGGCTATTGCAAACCAGTGTATGCCACAAATAATATTTAATTCAGCTCTCCTTTACGTTTTTAAAATGGTGCAGCAATTTAAAAATACATTACATTCGAAATAATACATGCAAGGTCAGGAGGGGAAATGTGAAAGCTCAGCTTGCAAGCAGAAATCAGTTTCTACTTTGCTAATGGGGGCTACCCATGCTGTATGTCTGGTTGCATCTTGGCTGTGGAAGAGCTGTCTTAATGCTAAGACTAAAATGCAGTGTTCTTATGGTGCACGTGGTAGGTAGCCATGGCATTGAGCAAGACAGAATGGTCAACTCTTTGGAAGAAGTCAAGACATGCCGGACTCTTGATGATTATGCCGGAATCTTGATGATTGAGTACATGTGAGTTATGTGAGGTAGGAGGCATATGTAACTAATGACTTCTTTGCTATGAAAAGTGGGAGTCATGTTTGGTCCTGCCTTGGGAGATCTGAAAAGATTTGTATGCATTAAACATGGAATTCAAAGACAGCCACATCCACTCACCTAATCCAGTGTAGCAAAAATTCCAGAGTGCACATGGAAACACCGGAAACACTGTTGTTTTCTCTTTCTCTGGCTTTGTGGCCAGTGATTCCTTAGTTAGAGGCACATGGCTTCCAAATACTTATTCCACCCAGATGATTCTGCAAAGGGCATGAGAAATACTCATTTTGCTCAGAAACAGTGAAATCTAACTTTATTTTCACTCACTGATAATAAACTTGCAGAGGGGAGCAAACTTTACTTTTGTCACAGTGGGTGAGATTTCAGGGCCTTATTGTTCTATGAGGGTGGTGGGTCAGAAAAGCCCCCACATAAAGAGACTTTGACTACTGCCATCTTCCTGGAACTCAGATTGCCTTCAGTACTTGCATGTTACATTAAAAAATGGGGAGAGTTGAATAGGTTGGTGGTGATGAGTTGTTCACTTCCATGAGCAGGAATAGGAGAATTGGAGGGCTAGGGAGAGGCCTAGAGAGAGAAGAGGTCGATGTTGAGCTCAGCGCCCAAGGAGAAAGTACCAAATTGCAGGCTTGGAGGCTGTTTAAAATCCAGGTTGGATACTTGGTTGCATGGAGGAGAAACCATCCTTTCTTCCCTGTTGAGGAAATCTGTTATTGTTCTGTTCCAGTTTGGTCTGGGGCTGTGCATTAGTCAGTGCTGGCTGCCAAAACAAAATACCACAGACGGGTTCCAGGCTTAAGCAACAGAAATTTGCAGTTCTGGAATCTGGAAGTGTGCGATCAGGGTGCCAGCATGGTTGGTTTCTGGTGAGGGCCCTCTTCCAGGTTGCAGATGGCCACTTTCTGGATGTATCATCCCATGGTAGAGAGAGAGAGGGCAAGCTCTCTGGTGCACTTTCTTGTAAGGGCACTAATCACATTATGGGAGCCCCACCCTCATCCAAACCTAATCACTTCCCAAAGGCCTTATCTTCAGATGCCATCAGTTTGGAGGTTAGAGCTTCAACATATTTTTTTTTGGAGAGATACAATTCAGTCCATAGCAGGATGTAAAACAGGGAACAACTTTGGAAGGAATGCAAAATTTCTAGAGACACTTCCACCAAGAGGTGTCCTGGAGCAGAAGTGGCTAGGGCTTGTGGGGGAAGTGGAGAGGCAATGCCAGAAATACAAATGTATTGTTTAAAAGACACAGACACACACTAGCCATTTTTTTTTCTGGTTGGAAACACAGTATATCTCATAATCATTCAAGGGAAGGCAAGAAAATAATTACCTATAATTTTACTGCCCAGAAAATACCTCTTAAAAAATCAAGTATGTCTTCATAGCCTTTTTTCCCATTATAATATAGTATAATTTTAAACATATATTTAAATTTTTATCATTCAGATCATATTGTTGATAAAATTTTATATCTTTTAAAAATGAAATTGAACATTCTCCTGTGCCATCCTCTACTCTTTCTAAACATTTTAAAGCTTGTATTGAATTGTATTCTAATCTATGGATATATAATAAATGTAATCATTCTTTTGTTATTTGATATTTATCTTCTGAAATTTTACTATTAAAGTAAGCATTATAATGTTGTTTTAGAAACATTTAAGTAATTATTTGTTCAAGTTCTGATTATTATGATTTTTTTAGGATAGACTACCACACTATATATATAAAAATATTGTCATGTCAAATCCAAAGAGTTTACACCTGTTTCCACTACAACTAAAATACTATTTCACTATACCGCATAAAAATTTAATTTAAAGAAGTAATCCATTTTAATGTGCAAAAATGGGTTTTCCTTGTTTTAATTTGCATTTCTTATCAGACCAGTGAGTTTAGACATGCTTTCGTGTATTTATTAACCATTGTATTTTCTTTTATATGACCATCTGTTTTTGTTTCTTCTTTATTATGGGTTCTTTATATTGTCTCTCATTTTGTTTCAATATTATACCGTTTATTCTTTGGCTTTTAATTATACTTTTAAGTATACTTTATACTTACAAAAATTTATGTTATCGACTCTTTCATTTTCCCTTTATAATGTTTTTTATTACTTTATGTTTATCAAACACCCATAGCCTGTGATCATGTAAATACAATTTTTTTATTTGAAATGCTGCCTTATTCAATCATATATATTAGATATTAGATATATATAAAAGACATAAAAATATTTAGCATTTTCCAACAATATATTTTAGAAATCTCATATTAATAGTTATCTTTTTCATCTAGTGACTATATAACAATTTAATCATTTTAATAATTTAATAATTTTTCATGCTAATGGATATTTTTAAGATTTATAGGATTTCTATTTTTTTTAAAGTAAAATGAAATGCAGTGAACATCTTTTCACTTAATTCTGTGCCCATATTTTGGACTGGTTTCCTCTGACGGTTTTTTACATAAGATAAACTCTGGTCAGAGGTTAGGAGCCCTCGAGGTCTCAAGGTTGGTGGCATTTTGCAGCTTTTGTTTTACTGGATTGGTCAGTCTTCTGTGCCCTGTGGTCAGAACACATTGTGTTTAATTGTTGTTTATAACACGATAGAGTGTCTGGCTGGGTAAGTCTCCTCTCTGCAAAATACAACAAAATAAAACAAAAATAGAACTCTTCTTTTTCAAAATATTCTTGGCTTATTTTACTTATTGATTCATCCAAATGAATTTAGAATCATCTTGTCATGTTTCAAAATATCTTCCTCCCCATAAAGCAACTAATTAGGCTATTGATTAGAATCGCAGCAAAGCTATACATTCATTTGAAAATAATGGAATTTTTTTCAATATCCAGTTTTGATTATTGGCCACATGGTTTGTCTCTCTTTTTATTCCATTCTGTGCGTTCCTTTGTAAAGTTTTCTTCGTATTAGCCCTATATGTTTTCAATTAATGTTATTCTTATGAATGTTCAGTTTTGGTGCTATTGTAAGTAAAGATATGTTGCACACAGCATCTCTCTTCAGATTGGCATGACTGAACAGGGTAACTTTGAGATACATATGTAATTTGCCTAAGGACACATATAGTTGCTAGTTGGTACCCTTAAATTCTTCAGACTACAAAGAAAATATGCTTTATAAACTTCAAGTTATTAGAAAAGTGTGATGTGAGTAAGGATAAACACCTACGGGGATATTTGGGATCTAAAGAAAAAGCTCTGCCCTTAATAGTTATGTGGCTTTTGGCAGTTGCATTTAACCTTTGTGACCAGTGCTCCACCAGTCAGAAAGGATACCAGATGCTACATCCTGCCTTTCCCTCCTGGCTGAATGTCATTCTTGTTAGCCTGGAGCACAGTAAGTGCTTAATAAATACCAACCAGCTATAAAATTAGTAATAAAACAGCTTATAATAAGAGGAGATAATTGGAATAAATGACTATCCTTGTTAATTTGGTAACAAATGGCACATAGCATCACTTTGAAACTAAGCGAGTTAGAAAGCATCTGCACTTTTTTTCAACATTCAAATCCCATTGCCTCATAGTCAGAGTTCATATTTCTGACCTGTTTTTCCAGCAATCAGCATATGGCTTATTATTATACTTGCTAAAACTACTATTTTTAGAGGAAAAATATTTCTGGCTTGATGTTAACAAAATTAAATAAAATTCAAAAGTCCTCAAACTAAAGATTGTGTTGTATCAGATCATATGTACTTTAGCAGATGTGATGCAGATGTTGAGACAAATTATTGCACGTCTCAGAGGGACCATGGTCAGAAATGGAAAGCACCAAAAGAGTATTGAAGGAAGTGTTAGGACTGCTCAGAAGGTAAAGGTCTCACATCATCCTGGTGTTCCCAGAAAAGGGTTCCTGGAGGAGATAGGATGGAAGAATCTTGAAGAATGGTTTGAATTGGCAAGTAAGAAAGTGAAACAGATCCTTCTGGAAGGAAGAACAATTGGATCAAAGCTGAGGTCATATGTCTGGAGAGTAGTTAGTTGATCCGCTAGAATAGGGTTTCTCAACCTCTATGTTTTTGACATTTTGGGCTGGATAATTGTCATTTGCTTTCTAAGATGTTGACCAGATCCCTGGTTTCTACTCAGTGAGTGCCTTCTGCACCCCTCTAGTTGTGCAGAATGTTCTCTGAGGCACAAAATATTTTGCCCCGCACTCCCAGCAACTGTGTTAGGAAAAAAAAGTGCATTGAGGAGCAATGAGAAATAAAGCAGGGATATAGACCAGATTCAGATTGTGAAGCACCGCACATGCCAGATAAGTGGTTTGGACTTGTCTATCTTGGTAATAGAGGACATTCATCTTTTGTGAAAGAGAATGGCATGATATTCATGTTTTATGAAGATTTATTAACATTTGGCACTTTCTTGTGATGCTTAAGTGCATTTATATGCAACTATCTGTCAATAGATGAGCTACTGACTTATGATAGATGCAAATCTTCTAAAGCATCCTGATCTCAAGTTCCATTCTCCGGTGAAAAATTATACAGTTGTACACTTTAAATGCATGTACCAAATGTACATTTTTTGAAACCATACATTTTTGTTTAATTGAAAACAGCATTAAACATTTTTAAAAACTAAACTGAAGATAATCATTTTAACACAATACTTTCTTCCTTTCTTGCCCTCTTTTAAGTTTTGTAACATGAAAATAATTTCTCACAAAATTTCAGTTAGATTGTATGACTATTTTACATCTTCTAAAAAAACTTACACCTAACATTAACAGTTTGCTGCACATGTACATAGTATTCATAAGGATCATTTTGGTAGTGGCAGAATATTCCACTGAATTGATATACTGTCATTTATACTAAAGAGTTATAGAAAAGTTAGAGTGGGAAGACCCATGAGAGATTATCTGGTCTAGTGATTTCTCCAACAGTGCTCTTAGGAGCCTTATGGGTAGTCTGATGCATTGCCTAAGGGACTACATTAGGTATAGAGAAGGCTTGGGATGATTAGTGATCAAGTTCTTACACCCTTCATTTTTGCTCCAGCCAGAAGTACTCAGATTCTTAATTAGTTTTATATATTGGACTTCTGTATAAGTTTTTTTTTTTAATGACAGAAGACCATTCATTAAAGAAGCAAATGAAAATATTTAGAAAATCATTGATCTAGAATGGTCTTTTCATTTAACACAAGCTACATATGGGTATAATAGTCTCCAGGTTATCTTTCCTTAGTGCCTACACCACCTTGAAGTGTCTAATTCCATAGTGTAGACACTGCTTGAATGGTTAAAGTCTTTGCTAAACTACCCAAACCATTGTTTTAGGAGGATGCCACCTGGTGACCCATTGCTCTATCAGTGGGCTCACCCTGATTTCGTGAGAAGATAACTGGCCACACTCACATGGACATGATTTTGGCAAGTTTGGTGCTAATGCATTGGATTGGAAGAAATAGACCCCTTCATTTACTTGGTGACGAATGGCATTGAGGATCATCCACTCCCACCCTAGCCTGTTTTGTTCTCAAAGAGATGCCTAAAATAGATTCTTCAAGCAATTAGTCTTTTTCGGCTGTCAGTGTATTGCTTGTCAAAGGCACTGGCCTTCTTCCTCTGTACATGTCTGTATTTCTGAATGTAGTGTATTCTACCATTTCAATCCTCTTTACTTGCAAATACAATGAGGGACAAAATTCTCATTTAGGAATCCTGAAATCTTTCCAAATCAGGACACATTCTCTCCTTTTAGGCATCTCACCTGCTTCTGCTGTTTGAAAAGACAATCTGGATGATGGATTAAGGGCTTGTCCCACCTCCTGTCATCTCCCCGCTGGACAGCCATGTCATATTCAGACATTCTCCAACCTTTTCCCCTAACAGTGTGTTGAAGAGAGCTGTCAAGTAATTTGGGCAGAAGTGTGCACAATGGAGGCAGAGAGAGATGGAACCCCTGGGGGATCCCAGCTCTGCAGACTTAGCATTTTGGATGGATGCAAGGAGACAGAAGCATTGAAAAGGTCAGACCCTGGAACCAGTCTGATCTATAAAAGGCACCACAGTGTGCAATAATTGCCAAGGAATGGGCTAAAAACACTGGGGGATTTAAAATGGGATGGCCTTGCGCTTCTCCAAGTGACACTGGGAATGAGAGGTCTGAGATCCCATCCTGCTTCCTAACATTTCTTGACATTGCTATCTTCATTTAACCAGTGTCATGGAAAGATGTGACAGTGAAATAGAACAAATGGAGTTGGGTTATATGACTGTCTTCCGCTTTTAAAGAAAGGGAGATTTAGAATATGAGTTACATTATTGAGGGAAACATACCTTCATCCATTTTTTTAAATGAGATTTGTTAGGATTTTTCCAGAGCTGAAAGAAACTCAACAGGTTAGGGAGAAGAAAACAGTTCGTGGACTCTGAAGTGTAATGGAAAGAGCATTGGAGTAGGGGACAGGACTTCTGGTTGCTAATTCTACTCCTGCCACTGGGCAGCCAGGCCTTGGGGCACTAGTAGGATTTCTCTGGCTTTCTGCATCCTCATCTGTAAAATTCAAAGGGGTGATGACCAAGGGAGAACCGGCAGTGAATACCTGAGGTGCTTGCTAAAAATGCAGACTCTAGATAGAAGGAATAAATGCAATGTTCAATAGAATAGAGTAGAATAACTATACTTAAAAAAATATATTGTACTTGGGTGAGGGATGCCCTAAATATCCTCAGTCACTATGCATCATATACATGTAAAAATTGTGTACCCCACACTTTGCACAAATAAAAAGAAATTTTAAAAACGCCGATAGATTCTTTGGCGCCACCTGGAAATCCCTGATCTGGATCTCTGGACCTGGGCCTCAGGAATCTCCATCTGAACAAGCTCTCCTGGCAATGCCTTTGTACACTAGATTTTGAGAACCAGAGGAGGTAGTTAAGAGGTCGTTTTGAAAACCAGGGAGACAAATTAGTGGAGTCCCAGGTGTTCCCCTTTGAGTAGTACAAACTGGTTTCCCCTTATCAAAAACCCCCTCCTTTCTCCACCATGCTTGAAATACACAGCGGAAAGGGTTGTTCCAACCAATGAAGACATTGCCACCTCCAGGCATCTTTTCAAAATACATACACTCACTGCTAAATGAGATAATATACTTTAGTGTGCTTTGCAGGCTGCAAAGAATCTTTAAAATGCTTCGTAACTGTAAAATGCTTTATTGTTTTAGTCTTTATTAAAATAATGCCTGTAGTTTTTATTAACATTATGACATGAATGAGGTTACTGATTTTATCTATGCCTGTTTAGATGTACTTAGGAATTCCATTGAAAAGACACTTTTGAGTCCCCACTCTTTGAACGGTGTATACATACAAAGGGATATGAAGGACAGTAGGTAGGGGTTGTTCCAATTTCTGACTCTCTCTAAGGTAATAAATTATGCATTCAAGCCCATTGCCATGTGACTCTCAGTGTTTTTCCACTGTATGCAGTGTGCACTTCCCCAATCCCTTGGCTTGGGCTCATCCATGTGACTTGCTTTGGCTGAGTTTAGCAAATGTGACATAAGCGGAAGCTCTGTCATTGCACTGTAGCTGTGGCCCCTCACCCCAGGCCCCATCATGAACCCACAGAGCAACCTGACCCTTCCCCTCTATGGAATGCCAAGCTCTGCTGGATTCATAGCATGAAGCAGAGCCTCCCATTGAGCCCAGCCTAGAAAAGCTGATCCCAGCTGGCCTTAGATGTACCAGCAAAATACATAACTGTTGGTTTAAGCTGCCGAATGTTGAGGTAGTTTATTATGCAGCAAAAGCTAAACTGATACAATAGGACAAAGACAAGTTGAGACAAATGGGCAAATGGCTGATACAACGGATTGTTAGGTACCAGGAGACAGATACAGCCTGTGATAGAGGTGTCAGAGGAGTGGCATCAGTAATGTGTTCATGGAGGACTTGGAATTTGAGGGGGGGTTTGAAAGATGGTTTCAATTTCAACAGGCAAGCTTGTGTGCATGCTTGTGGATCCTCTGGCATGGTGGGTAATGGCAGACATTTCAGTCACAGGAAGGAGAAAGAAGAGAGAAACAGAAAAGCATGAGGTGTGTTTAGGAAATTGTTAGTAGATCAGTCTGTCAAGAAGTTCGGATTCTATGCTTGGAGAGAGAGAGAGAGGCCGATAAGCCTAGAAAAGAAGATTAAAGTGGTAACTTAGGGCTTTAAATGCCAGGCTAAAGATTTTGTGGTTAATACAGTGCGCCTTTAAAGGGTTCCACTCAGGGGCAGAGCATGCTCAGGACTGGTCTTTAGGAAGCTCATTTTTACAGCAGGGTGAAGGGCAAATTACACAAGGAAGAGCTGGAGACGAGGTGGCCAATTAAAAGGCTTTTCATTACTGGAGGCAGTGAGTCCTCGAAAGAGAAGATGGAAATCCAGGGAATTCTAGAAGATGTGGTTTGCAATTTTAAAAAGTTAAAAAGGCTGGGCATGGTGGCTCACACCTGTAATCCCAGCACTTTAGGATGCCGAGGTGGGTGGATCACCTAGGTCAGGAGTTCGAGACCAGCCTGACCAACATGGAGAAACCCTGTCTCTATTAAAAATACAAAATTAGCTGGGCATGGTGGTGCATGCCTATAATCCCAGCTACTCGGGAGCCTGAGACAGGAGAATTGCTTGAACCCGGGAGGCGGAGGTTGTGGTGAGCTGAGATCACGCCATTGCACTCCAGCCTGGGTAACAAGAGTGAAACTCTGTCTCAAAACAAAAAACAAACAAACAAAAAAGTTAAAAACAATTTAAGTATAGAAAATAAATTCAAATTCATTTGCAATCTTAAATGTTTCCTGCAATGTGTAACATCTAGAAACTAGAGTTCTACTTGGAAACAAATTCACAAGTTATGTTGGCCACCAATTTATAGACTTTACAAATAATTTTTTTAACAAGGGCTCAAATTCAGCATAATATTTACAGATTTGTTGGAAAGCTGTGCTCTGGACTTAGGTATCATTTCTCCCAGGGTAAGAAAGCACTGAAGAAAGTTCTCTGAGTAGTTTTTTGTTTGTTTTGTGGGGCTGAGGTAGGGTGGGAGAGATGTTGTAAGTGGTGTTCCTTTTTTTTTTCTTTTTTGAGGTGGAGTATCGCTCTGTTGCCCAGGCTGGAGTGCAGTGGTGCGATCTTGGCTCACTACAAGCTCTGCCTCCCAGGTTCATGCCATTCTCCTACCTCAGCCTCCTGAGTAGCTGAGACTACAGGCGCCCGCTACCACACCTGGCTAATTTTTTGTATTTTTTAGTAGAGACACGGTTTCACCGTGTTAGCCAGGATGGTCTCGATCTCCTGACCTTGTGATCCACCTGCCTCAGCCTCCCAAAGTGCTTGGATTACAGGCATGAGCCACCGCGCCTGGCCCCCTTTTTAAAATAGATCTCCAAATAGTGAGTGGCAGAGCAAGACCCTATCTCAAAAAAAAAAAAAAAAAAAAAAAAAAAAAAAAAAAGTTGTGTGCAGGAGGTTTAGGAACTCTCAGGAACAACACCACCTTTGAGGAATGAGGGATACGGCATGGGTGGAGAAAGAGGCTGCCTGTGATACAGGTGCAGCAGCTGATCCTATAGCACTTGTGTAGCTGGGATGGCCCTTCAGAAATGTCCAGCCTTGAACCAAAGGATTGGGTCTTTATATCTCCACAGTGACTGGCCATGAGATGTGGGCTGCCACCAGGGGAGGGGTGTGACCCTAGTGAGGTGGCTGTCATCAGCTGTGGAAAGTTCCCAGAGAGTGACTCAGCTGAGAGCCATGAGCCACCCACACCTCAACACTTAGGATAAATTCCTGGGACGGAGGGGGATTCAGGTGGCATCCACCTTTGGAGAGAGCTATTTATTCCAAATTCTTGTTATTTTCCTAAGAGGCAAAATTAATTTTGATAATAATGGTGGTTAATAACAATGAAATAATACATGAATAGCAATAACAATAAGACATTATTGTTTATTGAGGGCTTATGTGCTGTCAAGCAATGTGCTAAATCCACTGCATGCATTACTGCACTTATGTTTTTAAGAAGCATGCAGGTGGAATAATGTAGTGGCCCAGTGTATGGGTTGGCTGCAGACTGTGTAGGTTTGTACTGCTTATTAGCTGTGTGTCTTGGGCACCCAGGGCCTCAGTTTCTTCATTCAAAAAATGGTATTCTAATAACAACAGCAATCTGTCTCCTAGGGTTGTGGTGTTATATGAATCAGAAAATAGTGGAGCTGGTTTGTGAGCTAGAAAGTGGGAGGAATGTTATTTGTGGGTTCAAAGCCCATGATGTCAAATTGAACTTTTGGTGTTTGTGGGAGGGTAGACCAGAGCAAGTGCCACGATGGGGACCCTGTGTAGTGGGAGGATGTCGAGTATTTCAGCGCTTGTAGAGGTCAAGGTTAAAAGAGCAGTGAAGGACAGAAGGGTAAGAGGCAGAAGGGTGTGGAAGACCGTCAAGCTCACAGTGTTTACCTGTCTTCCCCAGCAAGGGCTAGCCCCATTATAAAAAGAACAAAACCGGCCGGGCACGGTGGCTCCCGCCTGTAATCCCAGCACTTTGGGAGGCCGAGGCGGGTGGATCACGAGGTCAGGAGATCAAGACCATCCTGGTTAACACGGTGAAACCCTGTCTCTACTAAAAATACAAAAAATTAGCCAGGCATGGTGGCGGGCACCTGTAGTCCCAGCTACTCAGGAGGCTGAGGCAGGAGAATGGCATGAACCCAGGAGGCAGAGCTTGCAGTGAGCCGATATCGTGCCGCTTGCACTGCAGCCTGAGCGATAGAGCAAGACTCTGTCTCAAAAAAAAGAACAAAACCTAGAGACTCAAAACTTCATTCCTTTTTGTACTGAACCCCACCCTTGATTGTTTGTCCAAGGAAGTGCCCAGTTTCTTGACTGTCCTCCATGGCCTGGATCATGCTTGTGAGGCACTTTCATTTAGCCCCACCACAGTGCCAGGCTCCATCAGATACCTTTTGGTGGAGGTGATGGTCTTTTAGGCTCAGAAATCTACTCTGGTTGTATAAGGAGGCTTGTCAGCTCACGTATGGTTGCTGAACTGGGAAGTGGGTGGAACGAAAGAAACAGCAGCCGGGGGAAGTGACCATGAAGAAACTTACTGTTGTATGTCATTAATCACTAATTGCTGAATGATTTTATTATATGGCAGCCATAAAATATCACTTGAGGTTTTACAGCCTGTGCTAGCTTTAAGAAAACAATTCCTTATGTCAAAATGACTATTAAATTAACTGATTCCATATTAAACATCTTATGGACTCCCGATGATTTATGAGGCTGTGTAATGACTAAGAATCCTTCCTTCCTGCTGCTCTTAGGAAACCAGCAGCCATTTTTGACCTTGGGAACCTGAGAGATGTGCTGGTTTCTAAGACACCTGGACAATTGGAGTTAAAACACTCTCATTTTACAGATAAGGAAACTGAGGCCCAGGGAGGTAAAGTGACTTAACCAGAATCACTGTGTAGACGAAGTGGCCACACTGTATCTGTTGTGCTGATGTTACTAATAATTATGTATTTGTCCTGTTATTCCCAGCCATCCCTACTGTCTCTGTTTAATAAAAGGCAGATTGAATCTTGGAAAACTCTTTTGTATATAACTTCAAATATAACCACTTGTGAGATAAGGTGTGATGCTTTTCCGTCACACCTATTTGCATTTGTTGCCCTGAATTTGCTTTTACATGTTTTTGGTGGAGGTAGACCCAGTAAATTGACTGACAATAATTGTTTGGGCCTTGCAAGTTATTTCCACCAGAGCATTTGCACCTTCACACTTGGAGCGCTGTGGGGATGCTGAATAGACACCAGCCATGTCCCTTCCTTCAAAGAGCTCAGAATCCAGCCAGGAGACCTGATCCTCGGGTGTCACATGCTGTATTGATAAAAGACTATTGAAAGAAGCCTGGAGAAGTAGTTAGCCTAAAGTTACTGAGCTAGAGAAAGCTGAGCAAGTCGGCCAGTAGCCTGTGCAGCCAGGCTCAGCTCTGCGGTGTTCCTGTAGTCCTCTCTATGGTAGCAGCTCTGAGCATGCTGCTAGTTCCCCATAGTGCCTGCAGATGGCCCCAGAGTGCTGCCGGAGCATGACTTCACCACTCATTAATTGATTACTTCAAGGAACATTTGTTGAACATCTACTAGGAGTCAGGCACTGAACTAGGCATTAGGGAAACAATGGTGGGTGAAACAGACACCGTCTCTGCCATCTTAGCACTTATGGTGTAGCAAGGAAACAGGAAGAAATCAAATAATCAGACAATTAAAGTTGTGATTACTAATTGTGGTAAGAGCAATTTAAGTTGATTAAAGGTTGCCATGGTGAGTGTAAAACCAAGGGATCTAGTGTAGACTGGAACTCTGAAAGGCCTTCCTTAATCATCTATGAATTAGTCAGGGCTCTCCAGAGAGAGAGAACCAATAGGAGATAGATAGATACAAAGCTGGATGGATGATTGATAGATAGATATAGATGGATGAGAGGGGATTTATTAGGGGAATTGGCTCGTGTAAACATAGAGGTTGAAAGGTACCCCAATAGGTCTTCTGTAAGCTGGAGACCCAGGGAAGCTGCTGGCATGGCTCAGTCCAAGTCCAGCAGTCTCAGAATCAGTGAAGCTGAGGGTATGAATCTCAGTCTGAGGCCGAAGGCTTGAGAACCTGAGGGGGTTGCTGGTTGAAGTCCAGGAGTCCAAAGTCCAGAGATTCTGGAGTTCTGATGTTCAAGGGTGGGAGAAGAAGGGTATCTCAGCTTTGGGGGAGGGAGGGAGATAGCTGCAGAGAAGGAGGTAGTGATTGAGATAAAAAGGGAGAGAGAAAGAATTCACCTTTTCTCTTTTTGTTCTCTCCAGGCCCCCAGCCCACTGAGTGATGCCTGCCCATAGTGAGGGCAGATCTTCCCCACCCAGCCCACTGGCTCACATGCCAATCTCCTTTGGAAACACCCTCACAGATATACCCAGAAATAATAGTTTACCAATTCTCTAGGTATTCCTTAGTCCAATCAAGTTGACATGTAAAATTAAACATCATAGTGTATATATGACAGGGAACCAGAACCTAACCTAGTCAGATATATAAATATACTTAACAAAACTAAATCACGTAGGGTGGCAGGTAATGAGTCTTTGTTGGGGGTGGGCATCCATCTCTCTTGATCTGTGTGAGTGAATATGGGGAGATTCAGTCGTTGTGGCTGACATCAGTAGCCCTGGTTAGCAGCCTAACTGACCTATTAGGAAATGATGTGTTTGTGGTTAATTGCCTCCTCCTTGTGCACTTCAGCTTCCTTGCCTAAAGGGTGAGAAGTTTGAACCAGAATCATACCTACTCAGTGTGTGGTCAGGAAACTGGGTGCTGGTTCATAAACTGCTACTAGTCTATGATGAGATAAGTGCATAGATAAGTATATCTATTGAGAGTGTGGAAACTCGTATAGCAATTTGACATTCTGTAATATTTTATTGCATTTAGAAAAAAAAATCAGCCTGGGAAAATGAATTCATCCCAGGTAACTTGAAAACCAGCTGCATGCGATGACCTCTGAGAACACTTTCAGTGCTAAAAGCCTTATACTCTAATTGGATGGGAGTAGAAACTTCTAGATGAGCATTGTAAAATACTCAGTGTAAGTTTTAGAGGCTGGAGTTGAGTGGTTATGAGTGAGACAATGTGATTTTAGAAAGAACATGTTCTTAGCCTGGGTCTAGAACACAGAAGTCATAATACCAGCAGAGTCAGAAGTTGGTTATTCTAAGAAGACAGCCACACCATGTTGTTTACTGGCAATACACCTAATCTCCAGGCTAAAGCTTAAAAGACCAGACGTAACTTGGAGCATTTGTAAAAGAGGAACAAGAAAAAAGAAAGAAAAATCCAATAAACTCAAATAACCAAATATATATATTTGATATTTGTTCTTTCCTAATCCATTTAAGTCCCATCAAATTGCTCAAAAGCTCCTTTGATTTATAAATGGAATTTAGGTAGTGAGTCATCTAAAATATAAACAATTTAAACTTTGAAAAGTAACTCCCATGAAGCAGAATAAAGGTACTTAAAGGATTTCTATTTCCCAAGACCCTAGAAATACCATGAATTGGAGTATCTCTGTTTAACTGCTGTTATGGATGGTCCCTTGGGTAAACACTGTGCTTTATAAAAAGCTAATACTCAGAGTTTTTAAAAATTAATATTCATGCATGGGCTTATCTGGTGGAAAAATGCATGGTTGACATTTTGTGACCATGTTGCACAAAAGACCTGCATTAACAGTAAGAAGCACGCCTTCTCCTGTCCCATCCCTACTGAAATATTTCCCTGTGAACCTTGATTTCTTAGCTCTCTCTTCTTCAACATTCAGGGCAGGAGCATCTATTCTAGACCTGTGATCTTACTGGGAAACAGTAGACTTGAGGAGGCAGAGATGAACGGGGTGAGAAAGATCTGGGTTTAGAGGTTGAGAGTTGGTTTTGGAAAAGCTGAACATGAATCAGGAACAGGCTGGGGCACCCCCTTCACTGGCCACAAAAGGCTGCTTTTTCCTTGCCAGGAGCAGAGCTGGTGTAGAGTCTTGGATTTGCTGCCTCACATTTGGATTGTTACATCTAGAGACCTTACTGTATTTGACGCTATTGCCTGCCATGTGTGTGTTAGGCATCCTCAGCATGTCATGTCATTCTGGAAGATAGAGAATCATAATAGCCCAGCACCGGTCAAGACTGCTCCCTTCCACTCTTCTTATTTGATTAGCCAAGTAGCCTTTGCTTTAGCTACCTGGTGTTGTTCTCTAATTGGCTTCCCCTCCTATTCCTCCTATTTGGAGGAGTCAGGCTCCTCCAAATCATGAGCATTCCTTTGCTACTCACCTTAGCCCCCAGTCCTTCCCTTCATCTTCCTTCCAGGAATCATTGAGCCTTCTCTCTCACCAAAAAAGTGAGCCTACAAGACGTAAATGTACCAGCTTTCCTTTGCCCCTGAATTGCCCTCCAGAGTTCTTGCTCTTTCCCCCTATTTCTCTGAGGTGTTGGAAGAATAGCTGTACCTTCTTTATGAACTTAAATTTCCAGGTACACTTTTAATCCTGTCTCTTCCCAGCTGTTAGGGGTTTTGCTTCATCAGATAACTCTCTCTTGGTTCACTATCTTCAAATTTCTTATTCGCTGCCACTGAAAACCTCATTATTTCTCTTCCATGTTGAAAAAGAGACAAAAAGAAACCATTCCACCGTGCATCTATATTTCAAAACATCATATTATATATGATAAATATGTTCAACTCTATCTGTCAATTTAAAAGAATAAACAAGGCCAGGCACGGTGGCTCAAGCCTGTAATCCCAACACTTTGGGAGGCCAAGGCAGGCAGATCACCTGAGGTCAGGAGTTCAAGACCAGCCTGACCAATATGGTGAAACCCCGTGTCTACTAAAAATACAAAAATTAGCCAGATGTGGTGGCAGGTGCCGGTATTCCCAGGTACTCAGGAGGTTGAGACAGGAGAATTGCTTGAACTCGGGAGGCGGAGGTTGCAGTGAGTTGAGAGTGTGCCACTGCACTCCTGCCTGGGCGACAGAGTGAGACTCCGTCTCAAATAAATAAATAAACCTCAATTTTTTCCTTTTCCACTCAGGTGACTTTCCTGTTTGCCTCCTTTTCTTCATGGCTAAATTGTGTGAAATTAGTTGTAATGAATGTGCTTCCTTACCTTCAAATCATCCTTAAACCCACTCCCATCTGGTTCCTCCACTACTACTTCCTTTACTGCAACCATCAGGCACCTCCTAATGGCCAAATCCCATGCTCTCCTTTAATTTCTCATCCTACTTGACTTCAGCAGATGTTAACACGGTCTACTTCCTTCGGGAGTCTTTGTCCTTCCTTGATCATGATTTTCTTGTTTTTCTTTTTACCTTCCTGACCATCCTCTGCTTCATCTTTGCTTGCTTCTCTTGGGTTGGAGATCTTATACATGTCAGTGTTTCCAGGATGCTGTCTTCATTGTTTCATTTGCTTGCAAAGAGACACATTTCCGCACTCTCATCAATGCTTCCAGTCCCTCTAAAGATTACCAAACCCTGTCTCACACCCTACTCTCTCCAGAATTTCAGACACACACTTCTCATGCCCCTCGCAACATCTCTACCCTGATATGGCTCTAATACTGCCAGATAGTTCTACTATATACCTCAAAACCCAACTGTCCATAACAGAACATATTGCCATTCCCCAAATGTATAAGAACTGCATCTCCTCCTTTCCCCAACTTGCTTAAAATGAGTTCTCCTGATTTCTCAGATTATCTTAGTTAACAATATCGCTATCCATCTAATTGTCTGACCTAGAAATCTCAAATAACTCCAGACTGCCTTTATTCAGTGCATCAGTCCCTCGAACAGCAGGGTCCAGCCGCCCACACCCTCTCGGCCACCTTGTTGAATTTATTACACCTTCAAACCCCTTCCCTAGATGCATCTGCTTTGTCCCTGTTGGCACTTCCTTCAGCCAGGTCCTCCTCTTCTTTTGCCTGGACCAGCTTCCTCTCTGTTTCTCTGCCTTCAGTTTTACTGCCAAAACTTGAGTCAGTCCTTTATGGTGTCTTGTTGTTTCCTAAAACACCGGCTAAATGAAGTTATCATTTGGTTAAAAACTTCTGCTGCTGAAGTCAAGAGAGAATTATTTAAAAAAAATTAAAGCATAATGACACATTAGTGAGTCATGATTCCTTGTGAAGTGTGTCACAAAAATTTTGTGGCCAGTAATAAAGAACTGATGTTGATGAGTTGTCACCCTCATTTTCTTTTTGAAAATTTGAGGCAATTCAAGGTTATCAGTAAAATGATGTCATTCTTACATACTTGCATTCCTAAATGAATAGAAATCAATGGAATGACAACTAATGTGTCAGCTTCTTTAATATTTCTTACTGACCATAGTAAGATGCCTTTATAGATCATAAAGAGATATATTGAATGTAAATCATTGTTTTTGCTATGCAGGATTTCATTAAAGATTATTTGAGATTTGCTCAAAATAAGAATATGCTCACCTGATTTTCTTACATGTGAACAGCATCTACCATAGATCGTTTTGGAAATCAAGATAGACAAAAACTAGTCTCAATATTATACAAGTCCTTTAGCATGACACAGAATGCCTTCTCATAACAAATTTCTGGAACATCTTTCCAAACTCATAGTCATGTACTATCCTAATCTCTCCACCCATACCCCACACCAATCACTGTTATGCTTACATGCCATAAGATTGTATGCCTTCAGATCTTTTGGAAAGCCTTCCCTTTGCCAGGCCAATGAAGGCAGGGAATGCAATTCTAGGCAAATCCAGGAAATCCACTTATTTTGTAAAGTTCTGCTCAAAACTTTTGAAACTCCCTGAACCCTCTCTAACACCTTTTCACTGTGGCCAAGAGCATGTTTCTGGGACAAACCTCTTGGCTTCTCTATTGGAAGCTCTAATATTTGGGTCATATTTTCTAAGCTTCAGTTTCCTCATCAGCCTAATGTCGATAATAATGCCATCTACCTCATAGAGTTGCTGTAAAGATTTCATAAGATTATTAACCATGCCTAGGGAGTTCTTCTGCAGCTCTTCCTGAGTTTAGAACTGTTAATATCCGCAACTCCTTCAGACAGTGCTTTGGCTCTGCCACGCTCAGCTGGAGTCAACTTCACTTTGCATCTTTCTGAAGCATCTAATACTGTGGAGTAAATTAATTTTCAGTGACTTCGATGTTGTCCCAAGGTAATTCTCTGTGATACTTTCCAGCAGGGAGCCTTTGAAATGTCGTCCCTCTTATAATTAATACATAGTACTGTGCTGCACCTATCAACAGATGGCTTTATCATTACACATTCAGACTTGACAGAGGTCAGCCATCATCTCTCTCCATGTGTCCTTGTGTACTCCTGGCAAGTTGGTCTCTTTCCCTTTTTTCTTTCCAAGTCCCCACTGCCCCGATCCCAACCTATCCCCCAGTCTAGCCAGATCCATAGCTTTCTGGCTGAAAGTAATTATGATATCAGGCTGAAGTTTTGAGGCTTGGAAGGGCTCTACTCTGTTCAGATTTCACTTCTGACTGGAGTCAGTGAGCTACCACATTATCAAACATGTACATATACTCCTTCTAAATAATGGAGGACATAGGAACTGGGCTCTTCCCAATGTCTCTTCTCTCCGCTCCTGAGATTGATTCCTGAGTTCCGCTCCATTTAAATTCCCTCCAATGTAATTAGGAAAAAAGGTATGGACATTTATCAATATCATCAGCATCTTTACCTTTCATGTCTTACTAGACCTATATCATAGTTGAGGAAACTAAGGTTGAGAGTGGTCATCAGTCCAAGTTAATTAGTAGGTGGTACAGCCAGGATCCAATGCAGGCTTACTCTAAAGCTGAGATTTTAATTCTGATTTTATACCACCTCAGTGTCTCCAATGAGTGTCTCCTTCAAGGCTATTTTCAGATTCGGCACCAGGGAGGTTTCTGGGTCAAGTAGATCTGAATCAGATATATGTGACATCTTCAGAGAAAGGGAGAAATCCTAGGTTCTTTCTTTGAGAGCAGCTTCCCAGCCTGTGATCAAGGAACCTCACATCATCTCTTTCAATGGAACCAATGTCCCAGCCCTTTTAAGAACTCTACATGGGAGAGAGGTAGTTCATATTTTCTCTACAAATCACGGGACCCTCCCTTGATAGTTAAATAGGATGATCTCAGCAAAGCTGACAAGATGTTTCCATGTTTGTTAAACAAGAACCATTTGTTTAGCTCAGGAGCATCTGTTGAATAAACAAGATATCTGATGTGCCATTTGCTCATTGGAAATTAACAAACCCTTTAAAAATGGCAATTTGTCAGGAGTTATATGAAGCAGAATTCATTCTCAGCAAGTGAACAAATTGAAACTTCCTTCCCAGGCTTTCTAGAATCCCCCAGAGCCAGTTGTACAGAAAAAGTTCAGTTTAATTTGCCATCATTAAGGAAAACATGCAGACAGTGATGGAAGAAGAGAAGCAAGTATCCTGCTAGGGAAATTGAAGAGTCCTGGGAGAGGTATTTTCCAGTCCAATTGGGATGAGCTATTCCCCTTCTGGACTGTGTTTCCATTTGGAGAGTGTAGGACTCCTGGAAGGGGTCAACTTTTTCTTCTTTCATGCTGTTTCCAGGAATCACGTGGTGTAATAAAACTGTCATCAGTCAGCATCGTTTCTGTCTGTGCCTCCCCATGGGGAGGGACTCAAGTGGAGGGTTAATTTACTCCAGGAGTAAAGGCAACAAGGAAAAGCATAAAATGAATGAAAGGCTGTCACTACTCTCATGTGATGGAACAGCTATTAGAATCCTGGCTAAAATGAAGTCTGTGTATAGTTCTGTTTTCCTCATGAAACACACGAGCTTCCTGGTATTGGTCCATCTTGACCTGCTCCTTGGAGGAGTACAGTGTGCTGGCACCAGGTGGACTAAGCATATTAGGCAGTGAATGTTAGCTAGCATTTAGTAAATCCAGATACCATGCTAAGCACATTGCTGACATCAATTAAATTCTCACAAAGCTCTCGTTTGTTAAATTTTTTTATTTTTATTTTTTGTGGGCTTATAGTAAGTGTATATATTTATGGGGCCCATGAGATGTTTTGATACAGGCATGCAATGTGAAATAAGCACATTATGGAGAAAAGGGTATCCATCCCCTCAAGCATTTATCCTTTGAGTTATATACAATTCAGTTATACTCCTTAAGTTATTTTAAACTTTACAATTAGTTATTATTGACCATAGTCACCCTGTAGTGCTATCAAATAGTAGGTCTTATTTATTCTTTCTAACTATTTTTTGTACCCACAAAGCTCTTTTGTATCCCCATCTATAGATGAGGAAACGAAGGCTTAAGTTTGTGTAATTTTTCCAAAGTCACACAGGTAGAAAGACATAGAAATGGGATTTAAACTAATGCAGCTTGAAAGCTCATTGGTTTTATTTTCATGTTGCATCACTTCAGATAGCTCTTGAAGATGCAAGGTTCCTGGGTCTCTTGGTGTAAAGACTGAGAAGAGCAGCCTCTGAATTCATGAGCGCTACTTTGGGTGGAAGTATCAGCATTTTAAGCAGGATATTACTGAGATTCCTGGGAAGTGCTGGCTGGCTGGAGGTTGATATGCTATTCTTGCTGGGTTGCAATTCAAATTCTTTATTTGGAGAGAGTTTGGGATGGGAGGTGGTGAGCTCTCGGGCTTTTATATAAGTGGGTCCCTGTGGGCTCTAATTAGAAGCAGGAGTTAGCTGACTCTGGGCCCTGAGCAACTTGCTGCCTCATCTTCTCACATTAGCCCTTTTAGCAATTGATCTTGTAAACTTTCTGAATCAGAGAAATTAAAGATGAAAAAGCGCCTGTTAAGTGATCTTGCCCCAGCCCCAGACTAGGCAGAATGACTCCAAAGAGAGGATACCAGAGTGTCTGGTTCATTTTAATTTTAATTGTCCCAGAGGGTGTGACTTCTTGATCTTCCCCTGAGCAGCCCTTCCCAGGCTGATGGATACGAGTGTGAGCAGTGTCCCACAGGAGGCTAACCGCTCTGTGCCAGGGCTGTGCATGTGCTATGCATGCTCATTTTGCCCTGTTTTCCAGGGCCTAGACTTTTTCACATATTGCCACTGGAATGTGCTGGGGCTTAGGAGGAAACCTTTTCTTTCTCTCTCTCTCTCTCTTTTTTTTTTGGTGGTGAGGAGGCAGATTAAATAGCCTTGTGTGTAAATAGGATCTGGCAATTTTGCCTGTTTCTGCCCTTAGCCAGATGATGTGTCTACAGCAGGATTTATGCAGGCAAAATGGGGTTGAGGATACATGACAATAATTGGGATCAAGGACTGATGATCCCTTGGGAAGACCACAAACACTGATAGCAGGCACATAGTGAGTACTCCTAAGCCTATGCTAAGGGTGTCACAGTATTATCTGGTTTAACTTTCACCATAATCCTGTGAGGTAAATATTGCTGTTATTCCCTCTTCAGAGACAAGCATTCTGAGGCAGAGAGGTTGGAAGCATGTCAAGGTCATATAGCTATTGGGTAGTGGGGCCAGGATTTAAACCCAGTTCTTTCTGTGTAAACTACGTACTTTACCCTACTATATGGTGTTACTACCTCATGATAAAATGCACTGAACAAGGTCACACCGAGGAATAGACAGGAAAGGACCAGTGATGATTAATTGGAGCTGACTGTTGTTCAGATCAGCCAGGTTTAGCTTTCTAAACCAGGAAGACTGGGCTTGTGACATGAGCTGTATGTGCAGGTTCCAGGTGCGGAGACCTTGGGGGGGATTTGGATACCTATGTTCACTTAGATTGTGACCCCTTCCAGGCCTAGGCTAAGGGGATATTTCACCCATGTTTCTCCTGCTTAGAGAATGACGCTGGACACAGGGTGTTCAGTCTGGTACACACATAGAGGGTCTAACTGGTTAATGCTGGTGTGCTCTGCAGCCCCACCCACAATGCCATTGCTTGTTGCTGAAGATCTTTTCATTTATTCCATTTCTTTCCTTGGGCTGTTTTTGGCTGTGGGCTTGGGCCTTTCCATGAGGCTACTGGTAGTTGATTTTAGAGCACAGAATGTCAGGCAGCAAGGGCAGACCTAAGTGGGGAACTATCTTCAGTTCTGGGGCAGGGAGTGGAGGCATGAGCGTGGGAGGCATGGGGGTGACAAGCTTGGAGCCACTGGATGTAGAGATCAGAGGGAAGAGTTCTGCCAGGGGAGCTGGTACCTCGGACTGGGTGGGGGTGTGGCATCAGAAAAGAATTACTCGTGTCACAGTTTGTTCCCAGGTGGTCCCTAAAGGATTTGTTTGAAGGAACAGGGAACCATAGACGTTTATTTTCTTTCCCTCAGTGTTTTGTGATTTCAGGATGCAGTTTGATCTGTGTGTGTGTAACTCTCCGGGAAGCCGTGAGGTAAAGGGAAGTCTCCTGAGGTTAGGTTGTGGAATCATTTCAATCCTCCCGCTTTTCCTCTGCTGTCTGAGGAATCTTGGGAAAATCACTTAAACTCTCCTTCAGTAAGGACCTCATTTTTCACATTTTCAACTTGTGGGAAATACATACTTTATAGGTTACTTCTTAACATTAAATGATATAAAGAAATAAGGTGCCTGCCACGGAGTAGCTCATTCATATGTGCCAGGCATTTTCTTTCCTCTCTTTTTGTCTTGTCCATACAAGCCTGCACGGTGCATCACCAGATGTGCTGTGGAGCCAAGTCCTTGTGAGCTGTGTTTGAATTGGGAGCTGTCATTTATCAGCTGCGGTGACTTAGACAAGTCCCTTAGCTCATCTGAGTCTCTAGTCTCTCATTGATAAAACGCAGACAAACATAGTACATTCCTTGTTGGAGTTTTGATCATTTGTTCAACAATATAATTGAGTGCCAGTTTCGTGCTAGGAGGTGAAGTTATCATGGTGGGCACAGCAGCCAAGATTCCTCCCTTCAAGAAACGTGTAGTCTAGAGGGGAGGCAGGCAGTATTCAAATCATGAATTCAGTGAGATAACACACACACAGCATTATGTTATCGCAGGAATGTGTCTCTCATAAGACAGTGCACAAATCTCTAGCTATCGTTACATTACCCTTGGGGCTACTATGGTTATTGTCTTCTTCCTGGGGGTCCCCATATGGTTACAACCTCTTCCCTGTTGTCTTCCCACTTATACTATGAACCCATAAAGCAGATGCCCATTTTCTACCATTGATTCCAACCTCAGCCTGGGTCTGGGATAGCTGTAAGTAAGGCTTTCCCAGGAAGTGGGCTGTCAGTGTAGACTCTGGTCGGGTCTGTCTACGCTGATATCATGTACCAAAATGCATGCCCCTAGCAGTCCCGAGGCGAAGACTAGGAAATTCTGATTTTATTCTCTTCAGAGCTGAGATACAATTAAAAATGTTACCACAGTAATTGGCAACATCCATTAACTTGATGAAAATTGCCCGAGGCAGCACATTTTTCCCCCTTCTGCACGTTATTAGCCTATAAATACACCTGGTTCCTTTTTCTTTCTTCTCTAGAACTTCTACAAAACATCTTCCCATCGTCCCAAGCTGTCTCCTTAATGCCCTTTGCCTTTTTATAATTAACTCCCTGAATTCCTCCAGCACTTCCAGTCAGTACCACATAATATTGCATCTAATTACATGTGGCTTGGTGGCTCATCTGAGAGGTAGCATGGAAAGCCCGCATTACTGAAAGAAGAGCACTGACTCAGTCAGCAGAGCCCAGGGTGAGTCCCGGCTCTGCCTTCGCCTGGCTTAGGATCTTAAGTGACTCAGCTTTCTGAGTTTGCTCATCTATGGAATGGGAGCAATGATGTCTACCTCCTAAGATGAAGGCTATTAAAATTAGATAATGTGAACATGCTGTGTGAAATACCAAGTGCTGGGAGCTCCTATGCGTTTATCCCAGCAGCTCCTTCATCTGTCCATGCCCTCCCTGTTCCATCCTCTGGTCCCTGCTTAGGGGTAGGTGCAGGTGGGTTCTGGCAGCACAGGGATGTTCACAGAAGCCCTCTCCTAATGGGTATGGTCCTTGCTGATGGGGAGTGACACCTTGGGGACCTCACCAGCAGGAAGTTCCTTTTCCTTTTAATACACTTGCTTCATTAGTTTCCCTATGAAGAAGGGGACGAGAAGGGGTGGAGCAGAACAGGAGGTTTTCTAACAATCAACAGTGTAACAGCTGTCAGTGTAGAGGGGAAAGTCATAATGCCCCCTTCCTCCTGAGCTGTGGAGTCACTGAACACCAGAGACCACAGAGGGAAGGGATCCCTAGTCTCCTTAAAGCTCCCAGTCCCAACAACCTCTTCAATTTGCAGAGGAAGAGACTGTACCCAAAGAGATCAGTAACTTAGTCAAAACTACACAGCTGGTCAGTGTGACCGTGGTCAGAATCAAGGTCTTTATCCCAGTCCAGTGCTCTTTCTATTACGTTCCAACACAAGTTTTTATTAGTCACTTTCTACATAATCAGGAAGTGTGGAAATGAGTGTGTGTGCACATGTGTGCCTGTGTGTCTCTGTATGTTCCATAAAGTGCTTGGAACCTGGTGTACATGTTCATTAATGTGTTCATGCGTCATTTCATTTCATCATTTCCAAGACCAAATCAGGAAGATTTTTGATTGTTATATCAATTTGAAGGTTCAGAGAGGTTAACTATAACTTGCCCAAGGTAACACAGTTAATAAATGTAGAGTTGAGATTAGAATCTAGGACCTGTGATACCAAAACTCCTCTCTGAACCACTGGACTATAGGAGAGACGAACTTTTGTCTAAAAATGCACGTGAGTTAGAAATGATGCCGTGTGTAAGTGAAATCTCCACAAGTACTCTGTTATCCTGAGCTTGAGATTGAGAATTGCAGGGCGGTGAGATTTTTGTTCATTCCTAATTGTTTTCCTTTAAGTCGTCTCTATGCCTTTATAAACCTGTTTCTCTCTCAAATTGCATACTCTCCACTTTACCAGCCCCGCCATCCACCCTGGCCTCCTGACCTTCAAATCATGACTGTACTCCATGCTGGGTGCACAGGCAGCCCTCGGGAAGTACTTGCTTTAGGAGACACAGGGCCAACTGGTGGGCCAGCAGGACAATTTGTGCCTCATGTAGATGTTCCTCTTTTATACCCACTTTTAAAGCCCCAACCCTTTGTGGAACTGTTCATTGGAGCTATGCTAGGCTGTAACTCACACATATGCTGTAAACAAATGGGCCATGTGGTAGGGTATGTAACAGTTCCCAGAGTGCTTACACACAGCAGGTATTCGGTAAGTATTTGCCAAGGGACTGTTTGTCCTATTCCTAGTAGAGCAGTTGTTCAGCTGTCTTTAGGTAAATTTTCGTGGATTTTCACTACTTTAACACAATCATGAAATCTCAGGGACCAAATCTCTATTTAAAATGGCTACTGCCAGCATATGACATGGTGATGGCTACAGTTCACTGAGATTCTTTAGTCGAGTCGAATTTCTCTACCCATAGGGATTGGCCTCTTGACATGCATATGCTTTGCCCTGAAAATATTTCATGTGGCTGCTGCATTTGGTTCCAGCCATATAGAATGTATAAAGATATCAGATTAAATTAGACCATATAGTTTTCCTCCCTTCCTTCTTTCCTAGTAGGAATTGTATCATACTTGTTACCCAGTATAAACTTACGTGTTTTTATAACTTAAGCAAAAGTTACATGAAAAGTATTTAGTCTACCACATGAGATGCACTCTAATATTTTCTATTTCAGTCTCTTCTATTTTATGAAACATTATTTGTGTTGTGATTCACTAAGTGTATTTCATGACCCACTAATAAGTCCCAACCCTATGGTTTGAAGAACACTAATCTAGTCAGGGAACTTTTTAATTTGCTGGGGAAACCAGAAGGATGAAGGGGCAATAGCTATCCAGGTGTCATTAAGGTTGTGCATATTGTGAGCAACTTCCTAGGGGGTGTATCGGTAATGACTCTCTGGTTGCACGAAACTGACTTAATTAAACACACACACGCACACACACACACACACACACACACACACACGAGGGTGGTATTAGGATCCAAGTAATAAATACATATAGTTAGACTTTAGGAAGAACCCTATCCTAGGACCTCATAGAGTGCTCTCTTTTTGTCTCTTGTCTCTGCTTCTCTCTTCTATCTGGAAGACCAGCTTAAGATATCCAAGACTAATTGCTTCAAGTCTCATGTTATGGTCTCATAAACCAATCCTAACGTCTGGGAAAAGAATTTCTTTGATGCAGCTTGGTGTGTGGCTGTAGCCTGATCTACTCAGCTGTTGACAAGAGGCAGGACCTCATAGTACAGACATGGTTGTCAATGTCTGCACCTAAAAATCTGTGAATCTGGGGCTGGGGAGAAGTTGACAGAGGCAGGGGGAATATCTATAATTTGGGGGGAAATCTTCCAAAGTGCCCACAAGAGGAGCCATGTTCATTTGAGCTGGATGAGATCCCTGAGTTCTTGCTGCCCCAGCGTTTTCACAGGACGATCACATTTGTCAAGCACATCACAGATGACTGTGTTTGACAGCTCCAATATTGCTTTGAGGATAAATGGTGAAAATAGCAGCATAATAATATAAAATGAAGACTTTATTCAGTTAATTGCCTAGAGATTAATTAAATGAATGAAATCTGTTTCACCATATTATGGGACTCTTTTCAACATTTATCCTAAACATACTGCTGGGGTTATTGTTCCCATTCATGTATTTATTCATCTACTTAACAGATATTTAAGAAATACACAGGGAGGCATGGTGCTAGGCACTAGAAGAAAATGTAATTTAGTCAGATCTAGAGCCTGTCTTTAAGAAGAATGAAATCAAGAAGGAGATAAAAATCAGGTGTACAAATAACTGAAGGTGGAATGAGATAGACTATGCTTGAATCCAGGCTCCATCTCTCTTTCTCACTCTGTGTCAATAGTTACACAACTTGAAATTTCAAAATCTCCATTTCCTCATCTGAAAAAAAAAGAAAAAAAGATTATATTACTATCTCAAAGTTTGTTTAAAGATTGAGATAATATATCTAAATTAATAGTAAAATTCTTGGTACTTTAAAGGTGTTCTATAAATATTAGTTGCACTTACGATATTTTGAGCACTATCATAGTAAGTGTTACATGCTGCAAAGTGTTAACATGTGCCTCTCTTTCTTCCAAATGTTTTACATACATTTAATCAATTAGTTCTCATAAAAACAATGACAAGGGTGCCATTATTACCTCCCCATTGTGCCGATGAAAAGAATTTGAGGCATAGAAAAGTTAAGCAAATTGCCTAGAATCTCCCAGTGAGTGAGTGATGGAGCCAAGACTCTAACCCAGGGTCTGGCTCTGGAATTTATGCTCTGAGCTGCGTTAGTGATCTGTGGAAAGGAGCACCTGTTACAGTCTGAGATTGTATCTTGGGCTCTAATAAATGATTCTCAGCTCTGACTTCACATTCCTATCACCCAAGAGCATCTAAAAGCTATTGATTCCTGTACTTGACTCCTGGTTAGTGATTCTCGAAGTGTGAATCTTACCCATCATCATCATGTCATCTATGTATTTCTTAAAATTCTTGGGCCCCACCCAGACCTCCAGAATCAGAAACTCTGAGGGTGGAGCCCAGCATCTGTGTTCCAACAAGCCTACCAGAAGATTCTGATGCTAGCTGCTACAATCAGAATCAGAATGAGAGGACTATTGCTCCAGACCAATTACTCCAGAATTTCTGGAAGTAGGGCCTATCCATTTGTATTTAATATTTTTGGAAAGTTCCTCAAGTGATTCTAATATTCAGCCCGGGTCATGAGCTTTCATAGAAGCTAAATATTGAGCTGGGCCATAAGCAGGGAATATGTAGAGTGGACTAGAATGAGTGTTTCAGGTGGAAAGGCAGCTTGAACAAAGACATAAAGGAGGAGAAAGTTTGTGATGTGAATTGGGGAAATATCTTAAGATATGGCAGGGTGATGATAGTCAATAGTAACATATTGTATATTCCTTTTTTAATTGGTCTCAGTGTGCCTTTATTTTTTTAAACTTTTATGTTTGGTTCAGGGGTACATGTGCAGGGTTGTTTTATAGGTAAACTCATGTCATGGGGGTTTGATGTACAGATTATTTTGTCACTCAGATAATAAGCCTAGTACCCTATAGTTATATTTTCTGCTCTTCTCCTTCCTCCCACTCTCCACCCTCTGGTAGGCCCCAGTGTTTGTTGTTCCCCTCTTTGTGTCATTTAGCTCCCATTTAGAAGTGAGAACATGTGGCATTTGTTTTTCTGTTCTTGCATTAGTTTGCTAAGAAGAATGGCTTCTAGCTCCATCCATGTTCTTGCAAAGGACCTGATCTTGTTCTTTTTTATGGCTGCATGATGTACCACGGTGTGTATGTACCATATTTTCTTTATTCAGCCTTCCATTGATGGGCATTTAGGTTGATTCCATGTCTCTGCTATTGTGAGTAGTGCTGCAATGAACATTCACGTGCCATGTGTCTTTATGATAGAATGATTTATATTCCTTTGGGTATACACCCACAAATTGGATTACTGGGTCAAAAGGTAGTTCTTTTTCTAGCTCTTTGAGAAATCACCACACTACTTCCCGCAACAGTTGAACTAATTTACACTCATACCAACAGTGCATAGGTATTCTATTTTCACCTCAACCTCACCAGCATCTATTATTTTTTGACTTTTTAATAGTCATCATTCTGACTGGCATGAGATGGTATCTCATAGTGGTTCTGATTTGCATTTCTTTAATGATCAATGATGTTGATCTGTTTTTCATATGCTTGCTGGCCACATATATGTCTTCTTTTGAAAAGTATGTGTTCATGCCTTTTGCCCACTTTTTAATGTTTTTTTTTCTTGTAAATTTAAGTTCCTTGTAGATGCTGGACTTTTGTCAGATGCATAGTTTGCAAATATTTTCTCCCATTCTGTAGGTGGTCTGTTTATTCTATTGATAGATTTTTTGCTGTGCAGAAGCTCTTTAGTTTAATTAGATTCCATTTGTCATTTTCTGCTTTTGTTGCAATTGCTTTTGGCATCTTAATTGTGAAATCTTTCAGTTCCTATGTCCAGAGTTACATTTCCTAGGTTGTCTTCCAGGATTTTTTTTTATAGTTTTGGGTTTTACCTTTAAGTCTTTAATCCATCTTGAGTTGATTTTTGTGTATGATATAAGGAAGGGGTCCAGTTTCAATCTTCTGCATTTGGCTAGCCAGTTATCCCAGCACCAAAACAGCATGGTACTGGTACAAAAACAGACATAGACCAATGAAACAGAATAGAGCACATGGAAATGAGGCCACACATCTACAACTATCTGATCTTCAACAAAGCTGACAAAAACAAGCAATGGAAAAAGGACTCCCTATTCAATAAATGGTGTATTGTATGTTTCAAAATTATAAAGTATATTTCAAATTTATTTATCACAAAAAATGATAAATGAGGTAATGGATATGCTAATTAACTTGACTTAATCATTCTACATCATATACATACAGTATACCAAAACTTCACATTGTACCCCATAAATTTATACAACTATGATTTGTCGGTTAAAATAATATTAATAAAATTATCATTTTTAAATTTAAAATCTAGCTAATCAGTTTATAAAGCATTCATACTTTGACCTTATCAGTATTTTACCATCAATACTTCCCTCATGTATACCCCAATATTCAGTGTTTTTAATTCCAGGGGAAGTTTTTGCCCTGGAAATAATACTCACAAAGAAGAAAAACACAAAGGATCTTGGTCCTGCCACTCCCTTCCAAGACCAAGAGCTAAGTGTGTTATGAAGAGGCTGGTACTAATGTTCCAAGTTGGATTCTAGGGCCACTGACACAAGCTCTAGCTGTGTCTTTGCAAAGGGTTGGTTTCTGGTCTATGGCATGAATGGGGTTGGACGGGATTGTGATGTTTCTAAGGTTGCAGCATCCAGCTCTCTTGAGGACTGTCGTGGCTGGGTGAGCGGTTATGGTTCCCAAGAGGTTCCTGTCTGACCTATTTTATATGGTAGGATTTGGAGACTGTTTGCACAAAGGGTTAAGTTGCTAAAAATAAGTTTGAAGCCACTTGACCTTTTCTGGCACTTCTATTAGTAGCACCTGTGAGTGTGTGGTTCTAGGAGCTGATTGCATTTCTTCCCTGGAGTTTTGGCTGTGGCTTCCTATTTCCTTTTGTTCCCTGCATCCTTTCTTGGTCTTTGGTCAAAACTCAGAAGGGCTCCCAATTATGGAGATTTTCAGATGATTCTTGTGCTATTATTGAGCTCATTAATTGTTATCCAATTAATGACAATACCCTCAGGAAGGCGAACAATCTACAAGATAAACATGACATCAGACACAGGCAGGAAAGTGAGATCTCTTTTGGCCATAAGACAGTTTGTCTTTGAGATGCAAACACCATGCTTATGAAGTTTATCTAACAGAATGAAAGTGTTATAACCATTCATTCAACAAATATTTACTGATGATCTACCATGTGCCAAGTGCTATAATAGGATCAATTGATACACTATCCAGTAAAAGCCTGTGAGGTCAAGCATTGTGTCTAATAAGGGGGAATAAAGGTAATTTCAACCCAGTACAAAGATTTCTCCACTGGGGAGGAGACCAGATTGTTACAGGAGCCTTGTGAAGAGTTGATTCCAAGGATTTGTGATGTACACTCAATCTGGAGAGGGAGAAGGTGCCTAAACTGAACTTCTTAGTAGCAGGGACTTCTTATATCTAGTGCCTTGAAAAACACTACCATTACTAGTTACTTAACAAATGTAGACGTATCAGTGGGGGAGTTGGGGGAAGAAGACAGGCAGGAAACTATATTAGTTTATCCTGTCCTTCAAATAGAAAATAATATTGTCATAGCTAAAATGTAAAGACTGCATTCTATGTGTCAGACACTGTTCTCAGGGATTACTACTTAGCTCATTTTAATTCTTCTAACTCTATGAAGTAGGTATTATGAACTTCCATTTTATAGATGTGGAAACTAAAAATCATTATTTGCACACATGTGATGAAGAGTTTACACAGAGGGCCTGATCCTAGTTCCCTTCTTGAAGAAGACTGGAAAAATCTACTGGAAAACATTAGTTTTTCCCCAGTCATGAGTGTTAGTCTTCAGAAAATCCCTGTGGTAGAATTCATGATTGAGTAATTTTTAAAAATTATTTATTTATTTTTAGACAGAGTCTCACCCTGTCACCCAGGCTGGAGTGCAATGGTGCGATCTTGGCTCACTGCAACCCCTGCCTCCCGGGTTCAAGTGATTCTCCTGCCTCAGCCTCCTGAGTAGCTGGGATTACATGTGCACGCCACCACGCCTGGCTAATTTTGTATTTTTAGTAGAGACAGGGTTTCACCATGTTGGTCAGGCTGGTCTCAAACTCCTGACCTCTTGATCTGCCCGCCTCGGCCTCCCAAAGTGCTCCCAAAGTGCTGGGATTACAGGCGTGAGCCACCACGCCCAGCCTATGAACTTTTTAAATGTTCATAGGATTTTCATAAATTCATACCTGATCTTCACATCTTTATTTTGTCCTATAAAATTTTGTTTTATAGTCATTTAATTAAAAGTAGGAATATAGCATACTCAAAGGCATTATTGATTACTTGTTTACATTAGCAATAATAATATATACTGAAACAATTTATCTTTACTATCTGATGCTTTCTAGAAACTTTCTAGGAGTTTTTTTTTTTTTTTTTTCAGGCAATTTTAATAGGATGCTTGAAAATTCATCTTTACTCTTTTGCAGACATTAAGCATAGGGAGCTTTATGTGTCCTGAGGCTAGTTCTGCACTGAATACTGCTCATGGCCTTCTGGTCTATCCTGGCCTAAATTTGGTCCTAGAAATGTGAAGGAACTTGGATGCTTGAGAGGGAAGAGGTGCCAGGGGCAATTATTAACCTGCTTGGCATATCTGAGCAGGCATGCCTCTCCTGTCCTCCCTAATACCTGTGGCAATGTCATGGCCCCTCTTACACATGCCTCACCTCATTCTATCATCACAGACCTCAAAAAAGTGAAGCCCAAGCCCCAAGTTTTCTTTTCTTCAGCCATGTTTAATCCTTCTTAATGTTTCTTTGCAAAAATCTTCACTCACTACTCCTCTACCATTGACCCAACCTCCTTTTTCTATTCTCAACTTTTCCTTCTTACCAATTACCTTCAATATGAGTGACTCTCAGTTCATGTAGTCTAGAACCAAAATTTTCTGCAATATTGAAAATGTATACAGAATGCATTTGTATTTCCTAAATGCTGCTTTAAAGGGACTTACATGTTGGAGAAAGGGAGGCAATGAGGCATGATGTTTATGATTCTCACTCTAGGAGAGATGGATGGGCACAAATCCCATTCTTCTCACCAGCTAGGAGAGGCAGCTTACAGGAGAAGTTAAGCTTATGGCTCAAAGCCACCTGCCTGGTTTGAGTCTGAGTTTTGTTGCTTCGTGGCTACACATCTTTGGGCAAGTTGTTTAAGCTCTTAATGATTGATTGTGCCTTTTTAAGTAGAGAAAAGATCATTCCCAACTCATAGAGTTGATGCGAGGATTAAACAAAATCAACATTTACGTTTTAAATATAGCTAACACATAGTGTACTCTCAATATCAATGAATTGTTATTATGTGATATTCTCATTTTACTGAAGAGAAAAATTAGATAAATGATACCTTCCTTAAATTTCATTTTGAGGATTAATGAAGATAATGCTTATAAACACCAAACACAATGCCTGACACAGGAGTGGTCTCAATACCCATTAGCATTTATCACCATTATTATATATACTTTCCCAAACATTTCCACAAATTTATCCCTTATGATTTCCACTTTTCCTTAAAGAAGAAAACTCTGAATGTTTGCATCATGTATATCTTTGCTTGGCGTATTTGTGTGTACTTTCCTTGCACTGAGTTTCTAGAAGTGGAGACTTGGGACTTTAAGACGAGGGACCTGATTGCTTACACCCAATGAATGTCAGATAGTTTCCTGGTGAGTTGTTATGGCTTGAAATAACAATAAGTTCATGGGCTTCTCAGCAGTTTGTGTTAGGTGAGGAAGAGCAGTTCTTGAATGCCTGTTTGTGCTGTCTTGTTACCAGGGGAGGCGCAGAGTGCGAGCAGCAATTAAACGTGTCCAGCTAAGGCAGTGCTGCTTCTTTTTTTTTTGAGACGGAGTCTCGCTGTGTTGCCCAGGCTGAAGTGCAGTGGCGCCATCTCGGCTCACTACAAGCTCCACCTCCCGGGTTCATGCCATACTCCTGCCTCAGCCTCCCAAGTAGCTGGGACTACAGGCGCCTGCCACCATGCCTGGCTGTTTTTGTAGAGACGGGGTTTCACCATGTTAGCCAGGATGGTCTCGATCTCCTGACCTCGTGATCTGCCCGCCTCGGCCTCCCAAAGTGCTGAGATTACAGGCATGAGCCACCACACCCGGCCAAGGCAGTGCTTCTTAACTGGGTGTGATTCTGCCACCCATCCCCACCAGGCGATATTTAGCAGTCCCTAGAGACATTTTTGGTTGCCACAACTGTGCGGGAGTGTTACTGCATCTGGTAGAGGCCAGGGATGCTGCTAAATATTCTGCAATGAGTAGGACATCTTCCACAACAAAGAATTATCCAGCTCAAAATGTCAACAGTGCCAACATTGAAAAGCCCTAGGCTAACGCCATCAACATGGCAGAACGTGGGCGGCGGCTTCCCTCTGTGGGCTGGAGGAGGGCCTCAGGCCACAGCTCAGATTGTGGTGAAGAATGTTCTTACCCTCAGCATCCAAGTTATTTTGCTATACCTCTGGCCAGCTGAGCAGCTTAATTTCCTCCCCTGTGGACCTAGGGACAGAGCAGTTTTGAAGTACAAATCTCTTGCCCCTATCACTTCATCCAAAGGGGAGCCTAATCCTTAGCAGTGCTGGAGCTCAGGAGAAATATTGAAGAAAGATAATTAGGGTCTCTGGCCTTAGGAAGTTTACTGTCTGGTGAGTTGCATATATTTATAAAAATCATTCTATTTGTAATTGATAGCTTAAGCAAATAAATATACACACACCTTCACAAACAAAGGCACCCTATGGGCTTGTATGTATCAAGAAACTGCAAACCTGAGATGGAACTAAGAAATGGATTCAGATTTAAGGACCTTTAGCTGTGTCTAGTGGTCTGTCTCTTAGTGTATTTCCCTGTTTGTGTGAACCTCTGACTCTCTGATTCTCTAAATGTATGTGTGTGTGGGAGGGGAGGGTGGTGAATGTATGTGAAGCTGCACACATGTGCATGAACTGTCTCTGTCTCTGTTTCTGTCTCTCTCTCTGTGTGTTTGTTTCTCTCTGTCTTTTGGCTATTGTCTTCATATTACCACCTCTTTCTCTATTTCTCTTTCACATTGTCCATTTTTTTTCTCTCTGTGTATGTACATCATTTTTATAGACCTGATATTCCTATCAGGCAAGGAATATTTCTCCTGGTGACAAGATTTGAGAGACAGTTCTTTCCTAACAGCTTCAGTAAGAGAAATCTTGAGGATGTCTTCTAAGTTGTGATCACCTGATCACCATAGCCAAGATGTCTCAAGACCCTACTGGATCACGTGACATTCCGGGGCTTCAGAGGGATGGGCTGCTGTGATTGACCAGCCTGGCCAAAAGCACATAGCTGGAGTCAGGTGGACAGCTCCATAAAGGGTGACTGGAAAGGGTACTGAGCAGACCCAAACCACCGGTGTCCACCCTAGTGAGCCAAGAGCAACTCAAGAGAACAACTTAATAATGCAAGTGCTGGAGGATGTGTGATCTACATTCTGGGTTCTCTAAAAATGTAAAGGAGAGAGATCAGTGTGAGCTGGCTTGACCAGGGAAGGCTTCCAGGAGGACTTGATTCTTTCTTTCAACCTTGAAAGATGTGTGAGATTTTAACTAGATGGAAGGAAGTAAGCCTTCCTGATGAGGGAAGAGTTTCTTTGCCTGTTTTATTGGTTTGGTTGCCTTGTTTTAAGCTCCCAAGAGGCAGAGACTTTTCTTTCTTTGTTAATAGAGCATAGTATTTATTGACCACAATCAGGCTTCGTCAGTATGGTGCCAATTCTCTGAATGCTACTCTGCCAGTGACCATAGGGAGAGAATGGAAGAATAACAACTGAGAAACTTCTAATCCTGAGAGTACCAGCATGATATAAAGAAACAGGGAGTTGCTTGTAGATTCTTGATATTAGACCTTTGTCAGCTGGATAGATTGCAGAATTTTTCTCCCGTTCTGTAGGTTGCCTGTTCACTCTGATGATAGTTTCTTTTGCTGTGTAGAAGCTCTTTAGGTTAATTAGATCCCATTTGTCAATTTGGGCTTTTGTTGCAATTGCTTTTGGTGTTTTAGTCATGAAGTCTTTGCCCATGCCTATGTCCTGAATGGTATTGCCTAGACTTTCTTCTAGGGTTTTTATGGTTTTAGGTTTTATGTTTAAGTCTTTAATCCATCTTGAGTTAATTTTTGTATAAGGTGTAAGGAAGGGGTTCAGTTTCTGTTTTCTGCATGTGGCTAGCCTGTTTTCCCAGTACAATTTATTAAACAGGGAATCCTTTCCCCATTGCTTGTTTTTGTCAGGTTTGTTGAAGATCAGATGGTTGTAGATGTGTGGTGTTATTTCTGAGGCCTCTCTTCTGTTCCATTGGTCTATATATCTGTTTTGGTACCAGTAGCATGTTGTTTGCTTACTGTAGCCTTGTAGTATGGTTTGAAGTCAGGTATACCTATGTAACAAACCTGCACATTCTGCACCTGTATCTCAGAACTTAAAGTAAAAATTTTAAAAATATTACAGTGGTCAGATGCATTTGGGATACATTGGGTTAATAAAATGAGACATTTCTCTTCTGAAAAAAAAGAAAGAAACAAACAAACAGGGTGGCTTCAGACCAAATAAAGTATCCATATAGTCCCTTGTGGTGCCCTCAGTCCTCTGCGTGTCTGGCCTCAAGTGTTTTACATTGAAATTTTGGCATTATCACTGGTAAATCAGGTTGTTTATTAATTCAGTAAACACTTCAGTATCACCTAATGTGTACTACACACATAGGTCCCAATGGTTCAAAAATAAATAAGACAGGATCCTACTTTAAAGTTTATATCCAAATAGAGAAGACACAGAAATGAATTAGCAATTGCATACATGATTTGATTGTGCCATGCAAAGCAGTGGTCCTAGGCTGCACATGGAAATCACCTGCGACCTTTAAAAAATACTGATGCCTTGGTCCCATCTGTAAAAGTTTTTATTTCATTGGTCTGGCAAAGAGGACACAGGCATCTGTATATTTCAGAGTTACCTCCCAGGGCTGTCATTAGCAGTAAAGTCTAAGGACCACTGGGATAAGGATGCTTTGGGAGCAAGGAAAGGGCTCTGCAGTGATACTAGGGAAGGAAGGACTGCTGGAGGGGCAAGGCTCAGTGAGCTTGGAAAGAGGAATGAGAGTTCACTAGGGAAGGAGAAGGGCAGGGAGATGAGTGGATAAGGACGTTGGAGCTCTTCCTGCTGGAAGTCAGGAAGTCTTTCTAATTTTGGCCTAGTCCCTGTGTAGCCTTAGGCAGACATCCATTTTTTTCCGTGCCTCAATTTCTCCTTCAGTCAAATATGACTAATGATGCCTGCTTTCCTTACCTGAGTGGTTTGCTGTTAGGATCAAATAAGGTAAAGAAAAAGGAAAAGATAGAATGTCAATGATCATTGGGAAAAATAACCCATTAGAGTAAAGCCTCATTTATTCAGCCTCTTTGGGAAAAGAAGTATTTTACATAAATGAACTTTCAGATAACTAAATTTCGACCTTTCAAGAAGTAATAATTTTATTTTAACCAATAAAAATCTTTTTAGTTTTTCTAAAACATACCACTTGCAGCCAAAGTAATAATTTTATTTTAACCAATAAAAATCATTTTAGTTTTTCTAAAACATACCACTTGCAGCCTTAATTTCTTAAACAGAGTACCCTGGATGCCATCAGCCCCTGTTTCTTTTCTTCTGTGTCTTCAGCCCCGCAACATAGATGTCAGCACTGAACTGTGCTGTGTTACAGTAATGCCCCCAGGGCTATCGAGAAGTATAGGGATTTGTGGCATGGAAGATTGGGTTTTGAGTTCTTAGGTCTGTTTTTCATAAGTTTTCCATTTCTCTTGCTATCCAAGTATCAGCTCTTGGTTCTCACCATTTTCAATTCTACTTTCCATTTCTAACTTGCTGCTGCTTCCCTACTGAAGACTGGAAAACCAGAATACAAATCTTAGAATAGCGTATAAACTCTGAGTCATTAGACGATAAGTAAGAGCTTGCCAGAAAGAGTGGATTGTGTGATCTTTAGTAAATGAGTCTTTAACGTGTGTGTCAGCTCTTTTCAGTGGACTTTCTGGGCCTTACTCTGGCCTAGGTCTCTAATTTAGGAGACAGCTGACTGGGCTTTATGCATGGAAGGTCGGAGGTCCACGAGGATTATTTGTAGGGATTCTCAGGCCTCCATCTTCTAGGTGTTGGCCAGAGGGACCTTTAAGGTTTTCCACCTTGCTCACTAGGAGAATTTTGTCCTTGTCAGACCAGATTTTGAATGTCTGTTGCCAACCTTCTGTTATTTTCAAGGCAGGAATAAAGAAGGAGACCTAGGATTAAACTCAGGAAGGAAGGAGTATCTTGAAGCAAACAGCCCAAACTGAGGCAATACCGTCTTCCCCTTTGGGTAGAACAGGCAGGTAAAGTGGGAGGGCAGAGGAGGAGGAAGTGGTGGAAGGAGTCAAGAAAGTTAGGACAGAGGGGATAGATGGAAGACACTGGGGAAGGGAGAACTTCTGGGAAGGTGCAAGATGGAGAAGGCCAGGAGCAAGGTGTAGACCAGCATGACTATGCACTCTGTATCCTTCTCTATTTTCTTTGAATCGTTGACTCATTGACCATTCAGTACTCATGTCTCATGACCCTTACAGATGACAGTTCCTAGGAGGAGCCACACTGTGGGTACTGCCAGTGGCCACATTCTGCTGGTTTCCATACTGCAGGATGGTCCTCTTTGAGAAAGTGGATTTCTTAGTGGCAGTTGGCCCTGAGTGCATCCCACTTTGCTGTCTGCTATCGGTGTTGTCACTGAGCTTCTGTCTCTCCCTTCCTTTCCCAGGTCGGTGGCCGGATTGGATAAGGAGGCGGACCTAGTGCACATGGAGGTGCGGACCACGGATGGATGTGAGTTCTGCTACAGCCAGGCTAGGCCCAGGGAGATCTGCCTGCAGGTCTCTGTCCTCCCCCAATTTGCATTTTAATATCTTGGGAAGATGAAAAGCTCTGAGCTCCATTACAGCCATATTCATCCTTACTTCCCAGAGTAAGGGTGAGAAGTCCTTTCCTAAGGGAGACTTTTCATTGAAACAAACTCTTGGGAATGAATTTTCTGGGGATATGAGTTAATGCGATGAATTTTGAGGCTCCTGTTTGTAATTTCTTTGGCATCTTCAGAGTAATCTGAAGAGGAATGTCCATAACTCATCATGGTATTTTATGTTCACATGGCGAATTGCAGGGGCTGCCTGCTTCAAAGTATGAACCCTTTATATAGGCAACCTTACCAAAAAATATAATGGGGCATTATTTGCAAAACTGTTTATTCATCCATTCGAGATATTTAGGGATGGCCTGCTAAGTGTCAGACATAATTTTAAGCCCTAGAGAGAAAGAAAGTGATGAGCAAGTTCTATACTGTCCCTACAAACAAGGGACTCTTCTAGCAGTGAAACTGCAAGATTTTAAACACATGACCCACTATGTACCTTGTGCAGCTGTGTACTTCTTACACAAAATTGGACTGAAAAAACATCATTTTGTAACAATTTAAGCATTTTATTCTTCTCAGAGTTGTTTATACTTAGAGGGCTCTTCTCCATCCAGGAAAAATAATATCAGCTTAAACAAAAATATATAAAAATATAATTAGCATATCTTAGATTGAGAACAGAGCCAAATAATCTAATAGTGGTGAGGCAGAAGTGCAGCAGAACAAGCGCCTGCCTATGAGTTGGGGTCCTCGGCTCTGTTACCCTCTAGCCTTGAGACCAGGAAAAACTCCTTAACCTCTCTGGGCTGTAACTTCCTCTGTGACTTGAGAATACTCATCCTTGCCCGGAGCACCTCCCAGGATTATAGGTTAATCAAATAGAAGATGAATATTAGAGAAACTCAAAAATGTTGTGTAAATGGAAGGCGATTCTGTTTTGACCTGGCTGTTGGCATTGTGGTATCCTTCAGAGTTTAAGTAAAACTGCATGTGCTTTCTGCAGGAGAAATCTACTGTTGGAGGCCAACCATAGATGCATGCCAGAAACATGCATTTGGGGGAATATGTTTTATATGATTTATTTTTATTTTTAAAAGAGTTAGAAGGTAATCAGAATTTGTTACTATATTTCTGCCACTCTGTACTCCTCCCTCCCTCCTTCCTTCCCTCCCTCCTTTCCTCCCTCCTGCCCTCCCTCCCTCTTTCCCTCCCTCCCTCCTTCCCTCCCTCCCTCCTTCCCTCCCTCCCTCCTTCCCTCCTTCCTTTCCTTTCCCCTTCCCTTCCCTTCCTCCTTCCTTCATCCCTCCTTCCTTCCTTCCCTCCTTCCTTCCCTCCCTCCCTCTCTCCTTCCTTCCTTGCTTCCTTCCTTCCTTCCTTCGTTCCTTCCTTCCTTCCTCCCTCTCTCCCTCCTTCCCTCCTTCCTTCCTTTCCTCCTTCTTTTCCTCCTCCCTTCATTTTCATCTCATTTGATCCTTCAATAGATGTAAATCGGTGAGACAGCCAGGGATGACCTACACGCTTTTTAATGTATTTTTTAACTGAAGTGCTATTGGGAATTTAAGAAGATACTGTCACACACTTAAATTACTGATCATAAGAGTGGTAGAGCCTGGATTCAAAATTATATTATCTGATTCTTATGGCTGAGAAAGAAACTGGGAGAAGAATGAGAGGTAGGGGTTTCAGGGAGCATAGAAGGACAGGAGGAGGACAGCAAATAGCCAGTCTCAGAAAATGACCCACAGGCCAGTTTTCAGGACAAGTCTCCCGTGGGCTTTGCCTCCTAAGTCAACCTGTTTAGTCCACAATTTGTGATCTGTCATGGTCATGGTATTTCAGAGTTGGAGGATGGTCTGAGTTCTGACCTGGTGTAGGAATCCCTTCTCCCAAACCTCTAACAGTACATTCTCAGGCTTCGTGAGCTCAGGCTTAAGACACATTATTTTCTGATGCTGGACAGCTTCTTTAAAAAAAAAATGTAGTTTCTTACATTAAGCTAAAATTTATTTTCTGAAAGTTCAAGAATTCTGGTCCAAATTGGGATGAGGCCTATGGTGCAGGATTTCCATGAAATTTTATGAGATTACAAATGCAAAACACATAGAACAGTTTCTGGCCTATTGCCAGAATTCAATAATTGAATAAAGACAGGCAGAAATATAGCAGGGATAAATGTCATGTGCTGTACTTAGGTTAAAGTATAGAATATATTAGTTCTGTTCCATCTTCTAGGTTTTTTATTTTATTTTATTTTTTCATTATAAATCCTCCACTGGAATTCTAGGGTTTTTAAAATCAATTTTTAATAGCTAAAATAATGCTTTTTCAATCTAGTAAATTGTCCCTAACATAACTTTATTTAGAAAGTGCACACAGCAAAACTGCCTTAATCTGGGCATGTTTTACTTACATACCCTAACAAAATGCATAATGCCTTTCCTTTGTGGTATGCAGTGAGTGCTGCCTCACACTTGTGCATTCACACACACACACACACACACACACACACACACACACACATCTCTACCATCATTTGAGCATCATCAAAAATACAAAAATGTTTTATTTACTGTTTTTCCTGGCATGGTAGTTTAACTAAAATTTTCCTAGATTCACATAGCTAATTGGCGATAGGAAAAAACAAATAAACAAACAAAAAAGCAAGTTAGAACAAAAACCTCCCAATGGACTAGTGGGAAGGAAACTTCTGATAAAGAACATCTACAAAAGATCTAAAATTAACATCATCTTGATGATGAGATACTGAATGCTTTCTCCCCAAAGAACAGTAAAATGGCAGGAATATTTACTCTTAACACTTTTATTCAACATTATGCTGAAAGTCCTAGGCAGTGTGATAAAGCAAGAAAAATGAAATACAATTCATATAGATTGCAAAGAAGAAAATAAAACTTGTTATTCTCATTGACATGATTGCCTATGTAGAAAATCCCAAGGTATCCATAAGAAAATCTCCTAGAACTAATATGTGAGTTGAGCAAGGTTGCAGGATATAGCACATTCGGTGTAGAAAGGATATTATTTTCAATCAATGGTGTTGGATCAACTGGGCAGTCATCTGGGGGAAAGTTAACTTCAACCTATGATTCACAACTTATACAATGATTCACAACTTATACAAAATTTAGCTCCAAATAGATCATAGATCTAAGTATAAAACATAGAATTATAAAACTTTTAGAAGAAAACATATGGGAAAATTTGACCTTCGGATGGACAGAGTTTTTTGAAATTACACTAACAGCAAAATTGATAAAATAAATAATTGATAAATTAAGCTTCATCAAAATTTACAACTTTTGCTATTCAAAAGATACTGTTAAAACACTGGGAGAAAAACATGCAAATCAATATCCAACAAAGGACTTGTAGCCAGAACATATAAAGAATGCTTAAAACATAGCAATAAAAAACAGCTTATTAAAAAAAAGTTTGAACAGATCATTTAGCAAAGAAAATGTAAAGATTACAAATAAACACATGAAACAGTGCTCAACATTATTTAGACGTTAGGGAAATGCAAATTAAAACCGTAGTGATATATCACTATATATCTATTTTTATCACCAAAATAAACAAAAATGACAATATCAAGTGCTGGCACAGAAGTAAAGCAATAGAACTCTCTCATACATTGCTGGTGGGAATGCAAAATGATACAGCTACTCTGAAAAAATATTTTGGTAGTTTGTTACAAAGTTATACACATCTTATAACTCAGCAATCCCACTTCTGCTATATATTTAGCCTAGAAAAATGAAAAATTTATATTCACATTAAAACCTGTACACAAATGTCTGTAGAGATTTATTAATAATCACCAAAAACTGGAAACAAATATCTTTGAATGAGTGAATGTATTAACAAGCTGTGGCACATCTACAAAATATGATACTACTCAGTATTACTCATATTTGAAACAACGCATGAATTTTAAAGGTGTTATGTTGAGTGCAATAAGCTAATCTCAAAAGGTTACATGCTGTATTATTCCATTTATGTGATCTTATGGGAAAGACAAACTATATAGATAGAGAATTTACTGGAGGTTTCCAGAGTGGGGAAAGTATTTGACATGAAAAGCTGCATGAAATGTTTTTTAGGATGATGTCATTGTTCTGTAACCTGATTGTGGTAGTGGTTACATAAGTCTATATATCTGTTCAAACTTACAGAACTCTATGCCAAAAACTCACTGTGTGTACATTGAAAATTATGTTTGTATTAAAAATACTGAAATTAATATTTTTGTTTAATAAAAGCTAGGAGGCATAGTTCCTGACTTCTAGTTCTATAGCAATTCCTTCTATCATTCATTCATTTATTCATTCGCTTACTTATACTTTTACCCAATCAACATTTACTTAAAACCTATATATACTGGGCACTGAGGGGACACGCAGGTGAATGTGATATCATCCTTACCATCAAGGAGCTTCTAGACTTGTATTTGAATGATGGACAATTCAAATGATGGACAAGTATTAGAATGTTGCTGGCACACTTTGACAAGGACTTTAATGGAGTTGAGAATATATTGTGTTGAATCATAAATGATATTGTGACTAATGACCTAAGCAAGTTAGGGGAACCATCTCAGAAACAGAATGTTTGATTTGGTACTAGGGATTAGTAGGAAATTATCTGAGCATTCTGGATAGAGAGAAGAAACTTGCAAGTTCCCAGAATCATGAGAGGTGGTATGTGCAAGGCTGTAAGTTATAATCCGGAAAAGAACGAATAGAGATAGGTTGGTGAAGGTGGGTTGAAGAGGACCTATGAGGGAACAGGTAGGTAGCTTCCTGAGCCACAGTTCATGCTGCACACCAAGCCGTCTACGGCCATCCTTGCCTGTTTATAATGATAAAGCTTCATGAAGCAATTATATTTCCCCCAGCTGCAGTCTCACATATGGATGGTACCAGTCAATCTCTGGTCACTTCACCTTCCTTTCTACCTGCCTGTTTTATCTGCTTGTTTCACATTTAAGATACAGGAAGAGATAGATGAAAAGCTAGGACTCATTTCAGCTCACTCAGACCTGAGCCTCCATCTCTGGAGCACAAGGCAGCTTTTGCTGTTTCCCTGGTCCCCGATCCAGACTAACTTGGCTCATAATTTAGGAATGATTCTGAGAAATGGAGAAGTCAAGTGGCTTGTCTAGTGGCCCCGAACAAGTGGTGGAGGAGCAGACTGTGACTGTGGTGGTAGAGCAGACCAGAGACTAGCATCAGTGATGAGGTCAGGTAACATCCTGTACCCTGCTTCTCAGGGACTGTACTCTGAGCAGACAGACTTATCCAGTACCCTCAGCTCTGCGTCCAGGCCTTTTCTTGCTTGATGACGCTGGACTTGCCAAGCCTGCTTGCACTGTCTGCCCAGGCAGATAGGTGGGCCTGGGAAGGGTGTTGAAATGAATGACTCTCCAAGCCCTGGTAGAGGGTTACACTGCCCTGGCTGAAGTGTGGGCACCAGCAGCCATTAAGTACCACTCTCTGCTCAATCTCCATGGGAGCCACATTTGCAATTTGTGTTTATCTTTTTGAGCAATAAACAGATACGGTCTTTTAGCTATTCACAGACAGGCAGATGTGGAGAGTAGACACCTAAATTCTAATTCCAGTTTTTCCACTGAGAGGCTGTGTGATCCAGGGAAACAAGTAAACTTCTCTAGGTTCCTTTTTCCTAATTATAAAATGAAGCAGAATTAATGATTTATTTATTCATTCAGGGAACAGAAGCAAGATCTGCTCATGAAACACCAATTAAATATTGCTCTATGTAGTTCCCAGAGTAAGACGGGGATACTGGCATCTGTGCAAATATTAATATAGAAATTTGTGCTTTTCTTATATTTGTTCATTGGTTCACAATTCACTCCACTGTACTGGAACACTCTTCTGGTATAGAAGACAAGTGGTCCTCAAACCAAGCCTTATAATCACCTCATGAATAAACACACACACACACACACACACACACACACACACACAAACATGCACACACACCCCCCTACCTGGGCCCCACCACAAATCAATGAATGAGGTATCTCCTGGGAAAGGTCCTGGGCATTGGCCTTTTATAAAGTTGTCCTGCTGATTTTAGGACATGTAGGATTGAGAACCAACGCACTAGATCTGAGCTGGTTGAACTTTAACATGCACGTACACCATCTGGAGAGCTTGTTAAAATATATACTCCCCATTTCTGACAAGTTCTCAGCTGTTGCTTCTGGTCTGGGGACTGCACTTTGATTAACACTGCACTGCACTGAGCTGCGGGATATATGCAGATAAAAAGGACACAATCAGCACCAAGTAGCTCACAGGCTAATAGGAGAGGCAGATATGTACACAGATCATTGTTGCAACACATTATGCTAAAGGCCACGGAGATTCTGCTGTAAGTACCATGGACAAAGTGCTGTGGGGACCAAAAGGAAGGGTTGCGCAACTGCTGAGGAGTGACCGAAGGCTGCACAGAAGAGGCCATAGCTAAGCCTCATCTGGTGGGATGAATTGGATGAGTTTCTACCATCCAAAGGGATGGTAGAAATGGGGTGTGGGAAAGTTATGCTAGAGCTGTGCTATCCAATATGGTAGTCATTTAGTCACAGTGGTAATTGAGTCCTTGAAATGTGCTGTCCAAATCAAGGTGTGCTTTAAGTATAAAATACATACCAGGCTTCAAATATTTATTATACTATGAATGAAAAATTGTTCCTGGATAATTTTTATATTGATGACATGATGAAATGATAATATTTTGGGCTAAATAAAACATATAAATGAACTTCACTTTTCTATTTACTTTTAAAACATGATTACTGAAAAATTTAAAAGGTCATTTGTGGCTTTTTTTTTTAATATATACTGGATGGTGCTGCTCTAGACTGAACGAGCCCCAGAGAAGCAGCGCAGAGCATGGCCTTTTCAGTTGTGTGGTGTGGCACTGACAATTCTGACTTTGAAGCTGACTCCAACACTCTGGATCTAACCCAACATAAGCTGGTCTCTTTTCTTGTTTATATATCGGAATCTCTCCTCTGGCCTAGTCCTAGTCTCCCTCTGTAGGAGTCAGACTTCCTGAGTTAAGCTGAAAGCATTAAATTATTTTTTTTGCCCTGGCAAGGTTTAAACAGGGCAAAGCCAACCAGTTTGGTTAATAACTGTGTGAATAATCCTATTTCTGCCATGAGATTCAGGATTCAAATGGCTTTTCCTCCCATTCGCTTCTGGAATTCATCTTTCTCTGAATATCCCTGCACATGCTTTCTCTCTGACACAGTTACTCAGTCACAGACCGACAGACAGAAGGACACACACACCCTCCATTTAAGAGGCAATTGAGTGTCAATAGAGAGAGTATTAACTTGATGATATAAAAGTTGGAGAACTAACTGTCATTTAGACCTTGGACAAATTTCTTAGCCTTCCTGTGATCCCTCATCTGGTGTTTTACCTATTTGAAAATACTAACAAATGTAAGAAGTATTTTTATAATTTATTTTTTTCATCAGTTTACTAATGATGATCTTATTATAGAGTAAAATTGACAACAAGGGAGATTTCAGTTCAGTGAACAAAGCAGTAACAACAGAGAGTACCCAAAGATGACCTGACCTGGGCTGCTTTGTGAAGTAGTGAGCTCCTCTGCATGAAATTCCCAAGTACGGTGTCCCATGGGGCACTGTGATAAGTGAACCTGAACATGGGCAAAACATTCGAAGCATCTAGACAGTCTAGAAATGTGCAGAATCAAAACCCATAGAACATATGCCACCATCCTTTGTTTTCTTCTCATCATCATCCCTCATTAAGCAATCACAGCACTTCTTCTAAGACAAGATAAAGCCTAATACTTAACAGAAATTCCAGGCATACATAAGTAATCAAATGAGCTTGGCACACAATTGAAACTATTAGCTTTGAAGACTAAACTCTAGGCTCTAGATACATATATTATTGGCTCTTTAAAATATTGATTAATTCAATAACTTTGGAATTGTGTGAACTCAGAGCTCTAGCAGCTCTTCAGAGGCCAAGATGAGGACAAAGTGGGGGCTAAGGCAATGGGACTGCAGACTGCTTGCCTTCTGTTCAACCATAGAAGGCAGAGTAAAACTCACTTTATGGATTGAGATATAGGATTGTCTTTGATAGAAGGATTCCATAATCAAAAAGTCAGAACATATAAGAGATTCCCACATGATATTACATTCCAAAAGGCATCAAATTGTATAACAACTTGCCCAAGGTCACATAGATGGCCAGTGACAGGGAGTGACCCAGTATGTAGATTCTAGTCAAATACCTAGCCCAGTTTTCTTTCCATGTTTAAAATACATAAAGGTTAGGATCACAGGTACTGGTGTAAAATCACCTGGGTTCAAATTCTAGCTCTGTCACTTCCTAGAGCTGTGGAACTTAGGCATATTACTTAATCATCCTGTGCCTCAGTTTCCTCTGCTATAACAGGGAAATGATAATAATTGTAACTCCCTGGGTTGTTGCAAGAATGAAATTAGTTAATGCATATTGTTCCTAGAACACCAGACAACACCGAGTGAGCAGTCAAAAATGCTACTGTTGTCATCGTCATTGTCATCGTCATCATGATCTTCATATAATCATCCTATTCAGGGTCAGTTTATTTAGCAGGTACAGTGGAAAGAACCCTGAATGGGATGGTAGGACTGCTGAGATATTCAGTGTCACTATGGTTTCTAAATATCTGTAACTGCCAGATTGCCTCCTGTACCATCAAGAAGGCAGATAATGCCGGGATTCTCCTACGGGAGATGAGAAGTTTCACCAAAGCTCAAAATCCATGAACTCAGTAGAAGGAATGGAAGCTTCCTTTTACTGTTTGTTGCCTTTGTTTGTTTTTAGAACTGATTATGCTTCAAGCTCTGTATTAGGTATTTGCAGCAATATTACTTCCTTCCTTGTCTTTACAGATAGGTTAGTTGCACTCCCCAGTCAAGAAAAAGGATGCTGATGGAAGCTAAATAACTTTTTAGAGTTACCTTGAATCTGCTTGTTTTCACTTATTTTCATTTGAGAGTTAATGTTACATAAAATAAACAGCTCATGGGTATTTCTCTAAGAGAAGGCCTAAAGAGCTGAATTTGCTTTTTGTTCACAATTTTAATTCACTTTTTGAATTTGTGACAATAGTATATTATTACCCAAAGGAATGGAAGTTGAGTAAATCACAGAAAGTTTTTTCTCTGAGATGACAAGAGGCTTGATGTCTAGGAAGTTTGAATGCTTAGTAATTCTCAAAGGCAAAACATAATCATGGGACACCATGTAATTAAACATAACAAAATGTATAGAGTTTTAATGTCATTCAGTTCAGTTTAAGCAGCATTCACTGAAGCTTTATGAAGTCAGCCCAGGAAGAGAAAAGTGGCTAAGATTTTATTTCTGCTGGTAAAGAGGTGATCCTTTTGGAAAGGTATGGCAGAACCAGAACTGGACTTTACAGTGAAATTTGTTGATGTAGATGAGGGGCTTGTCTTGCTGAATAGAGAAAGGTTGTGGCTGCCTGCCTGAGTCCTGTGAAACTTTGAGCAGAAATACAGCCTCTTAGGAAGAAAAGAAGGCTAAGGGTGTCAGATTGTCTCCATCTTTCCTCCCACATTCACCAGTTCTCTAAGCATCCTAAGGCATATTCATTTGTGAACGTCCTGTCTCCATCACTGGCACAGGAATCTTCTGAGGGCAAGAACGTGTCTTATGTTCTTTGCTTCCTGGAACCTTGGGATGTATCTGACACCTGCAGCTTCTCTATACACCTTGAGCCAATACAAAAGGAATGAATCAGTCAGTGTGAGGCAGCCCTTCTCATCGTGTGAGATCCTTGGTCCCACATCTGTATGGTGAGAAGACATGGATGCTGGCTCCATTTAAGTGATGTTACAATGCTCCCTAAAGGGCCTGCTAGCTGAGTTTGAAATAGGGGTGCATATTTCCAAATAGCAGAATAATCTTCTATTCCTGGTGCAGGGAACAAAGCCTTTGACTTTTCATTTTTGTAAGTGGAGCAGTGACCACACCAGCTCTTAGAAATATATCAGGAAGACATTTTACATTTAGAAATATATTAAGCATGAAGATTAACTATTTAGGAAATCACTCTCTGGTTTTTACATAGGGATATCCAAATGAGATCTTTCTGCTGTCTGTTCTTTCTAGTTTTTCATTTGAGGATATTTCAAAGGAGAGGATAGAAAATAGAAGTTCAAGAATAAGAATTAATCAAAGTCAATTCATTAACATGCAAGTATGTCACGTGTTTCATGAGCTTTGCTTACATAAAAGTCCATGTGCATTTTTAACTCCCTCATTCAAGAATTTCCTTTCACATAGCACAATTTCACATCCAGGTTAAACTCAAGGGCTGCCTCCTCTTTGAAGTTCTCCTTGATTTGTCCAGCCCATATACTTTTTTTCTTGTCCAAACATCCATTGCACTGAAGGTAAACAATGATTTAAATTCAGAATATGACTTCACTGTAGAACCTGTGATATCATGGTCTTTCAATTCCCCACAACAAAATAGGACATTTATTATAAATTGAATCTATGAAAGATGCTGAGAGTTGGATTCCTTTCCCTTTCTCTTCTTAATAAAAATAAACTAACATTTATTGATATTTTAAAATGTATCCACAATGTGCTAAGCATTTTTCATGCATAATCTTGTTTAATCCTGATGACAGTCCTCAGAGGCACATGCTAAATTGTCTGCGCCTCACAGCTGAAAAGCCATGCTGCTACTTGGCCAAGGCCAGTCTGCACATGGTAAGTCCCGAATTTGATCTCAGCACTTTCTAGCTTCAGAGTCCTTGCTTTCAGAACCACTGGAGTATTCTCAAGAGATCTGGACCACTTTCATTTTGTCTGGTATCTGGTGTTATTAAAAAACAAATAAGAAGGCCACACTTGTTGGAAGCCTATTTGGGGATGTTAAGTTATGTCATAAATAGCTTTGTGAATTTCATCATAGAATCTCTATAACTGTATTCAGCCTCATTTGGAGGTCATGTCTAGAATTCTAATTTGAGACATTTTGCATATGTGAGGTTTGAACCAAATGATATTCCCTGCTCACCCTTGACAGCCGCAGTTCCTCCATGACCCTCAGTCACTTCTGTTTGACCACCAGGCCTGCCTGCCTATTTAGTTTCCCCATGCCCCTGCTTTGGTTCTCGCCTGGCAGAGGGCACTGCGGCACTTATCCAATCTCTATGGTTTGAAAAATAAAAGCATTGAGACTTCCAATATTTGAGTCCAGCTAAGACGGCAAGGCCACCAAATTTTAAGTGATTTTCAAAAACTCATTTCAGTGCTGTCTTCCTGTTAAATTGGACCTTTCATTCCATGCTGAGCAGTGGCAAGTAGAGAGCATGCCAAGAAGTAGGACGAGCTTGGCACAACATTATACCTGCTATGGGTCAAGGTTTAGGTAGGTTTTGATTTTGTTTCTGGTGGCCTCGAATACACTTGCTTCTTTTTTCAAAGTGTCCAAATGAGAGAGTGAATAGTAAATAGCCAGAGGGAAATGAGCCAGTGTGTAGGAATAAGAAGGTATCCCCCCCCCGTGTGTACCTTTGATTACCAGTGCAAAGGGCTTTCTGAGACACTGGCTGGTAAGAAGGAAGCAGGTTGCCATATCAACACCTGTGATTTCTTTACATGTTTTTACTGCAGCTTTTCATTGTTTTAGTGCTTTATTCTAGGAGTAAATTACTAAGACTATATGGTTCCAAGAATATTCCTGGTGGGCTAGCAGCAATGTGCTCCAAAGCACAGCCTGGGCTCCCTGCCTTCCCCTCTCCTCTCAGCCAGAAGTGGAAATCCAGGCCACTCCTGGCTTTCTCTGTGAACCAAGACAAAAAGGAAGGGACATACAGGCTGTCCTTAAAGAATGTTGGACAAGCTGTTGCTACAGGGTCAGGGAATGAAGGTAAGAAAGCCTGTCTCTTTCCTTATAAGGAAGGTCACGACCAAATTGCAGAGCAGAAAGGAATATAAATCATTGAACATGCACACATGTGTTCATTGCAGCACTATTCACAATAGCAAAGACATGCAATCAACCTAAATGCCCATCCACAGTGGACTGGATAAAGAAAATGTAGTACATATACACCATGGAATATCATGCAACCATAAAAAAGAATGAGATCATGTCCTTTGTAGCAACATGGATGGAGCTGGAGGCCATTATCCTAAGCAAACTAACACTGGAACAGAAAAACAAATACCACATGTTCTCATTTATAAGTGGGAGCTAAACATTCAGTACATACGGACACAAAAAAGGGAGCAACAGACACCAGGGCCTACTTTTGAGGGAAGAGGTTGGGAGGAGGATGAAAATAGAAAAACTGTCGCGTGCTATGCTTATTACCTGGGTGATGAAATAATCTGTACACTAATTCCCCACAACATGCAATTTGCCTATGCACATGTGCATCCTGGATCTAAAATAAAAGTTGGAAAGGAAAAAAGAAAAAAACAGTGGCTCCTGGGTTTCATTTGGAGTGTTGGCCTCAAGGTGTTTGGCCTGTACCATCTTTTATATTTAAATTACCTCTGAACTTTTTTTTTTTTTTTTTTTGTGAGATGGAGTTTTTACTCTGTCACCAGGCTGGAGTACTGTGGCGCGATCTCGGCTCAGTGCAACCTCTGACTCCCTGGTTCAAGCAATTCTCCTGCTTCAGCCTCCCAAGTAGCTGGGATTACAGGCACACACTACCACACCCAGCTAGTTTTTTGCATTTGTAGTAGAGATGGGATTTCACCATGTTAGCCAGGATGGTCTGATCTCCTGACCTCGTGATCCACCCACCTCAGCCTCCCAATAGCTCTCAATTATAAAAATAAGGAAATTTAACATTTAAAAAATAGAGGCATTTAGCCTTTCTTAGAAACTCAGAATGTCTTATTTTTGCATATGAATTCTGTGTGGAGGAGTAGTTCCCCCTTAAAAGAGGCGAATGTTTGCCATTTGTAGTCTCCGCCGCTCCTCAGAGATCCCTGACACTGAGACTTTGTGCCAGTCAGCATTTATCATCTACCCCCGCTAATTTTACTCTCATACATAATTTGCATGGCCCCTTAAGCGTTTGAGTTTATTAGGATAGTTGTAAAGGCCTGCCCTGTCATACAAAGTTATTCAGGCCATATCCTAAGGCACTCAGCAATAGTGGTGGTTTTGATGCTGGGAGGTATTAGCCCAGGCTTAGGTTTTAGAGATGCCTTTGGCTACTTGTTTCAAGTCCATCCAGTTTCCAATTCATCATCCACATGGATCCTAGATGTGAAATGAGTGCAGAAGGAACACAGATGACAAGAAAGTGTCCCAGGCAAATAGCACAGGTAATGGAGGGAAGAAAAGAAACTCTGGAAACACTTCAGAGGCAGAATTGTCAAGGATTGGGAACCAAATTGGATGCAGAAGAAAGAAAAGTTTAGAGGCTGGAGCTACTGTGCAGATGATGACTGCTGATGGGGCGAATGGAATCAATACGAGAACTAGTCAGATTATAGTTACCAAAGCAAACAGACATTGCTCAAATTTGAACATTTAAGAAGTAGTTATATACAGCATGTAATGAATACATTTCCCATTAAAATATTTCTTTCTTAAAGTAGCATCATGTTTCTAAATTAATGTGTGTAATAACTAGCTACATATATGAGTAAACCCCTTCCTAGACAGAAGGTTCTTTTAGAAAGGAAAATCTCTAATTCACTGCCTTATTCCTAGTACCCAAACAATACCCAATATGTAGTGTGTGCATGAGAAATATTTGCTGAATCCATTCATCAATTACTGAAACAGAGATCATTTAAAGTACCCATAGTTTAATCTCAATTGTTATACATTTTTGCTTCTGTAAGCCTTTTGCTTTTATTTATCTGCTGCCTACCACTTCCTTCTCTGTAGCCCCTGACACCTCTGCACACATACGTGCACATAGAAGGAAACAATTGCATTAGATAGGCATATGTAATAATGCATGTGGTTTTAGATAATAAGATTTCTCTACTTTTAATCTTAAAGTGATTTCTACTTTCCATTTTGATCATTTATTTTTAAATTTCATTAACTGAATAACCTTTTTTAAAGCCAATTTTTATGGTGGGTTCTTCACAGAGACTCACCTGTAGTTTTTCCTTAATTAAAGAGCAAAAACCGAATGGATTCCCTTTCCTTGGATAACCTTCTAATCATAATCAGAATGCCTTTTGGAGCCAAAGATTTCCCATTCAGCTACAGCTGGTACCGTGCATTTTTTGGGTTGCTTGAGGCGAGGGAGGAGGGTTCAGCTGTTGAGATCTCTAGAAGATTTTTACAAGTAATTATGTAAGTTTTGTACATGTTATGTAAGAAGTGAATGCATTCTTGTAAAAATAATAAAAATGTATCTAATGTAAAAAGCAAAGGTCCCACTTGAATTCTGTCTACTTCCTTGAGTCCATTTCTTTGCCTAAAAGTAATCATAGCTAATTTTCATATGTGTCCTTTAAACATTGTTCTGTGCAGTATGGCACAAGCCTAATTGGATCATACTACACATGATGCTAACTTATTTTTAAAAGATTGCAGAACAGTGCGTTTTGGAGAAATTACCATGTTGAAGCATATGTATCCACCAAATTCTTCTAATTGCAGCATAGTACTCTGTCATATGCATATATCTTAGTTTATTTAAGTGATCATTAATTCATGGGCATTGAGCCTATTTCTAATTTTTCACTACTATGAACAATGCCACTGTGAATATCGTTGCCCTTGCCTCTTTGTGAAAATATGAGTCTTTCTCTAGAAAACATCTAGAGAATTAGAATTCTCTAATTAGAAAATTAGAGAGAACAGATTCTCCTTGAATTAGAATTACTGATGTAAGATACATTTAAAGGTGTCTTACATCTTACTGATGTAAGACACCTTTAAAATTCTGATACATATTTCAAATTTGTTCTTCCAAAAAGCTATACCAAATTACTCTTTCAGCAGTCTGATATGAGATGAACAATTTTTCCACTTCTCTGCCCAAACTAGATATTACGATTTTTTGGGAATTATTATAAATTCTGTGGACAAAAGCGTGAAATCTCACTGTTATTTTAAATTACCTTGTTGATTCCCCCATGAAGTAGAGTTTTGTGTGCTACCTGGGACTCCCTCATGATTTTCATTTGTTATCTAAGCATCACTCTACCCTCCTATTTCAGATGCTCACTACCTCACCTGCAGGATCCAGGAATGCGCTGAGACAACTAGAAGTGGGCCTTTTGCCCGCTCCATTGACATCAGTTCCCTGGTTGTCCAGGATGAATATATCTTCATTCAGGTGAGTATAGAAAGTGCAGTTGGTGGTAGGAGGATGCATCCTTGAAGTTGGCTGCCTGCTAGGAAAGGAGGGTGGCTTTCCCAAGGTTGTGAAGATGTGGAGCTGAGACACTGTCCCTCCTTTGCTTCTGGGACCAGTCCTCTGGGGAGAGCCCAGACTTCTGCTGGTTTTAGTGATGCACTGAATCCTTCCATTGGATTGCCATTTTATAGCACAGGAACTGTCTGAATTGACTAGTCTTGGGCTGGGTTTGAAGTAACTTAAAGTCAAATTTCTAATGGGATTTGACTTTAAGTAATTTATCAAAGCCACATTCTATTTCTACCCAAAGTGACTTGTTTAACTTGGCAATGAAAATCCCCTATAAATTAAGCATCTTTAGGATTCTTTTTCTGGAAATATCTACTACTCACTAAACTTTCCCCTTTTTTCCAGTGCTGATTACCTTCTCAATGTCCATGTCCCAAAGCGTTTACTCCCAGAACTGAGTCTTAGGAAAAATTAGATGGGACTCATATTTAGGCAGACCAAGGAAGCCTTCTTTTACATTTTGGGTCTTGTTATCTCTACTGTGTACTATAAGGAGGTACAAAACAGGGCAAAAATAAGGGGAACAAAAGGTAGTGCTCCACCAGGTGACTGACAGAGGATGCATGTGATAAATCAAACCTGGCATTTGACCGCAACCTTGATTTCCCGCACTCTGCCTTTCCATCCTTCTATTCTCAGTTGTTTTGCAAACTATTCCCACAGGAAAGTTGAACTTTGAAAACTCCCTGAGTTGGCTCAGACCTAAGCACCTGAATGCCCTTCTCTACCTGACCCCTGGTATTTCAGTCCAGATCAATCCCATCTCTTCTAGGAGACTTTCTATGAACTTCCAAGCTCAGTGTGACTCGCCATCCTCTGAACCCTTGCAACAGTATGGTCTATGCCATTCCTCTAGCACACAGTCTATCAATGGATTTGTCTTCTCTCCAAATTGCATTTTACACTCTCTGAGAATGGGGACGATATTTTATACACACAGTTGATCCCTCTCCCTTGGCCCTAACAAGATGTCTTTGCATATCAGGGGTGCTCAGTCAATATTTGTTGTATTGAACTAATTGTAGGCATCGCAGTTACTTCTTTCTATAACTTAGTTACATAGATTTTTGAGGTCTAGTAAAATACAGGAAAAGTAGCTAGCCACTCAAAAACCATCTTGGATGAGGGAGTGAAACAGGAAGGTTCTGTGGCTTCAAAAATCCCTGTTTTTTAGTTTGACTGAAATCCAGAATCTCAGGATTGTATTTCTAAGTCTTGGCAGGCCAACGGCACTCTCATTCTCTTATTCATAAGTGTTTGTTTATTGAACACATACATTGCAAAATACATAGCACCAGTCACTACTCTAGAGTTCCTCAAGTTTCTGCCCTTGACCTGCTTCTCTACCCAGTACTCACTGCCTGAGCAATCCCCTGGTTTTAAGGACGGTTTCCAAGGTTTGATAACTTTCAAGTCAGTGAGCTGTGACCTCTACCATGTACTGCAGCCTTCCATATCAAATAACCAACTCAAGATCCCAACATAGACATTCCACAGGTAAAATAGAACCAACAGGTCACCCTTGACCTTGACCCTTACACAGTTTGTGGCACAACCCGCTACCAGGTCAGTCAAAATCAGTCTGTGTTGCCAAATTAAATGAACCCACAGCCTCTGTTAATATCACTCTTCATGATTTCTCTAGTGTTTCGTTTTATTCCATTCTCATTGTTATGGCCCCCATTTAAGGCCTTTATCTCTTTCTATTTGGATTTTTTTTTTTTTTTTTTTTTTACAGTGGAAGCACAGGAGTGAGTTATGAATTTACCAGTCGGATTTCCCTTCCCTTGATGCTAAATATGCCAGAATTGTTTCTCAGAAACATGACTTAGAATGTAAAATGTTCAGACTTTTTTCATTTTTCCTTGTGTTCCATAAAGTTTGCTGTAACTCTGCAGACAGATATACAGATTTTTAAAAAAATTATTCTGAAACATTCCTTTTTTATTATACTGGAAACAGACAGAAGTTTGGTCTTTAATTAGCATCAATTTTTATTTTCCTTGAAAAGATATGCAGTTTCATTATTCAATAAAGTTTTATTCATTGCCAAGTATATGTGAAGTCCCCTGTTCTAGGTGCTAGGTGCTGGGGTTAGGATAGTGAACACAACAAAGTTTCTGCCTTAGTGGTATTTAATTCTAGTGGAAGATAGGAAAAAATATGTGTATGATGTAAACATCCATATATACACAGATATGAAAAGTTATAAAGAGTAATGGTTAAGAATATATAATTTAGAGCCCAACACCTGGCATTTGTTGAAACTGTGGCATTCCACACTTAGCTGTGTGACCTTGAGCTGTGCGTCGTTTGACTGATCTATAAAAAGAAGATAATTGTAGTACCTACTTCATGGGTTGCTGGGTGGATTATATTTATTAATGCTATCTGTAAAGCAGCAAAACGATGCCCTAGAAACAGTGTTATATGAATATTTGCTTTCTATCTTTCTATTCATCTTTTACTATTATCTATCTACAAAATGTATCAGATAATGACAAGTTCTATGAATAAAAATAAATCAGGGACTGTGAATATTGAAGCTATAAAGGTATTCCTGTTTCATTTAGGGAGACTTAGGAAGGCCTCATTGAGTGGTGAACTAGGAACAGGGTGGCAGAAGATAGTGCAGTCAGAGAGGAGCGTGGAGCCCGGTTGTCAGGCCTTGGCTTCCTCGAGCCCACATGAAGATGGGGAGTGGGCAGTTAGAGATTTGAGGCTGGGTTCAGGAGTGGGGGTGGGTCATGGAGCAGTTGCAGCTGAGTATATCCATTGTAAAGTCTACAGTGTATTGATGGCATTTTTAGACCACAGAATTGCCAGTCGCAGCTGAGTTGATCTATTGTAAAGTTGCCAGTATATTGATGGCATTTCTTAGACCACTAAGAAATAAGTATTGATAGAAAAGAGAAACCATCCAAAGACTGAGCCTCAGCCTACTCCAATATTCAGAGTTCAATGAGATGAGCAGGAACCTGCAGTGAGACCTAGATAGACAATGTAGAGATAAGGCCAGGAAGGTGGAGGTGCTAGATCCCATTGGGCCTTGAAGGCTTTATTTTTACTATCAATGAGGTGGGAACCAATGGATTAACAATGCCCCAAATAATGTGAAAGGCCAATTAACTTGAGAAAAACATTGGATTTCATTAATCATCAACTAAACACAGATTACATGGTATCATTTGCAACTATCAATTAGCTAAGATTGAAATATGGTAAAAGAATGCCAATGAGTTGCAGGTAAACAACTACATATAGTGCAGGTACAAATATAAATCAGTGGATCATCAGCATTTAATTCACCTTTTTCTTCTCACAGGTGAGTTTGGCCATTTGCATTGACAGATATGACATATATGTCTTAGTTCTGACAGTATATGCTTTGTGTTTAATTATAATTACTTTAAAACTCCCATTATATGGTCTGTTTGCTTTCCTGTGTGTCTGATAATTTTGAGTATTTGTATTTTTGTTCTAAGTGCTTAGCTTTATGAATAGAAATTTATATAACATACTGAATCTTCTATTTCTGGACAATATCTATTGATTTCCTGTTGGCCGCAATTACAAAATCAGTGTATTTCCTTGAATTTCTAATTTTCTCTCTCTCTTTAATTCTTCCACTGCCTAATTTTGAATAATTATTTTCTAATGTTTGTCTTGCTGCCTTAAAATATAATTCTGTTAGACTTAAATATTTATGAAGCACTACAGAAGAAAGGTGAAAAAAATAGTGTGTGTTTATGACCTCTTGTCAGATTCCTCTTTCCAACCCCAGTTTGTTGATGTCATCATTTTAGAGCATGAACATTCTACTCTGCACTGTAATTGCTGCATTTATTTTGATTTTAGTCTTATAGGTAAATGTATTAAATTGTCCCCAGAAGTCTTTTTCGTATAGTTTTTCCCATTTATTTCTTGGTTATCTGAAATGTGTCTTCCAAGAAAGGCTAATTCTTGAATGCTGAAAATATGTTTGTCTGTATCTTTTTATATTTTAATATCATTTGTCAGGGTATAAAATGTATGTGTCATCCTCTTTCCATGAGAATTTTTACTCCAATAATTTGTTACTATTCAGACCAGTCTCATATTTTTCTTTAAGGCATCTTGTTGTTTTATTTTGTTTTCTGACTTCAATACTTAAATCCTTTAAAAAATATTTTGATACCAATTACTTATTAGCATATGCCTTGTGGTTGGCCATAATGTACTGATTCTTTCTTCTGGAATATTAACTTTTTTGTTAAATAGATTCAATTTTTTCTTTATTTCTTAATTTCTTGGGAGTTTCTGTGGCATATCTTGAAATATATTTTCTATTTCAGTTTTATAGTTTTGGTTCCTTTCTTCCAGGATATCTAGGATGTGTACACTAGACGGGAAAGACAAAACAGAGCCATAATTTCTCCCATCCTGACCCTTTTTTACTCCCTGAGCAAACTGAGGAAAATGAGATTAAAAACAATCTTACATTATTCTCTAGGCTCTTTTTGCTTTCTTTTTTTTTTCTTTTTCCTGTTTTTAACTTCTTTTCCAAGCTTTGCCAGTTTATATTGTGTCTCTTTCTCTCATCTCAACATACCTTCCCTGAGCTCTTCTATTTCTGCTTCAAAATCTTCTCTTATAGAGGTGATCTCTTCATCAGACAGGTTATTTTAAATTATACCAGTGTGTTTGCAATTTTTATTTGCTCTATGGAAGCATATTTTATTCCATATCTGTTATTTGTTTTTCCTGTCCCTTTCTGTCTTTTATTTTCCTATATTATTTTATCATTCTTATGCTATTTTCTTTTATCTTTATGTGTTTAACTATTGCTTATTTTTTAATGCTGTGAGTTCTTCCCGGAAAAACTATTGAGGAGGTTCATTTTAGCAATAGATTAGGGCTCTGTTTCAGCTTAACAAGAATCCTTCTTGGTTCTCACTGAGGTTCCATGTGACTCAAGATTGTTTTCTCTGTGAGTGGGTTCTTCTCATAAGACAGAACCACCTGGAACACAGTATATATGACTCCTTTTCCACATATATTGTGTTTCAGAGTTATATTTTCATTATGGATAGAGGGAAATTTGCATTTCCCTTTCTTATTTTTCTTATTGCTCTAGGGTGATTTATAATAGGAAAGGGGAGAAGCATCATTATGATTTGGCTATTTAAAACCTTATATATAATATATATAATATATAATATATAATAAATCCTTATTATATATTTTCTGAAATGTTACAAGAGCTTACTAATTGATTTCCTTCTCCCAGATCAACACCAACGTTCCCCACCAGCCAGTCACAGGGCTAAATCAATATTTCTACATTCAGTGGCAGCTCATCACCTATAGGGTGAAATCCAATTTCCTTACCATTGTCTACAAAGACCTCTGTGACCTGGATCCTACCTACTCCATCAGTTGCATATGAATTCCTTACCCACCACTGCTCTTCACATTCCTTCCTTGTTTCATTTTAGCCTTCAATAAACATAAACCTCTTTAGTCTCCATGCACAAACTATGCCATTTCTTACTTTATATGCCTTTCTTATATATTTTTTTCCTGCCTGGGATGTCCCTTTACCAGACAAATTTATTATTTAAATTTAGGACAGACAGCACCTCCTGTAGGAAGTCTTCCCTGACATCCTCAATCGGGATTGGACTAAGCTCCAATGCAGTTCTTACCCATTTGCATTATGTTTCCCCAGCCAGGTCTCTAAAAGGAATAGGACTGTGTGTTATTCATCATTGCTTCTCTTGCTTCTCCTGCTCTTAGCATAATTACTGGTACTCAATAAATGTTTGCTGAACTGAACTGAGCTGAGAAGATAAGACACCATCCTATTCTCAGGAAGTGTAGTTAGTTATCTTTTTCAAGCAAGGGAATCTTGTTTCTGCAGCTGATACAAGACAACTTAGCCTAATTGACAATTGCTCACTGCATAAGAAATGACCATGCAATGTACAATGTCTCTGTGTTTTTATAAAACTGCTGTCCAGGAATTACCCAAAATATTATTCATTGTCCTTTTTATGTTCATTCATTTAAATGTATTAAAATATATTCAGCCTAGTGGGAAATGCACATAACTAAACAAATATAATGTAGTATGATGAGAGCTGTATTAGTGGAAAGCACATGTTGCTCTTGGAGAAAGAGCCTTTCACCTGACCCTAGAAGAGGGTCGTTACAAGCTTTCTCAATAGAAGGCTATGAGTACGAGTTAAGTAGGTGAAGGAGAAAGAACATTCTGCCCAGAGGAGAAGGCCTGGGTAAAGTTAAGGAAATGAGAGAATAGAATGTACCAGGACCTCTTATGTAAGGGGCAGTTGTAATAGTGGGAGGGAGTGGAGTGGTAGAAAAAGAAGTTGGAAAATTGAACTGAACATTTTCTATTTTCTTTAATTAAATCTAGATAATGTTGTGTTCCCCTCTTTATAGTTGCTAGAAACACAGAACTAATTTTTGTGTGAATTTTAGCAGCTTCGCCACATAAAGCTTATGGTATTGTTTATTCTTCATATCCTTTTATGCTTTGCCATTGGCCATTTGTTATTTCTTGGCTGCTTTCTTATATTCTTTTTGTTTGTTTGTTTTATTTTGTGTGTGTATTATTTTTAAAAAATTATTAGAAACCATCTCAAATGATTTTCTGAAACCTGTGTCATTTAAAAATCTTTTTTGGGGTGCGGGGTATAAGTTTTGAAAATTGAAATGAGGATGAGGACGGGCTTTATGGATAAGGTAATATTTGTATTGATTGTAATCAATATCTGTCTGTGGCCTGAAAAAGGGCGAGCTTTTTCATTCTGTTCATTGAAATAAAGTTGACTCTGCAGGCTTTGTCAAAGCAGAAAACCCACACACCAACAGAGTAGCTTTTCCTACTCTATTGGAGAAGCTACACAGATGCTATATGAGCACAATATCAGGGCATCAGAGGAGGTGGTGTTCTACCTGTTCCTGCGTACCAGTCTGTCAAAGAATGGCCTTGGTAGAAGAAGTCACAGAGCAGCGAGGTCTGAGTCCCTTCAAGGTGGCATTCCCAGGGAGTAGCGCCAAGGCAGAACTGGACACTGAGGATTGTGCATTCCACTGACAGATGCTTACTGGTTTGGCTTTTAAAGGGGATCTGTGTAGAGGCGGATTATTTTTTATTCCTACTATTTAAGCAGTTAAATAACAGCAAGATGAGGATAAGAGACTTTGGTGGGTTTGTTTTTTCATGACTATAGAGATTTGTCTACTTAAATTTCGAACTTTTAAAAGTATTGATGTCTTATATTTGGTTTTAGTGCTAACAGAGACATATAACTGAGAAAGAAGAAACAACCTCACAAACAAAGCAGACCAGGCTCTCCCTTCATCCTTTCCCACCCTTGTGTGCCAAGTGGAGGAGGATGCCTGGAAAGGCTGGGCTTTGGGCTTCCCAGCACCTCGTCAAACAGAGCAGCTCTGCTTTTGTTTGCTCTGTATATTAAGTTTCCTAATACTCTTTCATTTGACAAAAGGATCCTGCTGCTAAAAAATGTTTGAAAACCACTGACTTTTTGCAGCCCTGTTGGCTGCATTGGTCAAAGGTGAGCCTTTTCCATGTGTGGACAGCTGGACTGTGTGGAATGCAGGTGAGATCCAGGCCCAAGTCTTTTCTCTGCATATTAATAAATGTGATGTACATATTTAATGTGCAATTATTTACACGAGTGAGAGATTATATACAAATGTACAGTATATGCATTTGAGAGTACAGTTTAAATAATGAAAAACCTTGGTAACCTCTTTATAATGATATTCTTTCATTAAATTAAACCTCTTCCCATGATATTAAAAATTTTACGCTCTCTTGTTTGCCCTTATAAAGGAATGTGCCTCATGCCCAATCATAATTTTATTTCTCTTGACATTATTTTTAATTCTGTGTCTTATGTGCAGTAGAAGGGTCCATAAACCACCCACGCAGCTCCTACTATTTAGAGAGACCTCGAAGGTCTCTACTTCACCTTTTATTTTCCTATTGACTAGGAGGTAAAGGTAGCCATCCTGATGGTTTTGCTTAGGGGAACCCAATGTTTGATCTCCTGCTGTTGGACAAGCTGAGCTGGAGATATACAGAAAGCTGTGAAATTTGTTAATCTGTCAGTTTCTTTTCTGTGTAGGGGAACTGGGGTTTTGTAGCAAAATCAAAAGACACTAATCCTTCCCAGAAGAGCCCTTGTTTTAATAGGGAAGAGTCTGCCTGAAATGCCTCCGTTCCACTTGGATAAAAGAGAAATTGGCTTTCCTCTGTAGGGGCAGGGGAAAGCAATAAGTTGATTTCTGTGTTCCGAGCCAAGACGGTTGAAAATCCTGTCTTTTCTCCTTATGAAGTAGCGTTTCTAGTGATTATCCTGGAGAATCTGTACTTTAGCAGCAGTCGCAATAAAATTCCTTTAGTAATAAGATTCATACCCTGGCTACCCTTGCTACTAGGGAATGTGATGAAGAAACAAGAACAGTCCCGTAGTAACCTATCACCAGCAATGTGTATATTATGTCTGCAGTGGATTGTGTGAAACCCTGCCCTATACTCTCTTCGTGGCCCAGAGGGTGGCCTTCAATGTGGTAAGAGTTCATTTACTCATGGAATAAACTTTCATTGCACATGCAATTGTATTCGTAAAAGGGGTATAATACTGACAAGTCTTCAACAATTTAAAACGCAAGAGGAAAAAAAAAGTCCATAATTAAGATACAAATAAAGTACTCAAGAGGTAGGAAGAAAGCAGAAAATTTGAAAGAGGGACGGTCATCTTGCCTCTGCCAGGTCTTTCTCCACATCCCTAATGTCTTTGTTGCCTTAGCACAGAATGAAACTTTTCCCTCGCTGTTTTAAGTGAGCCTGTAGTGCCCTGTGAGATGACGTGCTGCAACTTGAACATTCTGGAAAAGGGCATGGTTTTTAGGAACTGAGCACAGGGAAAGGGTAGGAACCCTAAAGATACAGTTGGCCACTTGAGCCTGGGAAGGTTTGTGCAGATTCAGGCCAGGAGAAGCGAGTGGCTTCCCAAACCTTTGGCACCCACAACCAGTCATGCAAACCCAGAACAGCTAGCTACTCCCTGAACCTTTGTAAAGATGCCAACCATTCAGGTAACACTGTGTAGATCCATCTACTAACCAGTGGTATTTTAAACTCTCAGTAATGTTCTACAGATGTGGCAAAGAAAAAAGAAACCTTATATAACAAGGAATTCTGAGGTTGGAGCAATAGCATGTATCAGACTGTTTCTAGGATGATACCAGTACTACAGTGAAGTCAGTTGGTAGCTTGGATACATGTTGCTGTTAGTTTTAAGAGTTCTATGTATAAACATAGAAAAATAGTACTGTTCTAAAGTGCTGGGAGATGTTCCAGAAGTACTAGCAATTAACAAGTATTGGTAGCCAATTAACAGATACTTGTTGAGCCCTAGAAGTATGCCAGGTACAATGGAGCATTGCCCCTGGTCTCCATCAGTTTATGATGCAAATAGCTAGTGGTCTGATGTGGAGAAAAGAGCCCTGACTTTAAAGACCTGGGTTGTAATCAGGAATCTGCCACCTACCTGCCAGGAAATACGACACAAGTCACTTAAACTCTCAGAGTACTAATTTCCTCATCTCTGTAGAATGGAGTCATGCTACTTGCCCTTTCTAAATTGGAAGGTTGTTGTGAGGATCAAGGGAGATAATAATGGCTTTGAAATGCTTTGAACACTACAAAGCCCTACAAAATGCAAGAATTGAGAGACTAATCCACATGCAAAAATCAGCCTCACTGTTTGGTGTATGCACATCCTCTTTTAAGGATTTTTTATAAGCCGATCACATAAAAGATTACTAGATCGTTTCTCCCAATTCGTTTTTAAATTATTCATAGATTCAATTCATGTATCAACATATGTGCATGATAAAACCTTCCCACATAGCTTCCATGGTGTTGGTTTCTTTGATAACCAACTTTTAATGTTATATATGAGAAGTAACTATTCTGGGATTTAATTAACTTTCAAGACTGTTTTTGCATCTTGGTCTCAGCTTACCTGGATTTTGGTACTTCATCTAAGATCCTGATTTATATACCCGTCATGGAAGGTAGACAAGCCTCTATGATGTGGCTACTGTATCCCCAGTAAATTATTATCTTTCTGAAAAAAACCCTGAGGCAGAAATTAATAGAGTGTAATTATTCAAAGAAAAGCTATTTGGAGATGTTTTAAATGATGTTAATTTGGTCTTAATGGGAGAGATTTTGAATGTTAAATAAATAGCAATTACATCATTAGGGACATATTTACAATACAGGAGTTTAAAGCAAAATGAAAGAGTTACAGAGACAATCTTCAAAAGAAATCCAATAAAGACATCTTCAGGTGAATATTCTTGAAGTGCTTTCAGAATCTTAAGTAAAAGTGTTTTCAACAGCCAGCCCAAATGGAGGTTCCTTAAATAGCTTGGATGCATCTCCTATACGTATAATGATTATAGTGGTTTGCTGTTAATATTTGAAATACTTCCATGAATAAACACAAATTAGTGATCTGATTGCGAAGTAATGATATTTAGTTGACCTTTGTATGGAGCATACTCCATCTCACATCCTTCCGGCTACGTTTGCATCAGCTACTAGCTTAGCGCAGAGGTGACCCGCTATCACCTTGCCTTACCTGCACTGTGGATCCCCTGTTCCAGGGCTGATTTCTTCCCAAGTAGGATGCTTGCAAGAGACTCGTTAGCTATTCTGGTGCAGATACAAGTCTTGAAGGTGCCAAGACTCTGGGACAACTTTAGCAACAGGAAGCCAGAGCTGGTGGATCAGTGCTGGTGGGAATGTAAATTAGTTCAGTCATTGTGAAAAGCAGTTTGGCAATTTCTCAAAGAACTTAAAACAGGATTACCATTCGACCCAGCAATCCCATTATTGGGTATATGCGCAAAGGAAAATAAATTGTTCTGTTATAAAGACACATGCACACCTGTGTTCATCACAGCTTTGTTCACAATAGTGAAGACATGGAATCAACCTAAATGCCCATCAATGGTAGACTAGATTAAAAAAAAAGGGCACATATATGGGGTGGAATACTATGCAGCCATAAAAAAGAACAAGATCATGTCCTTTGCAGCAACATGGATGGAGCTGGAGGCCATTATCCTAAGCAAACTAACACGGAAATAGAAAACCATATACCGCACGTTCTCACTTATAAGTGGGAGTTAAGCTTTGAGTACATATGGACACAAAAAGAAGGGAATGGCAGACCCCGAGGCCTACTTAAAGGTGGAGGGTGGGACGCGGAAGAGGAGCAGAAAACTATCTATTAGGTACTATACTTATTACCTGGGTGACAAAATAATCTGTACACCAAATACCCATGACATACAATATGCCTGTATAACAAACCTGTGCATGTACCCTGAACCTAAAATAAAAGTTTAAAAAAAAAAAACTAGTAGATCAGTACTCTTATGTCAGATAGGCAAGTCTGAGCCTCATTCCACATGAATTTTCATAGGCTGTCTGGTGGGATTGAGCCCTAATTGCTGACAATAATAACCAGTTTAGTAATGCACCCTGGAATGGCCTTCTCTCCCTCCCTGTTTCCTGCTTCCTAGTTTCACCACTCCTGTCCCCAGATCATTCTTCAACAAACAAAAACAATAAACTACATAAAAGTCCTTGACTCAGGCTCTACTTTTGGGGGTAACTTAATGCAAGGAAATCTTGAAAGACTCTCAAATATTTCTTGAATCCCTACTATGTATCCAGTTATTGTAGGTAGAGTGAACTATTTAAGTGAAGTAGAAGGCATTGTTCTCATCCCAATATAAATGAGATTCCTCAATCTAAACATCCATTTCCATCCCTCTTCTCAAGGACCTGGCACTACTGATCACTCTCCTTTCCCCTGTCTTTAGCTTACTCATCCCTATGTTAGACTTTCCATCAATATTTAAATATTTTTAAAATATCCACCATCCTGACATAACAAAACAAAGTAGGGTAAAACTTTCTTTGAACCTACACCCCTCTGTAAGTCTCCCATGTTTCATTCACAATCAAATTTCTTGAGCACTAGCTGTATTCATAATCCCATCTTCTCATTTCCCTGTCTCTGTAACTCACTTGAGAGTGACTTCTGCCTCTGCCACTACATTGAAATTGCTTTTGCCCAGTTCATCAAAGGTATCTTTGAAGTATATCTAGACTATGCCTCTCAATAATTAACATAGTTGAACTGTCTAGAGCATTTGAACCTCTCGACTGCTCCTTCTTTCTTGAAGCACTCTCATTGCTTCCTTGATAAGGTACAGTTCAGGGTCCCCTCTCATCTCTCTATCTTTCCAATATCATCTTACTTTCCAACACAGGTGCCTCTTCCTCTGCCTACTCTTTAAATATGGGTTTTTCCTCGGTGTTCTTTCTAGGTTCCTTTTCTCTGTTTACTTCCTACCCTCTCTGATATGGTTTAGCTGTGTCCCCAGCCAAATCTCATCTTGAATTATAGTTCTCACAATCCCCAATGTGTCGTGGGAGGGACCCAGTGGGAGGTAATTGAATTATGGGGGCGGTTATCCCCTTGCTGTTCTCGTAAAAGTGGGTGAGCTCTCACGAGATCTGATGGTTTTTTAAGGGGCTTTTTTCCCCTTTGCTCAGCACTTCTTCCTGCCCCCGCTGTGAAGAAGGTAGCTTTCTTCCCCTTCTCCTTCTGTCATGATTATAAGTTTCCTGAGGCCTTCCCAGCCCTTCCAAAGTGGAATTATGAGTCAATTAAACCTCTTTTCTTTATAAATTATCCGGTCATGGGCAGTTCTTTATAGCAGTGTGAGAACAGACTAATATAGTAAATTGGTACTACAGAGAGTGGGGTGCTGCTATAAAGATACCCCAAAATGTGGAAGCTATTTTGGAATTGGGTAACAGGCAGAGGTTAGAACAGTTTGGCAGGCTCAGAAGAAGACAAGAGACGTGGGAAAGTTTTGAGCTTCCTAGAGACTTGTTGAATGGCTTTGACCAAATTGCTGATAGTGATATGGACAATGAAGTCCAGGCTGAGGTGGTGTCAGATGGAGATGAGAAGCTTCTTGGGAACTGGAGTAAAGGTCACTCTTCTTATGCTTTAGCAAAGACACTTGTGGCTTTTTGCCCTTGCCCTGGAGATCTGTGGAACTTTGAATTTGAGAGAGATGATTTAGGGTATCTGGTGGAAGGAAGTTCTAAGAGGCAAAACGTTCAAGAGAAAGCAGATCATAAAAGTTTGGAAAATATGCAGTCTGATGATGTGAGAGAAAAGAAAAACTCATTTTCTGGGGAGAAATTCAAGCCAGCTGCATAAATTTGCGTAGATATTGGGCCAAATGTTAATCATCAAGACAATGGGGAAAATGTCTCCAGGGCACATCAGAGGTCAACACAGAAGCCCCTCTCATCACAATCCCAAGGCCTAGGAGGAAAAATTGTTTTTGTAGGCTGGGCCTGGGGCCCCCCTGCTGTGTGCAGCCTGGAAACTTGGTACCCCACATCCCAGCTTCTCCAACCATGGCTAAAAGGGACCAACGTACAGCTCAGGCTGTTGCTTCAGAGGGTGCAAGTCTCAAGCCTTGGTGGCTTACATGAGATGTTGGCTCTGCAGGTGCACAGAAGTCAAGAATTGAAGTTTGGGGATTTTCACTTAGATTTGAGATGTAGGGAAATGCCTGATGTCCAGGCAGAGTTGTACTGCAGGAGTGAAGCCCTCCTAGAGAACCTCTGCTAGGGCAGTGAGGAAGGGAAATGTGGGGTGCGAGCCTCCACATAGAGTCCCTACTGGGGCACTGCCTAGTGGAGCACTGAGAAGAGGGCCACCATCCTCCAGACCTCAGAATGATAGATCTACCAACATCTTGCACTGTGTGCCTGGAAAAGCCACAGACACTCAATTCCTGCCTGTGAAAACAGTTGGAAGGGGGCCATACCCCACAAAGCCACAGGGGCAGAGCTACCCAAGGCCATGGGAGCCCACCTCTTGCATCAACATGATCTGCATGAGACATAGAGTCAAAGGAGATCATTTTGGAACTTTAAGGTTTAATGGCTGCCCTATCGGATTTCGGAATTGCATGGGGCCTGTGGTGCCTTTGTTTTGGCCAATTTCTCACATTTGGAATGGGTGTATTTACCCAATGCCTATACCCCCATTGTATCTAGGAAGTAACTAACTTGTTTTTGATTTTACAGGCTCATAGGCAGAAGGGACTTGCCTTGTCTCAGATGAGACTTTGGACTTGGACTTCTGGGTTAATTCTGGAATGAGCTAAGACTTTGGGGAACTTTTGGAAAGGCATCATTGTGTTTTAAAATGTGAGGACATGAGATTTGGGAGGGGCCGGGGCAGAATGATGTGGTTTGACTGTGTCTTCATCCAAATCTCATCTTGAATTATAGTTTCCATAATCCCCATGTGTTATGGAGGAGACCTGGTGGGAGGTAATTGAATCATGGGAGCAGTTGCCCTCATACTGTTTTTGTGAGAGTGAGTTCTCACAAGATCTGATGGTTTTATAAGGGGCTTTTCCTCCTTTACTCAGCACTTCTCCTGCCAGCCGCCCTGTGAAGAAGGTGCTGTTCCTCCCCTTCACCTTCTGCTGTGATTGTAAGTTTCCTGAGGCCTTTCCAGCCATGTAGAACTGTGAGTCAATTAAACCCCTTTTCTCCTTTCTTAAGAAGTTTAATTACCCAGTCTTGGGTATTTCCTCATAGCAGCATGAGAACAGACTAATACACTTTCTCTTTGAGTAAGTCCATCCCATCCACTTTTATAGTGTGAGTTACTATCCAAATGCCAGTGACCCCAATGTTCCCTGCTCCTCTCAGCATAATGCAGAGACTAGGAGGCTCTAGCAAGGGGTCTTTCTTTACAGGATGCCCATCAATCCCTTAAGCATGGCAATCTCCTTGCTCCATTCAGAACTCTACTGTGCATGCCCCTTATAAATCACTAAGACTTGTTTCTTCCCAAGAGATCTAATGAGGCTCCATGGAAGTTACAATACCTGTTGCTTGCTAGGTCAATTTAGCAAAGAATGTTTTCCTTTAATCTCAGAGAATGGTTCTGTAATTTGCTACATATTATAAAGTAACTATTTGCCTTTATAATAAAATATGAATGGGCCATGTCTAGCACAGGAGTATTAAATTATTTTCATTTTTTGTATCACCCCTGAGTTATTGGTAGTAGCTCCATAGAAGGCTGTGTTATTGTGGTTTGGTAGAAAAGCTTCTATTACTATTAGTGTCTCCATGGGCATGAGAAGTAAGGGTGGTGGTAAGCGTGCTGTGCAGTTCATTTTGCAAGAAGGGTGGCACTCATGGTGTTTAATTATTCAGCATGCTTATATGGTGGGAGACAGCCTGTGAGTTCTGGTCAGGAAGGCAGATGTGTTATCCAGGAGACTACAAGAGTTTCTATCATCAGCTCAAAGGAGTGAGATCAGCTATACACTCTCAATCACTTTCACTATTTGGAAATCAATTTCCTACCTCCAAAGCAATGGTTATTTAGAGTGTTCTTTCTACCTAGCTTCACCACCAATTTTACTCACCCATCAACAAACAGAAAGAATTGTTGTTATACTGGAAAATGGACCTTGCAGTTATTTCACATCAAATTTATGTCCAGCATGTGTGCATTTTATTTCATTTAATAAAACTTTAATCTTCACAGGATCTCAATATGACAGATAATATCTTTATTTTTCTATGGAGGAAACCAAGTTTCAGTGAAATTTAGGTAATCACCCATGGTTGTATAGCTCAGGAAATGGCAAGGTCAAGGATATGACCTCAGGGCTGTCTGGGTTTATAAATGATGACACAAGAGGACAATGATTAATTTCTCATTTCATTTTTCTCTGCATTAGCACCTAATAATTGGTATTCCCAGATATTTTTCTAGATGACTGTAAAAGTGAAATAGGCAGATGTTGCCCCTATCTTGGTAGATGTTAGTGGCTGGAAAGACTTGCTGCATTCTCTATTCAGTGGCCTCTTTCTCAGGATCTGTTTCAGTTTTGTTTCATATCAGAAACTATCACAAGGACAAAAAACCAAACACCGCATGTTCTCACTCATAGATGGGAATTGAACAATGAGAACACATGGACACAGGAAGGGGAACATCACACTCTGGGGACTGTTGTGGGGTGGGGGGAGGGGGGGAGGGATAGCATTAGGAGATATACCTAATGCTAAATGATGAGTTAATGGGTACAGCACACCAGCATGGCACATGTATACATATGTAACAAACCTGCACATTGTGCACATGTACCCTAAAACTTAAAGTATAATAATAATAATAATAAAAAAAGAAACTTTCTGCATCATTAACCAAAGAAAGGCTTAATGGGATTCAGTACAATGTAATCATGCTTGAGCCTCTGAGAGCTATCCCTCAGATATACTTGGGGGATTTACCCAAACACCCATCCCTGGGGCTCCCCGTGGGGACTGGGTGGCAGCATGGAGAATCATCATGACATCCACAGCTCTGCTCTTCTCCAGCCCTTTCCTCCTCCCCGTGTATCTCTTGCCATGCATTATGCATTCGGAGTGGGAGGAGGGGCTGCCTTTGGGTTCCATTCCAGGACTCAGAGGAGCTGTTGAGTCATGACCTCACTGAGTCTCCCCATTGTCCTTCCCTTCCACATGCCAGCAACTCTTCCACGCCCCCTCTGCTAAGCGCAGCTCCCTGGAGAATTCCTTTTCTGGGTCCTTCTCCTATTAAAGATAATTACACTGCTGTAAAAACAGCAGTGCTGATAATGAAGGCAGTTGGGCTGTTGACTGAGAAGTAGACTATTTAGTCCGGTTCTCTTCCCATTACCGTTCTAACTAGAGTATATCTTTATGAGTTTCAGAGTTTCAGCTTTAAAAAATTTTAATCACCCTGCCTGTAACTCTATGACCAGCTAATAGAGTAAATATTCATTTTGAATTTCTGCAAGCAGCGTTTAATAATTTGAATCAGAATCCTTTAAGAATTCTGAAACCCCTCATGGTCAGCCAGAATAAGGACTTCTTGGAGTTTCAGAGCAGCAGAGTCAGATGTTAACCAATCAGCTTGATGTGATTGAGGATCTACTATGTACCCAGTACTGTGACTGGTTCTCTCTGTGACAGAGGTATTGATTGATTGATTGACTGACTGATTCATTCATTCATCCATTCATTTAATAATCTCATACTGAGCACTTAATATGCTCCTGATACTGTTCTAAATGAAGGGCATGTGATAGTCACAAGACTGAGAACATGTCAATCCTCATTTTGCATTGTCTTGGTGAGGAGATAAAGCTGTTTGACCAGACATTGTTCATAAACAATGCTCAAAAGCATTTAAGAAATTGCTAGACTCTCCAGGACAGTGCTTCCCAGCGTAAGGGAGATCTACAATTAAAGAAGATGTCCTGGAGGAGGCAAGGATCATGGTAGTTCTCATAGCAGCTAATTTACTTGAGAGGCTAAACTTGAGGACCATTCAGTGCCCCAAGGGGAAGTGACTCTTGGATGGAGACAGTGCAGTTGGATGGATGCGCAGGTGAAGGGAGTTGGTGTTCCTGGGTTTAAGTCTGGCCTCATGATTAACTCACTGGGTGATCTTGGGCCATCACCTTTCCTCCCTGAAGCTCAGTTTCCTTGTGACAAAATGAAAAGATTACATTGAAGAAGGGCTTCCAAATCTTCTGTTGTTGTTCTTGGAGAACTGCCTTCCAGGCAAAATTGTTGAAGACATTCCAATATATAAAATAGATACAGTTAGAAGAGATATACATTAAAGAGGGTGAGGGGCTGTATGAGCTTCACCACCCACCCAGACTCTTCATCCCTTTGGGGACACCCCACGGCATCTTTGCAGATCTTAGAACAGCATAGAAAGTTTCGAAAGCAGCGGACTGTATGACACCAGAAGTTCTCTTCTAACCCTAAAACTCCACAAGTTGTCTTGCTCTACAGGTCGTTCCATTTAGTCAGACATAGGAAAGGGATTGCTGTTCAGAGGTATTGCCTCAATTCATTTTTCCTATGTCAGTATCAAACAAAAAAGATACTTGGGATGTAGTTAATTCCTCAAGCAAGTTGCTGAATCTTTCCTTCCTTTCTTCATTCCATTTACATCTACTTGGGGTATAATATGGAGATAATGCAGTAAAAAAGAAATAAAAATCCAAAAAGTAAATAAGAAAGTTATGATCCCTGGAGATTATGCTATATATAAGAAATAAATATGTAAATAAGAAAACCACAGTTCCTGCCATAACAGGGTTTATAGTCGAGAGAGGGAGAGATACTACATAAGCAAACCAATAAATAAGAATGGTAATTACCCACTATGATAAATCTATGAAGAAATAAACATAATTGTGAGAGACAATAATAGGAGGGAGGGCACTTCATTTATTCACTTATTCTGTCAGTCTCCCAACAAATATTTCAGGAGTTACTGCTATCCACAAAGCAAGGCGCATCATTTTGGAGATTTTGGAGATCAAGGCAAACACTAGTATTTTTCTCCTGGGAGCTTGCAATTTAGATGGATTTTCATCTTTTATAGTTATTAGGAAACAAAAATAAAATAATATAAAAACATAAAAGACAATTATGTGTGTGAGTATATAAAATATCCCTAGATTTTGCTTTTGAGACTGAGTCCTATTAAGCGATCTCACGACTGGCGGATCCATGTATACTCTTCCTTCCCCCTTTCTAAACTGGGAGTCAGAAGGTCTGGATAGAAATCAATCCCTGCAATTTATTTTTAACTTCTTTCTCCTTAGCCAGGATTGATTTTTGTCTTTGTGATCAATGGCACAGAGAATAGCTCCACAGCCCAAGCTGCTGTTCAAGCACTTGGTCTGGTCGGCTCCATGTCTATTGAACAGAACATTATAAGCTGATTATGAAAGTGATGTAATGAAGATGTTTAAAGGATGGGCCTGATTACCCCTACTTTCCTGGGGAGGAATGCTTACAGACAGGGGGCTGCTGTGAGCAAGAACCTAGAACTTTCAGGAAGGCAATGTGGCAGGGCATACGGCCTGCCCCCAACAGACAGAGCCTGGTGAAGCAGGGAAGAAGGAAGGGCATTGGAATTAGCTTCTTGTTTGCCAGCCTGACTCCCTTTCTCTCTTTTTAGCTTTTCTTTTTCTTCCTTCTACTGTTTCATCTTTACTATACCAACTGCTATTAGATTCGGAATTGCAAGCAAACATCTGTTACAAAAAAAATACATTAAAAAGATCAGCTTTTCCCTCTCTGCATTTCTTGGGCTTTAAAATTGTCTGATTCTTTAATCTCCATGCTTTCCTCCTTCTATTCTCTTGTTTTCTTATAATCCAGCTTGTTTGATGGGAATATGAAATTAGCCATATAGCCTTGTAACCTCTCGAGGCCAGGCGAGATTGCTTCTTGTTTCTTCTGAGAAAAATGTTCTCGGAAGAGACGCACACCTTGTAATAATGTGCAGGGGTAATTCCACGGAATGCAATTAGAACAGAAAGTCAGCTGTACCCAAGGCCTTCTGTCTGATTCTCTGTAATAAACGCTTTCAGTTTTACTGCCTGCCCAGGTAGCAACTGTTTCCAGATTGCATCAGGAAGAAATGATTTAGAAGTGCTCTTAATGCGATTGTATTCATTATTTCATTGTGCTACGTAGTTTCTTCTTAGGTGTTCTTTGTGTAGAGGGTCAGGAAGGGGTGGAAGAGATGGTTTCCTTACTTCCTCTGAGATATCTGTCACAAGTACTTGTGAAGTTGATTGAATGTAACTATCTTGTAGAAGAAACACTCTCATTCTCACTATAGTTATTTTTAAAGATTTGTTATAAACCTTCTTCCCTGGTTTTTACCTCCTGGCTAATTTTCTTTATTATTGAATAACCTGTAATTCTTAGATATTCAATTACATTAGTAGTAGCAACTGACACGAATTAAGTGGTCAGCATGAGCTAGGCTTATGAATTAGTGAATTTAATTGTTATGACAGCTTATGTGGTAAGTACAACTCTTCTGTTTTACAGAAGAGGCACTGAAAGGTTAAGCCTTTTTCCCAAGACGACACAGCCAGTAAACAATGGAGTGGAGATTTTGATGTAACCATTTTGGCACCAGAGCCTTCTTTCTCTATCACTGCATGATTCTCCTCCTTAAACAAGAAAGATTCAGAACAACCTACACTTTCTTATTTGCTGGAGGCAAGATGGATCAGGAAATGTGTTAGGGACAATGAGTAAGTACATGGAGTTTAACACAAAGTAGCTGCTTAAAACATGCATGTTGCATCATTGAATATCCACACACACACACACACACACACACACACACACACATACACACACAAAACTGGCAGCTTAGAATCTTAAGGTATTGCTTGAAGAAGACCTTCGGCTTAGGAAACCAGGACCAAGGAAGTGAGTGGTTGTGGACCTCAAGCGATGTGACGTTTCTGAGTCCCTACTTTGTGTCAGCACATGTTGGACCTCACATCGTGAGTGTGGCTGTCTGTTTCAAGGTCCAGAAGCACTTAAATGATTGTCCCAAAGACACATCATAACCAATAGGTGAGGGTGGGGGTTGGAATCCAAGTCTAGGCTTGGTTGCTGGGTTCCTTGTTAGTTTTCACAACGAAGGACAAAATAAATAACTTAAAAGATGCATAAAGATACAATTTCTGGTAACCCAGCTGTAACTCTTGGGCATTTTCTTCAAGCAAAACTTCATTCCTGCTATGAACTGCCTCTGCAAAGATAAACCAATAAATAAAATTATAATAATAAGAGTATTGAGCAGTGTCATATACTTTTTGTTAAATATGTCAAACAGAAATGAAGTAGAGTGTTTATGTCATGTAACACACAGCAAACAAACAAAAGTCTACACACACTCACTATTTCTTTCCATTCCCCCAAAACTACCTCTCCTGGTACCAACAACTCACCTTAGCACTTCTGCCCTGCAACCTCTCCAGCTTGACTGGTAATCTTTTCTTCCTTCAAGTTCCCTCCCTACCTTTTCTCTCTGTTTCTCCATTTGTTATGCAGAACAATTCAGCCAGGTCCTGGTTTCTCAAATCTTCCAAACTCAAATCCATCATCACATCCAGCAAATAAAATGTCCTTCAGTGTTGAGAACCTACTCTACTCTTAAGGCAGTGGGAGTGTAAGTCACACTTATTTTTATAGATTACATATAACACTGTGGGTATGTGCACACATATGTGCATGTGCATATGAATGTCACACTGTGGAGGGTGGTCTAAGATAATCGTTATGCCTACAGTATCTGGAATCTGACAAACATGAGTTTAAATTTCAGTTCAGCCCTCTGCTAGCTGTGTGACTTTGCTGTCTTAGTTGTCCCCTTGTGTCTTAGTTGTCCATCTACAAAATGGAGATAGGATGAGGGTGAATTTTATTGTAATTGTAGAAGAAGCATGAGAACACATTAAGTAAATTGTTGTGCTTCTGAGGAAAGGATTTTTGTAGCATCTGATCTTCACTCTGCTGAGTACCATGGCATTATTACTGGCCTTATATTGTCATTTGTACATCTTGTATGTTAAGTTTGCTTTCCCAAAGAGATGGTGAACTCTATGAGGTGACAGCTCTATGACCCATGGTACTTAATAGAGTCTGGTCACAAAGGTGCTGAACAAGTACTCGCTGACTGACAAATGTAAGACATAGTGGAATGGTGGCCAGTATCCATAATGAGATTTTTAAACATGATTAACGTTCAAGGAATGATCTAAATTTGGCCAGACCCTTAATTATTACGTGGATTCAGCAGTGGGTGGGGAAGAACATCTTGTACTCTGCTTCCCTGTTTCCTGCAGGAAAGCAAGCTCTTTTATAGCCCCTGATTTTCCAAGGCATGGTGTTGTCAACCACGCAAAGGAATATTTGATGTAAAATTACTACCCATTTGTAAAAGTTCATGCAATTGTCTTTTCTTTGTATTTTACTTATTCTGACTCTGGAAACACAGATTTCAGAAGCCTAGCAAAGTGAAAAGAGCCTGGGGTTGCAAGTCAGAAGCTTTGAGCTTGGCTTAAAGTCTTACCTTTTAGTACCAAGATGACCTAAAGCAGCCTGCCTAGGCCTCAGGCTCCTTAATTTTAAAATGAAGGTGTAATTAGACCTCACCTGCAGGGTTGTGCTCAGATCAAATGAGATTCAGTACAGTAATGAAAACTAATAGCACAGAGTACTCAACAAATATTAGTTGTTATGACCTGAGTACTAGGTACTAAGAGACTATTATAGATGGGTAAGAACATTATCTACCCTCAAAGATATTACAGTACAGCAAGAGACCCCAAAAGGACCCGCTTCCCTGTAATTTGGGACAACAGCTGGTAAGTGCAACAAGCAAGCCACAAACAAAGAGCCCTGGGAATCAGAGGAAGAAAAGATGAACTCCAACTGGGAAATTGGGGTTAGGGGAGCTTAGTCAAGGAGAAAGTTTTTGACACAAGCCACTGTGAAATTCATTGATGCTGAAGTGATCTGGGTCAGGCTGAGTCCCTCAAATAACTTCTCCTATACTAGCCATTCTTTGGAAAGGCTCTGGCATAGATACTTTAGGCTCATTCAGGGCTGCACCATGTAGTGGTCATTGTCAGGGCTTAGAGACACAAGTTCAAATCCAGGCTCTGCCACCTTGGAGCTGAATACCCGATGCATGTCAGTTAAATTATCAGTAAAGCAGGCTTCTTGGTATTTCCTTCATGGGGTCATTGTATACAAGAGCAGACAGTGCATATTACATGGTAAGCATAGAGCCTGGCCCTCCAACAATGTTGCTTATGCTGGCAGAGGACAGGAGAGGCATGACACGGAGAGCATGATGGGGAAGCTCCAAGAAGTAGCAGTTGGCATTTCACAAATATTCATGTCTCTCTTGGGGAGGCAGCAGTGTTTTCTGAGAAACAGCTTGACAGATGGCTTAAATCCGTCTACTGCTGTCCCGAAATTCACTCATGAGACATGCAAATCCCATGTTGGTGAAACTTTGCTGTTGTATCTAGCAGCTCACGTGTATCTCCAAGCCTTCCAGAAATCTCATGCCCCAAAGAAGCATCCCTAATTCTCTAGAAAATGAATGATTTTGTTTGCCTTGCCCTTTCAGGATATTTAAAGTATTTTTAACGTATCAATAAAATTAATTATTCTCTAAGCAGCTGTATGCACCTGTCATTCATCCCATGTGGCTAAAGATGTTTCTGTTCTGTAGCTGTGCCCATCATTTTCTGCTGCTTCTCATATTATATATTGCCTCTAGCCCTTCCTTCTGTGCATAGGTGAAGCTACATCAGCAAATTCCAGTGCCCCACGCAATCATTAGGATGGGAATTTATGGATCAACAGCATAATTTTCAGTGAATACACTTCTAAAAGCTTGGGTTCCTGGGAATATACCATAGGTCTATTATAACAATCTAATCATTGTGTTTGTAGAGCATTTTCTGGTTACTTGAAAGCATTTTATTATATTGTTTACTCACAAGAATCTTGTGAGAGAAAGATAACTACAACTAGTTCCTTTTTTATCTGAAAATAACCTCCAAACTCCAAGAGATGGGTTAAATGCCTAAAAGTGCATGTCTAATAAATGATGGAGGTGAAAATAAAATCACAGATGTTACAGTGTGAAGGAACAGGACCTTCCACCTTTTCCCTTCTCCTCTCTCACCATTTTGATTTTATTTTCTGAAGTACTGGGATACTATAGAAAAGAAAGAGGCTAGTATCTAGTATAAGTATATTTCATTTAAATAATTGACCTCATAATGTCCACCCATAAAAAGGAATTAGGCTATTTGACGTATCAAGTTGAACAAAAAACTTATACAAGTATTGGACAACCAAATAAGCTAGAGCTCTTGCAATATCTTCTTTAACCTCCTCTCAGTTCCATTTTCTTTCTCTTTTCTTTCTTTCTCTCTCTCTTTTTTTTTTTTTTTTTTTTTTTTTTTTTACAAAACCCTACCAATCCACAGTCCACAAGGAACAGAACCATTTTTGAGCACAGAGAGGGGGCAATGTTTTGATAGCAGGTTGGAAGATTTCTCTTTAGAGGTTTCATGGGCAGTGCCTTCCTTTTCTTTCCCCTGAAGCTCTGGTGTTCTTATCTATAACACTGAAAGTATTAGCTCTTATTACATTATTTGGAAGTCTTCAAATGCTCCTGAATTTTGGACACTAGGATGATAATGATAATTCAAGTTCGTATCTGTCCTTTTGTATTTCTGCCCTTATCTTTGCTTTTTTACCCACTCAAATATATACACAAAAAAAAAAATAGGAAAGAGAAAGTGCAAAGAACTTCCATTTTGAAGGCTCAGGTGAGCATCCTAAGAACTTCTTCCCCTCAGTCTAAATCATGAAAGCCAGAACACAAAGATAAGTCTCGAAGCCATTAATGGTCAAGTCTCTTGGAGATCTCTATCTGTGGTTTCCTCTAGGAATTCATCTTGGCTGAGGGCAAGGAGAATTTCTATCCTTTATCCCTGATCAACTGGGATCAGGTGGCACACATGGCTACCCCAGCACCTCTTGAAGCCTCCAGGTTGCATACATAAACCGCCACCATAGTCAGTCTCCAGAAGGCCTCTAAGATGTTAGACTGGTGCTGGCATTTTTGCCTCCAGTTCTACTGGCTCAGATAATATGCATTGAGTACGTGCTATGTGCCAGCTGCAAGGCTAAAGCTCTTACTATATTTAATTATATTGGATTCTCATGATAACTTCTCAGTTGATAGTACTAATATCTGTGTTTTCCATGAGAGAAAATTAGGAAGGTTAAATTATTTGTACAAGGTCACCAAACCAGAAAGTGGTATGAGCGGGATTTAAACACAGGTCTGAGATCCCAACTAATGTGCTCTGTTACTTACTATGCAATTGGAAACTGATTGAGTCCAGACCCTTTATTGTATTTGAAGGAATAGTGTCAGAGGGTCGGGCATGCTAATTCTTCTTCTAGTTTTGTGTGTGGTCTAGACACAAACTCTTTGCCCCATGCTTTCCTAACCCACCACCCTTTCTCTGCCATACTAGCATTAACAAAAGGCAGTGAAGGGTCCAAGAAGTTGCTCGGCAGGGCTGCTGAAAGTGGCAGTTGTGCTGTCAGTATTTGTTGACCAGTGAGTGTGCTGACAACCTCAGCATGCATCTTCCTTTCAGCATCTCCCCTACACACACACACACACACACACACCCACCCACCCACCCACCCACCCAGAGCAATACTGGCTTCAGTGTCAACTATCTTATTATCTCATATCTATTGTTGGTGAAACTATTTGGGGGCTATTATGTTAGGGCACCAGTAAAAGATTTTATGTGCAAATCTGTTTCAAAGGAGGCTCAGCCATAGTGTGATGTTGGGTAATAGACCCACTCTTTCTGGGCAGATAAAACTGCATCAATATTGCAGAGCCTCAAGGACATAAAATGAGCAAACGCCAGTTAGACAAACACTAAATTCAAAGTCAAACAGTCTAACAGAGGAGATGACATGCTGATAGGATGCCATGTTGTTCCAAATGCTGTACCACACTTTTGATTCTGACTCATAGTGTGGTCCCTAGGAAAGCAGTGTTGGGAAATCAGCTCAAGGTGGCAGAAGCAGCTAATTCATCCACGCATAAGACTCTAGGGCCAGACTGACATGTATAGCAACTTCCTGATGAAACTTGTGGCTGTTTATAGACTCCTATGGTCCAATATTTGGAAGACTGTTTTGTTTTATTTTGTTCTTAAGATAAATGTGATCTTTGAAGGAATTATGTAAGTGGAGAGAGAAAAGCCCCAAAAAGTCAAGATTTCTTATAAATAATAGGAACTGAATTAATGAGCAAAGGAATTAGAAAAGTCAATTGTGCATCATAACATCTTGGCTGATCCTTTTGTTTCTTTAAAGAGGAAGAAACACTGCAGAGGCAGTGTGAGAAGTAACTAAGGTGTACCCTTAGAGGTGGTCATTTCTCTTAGCTTAGACAGATTATTCACATAATATTCGATACAGCACAATCCTCTAACTGGAAAAGCTTCCACATGTCATTTCTTATTAATATGACAGCTCTCGTGTAAGCCCAATTATGGTTCTTGTTCACAAATTCCCATAGCAACACCAAGCACTTCTGTGCGACAATGTAGCATTGATTTCTCTGAACTTGGAAATTGATAGGAACCCTCACATAGAAAGATCTGCCTTGGCCGTGGGTGCATTAGTCTGTTCTTGCATTGTTATAAATACCCGAGACTGGGGAATTTATAAAGAAAAGAGGTTTGATTCGTTCATGGTTTTGCAGGCTGTACGGGAAGCATGATGCTCAGCTTCTAGGGAGACCTTGGGAAACTTACAATTATGGCAGAAGGTAAAGGAGGAGCAGATGCATAATATGGCCACAGGAGAAGCAAGAGAAGAGAGGGGAGGTGCTACACACTTTTAAACAACCAGATATCACGAGAACTCACTATTGCACGGACAGTACCAAGGGAAATGGTGCTAAACCATTCATGAGACATCTGCCCCCAGGATCCAATCACCTCCCACCAGGCCCCACCTCCAACATTGGGGATTATACTTCAATCTTATATTTGGGTATGGACACACATCCAAACTATATCAGTGAACATATTTTCTGGGAATTGGAAATTAAGTGACATGGGACCCATTCCCCTCCACATAGAGGTTTGGAAATTTCACATAGCCTGAGGGACCAGCAAAACCTTTAAAAGTCAGATAAACTTGGGTTCAAATTCCACCTCCACCATTTATTAGTTGTGTGTCTTTGAGTATGTTATATAATTTTCCTAAACCTGTTTCCCCACCTGTACATAAAATAGAAGGCTAGCATGTACACAGGAATGGTTGGCATATAATAAATGCTCAAAAATATTATTAATGTCTTTACCATGTATGGTACTGGTAATGCTATTAACAATAATGATAGTAATAATAATTATTGTTGTGGATATTAAATAATATGAAAGTAAAGCACCCAATATAGAATAGATACTCAAAAATATTTGCTTCTGACTCTCTTCTAAGATTACCTATGTCTCCTTATAAATTCTAGAAACAGTTTAAGTTTTCTCCTGTGACAGAAATAGGCTCAACTTCTAAATCCCCAAAGGGAGCTAGGAAATGACTCAAGGCCCTTTGGTTCTAATTTTTGGGGGCAGATTTCTGTCTTTCCTCCAGGGCAAGCCGTCATCCAGAAACAAGGATAAATGAAAAAATAAAGGATCTGTCAGGTTAGGCTTGGTCACAGCAAGAGCGGGAACAAGTCAGAAGAGATAGATGTGTTTAAAGACCAATGCATTTGTCCAAAGGAATCATTTTCACTGGCCAGGAGCCCAATTAAACCTGTAAAATGGAAATCCAGAAAATCAGATTAACGAGCCAGTCATTAGTAAGGAAAAGACCCAGCTAATTCTGTGTTTAGCATGACGGATGGGCCCGGAGCAAATAATTGGATGACATTCATCAAATGTAAAATAAAAGGTGTCACCAAAAGGAAAAGTGGTAATAATCTTTGGGATTTACAATGCCAGCAAATTTGCTTGTAAGGAAGAGAAAAGTTCATCAAAACAGATCAATAGTCACTAAACTTTATTTCTTTCTTGTGTGCCAAAGAGCCACAGGATCACAGAGAAGCAGCAAATGCATGCAACAGCCTGCTTTTACTCTAACATTGTGAAGCAGCAAATGCATCAGCTTGCTTTTGTGAGGACTCTGCCCCTGAAGGGGTGTGCGATCTTTTGAAAATAAATTCCTGCTTTTGTGAGGACTCTGCCCCTGAAGGGGTGTGCGATGTATTTGAAAATAAATTCCTTTGACCATCCAGGAACCAGGCAGGAGTTGAGAGTTCCTCACTACAACTGTGTTTTAGTCAGTATCCAATGGAGGAAACCAAACTCAAAGTCTTTCTGCTTAAGCAGATTAATTCCAACAATCTGTTATTCAGTAAGTGAATAAATATTGACTCCCTGCTGTGTACCTGCCTCTATGAGGTGTGCTGACTCCTGGTTAAGGGTTCAGGTGCAGACTAGAGTTGGAGAGCCCAGGTTTATAAGGGTTCAGATGTAGGCGAGGGTTAGAGAGCCCAGGTTTATATTCTGGCTGTAACAATGAAAGGCTATATGATGTTGGGCAAATTAGTTGCTCTCTCTCAGCTTCAGTTTTCTGACCTGTATGAAATATTCTTTGCATGATAGTTATTATTACTCTTGGTTTTATTACCTTACTTTTGCTTTCCTAAGAAGATATTATTTTAAAAATATAGCACCGGACTAGACGCAGTGGCTCACATCTATAATTCCAGCACTTTGGGAGGCTGAGGCAGGAGGCTGCTTGAGCCCAGGAGTGTCTTTGGTCACTTTGAGACCAGCCTGGGCAATAGAGAGAGAGCCAGCTTCTACAAAACATAAAAAAATAAAATTAGTCAGGTATGGTGGTTTGCACCTGTAGTCCCAGCTACTTGGGAGGCTGAGGTGGGAGGATTGCTTGAGCTGAGGAGGTCAAGGCTTCAGTGAACCATGATTGTACCACTGCATCTAGCCTGGGTGACAGAGTGAGACCCTGTCTCACAAAATAAAATTTAAAAATACAGCTCCAGTGTCAACACAGATTTTCCAGGAATGCAAGGAAACAAAACCATATACATGCATGTCAATTACAGAGATTTTTAAAAAGTTTTTCACAAAAGATGTTGGAATCAAGATAATCTATTGTGTTATTGCAGTGAAATAAGAAAGATGGACAGAGGATTCTTCTTAGTCACAGAAGGAGGAGCACAGGCTTAGAGCCAAACTTTCTGAGGTTCAGATCTGTCTTATCTTGGACAAGTCACTCAAAACCTCTGTAGGGTTGTTATGAGGATTAAATTAGGTAATTTTCATAAAGGCTATGTGCAGTTCTGGAGTGTGGTAGATGTGCTCAATTAATGACTGTCTTATTATTTTTATTATTATGTATCCACTGGTCATCTGCCAGAAGACCAGCTCTCTCAGTCCCTTTCTGCTTATAAACAATGGAAATTTATTTTTCACAGTTCTAAAGGCTGGAAAGCCCAAGATTAAGGCACCAGCATGTTGGGTATCTAGTGAAGGCCCAGTGTCTGCTTCCAAGATAATGCCTTGAATACTGAGTCCTTACATGGCAGAAGGGTAGAAGGGACACAAAAGAAAAAAAAACAAGCCTAGCTAGTTTTCTCCAGCCCTTTTATAAGGCACTTTTCCTTTCCTGAGGAAGAAGCCCTCATGGCCTAATCACCTCTTGAATGGCCCCAACTCTTAATACTGTTGCAATGAGGATTAAGTTTCAACAGGAATTTAGGAGAGGACAGAAACAATCAGCCCATAGCATTTCATCCATGACCCCACAAATTTATGTCCTTCTCACATACAAAATACATTCATTTCATCCCAATAGCTTCAAATGTGTTAATTTGTTCCAGCATCAACTTTAAAATCTAGGTCCAAAGTCTCATCTGCGTATCATCTTAATAAGATGCGGGTGAGACTCAGGGTGATTGATCCTGAGGCAGATTCCCCTCCAGCTGCGAGCCTGTGAAATCAAACAAGTTATGTGCCTCTGAAATACAATGGTGGGACAGGTATGGGACAGTCATTCCAATTTCAAAAGCAAGCAAAAGGAAGGAAGGAATGAGTAACAAGTCTCAGTGAAGTCCAAAACCCAACAGGGTAAACAACCTTAAATCTTGAGGCTTAAGAATAATTTTCTTTCACTCCATGTCCCACCTTCCAGACCATGGGGTGAGGATTGGGTCTCCAAGGCTCTAGGGGACCCTGCACCCATGGTTTTGGGTAGGTGTAGCACATGTAGCTGTGACAGATTAGAGTCCATGCCTGCAGCTCTCCCAGTCTGGTGTTGCACTTACAGGTCTGGGGTCTGGTGAGGGCTTCCCTTCCACAGCGGCTCCCACTAAGCATTGCCCTAGTGAGGACTCTTTGCAGTGGCCCTGCCCTGATGGCTCCACTGGGCATCACTCTAGTGAAGACTCTGCTATGACCCTACCCTTATGTTGGTTCTTTGCCTGGGCTCCAAGGCTCTCTTGGGCATCCTTTGAAATGTAAGTGGAGGTAGCCCTGCTTCCACAGCTATGGTACTCTGTGTGCCTGCAAAGTTACCACTATGTGGATGCTGCCAAAGTTTATTGCTTGTGTCTTCTGGAGCAGCAACTTGAGCCGAACTTGGGTTTGCTTGAGCCACAGCTGCTTAAGGAGAGCTGCACCAGAATGTGGCGATCAGAGACTTGAGGTGGTATTGGACAGACAGCCCCAACATCCCATGGGAGCCTGGCTCCTCCCTTCAAATTGTTCTTCCCTCAAGGCCCTGGCACTCTGGGCCTGTGATGAGCATGGCAGCCTCGAAGATCTCTGGTATGCCTTCTGGGCCATTGTTTCATTGATCTGATGATTAGCATCTGGCTGCCTTCTATCTGTACTAATTTTACCAATGGTCCCTTGGCCACACCCTAGGTGTTCTCTCTCAAACTTGCCTTTTTAAACTTTACATGGCCAGGCTGAGAATTTTCCAAATCTTTAAGTTCTGTTTCCCTTTCAATTGTAAGCTCTGTCTTTAATTCATGTCTCTCTTCTTGCATTTTACTATAAATGGCCAAAAAAAGCCATGCAGCACTCACCACATTTGCTTTGATAGTTCTTCCAGATATCCTTGTACGTCGCTTACAATTTCTGCCTTCTACAAATCTTTAGACACAGGCACAATTAAGCCAAGTTTTTTGCCACTTTACAGCAAGGATGACCTTTCCTCTAATTTCCAATACCTTACTCCTCATTTCCGTCTAAGACCTCAACAGCATTACCTTTACCATCTATATTTCTACAAGTATTCTGTTCATGACCAGGTAAGTAATTTCTAAGGATACTTAAGTTCTTTCTACAGCTCCCTGCTTCTTCTGAAGAAGGGTCCTCACCAGAATTGCCCTTAATGCTCTGTTTAATGCAGTATAGGGTTTTTTTCTAGTATTCACTTCAAAACTGTTCATACACATATTCATTACCTGGTTCCAAAACCACTGTCATATTTTTAGGTATTTGTTATAGCAATACCAATACCAATTCAGTACCAATTTCTGTCTCAGACCATTTCTGCTACTATAACAAAATTATTTAGACTACATAGTTTATTTCTCACATCTGTAGAGGCTGGGAAGTCCATGACAAAGACACCTGCAGGTTTGATGTCTGATGAGGGCTTGGTCTTTGTTTCTAAGATGGTGCCTTGAACACTGTGTCCTCACATGGCAGAAGTGATGAAAGGGAAAAAAGAGGGTTAGCTAATTTTCTCTAGCCCTCTTATAAAGCACTAATCCCTTCATGATGGCATAGTCCTCATGTCCCAGTCATGTCCTGAAGGCCCCACCTCTTAATACTGTTGCATTGAGGAGTAATTTTCAACGTTCATTTTGGAAGGGACACAAACGTTCAAACCACAGAACCAGCATTGTCTAGGAATGAAGTAGGTCACAACCTTGTAATAAGCTATAGAAGAATAATTATAGGAATGTGTGTGCCATGAGAGTGAATGTTGAAAGTGCTGTAGAAATGAAAAGAACAAAGTTCAGTAATTGAGAGATAGGAGAAATTAGAATGAATTGGTAGCATTCAAAAACCCTTCCATGAACTCATAGGATTTACACTGAGGTTTAATGCATCAGTTGGATTTTGGCAAGTACAGAGAAGGACACAGTCAGGACAAAGGAAGATTGGCAGGATGAAGCTTGGTATCTCTGGGAAATACTGCAGTATCAGAGGTACTTGGAGACCCCAGGGCTCTGTGGCCTTCATATAGCCCCTTTGTGTTTTGGACCATTCGACAATGCATTTAAAGTATAATTTCTATCTTCATTATTTACTCAATCACAAACTTTCCTGGGTTGTGTGTGAGCTTGTAAGAGAGTCTGTGCTTCTGCAGGGCTGTAATAGACATGGGAGGGTGAGTTCTTAAGGCTGTGGGGCTGATCACGCTATTCTCTTTTGGCCATTGGTGACTTGGAAACGCCAATGTTCCCAGCCCTGCCCTGGACTTCTGATAAGAGGCAGAGTGTGCTATCATTTTGTTCTCTGTTGAGGCAGCTGGATCTTCCAAGGAGAAGCTCCTTTTAATTGATGATCTCTGGCCAGCATTCAGGAATGGGACTTGCCTTCTCAGATGCTGGTCTACTTTCCCAGGAACATGTTTGGTGAGGTTCAGGGTGACCTGTAGAGAGATGGTTATTAAGCATATGATAGGTGACCAGATGATATATTTTGGGGGTGTAAAAGCTTTGTCATCAGGTATAAGGACTCCTTTGGGGGTGATGAAAATGTTTTAAAACTAAATAGAGGGTCTCGCTGGATCACACACTGTGAATGTACTAAATGACACCGAATTGTACACTTTAAAATTATTAGAGTATGTGAATTTCACCTCAAATTAAAAAAAAAACACCTTTCTCATCATTGTAAACACAGAATTCAGGAAATATCTACATCTGAGAGAGAGGCAGGGGGTCAGAGCAGGTGAGGAGCACAGAGGTCTATGCAAATTGTTGTTAAAAGTCTAGTTCTGAGGTGTTCAAAGTGTGGTTCCCAGACCAGCAGCATTGGCATCACCTGGAAATTTATTAGAAAATTCTTGATCCCCAACTCAGATCTATTGAATCAGAGACTCTGCAGATGGGCCTCAGTAGTCTGAGTTTTCACAAGCTTTCCAGGTGATTCTGATGCATGCTGAAGTTTAAAAACTATTGATCTAGTTTCTGGCTTAGCAGGTATGTTTACATGTGTTGGTTTTCTAATTAAATGTAAAACCAAATTAAACAAATACATACAATCATGTAAGAACTAATGGTGACTGTGTGTTCAGATCTAAGGATGATATTTTATGCACTTGAGACTTATTTGGAAAAGGAAAAAGACTTCAGAGCAACCTATTGATCTTAATATAGCAACACCCACCTCTAAGCCAACACAAAACAATATAGATTCAGAACAGATGCTGTATCAAAATAAAAAAGTTTTAAAGTCCGGAAATACAAGGCAAGAATTGTGGTAATTAGATGTGGATATTTCTCCCTGAACACCAGGGTGAAAACCAGTCTCTCTTCTTGGTTCACAGCATAAGCCTTTGCACCAAGTTTTTCCAAGTCTCTGCCCTCATGCTGACTCTGACATCTGCTCTACCTGGCAGCGTGTGGTGCCTGCTTTGTGGGCTTCCGATCTGTGCAGAGCAAGGAGTAGCCGTGGGAGATGTCATCTCCCTCCCTGAGTGAGGAGAGATGGGTGGCTTCAGTAGAGATGTTACAGCTCTTCTGCTCTTCTGCTCCCAGTAGGGCCTGTGGATGGCTGTCAGATTTGGATCAGACTGGGAGGACTGGCCTGTCTCCAGCCTGTGCTTGGACCTTAGTGAGAATGAAGCATGTGCCTCGAGTAATTGCCTCCTCAGCGCAGCAGCCTGGTTGCTATTGTTGTCCTGCTATTTTCTCTGAACAAGCCATGTTATCTTTTCCTGTGAATATTAATTTCCCCTGAGTTAGGATAATTGGGCCGAGAGCAGCCATCTGCAGAGCTGTGCCATGTTGGCAGGGCTTTTCAGCAGGCCCTGGCCAGAGGACCATTTCTTGGCATGGTTTCCACTTTCCTCCCATTAAGAATCTATCCTTTCACAAGTGAGGTTACAGGGCTTGTCCCTGAGCCTTCTAGCCAGAGATAACAGAGTTGAGACTCAAACCCAGGATTTCTGAATTTCAAATTTGGAGTTCTTCCTCTAACTTTTGATGTTTTTAAGTATCTTGTATGTGGAAAGAGTCAGTAAATATCTGCTTAATACATGGATTTGTAAATATGAAGGAAAGAAATCTGTGCTTAGATCAGAAGTGAGATTACATTTCAAAATAATGAGAGCTTTGAACAAGAGTAATTATTCAGATCCAGGAAAAATACATTTGACAATTATGTTATGGTTAGAATGAATTAATAAACAACTCAAAAAGAATAAATAGATCATGGGTGTAGCCCACATTGATAGCTTCTCTGTTTTTAGTTGAAAATACTTACTAGGTATGTACCATGTGCAGAGCACAGTGACCAAATAGAGTCAGTCTCTGTTCTGAGGGAGAATCTGCCAGTGGGAAAGATTGTTGTAATTGCCCACCTGTGATCTAAGCACCATGCAATGGGAGCAACTCAGAGTGCTGTGGGATTAGAGACCTAAAGCCAGCAAGGAATATTCTCTAGAAGGTAATTACAAATCCATTGTGGTTGTTGATAGAAGAGCTAATACTTTCCAACTTGTGCATGATCTGTGGCCTCATCTGATCTCTTTATGTTTCCCCCACAATCTAGGTAACAACTGGTGGAAGAGCCACCTACTACGTGTCTTATCGAAGAGAGGCCTTTGCTCAGATAAAGCTGCCTAAGTACTCGTTGCCAAAGGTACTGCATGCACCACCAGTGGTCCTGGGTCCCTCTAAGCAAAGGGAGGGTTGGAGAGGCTGCCTTGTTGGGCTACTGGGAGGTTTTATCTGTTTGGAAGGACTGTTGGCATTTAGATTCACTCACCACCAAGTCGTTTGGCCTCCCTTAAGGGTGCACAACCTGGATTCTGTATTCCTGTCTTAGCTGGGTACCAGCCAAGAGCTTTGATTTCCTGTAACTCAAAGGTCTGGTATAACCTTAGGTCATTTCCCAGGGGCAGTAATGAAAGGAACACTAGCTTTGGAATCTCCTCTGAGGGGCACTGCCTTTTGCAAAGGGCTTTATCATCAAATAGAAAGCCAAACTCAGCAGGAGGACAGATGCTATATGAGTGTGCATAAAAGTGCACAGATAAGTCTGGTGGTTTTCTTGCTTCTTTCTACATTTTAAGGCTGAATAAAAATGTATTGTCTATGTTTCTACTCCCCCTGCCACCATGAGTAATTAAAAAAGGGTAAATCAATAGAATGTTAATATCAAATGTTGGCATTTTAACTCTTCTATTGAAAAATCATAAAACTTACTTTGGGGACCCCATTCCTTGTGAACACTGGCTTCTGGAGGGAGATGGACCTTAGAACCTCAGTGTGAAAATGGACAGGTTATAATTGCATCACTTAATGAGGCTACAAAGAAGTAAAATCTCAGGTTGGACACATATCAAGTGTAATGTTGCAAAGACTTGGGTCTCTAAGCTGGTACTAAGGAACATATTATGAAAGACTAAATGAGTACAGAGGTGGAGGAATTATGGCATGAGAAAGTGGATAATTTCCTACCCCCAGTTATTATTCATTCATTAATTTACGCATGCATATATTCATTCATTTACTCTTTTATGCATCCATTCAACTATTCTTTTTCCATTTAACTTTTACTCTGTGAACTAAACTCTATGAATAGAGTAGTGAATAAGGCACAAATGGTCCCCGCCTTCATGGATGTTATGTTCTGGAAAAAAAATACTGAATAAGCAGCGATAGGTATGAGAGTGTTATAGAAGTTCAAGGGCCATCTTGGCATAAAAGGTGGTTTTAGTCAACTATGGGTAGTGAGGGCAGTTTCCTAGAAAAAGTGATGTTAAGTTGATGCAAGAAAAATAAAGGAGTTAATTGTGCAAACAAAGATGGGGAGAAGCTGATAGAAAATATATGCATAGGCTCGATTTTAAGAGACAGCACCATTCATTCAACAAACTAAGAAGCCATCTTGAGAGACTGGGTTGCAGAGAGGCTGATAAGGTCAGTAGAGACCACTTTAAATAGCTTCAAGGGCCATGGGAACCAATTTCTCATTTTCTCTACCCTCTCTCTGATTAGCTTTATGGGACCATTGTATAGTATTGTGTTTGCAGGATGTACCCATCAGATATTCTAAACCCAAACAGGAAAGAGATATTCCAGCTTGGAGAAGGTTAGAAAGGGGAAATTCACAGTTATGCTCTTTCTAGAGGAGAATGCCCCATTACGGTAACCGGAAGGTCTCCCATGTTTCTAAGCCTAGGAAATGAGTTTAGGGAACTTTCCAAGCCATCTCCCTGAGGTAGGGATTATTTGGTTTCTGTATTTGTGCATCTTTTATGTATTTTTAACCTTCTCAGGAAAACAAACCATTCACTCCCCTGGACAGTGTGGCTGCAGGTGGGGACAAATGAGGCCCTGAATTGATCACAACCCTAGAACACTCCGTTAATGATTAGCAACCCGAGGCAATTTATTGTGGTGGAATGCCATCCGCTTAGTCCCTTTTATAGAGCCTCATCCAGAGCAGCTTCTCATTAATATGAGGGCTGCTGTGAAAATAGCTGGATGGTTATCGATCCCCTTTATTAGCCAGTGCTGGCCCAAGTTTTCATAGTCAAAGCTGAAGAGGTGGGGACAGAGAGGGTGGAGGGAGATTGGTTCTTTCCATTGTTTAAAAATGAAAATGGCTTTTAAGCAAGTGTTGCTGTTCTGTGCAGTGCTGTGGATGCTTTTAGGTGACTTGCTTAGAAACAAAGGCATGAAAAGCTCCCTATCATCATTGCCCTCGCACCTCTGCTCCCAGCTTACATGTTCAGAATATGCTCTCCTGGGGTACTCCATAGCTTTGGAGTGTTTGGCAGAGAATGAAATGAGTGCCATTAACAACGAGGAGCATTATTAGGAGCCGCAGCCTTGTGCTGAGCCCTCCATAACTCAGTCCCTGGGCATCAGGTTGGTGCTCTTAGTCCAACAGGCATGAAAAGCACACAGCAGCAGAGGGCATGGGGCAGGTGATAGGAAGCAGGTAACCTAGGGAAAAGATAGGTGAGCCTATGAGCAGAAACCCTGAGCTTTCATTCCAGCTCTACCACTTACTTATCCATGAGCCCAGGTCTTCACATCTGTGAAATGGGGACAATATTGTTTGACAGTGTTGTGAGGATTTAATGAATGGCTCATTGTTATTCAAGTGTGAAGTGTTCGACAAATCTAAGGAACGGTTTTGGTCGGGGGGGAAATAATACCGAGGCTCTTAACCTGTCCTACATGGAGATCAGTGTTCATAATGGGATCACATCCCAGACTGACCTTGGACTCAATATTGCCTTAAACCCTCACTTTACCACGCTGAGCCTGATATACCCTCTTTTGTCTCTTAGATTCTGGACTTATTCTTAACTTACTACTCTAATAAATTGTTTCTACAAGAGAAAATATTTTTGTTTCTTTCTGTATGGGATTCAGGTTGGAAGTAAAAATGTTGATCTTTGCCTGAGCCCTGTGCTCCTGGAAAACAGCCAAGGTTAAGAAATTCTGCACCCTTTCATGTTTGGGAAATGGCTTATTGCAGACCCCCTCTCTCCATATGACTTGATAAGACTCAGACGTCTGCCTTGTTTACCTATAATAAGACCAGATTCCCATTCTTTTTCTCATAAATAATTTGCTAAAATGTTGTCCTACTGGCCAATCTGGTCAAAATGCCTGCTAATTTGACTTGCTCAAACTTAAAACCAGCTTTTCTGTTTCCTCAAGCCCCTGAACTTTGACCCACTCTTGAGCTTGTGTAAGCTGAAGCAAGCATGGCAATGAGGAACAGCCCCCCTTAACAGCCCTTCTGAGAATCAGCTGACCCCAAAGAAAATTTCCTGTTCAATTGCTCGATCATGCCACCTGCACACTCTACTTTTCACACCCAGTTGTTTCTAGTCTTCTTTTACTTTTTCCCATAAAAGTCATTCTTTTCTGCCTTCACTTCAAGGTGCTTGCAGGTATTGCAAGTCTTTTCAGATAAAATCTCTTCTTACCTAAGTCTGGGTTCATTTTTTATTTGACAGTAGAATATAGTTAATTCCGTTTTGAATAATAAAAGAGAGGAAAGGGAAATATGTCTTAGAAAATTCATTATAATGATAATAACAGTGATATTAACCTTTGTTTCCTTAGTTTTTACATTTCCCCAAATACTGATTTATCCTTCACTGCTGTGTCATGGCCACACTTCTCAAAGGGTTATCTGTAATTCTAATCTCTTTTCTCACTTCCTATTCACACTTCAACCTACTGCTGTATATTCTTTGCCTGTACATCCATCTATCCACTATTTCACTAAAAATCCTAGCCATTGCTACAGTGGCCGCCTACATGCCAAATCAAATAGATGCCTCTACATCTTTATTGCTTTTCACCATTCTGGAACATTTGATACTGATGAAAATAATCCATACTTGGTACTCTTCCCCTTTGGTAGTTTTTTTTTTATGATTTGTTTTTGTGGATCCCCTTCTTACCACTCTCTAAATGTTGGTGTTCCTAAGTTCTTCTTGTATTCTGCATGGCTCCTGGGTGACTTCATCCCTCACTTTTTTTCAATAGTGGTGACTCCTATATCTACAACCCCAGCCCATATCTCTCCATTGAACTCTAGACCACATATCCAACTGCCTATTTGATGTAGATCCTCTTAAAGATATCCCATTTAACCAAGGTTGGAAACTAAGCTTCTAGTCTGTACTTTATAGTCCTTATATCCCATCTTTCAACTATGTTTACTTATATACTCCATTTATTTCTTCAGTAGTCTTTTGTTGGATGTCTACCATGTGCCAGATACTCTGGTGAGTATTAGAGATAAAGTGATACATCAGAGAACACAGTTTATGCTCTTTGGGATCTTATAATCTAATGAAAGAGAGAGACATCAAACAAATAATTATGTAAGAGACTATTTAATTATAATTGTAATGAGTGCTATAAGGGAAAAGAGGAGTTTCATACGTCACGTTATCTGAGGCATTATATATTTGTCTTACTCCCTTCTCCTCCTGTAGGTTTTACCTCCTTGCTATCTCACCAGTCTGTCTCCTGGGGACCTCATGGAGAACTGGCTTCCTTGGTTCAGGCCCTCCTGAGTTATTATCTGGACTGTTGCTGGGACCTTTTAAGCCTTTCTCCCTGCCTCTAGCATTGCCCCTCTTAAGTCTTCTCTTCACAGTGCTTCCGCAATTAATTTGATCGTGCAGGGATCCCTATCCTCTCTAACTAAATCTCTGTATATATCAATTCTAATCATGCCTTTCTCTTGCTTAAAATCTTGTGATAATTTTGTGCTATTCTTTGGGCAAAAGTTAGGTGTGCCATAGCTCCCCTTATGATGTACCCACTGTCTGCCTCACCTCCTTCAGAGGAAAACTGCTTTTATGCGATACAGATTCCCACACATTTCCTTAACTGTTCCATCCTCATTGTCACCTGTAAGCATTTGTACTCCAGTTACCATTTTTAGCACCTCTATCATAGCACTTAGTCAAATTTGAGAAAGGCCACTAGAGTATGTGATGTCTCCACCATCAGAAGACAACTTCTTTAGGGCAGGTTTTACTTTTTCTCTATTTCCGTTGTCTGACACATGGCAGATGCTTAATAACAGGGGTATTTATATAATGAATAAAGTTACATTAGGCCTAGATTATAAGAAAATGTTTCAGTATCAGTGAAGTATTTTCACCATTGTTCACCTAGGAAGTCATAGGTTTTAGTTTTCAAAAGCAATCATAACTCTCCCAAATTATTGTCTTGGCAGGGCAGACATGGAATGTTATTTATAATTGCTTTCCAAATATAAATATGTATGTGATTATGTCTGATGCTTTTCAAGTTCCAAGTTTAGTAAAGTCCCAGTCTAAATTTACTCTTATTGCATTTTCCCTCCTTGGATTTCTCTCTTTAACACCAAAGTTTTCCCTGCATGTTCTCAGGACCAACAAGTAAGGCAATGACATATGCTATGGAGCTAAACTGAGGTAACTCAGTTTAAGAAATAAGCTTCATTATTGTTCAGGCCTCTGTTGGACCAATTTTAGCTAATTATGCTTTTCTTTTTCTTGAAGACTGAATGTTCTAGTTATTATTGGTTGACCCCATTCAACCATAAAGACCTATTTAGACAAAGGTTATATATTTCAGAGTGTTTCAAAGAGTGATTCCCTGGACTTAGATGCACCAGAATCATCTGGAGGGCTTGTTCAGATGGAAGAATCTAAGGGTCTACTCCAGACATACTGAATTATAATTTCAGGCAGTGGTCAGGATTAGAGGCAGCCAGGTTTGCTGTATGTGCATTTTAGGTTAATGTTCTTAGCACAAGTCTGCATGCTATTAAGATTGCTACGTCATTTTGATGCACACCAAAGTTATATCCCCACTGATACAGTGTTTAAAAGTTAGCTTCTTGATTAAGATTAGTTTTAAATTAAGATAAAATTGTAGGTTTATATCCTAGTAATGTCATTTGTTAGCTTTGGCAAATTAAGGAATTATCAAACAGATATCTCAGAATTCTTAGGAGAATTCTTACCAGAGAGCAATCTTACTCCAGAGCCTGGAGCACTTGTTCACCAGGTGACACAGCCCCAGGACAGCATTAACCTAATATGCACTCACAGCGAACCTGGCTGCCTCTAATCCTGACCATGCTCTGGTGTTTTAAGTTGTTCTTTTTCCATTTCTTTTACATTAGTTTAGTCTAAAATAACTTAGCTCATTCATTTTTATGACCAAAACATCTGGGAAAAACCAGGCATTTCTATTGCATTTTTAACAGGGTAAGTGAATTTAATTCGTATTTCCTGCAGCTGTGATTTCCCCTCCTACTGGGTTCTTGGGCATTCATTCCACACCAACACAACACGATTTCATCACATGGTTTTTAAGAGTAAGCTTTTTTTCCATTTTCAAGCAGCTCAACAGGAACCTATAATTCTACAAGGTGTTTAAGCACAAATGAGCAAGTGAGGTCTTAGTCAAGGTGACCCAGAGAGTTCAAGGCCAGAGGCTGAGATTTGACAAAGAATCTTCAATAAAAAGATCCAGAACTTGCTTTTCTACTTCTCTCACCTCCAGGTTGTCCAAATCAAATGGGTTTACTCCTTTATAAATCATCTTGGAGGAGCTCTCTGTGGTGCTGACATTACAGACATTGCTGTTTCTTTTTACTTGAAACGGTTTCTAGGAAAGGTTGGTCAAACACAGTAAAGGCTAGACCCTGCCTGATTATTAAGTTACAGTCAGCTCCACTCCCCCATCATCCTTTTACCAGTGCTTTCCATCACAGCAACAAGGTTGCCTTTCCTTCTGCTATCTATTACTCTTTGGCATATACACCAGTATGTTTATGCAGTTTTCAACTACTTCCATTTTTGGCAAATGATTATCCATGTCCTCCTGACTGTGTAAGTACTCTAGGTAAGGGCTTAAATTTGTGATAATCTTTGTACAGTGCCTGCCTACACAGGCAAACAGCCTTCTGTAAATTATTTGGCATTGTAAACTACTAGATTTGATTTTAGAAATGATCCAGACAGAGCAAGACCCTGTCTTTAAAATTTTTTTTTAATTAAAAAAATAAAAATGATCCAGTCTGGGATTAAAACTAAAGTGATGTCAGGGACCAGGAAGTTAACATCAGTATGTAAGTGGCAGACCGTAAGAATATATGAATATAGAGGGCTGAGACCCTAACTTGGGGTCCTGACTCCATCTGAAAGACCAGAGACTCTGGTTTTCGGTACAGAATATGGCCAAGCTAAACATTTGTGATTCATATTTACTTCATGAGTCATCAGTTTGAAATCTCTAATCTAGAGGTGATATATCCAGTGACTGGAAACCATCCGTTATGCTGGAGTCAGACTACAGAGGTTTAAAACCTGGTTCTTCCATTTGATGGCCATAGAATCTGAAACAGACTGGTAAACTTCTGTGTGCCTGAGTTTGCTCTTCAGTAAAATGAAAATAATCATACCACTTCCCTCACAAAATTATTTTCATTTTTAATTGAAAAAATACATTTAGATGGCTTAGGATAGTCCCCAAAGAGATGTTTTTCTTGGTAGTCCAACCTCTTCACTAGGTGAGAAAATTGAAGTTCAGAGAGACTGACACATTCAGCATCATGCAGCTTACTTACAGCCGTGCTTATATTTTGACCCAGAACATTAAATTCCAGGTTGAGTATCCTTTTCTCTGTATCAGTGATCTTCAACATACTTTCATTGGCAGCAGAACCTCCATTACCCTTTGCTCCTAAAATATTACACAGAATTCCACTGTATACAACAGATGCAAGTGGTTCTGCTCTGATTGAAACAGGATTGCAGGTCTAGAGCCCCACTCATTGGTTATACCTCCATGCCACATTTCTGGCAATCCTCACGACTCCGAAGATTTTAAAGAAAAGTGTGTAAACCACCATACTACAGAATTTAAAAACATAAATGAATATCTAATGACAAGATAGACTCTGTCTTCGTTGCATGCGTGAGCTTCCTTTAGCAAGGGTGTCTGTCTCTGTTGGCACTAACTCTTAAATTTTAGGTATAACAATAAAAAATGAAAGTAGATGAATCCTTGAAAGCCATGGGAAACGATATCAACAAAAGCCCCTAACACCCATTTTGCTGTCACTTAGCAAGGAATAGAAATCATGAAGCTCATAATTTATAGCCTTGGTTCAACATGGAATTGTTTAACATTGCCTATAACTCAAGCTTTTTCTCAGCAATTTCATAAGTCATGGTAATTACTTGGCATCCCAATGGGCAGAGAGATATGGAGATCTGCTGCCTTACAAGCCTTCCATCTTCTTTCAGGACATGCACATCATCAGTACAGATGAGAACCAAGTATTTGCAGCAGTCCAAGAATGGAACCAGAACGACACATACAACCTCTACATCTCAGACACGCGTGGGATTTACTTCACTCTGGCCATGGAGAACATCAAGAGCAGCAGAGGTCTAATGGGGAACATCATAATTGAATTGTATGAGGTATGTAGCCAAAATTGTCCTTCCCTTGTGTCTGTCTCTCTTTTTCATGAGTTTTAATGGTATAAACACAAGCACTGGAGTTCTGGGTTCAGATTCCAGCTGTACCACTTGGCAATTGTATGACTTTGGGCAAGGGACTTCTATATGCCTCAATTCTAGTAAAATAGAGATAAAATATTTACCAAAGAGATTATTGTGAGATGAGAGATGATGGATATACTGCATCTAGTGTAGTGGCTGACTGAACAAAGTTAGTATTCTTGTATGTATAAACAATTGATTACTAGACAGAAATTAAGGTACTTGGCCTAGGTGATTTTTTAAGTAGCTTTGTAAACTCTGTGTTGCTTTTATGGACCCTGAATGGAGGGAGTAGTGCTATTTATGTGCCTTAAATTATTTGGAAAGTCCTGTTTTATGAACAAATCTTATGGGAAAATAAAAGCAAATATCAGTGGTGGGAATGAGAGTTTTTCTAAGATGCCACCAGATGCCAACATCTATGCAGGGTAAAAAACTGGCCTTGACATAAGTATGTCACTTATATTGAGCTTGTTAAAAAGTGTGATAACTAATTAAAGAATAATTTACTAAGAAACCAAGTGACTCCATGTAGTAACTGTAGAGAGAAAGAGAGAAAAAAAGAAACTACTTTCAGTGACCTAAAAGATGTGGTACCTTTTATAGTGACAGTATGTGACCTTTGACAGTCCTGGACCCAGTGAAGGAACTTGACTGACCACCTGGATATGAAGGATTGAGTTGAGCAATGAAGCTGTGTCTCATTGTCCAATATTCACCAGTAACCAGTGGCCACACCCATACAGACTGTGATGGTTGAGATCATTCACAGAAAGAGATACGTTGTCTATTCTGGGTGGTGGCCTCAGAGTTGGGTGAGCTGTTCCCTTGTGGGTTTTCCTATTGAGGAGTGGGAGTGGCTACATGCATGGGTTTCTACTTTATAGTGGTCTCCTCTAAGCAGTGCCTGTCAAAGTCCCAGCAGCCCTAAATTGGTATCTAAGTTGGCTACTCAGTTACTGAGTGATAAGTTTTGGTTCTGTGTCCCTACCAAAATCCCATCTCGAATTGTAGTCCCCGTGTGTTGAGGGGGGGACCTAGTGAGAGGTGATTGGATCATAGGGGTGGTTTTCACATGCTGTTCTCATGATAGTGAGTGAGTTCTCACAAGAGCTGATGGTTTTAAAGTATGAAACTTCCTCACTTCCTCTCTCTCTCCTGCCACTATGTAAGACATACCTTGCTTCCCATTTGCCTTCCACTGTGATTGTAAGTGTCCTGAGACTTTCCCAGCCATGCAGAACTGTGAGTCAATTAAACCTCTTTTCTTCATAAATTACCCAGTCTCATAATATCTTTATAGCAGTGTGAGAATGGACTAATACACTGAGAATTGTAGAAATATTTAAGATTGCATCTGTTCTGTTAGGCAGAGAGATGATAACATAAAGGCATGGGGCAAATGAATGTACATTTTAAAACAAGGAGTGAATGTCATTGGGTAGAAAGCAAAATCAGTAGAAATACCCTGATTTCCTAGAGAGTAACTGACAAGTGCTGAAATAATTCCCTTAAACAACAAGGTCCCAGTTTTGGAAATGTTCCAGATTGTTTTACAGAGGTGTGGAGACTAGTAGAGATGACTAAGGGGAGTAAATACTTTTGGGAAGCTTACATTTCTATGCCTCTAATCATACCAGGAGGTAGAAATATAACTTTGTTGTTGGACAATAAGTCACATCTTGTGGGAGGGTTTGGATTAATGTTCCCAGGACTAAGGCCATTCCAAGTTCCTGTTTGTACAAGTAAAGCCGTAGAGATAAGACTATGATTCATGTCCCTGTGATCAGACCCAAATAGGGGTGGGTGGGCATTGCTGCAGATGACCTTGTAGTCAAGAAATTCTGGTGTCTCTGATCCTCTTGGTACAGTGGGTGAGTTTGCCACTATGCTGCTCTTATTCTAAGAAGGGGTGCCTGAAACTCCTTGGTCATTTACAACAGTGTGACACAGTGATATGGAATTAGCATGAGTCAAAATGAAGAATATGCCCAGATACATGCAATTTTTTTCTTTCCACTGAAGTTGGTCTTGTGTTTTCAGTCTTACTGAAGAAAAAAATGCATGGTGTCGCTGCATCTATAGAGAAGACATAACAGACAGGGCAACTTTAAAAAAAAACAGCTTTCTTGATCTTGTTTTCCATTCAATTTTAGCAGGATTGATCGCACCCCTACTTTGTGTTCAAGCCCATGGGGAAGGCGGGAGAGTTATGACTTAGTTTTTACATTCAGAGAGTTTGCAATCTAGTTTGTTGGGTTTTGAGGGGGTCAGTAAACAAAGTTCCTTATTTACCTGGCCAATGCTGGAACCGATTAGGACAGCAACAAAGGGCAAGACAAATGGATATCAAACGCAGCTTTATTGCTTTTAAAAATTATGCACAAGGAAGTGGGATTGATAATGCTGTACCCCAGAATTGAATTCATCCATTCAGTCCCAGGCAGAAATGATAAATCAAAGACTGTCTTATGGAAGCCTGTTCCTATGACCACCACAGCATTGATGTAAAAAGGATGTGATCTTTGCAGGCAGATCCTTAAAAGAGGGGGCAGGGCTATGGGGATGAGCTGTACATGCGCAGTTCTTTTTCTCAATGTTACCATTCTGACTGTCAGTCCTTTTGCCCTGGGGAGGAAATAGTGAAGAAGAAGAAGAAGCAGTTCTTTTTCTCAACGTTACCATTCTGACTGTCAGTCCTTTTGCCCTGGGGAGGAAATAGTGAAGAAGAAGGATGCATTCTAAATGTAGGAATGGAATGAGCCAAGGACTGAATGGATGGTGCTGATTTGTGAGAAAGTAAGCTAGCCAGGCTAATTGTGTGGAATAGATGCTTGTCAGGGACAAGAATGAGGGCTGGATAAATAGCTGAATTTCAGATTCTAGAAAACATGTAATACCAAGTGAATAAATTGGAACCTGACATTATCTAGACCGTGACCATACTGAAGATTTTTAGAGGGTAATGCTGTTTTGCACCTGGAGATACATTCTGTGGTTTGGAGATAAAGCTCAATTTAATTGGTCTCTAGGGGTCATTAGAATTTAAACTTCTTTACTGGAAATTCTCACAGAAACTGTGATTATGTACCATATGGCCAGCAAAGAGACTACAACTTTTCTGGACTCCAGGTGCCCTTGAGTAATGCAACTGAGAAAACCAGTAAGTTTTCACATTCAATTCAGCTAAATTAGCACACTTTGTGGAGTGTATTTTGTTTGATGATGTTAGGACTGGTGCATGAGATTCATAATTACTGGAATGATACAAGTGACTCTATTAGGGTAATTATCACAGTCTAACTTGTATTAGAGGTGTGATTCCACCAGGTTGTGGAGTCACAAAAGAATAATTCTAACTTGAGGAATTTGGAGAGACTTATAGATGAGTTTGGCTTAATTATAGACAAATTTGTTGAAAAGAAGAAGAGAACCAGAGTCGAATGAGTAGGGATCCTATTTTATGAAATGTTGGGTGGCCTTGTGGAGCAGTGGGGATGAAGATTGTAAATATACTGGTAAAAAGCTTGACTGAAGATTCAGGCATTTATGCTATGGGCTAGTATTTCTTTATCTTTTTTCCCCTCATATTTACATACCCAGAAAATATTTGCACGTGTGATGTAGTCCCCTGTGCCCGGTTAATTTGTAACTTTATATTAGAATAGGACATTACACCTGTTTCCCCTTGACTCAAAGGTTCAGAGATGTCTTTAGGTAATTTTCAGATATCAGGTAGCTTAGGCTGACCTTGACCACTTAAGCCACAGGTATATCACTCCGTCTTCTGCATGGACCTCTGAAGCCTCTTCTTGGTAATGGAGAGGAGACAAAGAAAGCAAGAACTTATTTGGGAATTCCCCTTGCAAGTCTTGGCACTGAAAAATCCTTGGACCAATGGAGATCAACCCCACTGAACTCCCCAAAATCTAACAAGGCTGAGATAATTTCCATTTCAAATCTGTTGGAGTTGTCTCCTGCTGTAGAGAGATTCTCCTGCTTGTTCTTTCTCAAATTCCTGCTTCAAAGTACAATATTGTCATGACTATAATTACATAATTAGGGGAGAAAATAACACTAGAAGGCCAAATAATAATCGATCTCTTCTTTGAGGTGTCAAGCTGACTGCTGCAAAACAAGGCTGGTATTGACAGTGAATGTAGCCTATTGTGTGTGCTTACCATTATTCTCATAACACTCTTTTCATATAGAGCTCTATTGCAGTGTCTTCACATCCCCAGCTATAAACTACATTTCTTTTTAATTACTCTTCCTAATAAATCAAGAAACAAATATTCTTTCCAACACCCGCAGTTATACTATGGCAACATTCTCTGAGCTGCCGGTGTGATACATTTTCTTCAATGCTCTTCTGGATATTTTGCATCTAACTTATAACTCCTTACAATAATAACCACAGCATACCTGGCAATGCCTTAGATCAGCACTGTCAAATAAATACATAAGGTGAGCTACATACACGCTTCCACATTTCTGCTTCCCACATTTTATAAAGTAAAAAACAGACAACATTAATTGTAATAATATTTTTTATTTAAACAAAGTATCTAAAATGTCATTTCAGTATATGTTCAGTGTAAACAATTATTTAGTTATTTTATATTTTTCCATACTAATTTTCGTAATAAGTCTGCAAAATCCTGGATGTATTTTACATGTCCCATGAATCTCAACTTATATGCTAAATTTTCACCAGAAATACTTGATCGGTATTTAACATTTCATAAATTTACAGTAAAAAAAGAAGATTTACATGCCCAAGTTCTTCTCAACAAACTTAAAAGTTTGCCAGTAACTGAAATGGGTATCAGTTGTTCAATTCAAATTTCTACTGGTTAAAATGAAATAAAATTAAAAATTAGTTTCTTCATTCCCGTAGCCACATTTCAAGCCATGTGTGGCCAGTGGCTACTGTTTTGGATTGCACAGTCGTAAACAACTTATATTTTTTTTCTTATTTATCTCTCACAATATCACATTCTTCATTGTGCCTATGAGATTACAGAGATGCAGAGAATTTAGTGGCTTGGCTCTAAATTCAGCTAGTGGTGCTGAATTTTCAAGAAATCCATGTCTGCCTGACAAACCACTTAGGCTTTTCTCACTATTCATTTTTTTTTTTTTTGCATTTTTATGGAGGTATAATTTATGTACAGTAAAATTTACCCTTTTAGTATACAGTTCTGTGAGTTTTGATTTGTGCATTCTGGTGTGTAAATGTGTGCACAAATCACAATCAAGACATAGAACAGTTCCATTACCCCAAATATTCCCTTATTGCCCTTTTGTAGTCCACCCTTCTCTACCCCAAAGTCACTGACAAACACACACCTGACCTCTCTTTGTCTTTAGTTTTGCCTTTTCTAGAGGGTGAGTAAATGGAATTATGCAGTAGGTAACCTTTTCGGTCTGACTTTTTTTCACTTAGAATAATGCATTTGAGATTCACCCACATTGTTGAATACATCGGTTCCTTCTGTTTCTGAGCAGCATTCTGTTGTGTGGTTGTGACAGAGGTTGTTTTCCAATCACCAGCTGAAGACCATTTAGGTTACTTTTTAAAATTTTGTGTGATTATGAATAAAATTTCTATAAACATTCTCTTGACCATAGATTTTTATTTCTCATGGGTAAATACTTAGGAGTAAGATTGCTGAGTTGAATGTAAGTATATGTTTACAAGAAGCAACCAAATTATTCCAAAAGTGGCCGTGGGATTTTGCATTTCCACCAGCAAGGTATGAGAGTAGCAGTTGCTTCATATCTTCAGCAACACTTGCTTGGTTTGACAGAGAGAGATAGAAAGAGAGAGAGAGAGAGTGTGTGTGTGTGTGTGTGTGTGTGTGTGTAGCTGTTCCGATGGGGATTTAGTGGTAACTCATCGCGGGTGTGATTTGCTTTTCTTCAGTGACTAAATAACTGGACCCAGTATACCTGGATGGATAAAATGAAACTTCCAGGCTGGGCGCGGTGGCTCATGCCTGTAATCCCAGCACTTTGGGAGGCCGAGGCGGGTGAATCACGAGGTCAGGATTTTGAGACCAGCCCGGCCAACATGGTGAAACCCCATCTCTACTAAAAATAGAAAAAAATAACTGGGTGTAGTGATGGTCACCTATAATCCCGGCTACTCAGGAGGCTGACGCAGGAGAGTTGTCTGAACCCAGGAGGCAGAGGTTGCAATGAGCTGAGATGGTGCCACTGCACTCTAGCCCAGGTGACTGAGTGAGACTCCATCTGAAAAAAAAAAAAAGAAACTTCCCAGCCAGCCTCAGTATTCTGGTCTCTTTGCCCATCTTATTGATGTTTCCTTGCCTTTCCTCTCCCTAGAGCCTGTCATCTTCCCTGTGCTTTATCATGACCTTCAGTGACCCTTATTGGGCCAGAAGGACAGCTACTTAGAGACTCCACAGGGACTTTTTTCCCTGAACCAACCTTCCTCAGCCCCTCACCACAGGTGGGACTCTAGGGACAGCCCAAGGCAGATCATGGTAATTGCTTTTCTCAGCAGAGCCCTGGCTTCTTTGTCCTGAGGTCTCTGGGAGGTGACCAACAGATGACCATGCCACCTGGACTCAGCATTCCACCAAGGGGCCTGCTGTCAGTTTCCCTCTGCACTCAAATTGATTCCCAGAGGGAAAGTGGGCCACACAGGCTAGACACCTTGTATTGTCCTCTTCTGTGGACACCATCACAAGCTGGTACCCTTCTCCCTGGACTGCTGAAATAATCAGCAGCAGCCAAACATCTGATTTCAAACAACAGTGGGAGGAAGTATGTTTAAAGTTAATTCAATGCTCTGTACCTCCTTGGATGAGGACGAGTAAAAATGCATCTCATTCTCTAATTCCTTTACATTGCATTTAGTGAGGCTGCATAGTCTTTCATAATACTTTTGTCTTAGAAATATATGTGTACACATACATGCGTATATGGGTATGAGTCTACTGGGTTGCAACATAAATGTATTTCTTACTTGGGTTGCAGTCAAAAAGTGTGAAAGCTGTTGGCTTAGGACACACAAAAGCCAAGTACCCTCCAAACTCACAGTCCATTTTTACAAGACATGAAGCCAGAAAAGTGATTCAGTAATAATGTAAGGGCTTTAAACTATCCAAACACAAGTGGGAAATGTTCCGCTTCTTTCAGACAGGAAGGAGATTGCTGCGGCATTATGTACAACTTCAGGAGAAGCACCCTCACAGCTGCAAGTGGGTTCCCTGAGAGTCTGTCCTTTCTACATCTTTTTAGTCCCCATTCTCCTGGTTTTGTTCTCAGAATATGTGGGACACACAGAAAATGCCCGTTCAAGTGGTGAAGTGCTCAGTGGGAAAACATGGTAATGGTAATGATTGTTTAATTTGTTAACCTGCTCACCCGGAAGATCAAAAGAGGTTGCTGAGTGGCTGGAATTCTTTCTGTGATGCATTGAGCTGGGGGCATCAGAGGGGGCCACAGCCGCTCCCCAGGAAAAACTGAACCGGGGCCAAGGTGTCTGAGTCTGATCCAAATATTTTCATCCAAGAAATGGATAGCAAGGCCCTGGGTACGTGTGGGAGAGGGTAACTGGTTTAGGAGAATGAGTTCTCTGGAATCATTAGCTGGTGGTCTAGCAGAAAAGGCATCAGCTCTGTGGCTAAACACAACACTGAAAGGCCTCCATCAGGTAGAAGGTTCTAGGGAATCCCAGATTCCATTCTCTGTGAGGAATGATTAGTAGTCAGGTTTAGGAGATGCACCTTTGCAGTTGGTTTTAAAGACTGAGGTGATCTGAGGGGCTCATAGCCCCTAGATGAGCATTTGAGATGCTGTCCTTCCTGAAATGGCCCTGACTTTAAGCCGTTAGGGCAGGGAGGTGGTCTCTAGGGAGGGCATGGCTCAGACATCATGCCCCTCCCCTATCTTGGTTTCTCTGCTTACCTACCCACTGTTCCAGGTAGGAATCTAATCAATTCCATTGTTGGCCGTTTGTCAGATTCCCCTGGTGGTATCCTTCCAGATAATTCTATTCTCCTCCTGAGATTCTCTGTCCATTTGTTTGTTTGTTTATTCTTATTTGGGCTGGCATTCTCTTTCAAGGCCAATCAGGTTACTTAAAAAAAGGAAAGAAGACTTTTTATTTCATCAGTTAAATTATGTCATTTGAAAACAAAAAAATAAGCTCACTTCTGTGAAACTCTTACCCTTTTCTCCCACTGGCATTCTCTCCGAAGTGAGTAAACCTCAGTTAACCATGATACTGGAAGAATGGGGGATAAATACAATTAAAACTCTAAGATATCTGAGTATCACCCACAAAACCTGCCATTGAACCTATTGTTTATACATATTTAAACTAATTTAATTGCTTTTGGCAATATGCTATTTGCTTTGCCTTTGAAACATGCTATAACTTCTATGGAAAAAGAGTTAAGGGAATCTTTCTTTGATGCAGGGCGTTGTCATTCTAAATATCTGCTTTCCTTGCTCAGCATGTGGAATATAAGGAATAAAAGTTTGAGTAGAATTTGTACTTACCCTAGAACTCTTCTGGGTGATAAATCTTTAATCCTCTAGCGGCTTGTTTTGTGGTGATGCTCTTTTCCCATCAAAATATCAAAGGCATGCAAATCTCAAAACATGGGAACACTGGTGAGTGCTTTGCATGGTCTCACGGATCCTTTGCCAGCCAACTGGGAAAAAGAAGAGGAATAGGGCTTATTCCACCAATTTCAAAGCGACCATTGGCTGAGTCCCGCAGATGATATGGGAGTTATCCAAAGTCACATAGTGAGCTAGTGGCATGGAAAGAGACAGATGCCAGGCCTCCAAGCTGGATCATCTGCTGCAGGATATCTTCATTACTACTAATCACAATGCCTCAACTTCCATTGTTATGAAATACCCATCTACAGGCCTCTCCTGAGCAGAAACACATGTTTGCTAGAAGGGGTAACTCCTTCAGTTCTTGTCAGCCACTCCCATCTCAGAGGGAATGTTAATAGTTAATTAAAGATGAAGTCCTGTGGAACAAAGTGCAGAGACGAGCAAAGTGGGAAAAAACAGATGGGTAAGCATAGAAAGGGACATCTAGGGGGTGACATAAGGTTCAGAGATGAACTTTTTAAACATTTTTCAGAGACCACATGGCATTCAACGTTTCCTGTCATGTTCCTTCTTTTCTTGCTTGGAACCCCGACATGCCGTGGGAAATTCTGGGGCTTCTCTAAGGGCTTCTCCAAGACCAAAGGCATGTTGGCCCAGCATCGTTCTCCATCTCTCACCTTTTTTCCTAGGTAGCAGGTATCAAAGGGATATTTCTGGCAAACAAGAAGGTGGACGACCAGGTGAAGACATACATCACTTACAACAAAGGCAGGGATTGGCGCCTGCTGCAAGCTCCGGATGTGGACCTGAGAGGAAGCCCAGTGCACTGCCTGCTGGTCAGTCACTCAGCCTCATGGGAAGTTCACAGGGCAGGCTAGCCACCTGGGGAAGCTGTGTCAAGGCCTTTGTTTCATCAAAGGGTCTTAGGAACTCAGGTGGTGCAGAGCAGTAATTTTCTAAAACTTGCAGGGCATTGGTCTGTGGACTCAGACTGCAGCACCATTGGGTGAAAGGCCCAGTTGAATTATGCAGGCTTTTACCGAGGATCCACTATGTGATCCATCTCATAGTAAGGCAAAGAAACATATAAGGGAAGGAGCCTGTGCTCAAGGGTCCCAGGCACAGCTCAGTAGTAGTAATACATCTATTAACTGATACTAACATGATGCATTGTGTTTTGGTAAATGCTTGCTAGATGTTGAGGCAAGCAAAAGTTGCTTTGAGAATCCAGGGGGGCTTAGGCTGGAATATCCATATGGGACAGTTAATCTATCAGCATTTCCAGGATTCCAGATGTATGGAATATTGGGGTAGGCACCATGGAAGACATGATGTGTGAGATGGTATCTCTGGCTCCAGGTGCTTCTGCTCTGTGTGAGGAGGCAAAACGGTTCATTAACAATAAAATCCACACTCTTCAGTGCCCTCTGAATAAGGACTTCTGTAAGAAACAATTCTAAGGTCCCAGAAATGGTTATGTTTCTTCTGAGCAAAAAGTTTCCTCTTGCCACTTATTCAAAAAGATTTATTAACCACTTATCTTATTGTAGACCCTATGTTAAAAATTGGGACTACAATGGTAAATACAGCAAATGGCGCCCTTTCCCTTTGTAATTTTCAGCCTTATTCCATATAATTTTTGCTTCAGGTACTAGGAGGGTCAGAGATAAATGCCTGCTTACCTCTAGGAATTGGTCACAGCATGAATTTTTTTTTCTTCAAACGTTGCCCATGGCTTCATCTTATTTTAATCTGATTTTCTCTTTCTTTCTATTCCTTCATCTTCTTATTTGTATTTGTTGTACAGAATATGTCTCTGTAAATCCCCAAGCCCTTTTAAGAACACTCCAATGGGGATAGATGAATAAATAAATGAATAAATAGAGAACACAGACATATAGGTTTTAGATGATGGCTTCAAATATTTTAAGTAAAATTATAAATAAGAACAAAATACATAAAACAGAGACAGAGACAATCTGGCTGAAGAAGGTGGAGGGCCTGACCTAGTTCACGTAGCTTCCCCTCTTCACTCCTCCCAGAGGGCCTTTGCAACTCCAAGAAGCAGAATTGATGGTCAAGATCAGAAATGCAAGAATGTTAGTGTCATCCTGGCAGAAGGAATGGTCAAGGAGGCTTCATAAAGCCAGCCATGAACTGGACCTTGGATAGGTTCAGAGGGAACCTGAGGAAGAGAGGGAAAGGCACGAGATTGTGGTTGGGGGGCAGAGGCAGGAGGGGGCTTATGGAAGGTACTCAGTGAAGCTTCTAATGTGAGCATACCAGCTATCTCAGGTGCGGATACCTCCTGCCCAAAACTGTGTGACTCATCATCTAATGCCTTGCTATTTCTGGGAGCTGAACATCGGGAAGCCCATCTCTAGTGGGGCAGGGGTGCAGGTGTCTGGAATTTCCTAGAATGAAACTATTTCTTTCTCCATTTTAGCCCTTCTGTTCCTTACATCTGCACCTGCAACTCTCTGAAAATCCATATTCCTCAGGAAGAATCTCTAGCAAGGAGACAGCCCCAGGACTTGTGGTGGCTACAGGTAAGAAAAACATTCCCTGTGCTTCTTCCTTACTGAGAGTGTCTAGAATAAATTTGTCACCTATTTTTGGATCATGGACTCACTTGAGCATCAGATGAAAGCTGTGAGCACTCGCCCCAGAAAATATGCAGGGTTCCCCAATACCCATCTAAGAACCTAAGATGCAAAGAGCTCTAGACATTTGTAATTCCTAGGTTCACGCATCTTCCCCCCCAGACACAAAGCAGTCCCCTCTGCTTAGCAAGAGGCCAGAGTTTCTCTCAAAGTAAACTGACCAATCAGAATGGTTGTTTGTAATAGGGAATCCACACTTTAAGAAAACATGATATATAAACTTCCTAGCTCACCAGATGTAAGTTGGGGTAGTTTTCCCTTTAGACAGATGATTCGGTATGAAGGGTTCCATCCTAGAACTGCTTTTAATGAGGGGGTCTCTAGTGCATGTAAAGGCTTGTTTACACATGATTAACCCCTTGGCTGAGAGCCTGAGGGCAAAGGGCAGAAAAACTTAAGGTTGCATTGTTGGAATCACTGTCCACTGTGCATCAATCAGAAATGAAGGTAAAGCAACTCTGAGATGAAAGCTAAAGTCTCCAGGGAGTGTGCTCTGATTAGCATGCACTGCATTTCCATACACCTTTTCAGGAATACATTGATGGCATAAAGGAAGGCAGCCTGCTGATCTTAGAAGTTAGAGCTCTGGTGTTGGTCAGCTTATTTTTCTAATGAAAGCAGATAAATTCACAGTGACTTTCGGAGCTGGTACATACTGTTTTCTCTCATCAATCCAAAGCTCTGGTCCCTGGAGTTCCTACTCTCTAGGCATGGCTTCCTTCTCCGAGCCTCCAACTGTGTGAGCTTTTAGATACCACCAGTGATGAACCACTCTCATCAGATTTCAGTCAACTCCTGTCAACCCCAGATGGTTGGGAGCAACTATGCTTAATACCACTGGCTTCAGGGAGCCCAGGCTGAGGAGAGATGAAGGCAGGCTCTGTTGCTGTTCCCCTGGCTGGAGAAGTGATCCTCACACTCTGCAATCCATGTGGATTGGTTTTTCCAACTCAAGGGCTGCTGAACCCTAGGCCTCTCCTCAAGACCTACAGGAGGTCTGAACTGGAAGCTACATCAAAAAGTAGGGATAAATAATAAAAGTTAATACTATCTGAGTATTTAGTGTGTAGCCAGGCATTATTCTTTGTGGCTTGACCACTCTGAACTTCAGTGTTTTCATTGGCAAAGTGGGCATAATAGTACCAAAATAATAGAATTGCAGGATATAATGAAACAATGAATTTAAAATGCTTAGAACAACGGCCAGGCGCAGTGGCTCATGCCTGTAATTCCAGCACGTTGGGAGGCGGAGGCAGGTGGATCACCTGAGATCAGGAGTTTGAGACCAGCTGGCCAACATGGTGAAACCCCGTTTCTACTAAAAATACAAAAATTAGCTAGGTGTGGTGGTGCATGCCTGTAGTCCCACCTGCTAGGGAGGCTGAGGCAGTAGTATTGCTTGAACCCAGGAGGCAGAGGTTGCAGTGAGCCAAGATGGTGCCACTGCACTCCAGCCTGGGTGACACAGTGAGACTCTGGCTCAATGAATAAATAAATAAATAAATAAATAAGTAAGTAAAATGCTTAGAACAGTGCCTGGGGCATATTGAATACTCAGTGCATGTTACTTATCATCATTAATGTAATAGAAGTTAAAACTCTTCTTACATCAGAAGAATATAATGTGCTCATCTCCTTCAATAAATCCATAAATCCTATGCATGCACTATGCACACAGAGAAACTCAGGAACCTTGTCCTCCTGCTTTCCAGGCTGAGCCCTGACACTTATTAGGTTTGTGCATTTGGCTTAGTTTTTAAACTCTGAGCTTCATTTTTCTCATCTGTAAAACTGTGGGGGTGTTGTAAAAATTAGAGATGGAAGTATGTGTCTATAAGACCCAGCAGAGTGCACAGAGCATCATAAGGTAGGATTAATGGTAGTTGTTATTACCTGTGACCAGCATATTGCTTCTAAATTAGTACTTTGTAAATTAGCAAACACACAGACATTAAAGACTTATTTTTGAATTTTTTTGTCCATATGTATCAGGATTGCTAATTTCTTTTTATCTCCCCTTGTAATTCTTGAGGCTTTTTGCCATGCCCTGGATCTTTGGGAGGGGTATAACTCAGCTGATGAGATCCTGATGAAAAGCCAGGGCTAAGTCACTGGCGCGTGCCTCTTCATACCCAGCTTCTCCTTACCCTGCTTGCCCTGGACACCTTGGGAGGTTATTTGCCATCAGGAAGATAACTATGACGTCAGCCGATTATGCCTTCAGTGGCCTACATGGAGCCTGCCCCTGCAGGGCCCTTTCCCATATCCGTGCCTTCCACCTGCCTTCAGGTGTCAGCCACCCTGGGCTCTCTCCACTCCCACTGCTGACTCCCTTTTCCCACTTTGCACTGAGATGTGGTCTCAGGGAAGCTGCATGGATAAAAGTATACCCTGGGATTCATCTCTTAACTCCTGGTTGAGGACATCTCCGAAGGCAGATGGGAATCCAGTATAGAGAGTTTGGCAATTGCCTTTTGCAAGCAGAAACACTAGGGTTCCTAATAACCTTAACACTGTGGTTTCAAGCTAGTAATAAGGACCTCATATCCTCGCAGTGCCTTACAGCATCCAAAGCTTGCTTTTCTTGCCTTGATTGCATAACTGCATGATGATGTAGAAATGGCAATTACTATACGCCTGAATTTAGAGATGAAGAGACTGTGGGCAGGTGGAAACAAGTGTCATGTCCCAGCCCACACTCTCTCTGACTCCACCTCTAGTGCTCTGTTCTGTAGCCATTCAGCCAGACCCATCTCTGAGCCCCTTTCCATGCCAGCTCCACAGCTAACCAGACCCCCTGCCAAGCTTCCTGTAAACTCTGAATGTTCGCACCCTCCTGTTGTTCTTTCTGTGGAGGCCCTCCTCCCGCCCCTGCCCCTGCAGGGGCAAGTTGATTGTATACTGTCAGCTTCCTCCCCCACTGAGCCTGTAGCCACCCTGTATGGGCAGCAACTCCCTCTGGCATGAGTGATGGTGAGAGAAGCGTCGCTAGCCCTCAGAGGACTTCAAAATTCTCTCCCTTTTATTTTATTTTTTAAATATTTAAGGAGCAGAGAAGGATAGCACTGGGAGGAAATGAGAGTAAAAGCAAGTTGTTTAAAACTTCCAAAAAGGGCAATGGGCCCTCCATCATTTACCAGCCAAGCTGTTTGGTGAGAAAAGATCCCAGTTCTTCTTCTCCATCTCACTCCCCCTCCTCTCTCATCATACCACTCAAGTGGGCAACAGCTGCATCACCTTCTTCCAACATGGATGGCAGCCACTCTAGCTGAGCTCCAATTCCACTTCAGCCAGCAAGGCTCATTTTTCAAATCCTCCTTCTCTGGCACCACAACGCCAGCTCTTCCTATCAGAAATCACCCACAGAGCCACCTAAAGACTGTACATGTTCAAAGATCAACTCCTCCTGGGTACATCTTTTCTGTCCCTTCATCTGGGAACCAACTTTCTGGTCTCTGTGATCAGTAGCATTTTCTTTCAGAGGTCTTTTCAATTGACAGAAGATATTTCCACAAGTAGAGTTCACTGTGAGCCTTGGGTTCTTACCACCATAAGGCCCCCAAAATCCATCTAGTCAAGCTTTGAAAGAGAGGCTAAGGATGTTGACAGAACCAGCTTCTAAGGAAGGTGAGGGATGATAAGCTAGATCCTTAGAAGCCATGCCAGGGATGGAAGATACACAGCTCTGGAGCAATAGTGCTCCTGCCTCCCTCTCTCTCTGTCACCCTTGGTAGACATCTGTTGATCACCACCACATTCTGTTCTGTCGAAACCAAAGAATCCTTCTTAACACAATGCTCCAGGTTAGCACAACCGCTAAGCAACTCGAGTTAATATTCTCCTCCCCATTTCCCTTTACTTTCCTTACCTGTGTCTTCTAAAACCTGTATCTGGGGAGTTGAATTCCAAATTCCAGACAGAACTCCATGGATCTACTCACCAAGCCTCTCCCTACTCCTCCCACACCTACTGCCTGAACCCTGAGCCCTGAGCCCAGGGGTTATTTTTGGAAACTTGAGTCTCAAAACAAGTTGGCTATCTGTGTGCTCCCTGATGCTGATGGGAGCTTGACAAGCTGTAGCCTGGCTTTAATTTCTCATCTTGAAGCATTAAATGTCAGGAGCTCAATTAACATTTTCATTATTGCATTTTTGTTGTGCTCTTATTTAGGCTACAGATGTGTGGGAGCTAACATTCTCTTCCTGCTATTTTTAAAGCAAAAATATCAGCCAGTAAGATAAACTCTTACATGTTTAGGGTTCCTTCCTGGTTGTGAGAACTTCCTCAAGTGCACATCAACATTGGAACATGATCCAATCATTTGTTTTCCCATTCATTCATTCCACAATTATTTATTGAGCACTATTAGGTTGGGGGCCATTTTTAGGCTCTGAGAAGAGGGCTGCCCATTGGGAAAACTAAATCAATATAGATGGACTAGAAAAGCTTGACCACTTTCTTTTTAATAAGCATAGCCACATGGTGATGGAGTGCCAGGGGACGAAAAAGAAGGGCAGAGAGGAGAGTGTGAAGGGATGGAAGCAGCAAGTATGGTTGGTCTAGGCATAAGCCAGGTGATTCCTTTTCCTGCCATGCTTGATGGCCATGGTATGCTGAGTGTGGTCATCTTCTTCTGGGCACTGTATAATTTAGGTTACATAGTCTGTACCATTGGGTCACTCAACTGCCTGGCACTCAAAGGACATGCTGACAAGTTTCAAACACACACACAGACACACAGTTATGCGCATACACACACACACACACACACCAGTTTTTCTCAGGCTCCTATGCCCAGTTTCTCCATATGTGTCTCCATATGTGTCTACTCTTCCACTCTTTGCTTCCTTCAGGGGACACCTGTCAGGAGCAAGACACCTGTAAGAGATTATTGGTATACAGAGTAAATAATTCAAGAGACCTGAACTAATTGATATTCAGTCTTTGACTCATGTCATTGAATGATGCATTTCTGTCATACTATTTAGATTTTTTCCCATATTGGGTTTTTCGTCCTGCTGGGCTTTTGATATGACACCAGAAAAGAAACTGCACAAATTAGCTGTAAATATCACTTAGAAAACCTTTACTCTCTGTCCCCCCATCCCTCAGCCCTAAGCACACTTAATTGGTAAACTCCTGACAATCTCAAATGATTTGCTTATGTTTCAGGCAACATTGGCCCGGAGCTCTCATATACTGATATTGGTGTGTTCATCTCCTCCGATGGGGGCAACACATGGAGACAGGTAACTGGGTGAATTGACAAAAATGGAGGAGGCATTTAGAGTAAGTTCTACCAATCTCTCTCTCCATCCTATAGATTCTCAGCCTCATTATGACTTTGTAGTTTCAAAACATTTGAAGCAGCTGTTCAGTTTGGTCAATTTGGCTGGCAGGTTAGAGGGGTAATGGGGTATAATGAGAAGGACATTGGGCAGGGAATAGGAGGAACTGGAATTTTCCCAGTTCACTTATTCTTTCCTTCAGCCATATGTGTGTAACAGGTCCAGATGCTAAGTACTGTGCTGGTTGCTGGGGGTACAACTGATAAAACTGTTTTTATCATTAGTGTGCCGAGAGTTCTTGGCAAGCTGGTCTCTTCACCTTTGGGGATGTGTTTCTGTATCTACAAAATGCAAGGATTAGAACATTAAAACTGACAAAGCCATGGAAGTCAGTGGTTGTTTAAGTATTGTGTAGACTGTCTTGAGTAAGTATGAAACAGATATGTGACTGCACGAAATGTTAATTCAGTTTTGCAAACACTTACAGCAATGCTGTCCAATAGAATGTTCAGCAATGATGGAAAAGTTCTGTATCTGTGCTTGTCCATGCAGCTATGGAGCACTTGAAATATGACTACTGTGTCAGAGGGGCTTAATTTTTAATTTTATTTATTTTAATTAATTTAAATTTAAATACTCTCTTATGGCTACTATATTGGACAAATAGACTTATACAATGTCAACTAGGTGTCAGGCTCCGGGGGTAATTGAATACTTTGGAGTCCCTTTCCTTAAAAAGCTCAAAATTAAATAGAAGAAATGGGTTCGTAGCTAGCTAATTATAGTTCGGGGTGATAATAATATTTTAGTGGCATTACTAGCATACAAAGAAAAGAGACGAATTGATCGCTGGAGAAACCAGGAAAGACATCACAAGGAGGGGTGGCATTTTACTAAGTCTTAAAAGTGATACAGTTTCTCCATGGAGAAGACAAGAGAAAGACAATGAATATCTTGATGGTAAAGGTAGAGTCACCATATGAACTCTTGTTAGACAAGTTCCTGTTTGGATCCCTTGGTGAAGATTGTCATCACCACCATCATCATCATCCCCATTGCCACCAGTGTCACCACTACCAGCGTTGTAAAAATTAACAAGTACCTACGAGACAAAAGCAACTATGTCAAGTACTGCAAGGTACACAGTCAATAATAAGTTAAGGTTCCTACCCACAAGGCCATAATCAGGTGGCTGGGGAACAGGTACATAAATAAGATCATACCCTTCAAAATGTAAAATAACCTATTACGAGAGCCAAAGGAGGGTGGAAGCTGGAATACAAACTCATCTGGTACAAAATCTCCTCATAGGCAAACCATTTCTGGAGGTCTCTCTACCTCAAGAAGTAGCTCACCTGACGAACGTTGTCACTACTTTTTCCTTCCTCCTTTCATAAACAGCTAAGGAATCCACTTTTTCACTCCAGTACTAGACAGGGCAAAAATGAGCAGTGGCCAGATGGTAAAATCAAGAGGAAAGGATAAGGATAACTTCTCCCTCCTCCCCAGTGCCTCTTCCTCTGTTTCTCATTCTTAGGGTTCAACCCAGCATCTCCATTTTGTGGCTTATCACAGAGCCATCCTTTAAGCTCTGGAGAGAAAAGCCTAGCATTGCAGACTCAGAGTCTATGTTTATATCTGGAATATAAGTGAATCACCCTTAGGTCCTTTGTGCATTGGGGCTCATCATTAATAGGGACATTTTTCTTTTCTTTGAAGATAAATATGTAAAAAAAGAGGTTTAGGACTGAGAAACTACTTTTCTCTCTAAAGTTCCCTGGGGCATATACATAGGAGGCCCCATTCCTCTTACACATTCACCTTTTAAATCTGACTGTATCATCTCCTTATCCTCTTCTAGCCCTCTTCACTTAACCCACCATCCCAACTTCTCTATCTAGGCTTCATGAACCACCATCACTGGTTAAGTGCTGTAGGAATTCTCCAAGCATACTTTCCCCTAGAAGATCTACAGTTGAGATTAGTTCTCTGCTGGAGAAATAGTTTTCCTGTTTAAGGTTGGAGATATAAAAGTCATATCTGGTATAAACATTGATATATGTGGGCTTAGGTCTGAAATTCTCTTAACTCGGAACCTTGTATTGAAGTCAGTGCTTAGAAAATGCCTATGGGTAGATGGAGGGATGGATGGTTGGATGGAACACTGAATAAGAGAATGAATGAGTGAATGGATGGATAAGTAACAGACAAATAGATGAAATAAAGAATGAATAACGTTAGGTCCCTGGAAGTACTGTGTTTCAATGACCACTTAGAGTAGGGATTCATAGACACCCAACTTGGGTCTTCATCCAACTTGCAGGGAGGTGGTGGCTATATCAGTTATTAGTTTTACAATAGTGGGTAGGAAATTGTCTTTCAAGTTCCTAGATAATGTATAAACAGCACTATAAAACACAGACTATTGACAAATCAGCAAACATCTGAATAGATGAGGAAGAAGAGAAGGCTGAGTAGTAACTTAGTTAGCTAGAAAGACAGGGAAGTTTCTTCAAAGTCTTACTTCCTTTGGGTCACCTAGTTGAGCATGCACCTTGTTGCTTCACCTTCATGTAGCATGCTGGTTCACAGTACTGGCAGTGGAAAGAGCCCTGGAAATGCAATTTGAGTTGGAGCAGTGGAAAGAGCCCTGGAAATGCAAATGCCTAGGGAGAGTTATTTGCTTTCTGTGAGCCCATTTCCTCATCAATCAAATGGAGATAATACTTGCAAAACTATCTGACTGTGCTGTTGGAAGGCTCAGAACCTAGATGAAACAATATATGTGAAAGACTGTAAACTGTTAAGCACTATGCAAATGTAAGGTGTTGCTATGATTGTTGTTGTTGTTGTTGTTGTTCCAGATCTTTGATGAAGAGTACAATGTCTGGTTCCTAGACTGGGGTGGCGCCCTCGTGGCCATGAAACACACACCTCTGCCAGTCAGGCATTTGTGGTAAGGAGAGCTCCCTACCCTATTAATGAGCTAATGAGCAGCTTTTTAGTGGAGAGGATTGTGATGAGTTATTCTGCATGGTTTTGTACCCATTTGTACATTTCCTCATCCATTTATTTATCCATCCATCCATTTAATAGCCTTTACATCATCTAACTCATAAGCAGCAATAGTAGGCCAGATAATTCAGATGGGGAGGTGTAATGAATGGGGTGGGTGGTAATGAGTTGTCAGATAAGGCAGAAGACAGCAGGAAGGACCTGCAGTTCAAGTAGCCAAGATCAGTAATCCAAAATAGGAGAGATGGAAATTGGAAGAGGAGGGTTAGGTACATGTAACAGATACTGAGTTCAGTTCTAGAGAAGTTAGGTTAGTGGTTTCTATGACTATTTCAGCAGAAATGGCCATGAGTTGTCAAATATATTCATCTGAAGTTCAGGAATGGTCTAGGCTGACACTTTAGCTTTGAAGTCATTAACCACTAAGTGGTAGTTTAAAGCTATGGTAGTGGGCTCAATGCCTCAAGAGAGTGGGTACAAGGAGAAACTAGGGACTCCTATGGACTCTGCTGAAAACCAATATTCAGAGAGCAGGAAGAAATTATGGGACAGACTAAAAAGAAATGGCAAAAATGTAGAGACTAAGGGGAAATATTTTCATGAATGCTGAAGAAAGGGGTGATTAATAGCATCAAATTCTACAATCAGATCAAGTCAGTTATGGAATAAAAAACAACCTAGGATTAAGCAATAAAGGAGATTTTTCATGATTTTTGTCAGAGTAGAATTGAAACAGAGGTGGGGATGAAAGTTAGACTATAATAGATTTATAAACGAATGAGCGACTGAATGGATGATAAACAATGAAATGAAATAGAGACAGTATAGATTATTCCTTTCAAAGAGTAAGATTATGAAATGGAGCTGACAGTGTATATGCAAGACCTTCCACAAGGACAGAGTTGAGTGAGAATAGATGATGATGATGATGACAACGACAACGATGACGACAACTTGTTGCTGTTGTTGTTTTGTGTTTTTGGCAGGGAATGGATGAGTCTCATGTGTATTTATGCCCTGAAGGGAAATAATTTCAGGCTTCAGATTCAGCAAAGTGAATATTTGGAAGAGTGAATATTTGTGGGTGGAGAATATCCTATCTAGAGTACAGTTGGTCGGATTCACGTGGGCAGGAAGCTGGACCCTAGCCTAACTACCAGGTCTTAGATATTGGGAGATAAACAAGTTTAGAGTAAGAATTTTACTGGAAAGCATCAGACTGTAATCAGGAAAGGCTTAGAATTCCCTAATGCCAAATCCAAGCTTCAGTCCTTTTGGCAAAGACTTAAGAAGGATTCTCTCAATTTGACCATTTTAAGTGAAACCATATGAAACCGCCATTTTTAGGTCAAAAATGACAAAATGTTACCAGTTTCTTAAAGCTCAACCTAGCTTATAGTGAAATAGTTCTACCACTATGTTATGGAGAGATTGTGCATATAAATGTTGAAAAGATGCATGGAGCCATTTGTAAGAGGAGCACTCTCCCACCTCAAGGATGAGCTTGTAAAAGTTCCCAATGTAATTGCTTCTTATCCTTTTACTACTGATTTATATAGTTTTTTGGTAGTATCCAAAGACTAGAATTGCTTGAGATTAATGATAGTCAGTATTTATTAAGGGACTTTCCAGGCACTGTTCTAAACCATTTACATGAATTATCTCATTTCATGCTTGCCCAACCTATGTATGTAGGTACCTTCTTATCACCCACTTATAATGGCATTAAAAAGAAAACATGTTAAATACCTTTCTCAAGGCTAGACATGTATACCTGGCAGCACCAAGTTAGATTTCTGTCATGGATGCTCTTCTGTTCTGGCTGCTAATTTTCTATATACTATAATAAGTACACCTAGGCTTATGACATAGTCCCTGCCCTCCAGGAGATTATACTCAAGGTAAGGTGTTTAGGCAGTACATGCGTGACTAGAAGTGAAAGCAATGTCTGCTAAAGGATGCCAGCTGTGTGTATTGCTGGAATACTGAAGCCTGGTATGTAAGGAGCCTGGCATCCTTTTCTCAAAGATCAGCCCTCATGTCACCTCCTGCAGCAGGTGACATGAGGGCTGACCTTTGAGAGAAGGATACCAGGAGTTACAGGAGAGGTGAGAGTCAAGCCAGGGAAAGAGGAAACTTTGACTGAAGTCCAGAATTCAAGTAATGTAGGGAGTGTTCAGGAGACTATTTGATTGAGACCAAAAATGTAAATAGATGTGGGTAGGACTCAGATGAACTTACATGCCAGTTTAAGGGATTAAAGTTGGTCTGGTAGGTAATTTTTTCTATCAAAACCCATATGCCTCTGTAGAGGAAAGAGCTATCTCTATTGTGGACTGAGTAGGACTTGCACTGTCAGAGAAGACAGCTTGAGTCTTAAAACAAGCTTGTTTTTAAACCAAGCAAGGCAATGTTTCTTAGCTCCCATCATGTTAAAAACTTCCATCTAAATCTTCATAAGAGGGTTGATAAATGTCCTACAGACAGATTTAGCTGGCCTGGTTTCTTCCCTATAATTCCTGGAGAAAGGACTAGCAACCAACCCTTAAACTTGGCCATCACTCTTCTTGATTATGGTAGGGACCTAGCACGCACTTAATCATTGATTCTTAAAAGCATTCTGCAGAAGTTTCCTTGTGCTGAGGAAAGAAAGTTTATTTTTGTCATTTCCTTTTGGTAGTAGAAGAGAAGAGCATATTTGACATGGCAAGAGTACATGGAAGAGAGTTTTGGTTTTGTCAAATATTAGCATCCTTACATCTAACCATTCAGTCTGATCCACAAAAGTTTATCTCCAAAGACTGCCTCACTTTCAAACGGAGTACTTGTCTGATTATGCCTGGAAGGAAACCATCCAAGTTGGGAAAATTACTCAATATTCATTTAGGGATATTTATGTAGGAGCAAATCATGACTCTCAAAGTCATCACTACTAAGTTTGAGTTTTCCCTTGTTCAATGTAATATCTCTTTTCTTGGTAAAAATGTTTATAAAGCTCAAAAAAAAAAAAAAGAATTGCACTGCCACTGAATTTCCTCTTATAATAACAATGATAATATCACCCTCCATTTGTTTGGCTATTCTAACTTACAAAGTATTAAGAATGATTTTCCAAACTAAGCTTTTGAAATGGCATTATCTCTATTTATAGGATGTTGATACTGCCATTTGTCATAAATGCTACAAATGTTTTCTTGAACATGACCGAGACGATGATTTTTGCTTACTTGCCTTTCTATGAATGCCATTCCCTAAAGCAATCCCTCGAAGGGGTTAAATGCCAGCTATTGAATATACGTGTTAGAAAACAACAGCAACAACAAACTCATTTGGGAATTATCCTTTGCACTCCTCTTTCAAAGGCTAAGTGAGTGTTTTGTAAGGGCTTGACAATGTTATTATCATCAATGTTTTCTTATGAAATTGTTGACTGATTTTGTCCCCTGCTTGTGAGATACAAGCTTCTGAAACTTAAGCCAGCTTTTTCTTCACTAAGAGCTTCTAATTAAGTGACAACCGTCAAGGTAAACAAATAGCTCATTTTAAGAGGAAGATAGGTTAGGTAATCAGTTCATTGCCATTTTCTGTCATAGATCTCAGACTGACATTGTTTTATATACAGATGTACATATATTAATATTTGAAAAGGAAAAAGACACCAGATTACCTACTGGGATGTAGTGGCTCTCAGATTTAAATAATAGCTACATTGCCTTTAAGAGAAAATAAGAGTAATAATTGAAAAACTGGGGAAACTTTAGCTAGGCTAACAAGGCATGTTGTTTCCTACAAATTGAAATGATAGGTAGCCAGATAGGTGTGAACGCAAAACAGCGTACAAATGAACCCATCTGTTTGTAACCATGTACATTTGGATGCCTTGAGATTAGAACTAAGTGCTATTTCAGGGAAACCCTCCATCTCCTTTGTACCTGAGAAGCATTAGAGTGAGATAAAAAATGGGCCCCCGCTGAATACATAGATCTGATGAAAACTCACGATCGGCAGCGCACCTAATGGGCAGGTAGACAGGGGTGTGACTGTTTACTTAGCCCTGACCATCTGTCAGTGTCTCTCAATGGGATGTTCTTGGAAACAGAAAGGAAAACATCACCTGGCCTTTTGTGTTTCTTTGGTTGTGTGTGCTAGCATTTTGTTCAGAGAAACTTTCAAATGAAAACAATAGTTCCAAACAATACATGCCTTGGAAAAGCAAAAGTGCATGTACTGTTCTGAAGAACTTCCAGGTGGCTAAAATGCTACCAACTCATGTACTGGGGATAAAATGAAATGGAGCAATACACCTTACCAGAGGGAGGAACATTGATTCTCAATGACCACTGTAGCTCTCTATTTCTGTGCTAGAGACTTCTGAGGAGGATTCTGTTTGTTATTGGCAGATTCTATTCCTTTTAGTGTATGTCATGATAGTATCACAGTCATAGACACCTGAAGTAGGAAAAGGTCTTATAGAAGTCATTTAAACTAGTATTATACCTGGTATAGCTGATACTTTTGTGACACCCCCAAAAAGTTACCTCACTTTACCAGAATATCCCAGTGCTAATCGACCTGCAAATACCCACCTTACGTAGCTCCCATCTTGTATAATGGCTTTAGTTGTTAGAAAGATTGTTTTTCATGCTGAGCAATAGTACATCTACTTGTAATCTCTGTGCGTTGACCTGTAATCTGCCACTCAGATCTATGCAGAATAAGCCTGCTACAGAATTACATATGATTTTTAGAAAAGTACAGCTGGGAAGGACCTCAATGTATTTCTTAAAAATATCTTAGGCTAGAAAAGCCTTTCTAAGTTCTGAGAAACGACATGATATGCAACTCAAGACAGATTTTATTCATTTGTTCATTTATTGCATACATATTTGTTGAGCATATATTATTCATCTAGCATTAGAACAGGGGCTGGGATACACTGTTGAATGGTACTGTGTACTTGGGAACTTATATTCTTATCCACAAATATTTGACTGTTCTCTTTAGAAGGGTCACATGGAAATCTTTTCTCCCTTATTCTATCTGTATGTTAAATAATTAATAGTTCCACCTATCTAACTACATTCTGTCTAATTTCCTTCACTGACATTATCCCTTTTTGGTAGTCGATAAATAGGCCTTTAAAATATTTGGAAACTTTCTCATTTATAAAAATTAAGATGCAATGGTAATTAATTCAGTTTTTCTTCTTCTTTTTCCCTAAGCTGCCTAAAATTCATATAACCTGTTCCTAGGACCATTTGCTTTTTACCTTTAATTACTCTTATTGTCAGTTTTTCTACAATTATTAAAATTTAACATAGTATTTAGAATTGGGTAGAAGGATGATTTCTTTTCTTATGCTTGTAATATATCTGTGAGCACATCCTACACTCACAGTGGCTTGATTACCTCTCATGATAGTGGCATTGCCAGAAAATATTTAACTTGTAGTTGACCAATGACTCCAGTTCTTTTCAGCTTTATATATTTTATTAGCTAATTTCATTTCTCTAGTTGTAGGTCTTGGTGTTTTTGTTTTTTTGTATTAAGTATTCTGCTTTAAGTTGTTTCTGTCTTATAAATGACTTCCAAATTTACATCCCTAATTATGTTGAGAAATCCAGATCTATCCACCCAAAGGTCTTCTTAACAATATTACAATATGGAAATCCAAAAAGCATCCATCTTGACATGGACCAAAACAGAAACAAACAGATGATAAACAAAAATTAGCTGGGCATGCTGGTGAGCGCCTGTAGTCCCAGCTTCTCAGGAGGCTGAGGCAGGAGAATCGCTTGAACCCAGGAGGCGGAGATTGCAGTGAGCCGAGATCACATCACTGTACTCCAGCCTGGCAACAGAGCGAGACTCTGTCTCAAAAAAAAAAAAAAAAAAAAAAAAAAAGAAACTAAAAAAACTGCTTCTCCTGTTCTTCTAATTTCCCTCTCAATTGTTTAACACTCCCCCAAATCAATATTTTCCATGATTTCTTTCTTTTGCTCATGCAACCTCTATATATTTTATTACCAAATTCATTGACTTCATCTCTAAAAATAACCTAAATATTTCCATTTTTTTCCACTATAATAATCTTCATCCAAGCCCCATCTTGGTGTGCTCTCTTAAATTACCACCCCTCCCCAACTCATTTCCTTGAGTCCACTTTGGGTCTTGACAATCCATTTATCACAGAGAAGTGAAACTTGTCTTTTAAAGCTTAAATCAAATTATATTATTTCAATCGAAAATAAGGTCCTTCATGATTTGACTTCTGCCTTATTTTTTTCTACTGATTCTTTCAACTAATCCCTGTTTACACTAAGCCACAGCCACTGACCATCTTTCTGTTATTCTAACAGGGCAGCTTTTTCATATTAGACCTTTCATCTGTAATGGTTTTCTCCTGAATCTTTACATGGATACTTCCACTTATCATTTAGATTTCAGTTTAAATGTCACCTCCATAGAAAGGGCTTTCTTAAATTTTTAGTACAAAGTTGCTGTTTGGTGACTATCAAATCATCTTATTTTAGTTGTTTCCATGATATTCATTTCTCACTCATAGTTTTGCATTGACTTATTTCTATATTGTTCATCTCCTCACACTAGAAATTAAGTTCCGTGGAAGCTGAGACCTTTCCTTTTCTGTTCATTTCTGTATCCCTAGAACTGAAGTCACTGCCAGATCAGGCACATAGTAGGCATCAATAACATTTTGATAAATTCATTTTATTTGACTTTGATTCTGTAGTCCTATGTTGCCACTATTTGGAGATCAACTGGAATTTTACTTCTGTCTCCCTGAGTATTGGCAATCCTACTGATTTCAGTTTCACCTGTGGAGCTATTAAGGAATTCACAGTTCCTTTGTCTTGGCCATTAATGAGCTACTGACCTGCGGAGGAGAAGGTACATCCCTTGGGGATACCATTCAATATAGAATTCAATATACAATATATCACTTCAGAATATTTGAGAACTTCTAGTCATCAAAATAATAATAAGTTTCACAAATGGCAGCCTATCCAGATCCAAATATTTGATAACTAAGAGATTAAGTTTTCTAATGTTTTTTTTTTGGAGTTTCTTTAGGGAGTTTTGTTCTTCATAACTGCCTCAGTGTGAGAATAAAGTGTTAGAAATCACTGATCTCAGATCACCCTAGCTCTAGAGTCCTGCCCACTTACTTGTGCTTACTTATGTCATCTTTGGGCTTCAATTATTGTCTATGCTACCTTTTCTACCTGGACTTTGTCGTTTATCATCCTTCCTTTAGGTATCTGCCGATCCACTCTTTTCTCTAGCAAGGATTTTGCTCCCTCCGTGTGAACTCATTTCATGTAGCAGGCCCTTGATCATCTACAATTTCTCTCCCCATCTGGACTTAGCTTTGCCTTGGAGGTCCTCTCTCAATACTGGAAGGCTGTGATGGTCTCTCCGTGTCAGCTTTCTGTGGGTCTTCTCTTCATTGTGTAAACTAAAGATGGCTGTCCTGTGCCCTGCTCATTATGGCAGTGATGTGAAGACGACTCCTTCCCTGCAGTGCTCATGGCACTCACTGCAATTTGCTCTGCTAATGCTGACCTGTTTTATTTATTTATTTATTTATTTTGAGATGGAGTTTCACTCTTGTTGCCCAGGCTGGAGTGCAATGGCACAATCTCGGCTCGGTGCAACCTCTGCTTCCCAGATTCAAGCGATTCTCCTGCCTCAGCCTCCCAGGTAGCTGGGATTACAGGCATGCGCCATCATGCTTGGCTAATTTTTTTTTTTTTTTGTATTTAGTAGAGACAGGGCTTCACCGTGTTAGTCAGGCTGGTCTCGAACTCCTGACTTCAGTGATCCACCTGCCTCAGCCTCCCAAAATACTGGGATTACAGGCCACTGCACCTGGCTCATGCTAACCTTTTATTGATAAGGAAATCCTGAGAATGAGACAGAGAGAGGCCTTAAATTCACTTTGGCTTTCATCTGCCAAGACAAAAACCAATTTGCCCAAAGTCGCCAAAACAAACCAAACAAAAAACCCAACTAATATTTTCTTAGCTTCCGGACTTATTGGCCAGAGTTGACTTGTTAGTGGCCACGACACACTCTGAAACAACTATGATTATTTTAGGAACTGATTGAATACATGGTAAGAAAAGTAAAGTTCATTTCCAATTATACATATTTTCACTTTTGAAATGAGAAACCTGTTTCTATGAAAAGCAATTTAGATATGCCCAACTTTCTTGGGACTAGTTTAAATGATTATTTAGCCTTCAATATATTTTTTTAAAAGGCTGAAATAATCAAGTCCTTAAAATTCAAGACAGATGATGACAATTTAGAAACTCATGAAGATGTTTATGGCAGACTGTCTGCATTTCATTCGTGAACATGGATCAAGGTATACTATAAATGCAAAAATTGTCTGAGAGACTGGTTACTCTAGCTGGGTTAAGAGATTGACTTTATTATTGTTTTTAATCGTACATTAGGACAGAGAAGATAAAACAGAGTAAAATAGAGACAGAGAGATAGAAAGACAAAGAAGTAAGTGAGTAGAGAGTGAACCATGTAGGCTGGCTGCTAATGGGGTGGTAATTCACACCCAACTTATAAGTGCCAGTATAAGTCATGCTTGAGAAATGATTGGATAGATTTAAAGAGGGTCCGTCATTATTCCTTATTATTTCATTCATGTATTCACTTAACATGTATATAGTATCAACTATATGCCAGGTTTTCTGTTAAGTACTAAGAATAGAAGAATTAATGGTATAGTGTTTGACCGAAAAAAAATACTCCCAGGTTAGGCTGGGCATGGTGGCTCACACCTACAATCCCAGCACTTTGGGAGCCCGAGTTGGAGGATTGCTTGCAGCCAGGAGGTTGAGACCAGCCTGGGCAATAAAGCAAGACCCTGCCTCTACAAAAATAAATTTAAAAAAAAATTAGCCAGGTCCAGTGGTACACATCTGTACTTCTAGCTATTTGGGAGGCTGAGGTGGGATAATAACTTGAGCTGAAGAGTTCAAGGCCGCAGTGAGCTATGATCATGCCGATGCACTCCGGTCTGAGCAACAGAGCGAGACTCTTGTCTCTTTAAAAAAACAAAAAACATGACGGGGCACGGTGGCTCATGCTTGTAATCCCAGCATTTTGGGAGGCCAAGGTGGGTGGATTACGAGTTCAGGAGATCGAGACCATCCTGGCTAACACAGTGAAACCCTTTCTCTACAAAAAATACAAAAAAATAGCCATGCTTGGTGGCACGTGCCTGTAGTCCCAGCTACTCTGGAGGCTGAGGCAGGAGTATCACTTGAACCCGCGAGGCAGAGGTTGCGGTGAGCCGAGATCGTGCCAATGCACTCCAGCCTGGCAACGGAGCAAGACTCCATCTCAAACAAACAAACAAACGAACAAAAAACCTTCACAGTGTGGTGGGAGAATCAGACATATTATTTACCATTATATGTTATATATATAAATATTATGTGTATATATTAGGATTTGTGTGTGTGTGTGTGTGTGTATACACACACACATACTGTGAGGAGCATTGTAAGAGAGATATATTTGTGTTATATTTGTTATTAAGGGATTATTCAATGATAGGACATACATGATCTTTGAACTCCCAGAGTTTATAATCTTGAGTTGAGATATTCAAGATCAGTTAAGGAGTCAGTAGTCAGCACTATGATAGGAGAAGGCCTGGGTATTATAGGAACATACAGAAGGGAATTTTAATCCTAAATTATGGAAATAGAGTAGAATTGGGAATCAGCCAGAACAAAAATGAACCTATGATAGAGGATCCTATGATAGAGGATGAAGAAACTAAGGCTTTCTTGGGGAAGAAGGGATGCTGAGAAAAGCTTCTCAGAGGAGATGGTCCTTGGGCTATGCCCCGTGGTTAAATCAAGGGGCAGACAGGTCCTTGATAATATCAAAAAGGAAAGGAAACAAGCACTCAGAATTGCTCAAGTCTCTTCCACTAGTTACATCTCTTTAAAGCATTGCAGGTTCTGTTTCCACAAGGGGCCAGACCTTCCTCTTACCTTTGGATGAAAGATGAGGCAGTGTTCCTCAGAACATCTCAGACTCTCAGTGGTCATCCCTAAAAGCCTCTTAAAGTGGCACTGGGAGGGAAATGATCCTAACATCTGTTTTGAACAAATAGAAAATTGCTGTTTGTAAGGTTTGATCTGAAAGACAAACCCCCTCCCTTTCCATTGGGTCCACTCAGTTTCCATTGGGTCTTACTCAATTTGTGTCAGAACCTCCAAGGGCTGAATGGATTGTGCTGTAAATTGAACCTCAGGTTCCATTCTGAGTACTTGAAATGTGACACTCCATCCACTAAGCCCTCCTGCTTGGGCTGTTTGTCGATTCTAATGTGTTGAAATATATCTGCAGCTCTAGGTGCTGTCTCCGCCCAAGTCCGGAAATGCAGTTTTGATCAAATCTCATAATATGGGGAGATGTTGAAGATTAAAACCTATTGAAAGCAAGATACAGAGGAAAATTTAATAACCTGAAAAATGGTTACAGAAGAGTGTGGCTTTATTTTCAGCTGTCTTTTTCGTGTACTTGTTTCCAACACAGGGTGAGTTTTGATGAGGGCCACTCTTGGGACAAGTATGGTTTCACTTCGTTTCCTCTCTTTGTTGACGGGGCTCTGGTGGAGGCAGGAATGGAGACCCACATCATGACGTGAGTACTTCTTTTGCTGTGACAGGGAGAAGACAAGAGACACTGGTTCTACTTTCACTGAGGCCTTGGATTTTTCCCAGGGAACCCTACACCAAAGTGGTCCAATCTCTGGGTCAAAATTTCCTCATCTGTAAAATGGAAATACTTATTTTTATACCTACAAACTCAAAAAGCTACTGCCAGGATTAGAGAGGCTAGGGTCCTAATTGCACAGTCAAGGTTTCTAGTAGAATTTAAAGAATTATAGCAAATTCCCATTTATTTGAAACCCAAGCAAACAGAAAACTTATGTCATTAGGTGGTTTTTTTCTCTTTCTGAAATAGTCTAGTGGGAGATAAGGAGCAGGGGCAGGGATGGAGGGAGCAAAACAAAACAGTCAGCTTATTGAAATCAGAAAATATTGTAAGAGATGTCTCTTTCTGTCTCTCTCTCTCTCTCTCACACACACACACACACACACACACAAACACATACAGACACACACTCCACAGTTATTTCACTTCAGATTATTTCACGTAAATTTTTTCTATACTCTTTTATAATGAGATTTAATCTTAGAAGTTGATCACCTGTGTTTATGTGTGCACATGTGTACATGGTGAGTGGGTAACCGTAATCCTCCACCAACCAATACTGTCCCCCACCTCCCCCACTCCCAATTGGCAGGAGCACCTTACACCTTAGCTCTTCACTGGACAGAGTGGAGTGTTGTTGGGCAAAATTAAGGGATATTTGCTATAGTGTGGGGTTGGCACAGAAGGGCTCATAGAGTGCATCTGTGCTGGTTCGGTGGAAGGGTGTATGATCTTCCTACTCTTAGGGACACTGCTCTTGATTTAACTTTTGTGCACATAGATTTCTTTATAGTTTGAATTAGTCATTTTCCAATGGTGATGGACTTGGAAGAAAGGCCAGTCTAGGAGCCAATAAGTGATCAGTTATAAAAAAAATTCTTTATAATTGTATTTGTGCAATTTTGATCAAATCTCATAGTTTGGCCCCATTCTCATCTATGAGGCCTATTTGAACTCATTGCATCTTCTTTTGGGCATTACTTTGAACAACATTACGTGTATGCCAATCTCTACATGACCTGGTATTCCCTAGCAAGTTTAAGGCCACAGCTTAAGTTCTGTGTTCATCTAATCTTAAATGGTAATAATTTTTTTCTCAGCTTCAGATGGAGTTTAGCTGGTCACATGGATATGAGGGAGACTGACCTCAGAGCCAAACCATTTACTGAAAAGACGAGATAGCACTTCTGTTTTCCTTTCCTCCTGGCCAAGACTCCCTAAGAGCTTGACAGAACTTCTGTGCCTGTTTTATCTTCTTATCAAGATACTTAGAGAATAGAGCATAATTGTTTTCTTATAGAGGATCTTTTTATGAAATTAAGATGGATCTTGGAAGTATTCATCAAAATGAGTATAAACAATTCAAGCTATCTGTTTTAACATTTTGTTATATTCAGAGTTTCTTTTGTATGAAAACAACACAGATTTTGTCAGGACTCTTCAGATAGCTGGACAAGCCCTAGAAGGGTTGCCAAGAGGTTATTTCTGTCTCTATTCTAAATTTGAAAACGGTATTGAAACCAACTGGCCTACTAGGGTTGCCCAGTTGCAGAATGGCAATGGCAAAGATTGAAACAGGAGTTTTAAAATATTACGTATTTCTGTAGGAACTGTGAAGACAGGGAGTCCATTTGGGGACAAGAATGCTTAGCTTTGCCGTTGAATTGAAAACTTATTAATAAAGTAGGTCATTCAAATACTGTATCCTTCCCCTTTCTATTAACCCTGATTCTCTCTTTAGCTCCGTGTGGTCAGGGAGAAAACACAGCCACTCTGAGGTTCTGTTGCTTTCTCTTATACATTGATTTGGAGAATTTATTTATTTAACAGTTAGAGAGCTTCTAATATATATCAGACCTTGTTAGAACTTAGGAGATTTTACAGAGGCAAATGAAATTCTTTGTCTGCAAGGAGCTCTCAGACTAAAGTGGTGAGAGTAAGTGGGGATAAAGTAATCATCATGGTACCCTAGTTATACAGCCAGGAGATAGCAGAGGAAAACGAAGACTTCACACACACAGTAGGTGACAATTGAGTTGGTCTGGAAGTTTTCATAGCAGTTCACAAGTGGAAAACGATATAATAGAGAATGAAATGTAAGTTCCAAGAAAGCATAGATTTTTAACAGTTTTATTCACTAATATAAACTCAGTGCCAAAAACAAGGATTGGCACGTTGTAGGAAGTCAGTAATCATTGAATGAATGAATGATTCCAAGGCAAAGGAAAGAACACAGACAAAGGTAAGAACCATGAAAGAGGGTGGCTGGGTGTTAAGAGAGTAAGACTATGAAAGTTTTTAGGTCACATTTAGAAATTTGACCTGTATCCAGAGTGATATTTTTGAAATTAAAAGATCTCATCAAATCACCAGTTTTCTTAAAACCCATGGAGGCCTTTCCATTGCCTTTAGGATAGAGTGTGAACTCATAGAATGGCCTACAAGTATCTATATTGACCACCTGCTTGGAGCTTTTTCTCCAACCCCCCTGACCTGACGACCCTTTTCTGATGCACTGGTGCCTTCCTGCCCCCAGGTTCTTTGTATCTGCCAGAATGGGCCTGTCCTCCCTACTTAAACAACTAAATTTCTAAGTATCTTTCTGATCTCAGCTTAAATATCAGTTCTCATAGTCTGCCAGATCAGGATGGGTTCCCACGCTATATGTTATCTGGCCTTATTTATTTTTTCCTTCACAGCACTTTAGATAATAAATATTAATACAAAGGGTATTAGTTGTTGAATATCTTTCCCCTCCGTCTTCATCTACCCTTAAGACAGACATGTGGATGCACACACATGTGCACATGTGCACAGACATCCCTGCATGTGACTTTAAGTTCCCATGAAGGAGGATCTTTGTGTATCTTGTTCTTTCAGTGCCATATATTTACCAAGCTTGTGCTAACATGGAGGATTTAACAGTATATATGTACTGGATAAATGAGTTATTAAATGGAAGAATCAAATGACTTCTAAAAATCTTACCTTTGTTGTGATTGTTGTGATTTTTCTGGCCCATGGCTCTAGCATGTTAGGAAATTGATTGTAGATCTCTAGAGATTCTGAAATGCTATGATCAGAATGCAGTAGGTGCAAATCATGGGGACTGGGGTTGGATAGGAATCAGAGCAGACTGCATGTGTGTGTAGAGGTGTCTATATGGAGGTTATGATGCATTGGCATGGAATGGCATGTGGGCACAAAAGGGCAGCTAGAGAATGAGGCGCTTACTGGGAACGATTCTGATTTCCTCCACCTTTCACAAGAATCTGCCCAATTTCCACTTTTCCTGGAGGCCAGTGCTCCAGGAACATGGACACTTCTAACACTGTAGCTTTGCAGGAGGATTTACATGGGAGACAGTCCCCAGAATGGAGGCCTGGGACTTGGCTACCTTTATTGCTCTTTTTACTACTGTCTTTTCAGATGTTATTATTTAAACATCCCCCTGGTAACTGTGATGGGAACCAACTAGTCTAGCCTAATTCAAAATGAAATGTGACCGTTCTTATTAGTTAAGGCTGAGGACAGGCTGATTGACAAGCTGGAGAGCCTATTGCAGTCTCAGGTAGTGGCTCTCCAGATGATGAGATGCCTGTGGCTGTTGCAGCACTTGGGCCTCTTTGGTCCACTATTTCATGAAAGGCTGTTTGCCCTTTGATTAGCACTTTAAAGAGAGCTTTTCTTTAGCTTGACTCAGATGTGGAATCAGATAGAAAAACACTGCTTTCCTGCATCCTCAAAGCTATGTTTGAAATTCTTTCCTGATAAGAAATGTTAGAACCAATTGTCTATGATTTAGCTATACTTTTACAGGGGCCAAAGAGAACCTGGCAGCTTCCTAGAAAAAAAAATCTTAGAAGAGAGAAGCACAGCTTCCCTGAAAGAGATCAGATACTTCTTACCATGAGTGAATGTCTAAAAAGCTTAAGGAGAATTTAGTCTGATTTGGAGGAACCCAGTGAAGACCTTGCAGCCAGCTTGTGACTATTCAGCATCTTTTGTTTGTTTGTTTGTTTGTTTGTTTTTGGTGCCAGGTATCACATTGAGAACTTTTTCAAACTTGATTTTATGGAAATCTCCCAACAACTCTGGAAGGTAGATAGGACTGGCATCATTGGGCAGATGAGGATGCTGAGGCTCAGCTCACATGTTCATAAAAAGGCAAAATAAGAGCAAGGAATGTGAATTTCAAGCTCCAGGCTTGGAGGTAAAATTTGAAGGAAGGTACTATAATTCTCTAAGGTTTGTTCAGTCAAGGAGTACCAAGGTGTGTGGGGAAAGAGTGGCAGTATACCAGTTGTTTACCTAGTATGATGAGTGCCTGCTGTGCTGCCAGATACCAAGTCACAGCAAACCTAGTTCTTGATGTTAATTCACAATCCACTTGAAAAAGTATGATAAATATATGAAATAATTAGGTAATGATTAAATGGTAAAGTATGGTATAAATGTGTTTTGTTGTTGTTTGTTTGTTTGTTTGAGGCAGGGTCTCACTCTGCCCAGGTTGGAGTGCAGTGATGCGGTCATGGTTCACTGCAGCCTTGACCTCCCAGGCTCAGGGGTCAAGTGATACTCCTACCTCAGCCTCCCAAGTAGCTGTGACTACAGGTGCTTGCACCACTCCCGGCTAATTTTTGTATTTTTTATAGAGGTGGGGTTTTGCCATGTTGCCCAGGCTGGTCTTGAATTCCTGAGCTCAAGTGATCTGCCCACCTCAGCCTCCCAAATTACTGCAATTACAGGCACGTGAGCCAGTGTGCCTGGCCAGTATGGGAAACATTTTAGTTGCCATTAGATATCAAAGATGTGCTCGAAGACAGAGTGGCTATAAAGGGGTTCATGGCTATAGAGAGAAGAGGGAGCAAGGACATTCCTGGTGGGTGGAACAGTGTGAGCAGACATGGAGTGGTAGGAATGTGCCTGGACAGTAGAGGAAAGTGAGAGGTGAAAAGGGCTACAGATACCTTTGGCTAGGGCCAATTGCCTTGTTGACTCCTCTTATAAATCCAATTGTAATTGGCATAAATCTCTGATTAATTGTTCTACCAGCAGAACTAACAGCCAAAGTGAAAGGGAGAAAGATCATTTTGCTTAGAAAATTATGCAAACCCCAAACCTGCAGAGGTTTTTTTTTCTTTTTTTAAATGAAGCCTTTTCCACTTAAAAAACTGTGACCACATGCCTAGCAGGGATCATTCTTTTAAATACAGCCTTAGCACAACGCAGAGGCTCAGCACTGAGCTTAAATGCATTGTTTAGCCTCTAGTAACTGCATCCGATAAAGTCGTTGAAAATGAACCAGAGCTGCTTCCATTGATCTGTTTTTCAATTCTCTGTTGTTTGCTGGAAGAGCCTGATTTTACTTTGCCCAAAGTAAGTCATTCGAGTAATCGGCAAATCCGGTGGAACTCCCAAGTCATCACCTCTCAGGCTGGCTGCTTGATTCATAACCTTCAGATTGTCACCAGGCTTGCCAGCAACTTGGAGGCACACTCTTGTTTGTGCCAAGGAACACAAAAGCAGAATCCATGCCTGCAGAGGGGGTATTGGATGATGGTAGGGTATACTGGGGACTGGCAGCAGCCTGGAAGGAAAAAGCTTATTTTGATCAATGGATTGCTGTGTGGGCTCAGGAGGAGGGATGGTGTGGTGACTGAGAGCATGGGCTTTGGAGATTCACTTTCCAGGGAAAATGCTCAGCTCACTGTTTACCACCTATGTGACTTTAGTGCCTTGCTTCACTCTGCTCTGAGCTCCCATTTCCTCATGTGGATGTGAGGACTAAGTGAAATAATAACCTCTATTGAAGAACATTGGAGATGTTGGTAATCTCTGGGATCTAATGATCAAGAAACAGGCCACTTGCAGGGAAGAATTTTGGCCAACTAGAGCAGGGGTCAGCAGACTTCTGTAAAGGGCCACACAGTAAAGATTTTAGGCTTGCTGGCCAGAGGGCTTTTGTTGCAACCACTCAATCCTTCTATCCTAGTGGGTGAAAGCAGCCATAGACAGTATGGAGACGAGTGGGCATCTGTTCCAATAAAACTTTATGAACACTGAATCTTGAATTTCATATAATTTTCACGTGCATGTCATAAAATACAATTCTTCACTTGCTTTTCCCCCCGAAACATTTAAAATGTAAAAATAACTCTCAGCTTGTGGGCCGTCCGAAACATAAAGCTGGCCAGACATGGCCCATGGGTTGTAATTTGACCCTGAACATGAATGCCCATGGGGTTTTATCCATTGTAAATATATTAAAAATATCATTTGAATTTTTGACACAGTTTTTACATATTTCCCCTATCTATAAATTGCTTCTCCAATTGCGTTGCCTAATGAAGTATTGAAAATATACTTTTTATGAAATGGCTTAGAAGTTTCCTTATTTCTTTAAAAAAGTTTTATTGAGGTATAATTGATATATACAAAATTGCACATATTTATTGTATACCTTTTGATGAGTTTGGATGTATATGTACACCCATGACCATCACCACAATCGTGGTTACTAAACATATCCCATCACCTCCAAAAATTACCTTCTGTTCTTTTGTGAGTTTTTTTGGGTAAGAACATTTAACATGAGTTCTGTCCTCTTGATGTATTTTAAAGTGTACAATAATGTATTGCTAAATACAGGCACTATATTGTACATCAGATTTCTAGAACTTACTCATCTTGCATAATTGGAGCTTTATGCGCATTGAAGAACTCTTCATTTTCCCCTCCTCCAGCCCCTGGCGATTATTATTCTATTCTCTGCTTCTATGAGTTTGACTATTTTAGATACCTTATGTAAGTAGAATCATAAAGTATGTGTCCTTCGATGATTGGCTTTTTTCACCTAGCATAATGTCCTCTTGGTTCACCAATGTTGTCATAAATGGTATATTCAGCTTTTGTTAAAAAAAAATAAAAAACACTCCTCATTTCTTATCAAAACCCCATATAAAAGTCTCACCTCTTTCAGGAAGCCCAAGTTCTTTCTCATTTCCTTATATTGAATTCCTTTCATGGGGCTCACAGTGACTCACAGGTGTATCTTGCTTGGTGTGTAATTTTTCCAATGGAGCTCACATTTGCAAAATCAGAAACATCTGGCAGCACTAAGGCCAACACCCTGTAGTCCAACATTCTCCTGAAGCTGCATGGCAACTGCCCACTTTGGACAGGATATGCTGTTTCTGCCCCACCCCTCACCTGGTGTACACATGTCCTCTCCGGCTGCCCTGTTTCACTCCTTGTTCATTGAAGTTGCCCTCCTGCTCTGGTAAGATTTTAAATTTGTGATTCACAATTTGGATTCTATATCTGCAATTTCATAACTATATTATTGTCTTACAGGTTTTTGTTGACATTTAAGAAGTACAGAATAATGCAAAGAATAATATTACAAAGCTTGTGTACCCACCACCTGAAATTAATAAATATTAATCTTTATCACTTTGATTCAGATTTTTAAATAAAATATACAGGAAATCCTAGGTAGAGTTGATATTTTCATTATTGTCCATCTCAGACTTATTATCCTTACTCCTTCCACAAACCCTTCTAGAACATATGTTGACACTTTTAGCACTTATGTATTCATAGAAATATATGTGGTATCACTTTATATGTCTTTTAAATGTATAATTTATAAAAATAATATTCTTCTACATGATTTTTTCTGTCAATATTATCTATCTGGGGTCATATCCATCTGGTCCAGGCACTTTTCATGCTATATGGCATGTTGTCATGATACAAATATGCACAATTTATGTATCTATTTTCTTATCAATGGAAATTTAGGTTATTTCTAGCTATGTGCTCTTACAAGCAGTATTACCACATCTTTATGTATGCCTCCAGGTACATACATGGAAGAAGTTCTCTGAGTTGCAAGCCAGAAGTGGAATTGGTGGGTCATGGTGAATTGGCATTATCACAAATAATGCACCCTTACTATGCACCAATAATGCAATAATAATTATTGCACTATTTTCTGATAGTTTTACATGTGGATTTTCTTTGCAGATAGAATGCCAGGGCTTTTTATTTGTTCTGTAAGATTGAGGAGGCTTGCAACTGTGTCTTATTTATTATCTCCCATAGCACTGAACATAACTGTCCTTGTGCATAGGTGATGCTCAGCAAATATATGGTGAGTAAGTAATTCTATTGGACTCGATGACAAACTATTTAAGAACAGGTACTGAACTTTATACTTTTTCTGATTCTTTTTATTTTTTGGTTCAAGAATTGACACAAAGTAGGAAACTGAGAAGTGTCATGACATTTTAATGACGTAAGAAAACACAGTGTCCCTCTTTCCCTTCCTCTCTTATAGCTCTTTAAATTTCCCTATCTTAGCCAGGTGCAGTGGCTTACGCCTGTAATCCCAGCACTTTGGGAGGCTGAGGTGGGCGGATCACCTGAGGTCAGGAGTTTGAGACCAGCCTGACCAACATGGTGAAACCCTGTCTCTACTAAAAAATACAAAAATTAGCCGGGCGTAGTGGTGGGCGCTTGTAATCTCAGCTACTTGGGAGGCTGAGGTGGGAGAATCACTTGAAACCAGGAGGCGGAGTTTGCAGTGAGCCGAGATCATGCCACTGCACTCCAGCCTGGGCAATAAGATTGAGACTCCTTTTCAAAAAAAAAAAAAAAAAATTCCCTTTCCTCCTGTCTAAATCCCATCTCAAATATCCATCTTCTCCCTTGTTTCCATTTCTTAGAGTCTCTGTCATTGCTCAACTCCAGACTCATCTTCTACAGGTTTGCAGACCACATTTTCTCACCCACAGTTATGGACCTTAAACTTTCAAGCCCATTACAGGGATTTAGTTAGTTTTGAGAAAAGAATCAAAGTTGTTTGGACTAGGGTGATTTATTTTTATTCATTTTAGAAATCATCTTTCTTCCTTTTGCTTCTTCTCTTTCAATGCTTTTTAGTCTCTTTCTCGGTATTCCTTCCACCCACCTCTTCCCCCCATATTTATTTTCAAGCCTTTTAATCTTTGCCGCTTTCCACCACCTTGCCAATCATTGTATTGTGTAACTAACACAGGCTCCACTTGCAGGATTCTTGCTGTTGATCCCCTGCCTATTTCTATTAAGGTCTAGTTCATGTCTGGCCTTTGCTCAGTGCAATTCGCCCTGTAGCCACTGACCTCTTTTACCACAATCCCATCTACACCCTAATGGGAAAACAATCAGGTGGCATGGACACACACCAATAGCCAAGAATGTGGCCTGAATTTCTGGAGACCAACAGCTGTTGTCTGCTGATGTCTGGCCTTGCCACAACTATGCTCTTTCTGCTTTGATTTGAAATCTGTCCTCAGCAGCTTCCTTCATGGAGGGAGGGAAAGGAGGAGGGCTTTTGGAGGCAGAGGCAAGAGGAGGCATGGGGAGCCAGGCCTTTCAGAGAGAACTGAACTCTTACGGGAACATTTAAAAGAGGATTCGGGAGTCCACATGAATCAAGTGTTGCTATTACAAGAACATTTATTATTTCTTTACTCAACAATACGTATTGATAGCTTACTACAAGGCAGGCACTGTTTTAAGAGTTCTAAAAGCTGGGCTAGGGCATAAACAAAATAGTCAAGGTCACTGTTAAGAAGTTTATATTTTAAAAGCCACTTCCGTCCTCAGGAGAGGAAAGATCAATTTTGAATGAGCTTTATTTCAGCTCTGGCATTCATGGAATCAGTTCTATAATCCAATTCTGAGCTTTTTAGATGATGGTGGTGCTGCTGCTGCTGGTGGTGGTGGTAGTGTGTGTATCTGAGTAAAAAAAAAGAGAGAAAAAATTGGGGGAGATAGATAGTGCTAAGGCCTAAGGACTTCAGGGTACCTCTAACTTCCAAAGATTCTAACCCTGGCTTCAGTTTGATTTTTGCTTTTTGCCTAGCCTGAGAAAGAATAACATGCCAATGAATCAAAGGAACATCACAGAATATTAAAAGCATTACCTCCAGTGAGGCTTTTATTTTCTTATCTACAGATTTTTTTAGTTTTCAAATTTTTCATGGTGAGAGTGCATTATTTTTATAATGAGAAAAAGGGAAATCATTTATCAAAATGATAAATTTAAAATGACATTTAAAAAAATCATCTCCCAGATAATGAAAGGGAGGGGCTGCATTTGAGTTTATCGTGATGATGATGTGGGTCACTCTTACTATCCCTTTGAGGTTGTGATCTGGAGGAAGAAAGAGCCTCAACTGTGTACCATCACTTCCCAGTGCTAACCAATGCCCTGATGAAATTAATACTAAATCATTTCAAATAAACATACTACTAGAACCCAATAAGAGGTAAGAATGGGAAATAGACAAATTCTACTTGTAAAATAAAATTTCAGGAAATTGCTAAATAGTGGCTTTGCTGAAACAGTTCTCTAAATTTCTTCAAGGTCATCTGGTTAATTTATGCTGCATTTGTAAGTTATTGTGTATTTTAAAAATTAATGAAAGATTTAATTATAGCAGGGTTGCCTGTGACCTTTTGTGAAATGACTTCATCATAAATCTGCAGGCATTTTAGAACTGTTTTCCAGGTTTGTAATAATTTGCTCTCAAATTAATGACATCCAGCCAATAAAAGGAGTTGAAGCTGGGTGAAAGGATTGAGTCGGGATTTGTGGTTACCTAGCAATGGCTAATTCTGAGTCCTGGATGGAGGTGGTAGAGGAGATGGTGTATGACTTACCGGAATCCACAGCATGTTTAACTATTTGCTTAGATGAATGAGAAATAAATCCAGTGTGTCAATAGGGAAAAGTTGTATGTAGCCAGAGTGGGTCACTGGAGAGCAGTTGATTACAGTTCATTTATCTACATATGAATGTAGGGAAACCCCTGGACCAATGTGAGAATTTCTCTTCTTCCCTTACTTCTAGCAGGGGTTCTTTATTTGTAAATTGAGGGTCTTTGCCTGCCCTCAGCTTGCTGGCTACCCATGAAACCCATTTTAGACTCTAGCACCCTAGTATTTCTGACTTTCACCCACGCAAGTGGCTCAATGAGCAGCATAGTTAAGCTGTCTCTGGATAGGAGTAGGCTCATTTCATCTTTGTCCCTGTCATTCTGATGATTCATTTGATCCAATAAAGTGAGGGGAAAGGCTGTGCAGGGGAATGCCACGTCTTAGCACATCAAAGATCCTCTGTCTTAGAAGAAACTGGTAGTGCACATCTGTAGTTACAGAATGGCAGGCTGGAGTTTGGAAAATGCAGAGCACCCTTTAGGCGCAGGAGCCTGGGAGAAAAGGCAGTGAAATCTGGAAAGTAAGTCTTGGCTGAAGCCTTTCCTAGTTAACTGCAGTCCTGGATGTGAATCACTTCTCTACTCTGCATTCCTCAAGTTTTCATGGTGCTGCGGTCACATATGGCACACCATGACTCTGCCTGCAAGCTGAAAGTTTCCCATGAAGAGCAGTCAGCTTGGAAGAAAGAGCTGGCTGTCAGGAGACTTGGGTTCCAGTTCTTTGTGTCCTTGAGCAGGCCTTAGTTTCCCCAGCTAGCATGTGAAAAGGTTGGTCAGAAGCTCATCCCTAAAGACCCCTCCAGCACTGAAAGTTTATAATTCCGTTTGTTCTTTTGTATGCCTCAGGGATTCCCAACTGGAGGCCAAGCCAATAAAGACTCATAGCTCAGAGTCAAGTACATAGTTCTTCATGCAGTAGATGCTTTAGCCGTTGAGACAGATAGGGTCATAACTGGAACTTTCTAGATAACCTCTTCTCTGCAGATTTATCATTTTTTCCTCCAACTGTACTTTCAGTTTTATATATTTCAAGGCATTTCTGCCTTTTATGCAAACAGGCTATTAGGAGCTGGAGGTAAGAGGATCCCATTGCCCATACCTCAGTGCCAAACTGTGCAGTTAAATGATTGCTAATGAGTCATGAAGGACTTAAAAAAGAGTAACAGCCTTGCTGAAAACACACATTGCTGAGAATTGTTTTAGAATGGTTGTTGCAAATGCCTAAGTTTGACTCCTGGCTTCATCATTTACTTGCTGTGTAACCTTGTCGGATGAGTTATTTAACTTTTTTGAACCTCAGTTTCCTCATCTGTTAAATGGGAATAATGAATAAAATGAGATGATCCCTGCATAGTGGTTAGCATACCCTCAGTGTTCAATAATTTTTCACTAATATTAGTAATATTGTTGTTATTATTTTTGAGACGGAGTCTCGCTCTGTCACCTAGGCTGCAGTGCAGATCTCAGCTCACTGCAACCTCTGCCTCCCGGGTTCAAGCAATTCTCCTGCTTTAGCCTCCTGAGTGGCCGGGATTACAGGTGCGTGCCACCACGCCAAGCTAATTTTTGTATTTTTGGTAGAGACGGGACGGCTTTTCACCATATGAGTCAGGATAGTCTTGAACTCCTGACCTCATGATCTGCCCATCTTGGCCTCCCAAAGTGCTGGGATTTCAGGTGTGAGCCACTGCGCCTGGCCTAGTAATATTAATTATTATTGTTATTTGACTGAGATCTGCTGATCTACTGTTTGCAAAGTCTTATGAGTATGGATCATGGGGATATAAAAGCATAAGGCACACTGTCTGCCCACAAAGTTCTTAGACATCCAGCAAAGACAATGTAAATAATCATAATATGTAACTCTACTAATAATTGTTTAAAATTATTAATTTGTTAATTTATAGCAATCACTATAAAATACAACTCAAAAGCGTGTTAGATACTGCTATCATCCTCATTTTGCACATGAGGAAAGTAAGTTTAAAGTGTGTAAGGAACCCTCTGTAGCTCCAGGATTGGGGCTCTCATCTCGGCCATCTAATATGAAAACTTTTGTGCTTAAGCACTTTATTCTACAGCCACTCAGACAATAAATATGTGACAAGCACCTGTGATGCATAAGGCACAACTTATGTGAGTTGCAAAGTTCTAAGAAGTTAAAATCTAGCAAAGAGAATAAGACACTTATGTACATATGCTATGATTTTTGATACATTTTGGAAGTGCTGTGGGTCATACCCAAAATACAGATAAAATGCTACAGAAATTCAGAGGAGAGTGATTTTATTTTCTTCTGAGGATGGAAAAGAAATAAGGAGGAAAGATCAGAGAGGACATAATAGAAAGGTAGTATTTGAATTACAACTAAAAGGAATAACCTACCAAGAAAATAGAATAATCTCAAAACCTGTACAGTTTTGTGATTATATAGTATAAAGACTATAAAATATGCAAGGAGAAATGAAAGGTTTCCAATCATAGGAAAACAATAGACCAAGTAGTCCAACCTCACTTAGAAACCAATAGACCAAGTAGTCCAAAGGTTAGTATGATTTTGAATATTGAATAACATTATTAGAAGCTTGATTTAAAGCAGCAGTCACCAACCTTTTTGGCACCAGGGACTGGTTTTGTGGAAGACATTTTTCCATGGGTGAGAGTGCAGGTGGGGGGTGTTGATTTCGGGAAGAAACTGTTCCACCTCAGATCATCAGGCATTAGTTAGATTCTCATAAGGAATGCACAACCTAGATCCTTTGCATGTACAGTTCATAGTAGGGTTCACGCTGCTATGAGAATCCAATACCACAGCTGACCTGACAGGAGACAGAGTTTAGGCAGTAATGCTCACTCCCTAGCCACTCACCTCCTGCTGTGTGGCCCTGTTCCTAAACATTTAATGTATTTCAACATATTGACCATACACTGAGCCAAATACAATGTCTAGACTACTTTCAAAGAGCTGATTATCATTGAAACCACATTCTCTTTAAATATTTGCAATTAAAATAGAGATTTTAAATAAAATGATTGTAATGAAAACAAAGAATAAAAAACTTCAGAGTTTTTTATATTCTGTATGACTTCCATGCCCATACTCACATTAATGAATTTGTATGCCTTTGAAAAGAAAAAGGAAGAAACCTCATACATTTGGAAACAAAACCGTGAGTTCTTTATGAATCATTTTGTTTCTTAAAGAGGAAATAAGGATGGTCTCTAGAAAATGTTTAGATTTGAAATGCTTTTCTCCTGCCCCTTTTATCCTCCAATCAAAACCTACTACCTATATTTTGACCTAAGGCTTACAGAATGAGTAGGAGTTAGACAAGACAAGGTGTGGGGTAAGCCATCCCAAGAAGAGGAAAAGCATGTTGAAGCTGTGTCTCTTGATGCAGAGGCTTCTAGCCTGAAGACTGACAGTCCAGTCAAGGCAGTAACAGAAAGAAGAAACTCAGGAAGGGGCTGGCAGAGTCAGCTTCACCCTGCTCTGTTTCTGAAGATGTTAGTCTGGCAGATGGAAATGGGACAGTTGGTGGTTAGAAGAACTCGAGTTGCAGGCACTGGAGTCTCTGAGGACAGAAAAGAAGGACGTCCCAGTTGTGAGTCAATGGCAAATCAAACTCAATAATATTATCTTAATTGAGTTTGATCAAAGATGCACTCAATAGTCAGCCTGCAGTGAAGTCCACTAATATAACTCCCAAAGCACTGTTTGTTCTTCCTTTTCGACGTTTTTTAGTGGCTTCCTAGGAACAAATTCTGATTCTTTCTTGAAGGATTGTGGTCAACCATCCTCTTCTTGAAACTTCTCTCAGCTTTCATAACTATGCATAAAAGTTGGCATAATTGGGAGGCTACAAAAGAATCAAATGACTAGGCAGGCGAGAGTCAAGTAACCCAGAGCTGCTCTCCTATAAAGAGGAAAACATCTTTACAGAGCCTAGTCCTCTAATTACATTTAGTGTGGCATTCTTTCCACCTAAATTATAGCAATTATATACAGAGATCCCCTTTGAAATCATTTAATTAATGAGTAGCTAACCCTCTCTGTGTATAGAATTCTAATGAGGTCTTTTATTTTTGTGAACCACCTCCCTCCCTCAAATTAATTACTCCCCTTCCTGAAAGGCTTACTCAGGCCTGAATGGTGGATTAAAGGAGGTGGGTTATTTAGGGTCCCAGCAAATCATATTTGTTTGTGGAAATCCTAGCACAGTCCAGGGTGACAAGGGACAGAGCATTCGCTGCAATTACTTGCCTGAGATTGTTTCTGTCCTTCTATATTCCAAATGATACACAACTCAGTCACATTCTTTGACCCAGAAATAAGGGCAGATGAAGCTATTACCTCAATTTTGGAAGAAGTGAATGATTTTGTTAGATTAATTCTATCATTAATCAACCCAGAACTATTTATTAAGCACCTGTTATATGAAAGAAATGCCAGTGCAGACAAAGATGAATGACTGTAATAGATAAATCCTTTGTGTATAGGGTTACCAGGAGATGGATAGCTTTGACATAGACATTGAGGTGTACTTTGAGGTAGACATGGGGATTGAAAGAAAATAAACTCTTAGAAATGGTCTTGAAAGGGCCACATTCCCTGTAGGCTATTTCTGCAACTCATTCTTTGAACACGTGTCACTGATTTCAAATAATCTTTTATTAAAAAGATGAATCCTTGAGAGATGAAGTGATTTGCTCAAGGTCACCTACTTAATTTTATGGCAGACCATGTCTAGGAAAAGCCAAGTCTTCTATTTCCCTGCCCAGTACTCTTGCGACCATGCCCAGACCACCCATATGTTAACAACAATTCAAGAGCACAGGAAGACCATCTGTAACCAGAGTCATGTTAGCAGTGTAGGCATTTAGAATCAGAGGAGTTTTAGAAAAAGACAGAGATGGCCTCTTAAGTTTGTAGAGTCCAAGAAGAAGGTGAATCTTGAGTGGTTGTCAAATACTCTCATGAAAAATCCAAGTGGCAAGGTAAAAGGAAAGAGAAAAATGGGAGTTATAAATTGTAATTGATTTTTTTTCTGAAAATCTATATAGTGAGAAATAGCATAGAGAATTCATTTATTTTGTTCCTGTGGTTGGGAGCAACTTCCTCAGGAAACCAAAGGGTAGGCTACCTGTTTCCAGGTGGTCATCTATATTTATATATGAGGTGTTCACTTTCTCCAAGGCTCACTAGGAAGATGTCAAATAAAAAAAGAAAGTCCCAGCATATGAAATTAGTACATACTTTGAAAAAGGGATTTTGAGCCAAGCCTATTGAAAGTCCTTGATGAGAAAGTCCTTGGATGAGTCTATGAGGATTCCGACAGTAAAAATGATGATGATGGTAATAAACATTTGTTGTCTATTGTGATTTTGAAAATTTTCACCCACATTATCTCACATGATGGGGGTTTGATTATGTTGGTGAAAATATGCTTTGAGTTCAAAAGGGGGCTAGCAATGGGTTTCTGAAAAAGGATGTCAAAATAGTTTATCTTGGTAATTGCAAGGAAGTGGGATTTAATAACAGTGAGTTTGGCCATACTAAGAATTAGTTTCTCTTTGCCAAAGACCTGAGAATAAAATTTCACGCTCTAGAATTGCCTTGTTTTTTTTCTGTTGGCATTCAATGATCAATTAGCCATTCTTTTTCAAGCAACTACTGTTGATAGGTTCTGTAGGATACAGAGAAGTACTAAAAAGTATCCCCAGGCTTAAGAAGCTTTTTAATTAGTTGATAAAAATTTCACCAAAGATACAGGAAATTTCTGAAATTCTAGATTGATGGTCTAGGTAAGTTGTTCTCAAAATACAGTTCTGGGGCCAGCAACATCGGCATAGCCTGGGACTTAATTAGAAATTCAAATACTTAGGTACCTCAAATGTACTAATAAGAAACTCTGGGAGTGAGACATTCTGTGTTTAACAAGCCCTGTAGGTGATTCTGATGTAGACGTTGGAGAACCTCTGGTCTAGAGATAACAGGACCATTTGAGCTTCTGAAGAAAGAGCTCAGTGTTGCCAGAGGAATCACAGAGGACATTTTGAAATAAGTATCACCCGATTTGAGAATTATAGTATCCTTTTAAAGATGCTCCATGCCTTTGGTTCTTCCATCCTAGCTATCTCTTGGGCTTTAATATTCTATTGATAAATGAACCACTTTGTTCCCTCTGTAAAAGTACTACACATATGAGGAGTGTGCTGTACCTATTTTGCTGGTAACAGGCTCTCCTTAACTTAAGAGGAGTATTTCTGGCAGATGAGAAACTTTTACTGGAACTTGATTATTTTCAAAATTATTATTATCAATTAGAAGTGGTCTGGGCTTTCTCTTTTCCTAGTTCAGGATCAAGAGGACCTTCTCAGTGTTTATCCCTCCAAAGTGATGGACATGGTTTACGATGATGCCCACTTCAATTTTTCTGTTGGTTTCTTACTTCCACAGATCTTGTTGTAAATTTTAACATCTGTTCCTTGGGTATCCATGAAAAGAGAAGAAAAATATTTGAATTTGAATTAGTTCTTAATTTCATCCCTTGCTTATTTTGCTATGTTTCTGTCATTTCTTCAGCTTCCATAAGCTTTAATCAGAAGAGCAATGAATTAATGTGATATTGAACAGAATTAGGGAAGCTGGGTCTATACAAAAGATACCATGTGTCTGAGTCATGTATGCCCCATAGGAAAGGGCCCACAATGAACTTTGCTCTTCCCTAAGCTGACAATGGGTGGATTGATGTGGAATACATTAACGTCTGAAAGTTGCTAGGGGATTTTACCCCACTGATCTTATTTGGGGCCCACTGAGAAAATGAGCAAAGCTCATAATCCTACCAGTGTTTAAGTGATTAAAATTTTGCATCTGATACACGAAAGTGACCTCCCGGGAGAGGAGACTAGCACACTCCTGAGTGAACATATTAGTGTATCAATTTACAGTATGGGGAAAGACCTGGGAAACACAATATAAGAAAATCTGGGAAAGAAGCCAAAGAAATGTACACGAAAGGAATGTACCTGTGAGGATTGCAAAACAGAACAATCTGAACAAGTCTGTAAGTCCTGACTGAGCACCTCTTCCTGTGTTCTGTCCTGAAATGAGCACTCTGAGATCAGTAATGGATATCTCAAAGAGTTGGAAAGACCAACAACATGGACATTCTTAGAGGCTCAGGGTCAGTTAGGCTGTACACATGGATGATGTTTGCATGCTGCTCCATAGATCAAGCCTGAGCTTGAATTTCTATGCTTACTAACTTTCGAGCATCTCTTGCTCCTGTTGTTAGAACCTTTGTCTGTTAGAATGTTCCCTCACAGGCCAGGTGTGGTGGCTCATGCCTGTAATCCCAGCACTTTGGGAGGCCGAGGCAGGCAGATCACCTGAGGTCAGGAGTTCGAGACTAGCCTGACCAACATGGAGAAACACTGTCTCTACTAAAAAAGTACAAAATTAGCTGGGTGTGGTGGTGCATGCCTGTAATCCCAGCTACTGGGGAGGCTGAGGCAGGAGAATTCCTTGGACCAGGGAGGTGGAGGTTATGGTGAGCCGAGATTGTGCCATTGCACTCCAGCCTGGGCAACAAGAGCGAAACTCCGTTTCAAAAAAAAAAAGAAAGTTCTCTCACATTTTATAAACTTCCACACTTTTATTTTTTCAAGCAAGAGAGCTCCCTAGAATATCAACCTGCTGCTCTTCCCTTGCTGCACTTTCCTAAGTCATGTCCAGGTTAACCAGCCTCAGTTCTTACACCGCAGTTTGGGTAGATGAAAGTGGTCTTGGATCATATTGCCACCTGTATTAGTTTCCTGTGGCTGTTGTAACAAACTTAGTGGCTTAAAAGAACAGACATTTATTCTCTTGTAGTTCTGGAGTTTAGAGTCCACAATCAAAAGGTCAACAGGCCTCTACTCCCCTGGGGCTCTAGGGGAGAATTCATTCTTTGCTTCTTCCATCTTCCTGAAGTTCCAGGTGTTCTTTGGCTTGGGCTGCATAACTCCAATTTTGGCTTCTGTCTTCACATGGCCTTCTCCTCACTGCGTGCTACTCATCTTTGTGTCTTTTATAACGATGCTTGTCATTGGATTTAGAGCCCACCCTGATAATCCAAGATGATCTCAACTCAAGACCCAATTTATAAGTGCAAAGATGCTTTTCCCACATAAGGTCACATTCACAGTTCCAGGGAATAGGAAGTGGTCATATCTTATTGCAGGTTACCATTCAATGCAGTGTACCGTCTTAGTCACTCTCTTCTTCAGTGGTCCTTAAACTTTAGGAACGATGAACCCCTTTGAATAATCTGATAAAATATATGTGATTTTTCTTTACAGATGAGTACATATGTGCCATTAAGCACTTTTTTGTTTGTTTAAAATTTAAGCAGATTCATACTTCACCACCACTACCAAAGCCCAAACATGTGCTGTAGATTCAAACACTCAGTCTATATCCTTCTTGAATGGTAACAGCCAAAAGCAACCACAATTTTCCTGGTGATCTGGTTAATGTCGAAAAAACCAGGTTATTGCCTCTTTGGTTCTAGATAATACATATAATTCTGTTAATGCATTTCAAGATCACGTTAAATATTTTATGTCTCCCTGAAGTGTTCGCATTGTGTGTGGAAACTCTTAAGCTGCTATTATTATTACTATTAAACCTGAAAAGTACCAAGCCCCATTTCTTTTATCTGGTACTTATGTAATTACCATGGAGAGGATCTAGCTAACATTTCTCCGGGTTACATCACACCTTATTAAATTAAGCCTATCTCTTTAGTCTGTCTGTCATGACCTTATTGAGTCTTGCTTCTGCCACTGAGCATATTGAGGGCTTCCTCCAGCTTTATGTCATCAAAAAAATTCAATTTCCAATGATGACCATTATTTTCATGTCTTCAAGTCATTAATAAAAATGATGAACAAGAAAGAGCAGACAACAGAACCTTGCAGCGGACTACTCACACCTCCCTCTTGGTTGATTTTAATGTCTTCATTGGGTACTGTTCAGCCACATAATTTTACCAAGCACCTGGCTCATATTTTCTCAATCATTTTGTCAAGATTCCTATGACAGACCCTGTTCAAATGCCATGCTGGTATCCAGGTAAATCATGTGCTTCACATTTTCCTCTTCTGTCTGCCTAGTAACCTTTTAATAGAAAGGAATGTGATTAATCTGACATGATGTTTTTTGTGATCCAGGAAGTAAATTTGAACTATGTGGAGTCAACAGAAATATATGGTTTAGCATCATTAACATCCTGCACTAGGAGTATTCCAATCAGGGAAGACTTACTGCTGGAAGTGGTGTCTGAATGCGAGAGTTTTGAAGGCTGGATAGAGAAAAAAAAGATATCCGTCAAGGTCTCCTCCCACTGTTTTTGTTTGTTTGTTTGTTTGTTTCGTTTTCCCTTGATGAGCTTATCAGTTTAACTGTCCTCTCTTCAAACAAGCAAAAATGTTTGATAAGAGAGAGCTGTTTTGTTAAAGATTTAAAATGGACTGACTGACCACTATGTAAAATGAATTCAGAGCTAAGAAATGGAAATACCTTAGTGGATGACCTGGCATCGATGAATTGGATTTGGAAACCACTGGATTTAGCAAGACTACAAGAGAACAGAGAGAACCCAGGGAGAGGGAGTTAGGTTTGCTTTGCTCCACAGTGTCAGCTGCATATGTTGGGTATTCTAGGCTCAGAGCTTCTCCTACCCCATGCTGAGCTTAGATCCACACAAAACCCATGTAGTTGTACTAAAGGAGAGATCCTGTCTCTCTTTCAAAGTCTGCTTAATTTTCTTTTAGATAAGGCTCTAGGTTTTATTTAACTTTTATCTGAAGCACATTCAAAATTGATCCTGAGATGTATTGTAAATTGGATGATCTACAAAAGCAACTCTATATTCTTCCTCATTTCACAAGTTTTGTCAGTCTGTACCTTTCCCATAAGCGTCCTCATCTATTAGAGAGCATAAGAAAATGACCCAGGAAGAGAGTTAATCTTGTAGGTGTCACCATAACAGTATCTGAACTTGGACAGAGGAGAATCCAGGGCTGGTAGTGTGATTAAGTCTTGCTGAAATGGAAGCCATCCAATTCCTTGAAAGACTTCAGTTGTTTTAAGTTCACAGCATGATCGGTCTCCCCTTTACATCACTATGATAGATGTCTTGCATTGTAATTGCAAGACACGCCACCTGAGTAGAGTATGGATGATCAGTCTTTTTTTTTTTTTCTATTTTTCTAGAAACAATTGATCATTCATATTTATAGGGCAATCAACTGCTGGGCTTTGAAAAGGTCAGTATTGATTATCTAAGTCACAGATGGTGTGCTTCTTTACTATACATAAATATGGGTTCCTTTTATGAGTCTGCTGTGATTTTTTTTCTTTTTAAGGAAGGAGGAGGGAGGGTAGGTATTCACGTGCGTTAAACAATGGAATTTCAACTAACACACTTAAATTCAACTAGGACTTTGCAGTTGGCATAGTTGTACTTTAAATTAGCAAATTCACTCCTTCTACCCCAACACATATATGTACAATCCGCTTTACAGATGAGGAAACTGAGTCCCTGTCCGTGGACATGGGTAGGCAAAATGCCAGTGCTTGCATTAAGGAGAAATGGGAAGGCTGTGTATCTAAATCTGAACAGGGGTTTTATAATGGGTGGTGAGTTTGGGACTACCAGTCCCAGTTTTTTTTCTTTACTGGGCTTTCTATATTTTAAATGCTTCCTGTACTAGACATATATTATTTTTCAATTTAAAAAATGGTTGATTTGAAACCCACTGTGAATGACATGCCAGTTGATTGAATTGTATGGATAGTGGGCTTTCTCCTCAATGGCCCTCAAGGAACTCACTTTGGAAGAACAACTAAAGTCCAGGCTGCAGTGAATCTCTATCTCCTTCCCAGTTTCTGTGCATTAGTGACTGACTATGGGACCTTCTCCACTTGTGTCTCCCACTCCTCCCCTAAACACTTAGAGTTTTTGGCCACTTCAGCCTCCGCTCCGAGTGGCAATTGGTGAAAGTGGACTACAAATCTATCTTCAGCCGGCATTGCACCAAAGAGGACTATCAGACCTGGCACCTGCTCAATCAGGTACACCCCAGGGAGGTGGAGTGCTGGCTTTGAGGAGGAGGAGCTAGTGCAAGCCCGGTTGGGTCTTATCTGAGCCTTCCTATTTAGGGGAGGAAGGTAGTGGGTCATCTGAGGATATGGGTGTGGATTTGGAGAAAAGGGTGAAACACACTCAGGTCCAGTAGGGCCAGATGATATTTAGGAACTATCTCGCACCCTGGGATCCTATCTACTAATTGAGGTCACTGAGCTGCCTGGGGGAAAGGTGATGATGATAACCTGGGGTTTTAGCTCTATCCATGGAGAAATGAGCTTTTTACAGCTAGAAGGTCTCCAAGAGTTGCTCATTTTATCTGCCAATGTGGAAGGCGAGAGCATTTCTCAGACTAGCCTGAAATAAGGGACCCAGAGCACTGGGAACAGGTCCACTGAGAAAGGGTGTCAGGGTGGGTAGGTCTAGCAATGGTAGATATTTACTGCTGTGAGAAATAGGCAGGCTTCTGCGTTCTTCAGAACCACTGGGTCCTTGTAATTTGTATCAGCTTCTCCTTTCTTTGTTCTTGACTGGGAATTAAGATTTGGGCATGGTCGTTTATCATAGAGAAGGAACATTTTGGGTCAACTTCAATTTCCCTCTGAAGACAATGTGAAAAATGTGCCAGAAATGGGCTCCTTTCCACTAGAATTGCTACTGAAGCCATTTGGGCAAATGTACCTGGTGGTCTGCAAAGATGCCTGGAGTCCTTACATTCTCTATGGAGGTGGGGCAGAAACAGGATGATGTAGACATCACTGGCTTGGGTGGGTGGAGGGTAGAAGTGGGCCCACCTTCCATAGTGTTCCTTTTATGTGGTAGTAAAAGATTAGCACTTTTATTCTTGAAACTCCTGGATCATTACTGAGAATGAGACTGCTACGTAAAGTACCTAAATGAGAATGAACAGGCTAATGCTTCTTGTTGACAACTGGTTTATTTCACCACCTTTTTGTTTTTCTGTCTCTCACACTATGGAATTTCTCTCTAAGGGAGAGCCTTGTGTCATGGGAGAAAGGAAAATATTCAAGAAACGTAAGCCAGGAGCTCAGTGTGCCCTGGGCCGAGACCACTCAGGATCAGTGGTCTCAGAACCCTGTGTCTGTGCCAATTGGGACTTCGAGTGGTGAGTTGTTTGGCATTTCATTACCAATTCCAACCAGGTCTTCACCTGTCTGTGGAGTGGGGTGGGGTGAAGATGAAGTTAGGAGAGGAAGCATGACCCAGAGATAGGAGATGTATCTGCTGGCCTGTGGGCCCAACCATCCCAGTTACTGGGCCAGATGGGAAGTCTGCATCCCCGGAAGGAGGACAGGCTGAGGCACTTTCACAGAGAGAGTCACTGCTCTATCAGAGCAGCATCCCTCGGGGGGCTTCTTCTCATCTGCATTGAGCAGCTGTATTGGAAACTACTGGAGAAGCTGGGCTGGGCATTGACAGAGGTTAGAGAGCTACTGCCTTGCTGTTGCCTCCAGCCACATGCACTCTCATTGTGCTCTTCCACGTGGCCTCTCTATTATTTCCTTTTTCTCCCCCTAATAACAGCAATCAACAACCTTAAATCTCACTTAATGAAATTCAAATCTCACCTATAGACAATTACTCCCAAATTTCCAAATATTTACCTCTAGCCCTGGCCTCCCCCTTCTCTTGGTTGGACACATATGTGTCTGGCTATCTACTCAGCATTCATCTCCTCTTGATTCACTACCAGGGATATCAAACTTAAGGCAGCCAAAGCAAAGCTTTTCTTGAATCCCCCTCATTGGAAGGAGTCCCTTGCCCAGTTTTTCCAATTTCAATAAAACACACAGCTATCCATTCAGTTGCCAGAAGGGCTTGGTTTCTCCTTTCCTTTCACTGTCAGATCCAGGCCATCTGCAAGTCCTTGCAGTTTCTATCCCCCAAACACATTCTAACTCAAATCACTTCTTTCCATCTCGCAGCTGTCTGTATCACTCCAGGAATCGAACTCTCTCCACGTCCACCCTTGTCACTTAAAATTCATTCTCCTCACAGCAACCGAGATGGTATTTTAAAAACTCAAACCACATCTTATCACTACTACACTTAAAATACTCCAATATCTTCCCCCTCACTTAAAATCTAATCTTCTTTCCTTAGTTTCCTCCATTGTAGGTGATTTGGCCCTGCAATTACCTTTATGTCTAAATTCCTTACTGTTCTTACCTCATTCACTGTATTGCAACCACATTACCACCTCCTGCACCTTTATTAATCCCGGCTCACTCCTAGCAGAGGGAGCAGAAAATGCAAGAATTTCTTCCAAATCTTAGTATAGCTGGCATCTTTGAGTCACTCATGTCTCAGAAAAAATATCAGCTTCTCAGAAATGCCTTCTGAGACCACCTAATCTCACCTATACCCTGGCACAGTCTAGCATATCCCTGTTTTATTGTCTCCTTAGTATTAATTGCCATACAAAATGAACATGTTTTTGATTGTTCTACTATCACCTATCTTTCTCCAGTAGAATGTAAGTGCTGGGAATGCAGGAGTTTTAGACTTTCCTTGTTTCTGCATCCACAGTGCCTGGCCCACAGCAAACATTCAATAAAGAGTTGTAGCATGTTTCTGAACATTGTTCCTTTTAGGAGGGTCAAAAACCTCCCCAATTCTGGGAATGGGTACATAGCACTCCGATCCCAGCTGGATGAATTCTTCCTCTGCATCACAATAAAAAGCTAAAGTTCAATTTGATTATTTTGGTAGCCCATCTCAGCTTTGTCTTTGTTAAAAGACAAAACTAAGGGATTGGGCATTGGCCTCTAAACTTGGGAGGGGCAGGGCAATGATAGAGCTGCTATTGGGCTTATCTGGCATCAAATAGCCAAAGTAAGTCCAAGTGGGCACAGAGCATCTGCCCCTGAATGGCAGCCTCACTCCTTCCAGCCTCATTTCATCCAGCTGGTTTTTTAGCTTGATTTGTACTAGAAACTATCCTTTGTTTCCCACTTTCTGCTAGGAGTATAACTGGAAGCCAGAGGAGTGACTCTGACTGCTCTCCACCTGTTCTTTATCCTTAAACTCATACCTGGGAAAGCATGGCTTCAGTGAAATTCATGAAAATGAGATATACTAAATGTAATTTAAATTTGACTAGCAGAGTCCTTTCTGTGACCATTTTGAGCCCTTGGCAACAAAGTATATTTTCACATTGTGAAAAATATTTTCAATTATTAGTCACAATTAAGCAAAAATAGTCACAGCAATGAGTGCAGTAGGCTACTCAAAATTATGGCTTGTGACATATTGATGTCAATCTGAATATTCAGAATATTAATTTCAGGTTTCCTTATGTCCTTCTGCAGACTAACTCCATTGAGGCACACTGTCTTTGAATTTGTCGTGATACATATTCTCCTGTGTCTCTGTGTGCCATAATAGACCCTCACCCATTGTTGGGTAGCATCACAAGTGAGAAGAAATAAGAACTGTAAAGTATTTTCTCATCGTAATTCCATTAACATTTACTGGTCTGGGCAAAAATTCTAGCACTGATAGTCACAGTTTTTGACCTTGGCAAGTTTTCTTAATCTTTGTGACTTCATCTCTACAGCTGCAAAATAAAAATACATAACATCTACTTCGTTGGGTCCTAAGGAAGAATACATGAATTAATATATTAATATACATCATTAATATAGATAAGACATTTATCCTACTGATGTATAACATAGAAATACAACATAGGCTAGCTATTGCTGCTACTGTTGCTACTGTTGTTATTCTTACACCCTAGGGTTAAGTGGTCCCTGTGGTATTTTTGCAAGTAAACCAGAACTTATACATCCAAATAAGCACTGTTTTCAGAGTAGTATCTTGGGGTCTTATCCATTTACTTCAATACTGTTGGCATTGCTCAAAGTATTTCTGAACCCTTCTTTAGGGAGTGCTGTCAGAATCCATCTATAAGTAAAGCAGGGTGGGAGAGGTGAGGGGGAGCCTTTACAAGGCCTTCTGTGGTTCTCATACTTGCACTGGTAGAGGTACCATGTGGATCCAAGACCCTGTAATGTCAGGATCTTTATTATTGCCATTTTAATGAGAAGAAACATCTTGGATATAGGTTACTTGATCAAGGTTACATCCCTAGGAGAGAATGAGCTGGGGTTCAAGTGCAGATTTAGTTAAATTCCACATTCTCTTCTCTACACCCTGCCATTTCTCAAGAAATCAAACAAGTCTTTATTATTTTAGATTCATTTTGCTTCAGAAAAAAATAGTTTCCAAGTTTAGTTACTCTAAAATTAAAACTCATCCCCAAAGGACTTGGGTTTACTGCTGTTGAGGAAATATAAGGTAGAATGTTTCCTCAACACTGAAACAATTTCCGATGAAGTAGTTTCGACCATTGGTACTAGAATCATAATAGGTGTATGGTCTCCAAAAATATTTTATAGAATTTTTTTTTTATATATAAGGTGGTGTATGTTTGCATTTCTATAGCCAATCACACTTCATATTAAAAAGAATATAGAGAACCACTTGAGTAGAGTAGAGAAGTAGACAAGGCTTGATGCTGGGTTTGTGGTCATAATCTCAGAACACAAACAAAAAAAATCACATGGCCTATAAAGTTTTTTTTACTACTACTGAGTAGGGGAGAAGTTGTTTTTGATTACTGAAATTTCTGAATTATTTACAGTGATTTTTGGGGGGACAATGAGACTGAATATTTGAAATTGTCTTTTTGTTTTTAAGTTAACTTCAATAAGCATAGTGATTGGTTAAAAGATACAGTTTTTCCATCAAATACAGTTTGTCTGTTTGCTGGTCTTTAATGCTAATGCTAGAAATCAGCATACGGCATATAGCCTTGTCCGCTTCTCAGTGGTCCTCTCTAGCAGGAAGTGTTATTAGCTAAGGCATCTGAAATACCCAGTGCAGTTAGTACCAGTGATTATCATGCACAGTCCATTTAGATGTTTCCCTAGGCCAAATCAGGGCAGGTTCATTTGATTGATCTAGGAAAAGTTCAAGCCTCAGAGACAGCCGAGAGAGGGTATCACCTAGTTCAATCAGTTTGGGAAGGAAGAGTAAAGGCTGGGGAGGATGAATTAAATGTCTTCACTTTGGTGGAAGAATTGAGGACTGCAACCTTGGTTCACAGAGGGAAGATATTTTCTACCTCTGTCCCTCTTCTGCAAGAAAAGAGGAGGTTTTCTAGATTCTCAGAAGCATTTATTTGTAGCAAAACATTCACTTCCACAACTTTCTCCAGAGCAAGTATCAGTAATAAGTATGAATTCTGCATAAAGATCGATGTTTCAACATAAAAGCCTCATAAATCCGCCAGCCTCAAGCGTACCCTAGAGAGCCACTTTGCAGCAACCTCCATCATGGCGCTGGAGAAAGACCAGGAACAAATCCTTATTGAGAGTAAAGTTTGTTAGAGACCAGCAGGCAGTCAGAAAAGGTGCACGAGGGGGCTCCTCTAAAGTCACATGAGGGCTCTTGAGAGGGAGTAGCACTCCAGGAGACCTGAATTCACTTGTTCAGTGAGAAACCAGGTTGAACCAGAAATTATTATGCCCAGGAGTTCTTTTCTTTCACTCATTCACCTAACTTCTCACTCGACGAAAACTTTTACTGAGCCCCTACTATGTAAGCAGATGTTTTACCACATCTTTGAGATGAATTATCTTAATCTTCTCAATGAAATCCCAGAAGGAGAGTCTGCTTATAGACATTTTACAGATAAAGGAATGGAACACAGAGATGTTAAGTAATTCACTCAGGATAATATTATTCTGACTTCAGAGTCCTGAGTCTTAGTATGTATTACTGGCTACTTCCATGTCCCATATGGCACTATATCCACAAAGCAAGTTTATTGAGTGGTGATGTAGAAGACAGGGGAGGAGTTTTGGGGGTGTCACAGCACATACATTCAGATGTATCCGAAGTACATTAATCTAGTGGTTCCCCAGAGTAAGCCTGAGTACTCTGCCTATGGAGCACAAGCAAGGATGTGTTTCCACAGTGGACAAGTGAGAGGATAAACAAGACAATAACATTGTTATTTACAAAATATACAAAACATACAAAATTTACAAAATATACAAGAGTTATTGCACTAAAAGAAGGCATAGCAGAAAATAATGAGTATAATTAAATGCTGAATTTTGTGGTCCAAAGCTGTCATAGTCACATGTGGTTATTTGCATTAAAATGAAATAAAAAATGTTATTCCTTAATTGCACTAGTTAGGGACTACCATATTAGCTTAATATAAAATATTTCTCTTATCATAGAAAGTTCTATTGAACAGCACTGGTTCTGACTGTATGTGCTATAGATACACAAAACAAAGAGAACAAAAAGATCACTGTGACCTGAAGTAATCATGGAAGGCTTCCTACAGGAGGTGGTGGTGGGACTATGTAGACTTCCTGCTGAGGAAGAAAAGGAAAATAGGCAGTACTTCAAAGAAATAAATAAGAGACTAAGAAAACATAAACCTAAAGAAAACATTAGATTAGGAGAAATATTTGAGGAATGATTGTTGGATTTTCCAAACATTTTCTGAAATAGTTGGGATATAATTGTAATCTTTCTTTATGGCTGTATTTGGGCTTATGTCTTAGCTAAATGATGATGTTAATGATTAATCCATTGTTTTTGTTGCTGTTGGGCCTGCTTGTGTTTGTTGAGTGCTCACTCCATGCCTACCAAGAACCTCTATCTGCCTAATCCCAAACCTACCATGCTACCCTGCCTGCTAAAGTGGAACAGGATGCCTGTAGATCACTAGTACTGGAATCTCAACTGGCAGATGGGAGGATGGAGAAATGAGAATCAGGGAGGCTGTGATATGGCTGTGAGTGGTCTGAGAGCCCCTGCAGCTTGTCTGGAAGAGACCATGACTTCTTGGTTGGCTCCAAGAGTCTCAGAATGTCATTCCTGGGGACTAGGGGCCTCCTTAATGAGCCAGTGGGTGCCCTATGGGATTGGACTCATGCTGAGCAGGGATCAGGAGTCTCCATTATCACCTCTGCCACTGTCAGCTGTGTACAATCTTTGGCAAAGTCATTTCTCTTCTTTTTGCTTTTCTTTTCCAGTCTACCAACTTAGCAGATTGGATCCAAGAATAAAAGTATCCCTTCGTATTTTGGCATGCAGAGGTTTATTATTATTATTATTATTATTATTATTATTATTATTATTATTATTATTATTTCTAAACTGTCCTGGCTATCCCTCCTTTAGAATCTAAGCCTTTTCCCTGGATGGGATTTGGAAGACATACAGGTTCCCGGAAATGAAAAAGTTGTCCCTAAACTTTTAGAACTTCTAAAGCTGTTATAGTTGAGAAAGACATAGAGGTGACTTATTTCTTGAAGGAAAATGTGTGTGTGTTTGCAGAATCTGCAGCAGCAGACTTCCCTGAGGCAAATCAAACTTTCTGGTGCATTCTGTCCAAACCTCACAATTCAACAGAAAAACGCCTTTCCCCAGGAAGCTGGAGCAACAGCTGGAGCTGCTTGTTTGTCTAAATCATGCAGGCTTCGGAGCTGGGAAGGAGGTTGGGCTGTATGAGATATTTTAATATACATTTAGGAGAAATTAATGAAGAAGTCCACAACTTGGAGGCAGCCAGTTTCCACTAATGTTGTTAAATATTAATGAAATTCTTTTACTCTTGGAGCAAAGTAACATGCCTGGTGCACCTATTAAAATTACTGCATTTCTGACAGGTAGCAGAGCTCAACAGAACTGCTAAACATGGTTATATTTAGCAAAGACCATTAAGATGTTTCTTTCATTCTTAAAATTGCTTGAGAGAGAGCACCCTTCCTTCATAGATTACCAGTAATCCCTAGGGTTAATAGGACATTCAATAGATTTACCTCAGAAAACAACTGGAGAATTTTTGATAAGTAGTGAGGATACACCACAGCCCAATAGTTCCACAGATAAAAAATGCTTAGAAATAAGTAATTCAGGCCAGGAACATGGGCTCACACCTATAATCCCAGTACTTTGGGAGGCTGAGGTGGGCAGATCACTTGAGGTCAGGAGTTTGAGACCAGCCTGGCCAAACGGCGAAACCCCATCTCTACTAAAAATACAAAAATTAACCAGGCATGGTGGTGGGTGCCTGTAATCCAAGCTACTCTGGAGGCTGAGGCAGGAGAATCACTTGAACCTGGGAGGCGGAGGTGTGAGTGAGCTGAGATCGCGTCACTGCACTCCAGCCTGGGTGACAGAGTGAGACTCTGTCTCAGAGAGAAAAAAAAAAAAAAAGAGAAATAAGAGATCCAGTGGTGTGCTTGGAAATATTTAACTGCTGGCTCTCTGGGAACAAACAAATTAATACTCCCTGATTAATGGTATCTGCTGATCATCATACATATTCCCATCATGGCAGATTTCAAACTACCGACCTGACATGAGTGAATGCAGAATTGGGGAGAGATAGCTACTACCACAACATTATATAATATTCCCACCATACAGATACATGGATGTAAAGCACCTCAATAGCATGGACAATAGAATGATAGAATATTTTAATATAATATATATTATATATAATAATAAAATATAGCAATCAAGAATGTATGCTTTAAGTATTACCTTTGTAATATAATTTATATAATTGAAATTTCATACAATTTCATTTTTAATAGTGGCTTTGTTTAACAACCATTAATTAGCTTGCAAAATTTCTGAGATGTTAACTGTGAGCTCTCATGGGCTATTACAAGCTGGCACAACACTGAGTCCATATGAATTGTCAGACTGAGAGATCTCCAGTAGTTAATCAGAAGCCTTGACCAAAACATTTACTTGTCAGAAGTGTCTCTTTCTCCTTCCTTCCTTCCAGCTTCATTTAAACATGCCAATATAAGACTGATCTCAAATTCCACCTTTCTATGTAGAAATCCATGATTATTGTCACATTAACTCCACAGGAATCTGTTGGGCACTTGGGGCTACTCTCTGCAGTCCACACTGTAGCATCAGTTATGGGCCCACAGTCTTCCTGCAGAGATAGATGTAATGCAATCATGTAATGCAATGGGATATTTTTTTTTTCTTTTAAGACGGAGTTTCGCTCTTGTTGCCCAGGCTGGAGTGCAGTGGTGCGGTCTTGGTTCACTGCAACCTCCACCTGGGTTCAAGCGATTCTCCTGCCTCAGCCTCCCAAGTAGCTGGGATTACAGGCTCCTGCCACCATGCCTGGCGAATTTTTGTGTATTTTTAGTAGAGATGGGGTTTCACCATGTTGGCCAGGCTGGTCTCAAACTCCTGACCTCGGATGATCCACTCGTCTCGGCCTCCCAAAGTGCTGGGATTACAGGTGTGAACCACTGTGCCCAGCTGCAATTGCTTTCTAATGTAATTGGAATTCGTTTACCCAATAAATATTTAATGCCTGAAATGTCCTAGGTACTGTTCCAAATTCATATTGGCCAAAAACAAACAAACAAACAAAAACTGAAAATTATCACTGCTCTTTTGTAGCTTCCACTTATAGTTACCAACAGGTTATGACCCCAAAGATTTTGTCTAGGGAACCAGCGATGGCCTTCTATGACCTAGATATTAAAGAAGGATAAGTAGGAAACTACCAAACATAGAAAAAAGTGGAATGCTTCAAGCCTGAGGGATTACATATAAAAAGATAAAGAGGGTTGAAAAGGCTGGCTAGAAGTGTTCAGTTAAGAGTTTTATGGGAAGATGGGTAAGAAGGTGGGGTGGGGTCAGACTCGGAAGATATTGTGTATGAGCTCATTAATCAATTGGTTCTTCTTAGCTCTACTGTTTAGTGCCGTGCTGCATATGGTTTTATTCTGTTCTTTAGTCATGTTTGGGGTATGCTGTATCTCTCCCCCCCAAAGACTGAAAACCCTTTGAGGACAGGGATTGTCACACCTTTTTAAGTTTTTTATTATTATTATTATTTTACAGGGCAGGGCACATAGTGAGTTATAAATAGATGTGGAATTAAATTTAAATTTTTAGTCCCCTCTCCCCTTCATTCCTATTGTAGATATACACACAGAAAATTTGCCTCTGTTTTCATTGGACTTCCACAAAATCTTGGCTCAAAGAACATGCACGAAGCAGAAAAAGGAAAGGAGTTGTGGGTTCTGAGAAAGCAACTTCTTTTCTGCTGCTTTATGTTTTATTAACACTTAATGGATTAATATTTATATGTCCAGTTTATTTTGCCCCATCGGTGCGTTTCAGAAAACCCTAGGATGCTTAACTTAGAAACGTGAATTCAGCCAAGTGAAGCAACCCTCAATGATCTCTGGTTGGCTACAAGAGCAATAATACCTTCTACCTACTTTATTGTACTTCTGCTTTGACATTTACACACCCAGGGGTCTTCTGAAACTCCAAGAAGTAGGGAAACACTGTTTGGACTTCAGATAGGGGACCTCCTTTTCTACACTGCTCTGTTACATTCCCATTTTGCATCAGGGAGAAGAGGGGAAAGAAATCGTAGCGGACTTTCTTTCTTCATTTTATTATGGCTAGGATTTTAAAGAAACACACAAAAAGAGCTACAGTGTAGTTTTATTTTATTTTTAGGGAAATAGGGGCCTTTGTTTTATCTAGTCAGGAAAAGTTTGAATGGCTCTATGTGTCCATGTGAATGGACATGTACATACTTGTTTCAGAGAGGGTGAGTCATTGTCTTTGTTGTCATGTACTTATTTCAATAATTCTACTGTGACTTAAAATGTACTTTTAACAGCATCCTCCACATTTACTCCCCAGCCAATGTACCTGCCACATTATTTATATCAATACCTTTTTAAACCTAGAATTTCTATTTGCTAAGTTGCTATTTTGTTCTGTCGACTGGACTCCAAATGATATGGAATTATTTATAAAGCTAAAAGTTCATTTTCAAAATATGAATATTTGCCCTCACTGGGGATATTTAAAACAATGCTTTATGACTTTCTGGATGGCAATAGGGAAATGTATATGTTTGTGTGTGCCTGCGGTTATTTTAGCATTTGTACATATATACTACTATGCAATATTCATTTTCCTGACAGTGACTATGGGTATGAGAGACATGGGGAGAGCCAGTGTGTCCCAGCTTTCTGGTACAATCCAGCATCCCCATCAAAGGACTGCAGCCTTGGTCAAAGCTACCTTAACAGCACTGGGTAAGTAAAACACCTACAGGAACTCAGCTCACTGTTTTCCTGTTTCTCTAAACTAGGACCAAAGGAAATGCATTGCTATTGAATACAATGGAGTGAAGATAGAGTCTGTTTATAACAAATGGCATTTAAGGGGAAGTGAAGAGTTCTTTAGCTGAGAATATCTATTTGGGGAGCATCAGAAGAGATTTCTGATCAACCAGATTTCAATACCTTTCAATATTTACTTATGAAAGACCATAGTTACTGTTTTGGTTAACCCTTCTCTTCTGGAAGGTTATGTAGTCTTATTCCTTGACACTCAAGTGAATTAAATTCATACAAGTGATGTGCAGATATTACACTACTCTCTAGTGAAAGATGAACTGAAACTCTCTGACACTGACGCTGAAAACTTGAAAATTCAAAAGTTCTATTCTAGGAATTCCTGGAATAAAAATGTCAAGGACCCCTTTCAGGAATTCTCAAATTACATGTGTGTTTATCTCTTTGTTCATGTATTGGTTACTCTTTCGGATGCTTGAAAAACATTTTCTTGAAGATTTGTTGTCTTGCCCTTTCCTTTGCTGCCTCTATAACCAAGAACGGATTTGGCAAGTAGATGAGTGGTTTAAGACAGCACCTCTCAAATGTTAATGTGCCTATCAGTCATCTGGGGATCTTTTTAAAATGCAGCTTCTGATTTGGGAGATCTGGGGTGGCAGTGAATTCTTCCTTTCTGTGAGCTCCCATGTGATGTCAGTATTGCTGGTCCCTGGACCAGAGTTGTTCTGGATGCCAGTCTTAACTCTCCCAATGGATCTTCTGTCATCTCAGTCAAGTTATTCATCTTCTCAATGCTTTTGTCATAGCTAGTTGTAACATAATGTTGAGTACTATCTATCTAACTGATGTCAACAAAGGAAAAAATATGATGAAAAAGAAGTGCTGACTGGTCTGAGATACTCTGAAATGCATGCCAACTATTTAGTTCTGGGAGGGCTATTCCTGGAGCCTGAGCTAAGGCTCAAGGATCTTTGCTGTTATTTAATTATAGGAGTCTAGTTTAGGGACTTAAGGCATTCAAGTTGCAGATCCAACAGCATGAACTTAAAGAGATTGTGGTGTCAGAGAACAAAGTGCCAGGAAGTTTGAGGAAAGGGAGTATTATGTACACAAGTTATTACCTGGGCCACCAAATTCCCAGCCAGGGCCTAAGCTGAATGTGATTGCAGGTTAAAACAGAATTATAAAAGAATTGAATTAAAGCATTTCATAGGATCATGTGACATGTGTAGGTAGACCACACTTTAAGCAACTTAGGTATGCCAAAATCCCAAATAGCTAACAAAATAATTCAGGAGAATGAAAGGGAATGGCAATTTAAAAAAAAGAAAACAAATATGCTACAGATGTCTACCAATACCTCCAGATTGTGTAAATGTTGGCTTATGTTTACAAATCATCAACCAGCTTGAGTTAATGGCCAATTGAGGTCGAAAAAGAAGGGTAGATGATATCAAGTTTGAGTTAGGACATGGTACCCACTGAAATACCTATCATCAGTAAAAACTGAGTGTCTTGTAACTATACATCCTGAGAAAGTATAAATTGATTACAAATCTTGACTGTCTAGACCAGTGATGACCAAATTAACTATAATATGAGGCATATATGTAATTTCAGATTTTCTAGTAGCCACATTAAAAATGTAAAAAAAAGATGACATTAATTTTAATAATGTTTTCTTTAACCCAAAATTTCCAAAATATTATCATTTTTTACTGGCACACTAATGATATTTCAAGTGCTCAGTAGCCACAAGGTGAGCTACCATATTGGCTACCATATGGACAAGTGGTGCTATGTTAACCAGAATAACTTTAGACCCATTATAAGCTCAGTTGACAAAAAAGATGTATATATGCAAGAAAATATATCATACTTTGATCTGAGACAGTAATGACATACAACATTAGCTTAATATCCCCTGGGATCTCTGAATGGAGGTATAGTTCAGCAGTGGGGTGGCAGGGGGGACCCAGGGAAAATGTCAGGTATGATAGAAGACTAATATCATTCAAAAAGAGTTATAAATTTCTCTGTTTTTGAAACCACCATAGGAAGGCAACATAGATGCATTTGTTAATTATTCTTGATATAGTGAGTGAAAGAAGACAAAATGTAATGGGCATGTAATGGTGATGATGATGGTGATAATAATGCTGCTGGTGATGATGGTGGTGATGGTCATAGTGGTGGTGTGTTTCTTTCATATGGTTTTTTTTACCAGAACATTTGTTTTTTCAGTGAAGCCTTATAGATGGTCATGTGCCTGGAAATATGCCCATCATGCAGATCAGGGTTGTAGGAAAGCTCTTGGCTTGACTTCATATGCTGGGGTTGGTGGGCAAGGAAGATGACATGGTGTCATTGTACATAATGATGTCCTTGTCATAGAAGGTCACAGTGCTTTGTCAGGTGATTTTCCCATGCCAACCTCCTCCATAAAATAATTTTACATAGTGGGATAGTGAGATTGAATAGGAGTTTCAATTTTGTGCTTCTAATCTGGCATTTATGCTGAGTGGGAAATGAAATATTAGCAAGGAGGAAAAAAATGTGCTCTGAAATAGCCCAGTGGCTCCACAGAAAGGGCTATTAGGCATTAGGGGAAGGAATGATGCCCTGGAGGAATAGGGAAGATAGGAAGCAGCCTCCTGATTAATCAGAGTTAGAAAAAGTCTGATGTTCTACCTGCTTTCTGGTACAGAGAAAGCTGGAGATGGCCTCTGGGAGATAGAAACAGGTCTGTCCCTCACAAGTAGAAGCACCTGCTTTTCCCATTTCCCTAGTCCAGTGAGTCTGCCTCCTCTTTTGTTCTGTGAGTCAGACATTGATTTTTCTTGTCTGGTTTAGACACTGATACAATCTGTGGCTCACCAGGTAGGATCAATAATAATGTTTAAGGAGTTACTCTTCCCAAGATGGAGGGATAGCAGGTCCTCAGCATTTGTTCAGCTTTGTAAATGACTGTCTGTCTTTTTGAGATTTGATTTCTAGGGGCCGCTGTGTGAAGCACCTGTTTTGCTCTTGCTCTCTTACATTCCCTTTATAACACACACACACACACACACACACACACACACCAGCAACAACAACACAGTCGACACAAACCACTATCAATTGTCAATTCTACTTAGGTATCGGCGGATTGTGTCCAACAACTGCACAGATGGGCTAAGGGAGAAGTACACTGCCAAGGCCCAGATGTGCCCTGGAAAAGCCCCTCGGGGCCTCCATGTGGTGACGACCGATGGGCGGCTGGTGGCAGAGCAGGGGCACAATGCAACTTTCATCATCCTCATGGAGGAGGTAGGTGCTCAACTGGGTCTCTGAGGTCAGAACTCCCAACCAGACCATTCCCAGAAGGGAAAAAGAAGATCTTACATTCCCACAGACCCCTGCACCGAAGTCAATGGTGAGAAGCTGAAATTTCTGGAAAGAAGACAGACAAGGGTGAAAGAGGGCTTAGGGTATTTACTGACCCTCCTCCCTTTATCCCACAATAAAGACCCAGTCTGCAGTGGGAGGCCACTTGCCTCTGGAGCATGCAGATCTGGATATATTCTTCAGGGTCTCCATTAAAGTCTGCTTTGCTGAGAGAATATTTATTACCATAAGACCATAAACTGTAAACTTGGCCAGAGGAAGGAAATTTGAATTTTATCTGTTGCTTTTAGGAGCCTCTTTTGCTTTATTCTGACCCTTAATCCCACTGATTAGAAAAGCCCACAAAGCTTTCACAAGGTCTTGAAAGTATGAGCATGAAGATGGGGAAGATTATTGAAATCCTTTAAAGTTATCTTTATAAAGAATGTTGTATTAGTTGCTTTTCTATCAGCTAGATGCTGTATTCTTTCACTTTTTTAGTGTTTTCTGAAATCTGGGCAGTAAAATCAGACTACATACATTGATTCCAGTATGGGAATATCTCTGTTGTCTGATTCTTTTATAAGCTGTTGAATTGCTTCCGATACTAGGGCATTTTAGGCATTCTTTGCTGAGTGGTAGAGCAGGAAGGCTTGCTTGATTGACACAGCCCTCTAAATTTATATGCAGATTGCTCTGTGCTCTTGAGATCTTGGAAAGAAGGCAAAACAGGCCAGGAGTCTTTTTTTTCACAAGTACGAGCACTTCAGAAATCTTTAAAGTCAGGAGCACACTGGACAGAGTGGTGAAGGTTCCTTATCCTAGGTTGACAGATTTCTCAGCCTTCACTCACAGCAGGTGCTTGAATTAAAGGACTTTAAGATTCAGAGGAGGTCATTATCACATTTCCACTAGGGAGTTTCCAGGACCACAGCTATAAAAACCTTCTCTTGAATGGGTGTGAAGAGCCACGATCTTATCCATTTGAATTGCCTCCAGTTCATTTCCACTTTATATTCACAAACTCAAGGATAGTTGACATTGTGTGGGGGGCAAGAGAGCACCTATCAATATTTCATTCACATCTGGGCTGCCATGGGGGAAGAGATGGAAAGTGAAACTGTGATCAGTGCACATTCACTGGGCAGAGAATTGGCTCATAATTCCAAAATGATGTATTTCTCTCTTTATCACTCATCTTCATATATGAACAGAGCAATGCTATTCTTCATATAGGATCTTTGTTTTGTGGTCAAGTGCATTGTGTTGATCCAAAGTGTTGGCCCAATATAATGGTGGGGTGGCAGGGGGGTGGGGACCAAGAAGAATGAGGTTCAGCATAGGCCCTTAAGAAGCTAAATGTTGGCTTGGGGTGGTGAGATGCATTCACCTGAATCATTGGCATCATGTTACCAGGTAGTACACAGAGAGCTCTTTCCAAGAGACAGAGATATCTGTGAGCTTGGGACAATCAGAAAAGGCTTCAGGGAAGAGGAGGCTTAAGTAGATTTAGGGAAGTCCAAGGATAAGAGAACAAGGGTATAATTTTGGGTGGTATACAGTACTCATCTGTAGAATGGGAATCGCCATCCTATCCCTGCTGTTATTTTGCAGATGGCATTCTATAATATGTATTAAATGCGTAGCATAATTCTGGTAACGTAGCAAATACTCAAAATAGGAGCAATTACAACTATAGCATGGCAACTGAGAGCATTATTATTGAAACCAGACTGGGTCTGGAACCTGGTCTTCCTGTACTCACTATGAAACTTTGGTCTAACTACTTATTTTTGTCCCCAGACAAATGGGGACAAAAATACTTTCTATAATATGGAATTATGAGGAGACTACTTGCTTGGCACTAATAAAAAAACCTCAGTAACTATTAGCTGCTACTATGATTGCAATTATTATTATGACACAAAAGGAGAATTAAACTATGTATGTGAGGGAGTCAGTGAAACCCTTGGCTTCCCTTCAGAACTTTACAGAGGGTCTAGCTTGCCCACTATTGCCAGTGTCATACCAACTCAGGTTGCCCCGAGCTTGGGCGATGAGGACAATAGGTCCATAGTGCCTGCCCATAGTACCCTGTGGATCAGATAGGAGTGTGATCATTGTGTTGCAGGTGTTTCAGCCCTTTGGGAAAGACTATGGGTCATCAGAGGTTGATGCTGAAGCAACAGCAGGAAGCATCAGATAGGAGTCTGGCTGGACCAAATAAATTGACCTGTCTGCTATGCCATCTTGCAGGGTGATCTCCAAAGGACAAACATCCAGCTCGACTTTGGGGATGGGATTGCTGTGTCCTACGCAAACTTCAGCCCCATCGAGGATGGCATCAAGCACGTGTATAAGAGTGCGGGGATCTTCCAGGTGACAGCCTATGCAGAGAACAACCTTGGCTCAGACACAGCTGTCCTCTTCCTGCATGTGGTTTGTAAGTAGGAGGCACCAGCCCCGTTTTCCCTTTCTTCCCAGTTGGCAACTTGCTCTGTTCAGACTTCCTAAAATTCAGAGCTGAGACCAGGTTCAGTGTGACTACTACAATTACCCAAACCAAATGGTGGAGATATGTACTCATCTGTGTTTCTGAGTTTTATGGTACTGAAATAGATTGATTATTTTGAAGTTAGGATAACATATTACCAACTGGGCCCTCCTTTTCAGCACCACTCTGCTCTGATATAAATGTGTGCGTGCACACACATTCAGGTAAAATCTCCTCTCTTCCTTTTGGAGAATCCTCAAAATGAAAAAGATAGAAACAAGCCATCTGGTTGATAGTCTTAGGCTCATTCTCAATCTATTATGAATGAAGACTGCACAAATCAAAGTCAACTGTTATTTGTGTTGTAAGAGCCAGAGAAGGATTAAAGAAACACGTTTAGATATTTTTAATGTAGAACTAAACACACACACAAAATTAATTTTTACATACAAGGTTACTGCAAGTTCATTCTGTTTTGACAATTCTAAGAACTCTCCAAAAATATTTTGTTGTGCTTGAATCTATTTCATTGCTATTGGCTGTTGCTTGGCACAAACCAAAAGAACAGTTGGTGTTCCAAAATATTTCATTTGCGCTGGATGCATTTTATGTATTTTCTATTCTAGAATTTGATGCATGTAAACTGAAACTTTAATATTGTGATTTTAGGATGTCGGGTCGAGGAAATGTTGTCATGGGGCTGGGACTGGTTTCCCACATGTGTATCAGTGATATTCGTGGGTCTAAGGACTTCCATGGTTCTTACTTACATACCCCACAATAGTTTCCAGGTAATATGCTACATATGGTGAAAATCATAAGTTCTGAAAGAGTCTAAGTGAAAACAAGGAGCACCCTCCTATTAACAACTCAGTGATGGCATCAACTCTATCGTATAAACAACCTACACCTAAGAGGTCCCTGGCAAACAGTAAGCTAGCTAGTCTCCTGGCTCTCCAGTCACAATGCCAGTAAAGGGACCAAAAGTGATAAGGGATGTGTGTGAGAGGAGACCTGGATTATGTAGCTCAATCATGTCCCTAAAAATGCCAGGCTACATGGCCATGAGATAAATGATTTCATCTCTGGATCTCCTGAACTCCAATTTTAAAATGGCTTAATTCTGACTGCTACCTTGCCTCGTGGGGCTTTTGTAATAGTAAACACACACAAAACACCCAATCATTCACTAATTAATTTAACAAAAATTTGTTGAAGTCTTAAAATATGCAAGGCACTCTGCTAGGCACTAGGAGGTAACAATGCGGATATGGCCCTCCTCTTACAGAGTTTCCATTCTGGTGGGGAAGTGGGGTGCTGCTACAAATGAGCCATAAATAGGCAAAGTGGTGAGAACCACACCACATCAACTACAACCATTCTGTGTCAGAAGCACCAGGTCAGAAACCCAGGTGGGTGATGTGCACGGTGTTCATGAGCCCAGGCTTTAGAACAAGGGAGATCTGTGCTTGAATTCTGATCACATTCCTTTGTTAAATGTCTACTATTGGTCAATGTTCTTAGCCTTTATAAACCTCCAATTTCTTATCTTCAATGCTGGCCAGGCGCGGTGGCTCACGCCTGTAATCCCAGCACTTTGGGAGGCCAAGGCAGGCAGATCACGGGCTCAGGAGATCGAGACCATCCTGGCTAACATGGTGAAACCCATCTCTACTAAAAATACACAAAATTAGCTGGGCGTTTTGGCACAAGCCTGTAGTCCCAGCTACTAGGGAGGCTGAGGCAGGAGAATCGCTTGAACCTGGGAGGCGGAGGTTGCAGTGAGCCAAAATCATGCCACTGCACTCCAGCCTGGGAGACAGAGCGAGACTCTGTCTCAAAAAAAAAAAAAATATATATATATATGTATCTATCTCTCTTATCTTCAATGCTTAGCTAAAAGGGAGGCTGTGAGAATCAAACTGGTGTGCATGTGTTGGATATCCCCAAGACCACCACCAGGTTTGGTGATTCACTAGGCAGACCCACAGGGCTCAGCTAAAGTTTCACTCATGACTATGATTCATTACAGCGAAAGGGTACAAAACAAAATCAGCAAAGGGAAAAGGCTTAGGGGGCAAAGTCTAGAGGAAACGAGGCAGAAGCTTCCATGAGTTTTCTCCCTACAAAGTCACACAGGACACTCCTTTATCCAGCAATGAGTTGTAACATGTATAAAAAGGCTGCCTAAAACAGAAACTCTTTAGAGACTCAGTGCCCATAGTTTTTAATGGGGGCCAGTCATGTAGGTACCCTCTGCCTGGCATATACCAAAACTCCAGATTCCCAATGGAAAGCATTGGGAATAAACCATACTGTTTGCAAGAACAGTTTAGGCAGAGTGAACCACTCTTATCAGTTAACCGTTGACTGGAAACACTCCCAGAGCCATGTTACCAGATACCAGCCTGGGGCCAACTTACATGTAGACCTTCCTAAGGACAGCAATTTCAGGTCCATGTTATTTTTTGGCACAGTGTGCGGAATGCTGCCTATCACCCAGCTTGGTGCATGATAAATCAGAGTATTTACTAAGTACTTCCTATTAACTTTGTACCCGACATTTTTGCTGCATTTAAAAATGAAGACAAAGAAGGAAAATGAACTTCACATTCCTCTATTCCAAGGACTTGCCCCACCCACATTTCTGATTCCGCCAAGAGTGGGCCTTGCCTTCAGGGTGTGACAACCAATGTATCTTACTGGCAAAAAACACAACAGCAAGGAACAGGTTTACACTGTGGCTTATGTGCATGAGGGAGGAAATGTTCCTTGAAACTTTTATCATGCTCATAATTCCCTCCAAATCAATCATGGCTGCATTTTCCAGACAGTTTTTATTGTGGAGACTGCTCTTGGCCTTACCTTGGGCCATTAGCTAACAAAAGTAGTTGTTAGCGGCCCATAATAACCAATCTCGCACAGATTATTAGATTTTTATCAAAAGGGGCCCTATTTGACAGTGAGGAATTTAGGAGTTTTCTCTGTTCCTTCCTGAATCTGCTCAGCTCTCATCTCTTCTCATTGATCCTTGGTTTGTCTTCACATCAAAGCCCAGGGGTCCTGGCTCAGAATCTTTGCCCTAAAAAAACCTGCTATATGGTAGTGTTCTTTAGGATTATTTTTAACCAAACATGCTTGTCCTGAAGCTGAATAAATGCAACCATGAGTGATGGTCTTTCAAGTTGTGAACGCCACATCCTTTTTGTGTTTGGTGTGAGTTTATGGAGAAGGGGGTCTCCTTTTATCTTCTTGGGTATCAGAGGACCTGACACTGTCAGCTCTCACTGAGCCAAGGCCCTCAAGTGACAGAAAGCCAAGAAGAAACTCAAGGCCATGAACCATAGCTGCATCACTGCTTAACTGTGGAAGATCCCAGGGTTCCCATGAGGTGTGTTGGGGAATGGGCTTCATGCTTTCTGGAGGATAGCAGTGAGAACAGAAGCAGTGACTTTGAAGGTAAAAGGGTCCCCTAAAGGGGTCCCTTTCCTATGGAGCCCCTTTAGAAGTTTTTCATCTCCCCCCTTGGATGTGGAGAAAGAAGTTTTTCATCTCCCCCCTTGGATGTGGACTAGCCAGGAGCCCCTCCCCACAGCCTCTTTCTCTTCCCCATTTATCAATAAAACACAAACTATAAAGGGACATAGGTTAGGTAAACTCCTAAAAATGAGTAAATAAAGCAATCAAAGTATCCATTATTTTCCCACATCTTGTGCCTTTTTACTCTCATGAACAAACAAATCATACAAAAATAATAACAAAAAATTCCTTATTTAAAATAAGTCAACCTTCAACCAGACGTGTGTCTGAATTGACAAAGTTGAAAGTGTTTGCTAAGAGAAATCTTGAGATGCCATATGTTTGGGGTCAAGGCAGAGAGCTTTAGGCAGAAAGCATTCTCAGACTGTAGATACTCTTCCTTTTAAGTATTCAGTTTTATTTTATGTTTAATTTTTGTGAGTACATAGTCGGTATATATATTTATGGGGTACATGAGATGTTTTGATACAGGTGTGCAATGTGAAATAAGTACATCATAGAAACTAGGGCATCCATCCCCCTCAAGCATTTATCCTTTGCACATACACTGGCCTGGCTTGTCTCCACACCCAAATAGCAGTCACTGTCCAAACACTTTCCCCTTCAATATAAAATTACCTATGACACAGAATATGTCCAGTTAGACTCAGGAGAATGCTCACTGAAGTCCTTAGAGGGACTACTACCCAATGACAGATAGAAACAGTGATGGCAGTGGTGGTGGTGGGCAGTAGTGGTAGAAATCATGACATTCTTTCATTAATTGTATGGTACTTTAAACAACCACATAACACTTTCATATGTTCTTATTAATATAAGGAAGGCAGAGCAAATGTTGTCCCTTATTTTTAGAACAAGGTAATAGTCTGTGTAGGATTAAGACTCGTAAGATAAAGGAAAAAATCATATGGGTACATTTATGCCAGAGTTGAAATGAGAAACATTCATGTTTTCTTCCCTTTGAACTGACTTGTCTCCTGAATTACCAGGGAAGCAAATAAGGATGGCTAGATGGCCTGAAAAATGCTCCACCAATAAGAATTCAAGGCCCCTGAGACTTTGCTAAAGTTGCTTATCAGCTTAAGGAGATTTTGGGCTGAGACAATGGGGTTTTCTAGATATACAATCATGTCATCTGCAAACAGGGACAATTTGACTTCCTCTTTTCCTAACTGGATACCCTTTATTTCCTTCTCCTGCCTAATTGCCCTGGCCAGAACTTCCAACACTATGTTGAATAGGAGTGGTGAGAGAGGGCATCCCTGTCTTGTGCCCGTTTTCAAAGGGAATGCTTCCAGTTTTTGCCCATTCAGTATGATATTGGCTGTGGGTTTGTCATAGATAGCTCTTATTATTTTGAGATATGTCCCATCAGTACCTAATTTCTTGAGAGTTTTTAGTGTGAAGGGTTGTTGAATTTTGTCAAAGGCCTTTTCTGCATCTATTGAGATAATCATGTGGTTTTTGTCTTTGTTTCTGTTTATATGCTGGATTACATTTATTGATTTGCATATATTGAACCAGCCTTGCATCCCAGGGATGAAGCCCACTTGATCATGGTGGATAAGCTTTTTGATGTGCTGCTGGATTTGGTTTAAATAAGCAATGGGGAAAGGATTCCCTATTTAATAAATGGTGCTGGGAAAACTGGCTAGCAATATATAGAAAGTTGAAACTGGATCCCTTCCTTACACCTTATATGAAAATTAATTCAAGATGGATTAAAGACTTAAATGTTAGACCTAAAACCATCAAAACCCTATAATAAAACCTAGGCATTACCATTCAGGACATAGGCATGGGCAAGGACTTCATGTGTAAAACACCAAAAGCAATGGCAACAAAAGCCAAAATTGACAAATGGGATCTCATTAAACTAAAGAGCTTCTGCACAGCAAAAGAAACTACCATCAGAGTGAACAGGCAACCTACAAAATGGGAGAAAATTTTCGCAACCTGCTCATCTGACAAAGGGCTAATATCCAGAATCTACAATGAACTCAAACAAATTTACAAGAAAAAAACAAACAACCCCATCAACAAGTGGGCGAAGGATATGAACAGACACTTCTCAAAAGAAGACATTTATGCAGCCAAAAGACACATGAAAACATGCTCATCATCACTGGCCATCAGAGAAATGCAAATCAAAACCACAATGAGATACCATCTCACACCAGTTAGAATGGCAATCATTAAAAAGTCAGGAAACAACAGGTGCTGGAGAGGATGTGGAGAAATAGGAACACTTTTACACTGTTGGCGGGACTGTAAACTAGTTCAACCATTGTGGAAGTCAGTGTGGTGATTCCTCAGGGATCTAGAACTAGAAATTCCATTTGACCTAGCCATCCCATTACTGGGTATATACCCAAAGGACTATAAATCATGCTGCTATAAAGACACATGCACATGTATGTTTATTGTGGCACTATTCACAATAGCAAAGACTTGGAATCAACCCAAATGTCCAACGATGATAGACTGGATTAAGAAAATGTGGCATATATACACCATGGAATACTATGCAGCCATAAAAAATGATGAGTTCATGTCCTTTGTAGGGACATGGATGAAATTGGAAATCATCATTCTCAGTAAACTATCACAAGGACAAAAAACCAAACACTGCATGTTCTCACTCCTAGATGGGAATTGAACAATGAGAACACATGGACACAGGAAGGGGAACATCACACTCTGGGGACTGTTGTGGGGTAGGGGGAGGGGGGAGGGATAGCATTAGGAGATATACCTAATGCTAAATGACGAGTTAATGGGTGCAGCACACCAGCATGGCACATGTATACATATGTAACTAACCTGCACATTGTGCACATGTACCCTAAAACTTAAAGTATAATAATAAAAAAGAAAAAAAAAGAATTCAAGGCCCCTAGGCTGAAGAGATGTCTTTGCTACAGTTGTGGCTTAAGAACTTCATATAGAAATCTCTTCAATTACTTGTTCTCATCAAATTGATGATGGTGGAAACCAAGAAAATGTGCTCTGACATAATAGGAAGAGATTTACATATTTTAGTTGGATTTGGTTATGTAGGAAGGATTAAAGAAGAGAAAGAAGGAGGGAGGAAGACAGAAAGATAGAAAGGAAAGTAAGGGGAGGAGTTAGGAAAGGAGAGAAAAAGGAAGAAAAAATCTTGCAGTGTTAAAAAACTATTTACGTCTCAGATGCAACACTGATACCTTAACACCATTTTTTTTTTAATTAACATAAAGTTTTGCTCTTGTCCCCCAGGCTGGAGTGCAATGGTGCGATTTCGGCTCACTGCATCCTCCGCCTCCTAGGTTCAAGTGATTCTCCTGCCTCAGCCTCCCGAATAGCTGGGATTACAAGCACCTGCCACCATGCACAGCTAATTTTTGTATTTTTAGTAAAGACAGGGTTTCACCATGTTGGCCGGGCTGGTCTTGAACTCCTACCTCAGGTGATCCACCCACCTCAGCCTCCCAAAGTGCTGGGATTACAGGTGTGAGCCACAGCGCCCAGCCACATTAACACTTTTTCATCAGCTTTGTCCTCTTCTCATTTTAGTTTGGAAACTAAAATCCTCACTTATTGCCTAGGGTGTGTTCATGTATATTCTTCTACTTGCTGGTTTAGAATATCATGCTGCTTATATCAGTTTTCTAAGGGAAAAAATGAGAAGCTTGGTTACCTTTCTGCAAGCAGATTTCTTATTATTTGGGAACCTGGCATTTGTTTCTACTTTGATTTAGGGAGATATACTTTTCCTTGTTTGGAAAACAGCCTTGCCAGTTTCTGAATGACACCCACTGTGTACTGCAGATGATGAGGCACAATGGCCAATTGTTGAAGGAGATGGAAACCCATTAACAATCAAGAATAATGGAAGAGCCCTCCACACAATACACTAACCCCAAATCACAATACAGGCTAATCATTAATAACAAAATAGACTGCTGTTTATCTTCCCATTTATTGGCTAAGTGTCTAGTAAATCAGCTTTGTCCTTGTATTAGAGGTTCATAAGCATCTGTGGTTAGACTTATCAGATGTAAATTTAGTTCAGATGCTACTCAAAAAATCTGAAACTTGATCTGAGTTCCTTATTATATCCAGTGCTTCATTTCAAGTGCGTATACACACCTCCCAATGTGTATAGTTTTGTGACCCTTCCTTTATTACAGGGGATGCTAATAGAAATTAAGATTAAGAATCTAGGGGTATGATACAGTTTGACCACATCCAGAATATAAACACTGGCATTTGTTTTTATGTTTCCTTAGGTCCTGTGGAGCATGTTCATCTCCGAGTTCCATTTGTTGCCATAAGAAATAAGGAGGTCAACATCAGTGCAGTTGTGTGGCCCAGTCAACTGGGGACCCTTACCTATTTCTGGTGGTTCGGCAATAGCACAAAGGTTTGGCCCTTTCTGAATGCTCCTATGTTCCAGCTTTTATGTGTCTATTAGGGGGCACCGAGAATGCAGGCAATAAGAGGTACTTAATAAACCTATGAGCCCACAAAATTGAATAAAACATACCTCTTTACACCAAGTTCATTACTTTATTAGGGAAAGTTCAGATAATCCTAAGGAAGAAAGTACTTTGAGAAACTCTGCAAACCTGCATGTTCTTGCTTCTCTAATCAATATTTCTAAAATTTCATTTGTTCTGTTTTGCTTTAATCTTGGCCTTGGCCTGGTTATATAATGTCAAAGAAGTTACTTAGCATCTCTGAGATTAAGTAGCCCTATCTGTCTAGATATCTAAATGTAGGGTTGTCAAAATTAAACAAGATAACACAGGTAAAGAATCCTTATCAATACTTACTAGCTGTTCTAGATGTGCTAGCATTCTTTTTAGGCAAGGTACTGAGGTTGCCACATCTCAAAGAATGGAACAAAAGAGGCCAAACTCTGGACTTGCCATATACTCCCTACTTCCGGCCATGGTGATGGCAACACCTGTGTCAAGCATGACCACAATTGTATGATAGAAGCTGGGAGCAATTTGGCTGAGAATTCCTCAGAGATAATGTTCTTCTCTATTCCTGTTTTATAAAGAACACTTCATTTTTGAGGAGTTGTAAGTTCACAGCAAAATCAACACGTGGTACAGAGATTTTCCATATATCCCCTTCTTCTACACATGTATAGCCTCCTCCATTATCAACATCCTCCACCAGAGTGTTAAATTTGTTGTAATAGATGAACTTACATTAATACATCATTATCACTCAGAGTCCATAGTTTACTTTAGGATTCATTTCTGGTTTTGTACATTCCATAGGTTTGGATAAATGTATAATGACATGAATCTACCATTATAGTATCAAAAAGAAGTGTTTCACTACCGTAAAAATGCTCTGTGCTCCACCTATTCATACCTGTCTCCTCCTTAATCCTTAGCAGCCACTGATATTTTTACTGTCTCTGTAGTTTTGCCTTTTCCAGAATGTCATATAGTTGGAATCATATAGTATGTACTGTTTTCATATTGGCTTCCTTCACTAAGTAATATGCATTTAAGTTTCTCCATGTCTTTTCATGTCTTGATAGCTCATTTCTTTTCAGTGCTGAATAATATCCCATTGTCTGAATGTATCACAGTTTATTTATCCATTCACTCATTGAAGAGCATATTGGTTGCTTCTAAGTTTTGGCAATAATGAATAAAGCTGCTATAAACATTCATGGGCAAGTTTTGTATGGACATAAGTTTTCAGCTACTTTGGATAAACACTAAGAGCATGATTTCTGGATCTTATGGTAGCAATATGTTTGGTTTTGAAATAAACCACCAAGCTGTCTTCCTAACTGGTTGGACCATTTTGGATGTCCACCAGCAATGAATGAGAGTTCTTGTTGCTCCACATCCTCACTAGCATTTGGTGGTGTCATGTTCTGGATTTTGGTCATTCTAATATCCATGTAATGGTATCACATTTTTGTTTAAATTTGGATTTCCCAGATGACATATTATTTAGAGAAATGTTTCATATGCTTTTTTGCCAACTATATAACATCTTTGGTGAGTTGTCTGTTAAGGTCTGTGGCCTATTTTTAAATCAGATTGTTCCATTACTTATTGAGTTTTAATAATTCTTTGTATATTATTGGATAATCTTTTATCAGATATGTCTTCTGCAAATATTTTCTTCCACTCTGTGGCTTATCTTTTCAACTTCTTGATAGTTTCTTTTGTAGACAAAAGTTTTGAATTTTAAGGAAGTCCAGTTTATCAGTTCTTTTTTTCATGAATCACGCTTTTGGTGTTGTATCTCAAATGACTTCACCATACCCAACATCATCAACGTTTTCTCCTATGTTATCTTCTAGGAGTTTTATAGTTTTGAGTTTTACATTTAGATCTATGATCCATTTTGAGATCATTTTTTAAAGGCATAAGGTTTATTACCTAGATCCATTTTTTTTTGCATGTGGATGTCCAGTTGTTCAAGCACAATTTGTTGAAGATACCATTTTTGCTCCATTGTATTAACTTTGCTCCTTTGCCAAAAATCAGTTGATTACACTTATGTGGGTCTATTTCTGGGCTATTTATTTGGTTTCACTGGTCTGTTTTCCTGTTTTTGTTTTTTGTTTTTTTGTTTTTTTGTTTTTTACCAATACAACGTGTTTTGATTACTGTAGATTTATAATACATCTTGAAGTTGAGTAGAGTCAGTTCTTCAACTTTGTTATCCTTCAATTTTATGTTGACTATTTTGAGTCATTTGCCTTGCCATACATACCTTCAAATCACTTTGTCAGTATCTACAAACTAACTTGCTAGGATTTTGACTGGCATTGGATTGCATCTATAGATCAAATTGGTAAGACCTAACATCTTCACAATATTAAGTGTTCCTATCCATGAACATGGCATATCTATTTATTTAGTTATTATTTGATTTCTTTCAACAGTGTTTTGTAGTTTTTCCTACATGGATCTCATACACATTTTGTTAAATTTATACAGAAGTATTTCATTTTTGATGGTGCTAAAGTATATGGTATTGGGTATTTTATGTTTTTGTTTTAATTGATATGTAACACTACTGTTTTTTATATATTGATTTTGTATTCTGCAACTTTACTGAATTTGTTGATCAGATTTAAGAGTTTTTCATGGAGCCTCTAGGTTTTTCTAAATATACATCAGCAAAGAGGGAAAATTTGACTCTTTCTTTTTAAATTTAGATTGCCTTTTATTTTTTTTTCTCTTGCCTGATTACTCTGGTTAGGACTTCCGGTCCTATACTGAATAGGAGTGGTGAAACTGGGCATCCTTATCTTCTTGTTCTAGGCTTTAAAGGAAAGGCTTTCAACTTTTCCTGATCCAGTATGATATTAACTATGGATTTGTCATATAGCCTTTACTACATTAAGGTACATTCCTTCTATGCTGGTTTGTTGAGACTTTTTATCATTAGCAATGTTAAATTTCATCAAATGCTTTTTCTGAATCTGTTAACATGATTGTATGTTTTTTGTCATTCACTCTATTGATGCAATGTATCACATTTATCGGTTTGTGTATGTTAAATTATACTTGCATCCCTGGGATAAATTCAACTTGATCTTGATGTATATTTTTTTTCTGACTTGCTGTTGGATTCAGTTGTTAGTATTTCATTGAGAATTTTCAATCCTATATTCATCGAGCCTATTGGCCCATAGTTTTCTTTTTTTGTTGAGTTCTTGCCTGGTTTGAGTATCAGGGTAATGCTGGTCTTGTAGAATGAGTTAGGGAGCATTCCCTCCTCTTAAATTTTTTGGAATAGTTTGTGAAGAGTTGACATTAGTTCATCTTTGAAAGTTTGATAGAATTCAGCAGTGAAGCCATCTGATCGTAGACTTTTCTTTTTTGGGAGACTTTTTATTACTATTAAATCTCATTATTGGTTATTGGCCTGTAATCAGGCTTTCTATTTCTTCCTGATTCAATCTTGGTAGGTTGTATGTGTCTAGGAATTTATCCATTCTCTCTAGGTTTTTCAGTTTGTTAGTGTATATAGTTGTTCATAATTGTCTCTAATGATCTTTTGTGTTTCTGTGGTATCAGTTGCAATGCCTCCTTTTCCATTTCTGATTTTGTTTATTTGAGTCTTTACTCTTTCTTGGTTAGTTCAGCAAGTGGTTTATTGATTCTGTTTATCTTTTCAAAAAAACCAACTTTTTGGTTTATTGATCTTTTGTATTTTTTTTTAGTCTCTATTTTGTTTAGTTCTCCTCTGATCTTTATTATTTCTCATCTTCTACTAATTTTGGGTTTTATTTGTTCTTGCTTTTCTAGTTCCTTGAGTTGCAGGTTGTATTATTTGAAATCCTTCTGCTTTTCTGATGTAGGTAATTATTGCTATAAGCTTACCTCTCAGCCCTGCTTTTGCTATATCTCATAGGTTGTGGTATGTTGTGTTTCTGGGTTTTTTTGTTTCAAAATTTTTTAAATTTACTGTGTAATTTCTTTCTTGACCCAACATTCAGAAGCATATCATTTAATTTCTATGTATTTGTACAGTTTCTAAAGTTCCTCTTGTTATTGATTTCTAGATTTATTCCATTGTGGTCTGAGAAGATACTTGATATGATTTCAACTTTACAAAATTTGTTTAGACTTGTTTTGTGTGCCAACATGTGGTCGATCTTGGAGAATGTTCCAGGTGCCGATGAGAAGAATGTATATTCTCTAGCTCTTGGATAAAATGTTCTGTAAATATCTGTTAGGTCCATTTGGTCTAATGTGCAGTTTAAGTGAAATGTTTCTTTGTTTTCTGTCTAGATGGTCTGTCTAATCCTGAGAGTGGAGTGTTGAAGTTCCCAACTATTATTGTGTTGGATTCTATCTCTCCCTTTAGATCTACTAATATTTGCTTTGTATATCTGGGTGCTGGGGTATTGGGTGCATATATGTTTAGAATTATGATATCTTCTTGCTGAATTGATCCCTTTATCATTATATAATGATCTTCTTTGTATTTTTTTGTTTTTTATTGTTTTTTACTTAAAGTTTGTTTCTTTGATATAAATATAGCTACTCCTGCTAACTTTCAGTTTTCATTTGCATGGGATATATTTTCCCATCCTTTTACTTTCAGTCTATATATGTCATGACAGGTGGGATGAGTTCCTTGTAGGTAGCATATTGTGGTCATTTTGTGTGTGTGTGTGTGTGTGTGTGTTTTGAATCCATTTCATTAGCTTTACCTTTACTGAGGAAAATTAATTTGTTTACATTCAAAGTTATTGACATGTGAGGGCCTATTTCTGCCATTTCATTAATTAATTTCTGTTTTTTTTTATACCTTTGTCCCTTTTCTTTCTCTCGGATTGTTTATCATAGTGGTTTTGTTTTGTTTTTTGTAGTGATAACATTTGAATCTTATATCTTCCTTTTTTGTTTGTTTGTTCTACAAGTGGTTTTTATATTTTCATGTGTCTGCCTGCCTGCCTGCCCTGCCCTCCATCATTCCCTCCATCCCTTCTTTCTTTCTTTCTTTCCTTCTTTCTTTCTTCCTTCCTTCCTTTCTTTCTTCCTTCCTTCCTTCCTTTCTTTCTTTCTCTCTCTTTTCTTCTTTTCTCTTTTCTTTCTTTCTCTTTCTCTCTTTCCTTCTTTTTCTTCTTTCTTTCTCTCTTTCTCTCTTGCTGTTTCTCTCTTTCCCTCTTGCTTTCTTGATTTATTTCCTTATTTCTCTTTCACAGGATTTTCTTAAGAATTTCTAATATGGCAAATCTAGTGGTGATGAATTCCCTCAGCTTTGCTTGTCTGGGAAATATTTCATTTCTTCTTCATTTATGAAGAATATCTTTGCTAGGTATAATATTCTTGGTTGACAGTATTTTCCTTTCAGCTGTTTGAATATGTCATCCTATTCTCTCCTGGTTTGTAAGATTTCTGATGGTACATCCACTCTTGGTTGAATGGGCGTTCATTTATAAGTCACTAGACATTTTCCTTTGCCTGTTTTTTGAATTCTGTATTTGTCTTTGACTTTTAAGAGTTTGACTATAATGTGGCATAAAGAAGATCTTTTTTACTTTGCATCTTTTTGGATCTATCAGAGACTTCTGAATCTGGATATCTAAATCTCTTGCTAGACTTGGGAAAAGTTTCAGCCATTATTTTGTTAAATAGATTTTGTAATTATTTCATTTTCTTTTTATCTTCTGGCATACCGGCAATTTGATTATTTGCTCATTTTATCATATTCCATATAGCACATAAGCTTTGCTCATTTTTAAAAATTATTTCCTTAAAATTTTTGTCTGAGTGGGTTATTTCAAAAAACCTGTTTTCGGGATCTGAGGTTCTTTCTTCTGCTTGATTTAGTCTATTAAAGCTTTCAAATGTATTTTGTCATTCATTTGGTGGGTTCTTCTGTTCAGAATTTGTCTGAATTTTTTTTAATAGTGTCTCTTTGGTAAATTTCTCATTCATATCCTGAATTGTTTTTCTGATTTCTTTTCCTTGCATTTTTGAATCCCTTTTTATCTCACAGAGCTTCTTTCAAATCAGTATTTTGAATTCCTTTTCTTGGATTTTATAATTGTTTTGTTTGATTGGGATCTGTTACTGGAGAATTATTGTGTTCCTTCAGAGTTGTCACTTTTTCTTGCTTTTTAAAATGTTTTCTTTGTCCTTACATTGATATCTGTGCAGCTGGTGTAATGGTGACTTCTTCCAATTTTTTGAATTTGCTTTTGTAGGGAGGAACTTTTTCCTGAAGATGTTTTTATGGTGTTGGTTGAGTAGGGCACTTTGGCTTTGATTCTGGGTGCATGCATTAGTATAATGTCTGTATGATTTATTTCGCCTTAAATAGAATCAGTGGCAGCTGTGATTCCCTTGCTGGATTGGGGGCAGTTATTAGTGGAGGCTGTGGAAATTTTTTGCTGGGGACTGGGATGCCAGGTGGGCCAGGGTTTGGGGTCCTAGGGTAGCAGCAGTGGGCTGATTATGCCTATTTAGGGGCCTCAGGGTGGTGTATGTTGGCGTTGGTGTTAGAAGGCCCAACTGCACTGATTCCTGGGCCTTCAAGTGTCTTGCTGGTAGTCATAGTGGTGCACCAGGTGGGCAAGTGGGTTCTGTGCCCCTTGGGCAGGAGGTGTGGTGTAGGTGATAGTAGTAGCAGTGGCAGGATAACCCTCTGCGTCTTGAGCAGTTCCCACTGATGTTAGTGGTGGCTGCAATGGGCTTAGTGGTTTAGTCTTCATATCTACAATTAGTGAATACAGATGGGTGCCAGCTCTGGTGGTAGTGGCAGGATGGTGGACCCAACCTGGTGGTAGTGGCAGGGTGGCAGGCCCAACCTCAGGTGTTTGGGAGGAGTGCTGAGGTACTGGTTGTGGTAGACTAGGCAGTGTGATCCCGAGACCCTCAGACTCTCAGATTGAGTCTTCTGGCTTCAGGGGAGGCAGAGCCAGGCTAAGAAGTCCTATCCTCAGGCCCCCTGGTGTTGTGTGCAGGTACTGGCTGTGGTAGACAGTGGTAGAGTGATCTCCAAACCCCAGGTGGGATGCTTAGGTTGGAGAGTAGGAGTGGTTATGCTGCAGCCCTGCTACTGGGGAGGGCAGGGTTGCTTTTAGTGGTGGGCAGGGTTGCTTTTAGTGGCAGCCATAGTCAGGTGGGTGGGAAATACATATCTTGCTTGTATCTTAGCCTAGGTGGCAGAAGCTTGTATTTCGCTTGCACTTCAGCCACCTCATTGGCAACTGGTTCTTCACTCATATCTTAGCCTTGACTGTAGCAGCCCACACTTCACTCACCTCCCAGCCCATGGCAGCAGCCTACAGTAATGGCAGCTATGGGTGGGGAGAGGGGTTCTGTCTGGGTGCAATAAATGCACAGTGGCTCTGCTGCTGGTGGCAAGTGTGATCATTGCCAGTGGCCTGTGCCTTAGTCCACATAGCAGCAGCTAGGTGCAGTGGTGACTGCCTGTGGGGGATGTCAATAGGGCTCCAGGAATAAGGAGATGTAGTTACTGTTGGGCCTCAGAGCAAGGTGAAGTCTGTTGGGAGCTGGGTTCTCAAAATGGCACCTTGCTGCAGCTGCTTTGGACTTGGGATATATGGAACCCAGTGTCAGCTCCCTCTCTGGAGCACTGATATTGCAGTCTCCAGGGAGCTGTTTATGTCAGTTTCAGGGCCCACAGTGGTCAAGGGGCTCTCCAGTGGCTAGGGTTGTAGGAGTCCATGGTGAGGATGTGCACTTCTGGAGGTCTCTCACTTACCCTTTTCTCATATTGGGGAGTCCCTTTCCACATTGGGGAATCTCTCCAAACTCCCAGCTGATCCTGGCCAAGCAGGCTGCCTTGCTTCCATGTCCTTCACTGCTTTATGTGCTTCCTGTTACTTCTCTGTTGAACTCCAGGATTCTTTCTTAGATGACCTATTCAAAGTGTGATTGTCTAGTCACTATTTTGGGTTCTTCTTTGTGGAGAAGATCAGTATGAGCTGCCTTTGGTCAGCCATCTTGAAACTCCTTGGTATCGTGTGTTTAATTCAAATCACACTTGTTCATTGCTGGTATATAGGAAAGTGATCAACTTTTATATATGAACCTTGTATCCTGTAACCTTGCTATAATTATGTATTAGTCCCAGGATATTTTTGCTTGTTGTTATTGATTCTCTTAGATGCCTACATAAGCAATCATATCATCTATGAACAAATAGTTTTCTTCTTTCCCAAGATAAGTTTTGTTTATTTTCTTGTCTTATTGCGTTAGCCAGGACTTCCAGTACAATGTTGAAAAGAAGTGGTGAGAGGGAACGTCGTTGCTTTGTTTCTGATCTTAGTGGGAAAGCTTCTAATTACACACCATTAATTATGATGTTTGTTATAGGTTTTTTGTAGATACTCTATCATCTCGGGGAAGTTCCCCTCTATTCTATGTTTACTGAGAGTTGTTATAAATGGGTGTTGGATTGTGTTAAATGCTTTTTCTGCATAGGTTAATATGATCATGTTCTTTTTTCTTTAGTCTGCTGATGAGATGGATTACATTAATTAATTTTTAAATGTTGAACCAGCCTTGGGATAAATTCTGATAGTGGTCATGTAGTATAATTTTTTATACGATTGGATTCAATTTGCTAATGTTTTATTGAGGATTTTTGCATCTTTGTTCCTGAGAATTATTGATCTTTAGTTTTCCTTTCTTGTAATATATTTACCTGATTTTGATATTTGGTTATATTTGGTATTTGGTATTTGGTTGATGGTTGATTTTGGTATTTGGTTGATTAAATGAGTTAGAAAATATTTTATCCTCTTCTATTTTCTGAAAAATGATGTGGAAAATTGGCATAATTTCTCCCTTAAATGTTTAGTAGAATTCGCCAGTAAAACCATCTGGGCCTAGTGTTTTCTCTTTAGCAAAGTTATTAATTACTGATTCAATTTATTTAATAGATATAGTTCTATTCAAATAACCTTTTTCATCCTGTATGAGTTTTAACAGATTGTGTCTTTCAAGAAATTGATCTATTTTATCTGGGTTATCAAAGTTGTGGCCATAGAAGTGTTTATCATACTCCTTTGTCATCATTTTAATATCTATAAGATTTGTAGTGATGTCCCCTCTTTCATTTCAGATATTAGTAATTTGTGTCCCCTCTCTTTTTTCTTAATTAGCCTGGCCAGAGGCTTATCAACTTTATTGATATTTTCAAAGAACCAGATTTTTAAAATTGATTTTCTCTCTTGATTTCCTATTTTCAGTTTCATTGATTTCTGTTCTGGTTTTTATTATTTCTTTTTTTCTGCTTACCTTGGAGTTTTTTTTTTTTTCTTGTTTCCTGAGATGGGAGGTTAGATGACTGATTCTAGATACTTCTTTTTAATATATACACTCAATGCTATAAATTTCCTTCTAAGTCCTGCTTTTGCTGCATCCCACAAATGTTAGATTTTTTAAATTTTCATTTAGTTGAACATACTTTTTAGTTTCTCTTGACATTTATTTTTTGACTAATGTGTTATTTAGATGTGTCTTGTTTAATCTCCATGTATTTTAGGACTTTCTAGTTATCTTTCTGTTATTTATTGCTCAATTTAATTGTGTTCTGAGAGCCGACATTGTATAATTTCTATTCTTTCATATTTGTTAAAGTATGTTTTATGGCCCAGGATGTGGTCTAGTTCAGTGGATGTTCTATTTGGGCTTTAGAAGAATGTGTATTCTGCTGTTGTCTGATAAAGTAATCTATAGATGTTAGTTATGTCCAGTTGATTGATGGCATTATTAAAATCAACTATGTCCTTATTGATTTTATTTTTTGTGTGTGTATCACTCATACTTTTAAAAAGACTTTTTAAAGTGATTGCCCTAGAATTTGCTGTATACACTTACAGTGAATCCAAGCTCATTTTAAATAACACTATACCACTTCAATAGTAGTGAGAGCGGCCTTTAGTAAAAATAATTATAAATTCTTGTCTCTTGCCTCTTCTCTCACTGTTGTCACTCATTTCACTTGTATGTGAACATACATAAGATATATACATAAGTATACATAATCAAATACCTCGTTGGTATTTTTATGTTGAACAAATTTTTTTCTGTTAAGTCAATTGAGAATAATAGTTTTCTTTCTTTTTTTAATTATACTTTAAGTTCTGGGGTGCATGTGAAGAACATGCAGGTTTGTTACATAGGTATAAACATGCTTTGGTGGTTTGCTGCACCCATCAACCTGTCATCTACATTAGGTATTTCTCCTAATTCTATTGCTCCCTTAGCCCCCCACCCCTCCTTGACAGGCCTCAGTGTGTGATGTTCTTCCCCTCCCTGTGTCCATGTGTTCTCATTGTTCAACTCACACTTATGAGTGAGAAGCAGTTTGGTTTTCTGTTCTTGTGTTAGTTTGCTGAGAATGATCGTTTCTAGCTTCATCCATGTTCCTGCAAAGGACATGAACTCATCCTTTTATATGGCTGCATAGTATTCCATGGTGTATATGTGCCACATCTTCTTTATCCAGTCTACCATTGATGGGCATTTGGATTGGTTCCAACTCTTTGCTATTGTGAACAGTGCCACAATAAACATACATGTGCAAGTGTCTTTATAGTAAAATGATTTATAATCCTTTGGGTATATACCCAGTGATGGGATTGCTGGGTCAAAAAATTTTGCCTTCATTTATTCTTCTTCAGTGTTCTTCCTTTCTTCATGTGGTTCAAGTTTCTGACCTATATTTCCTTCTGTCTGAAGAACCTTTAATGATTTTTGCAGAACAGATCTACTGACAAGTTTCTTAATTTTTTCTTTGTTTGAGAAAACATTCTTTTCTTCTTCACTTTTGATGGATAATTTTGCAGGGTACAGAATTCTAGATTGGTGGCGTTTTTTTCCCTCAACGCTTTAAATATGTATCTCTACTTTCTTCTTGCTTACGTGGTTTTTGGGGAGAAGTTGGATATAATGCTTATCGCTTCTCCTTTATAGGTAAGGTGTTTATTTCCTCTAGCTTCTCTCATGATTTTTTTTTCTTAATCTTTGATTTTTTTTTGTAGTTTGAAAATGATACATCTAGGTGTAGATTCTTCAGCATTTATCTGTCTCAGTGTTCTCTGAGTTTTGAGTGTCTGTTGTTTGGTGTCTGACATTACTTTGCTGTAATTCTCAGTTATTATTATTTCAGATATTTTTGTGTTTTCTTTTTCTGTTATTCACATTACATGCATTTATACCATTTTTAGTTGTTCCTCATTCTTGGATATTCTTTTCTTTTTTTTTTTTTTTTTTTTACTTTTTGTTCTTTTTGCTTTTCAGTTTTGGCATTTTCTATTGAGATGTTCTCAAACTCATAGATTCTTCCTCAGCTGTGTTCAGTCTACTAATAAACACATCAAAGGCATTTTTAAATTTCAAGTACAGTGTTTTTGATCTCTAGTATTTCTTTTTTTTTTCTTAGAATTTTCAACTTTCTGTTTACATTGCTCATCTGTTTTGGCATGCTGTCTACCTTATCCATGAAATCTTTTAGCACATTAATTAAATTTGTTTGAAATTTCTGCTCTGGTCATTGCAACGTCCCTGTTATATCAGACTCTGATACTTTCTCTGTGTCTTCTATGTTTTTTCCCTTTAGTATGCCTTGTAATTTTTTTCTTCACAGCTGGACATGATATACTGGTTTGAAAGGAATGGCTGTAAATAAGTCTTTAGTAATGTGATGGTAAGATATGGAAGGAGGGGAAGCTTTTTATCAACCTATGATTAGGTCTCAGGCATTTACAGGTGTTTCTGTTTGTTCTCCCTCTCCTGATCCCTCAGGTTGGTTAGATTAGCTAGAGTGGGCTGTAGGTAGGTATCTGTGTTCTCCCACATGGAAGGATAAAGTGGGCTGGTGTTGTGTATTTTACTTCCCATAGCTTAGTTGGACTATAAAACCCCTGAAGTTTAAGCTCTGATTTATAAGTTTCTTCTGAGAGCAGACCTTGTTAAAAAGAATGTAGTACTCTGATGTGTATTTCAAAATAATTATTTTCCCCCTCCCCTGATATAACCATATGGGCAATTTTCTTTAACATTTGTTGGGAGTATGTCGTCACCTACTGGTGATAAAATTCACAAAGTGAAGGGGCTTCCTATGAATCCCCCTGGAGTTTTGAACTGTCAGACTGTGTGTGTGTGTTTGTGAGTGTGTGTGTTTTGAAAACTCTGGGTTTTTTTTTGTTTTTTGAAAACTCATAATGTGATTGGCATTGCTTATCCTAGAGAAAGCTTTAGCTTAAAAACCATAATTTAAGTAAGGTACGACATCAGACTTGGAAATGCTGGATATCTAAAGAGAAGAGAAATAAATATTCAGTTTCTGGTCGACAACAACTGAAGAGAACTTCACCCCATCCTTACTCCTGCGTAAGTGGGAGATAACTTATCCCCGATCTTTTTTAGGGAGGCAGCACGATATAGTGGAGAGAACATGGGCCTTGGATTTAGGGTTTCATGGGTTAAGTTTCTAGAACTGCTACTTCTTAGTTGTGTGAGAGCTTGATAAAGTTATCTGTCCTAAGATGTAATTGACTCACCATAAAGTGGAAAGAATAATGCCTATCTCAACTTTATTGTTGTGAAAACTATGCTACTGTATAGCATAAATATATAGTAAAACTATGCTATTTACTTGGCACACACTATGTACTCAATAAATGGATGCTTTTTATGATGTTATTAGAACTTATATTTAGCATGGGTTGGTAAAATATAGAGCAAGATTCATGGACCAAGGAACCCTTTTCTGTTTGCATTATTTGTGCCTCATATTTTTAAATTAGTTTCTCAGTATAGATGACTAATGCACTTGCATTTCTGGGATTATTCTTCACCAGGAAAATAGAAGGGTAGGTCATTTAATAAAAGCCCTATTTGGTACATTTGAGAAGTTAAGCTCCCTGTCTGAGATGAACATCCCAAATTCAAATGCTTGGTTAGTTGCAGAGCCAGACCTCAAACCTGGGTCTACTAATTCCCATTTATCATGCACTCTCCCCAGCTCCAGATGCTTTAGCTGCACCACTAGAGGTGTTTATCTCCTGGAGGTTATGTAATCTAAAATTGTGCCTCAAGGACCAGCAGATATACATAGTGAAGGAAAAAGAGAAAATTGTTCAGGGAGAAGTTAGAAAGAGAGGATTTTAAGTTCATTTCTCCTGTGCAGATGTGAGGGTTTGGCTGTCAAGTCAGAGAATTCTTTCTTGTTCTAGCTCATTTACCTGATGATCTTTTCTAAGAAACTTCTATGTGCAAGAAGGGCAGTTCTTGACTATTACCAACACAGCGATTTACTTAGCGGCCTGCGAGGAATGGAAGACACAGTGTTTCTCTACAGCTCTATTTTTTTCTTTGAGTGCTGTTTCTAAGACCTGAAATGCCATGCAGTGTCTAATAGGTATTTGATTAAAAACAAATAAATGAACAAAGCAATTGGGGATTCTAGTTTATACTTCTGTAATAATTATCTGTGTTAAATTGAGTGAGTCACTTAATTTGAGTTTGTATCAATTTCTCTAAAGCAAGGATACTATAATATGTAATATATGAACATGACTTAGTTATTATTTAAAATCTACTGTGTATCTCTCTGTCTCTCCACTTCTCTATCAATCAATCAATCAATCAGTCTATCTACTACCTATCTCATATATATTATGCCATATTATGAGAGGGCATTTTTAAATTACATATTGGCATTATAATTTTATGTTTTTTAATTAATGGTGACGAGAGGTATTTCCTTGGTTAGGAATTTGTAATCCAAAAGCTTGAGCATGAAATGCTGCACAAATACCCAGGTCCCAGAGGTCTAGCTAAGTGGTTTTGTTCCCAAAGAACCAAGAGAATGACAATACATGAGAGGCAGTAGAATAGAGTGGTTGCAGAACAAGACAAACCTAGGTTGGAGTCCAGACCAAATCTTCTTTGCTGTATGCCTTTAGTCAAGTCAAACCATTTAATTTCTTTGAGTCTCAGTTTTATTGTTTGTAATGTCTGAGTAATAACAGTAGTATCTATGATCAAGTGTTGCTGCAATGATTAAATAAAGAAATGCATAGAAAGTGTTTAGAACACATCTGAGCATTTGGAAGTATTAGTCACTGTTGTGCCCATCATTTGCATTAATAGCATTTGTATTTAGGCTAAAAACCTGACTTGGTTTCACAGATCACACTCCAATTTCTAAAAACGTTTACTTGGTCCATTTGAAAGAGGTGCATTTTCAGTGCAGTGCTGTTTGCTAACACCATGCCAGAAACACATCAAGATGGCCATGGTCCCCAGTAGTTGATCCAGTGAGCACTGTATTTGGCTGGCAAATGAATGAATGTCTCTGCGTATATGGGGAGTGCCGTGATTTTAGAGCTGTTTGGTTCCCTTTGACCAGCAAACTGACCTGTAAAAGGAACTAGTACTAATTTTGAGCACATATTTCTGGTACTCGTTGTGTACTGGTCTCTTCATACACATTATTTTATTGTTATCAGAACATCACTGATGAAATAGAAATTATCCCATTTTACAGAGAATACAATTAAGGAAATAACCTTGGAAGGTGATGTTTTATGTCTGTTTTTATGTGTTTGTGTTTGTGTGACTAGGTTACTATGTAAGTAGTTAAATTAAATCATCCTACTGATAAGAGTGAATTGGCCTCCTACCTTTATAATCAGACTTTTGCTCGTTGATATTAGGTATAGAAAAACACATATGACATTCTCCATACCTTCAAGGAGATTATATCCCCAATAAGAAAGCACAATGAGCACATATGCAATAATTGACAAGCAAATATGTTGTGTAAGCAAACAGAAAAGAGCAAGAATTTCTGAAATCCAACTGTAGGCTCATGTGCCTACAAATCTATCAGTGGGCAATGTGAAATTCCATCAGTACTTTTGTGGATCTTTTTTAAGAGCCTGTAGTTTGTGCTACGTGTTGTGTGGAATGCAAAGCAGTGTAAATTCCATTTGTTGCTTTCAAGAAACATGTAATCTATTTGAGAATATGAGGCTAAAATTCAAGAATAGATAAAAGCAGGTATGCAATAGGAATGTAAAATTACTGGCTAAGTCAAGCAGCCTAGGGAGTGATGGATATGCAGACATTGTTGGTCATGGAGTGAGTCATATACAAAGTTGAGCCTAAGCTGGCGTGGAAGGAGCAGTAGAATTGAGGCAGAGAGAAAAGAGAGGGATTTTTGTGTAGAGGTTAGGCTTTGGGGATGGTAGACTAATTCAGCCAAAGTTAAAGGATTCATTTGGGCAGAAGTTGGAGAAAACACTGAAAGGTGAGAAAGATAGATGACAGATGGCTTTGAATGATAAAAATTGATGCTTTTGCTTTTGTCACAAAAATTCTGATTTAGGGTAGCATGATATAAGATAGAACCAGATTCGTAGACAGTGATACTTTAGACAGATACTGTCAAAGAGTTTTTGGATGTATTTAAGTGCGTATGTTTGTGTATCTGTATTTGAAGGAAAGTGCTTTTTTAACCTGTGAATTTTCACATTAATCCCATAGGCATAAAAGTATGGGAGTTTTGGTTTACTACCTTCAACTATTTATCATCTTTTCCCACCTATTACCACCAGTCATTTTTCTCCTTTAAAAACACACAAAGACAAAGGAATAAAGCCAAATAGTATCTGTAACTATTACTTCAGCTTTAAACTACTCGTTTACTGTACTATTTGGCTTTATTTCTTTGCTTTATTTCTTTAATAGCATCTATAGCCACTAGTTTAGTTTTAAAGTAAGCTAGTGAATAGAACCATGGATTTGGTTCTATCTTATATCACTAGTTTAGTTTAGTTTTAGTTTAAAACTAGTAGGTATAGATAGTATTTTGCTTTATTTCTTTGTATGTTAAGATTTTTTTATATAGTTCTAAATGTGGTAGATCCACAATTATATATCCAGCCTTTGTACTTCATATGATGAGTACTTTTCACACATTACTATATAATCTGCTGAAGGTTTTAAATAAGGCAAGCATAGTGACTGCATAGTCTGTCCAATTTGGGACTGGCAGCTGTTATCAAGGTATGCATTTTAAATTGGAGAGATTTTAGAGTGTACAATATTAACTTGACTTACTGTGTCTGGGAAACTGATGTAGGCTGCATCCAAAGATTTCCCTGCAGCTTGCTTAGTTCCATTAGTCAAGTGGAAATCTCATAACTAAATAGTCGCACAGAGCTTTGTCGATTTCTTGCTGGGCTCAGTGGATAATATGTGACCTGTCGCACATGAGGGATTCTCTGTGGGGAGGGATGTAGCTCACAGCCTAGGCAGGGCATGAGGTATTTTTCTAAGGGGCCTCGCTGTGGGCTGGCTCTGTAGATTGGATGAAGCACAGAGACAGAGAAGTCAATCAGCTGCCTGTTGGATTTGTGGGGCTCTGAAAGGCCAATTTGCTGGGATTAGCAGAGGTCTGGCTTAATAAATGTGTCTGCTTGCCTAATATATTTGAGTAAATGAACCTTAAAATACTTGATTTAATTTAGCATTGGACACCAGATATCAGTGGCTGATGAAGAACTCAAGAATCCTGTTGAGTGTTCCAGCTTTGCAAAGAAGGTGAAATCAGCCATGCTGCCATAACAGCTGATGAGAAACAAAAGCAATTTGGAAAACAAAATTAGCTCCTGCCATTTTCCCAGCACAAGAGTCTGTGGCTTGCCACCTGGGGACCAAGTGTTCCCATTCAGCACAGTTTGTTTGCTGTGGCTGAGTGCCCTGACTGGCTGGCAGGAGGGCACATACTCTCTTACTTCAGATGGCATTCCCTTTGCCCTGCATCCCTGCACCCTTGCTGGGCCCTGGATCTCCTAGGGAAACAGCCAGATGGAGACAAGATCAAATCTTCTAGGACAGGAAGAATTCCATTCCTCTCAAAAGAGATTCCATTGCCCAAGGCAGCACCAACCAGATGAATCTTAAGATAAGAAGAGAGGGCAGAAAAAGGATAGAGGGCCATGTGTACTACTGAGAGCTGAAGAAGATGAGCTGGAAGTAGTGAAGATTCTCTAAAGAGAAAACTATTAAGGGAGAAAAATGCCTGGTGGTGATAGGTGGGAAAAGATGAGAAATAGCTGAAGGCAGTAAAACAAAATGGAAAGCTGAAAGAACTGTGCAGTGAACAGCCACATACACACCACCTGTAGTCTACCATCAATATTTGCTATACTCGTTCTATCACATGTCTATCTGTCCATCCTTCTGTATACATCCATTAGTCTATCTTGATGCTTTATTCATTTCAAAGTAAATTTAAGACACCTATATTCTTTGTCCTAAATGATTCAGCTTGCAAATCATTAACTATAGTTGAATATTTCTTTACACTTTTACCCCTGTGGGGGTATAAATCCTATCAACAATGGAATGCAAAATTCAACAGTGTGTACTTACTGAGTTTTGGAAGACATTCACCTGTGTAATCCAAACTTCCTGAAAGTCCTCTCATGCCCCTTCTAAGTCAATCTCCAGCCCAGTCCCCCTTCTCAGTCAATCTCCAGCCCAGTCTTCAGAACCAACCACTATTCTATTTTTTCATCATAAATTAGATTTGCTGGTTTGGAGATTTATCCATACTGATTATATACACACACATATACACACACAAACACTGATTATATATTTTATATATATATATATAAAATACATATATATATATCAGTATTTATTTATTTCCTATTAAATTTCCTACTATTGAATTCCTGGGCTGTTTCCTGTTTTGGGCTGCTATGAATAAACCACTATGAACATTTATTTTTTTGTTTGTACACTTGTGTCTTCTTTTCTCTTGACTAAATTCTTAGGGTTGCAGTTCCCAAATCATAAAATATACATATGGTACAACTGATGGAGGATTTTTCTTGGCCCCTTCACTGAACTTGCAGCAGAGATGCTCCCTCTACCTGGCCCACCGTGCTTGTGGGAAGGAGCATGTGAGCGAGTTAGTGTGGGATCTGGCCAGACACTCTGGGTGCTGACACAGGAGCAAGCTCCATGGAGGGCCCATGGCCGGGTGAGGGTGCTCACAACCCTGAAGCCCCAGAGAGGGTGTTAGAGTGCTCCTTTAGCTCTACCATCTGCGGACAGTGGCATGTTAGCAGCTCAGTTGGCCCCTTGCCTTGTCATGTGGGGCAGCTGCCCTCTGCCACTGTGAGTAAAGGGCCAGTGTGACAGTCTTTCTGGGTACCCACACCCGGTGGGTCCTGAAGTCTTGTCTGGCATCCAAGAAGAATGAGGTCACATGGACGGTTGAAGGATGGTGAAGGCAGAGAATTTTACTGAGCAATGAAAACAGCTCTCAGCAGAGAGGGGAGCTGGAGAGGGGACAGGAAGGGCAGGTCATCTCCTCCCTGACTTCAAGTCAGGCTGTCTCCTCCCAGAAGTCAGGCCGTCTTCTTCTCTACCAACTGAGTCTGGGGTCTTTATAGGCACAGGATGGGGATTGTGCGCTGACTGGTTTGTGAATATGCAAAAAAGGATCAAGTGAAGACACCACTCAAAGGTGGGCATGACAGTGTAGAAAACCAACTAGGAAAGGGTAGGTATATGTAAAGTAGGTGAAGGATAGGGATCAATCAGAGAAAGTGTGCCAAACAGGAAGACAAGTTTTCAGTACAGTCCAAAGATTTAACTTCTAACTTGGCTTTCAGGCTTTAAACTGTCTTTGGCTTGGAGGTGGGGTTTCATTGGGTACCCGCCCCTATCTGCCTAGGCATTTGGTTGCCTCCTGTCACTGTTACACCACTTTGGAAAAAGTTCTTGCAATTTCTTATAAAACTAAACATTTTCCTAAATGGTTCTACCATTTTACATTTCCACCAAAATTCTATGAGTCCAAATTGTCTTGCATCTTCAATATCACTTGATATTATCATATATATCTATTTATAAAAATATATATATTTAGCCATTCTGTTGGGTGTTTAGAGATATCTCATTTTCTTTTTAAAGAATGTAGCAAAGGTAATGAAGCAATAGCAATTGAAGATTTTCTGTCAGATAAGACCTGATGGGCTGACCAGTAGAAACTAGAAATTTTGCCTAAATCCATTTGTCAATGCAACAGATTCTGATTGCTGAGTCCTCACAGATCATCTAGCCCAAACCACTCATTTAACAGATAAAGAAGAAAGGCCAGAATGTGGACAAACTTTGCCTAAGGATATTGATTCAAACAGTAACAGAGTGAGTTTCAAGTCACTGTTCTAATTATACTAGAAATGGTGACTCTTTGCCACACATGTTGATATTCCTTTACTCCACGGCCCTGATTGACATTTGCTATGCTCAACCCAGCTTCAGTTCAGCTCCCTTCTCCAAACAGGACCATAAACAGCCACTATTGACCCTTTGGATTTTATATGCATGTCAGAACCTACTTATACCTCATTTATCAATTAATTCAGAAGGTCACACCCATGTGTGTGTCATCACCCAGTCATAAGTATGGGAAAGAATGCCTGAACTCTGAGGTTTGCCCTTAGTTAAGGGAAGGAGTGTATCTCTTTCCATACTCCGTTTCTTCTTTCATTTACCAAATAGAAAAGAAAATATGCCAGACGCTTAGGACAGTATCTGTAATCCTGCCCAACTCCAGCCATCAACCTGATCATAAAACAGAGCTATAGAATTTTAAAGCAGAAGAAATTAAATTATTGTTTCAAAGGCCAGTTGAAAATTCTGAGCAAGAAAGGAATTTCAGTATTACAGTAGAGACCATCTGAAAACTGCAGCTGGGAGCCTCTGCAGGGTTTTGTACACATGCATCAAGGCCATACATGGGTATGTTGTGAAGGACTGTCCTGCCCCTCTTAAAGGGCAGCTCTGTGCATCCGCAGCTGGCTACATTGCTACTTTCCATCCTGCTGTCGTCCTGACACAAAGAGAGGAGAGGGAGTCTGCTCATCTGCCCCTGTGACATCTCTTTATCAGCTGCCTTAGATCAGCCTCCAACTGTTATATCTTACTTTGCAAACAATAGAGGATTTGAGAGGGCACTGACTTTAAGATGCCCACTGAATAATGACTCATCAATCTGAAGATCTGTACTCTCTTCTCTCCAATAAGCATCTGCTTTTTAATCAAGATTCTTCTTTCCAGGAAAAAAATATATATAATTAGAGCTGACCCTTGAACAACAAGGGTTCGAAATGTACAGGTCCACTTATATGTGGGTTTTTTTTTTTTTTTCAAGAAATACAGTCAGCCCTCCATATCATCAGGATCCACATCTGCAACCAAACTTAGATTGAAAATACAGCATTTGCAGAATGCAAGACCTGCAGATATGGAGGGCCTACAATGGGATTGGAGTATGCATGGATTTTTTATACACAGGGGTCCTGGAACCAATCCTTTGTGAATTCTGAGGTATATCTGCATTCTATTTCTCTCTTCATCCTTGAGAAGTTCCTATCTGTTATGATTATTGGGGGCAAAAGCAGAAAGAGAAAAAGATTAATAAATGATCATAAATATGTATGTCTGTGTATTTTCCAACCTATTAAAAATGGTAAAAATGCCTTGCAATGGGAAACACAGATATAATAATATAAAAAGTCAGTAATCTGACGGTGCATCTAATTTACGTTTATTTTCTGCTCTATGAAAGGCAATGTGCGGCCAGGCGCAGTGGCTCACGCCTGTAATCCTAGCACTTTGGGAGGCCGAGGTGGGTGGATTGCCTGAGCTCAGAAGTTCGAGATCAGCCTGGGCAACACGGTGAAACCCCATCTCTACTAAAATACAAAAAATTAGCTGAGTGTGGTGGTGGGCACCTGTGGTCCCAGCTAATAGGGAGGCTGAGGCAGGAGAATTGCTAGAACCCAGGAGGTGGAGGTTGCAGTGAGCTAAGATCACATCACTGCACTCCAGCCTGGGTGACAGAGAGAGACTCTGCCTAAAAAAAAAAAAAAAAGTGTGCTTAAGGCGGGTAATACAGAAGTAAATAACTATGTGATCACTTCTCAGAAAGGTCTTATAATCCAGTGAAATATAGGATGAAAATATAAGTGACACCAGATATTGGAGAAGGGAAATGATCTTCTATTCCCAAAGCCAACAGGGACAGATTACAAAAGTTGTTTCTACTTTGCCCCAGGAGAAAGAGCAGAATGACATGCAAAATCCAGGATGCCCAGTCTTATCCTTATTTCTAGAATTTAACATTTTATAATGTGTTTCAAGTATACTAATGCTCTTCCTAGATACTGGAAGAATAATCACAGTTTTAAGAAACGGTATAATGTTTTTTTGTTTGTTTTTTCTTTTCCAAGTTAGGATGACAGTCTGAGAGTTTCATGAAAGGAAGTAAAGTTGATATCCCACACAAGACTGAATCAGTATTGTTACTTCTTCTTGTAGCCTCTCATCACTTTGGACAGCAGCATTTCCTTCACATTCCTTGCAGAAGGAACCAACACCATCACAGTCCAGGTGGCTGCAGGGAATGCCCTCATCCAGGACACAAAAGAGATTGCAGTTCATGGTAAGCCCTGAAAATTGTTCTGTGATGTTCCTTCCTGCTCAGTTAATTTCCTCTGCCCACTCTCCCTACAGTCATTGAGTGTGGTGGAAATTCCTTAGGCCCTGGGAAAATTACATAGGTCAACAGGAAGCTTCCAAACCTACCTCCAACCTAGAGATTGAGGTTTTAAGAGACGTATACCACAAAACAGGTATTTGTTGTCTCCTGTGTTACGTCTGCCTCACAGCTTGTTTGGGGTTCTCATTAGACAAAGACACGTATCACAAATTGAAGGAAATGCAAGCTGGGAGGTATCTACAACATATATGCAGGACACACTCTTTGTAAGATGAGGACCAGCAATTTCCAAAAGTCAGGAGTCATGATCCCTGCCTTGTAGGACTCATTGCTCAGTTAATGAGATGATGTCTATTCACAACAGATGGCTTTCTTGACTGTTGGAGATTTGAATATCATTGGCTACAAAACTAGATAATAAGGCTAAGAATATAAGTTAGGACTAGGGCAGAAGAGTGGTGAATAGGACTACTATCCTGTTCTCAACCCTGGAGAACCACTCTTAAGTTTATTATAAATGAAAGTGCCTCTACTGCCATTTCACACAACTTCTCCCAGGTCCCTAGACACAACCGGTATCACTGCGGTTTTCTTTTTTTTTTTTTTTTTTTTAGATTTTTCATTACTAGTTTGATTTCTTTAATGGTAATTGGTTTTCTGGTTTTACATTTCTTCTTTTTTTTATGTATTATACTTTAAGTTTTAGGGTACATGTGCACAACGTGCAGGTTTGTTACATATGTAATGTAAATATCACTGTGGTTTTCTAGAAAGTTAAGTGAAGGCTTGTCATCCTCTGATCAGATTATGTTCCTCCAGCCTCACACCAGGTAAATTCCTTTTCCTACCTTTCTGCAAACTTGCTTCTCGGGCTCTTTGAGGGGCACATGGAAGGTTTGTGTGTTTCTTTCAAAGTAAACATTTTAATTGTATTGTAAATTTTATACAGAAGCATGCATGGCACAAGTGTTTAGTTTTATGCATTACCACAAAGTGAATGCACTTGTATACTCACCAACCAGGTCAAGATACAGAGTTTCAACCTATTTTCTAATCCTCAGAGGCAGTTTCTAGCACAATAGGCAAAGGGATTAAGGAAAGAGAAGTGAAAAGACTCCATTCCAACCAAGCCCAAATTGTTAATGCTTTGTGTTGGCTCTGCCTGGTACCACCTATAGTAGCAGACATCTCCTTCTGGAGTTTCATATTTCTCTTTCATTTCAGATAATATACAGGAAGAAAGGCTTAAGATCTTAAGACACTAACAAAACTGGTAGGAGCACAAATCTACTTCTAATCACCAAATTCTACTTTATTTCAGAAGTCAGGAAACAAGCTGAGAACAAGAAATTCTAGCAGAAGCCTGGTGAAAGAGTAGACCTTTTACCAAAAGCACAGTGATGGTGGAGCTCCACACCTATCACACCCTCTCTATTCTCACTCTCCCAGCCTCACTTGAACACTCTCTCTCCCTGCAGAATATTTCCAGTCCCAGCTTTTATCATTCTCTCCTAATCTGGACTACCACAATCCTGACATTCCTGAGTGGAGACAAGATATTGGCAATGTCATCAAGCGAGCTCTGGTTAAAGTAAGTTGGTTTTATCTTTGTTTAAGTTCTTGCGAATAAAGAAAAGAACTAGATGGTGTGGTCCACAATACATTGGCATGGATTGAAACTGCATTCCACAGTTAGATAAAAATTATTTCTCTGTAAAAAGAGAGAGAAGAGGCTGGGTGCAGTCACTCACACCTGTCATCCCAGCACTTTGGGAGGCCAAGGCAGGCAGATCACTTGAGACCAGGAGTTTGAGACTAGCCTAGCCAACATAGCAAAACTCTCTCTACTAAAAATACAAAAATTAGCTGCATGTGTTGGCACACACCTGTAATCCCAGCTACTCAGGTGGCTGAGGCATGAGAATTGCTTGAAACGGGGAGGTAGATGTTGCAGTGTGCTGAGATTGTGCCATTGCACTCCAGCCTGAGTGACAGAGCAAGACTCCTTCAAAAAAAAAAAAAAAAAAGAAAAAGAAAGAATTGTAGGATTAAAGAAGGAGGAAGAGAAGTGTAAAAGAGAGTCTAGTTCAATGTTTGAAGAAGGAAACTGGCCCAATGTTTATTATGAATTTGTTTGAGATAGGGGCTTGATCCCTTTAATACACTAATGGATGGACCACTCACTGAGTTGTTGCTAATATTATGCACTTGTCTGGCTCTTTGTTCACCAATAGGATCTTCTTAACCAAACATTTATACTCACAAGACTACCACTGGCCACAGTTTGCACTCATAAGGCTACAGGCCAGGAAACAGAGCATTCCAGCAGGGTAATAGAATTACAGAGTTAATCCAAGGTCAAATTTGCCTTAGAGAAAGTAAAAGGGTTTTGTTAAACATTTTCTCAGAGGTAGGCACTAGAATATATTGATGAATAAAACATGGTCGATTGAAATGTAGAAATAAGTCTAATGTGTAAGCAGCTCTAAGCTAGAGGCATGGCCAGCGTCTCTGTGGGGCAGAGAGAACAGGATGATTCACGCTATCCAGGGACATGAAGACTTGGCACAGATTTGCAACTCAATAAATACTTGTTGAACTCTTGGAACGTCTTTGGAGAGAATACTTGAACTGTGTTTGCAAGGATAAATGTCAGTTAACAGGGGCAGGATGGTGTTTGAATGAGCAGCATGTACAAAGTCATGGACTATAAAGAGTACAGCACAGTTTGGGAGGCCGAGGCGGGTGGATCACCTGAGGTCAAGAGATCGAGACCATCCTGGCCAAGATGGTGAAACCCTGTCTCTACTAAAAGTACAAAAACTAGCTGGGTGTGGTGGCGTGTGCCTGTAGTCCCAGCTACACGGGAGGCTGAGGCAGGAGAATCACCTGAACCCAAAAGGCAGAGGTTGCATGAGCCGAGATATTGCGCCACTGCACTCCAGCCTGGTGACAGAGATTCCATCTCAAAAAAAAAAAAAAAAAAAAAAAGAGTACAACATATTTGGGAAATGGCAAAGAGTTTGGTGTAGCCAGTCTGTATGTTATAAAGGCAGGTGCAGCTAAAATTGAGCTAGGATGGTTATGTCACATTGTGTAGGGTTTGAGAGACCAACAGAAGCTTGGCATCTATTCTGTAGGCACTGGGAAGTATGAAAAGTAATCTTTTTTTTAATTTCAGTAAGATAATAGGTTTATATGTCAGTAACCCATTCTGGTGGCAATGCAGAGGACAAGCTGGGGTAGGAAGGGAACATAGTTGGGGAGACATTTCACAAAAGGTGACCAGCTAAAAGACCACTGCAGTTATCTAGGCCAGAAATATAAGGTGCTCAAGAAAAAGAGGCAAAGGCTACTTAAAAAGTTGAACAATAGAATTGGTGACTAAGGAAATGTAGTGTGGGTGAAAGGGAGAGAGAAATTCTCTGATGACAAGAGCCAGTAAGAGATGGCCTTACATTAATCAAGATGGGGACTATGTAGGAGAAACATGCTTGGGAAACAATAATGATTTGATTTTTAATATAAGTCTGGAGCATGTGAGAAACAACTGGGTGAAGATGACCAGGAGGGTTGAAAATATGGATCTGAAGATGAAGCAGAGGTTCATGCTGGAGAGAGAGATGTAAGAGAAGAGGCTGTGGAGGTTGTTAGGCTCTCCAAAGAGGAGTTGGGGGACAAGGCAGACACACTGCTGGTGGTTTCCCAAGGCAGAGGAGAAAGATCCAGGAAGGACATGGAGAAGGAGCTGACAGATAGGAAGAAGAATAAATAGAAGAGAATGACATAGGAGCATTCCTGTATGGAGTCGTCTGTAAGAGTAACTACACTTCAAATCTTTTTACAAAGAGACTGTTCATAGAAAGAGATGAGAATGAGGGCTGGGAGCGGTGGCTCATGCCTGTAATCCTAGCACTTTGGGAGCCGAGGCAGGTGGATTGCCTGAGCTCAGGAGTTTGAGACCACCCTGGGCAACACAGTGAAACTCCATCTCTACAAAAATACATAAAAAAAATTTATCCGGGCATGGTGGCGCATGCTGGCAGTCCCAGCTACTCAGGAGGCTGAGGCAGGATAATTGCTTGAACCCAGGAGGTGGCAGTTGCAGTGAACTGAGATTGCTCCAGTACACTCCAGGCGACAGAATGAGACTCCATCTCAAAAAAGCAAAAAAACAAAACAAAAAACAAAGAAAAAATGAGATGAGAATATGACTGTTATCTATGCTGTGTTAGTCTGTTTGGGCCGCTATAACAAGGTTCCATAAACTGAGTGGCTTATAAACAACAGAAGTGTATTTCTCACAATTCTGGAGGCAGAGAAGTACAAGATCAAGATGCTGGCAGATTTGATGTGTGGTGAAAGCCTCTTTGCTTATTCATAGGCAGAACCTTCTTGCTGTGTCTTCACATGGTGGAAAGGGCAAGGTGGCTCTCTGGGGTCTCTTTTATAAAGGCACTAATCCCATTCATGAGGTCTCCACCCTTATGACCTAATCACCTCTCAAGGCCCCACCCTGATACCATCACATTGGATATTAAGTTTTGACAGATGAATGGGAGTAGGGGGTGCAAAAACATTCAGATCATAGCATATGTCTTTGGCTGCAAGGCATCCAGAATTGGGTTGTATTATGTATGGTTACGTTCATTAAAAACATACTAGCTTTTTAGGAAATAACTTGGTAATTGCAATAATAATAATCAGTCCTGTAAGTTGATTCTCAGGCCTCAAATCTCACAAGGACCAATCACTCGTATGTCCCTTTGGATGGGTTAAATGAATCTGTATACACCGCTCCAAGGTCTCTCTAAGGGCCTTGGTGGACTGACACTCCCTGACATTGTTCTTTTCTGAGACAAAGGGTCACACCAGTCAAGGCACTAATAAACTCACCACCCAACCCTTCACTGCACTGGGTGATTCTCTGCATTTTGCCCCTAGTCTGGCCTCCTGAGACTTGCTTTAAGGTAGGCAAAGGCCCCCAGCCTTATGGACTTGGACATTAGGACTTAATGCTACTAAGGATCATGCTTTGAAAGGATGTTGAGGCATCTAGCTAACCACCTCAGGTTGTTAAGAGGATGCCTCCCTGGTTGGTGGACTCTTTAGGCTTCTGACTGCTGCTTCTTACTTCCCTGCAGGCTGGCTCTTTCACTTTTCTTTATCACATCGCTGAGAGTTAACTCCAATCCGTAAGCCTAATTCCAAATAGGAATCAGAGCTGAGCAAATGGAAAACAACCAACCTCTCTGCTTCTGTTCAATCTAGCAACTATTTATTTAATTTTTACTCTGTGTCAAGCATTCTTGGGAACAGTGAGACCCCAGACAGAAATATCTGGGCAATCACACCATAAGAACCTCTATGAGTCCATTCTCAAACTTCTATACCCGAAACTGGGTAATTTATAAAGAAAAAAGGTTTAACTGACAGTTCTGCATGGCTGGGGAGGCCTCAGGAGACTTAACAATCATGGCGGAAGGCACCTTTTCACAGGGTGACAGGAGAGAGAAGAGTGGCAGAGCGAAGAAGGAAAAGCCCCTTATAAAACCATTAGCTCTCATGAGAACTCACTATCATGAGAACAGGATGGGGGAAACCACCCCCAGGATTCAATCACCTCCACCTGATTCCTCCCTCAACACCTGGGGATTCTGGGGATTACTATTCAAGATGAGATTTAGGTGGGGACACAAAGCCTAATCATATCAGGATCTATCTGAGAAAAGACTGCACCAGACAGATGTAATCATGTGTCATGGTGGACATGATCTATATCTCTGAAATGCAGTGGACATGGCCATTTGAAGGTGTTTGGAGTGGGAGGCTAAGGTGGAGATCACTGCAGGCAGAGATAGTCAGGGGGGCACTTTGGAGGATGGGGGTATTTCACCTGATTCACAAATTATATATTTGGATTGGCAGAAGAGGTGGTGATGTTCTGGATAAAAGATCTTCAGGAGACACACAGGAAAGAAAGAACAAGCTTACCCTTCACGGGGGAGAACTCAGCATCCTGTTTTCTTTAAAAATTTGCCTTCAGACAGAAGCTTACTTTTAAGTTTTTATCACAAAAGCAATATCATTCTTTTACTAACCACTCAGGGATAGAAAAATTCACTCATATTCTCAGCCTCTTAACCACATTTAGTATTTTGTTATTTTTTTCTTCTATACGTTTGTATTTTTATAGAGTTGTAACCAAATAAATGTAAGGAAATAGATTGGAATGCAGCTATCCTAAGTATTTTTCTGTTGTCTCATAGTACTTATTATCATCTTAATGGTGGCATAATATTCCATCAGGTGATTATACCAGTATTTGCTTATTTTTTTGAATACTGGAGGTTTTCCCATTTATTTACTATTATAAGTAATGTTGTGTTTTTTCCTGCATGTGTCTTTTCCTATATTTTGGATCATGTCTTTAGAACAAACTCACCAAGTTACAGTTACTGACTGAAGGGTATGAATATTTTTATGGCCTTTAAATTAAGTCTTTCAGAAAACAAATTGGCAATATGTATCAATTTCTAGCACTACCAGTGCCAAATGAGGGAACTTCCTTCACTGCAGTCTTACCAATATTAGCTATTACACTTAAAAAAAAATCCCACTTTAATAAGTGAAAGCAAGTATTGCTCGGCTTTCTTTAAATTTGCATTTTCCCATGTTTGTTTATGACTTCTTTTTCCTCATTTGCACCCAGCCTGTGTTTCAGCCAGAAGCTCTAGCTCTTATAGAAAAATGGAAAATATGAGAGGAACTTTTGCAAATGTTCCCAGCAAATAATGTTTTAAAAATCATTTGTAATACCATTCTAGTTTCAGTAAAAATTCATATAAGAGCAGGGGAGGTAGTGAAACTAATGTTTTACCTAGCAGGTCTAAGGGAGAAACTGAAAGAAAGCCTGAATGTATATTGGAGCCTGTGCCTAAAAAGCTGCATTTGAAAAACTCATATGAGCCCTCTGGCTGTGCACACTCTGCTCTTGTCATTGATTTGGGGAGGGCTGGCTCCTCCACCGCCTCTCTTTGTCTGAACATCTTTGCAGGTAACCAGTGTCCCAGAGGACCAGATCCTCATTGCCGTGTTTCCTGGCCTTCCCACTTCAGCAGAGCTTTTCATTCTCCCACCCAAGAACCTGACAGAGAGGAGGAAAGGCAATGAAGGGGACCTGGAACAAGTAAGTGAAAGTAAATCTGGCTGGGACCCTTGCCTGCACCCTATACCCTGAGAGGGCACAAAGCTGTTTTCAGCCAGAAAGGGAGACAGGCTCTCTTCCATTGCCCCAACAGCCAAGGTTGTGAAGAGCAATCACCCTTACCCAGAGTAAATACAGGTGCAAATAGACTGGAGCATTCAGCTACTGAGGAAGGAATGGCACCCCTGGCATTATTCATTCCAATGTCTGACATCCCTGTGCCAGCTCATGTCTCCCTGCCAATGACTCTTCCTGGGATACAGGGGAAGGGGAGCAGCAGAGAGAGAGAGAGAAACAGAGAGAGAAAGGGGGGAATTTGAATTTCCTTGTTTGTTTCTGGGACTATGTGCCTCTTGTCTTTAAACTGCAATGGCCCTTAAAGATCCTGGCCAATGTTAAGCTCTGCTTCTGGGGAGAAAATGAACTGCTTTCAAACATGCTTTTTTGGAGAGGGATGTATTCCCTCTCTTTGCTTTAACTAAGGAAGCAACATTTCCAAAAGGGATTGTGATTTACTGTTATTCTCAAATGGGCATATAGAACTATACTGTGATCTGCACACTGTCCTGGAAGTAAAGGGGATGGCAGGACTGGTGTTTCTCCTTTTCATCCTCTGTTCCTCCTGAGGTCTTAATGCCTGCACTGTTTCACCCTTCCTTTCTTTCTCATGGTGCTAAGTCAGGTGAAATAGAAATAAGTGAGCATGAGACTGCAGAAAATCGGCATGAATCACAAACATTTCCTCTCATATGAGGTAATCATTGTACAGACATATTTTGTGTCCCTATGATACTCACTGGCCATCACCCCATCCTTACTTACAGCCATCCACAGACCTTGAGCAGTAGACATGTGATTGTAGTTTCTGTGAGAAATAATTTCTTGCATTGCAGGATTGCATATTGAAGTTGGCCAGAAATAAATTTAGCTTCTTAATGCATACATCACTTTTACAAGACCTCTTTATTCTGAAATAGCAAGTGGCATGTGTGAACTATATTTGGAAGCTACAATATCCATCCATTTAGATAAATAGGTAATTACAGTGATGAATAGCAGCTGTGATATTAAGGCACATACAGCGAGATAAGAGTTAGGGACAACAGCCTAAGTCGGCCTCAGCTTTTATGTGGGAATTACAGAGTGATTAAATCGATGTTATGTGTTCTGAGACTTGCTAGGGAAAAGTAAAGAACAAAAATTATCCCATAAAGAGGAGACAGCTTCTGCTTTGATGTTTGCTTCCCATTGTCTCTAAGATAGAAAATGAAGAGGAGTGGGCTGGTAGTATATGTACCTGCTTTAATCCTGGCAGGGGCCTACATCCCCTGTGTGTATGACTTAATCAGATTATAGAGCTAATGATGGGTTGAACTTCTTTCATTGGAACCCATAACAGGTCTTTTTAGAGTGTTATAAAGGCACGGATAAAAGAGCAGTGAACTAGGAGTTGAATGAAACACGTATGTCTATTATAGCTCTAATTCACCAGTGACTGTAGGCCTGCCTCTTTCTGTCTCTCACTCTCCTCTCCAGAATAAGCGAATATTACCATCTATAGTTGTCCCTCAGTATACATAGGAGAATGGTTCTAGGACTTCTGATATACCAAATCTGTGCATCTTCAAGTCCTGCAGTTGGCCCTGCAGAACCTGCATGTAAGAAGTTAGGCCTCTGCAACATGGTGAAACCCCGTCTCTACTAAAAATACAAAAATTAGCTTGGCGTGGTGGCACGTGCCCGTAATCCCAGCTACTCAGGAGGCTGAGGCAAGAGAATTGCTTGAACCCAGGAGGGAGAGGTTGCAGCGAGTCAAGATCATGCCACTGCACTCCAGCCTGGTGACAGAGTGAGATTCCATCTAAAAAAAAAAAAAAAGAAGAAGAAGAAGTAGTTGGGCCTCTGTATAGGCAGGTTTCACATCCTGTGAATACTGTATTTTCCATCCACATTTTGTTGAAAAAATCCACATAGAAGTGGATCTGTGGCTGGGTGCGGTGGCTCACACCTGTAATCCCAGCACTTTGGGAGGCCGAGGTGGGCGGATCACGAGGTCAGGAGATCGAGACCATCCTGGCTAACACGGTAAAACCCCGTCTCTACTAAAAATACAAAAAATTAGCTGGGCGAGGAGGCGGGCGCCTGTAGTCCCAGCTACTCGGGAGGCTGAGGCAGGAGAATGGCATGAACCTGGGGGGGCGGAGCCTGCAGTGAGCCGAGATCGCACAACTGCACTCCAACCTGGGCGACAGCGAGACTCCGTCTCAAAAAAAAAAAAAAAAAAAAAAAAAAAGTGGATCTGCTTAATTCAAAACTGTCCGCATGTTCTCACTCACAGGTGGGAATTGAATAATGAGAACACATGGACACAGGAAGGGGAACATCACACACCTGGGCCTGTTGTGGGGTTGGGGGAGGAGGGAGGGATAGCATTAGGAGATATACCTAATGTTAAATGACGAGTTAATGGGTGCAGCACACCAACATGGCACATGTATTCATATATAACTAACCTGCACGTTGTGCACATGTACCCTAAAACTTAAAGTCTAAAACAAAACAAAAAGAAAACTGTACTTCCTTGGTTTCACAAGGCTCCAAGGGCTGTGAGAACCAAATTGATAAATATATTCCACTATCTTATCCCTAATTGAACCATGGTGACTTTTTACCTATTGACCTTGTTCTTGATTTCTTACCCCATGAGGGAGCATCGTTGCATGTCATGTCACCCCATGCATCCTGTCTTTTTTTTTCAGATTGTAGAAACACTGTTTAATGCTCTCAACCAAAATTTGGTCCAGTTTGAGCTGAAGCCGGGGGTACAAGTCATTGTGTATGTCACACAGCTGACGTTAGGTGAGTGACACTGGGAACTGGGGAAATGGGAAAGATGATCTGTTATCCCAGAGAGAAAAGGAGGAGAGAATCATGAAACCCTGCTGCATAATGCCTGAAAGTGGCTTTGTAGAAGGGTCCTTTTTGTAGTTATGGTTCAGAAGGATTGGTCACATCAGTCACATTGTTCTGAAGGCATCCTGCAAGAAGACTTTCTTAGGAGTAGCTTTGCCATTGAATCCCTAGATGGTCTCGGAGAAAACCTACAATTTCCTTGGGTCTTAACCTTATTCATTTGTTTGTTCGTGTATTTCTTTATTTTGTCTGTGACAGTTGGGATTATGTTGGATAATCGTCTAGCTCTCTTCATTCATACGATTATCTGATTTTATGAATCTTGGATGGTAGGCCACAAAACTTTAAAACTCCCTTCTAGTTTACAATGTGTGAGTCAAAGTAGAAACAGGAACAAACTCTAGTTGGCTTATTTATGAAAAAATCTAAAAAGACATGTCCCATTGGGCATCTACTTTGGGCTCTCTGGGAGAGCCTGTTTACTAAATGGTTCTTAATAATGTAAGACTTTTCCAATGTGTAGGTCACAAATGTGCCCATCCAGTGGATTTTTATCAGAACAGTGTAAAGGAAGAGAATGAAACACTGCATTAGTACTTAACCCAAAATTTCAAATGGGCTCCCTGTAATTATGGTGACAGGCATGCAGCCTATCTAAGAGAAAGAGCATTGGAGTCCTTATTCCACTCCCCTGAGCTGGACATACATTGTTCAATTTATACCAAGAACTAGCAAGTTTCCCCAGACTGAACAGAGAAGTTTACTTTACCTAAGAAGCTGTACTCAGGTACCATTGTCATCATTGAAGCCAGACTTTCTGCACCCAGATATCAGGCAGGAGAATTGGAGACTAGACATAAGGATGGAGATCAGTGGCCTCCTTCCTGCAATGAATACTCCCTCCAGCTAACAGCTTCCAAGTGAGCATATCTGTTCTTTTCCTTATCTGTTCTTCTTTCCCAGCTCCATTGGTGGACTCCAGTGCTGGGCACAGCAGCTCAGCCATGCTTATGCTATTATCAGTGGTATTTGTTGGCCTGGCTGTGTTTTTGATCTACAAGTTTAAAAGGTATGTGCTATTATCACTCAATTTAGTAGTGGGGTTGGGGTCATTGCAAATGATTCTTCCTGTAACTAACTTTACTAAACTCATCGCTAGAATGTGATTTTAAATTATCCTTGAACTTCTGTTTGACAATGGGTAAAAGCAAGAATGGTTGAGGGTCATGGATTAAATGTGTTTGAGACTCTGAACTCTATCTATTATGATTTATAGGTATAATGAGTTAGGTAAATAAAGACTGGCCAATGAAATCAATTTATTATCTTCAAGAGAAGTGTAAGGGGTTTTCAAACCTCAATCAAACTTCTAAAGTAAGGTCTTACATATTCAGAAGATCTTTTTATATGGATCAACATTCATTCAGGTGGTTAAATAGAGAAAATGCAGCTAAAATTTGATACACACATGTACAGAAACCGATGCATTTTTTTATCTCCTGTTGCAGCTATTCAGCATCTCTCTTTAAATTTTCATGCTAAACATATTCAACTATCATCCCTCTCCCTCTTTTTCCTATTCTAAAGGGAAATTGATTAGGAGAACAAAACTCCACACGTCTTGAGAAATTATTTTTGAAAGCCATAGAAGTATCTTGCTATAACAAGATATAAAGCCATAAGTATCTTGGTATAACAAGATACTTATTAGAAACGTAAAATTGAAATCAATAATTTTGTACTAACATTCAAATTATAACTTCTACTAGAATGTATACTAATTAAGAGTATAAACTCTGAAATAAGACCCAGTTTTAACTTTTAGCATTTGTAACCTTGGGCAATTGTATTTGCCTAAGTCTTAATTTCTTCATTGGTAAAATGAGAATAGCAATATTTTATAGGTTTGCTATATGATTTAAATGTCATAATGTGTGTAGGTGCTACGTACTAAGTAATCAACAAAGCTATGCTATTATAAATAACAAAGCACATGCCTGCCAAAGATGCCCTCTGTGCCATAAACTGTCACATAATAGGCCCTCAGAAATTTTATCAGTGGCCTAGAAATATGCTCCCTGGGAAGCCTGGGTAAAGTAAAAATGTCATTAATTATTGTCAGATGAGTTTGAAAGCCTCTTTTAGTCCTGGAATCTTTCCAGGAACTAAAGATAATGCTTTTAGGTTTTGGTAGAGATCAGTGGTAAAGGTGCCTGACTCTTCCTGCCCCCCTTCTTCCTGCTTATCTCTCCTTTAGTGGCTATTTCATTTTCTTAAAAACACCAGTTTAATTCAATATACCTCTCAGCATTAGCTGCAGCAGCAGGAATTCCATCAACACCCTCCACGCTCTCTAGAAGGACAGAGTGAGATTTGCCTTCCTACTCAATTTATAGACCAGTATGTGAGTTCATGTCCTCTTGGATCAAGATGTGTTAACCCACATACCCCTGTTCCCTTTGAAGGGTGGATAAAACCTTTATGTCACAAAGTGAGAAAAAGTTCAATATAGAAACAGCCTGGTTAAGGCAACACCCATTTATTTATAGATGTACTTCAATTATATGCAAAGAACATTTTACTTTTCACTCAGCCAAGAATTTGATTGTGAGGAAGCCTGGTGGTTGCTGGGCGTGACAATCAACTAAACCAAATGTCTCATCTCTGACTCCCAGAGCAGCAGTTACTGAGGACAAGTCCCAATAGAAGTCCTGTAAAGAGTCTTTTGTGGCTTTTGTGTCAGGTCTATCCAAAGTAAGGATACTTAAGGATCACTTATACTGTGACTTGGAAAACTTCTGTTTTTTTTGTTTGTTTGTTTGTTTTGTTTTGTTTTTATAAATGCTGTTAAACTCCTTAGACGGTCAACTTATTAATGTAGGCATCTCTAAATGTGTACACTTTAATAATGAATCCATGCCAGGTAATGACATCTCTAAAAAATTCTACCTTTGTAGTTCCCAGGTATCAGCCCACCTTTTCTATGTCCCTGACAGTGAATCATGCAGCTGAGGCCACAGGAAATAAACTCCAATCAAACTGGACAATAGCAGCGTCAGTTAAGAGTAACTAGTCGTCAGTTAACCTTTACTTTTCTGGCTCCTTTTCCTGGAAGTTTTACTCCTAATGCTTAAGCCCTTTGGTTGAAATTCTGTGGGATTTTCTTTTATTTTTTTGGTCTCTTTTCCCCAGTCATCACATGGAACCCCAGTAATGGCAACATGAAGTGTGCCTGGCTTGCAACAAGTACAGAATCCAGGTTCCTAGCCCTGGATTCCCAGAGTCTCCTTTGCTTCTTTCATTACTATCCAACAGAACTTTGGAAATGTTTAAAATGCTCTATCATCTGTACTGTCTAATACAGTAGCCAGTAGTCTGACTGAGGAACTGAATTTTAATTATATTTAACTTTAATTAATTTAAGTGTAAATAGCAACACCTGGCCATTAAACGCTCTGTTGAGCAGCACAGTTTAGTGTAAAGACATTTCAGTTTCTGTGTCCAGATCACTGGCCATACTGAGTTTCCTGATCCAAAACTTCCTCTCTGTAATTGTATTAACAATTAATGAGTATTAACACATTAAGACATTCATTCATCGTACAAACATTCATTGAGTACTTCCTGTGTGCCAGGCACTGGAAATGATCTCAGTATCCCAAGTGGTCACTTGATATGGAAAAAGAGAATAGAATTACTATGAGCCCCAAGCTTCCTTTAAATGAATATCACCTGGTCTCTCGCAGTCTATCTTGCTCTTGAATAGTGACTGTTATTTTCTGATATCTCAGGTAATATAATTAAAAATCATTGTGAGATGGCTTTTACTTTCTGAAGACTGCCTAACAAGAATTTCTTTCAATAACTGAAGATCTGCTTTTTCTCTATCCAGGAAAACATTCGCGCTTCTATATTCCTTCCAATCTTTTTTTAGTAGGGCTTTCCTTATAGTCCAAAGCCCACTTTGCTTTCTCTAAATTTCCTCCTACAGGCTTCTAACACTCATAATAGATGGATAAATAGATACAAACTGCAGTTGGGTTTTGTTTTTTGTTTTCAGAGGGAGACTTGAGCCTATCCATATTACTCCTCTTATTTAAACCTGTATGAATGTTGGTCCAAGACATGTCTCTTGATCTCTTCATTTCCCACATTCCTTGTATGCAGAAGTGGAGTTCAGACTTATATTCTCAACAGTCCTACAAGCGAATGTGTTAAGAAATGAAAAGCAACTTGACAAATTTTTAAAATTCTGCAAATTGATATACAAAATTTATTTTCTTCCAACCATCAATTGCAAAAAGATGAAAAACACGCCGGTTTTTAGATGTGTTATTTGGAAATTGAAATAAAGCTAATAATCTCTATAAGGGCAAGTTTATCCAATTCCTCATAGGTATTGTGAGCAAAGCAGGAAAGGGGAGGCAGTGGACTCTGGTTACAACTGTGAAGTACACAGACTTATGTGATCAAGAATGGTTTAACCACCCCCAGCACCTAATAAATATTACAGTTGATCCCAACTTTCATGAGCAATATGTACTTTTATGATTGGGAGGAATCTAAGTTATTAGACTGTATTTTTGTTTATATAAAAATAATATAAAGGCCAGCATTAATTTTTAATTGTACACATTTAGAGAGCCTAGTGTGCTGCCTCACATGGATGCTGTTCACTTTGGGTTCTTGTAAATTATATTAAACTGGCTTAGACCAGTAGGGGTCATGGGGACACCTCCTTTAATGTATGGAAAGCAAACATTAAAGACATGAAAACTGTAAAAAATAATTAGAAGCAACTATGTGTTTTAAACCTATTTTCAGATTTTTTCTTCTGAATTAGCTGCAGGAAACCCATATTAAGTGCTTCCACATTTCGCATCATTTGGAGTTGGAGCAGATAGGGGAATGTGGAAGCTTGAGAATACCACTGCTTGGCACAAGGACAACAAAGTGATTTTCCTTTAGAGTTGCATGGGATGTCCTGGATTAGGGTGGGTGTCCGATGTCCCAAGTTTCAGTGATATCTATGCTAGTAATTGGCTTTGTGAAATGTCTAGACATTAGTCTAATTTCCCCATCCTTTGATGAGGTAAGAGGGGTCTCTTCTAGAAGTGATATTCTAAGATAAAAATATAATATTTTTATTGATGAATATAGTGTAGTAAAGTAGAAAGAGCACAGGATTTAAGGTAATTTATTCATTGATTCAAAAAATGCTTAATAAATGTTAACCATGTGCCAAACACTGTGCTAAGTCATGTGAATAGCAGAGAGGATAGAAAACGTAGACCTCGCCTACATGGGGCTGTTAGTCTAGTGGGACAGAAAGACAGAAAACAAGTCAATAAACATTGCCTATTACATCACCCTAAACCAACACCATGTTTATTTCTTACATAGGCAGTGTCCCATCGTTACATGTTTATAATGGAAAGTTGGATGGTCAGGGGAAGCCTCTCAGAGATGACATGTAAGCCAAGTTCTGAGAAGAGCAGAGGGCAGTGTGTTACAGGCAGAGGGAACAGTTGGTTCTAAGTCCCCAAGATGTAGAAGAGCTGCTTCTATTAGAGTCTTGTAACTCAAAATTTGGGTCTCCAACTGATTAGCAGCATCAGCATCACCTGGGAGCTTGGCAGAATTGCAGAATCTCAACCCATCCAGTCCAGACTTACAGAGCCACAATTCACATTTTAAGAAAGACTCTGGGTGATGCTTAAGCATGTTAATGTTTGAGAAGCCCTGGATTAAAGGAATGCAAAGGAGTCTCCCGAGGCTGGAACACACAGTGTGTGAGGAGATAATGAAGATGGGTCAGAAGATGAATGCCTCAAGAAGATTTCAGTGTGAAGCCGCTCACTTCTCCAACCCCAAGCTAGTCTGCCTTGTGTTTCCAAACCCACCTACTACTTTTCTGTCTTTGAATGGAGCTATTTAGCTTCTCTTAATCCTTAATCATCTCCAAAATCCAAAAAGAAGCTATTGTCATCCCCATTGAACAGATGAGGAAACTATCAAAGTATTAAAGGTACTTATCCCGTAAGTGATGCTCTGAAAATTGTAGCAAAGGCTATGAATCTATTATTTCTTGACTATTTATAAAAAAAAAAAAAGCCAATGTGGATTGATTAAATTGATGCAACCTTAGAAATAGGTGTCTTTTCACTCCGTACACACTTAGAGTCTCAAAGTCTAGCTCCTTTAAAAACTTAATACCAGGTAAATATTTATAGAGTTTTATTATCTAACTGCCTTTTTGTTTATACCTTCTTGTTTTTTACCCACAGGAAAAGGTGCATTCCTCAGGGAGTTCTATGGTTTACATCTTCCCTGGGCATCTGGATTCCTGGCTGGCTTTGTGTTCCTTGACCTCGTAGCCTCATTGTCTCTGGGGTTACCAATATCTTTCGCTGACATGGACCCTTCCTATTAACAGCTTCTTCCTCCCCTTATCCCCCAGGATTTCCAGCTGCCCAAGTTTGGCACACCCTGTGATCTTAATCTGATTTTGCTCCTGTCCCATGTAGGAAAATCCCTTGGATTAACATCTATGCTCAAGTCCAACACGACAAGGAGCAGGAGATGATTGGGTCAGTGAGCCAAAGTGAAAACGCCCCCAAAATCACACTCAGTGACTTTACGGAGCCTGAGGAGCTGCTGGACAAAGAGCTGGACACGCGGGTCATAGGTACATGTTCCTGCTCCACTAAGCTCCTCTGTCCTGTGTCCTCTAAACACTGGCCTGCTTCATCTGTCCTCCATACACTACTGGACTGGAGGGTGGGGACAAACAGCTACCTACAGTGACAGAATCATGTTTTAAATTTGTCTGCCACCTCTGGCCACATGAAATTGGTAGATTTTTTTTCCCTTAGAAGTCAATCAGGATTGGAAATACTGGAGTCTGAGTGGGTTAGGGATGAAGCCAACTATCCATTACTGTTGAGTTTTTTCTTCTTTTTCTATAAAGCAAAAGTATTATATGTCCTTACTAATAATTACATGAATGTGGAATCTGGCATCAGATAGCCCTGGGTCCATTTTTCTTGCTCTGCTAATCTACTACATCTGTGACCTCTCTGTGCCTCAAATTCCTGATCTGTGAAATAGGAGTAATAGTACTTATGATTCATTTCTATTTCTATGTAGTACTTAAAAAAAAACAATTCTAAGACTGTTGTGATAATGACATGCTGTTATGTCATTAGCCCAGTGCCTGCCACATAGTAAGTTTCAATACACATTGGCTGTTACTGTTGTTATCAGTAGAGTATAAGATGGCAGTCAATGTCTTGATCCTACCTGTGTGCTAGTGTGGGAGGTAGCATATGTTAAACATGGATGACATAAGCCAGTGAGCTGATAGGTAACGATATCCAGGTGCCTTTTAAATAAATTCCTATTAGGCACCTGTTCTGGGTGGCTTGGTATTTAGCAATGAATAAAACTAAGATCCCTGCCCTTGTGGAACTCACATCCATTTCTCCCTGTGTCTTCTCTTCTCTGCAGGAGGCATTGCCACCATTGCAAACAGCGAAAGCACAAAGGAGATCCCCAACTGCACTAGTGTTTAATACCAGCAAGCCACGTGGTCAACTACCTTTCTGACTTTTTATTTTTGATGATTACTATTACTATTATTATGGAAAAATAAAAATTTCTTTTTTACCTTTTGTTTACCAAGGGCCCCTTCATAAATAGCAGGCAAATGCCTAGCTTTGGGAGAAAAGGGCATTCTTAGCTGATTGAAATGAGACAAAGGGAATAAATGGCTGTATTTGTGCTAAGAGCAAAGGATGCATCTTCCCACAGCCTCCTCGCTTTACTCTGCCATTGGTAGCTTAAAGACTTTCTTTTTCCTTGTGGTCTCCCTTTTTTCAAAATTTAAGTTGGGTTGGCTTTTTGTGAACCTCTCATCCCCACAGCAGAATCACCAACACTCTCCCCTTCCCCCAGCACACACACATACAACACAGATCATTTCCTAGTTAGATCCACAGGAAGTAGGTTGGTGGGGGTGGATGTAGCTGCAGAAAGCGTGCACAACTTTGTGAAAGAGGCCCTGCCTTGTGCATGTCCACAGTGAGGCTACAGATGGCTTATTGTATATAATTACAATGTAAATAGCTTTTTATTTCCTAAGAAATAATTTAATGTTTAGTAAAAAAGAAAACAGAAAAAAGAAAGATGCGTGTGTTGGCTTACGCACTGGCCCTCAGAGCTGACCAACCCTCCAGGCCTGCTCGATGCATTGGGTTTGGATGCTCTCCTGTTGTCTGTCACACTTAACTCTTGCATCTCCTTGTCCATGCCATAGCTGGTTTCTACTTATGTATATAAAGGGGGGCGGGGGGAGGGGCTTCTCTGGGGCAATTGATAAAGGAAGGACTCTAGTGACATCATAGAACATGGTAGTCGTTTTTGTTCCAAGAATGACATGAAAGGTGAAGAAGAGGCCCACTAGAGGCTTCATACTGAGACCCAGATGGGGGAAAACATCCTCCTCTCTAAAAGGAAAAACTTGGTATTTATCAGTCTGAGAAAATTTTTTTTCTAAAGAAGGCAGTCAGTGGATCTTAAAATGACAATGTTTTTAAATTGGATTCTATGAAAATGCATAATGCTTATGGTGAGTTCTCAGGCTATTCTGGGCTCAGAAAAGTCCCCTGGGCATTAGGTAAAGCCCAGTGAATGTCTCTTGGCATGGGAGGAGTTAAAGAGGTTGGAAGGGAGGAGACATTTGTGGAATTATGAGTTCATGCAAAACTCTCCAGGCCAAGTAGGGGTCTAGCCTTTAATGATATTAGTCAAAGGCAATTTTAGCAAAGCTGTGCTATTTGCTTGTCAGATGTACACAACTTCCTTAAAGTCAAATGTCTGCCTTCGGTTCCCTTAAGGTAGTTCTTGCCTCTGGGGTGAGTGGCTTTCAAAGCCTGTTAGCTTTTCCAGCACCTCAGCCCCTTCACACATTTACACATACCAATTGTTTTTCAAAAGGGTCACGTTAAGCCATGCTGTAAGCATTGTTTTTATTTTCAGGCTTAGCCTGAGCACACTTATTTTTGAAAATGATATAATGTATATATATGGGAGGAAAGGCTGCATTTTGTACCTGTTAATTTTTGTGGGATGTTGTTCCCATTCTTCTTTGTGAGACAGAGAGAATGTGATATAGAGAAATCTGGCTGGCTACAGCGTAGATCAGTATTAGGAATATTTCTAAAGATCCTGCTTTTTTGTTTCAAGGGTTAAACGGGGCAGACAATTGCAATACTTGTACTAAACACTGGAATACAAATGCATGACTCATATCCATATATACAGTATATGTACATATACTGTTCTTGGTTTTATTGTTCCACTTGAATATTTCTACTGTAAAAAAAAGACAGTGGTTTTGAAATTGTTGAAAATAAATGTATTTTTGTACATCAAAGCTACATACGTGGCTGAGTTTTCTCTTTGGGGAGTTTTCTTTATCCACTGTATCTGTGAACTATTGCTACAATGATGCTACGTGGAAAACAATGAATGGCTTATAACAACAGATGCTCTGTTTTTGCTCATGAATCTTTAGATTGGCTGTGGTTTGGCTGAACATATCAGGACTGACCAGGCTCTGCTGGTCTGATCTGGAAGGAGGTTTCAGGTAGTTTGAGTCTGCTCCATGAATTATCATCATCCTGGAACCAGGGCATGTTTTTCCATGGTGGATTGTAGAATTCCAAGTGAGGCCAGTAGAACAACCCTATGTCTCTAAGGCCTTGGCTCAAAATGGTCACTTTATTTATCTTCATCCACATTCTGTTGACTAAAGAAAATTGCATGTCCAAGTCCAACCTCCACGGCTAGAGAAATAGATTCTTTCTACTCTGGTACTAAGTACTATAATTGGAAACAATAATCTGATTTACTCTGCCTATTCATTTTCCACTGCCCCATGGAGCGCTTTCACTAAATGACCTATTTGAACCCATGTCAAAGTTTTTCATTCACATATATATAGCTGGGACCTCTGAGCAAAAGTCTTGGTAATTGCAAGGTCTTTGAGTTTGATATCAGTTCCCAATGAGTGGTAGAGATGATGGAGCGCCAAGTCAGGTATGAAGACTTAAGCAAGAGAAATGAAAAGGAGAAAAACAACATGTGTCCATTTTTTTTCCTTCTTCCAGCTGTTCGATGCATGAAACCAACAGCAAATGTCGTTTTTTGGTTCTTTGCTTATTGGTGGCTCTTCTTCACCAGGTAAATAAGGAAATGTAAACTGGGCACCCAGAATAAGGGCTGTAAGTTGGATGTTTCTTCTTATGTCTTTAGTGTTTCAAATATGTGATAAAGTTCCATGGATCTAAGAAACCAGAAATCTTTTGTTGATAATTTAGTTGCATATTTTGGAAACTGGCTGAATCTTCTGGAATCATATTTTCTGCACTTAAATTGAAGATAAAGAACTAAGCAAAGGTGGTTTTCTTTTGATTTGGGAATTTATTTTAAAATCATGTATAATTCTTACCATAACTTTTCTTGAGTTATACTCACCTTTTGAAAAATTTATGTAAGTATCTGCCTCACATATTGAGAATATCACTTAAGTATCTCAAAAAGAAGCAGGGGGTTTTCTTGGTCTAAGTGCCTATACTTCTTTTAGGGATTTTTACAGTTTGGAGCTTTCAAATAATGTAAAATGTCTATTATTTCTATCCTAAGCCAAAGACGAATTTTCTAAATGCATTAGTTTTTGCTTCCTAATGGGATCTGAGTTTTTCTTGTTAATTTTATGCCCAGGTTGGTGAAGTTTCTTCCCTGGATTAAGAGAGATGAAAGAGAAATAAAGCAGTAAGAAAGTCTGAGTCAGTTGGGTCATTTGGGTAAGCCATGGCTAAGAATATAGCCACTGTATTCACCATCAGCATGAGTTTGCTAGATTTCTCAGTAGTAGACTGAGGCAGAGGCAGATGGCAGAGAGTGTGGTTGGCTTTGCAGCTATTTCCATGCAGGGCTTCTCACCAGTGGTGAGGACACTCTTTGCATCAGAATTGTCTTTAAGGGAATTCTAAAGCTAATAACTAGGCCCATGGAAGCACTCCAGGGCTGTGTTCTTCCAGGATTCTCATGTGCATGAAAATTTGAGAATAACTGCCTTATCTGCCACTAAAATAGTTCAGGAATAAGTATTGGGTAAAAGTCACCTCCTTTGACTCATGTTATCATAATACAAGGTACCTTAATCTACAGAAGTGAGAACAGCTTCCAAATTTGCTCATTTCTTCCTGGGCAACAGCTGCAACTTTGAGAGTCACTCAATGAGCTATCTGGGACAAAAATACACTGTGAGTTAAGGTGGTGATGGATTGTGCCTTGGAAAGAATACTGTGCTGGAAATTAGTAGATCTCTAACTTTCAGCAAGTAATTCTGGACCCAAGTACCTTATTCGTAAAAGGAAAACACTTCATGGCCTGCCTTCCTGGCTTGTTTTGATTTCCAGAGGTGTGAAAAGCACATTGCCAATTCCAGAAGTATGGCAGTATTAGGAGAACTCCCATCTGCAGAGCAATAAACAGAGAGGAAAGTGACTCCAAAAGTCACAAAGCAAGGCAATACAGAGATGAAGATGGAGTCCAATGTTTATTATAATAAGGCGGGATCCTTATTACCACACATCTCCCTCAAAATGCAAAACAGATTGAACTGCATATCACTGGGCAACAGCAGAGAGCCTGACGGTAATGCCAGTCATATGGCTCCCATATTTTATAATGTCCAGAACAGTTTAGAATCTCACATCCCAAGTACACTCATCCTTCAGTGGCTCACAGCCCTCCTCATGCCACTGCTCTCTGGACCCACCTGTTTAGCAGCCCATGGCCTGATGCCCTTGCTTTTCCCACTGGATTGAAATGAAACTGCTCAGCAGACAGCTGCTTACCCCAGTTCCACCTGCTGGGCTGCTCATCTTTTAAAGTGATGAGCCTTATTCAGAGGGAAGAAGGCCAGAGAACAACATAAGCAATAAGGATGCCTCATCTGGATTATACCACATCCTGCCAAAATTCTCTCGTCTGCTCCAACAGTACTGCCAAAGGGGACCAGACATAACCCAACCATTAATTCCCAAAGCATTATGCATCTTGATGTTCCTTAAACTTTAATCACCATGTTCTTCACAGTAGCAGAGTGTCCTTCAACAGGCTCTTTGCATTTCTGACCGTGTATCATGATAAGACATAGGTTCATTCAGAGATGAACCAATGGAACATTGTATACAAAAAATGGGGGAGACCCTCAGTTAAGAGTTCAGTTTACTGGAGACTAAAACTTGGATCCATCACTTTTCAATTATCTGAGACTCAGAGGGGTAAAATGACATAATCAAGGTACAATTTCATTACCTATAAATTACAAATAATGACATCTACTTTCCAAGGTTGGAATCTAGATTAAATTAGATAATTTGGGTAAAGACACAAATAATAAATTGATTCTGAGAAGGGCTAGTTTTATTGCACTGGATATTTGCCCACATAACACTGTCTCTGGCCTCAAGTTGTAAAAATTATCCAAGCAGTCTCACTTAGGGCTGTACCTGCAGAGAAAAAAATTCAGATTTACCTAAAGAGACATGCTTCCATCAGTTCCCCTTCAGGAGGAAGATAATTTTGTTTAAAATTTACTACTTACACATGGATCCCAAAAGTCATTGCTTCTTTTATTGCTTTTTAAATAATATGAATGATCTAATGTTGCTTGGATCATATGGAAGGGGCAAGAGGTGAACTCTTCTAATCAGGGTTGCCAAGAATGCCTCATAAAGTCAATGACTGGAAGCTCTCAGTTTCTAAAACATGTTCACTCTAACCATGTGTGGGTGCCCCGGACATAGCCATGCTAATGGGACAAAAACACTTTGGCCTTGCTTGTTTATGTTTTTCAGCTCAGGTATTAATAACATAATTTGCATCTCCCTCACTGTCCCTTACCATATAGTGCTTTTGTTTCATGAGGACGTGTGCAGTCCCAGGTCCTGGGGTCACTGACTTGGGTTCCTTTGTCCACACACATTGAAAAAAATATCCGATAAACAATTACTTGTAAAAATATACCTCTTAGATAGCCAGAGATGCTAAGGGCACGGTTTCCCAGTGCCTTCCTTGAGCTGTGGTTCAAGGAGAGCTGTTCCAGAGGACATGCAAGATCCAGATTCTTTACAAAATGCCAGGGAAGACAGGAAAATAGATCATGACAGGCACACATGCCATCTGTCGTTACAGCTTAGTCTCTGGGGAACAATGCTGTTTGCAGCTATTAAAAATGAACCAGATAATGTGGAGCCCTCAGTGATTTGCTCCTGAGGAAATGTGTGGTCTGTTCCCCAAAGAATAGAGACTTCTTCAGCGGAAATGTCTGTGCCCAGTGTCCTACATGCAGATGGCTTCTGGGCTCCAGGGATACTCTTACCACCAAAAAGGTCTCATTTCTCCTCCCTGGGGCCTCTCCCAGAAGACTCTTCCTGCTGTGCAGGTTTTTCATTGCTTACTCCCATTTACAAAGGGTTATTGCTGTCAGTATCCCAGGAACTGGCTGCAATTAGCAGTCTGTCCAACCACAGTGCATGGGGAGAGAAAGGAGGATGCTGTGGTAGCAAACAGAGAGCAAACAGGATCGTTTTTCTTGTCATCACTCTGTCTTTCTTGGTTTCGAGGTAGACTCACCTGGGAAGCACATAATTGTCTCCATAAACAACACCTCTGGTCCTTGGAGTGCCAGAATGGTTTTCTTGCACTGTCCTTCCAAAATCTTATGGTTCAATTGGAGAATTGCTGGGTTTCTTTCATTGGCAACCAGGACTTGTCAAGGGAGGAGGTATCAAAGGAAGAAGACGGGAGAGATGGGTCTAGAGAAATAAAGTTAATCTTTGTCAATTATGAAGCTCTGCTTGACACATTTGCATTTCAACTTGTCAATTTCAGAGTCTCCTCTGTGAGGGGAAATGCAGATGCTCCCCAGATTTCTAATCTATTTATAATAGTAACAAGGCAACTCTAGGCAGCGTGTGCTCATCATGAGCTAATCATCCTCTGCTATGCTTTGTGCCTCCTAATTAGTGGCATGTTGGTTGCCTACTGATCAAGTTGGAGCCTCATCCAGGCAATATGCGTGGGGAGGGCAGGTGTGGGGAGAAGGAACACTGAACCCAGTGGAGCTCAGATCTTGGCAGGCTTTTTAATAACAGGTGGGCTTCACACCCTGTCTTGAAATCCATCCTTTTTAAAGAGGCAACCACCATGTCCATGGGTGCTAACAGGAATATGGCAAGTCTCCAAACACATGTCTCCTTTGTGTCTAGGAGCTCTCCATAAGGAGATGCTGTCCTTCCAAAACCTCTTGGCTCGATGATATAGACCAGCGGGAGGCATCAAGTAGAAGAAAAATAAATATTTAAATGTGCATCTGTAGCTGATAATGGGGCAAGGCCCCTTTCATTGATTTATCCATTCTTTCCTTAATAGAATTTTTATTGAACACCTACTTTCTACCAGGTTCTGTTCTGGATACTAGGGATACATCAGTGGCCATGACACACTTAAAATAGGGTGCCCATATAATTTATCATACACACATTGGAATACACTTGGGGATGGATGAGACACTATCAATAATTACTCTGGGAAAAGTAGCATGAAACAGGGCTGTCTCAAGCAAACCAGGAAATGTGGTCAGTCTGACTTAAAATCCAGAGGAACCATTTATCCAAAGTCAGAAATTGTGTCCATGTTCCATTTACCCTTGAACTGGCATTTTTTTCCCTTTCAAATCCTGACCTATGAGTGAAAATTCAACTCTCTAAGCCCCAAAACTATATTTATGGAGATCTCCCATCAGCTTTGGTGTCTTCTGAGGACTTCTCATGGGGGTGGTAAACCCCAACACACTCAGAAGTCAGTGAGCACAAATCGAGATGGTTTTTGAAAAAGTCTTTAAAATACTGTATCAAATAGCGTTCTTAGTTGCAGAAAATAGACACTGATCCTGGCTAGTTCAAACAAAAGAAATTTATTACAAGGCTATCGGGAACTCACCAAATCAGGTTTGAAACACTTATCTTGGAAAGAGGCAGAAGCCAAGATAGCTTTGGAGGGATGAGAATCAGGAAGATTAGGAATATTTTTCTAGCAGACAGCATCTTATCAGACCTTTCCTCTGGGATGAATGAACTGCAGTCTTCTCTTCTACCTTTATGTTACTGAAGATTAAAAATTCCGGGTAGGTTCCCACAATCGATAAAGTTTAGCTCCCATGCTCACTGCATGTGCAATGAATGTTACAGGCTGCATTGTGTTCCTCCAAAATTCGTGTGTCGGAACCCTTAATTCCCAGGGCCTCAGAATGGGATTGTATTTGGAGAATAGGTCTCTAATAAAGTGATTACGCTAAAATGAGGTCATATGGGTGGGACCTAATCCAATGACTGGTGTCTTTATAAGAAGAAGAAACTAGGACACAGACAGGTACAGAGGAAGGTCATAAAAAGATACAGGGAGAAGATGGCCATCTTATAAGCCAAGGAGTGAATTTAAAACTTCTAATTTCCAGAATTGTGATGAAATAAGTTTCTGTTATTTAAGCCAGCAGTCCCCAACCTTCCTGCCACCAGGGGTGGTTTTTTTGGAAGACAGTTTTTCCACAGACAGGGGGCAGGGGTGGGGGAGATGGTCTCGGTATTGAAACTGTTCCACCCCAGATCATGAGGCATTAGTTAGATTCTCATAATAAGTGCGCAACCTAAATCCCTTGCATCTGCAGTTCACAGTAGGGTTCATACTCTTATGAGACTCTAATGCCACCGCTGACCTGACAGGAGGTGGAGCTCAGGTGGTAATGATCGTTTGGCTGCATTAGAGTCTCATAGGAGTGTGAACCCTATTGTGAACTGCGCATGCTAGGGATCTAGGTTCCTAATAGGCTAGGGACTGTTATGGGTCCGCTGCCCCGGGGATGGGGGATCGCTGGTCTATAGCACTGTTATGACAGCCCTAGCACACTAAACAGTGAAGAAAACGATTAGGGAAGAAATCCCTAACTATTGTTCTGGCTTTTGAAGTAGTAGTAGAAGCATTTGGAGTTACTGTTCCTCTTATACAACATATGCTACAGGAAAAGTTATCTCCCCTATTCCCTCCTAAGGAAATAAGTGAATGGTTATGAAGGCAGAATGGATTCTGGACAGAGAATGAATGTCCACTACAATAACTCCTCAAGTGATTTTTAAAATCACTGTTCTTTGAGTATTTGTTGAGCATAAACTGGGAAACCAAGTGGCTGGTACTATGTTAAATGTTGGAATTTCAGATATGAATACAAAACTTCATTCCTGGTCTGGTGGAACTTCTTACTATTTAAGGAACATTCCTGTAAGTTGTTTTCAGTCTTCTATCACACACTATTTTGGGAGACAAAGTGCTTTAATAATTTAGGGAAAGGTAACAAAGAGAGGAAAGGAATAATTCTTTTATTCCCCAGAGGAAAAGTTGTGGTGAAAGTTAAGGAAGAATTCTCAAAGGAAATTTCATCTACACTAGCTATTTTTAAATGTTGTAATTTTCTCACACTTTTTTATTCCATCTAGAATAGTCCTTTCCTGTTCTCTCAGGAAAAATAATGGAATGCTGAAAGTTGGAGAAGGGACAGAACTGGAGGTTAAATGGGGATTGGGGAATAGTCAGAAATGAGCTAGAAAGCTGCTAGTCTGCAATGACAAGGTATTTATTTTCTATGTCATTTCAAGTTTTTAAAAATAAGCACATATTCATTTCATAGTTATTTTTTAAAAAAGAAAAGTCACATCAGATGTTCATAATGGTTCTCCAGGTCTTGTGGATTTCAGGGTATTGCCTTAGAGTCCTTTTAATAAACTTTTTAAGAAACATAATGAGATTGTTCTGTAATACTGATTATTAAGCGTAGTCAAAACAGGAACATTCATAGGTCAAAGACAGACAATAATTTCAAGAGAACTTGTAGTAGTATAGTATCTGCTAGAGGATGGTTTATTGGTCTTTATAAGTGGAAAAAGAAACTGTAATTTGTTCGGTCCTTCACAATAAGTATTAAAGATACAGGAAATCATTACTCAAGATTCTTGGCAAAGAAAATGGCTCTAATGTTGCTCTCTGCTTCTCTTTTATCTTTCTCCTTTCGCAAAAGCAGAGAAACTTTTTTGGTTTAGTATTTTGCTGGCAATGTACCATCCATAAGTAATTGCCATTGTTAACAAATGTTGGAACAAAACAACACCAATTAAGGTTTTAAGTGGTTATCAAACAAGGCAAGAAATTCTGCATAAACTGCGAGGTGAAGAACTTAGCTTGGGGAAAGCATCCCTGGTGCTGAGAAAATATTTTAAACAGAAGGGAAATTTTCCAATAAAATTTCTTCCTTCGACTTTAGTACCTACTTGATGCTCTGGTACAAGGTGATGGCTAGGGATTCAGGTTTGGAATTCTGGAAGCCTCGGACTTGGAGGCTTAGAATGGAAGGTGAGCAGGCTCAAACAAGCCCCATCCACTTTGGAAAATGATCTACTCTTAAATTTTTTCCATTTCCAATATGTGCCTTTTGTGACTGTTTATTGACATGTGGTGTAACCTTTCTTCCTTCAGATGAATTGTCTCCAACTCTGAGCTGTCAGAATTAATGTCATCACTCCCCACCTCACACTCATCAAGGGCTTTTCACCTCCCTTTGGCGACAGGAGTATGATGTATAGTAAGAATTTCTCCTTTGAAGGGCTAGAGATCTGCGTTCAATTCCAGTTTCTGCATTTATTAGCTGTAAGTCTCTGACCTCCCCAAGCCTCAATTTTCTCTTTTGTCCTTGTGAAGAAAATAAAATAATAAATATAAAGCTGGCCAGGCATGGTGGTTCATGCCCTTAATCCGGCACTTTGGGAGGCCAAGGTGGGAGGATCTCTTGAGGCCAGGAGTTCAAGACCAGCCTGGGGAACACAGCAAGACCCTATCTCTACAAAAAATTTTAAAATGAGCCAGGCATGGTGGTGAGCACCTGTAGTCCCAGCTACTCCTGAGGCTGAGGTAGGAAGGGTCACATGAGCCCAAAAGATCAAGGATTCAGTCAGCTGTGACCACACCACTGCAATCCAGCCTGAATGACAGAGAGAGACCCTCTCTAAAATACATTAATAAATATAAATAAAAATATAAAGCATTTGAAGTATAACAGATTCCGCATCAGTAAGCATTTCCTCCACCCCCACCCTCCTTCCACACTTTTCTAGGCAAGTCTTTGCTTGGGCCGAAGCAAAGCAAGGTTCAGACCCCAAGGAGTCCTGTTTGCCCCTCAAGAGGGCTCTACTCCAACCCATCAAACAACCCAGTGGTGCCTCTTCTCCCTCCTATAGGAAACAATGAAACAAAGTTAGAAAAGATAGTCCCTAAACCAACCCAATCACCCTCACTAATATTTACACCTGTTCTTTTGTTGAGCATCAGAGAAGAGCCACAATACCAATAATTTTGTAGAAGCAAAATTAGAGCTGGGACAGTGTAGGAGACAAGTGGCTGGCCCATGACGTGGCTGGTGGGCTGCTGGAGGATGAATGCCAAATTGCTAAATGCAGCCATCCCTGCCAACTGAACGTCTCCTTTTCTTTATAACAAATATGACACCATGCAAGGTCCTCCCTCTCCAAAAGCCTATCATTAGCTTTGTTATTATGGTTATTATCAACAATGTGGCAATTTCCTTGCATCTTTTAGGATCTTTCAATTATTCCATGCTTCTTTCTCCTCCCCTTTTTTTAAGTCTCCCTGACACCCTCAAATTCCTCCCTCTTTCTACCCCAAGTGACACAGTTTCTTTTCTTTCCTCCTCCCAAATTGTTTTCTGCATAAAAGGATGGCAGTGACAGGAATTGAAACTAGCAGAATCTAGAATCTCTCTGATTGAGGGGAAAGAAATATTTGTATATTATTCAACGTTCTCCACGTTAATCATCTGAAGTTTCATTTTTGACTGAAGTATTTTCTTTATCTTAAAGTCACTGACATAGATATATATCATGAAGTTAAAAAGATTGAATTACATCCTGTCAGCTACCTGCTAAAATGCATGGAGCCTCAAAGCCCCAGCTCATCTCTGGATGTACCAACTGTGGTATTTTACCTTTGGGGTTTTTTTTTCTTTTCTTTTCTCAGTGAACACACACTAACAGGGTTTGTCTCTTCATTGTGATGTGGGAATGATTGAAAATATTCTCTGTATTGTTTGATAAAAGACCTTTGCCAAAAAAGAGAGCAGTTGTCATGTGAGCACATTCCCTAGTGGTGTTGAGATGTGCTTGAGTCAGGTTTAATGGGATGTTTTTGAGCAGCAATGTTGCCTGATGAGCCCAGGGCAGGCAGGAGCTTCTGTGTGAGGCCACGGGCCCCAATGGACTGTGGAAGCTCCCAAGTTTCAGTGCAGATTAGATTCACAGCTGGCCTTGTTCCCTGATAGCTGAGGTACCTGGGCTGGGGACATCCTGGGAGTTCATCCACCCACCCTGTTGTTACTACCTGAGAGTGAACAGCAACTAAAAGCCTGCATTAGTTTCCTACGGTGCTGTGACAAATTACCACAAACTGGGTAACTTACAACAACAGGAATTTATTTTCTCACAATTCTAGAGGCCAGAAGTCCAAAGTTAGGGAGTTGGCAGGGTTGGTTCCTTCCAGAGGTTCTGAGGGATAATCTGTTTCATTTCTCTCTCCTGGATTCTGATGGCTGCTCGAGCTTCTCTGCATTCCTTAGCTTGTAAATGCATCACTCCAGTCTCCACCTCCATCTTCACCTCACCTTCTCAGTGAATTTTCCCTTCCTTCTTATAAACATATGTATCAGTGGATTTAGGGTCCATCCCATTAATCCAAGATGATCTCATCTCAAGTTCCTTAATTATATATGCAAAGATCCTTTTTTTCTTCTCAAATAAGAAGACTGTCATACTCATGTTCTGTATGGTAATATCTTGTGTAGGGTCACCATTTAACCCACTACACAGGCCTATCCCAGAAAAAAAGTTAAAGGAAGATACAGGCAAAAGGATAACAGTTGAGATAAGCAGCATATCTGTGTGGATTCCGCAGCAGCTCTCCCAATACTTAGCTGTTAACATGCAATGCTAGGCTCCATGCTCCATGTATTTTCCTTCGCTCCTCCTTTCCCATGGAAATTTACCAGGCCTTGGTCCAGTCCTGTGGGTTAGAGTGAATCTGGGCTGTCTGTTACGGGATTGTTTTTGTGGTCTGTGTTTTGTAGATTACTATTGTTAGGTACCTTCTGTTATATAAGCCCTTTAATCACACAAGCCTAGGGACTGATTATTAATAAATTTCCCACTGATGGCCCTGCCCCCACTTCCACCTGAAGGAGAAAAGAGAGTTATCTGATTTCCAGTTTCTAGGACCCAGGTGGGGCTCCCTTTGCTAGTTATAGGATCCACCCTGCTGCCATGGTGTGGCCATCTCTCAAGAAAGAAGGGAGTTTTCTTTCATATGCACTCCTGCAGGTTTCTGTGTTTTCATAAAATAGACTGAGCCATTAGATCCCATGATTTTCAGTGGCGCTTGCAGGAGAGGAGAGGCTGGTGAAGAGGCCTTATAAATATCCAGGCTGGGTCACACGCTTCACTCAGGTTTCTCAAAACATTCTGCATTAGGGTTAGTGGTCCAGGTCTTAGGAACAGGAATGCGGCAATTTGTTTTCCTTTGTCTTTCCTCTTGGGACTCTTGGGAACTTCATGGATAGGTGTGTTTGAGACAAGAGTGGAGCAGTTTTGAGTACCTTGGCCTCTCCTAAACCATCTTCATTCTCTAAAACCCTACTGTTGCTTCGTAGGAAATGCATATTTAATTTAAATGGCTTTATTTATGTTCATCTAATGGAGGAAAGCAATTTCATGCAACTCTCCACTGCTCAGGACCGGTTATTCGGGAGTTAACAAAACGAGAAATGATAGCCAAATTTAAAACCTAGAGAAGGTTGTGTGTTGGGTAGATGGAGAGAAAACCATGTGGGAGACAAATGAGAGGAGGGACAGGCTGAAGTGGCTGACAGCCCTCTCCCCAGCATGACACACAGTTTATCATTGCTTATCCTACTCTAGTCCCTCTCCAGAATGGGCCACGTGCTCTGCCTAGATGGACCCTAGGTCATTCTGGTCTCTGGACTACCTGAGCCTGGAAAGCTCTCATCTTTCCATCCAGCTAAATCTCAACCACCATAGAATACACCTAGCATAGATGTGGTTCCCCAGCGTGCATTTTTTTGTTGAGTTCAGCTCAATTCTTATCACCCTTATTTACTTCTTCCAGTATTTGTTTGCTATACTACCTGCATGCTTGCTATCACCATTTAAGCTTTCTCATCTTTTATCATGTGAGATACAGAGCAGTATAGCAGAAAGGACACAGATCTTGAAGCAGGATGTCCTAAGTTCTAGTTGCAACTCTTCTCATATAATCTGGCTTACTTAGGCCAGTAATGCAGTCAACCTGGGCACATTTCCCTTTTTGTAAAATAGCAGTCAGTACTGAAAAGAATCGACATCTGCCCTGCCCACCTTATCAGGTCATTATATGTATCAAATGAGATACACTATTCTGTAATGAATTTAATATACAAGCTCAAGTTGCCACAATAATGAGTTAAATATGAAGGCAATTCCCTGGTTTCTCTCTTTACTTATGGTTACATTCCTTTAATGACAGTGGCGCACCCAACACCAGCATCTGTGTGTGTTGGGTGCTAATGTTTCACAGCTCCTGCCCCAGAATAGTCCCCATCTCTCCTGGAAGTAACCCCAACTCCTTGACAGGGCAAGTCTGCAGCATAATTCATGCTCCAGAGTTCCTTGCCAGACAAGTCAAAACTGAGTTTAACCTGGGACTACATCCTTGTTCCACTCTTTTTCCCCTTCATCCTTCTTCTCTCTTTCCCTTACACCACTCTCTTAATAAGTGCCCTGGCCAGGTGCAGTGGCTCATGCCTGTAATCCCAGCATTTTGGGAGGCCGAGGCGGGTGGATCGCCTGGCGTCAGGAGTTCGAGACCAGCCTGGCCAACATGGCAAAACCCCGTCTCTACTAAAAATACAAAAATTAGCTGGGTGTGGTGGTGGGTGCTTGTAATCCCAGCTACTCGGGAGGCTGAGGCAGGAGAATCATCGCTTGCACCTGGGAAGTGGAGGTTGCAGTAAGCCGAGATCACGCCGTTGCACCCCAGCCTGGGCAACAAGAATGAAACTCCGTCTCAAAATAAAATAAAATAAAATATAATAAAATAAATAAAATAAGTGCCCTACATGCCCCAAATCACTGTGTCAGGCTGTGCTTCTAAGAAGCTTGACATAAGGCACCATCCTGCAGTGGTCAGACCACAAAACAAGGATCCCTTCTTCATCCCTGTGATTCAGAGTGTCTTTATAGACTGAAGAGATATAGGACAATGTAAGACGGCTTCCCCCTCCTCACTGTAATAATCTGAAGAAACAAGAAAGACAGCTCCCGCAACCACCCACGAACACGAACAGCTGAGTTTCACAGTGCGCATCTCTAGCAACGAGCCAGAGCAGAGGACTCTGCAAGCCTAGGGATAGGCAGGGGTTCTTGCAGCTCATGAGATACAGAGACATGGATACCCCTGCCAAGGCCAGAACACCATGGCATGCCACAGCAATGGGCAGCTCTCTCCCTTCCAGGAATTTTCTTCCATGGCTGCTGAGCTCCCAAACTCAACAATGATCATCATCCGTGCAAGCTTAACTTTCTTGAAAGTGGTTGTTTAGTGGGAACATCTGGTGTGTGAATGGAAGGCCTATTTTTTTTCTCTTTCTTCCCTCCAGTCAACACTAAAGTGAATACTTTCGAAAGCTGTCCTGCTTCCCTCCCGGAGATGGGAGAGCTGCTTCATTATTTAACTCTGTGTTTCTATCACTGCACAAACTATTTTTGTGCAGCCCTTGGCAGCCTGGAGGGGATATAAGCCACAGCTTGTGAGACTTTCTGGATAATTAAAAGTTTCCAACATCTTTGTTTACCAAAGAAAACACTGACATATTACCTTGTTAAATTACATATAATTAAGTATGACCAGCTCACCATTTTCAACAGTTGCTTTAAGTATTGTAGACCGACCTACCTTCCTTCCTTCCTTCCTTCCTTCCTTCCTTCCTTCCTTCCTTCCTTCCTTCCTTCCTCCCTCCCTCCTTGCTTTCTCTTTCTTTCTTCCCTTCTTTCTCTTTCTTTTTTCTTTCTTTCTCTTTCTTTCTTTCTTTCTTCTTCTTTCTTTCTCTTCTTTCTTTTTTCTTTCCTTTCTTCCTCTCTTTCCTTCCTCCCTCCCTCCCTTTCTTTCTTTTCTTTCTTTTTCTTTCTTTCTTTCTCTCCTTCCTTCCTTCCATCCTTCCTTCTTTTTTTCTCTCTCTCCCTTTCTCTTTCCCTTTCTCCCTTTCTTTCTTCTTTCTTCTTTCTTTCTCTCTCCTTCCTTCCTTCTTTCCTTCCTTCCTTCCCGCCCTCGCTTCCTCCCTTCTTCTTTCTTCATTTTTTGCTTTAATAGGCCAGAATATTAATTAATATTTACACACACACATTTTTATTTTTATGTGTGATGACATAAGGACACTGAATATCTACTCATGCATTATCCTTTATTTGATTAAATTCCACATTTTCTAGGTTGTTCTATGCAACTGTTCTTCCCAAAGAGAACAGCTACTCTGAGGGTGATGAGTGAAAGTGTAACTTACACTGTTGATTATCTTGCTATTGCCAATGAGATGAGTTAGTTTGGATAAGAATACGTAAGCATGATGTTTCCTGCATAGTGTCATAATGAAGACCATGGAAATACAACTGGACCTAATCCATTACCTCTGGCTGGTGACCTTGGCAAGTTGACTTAACCCCAGTAACCTTTAGGTTTTTTGTTTGTTTGTTTTTTAATGACAAAATGTAAATAATGGGCCAGGCACGGTGGCTCACACCTATAATCCCAGCACTTTGGGAGGCTGAAGTAGGAGGGTCACTTGAGCCCAGGAGGTTGAGGCTGCAATGAGCCATGATTGAAACACTGCACTCCAGCCTGGGCCACTGAGTGAGACCCTGTCTCAAAAAAATGGAAATAATAATAGTAGGTACTTTATGGTACTATTTAAGGATTAATGTGAGATAATTCTTGCATCCTACTTAGCTCCCATTTACCAAATCCTAATCTAGGTGCCTCAAGTCTGTGCATTATTCTTGCTTATTGGTTTTGGGCCTCTTAATAGGGAACAAAATATGTATTTTTTAAGAATTAGCCATGCCACCTCAAGATATTCCTCTTGAGAAAACCAAGAAATAGCATTCAGACTGTGGCCTTGTAGCAGAGAGAAACCAACCAGACTGTCAAATGGGCTAGTAGATCTATACTGTCTGAAGTGGCGAACCAATGATTCTAAACACAGATAAGCTGCAGATACTCTGTGGCCAGCTATTTGAGACTGAGCTTCCTCGATTTGCTGATAGAAAATCAGGCTGCCCTTCAATTATTGCAGAAACACTCTACCCCCAAATTGTGACGTTAGGTGCTGTTTCTAATTTTCCCTTTTTCCCTTTTTCAAGGACACCTTACTTAGCCAACAGAGATTTTTTTTTTTCTATTTTCCACTCAGAGAACTGAGGACAGGGAAGATAGGGCCTTATTCTCTATGCATCTGGCATAGAGTAAGTGTTTAGTAAATGCAAATGTAATGTCTGGGATAAAATCCACGTCAATGTTAAGGAGGGCTCTTTTGTTGTAATAAACTGAAACCTTGAGTAAATTATCTTTATATTTGACATTGTCCTTAGTTTCCAACTTTCCAGTTCCAAAGTTCCAGTTCTTGTAAGGCTCAGTTGTAGCCTTAAACACTCTATATCTCTCAGGAGTCATGTGGTCATCTCTCTACTCTGATTTTTTCTTCCTGCCTATCCATATGCTCTCTATTTTTATTTGCACTTCCAGCCCATGCTGGAAGGAGTCAAGCTAAAAGTCCCAGAGTGAAGTTTAAGAGAGAGGTAATCTGATTATTTCAGCTTGTCTTTGTAAGCCAGCAAGTCCCTCTTCAGATTTTGAGATGACCATCTGTTGAATAGTTGTCCATCCTCAGCTCAGCTGGCTAAGACCTGGGTAGTAGAACATCATGGTACAGAGTTTGACCACACCCTCTCCATATGCTTGTAGATGAGGCCACCCCTCTTGGTTGGGATGGGATGGTTACTGCCAAGTAGGCACTGTAATGTCTTTTTCCTCCTCTTCCACAAACTTGCTGCATATTTTATGAATTAGAAATGAGCAGAGAAAACATTCTTTCTAGGAGCTTATGTTCATGGGGTAAGGGCAGGGCACTCCCTGAGCATGAAATTTAGATTCCCCTCTGAGCAGAAAACTAGAAATTCAGCATGTGGGAAATGAAATTAGCCATCTGGAGAAAAACCTATCCTAAACGATAAGCAGATCAACTTCCAGGTTCAATGATTTGGGAGCCGTCAGTCTCAGGGGAGCATGGTTGCTCAGCAGAGCTAAAGCTGTTGCCTTCTTCATCCTCCATATGAAAAAGGAATATGCTAAGAGAAGGGCATATCCTGCATGAAGAAAAAAAAAATAAGAATCCACGAGGTGAGGCCTGGAAAAGGAAGATTCAACTTTTTTAAGAAAGGGGTTCCCAGTCAACAGACATGCACTCTCTGGTCCTGTATCCTTGTAATCTCCAATACATATCCTATTTGCGTCTCACCTTTCTGCATCTGACTTCATTCCCCATCACTCTTGGAAAATGCTTTGTTCAAGTTTATCAACGGTTCATCCCACCCCAGCCACCGAAATTCCTGGACACCTTTTAAACTTTGGTTTTAAAAGATTCACATAGCAAAGTGGAACACTTTCTTCTGGAAATCTGTTACACTTTTCTTGTGAAATTTCTTCCTTATACTTCAAACCTGAGTCATTTAAATCTCTTCCAGGGCTTTTTCCTCTGTTTTGTTCCTCCACTAACCATTGGAGTTTTCTTTCTTTCTTTCTTTCCTTCTTTCTTTCTTTCTTTCTTTTTCTTTTCTTTTTTCTTTCTTTCTTTTTCTATTAAGCTCTTTTCTCAATCCTCTGCTTTTATCACTCTCTCCAAAGCTAGCTTCTCTATCCCAAGACTTTATCCTCTGCTTTTCTAACAGTCCCCAAACTTAAATACAAAATTTAGAAGCCAAGGATGCTAAAATCTTTCTCCTGGTCCACATATCCAGCCCTCTCTGCCTCTACCCCGTGATGTGCTGGTAAATCCTGTACAACCAGCTGTCATGGGACGAGGAAAGAAAAGCCCTAGTTTGAAATTTGCCAATTGACATGGTGTAAAAATACTGACTATGGCTGATACATCAACCAGCTTACAAAATTCCTGAAAATTTAACAATTGGCTCTTCATAGCTGGTGTGAGCCAGCTCTGGCACAGTACTACCTCTCCTAGAAATGTCCTCTTAGCTAACCCACAGATACCTCAAACTACATAGTCAAGGCTGGACTTCCATGACTTGTGTGTCTACTTTCTTCCCAGTTAGCAATCTGAATCATAGCACTAACAGCATAATCACCATTATAGCAGGGACCTTGCTGATCTCATTCACTATGGTTTTTTTTTTTGGAGACGGAGTCTCACTTTGTCACCCAGGCTGGTGTGCAGTGGCGCGATCTCGGCTCATTGCAACCTCTGCCTCCCGGGTTCAAGCAATTCTCGTGTCTCTGCCTCCCGAGTAGCTGGGACTACAGGCGCCTGCCACCACACCCGGCTAATTTTTGTATTTTTAGTAGAGACAGGGTTTCACTTTATTGGTCAGGCTGATCTCCAACTCCTGACCTCAGGTGATCCACCTGCTTTGGCCTCCCAAAGTGCTGGGATTACACGCGTGAGCTACGGCGCCCAGACTCTCATTCACTATCTTATCCTTAGCACCTATAATGATGCTAGCATCTAGTACACTATAACACTATACACATTCATGCAATGGATGAAACATTATGCCCAATATTCCACAATTCTACTTTGTTTTCTGAGCATATTTTGTCTTTTAAGTAATAAGTTAAACTTATTTATTTATCAGGTTCCTGTGCATTTAGCAAATTCACTCCTGATGATGGACAAAATTGATTTCTTTTTTTTTTCTTTTTCTTTCTTTTCCTTTTTTTCTTTTTTGAGGAAGAGTCTCACTCTGTTGCCCAGGCTGGAGTGCAGTGGTACGATCTCGGGTCACTGCAACCTCCACCTCCTGGGTACAAACATTTCTCATGCCTCAGCCTCTGGAGTAGCTGGGACAACAGGCTGGTGCCACTACGCCTGGCTGATTTTTTTGTATTGTTATAGACATGAGGTTTTACCATGTTGGCTAGGCTGGGCTCAAACTCCTGACTTCAAGTGATCCACCTGCGTCGGCCTCCCAAAGTGCTGGGATTACATGCATGAGCTACCATGCCTGGCCCAACAAAATTTATTTCTGAACCTAAAAACTGAGAACCACGACTGCACCATAGGAATTTACCAAGGGCCTATGCAGCCAGACAACTCCTAGTATTGTAATGCCCAATAAAATGTTCCAAGGATAATAGATGTGAACATGTTTGCTGAAGTGCTAAAATATAGGAAAGCATCACCATATTCAAACCACTAAAAGAGGCTGGGTAATCTACTGAGGTGCCTGATAGTGTGGAAGGTGCGTGGGTTTGAGATATTTCTAAATTTGTGTTCAAATTCTAGTTGGGGCAGTTATGAAGCTTGCAGCTTTGGGTGAATTGTTTAACCATTGTTTGGTTAAACTTAACTTGCATTGTGAGGAAAGGAATGATGTATGAAAAACAGCTGGTGCATAATAATGGCTCAAAAAGATAGTTTATATTATTAATGATGGAGAGAAAAGTAAATTGTGTTGGTTTCTAGTAAATATAGATTTTAATCTTAATTCCTACCAAAAGTCCACGAATGACCTGTATGTAGTAGGTAGTTATATATTAACTACTCATTGAATAAATGAATGCATGAATAACTGGAAAATAAAGTACTGAGAAGTTAAATAATCTGTCCTACTCAAGATGCAATGAAATGCTTTTCCGGAGAATAAAGATTGTTAGGAAGATGTCATGAAGCTACCACAAACGATGTCATATGAGGACCCTTATATCTGAGTTACCTGTTGATCTGGCTGCCAGTGACAGAAAAGAGACTAAATCCTCTTTGTTCCCCAAACTGGCATAGATTCTTTTAGTACAGAAAGTGTTGAATCCTCTGCAGCTGACTTTTCTCTATGCCAGGGCCGAAGCACACTGCAGGAGTGATGGAGGCCAGTGTGCATTGCTGTGCTTTGGGTGCCTCTATCTGGAGGAGACAAATTCTCTTCTGCATTGCTGGTTCCTACATTTCTGCCCAGCCATCTGATATGGCTTCATGAGAGCTCCAAGCTGGTAAGCTGGCCCTGCAAGGTGGAAACACCAGATAGAAAGACCTCTAAGTGGACCCTGGAATAAAAAATTCAAAGGATGTAATTAGAATAATTTTTCTCCTGTCCCAGATGTGATAAACTCATCTTGCTAACTGAGGCTGGCTAGAAAATTCCTCAGGGGATTTACTTTATCTTTTAAACCAAAGGAGTCCTTGAGATTTGACTATAGCCAACCCTATTGGCCACTACTAACACACTGAAAAGCAGCAGTTGATAACAGCAGGGATCCAGATATAAAGTCATCTAGAATCTTTAGGAACTGGGTGTTGAACTGTAGAAATCCCCCTGGCTTTGCAGAACCTGGCGCTAGCAAACTAATTATGGCTGAACAACTTATGACAAGGTGGGGGAAGGCAGTCAGCCACAGCAAAACAGTCCTTTGGAAGGCTGGTTTTCTTCAAATCTTACAAGACGGAGAAGGAAAGTTTTCCTTTCCCCAGCAGCATGTCATAGATACACAAACTTGGATCATTCTGTGGCAGAATTCTATTTATTTCAGAGTGTCCTTCTGGCTTTTGTGATATTCCTGACACATGAGAATTCAAGCTGTTGGGCCACAGGCAGGCCACTCTGGCTGGAAGATGTGCTTTGTGGGCCATATAATTGTTTAAAATACTTTAGGGAGGCATAATTGAAGTACAATAAGCTGCACATATTTAAAGTGCAGAATTTGATAGGTTTCAACTATGTATACACCTGTGAGACCATCATTACAATTAAGATAATAAGTATTTTCATCATGAGTTTTCTCATGCCCATTTGGAATCCATCTCTCTCTGTCCACCCTATCCCTAAGCAACTACTTACCTGCTTCTGTCACTTGTAGATTTATTTGCATTTTATAGAACTATACGTAAGTGTAATCTTACAATACATACTGTGTTTTTGTATGACTTCTTTTACTTAGCATCATAATTTTGAGATTACATAATTTTGTTGTATGTATCAGTAGTCCATTCCTTTTTATTACTGAGAATTCCTTTATATAGGTATACCATACATATCATGTGGTATACAAATAAAATATGTATTAGCCCACTCAATTGTCAATGGGCATTTGGCTTTTATTTTCTGCTTTGAGCTATCACAAAAAAAAATCTTCCATGGACATTTGTGTACAAGTCTTTTATGAACTTTTTAAAAAATTATTATTATACTTTAAGTTTCAGGGTACATGTGCACAATGTGCAGGTTAGTTACATATGTATACATGTGCCATGCTGGTGTGCTGCACCCATTAACTCATCATTTAGCATTAGGTATATCTCCTAATGCTATCCCTCCCCCCTCCCCCCACCCCACAACAGTCCCCAGAGTGTGATGTTTTGCTTCCTGTGTCCATGTGTTCTCATTGTTCAATTCCCATCTATGAGTGAGAATATGCGGTGTTTGGTTTTTTGTCCTTGCAATAGTTTACTGAGAATGATTTCCAATTTCATCCATGTCCCTACAAAGGACATGAACTCATCATTTTTTATGGCTGCATAGTATTCCATGGTGTATATATGCCACATTTTCTTAATCCAGTCTATCATTTTTGGACATTTGGGTTGATTGTCTTGGGTAAATATCTAGCAAGAAAAGAGCAGGGTAACAAACTATTTATATATTTACATTTTTAATAAACTGACAAATCAGTTTCCAGAGTATACTTTTTTGCTTTCCTGCCTGTAGTGTATGAGAGTTTCCCTTGTCCATGATCTCCAGCTCTTGATATGGCTGGTCTTTTACATTGGAGGCTTTTTAATGTGTGTTCAAAAAGATCTCACTGTGTTTTAATTTGAATCTTAAAGACAAATGATGTTGAACATCCTTTCATCTTTTTATTAGCCATTTGCATGTCTTCTTTTTTGAACTACCTGTTCAAATCTTTTGCCCAAGTTTAAAGCTGGGTTGTTTCTCTTTTCACCATTTATTTGTAAGATTTCTTTATGTAGTCTTGATACAAGCCATGTGCATGATATGTAAGTTGCAAACATTTTCTCCTGGTCTGTGGCTTGCTTTTTCATTTTATAAATTGGGTATGTATCAGTTTTGTGTCTTAGCTAAGAAATCTTTGTCTAACCTAAGAAATAGGCTCTGTTTCTTTTTCTTTTTTGTTTTTACATGTGGATACCAAATCGTTTCACTATCATTTGATGAAAATGTTATTTCTTTCTTTTTTTTTTTTTTTTTTTGATGGAGTCTTGCTCTGTCACCCAGGTTGGAGTGCAGCTCCAATCTCAGCTCACTGCAACCTCCACCTGTCAGGTTCAAACGATTCTCCTGCCTCAGTCTCCTAAGTAGCTGGGACTACAGGCATGTGCCACCACATCCAGCTATTTTTTGTATTTTTAGTAGAAATGGCATTTCACCATGTTGACCAGGTTGGTCTCGAACTCCTGACCTCAGGGGATCCGCCCGCCTGGGCCTCCCAAAGTGCTGGGATTACAGTCATGAGCCACCGAACCCAGTGAAAATATTATCATTTCTTAATTGAAATTGACTTAGCTTCTTTGTTAAAAATCAATTGACCACATATGTATGGTCTGTTTCTGGACTATATTCTGTTCCTTTTGTCTATGTCTTGATTACTGTAGCTTTATTATAATCTTGAAATCTGATAGTGTGAGACTTCCAACTTTGTCTTTCTTTATCAAAATTGTTTGGGCTGTTTTAGTTCCTTTGCTCTTTCATATCAATTTTAGCATTTTCATGTCTACATGATGAGATCTGCTGCATTAAATATATTTACCAATTATAGAAGAATTAACATCTTAACAATATTAAACTTCCAATCCATTAATGTGATTTATCTTTTTTGTTTTTTAAGTGTTCTATGATTTGTTTCAACATTTTTTGTAGTTTTAGCATAAAATATTGTACATATTTGGTATTTTATCCCAATATATTTTATATTTTTTGTGCTTTTCTAAATGATACTATATTTTATTTCAATTTCCAAATGTTCTTTGACAGTGAAGTTTAATATGTAGCTTCTGTGTAGATTCACGGAGGTCCCTTCTGGATATAATTCCCCTTTTGTCTTTGATATTCGATGCAATAGATTCCAGCCACTTCAGCTGCCCCAAATTCCAATTTCTGCTTCTTCACTTTGGCATGTCTGCCATGGCCTGTTTCATTTCAGCTCTTTGTACCATGGTCAGGAGATTATCCCCATGTAGAAGGCTGGGCAATTGTAGGTCTCATATTTTTAGTTTTTCCACTCTCAGGGATCACATTCTTATGCTGTCTGTTGTTCAATGCTGAAAATACTGTCTGATATATTTTATCCAGTCATATAGGTATTTATGATTGGAGAGCTAGTTCATATCAGTTACTCCATCATGGCTGGAAGTGGATATTCTTCCCATAGTTGATTTAACCAGATATCTATTAATATTAATACTGTTTTCTATCTTATTTTTTACTTGAAGTGTGGCAATGAAGGTCTTATAAGTATGCCATTTGGCACATATATAAATGTGTCTGTAAGATAAATATGTAGAAATTGAATTGTTAGGAATGAGCACTTTAAAATTTTTAGCAGATTATTGACAAATTACTATACAGTTTATAATTCTATAATCATCATAAGTGGATATCTGTTTCCTAGCTCACTACAGCAGTTTTTTTGGTCTTTGCCTAATGGAATGAACACACAATTCATGGAAAAGGAGAAAAAAATTTCTCACCTGTGTTTGAAAAGATGATCTATCTCATCCATAACACTCACAATACTCTAAAGATACCATTTCTCACATTTATCAGATTAGGAATATCATGTGAAGCTTTCTTATAAAAGTGAATCTGCAATCTGCATATCAATGCATAAAGAGTAAGCGAAAAATGAGATAAAAAAGAAAGCAAAGTCTGGGCAGATTGAGGGAATGGAAGTCCCATTTTCCCCTGTCACTTGCTACTAATAGTTATCTGAGAGGAACAGTAACCACAGCCAAAGGGTCCTTAAAACTTCTATAGGTTGCTGCCAAAGTTGGACTACTCACTTGGTACCATTGTTCCTTACTGCATTCCAAGAACTGACTTGTGTCACTGGCATCGCCATGCACAAATGATGGATTGCCTGAACTGCTTCCACCAACATAAAATCTGCAGAGCAAAAGCAGAACCAAGTCCTGGGCTAAACTCTTAGCACACTTTTAAATTACCCTATTAAATCTTGTGCAGGACTGTGGTGAATTCACTCCATTCTTGGCAGCCAGCTGCTAGGAGGAAGAAAACCTGTAGGGATTTAAAAACTGAGTCTTATTTTGGACTGGGGTGTTCGGATTTTTTCCACCTCCTGGTTTCAAGTTCCCTCACAGCCATTCTGCATGTTAAGTCCAAGAGAATGCAATCAAGTTTAAAGTCATGATTTGGAATGTAGACAGTCATTTAATTAGATCCTAAATGTAGATATGCTTTGACAAATATCCCTATTTAGATTAGAATGCCCAAATTAAAAAATATATATTCTTTTAATTTTTATTTTAGGTTCAGAGGTATATGTGCAGGTTTGTTATAGATATAAGCTTCTGTCATGGGGTTTGTTGTACAAATTATTTAATCACCCAAGTATTAAGCCTAGTGCCCATTAGTTATTTTTCCTGATCCTCTCCCTCCTCCTCCCCTCCACTCTCTGGTAGACCCCAGTGTGTGTTGTTCCCCTGTGTGTCCATGTGCTCTCACATGTGTCTCATGTCTTTATATATCAACTGAAATACTAATAGTATATTATAATACATATCTTATATGATTGTGTTTTAAATTATTTAATTCATTAAATTATTAGTTCATCAAATTATTTAATTCATATAGAATATTAATGCTGATGTATTTGTTGGAAAGTATTGTCATTACATTTGTGATCATTATTTTGCTTTTATAACCATGAGTAGACACACCTCAGAGAATGGCTGCAAGAACAGAGGGACGATGCCGTTTATAGATTAATTAGTAAATTAATCAAAGATTTTGATTAGAAACTATATCTTCCCTACTTTGTTAGCCTAAGATTCTGAGACTTGTGGAATCTATGGTCTATTTAAAATTCAACGGATAATGTATGTGAAAGTCCAATAAAAGAGTGAAAGTGTCGGAAGAATGTTGGTTACTGTTATAATTAATAGTTGACAGTTCCTTTTTTATGCTACATATGACATTTGAAATATAAATATCACCATACAATTATCTGGATGATTCTGTCTAGACTACACACACATACATATACATGAAAGTGCATATATATAATACAATTATTCAAAGACACTATAGCCTAATGGCCAAGTGCTTTGTTTTTGAAGTTACACAGTTCTGGGCTTAACTCCTTTCTCTGCCACTTACGAGTAATGTGACCTTGGACAAGTGACTTGATCTTGCAGAACTCCAGATGCACCATGTATAAAGCCCTCTAGGATTGTTTTGAGATGTCAATGAGATAAACTATGTCAAGTCCCAGTATATGAAGTCCACAGTGCCTAGCGTGTAGTGATTTCTCAGTGAATTTCCCCTGAAATGCTGTTAGCTCTGTGGAGCAGGATCACTATGTGATTGGTTTTATATCAGTGGGGTCATTTATAACCTAGAAATATACACAGGGGTGGTGCTTAAAACATCTTTCTGGGTAGAAGAATGAAAATGATTGCTTTCTGATAATGCATACTCCAGACTGTAAAATTCTATGAGTTCATGGGTAAGAGTAAAATGCAAACTAAGGTAGTGAGTGAAGTCTTTCAGAGAAGTTGGGAGAACTAAGGTGAGCCTTCAAGACTGAGAAGGATATGAAGAATTAGAGAAAAGGAGCAAGAATAATGCAGACAATGCATTTTGCTTTAGGAAGAGAAAATCCAGAAGACTTGAACAACCTTACATCCCTGGCTGTGACATGGCTAAACAGAGCAAACCAGACATTGTTCAATCATGCCATACTCTCCTACTCCATGCCCATGGAAAAATAAAGTAGGAACAGCAACAGCAAGCCCTACTTAGACATCGCTCCATGAAAATCTAGCTTCAGAGCTGCTTTGCCCTCTTGCAAAAATATCTCCATTGTAATCAAGTCAGAAGCTTGAACCTCATCAAAGATGTTTAGATTGTGAATGAAATATTGGTGGGCAGAAAGCATATGAAGTAAAGTGGATAAAATCCTGAATGGAATGGCCATCAATGGGTGACTCATCACTCATTGCTTGGAGACCTAGTAAATCTCCCACTTCTATTTTAACTTCGTCAACAGCAAAATGGAAAAAAATAGTATCTGACTTACCTCCACTGAAAGTCTTTTTAAGTATTCAGGTGTAAAATGACTTTGGAGAATTAAAACTGTTTGCAATTTTACTTAAAATGATAGTTCAGGGAAGTAGTATTGTATCATTTAGGGAAGAGAAATAAGAATTGTTGTGGTTAGCACATTTCACAGGTGATAATGCTGAAGAAGTAGCTGCTTTTGCTCTGTTTCAATGGTATTTTAGATCAATGTGAAGTCCAAAAGGTTGGTACTGACTCTGTCTCTATTTCTGGATATTGAATTGTGGAGGGGTCCCTTGTGGAAAGCTGAGGTCTCTTTGAAACAACCATGAATAATAACATTAGTAATGTGGTCAGTATGTGGATTAAAGATGCCCATAATTCTCTGATATTTCTCTCATAAGAGATCGACCTATCTAGTCTCTCTCCTTGAATCTGGGCTGGCTTGTGACTACTTTAATCAAGCAAATAGAATTATGGTGACATGTGCCTTTTCTAGCTCTAGTATTCAAGAGAACTGGAAGCTTCCGTCTTAGGCTTTTGAAGTCCTGAGTCTCCAGGTAATGGTTTGACTATGTTGCTGGAGAGAACATCTGCAGAGGCTCAGACACTAGATGAAGAGAGACTTGGCTGAGTCTACCTTTCCATCTAACTCTGCCAAGGGACTGAGCATGTAAATAAAGCTAGCAGACACTTCAGTCCGATGCAGCCACCCCAACTGAACACAACAAAATGATACCAGTCAATATGAGGTGGAGCATATGCCTATGCTAAGAATTTCCCGGCTATTTTCATATCCCTTACCAACAGAATCATAAAATGTAATAAAAGGATGATTGTTTTAAGACGTTAAATTTTGGGATAGCTTTTTGAAAAAAAAACAGCGTATTTCCATGAGTAAGGTGCATGCATAGAAAGTCATATGGCAGAATTAGGGGAAATGGTGGACAAAAAAGTCAACACACTCACAATTAGTAATATCGAGCCATCAGTGAAAAGTTTATTGATGAAACCCTAAGTGTGAGGTTGATTCATTAGTACTGAATATCATTTAAAATGACAAAAGAGATAACATGTTGTATAATTCTAAATTCAACCAATATCCATTTCCAAAAATATTTTACTAAAATTAAACTTGATGTATCATAGTGTAAGGAATATCTCATGTCTAGATTCTTCGTTCAGAGAAAGCCAGGAGCAGATCTTTAAAAATGCTTAGTACTTAATGTCTGCTATCTTTACCACAACTTGCACCTTGGAAGCTGTACACATTTTAATTAATTAAGCCTCACAATGCCTCTGTGACAGCAAAAAGAAATAACAAGGAATCATTTTACCCACTACTGAAACGTAGTCACCTCTTGGGTTGAACACAGCAGCTGTTTAGCAGCTGTAAGGGAATCCTGAACTATCATTCTGGGCAGCCATGCTAAGGCAGATAACATATCTGATTGAAATTACAAAGGAAATTTGAGCAGACAGGATGCAATTACCTGAATTGGAGCCCAGCCAGCAAACCAGGGCTAAGTGGCAAGGAACTCAAGCTGGAGAGCTTACCCTCTGCATATTTCACAGATTACTGGGGACGTTCAGTGCCCTGTGTGGACAATAATCACAGGCTGTGGAAGGCTGTCATCCTGAACCTGCATTACATCTCCCCTGAACACATCTCTTTCTAGAACAATATGGTCATCTGGTTAAAGACATTTGAGAACATAGGCTCATGTGGACCTAAACCATGCCATTAAACCTTAAAACTGCTCATCCTGACATACTTCAAGGCACAAATATTTTACTGTCTAAAAAAATTGTGAGAAAAATGTCATGAAGAGGTGCATAAAACTCGTGTGTTCCACACTGACAATATACTTATAAATGTGAGGATATTTTTTGTAATGGATGAATCTAAACTTGACTTTTATTTTCCATTTTGTTGATGACATTTCTCCACATTTTGTTCTGGGGGAAACATGGCACTTGATGAAATGTCTCTAATGTCCTTGGAGTGTTTGTATTGAATTCTAGTAGATATGCTTAAGAGTTTCTAAGTAACAGGTTAGAAATTAAACTATTACCAATTTGTCCTTAAGAAACTAAGAAATATTGCCAACAAAAACATCCCTAGTCAAAATAATCCAATTAAAACACTATCAGCACACGCTATGCCCGAGGCCTGTGCTGTGAACAGTGACCAATGAAAAGAGGAATGAGATGTGGCTCCTGTCACTGGTGACTGTGGTGTAGCTGGAGATGGGGACTTGTACAGATACCCGATGCTCACTTAGTGGTCCTCACAGATGCTTACAGTTCCAGCCATCTTTGAAGATGCAATTGAGTGACCATCACCTCCAGAAGGTCTTTCCAGATCTTCAACTTTGGATTTAATCTATTTTTCTTCTGTTTCTCTTTACACTTTGTTCCACATATCACAGTCTATCTTGATTTAGAGTTAATTGGTTACATACATATTTGTTTATCCCCACTATCATTGAAATTCATTTCAAAATGTTTATTATGTATTGACAAATTGTAGTTGTAGATATTTGTGGGGTACAAAATGTTGTTAGGATTTTTTAATATAATGTGGAATGATTAAGCTAATTAAAATATTTATCACTTCAAACATTTAACTTTTTTGGTGATGAGAACATTAGAAATATATTCTCTTAGCAATATTGAAATGTACAGTACTCAATTATTATTATTCAGCATGCTGCACTATGCATTTCAAAAAAAAATCAGACTTCAAGATGGCTGAATACAGGTATCTGGTATTCACTTCCTCCACAAAGAAAGAATCAAAATAGTGAGTAAATAATTACACTTCTAATAGATCACCCAAGAGAGAACACTGGAATTCAACAGAAGTGACAGGAGACACCTAAGACGAGGAGAGAGAGAGAAGCGAGGCAGCCTGGCTGGCTGGGATTACCTAAGAGCCTGAAGAGGCTTCCCAATGTGGAGAAAGGGTAAGTAAGTGACCCCCAGCAGTCCATATTCCCACCATGGACTCCTGCAATCTTAGCCATAGGACAGCCCCCTCTACCCATGTGGCCCCTCATTTTGAGAGCCCAGCTCTCAAGATGGTGCTTTGCTGTAACTGCTTAGATTCCAGGTGTTTTGGGAACCCAGTGTGAGCTTCCTCTCTGGAACAGTGCCATCATGTGGTCTCCAGGTAGCTCCCTATGTTAATTTCAGGGTCCCAATAGCACCTGGGGCCCAACAGCACCTGCATCTCTACATCCCTGGATCCCTGTTGACATCCCCTTCCTGGAGCCAGGCACCACTGCAGGCTGTCACCATCAGCGCAGAAGCACGAGTCATTGGCAACAACCCTGCTGCCCTTCAGTAGCAAGGTCACCATGCATTTAAAAGCACCTAAGGAAGGGCCACTCTGGTTATAGCCACCACCTGAGGCTGAAGCATAAGCTCCCCCGCTACCTGGTTATAGACACCACCTGAGGCTGAAGCATAAGCTCCCCAGCTACCTGGTTATAGACACCACCTGAGGCTGAAGCATAAGCGCCCCAGCTACCTGGTTATAGACACCACCTGAGGCTGAAGCATAAGCGCCCCAGCTACCTGGTTATAGACACCACCTGAGGCTGAAGCATAAGATCCCCAGCTACCTGCTTATAGCTACTACCACTGAAAACAACCCCACCCTCCCCAGCAGCAGGGCCACAGCACAGCCACTGCCACCCATACCCCAGCGTTCCAGCAGGGATTTGGAGATTAACCCACCCCTGTCTACCATATCCAGCTTCTTCATGCACCACTAGAGGGACTGGGGATAGGCTCACCTCACCTGGCTCCACTCTTACCCACCAGTGCCCAAACATGCCATCTGGAGGTCTGGGGAGTATAATGCCCTACTTATTGTTGGCACCTGAGCACTCCTTTAGGAGGCCAGAGTATGGGCACACACAACTTTCTGCTACCACAAAAGCTGGTACCCACCCCCACATGCCACTTGTGGGTCTGGGGACTGACCTACCCAGCCTATCACAGCCATCATCAACACCAGTGTGGACCACCTGAGAGAGAATTGTCCCACCACTCCTACTGCCATCACTTATGCCACACTTGTTGCTCAGGGACTGAGGACTCACTCATGTGCCCAGCCCAACACTGCCACTGCTATCAGCAAGACATCCTGAAGGCTCAAGAATCCCCCTGTCTGTACCCACTAATACCAAGGCCAGCATATGCTATACCGGGGTCCAGACAAGCATGCTTGGCCTGCAGCTGCCACCAATGGGACCTGAGGACCGGCTCACCTGATGTCTTTGTCCCTAGCGAAACATCATCACAGCCTCCACAAACAACCACACCCTGAGCCACTGAGGAAATTACAAACATTACTGATACTGTTTAGACCCAAATAGATCATATGAAGACAATACTACTGCATGTGCTCAGAATCAAAAACAAAATTCCTTATGTAACCAGGACTACAGATATGTCTTCAGGAAAAACTCCTCTCCCATGAAAGCAAATCCAAAAAATTGGAAGAAGTTATTACACCAGAGGTGTACATATAAACATGGGGACACAAGAAACATAAAAAAGCAAGGAAATATAACACCTCCAAAGGAATACAATAATTCTCCAGCAACAGATTACAATGAAGAAATATATGAAATCCTGGAAAAAGAATCAAAATAATGATATTAAAGAAGCTTAGTAAGATACAAGAGAGCTCAGAAAAAACAATACAAAAAATCAAAAAACAATTTAGAATGTGAATGAGAAATTTAGCAAAGGGATAACTATCATAAAAAAGAAACAAATTCTGAAACTGAAGTATTTATTGAATGATATACAAAATACATTTGGAAGCTTCAACAATAGACTAGTTCAAGAGGAAGAAATAACTTGGGAACAGCTCTTTTGAAATAACTCAGTCTGAAAAAATTTTTCAATTCTTTTTTTTTTTTTTTGCTTTTTGAAAAATTTTATTTTTCCATAAGTTATTGGGGTACTGGTGGTATTTGGTTACATGAGTAAGCTCTTTAGTGGAGATTTGTGACATCCTGGTGCACTGATCACCCGAGCAGTGTACACTGAACCATGTTTGTTGTCTTTTATCCCTTGCCCCCTCCCACTCTTCCCCCCAAGTCCCTAAAGTCTATTTTGTCATTCTTACGCCTTTCTGTCCTCATAGCTTAGCCCCCACATATCAGTGAGAACATGTGATGTTTGGATTTCTATTCCTGAGTTACTTCACTTAGAATAATCGTCTCTAATCTCATCCATGTCATTGCAAATGCTGTTAATATGCTTTTAAAAACACAACTTGATTAAATAAACATTCTCCTGCATTGATATTTAAAAATTAAGTATTGCAGCAGGTGGCAGAACTCAAGTCTCTTGAGAAAGGAATATGATTGAAGATTGTGACTGGAATAACACACTTTTTCTTTCCCAGATGGTTTATTTTTTTTTATTTTTTATTTTTGTTTATTTTTTTTTAATTATACTTTAAGTTCCAGGGTACATGTGCACAACGTGCAGGTTTGTTACATATGTATACATGTGCCATGTTGGTGTGCTGCACCCATTAACTCATCATTTAAATTAGGTATAGCTTCTAATGCTATCCCTCCCCCATCCCGCCACCCCTGACAGGCCATGGTGTGTGATGTTCCCCTTCCTATGTCCAAGTGTTCTCATTGTTCAGTTCCCACCTATGAGTGAGAACATGTGGTGTTTGGTTTTTTGTCCTTGCAATAGTTTGCTGAGAATGATGGTTTCCAGCTTCATCCATGTCCCTACAAAGGACATGAACTTATCCTTTTTTATGGCTGCATAGTATTCCATGGTGTATATGTGCCACATTTTCTTAATCCAGTCTATCATTCATGGACATTTGGGTTGGTTCCAAGTCTTTGCTATTGGGAATAGTGCCACAATAAACATATGTGTGCATGTGTCTTTATAGCAGCATGATTTATAATCCTTTGGGTATATACCCAGTAATGGGATGGCTGGGTCAAATGGTATTTCTAGTTCTAGATCCCTGAGGAATGGCCACACTGACTTCCACAATGGTTGAACTAGTTTACAGTCCCACCAACATTGTAAAAGTGTTCCTATTTCTCCACATCCTCTCCAGCACCTGTTGTTTCCTGACTTTTTACTGATCGCCATTCTAACTGGTGTGAGATGGTATCTCATTGTGGTTTTGATTTGCATTTCTCTGATGGCCAGTGATGTTGAGCATTTTTTCATGTGTCTACTGGCTGCATAAATATCTTCTTTTGAGAAGTGTCTGTTCATATCCTTTGCCCACTTGTTGATGGGGTTGTTTGTTTTTTTCTTGTAAATTTCTTTGAGTTCTTTGTAGATTCTGGATATTAGCTCTTTGTCAGATGAGTAGATTGCAAAAATTTTCTCCCATTCTGTAGGTTGCCTGTTCACTCTGATGGTAGTTTCTTTTGCTGTGCAGAAGCTTTTTAGTTTAATTACATCCCATTTGTCAATTTTGGCTTTTGTTGCCATTGCTTTTGGTGTTTTAGACATGAAGTCCTTCCCCATGCCTATGTCTTGACTGGTATTGCCTAGGTTTTCTTCTAGGGTTTTGATGGGTTTAGGTCTAACATTTAAGTCTTTAATCCATCTTGAATTAATTTTTGTATAAGGTGTAAGGAAGGGATCCAGTTTCAGCTTTCTACATATGGCTAGCCAGTTTTCCCAGCACCATTTATTAGCATCCTTTCCCCATTTCTTGTTTTTGTCAGGTTTGTCAAAGATCAGATAGTTGTAGATGTGTGGCATTATTTCTGAGGGCTCTGTTCTGTTCCATTGGTCTATATCTCTGTTTTGGTACCAGTACCATGCTGTTTGGTTACTGTAGCCTTGTAGTATGGTTTGAAGTCAGGCAGCATGATGCCTCCAGCTTTGTTCTTTTGGCTTAGGATTGACTTGGCAATGCAGGCTCTTTTTTGGTTCCATATGAACTTTAAAGTAGTTTTTTCCAATTCTGTGAAGAAAGTCATTGGTAGCTTGATGGGGATGGCATTGAATCTATAAATTACCTTGGGCAGGATGGCCATTTTCACGATATTGATTCTTCCTACCCATGAGCATGGAATGTTCTTCCATTTGTTTGTATTCTCTTTTATTTCGTTGAGCAGTGGTTTGTAGTTTTAAAGCCTATGTGAGAAATGTGACACCATAAAATGACCAAATATTCAAATTTTGATGTCCCAGTTGGTGACAAGAAAAAGAATGTGTTAGAAAAGACTATTTAACAAAATAATAGCTGAAAACTTCCCAAGTCTAGCAAGAGATTAGATACCCAGACACAGGAAACTCAGAGATCTGAAAACAGATACAATACAAAAAGGGTTTTCTCCCCAGCACTTTATAATCAAACTGTAGAAAGTCAAAACAAATAGAGAGTTCTAAAAACAGAAACAGAAAAGCATGTAGTCACTTATAAGGAATCCCCTATCAGACTAAACAGTAAATTTTTCAACAGAAATCTTGCAAGCCAGGAGATAATGGGATGATATATTCAAAGAGCTGGAAAAAGAAAAAGCTGCTAGTCAACGATACTATACTCAGTGAAAATATCCTTCACATATGAAGGAGAAATACTTTTCTAGACAAGTAAAAGCAGAGGGAATTCATCAACACTAGACAGGCCTAAAAGAAATACTTAAAGGAGTCCTACACCTGGAAACAAAAGAGCAATATCTACCATCATGAAAACACAGGAAAGTATAAAACTTCCTGGTAGAGCAAACACACATGTAAGGAAGAAAGGAACTCAAATATCACCACTACAGAAAAGCACCAAGCCACTGTGATAAACAATAAGAGAAAGAAAGAAAGAAAGAAGAAAGAGAAAAAAGAAGAAAGAAAAAAAGCAAAAGAAAGAAGAAAGAAAGAAAAACGAAAGAAAGAGATGAAAGAAATAAAGAATGAAAGAAAGAAAGGGAGGAAGGAAGGAACGGAGAAAAGAATAAGGTAAGGAAGAAACAAAGAGAAAAAGGATATACAAAACAACCAGAAATCAATTAATAAAATGACAGGAATAAGCCCTCACATAGCAATAATAATCTTTAATTGGAATAAACTTTCCAATTAAAAGATATAAACTAGGTGAATGGATAAGAAAACATGACCCAACTCTATGCTGCCTACTATAAGAAACTCATCTCACCTGTAAAGACATATATAGAGTGAAAGCGAAGGGATGAAGAAAAATATTATATACAAATGGAAACCAAAAATGAACAGAAATAGTTATATTAGATAAAAGAGACTTTAAGTCAAAAACATGAAGAAGAGACAGAGGAGGCCATTAAATATAAATAAAGGGATCAATTAAGTCAGAATATATACCAATTCTAAACATGTATGTACCTAACACTGGAGCACCAGCATATACAAAGCAAATCTTATTAGATCCAAAGGAAGAGATAGAATCCAATACAGTAATACTTGGAGACTTCAACATTCCACTATCATCAGTAGACAGTTAATCTAGACAGAAAATTAACAAAGAAACATTGGATTTAAATTGCACTTTACCCCAAATGGATCTAATAGACATTTACTAAATATTTTATCCAACAGATACAGAATACACATTCTTTCCTTCAGCACATGGAACATTTTCCAGTAGAGATCATATGGTAGGACACAAAAGAAGTATCAACAATATTTTAAAAAATGGAAATCTATCCAGTGTCTTCTCAGACCACAATGGAATAAAATTAGAAAGCAATAACAAGAACAACTTTGGAAACTGTACAAATACATGGAAATTAAATAACATGGTCCTTAATGATCATTGAGTCAAGAAGAAAATTTAAAAACTATTGAAGCAAATAAATATAAAAACACAACATACCAAACTCAATGAGATACAGCCAAAGCAGTGGTATAAGTGAAGTTTACAGCAATACATGCCTACATCAAAAAGTAGAGATATTAAAAAGAAAACCTAACTGTACACCTCAAGGAACTAGAAAAGCAGGGATAAACCATACCCAAAATTAGTAGAAGGAAACAAAAAATAATTGTCAGATTAGAACTCAATAAAATAGAAACTAAAAAATAATACAAAGGTTTAATGAAATAAAGTTGGTTTTTTGAAAAGATAGATAAAATTGATAACCCTCTTGCTAGAATAATAATCAGGAAGAAAAGAGAGAGGACCCAAATCAATAGAATCAAAAAGGAAAAAGGAAACACTAAAACTGATACTACAGAAAAACATCATCAGAAACTATTATGAATAAACTATATGCTAATAAACTGGAAAACCAAGAGGAAGTGGATAAATTCCTGAACATGTATAAACTGCCAAGTTTGAATCAGGAATAAATAGAAAACCTGAACAGACCAATAATAAGTAATGGGACTGCATCAGTAATAAAAATGTATCTAACAAAGACAAAAAGTTATTCAACAAAGATAAGTCCAGGACCGGATGGTTTCACTGCTGAATTCTACAAAACATACAAAGAACTAACAACAATTCTCCTCAAGCTACTCCAAAAAATTCGAAGACCTGGGGTGTATTAGTCAGTTTTCATGCTGCCGGTAAAGACATACCTGAGACTGCGCAATTTACAAAAGAAAGAGTTTTATTGGACTTACAGTTCCACATGGCTGAGGAGGCCTCACAATCATGGAGGAAGGCAAGGAGGAGTAAGTCACATCTTATTTGGATGGCAGCAGGTAAAGAGAGAGCTTGTGCAGAGAAGCTCCTGTTTTTGAAACCATCAGATCTCGTGAGACCTACTCACTACCACAAGAACAGCACCGAAAAGACCTACCCCCATGAGTCAATCATCTCCCACCAGGTCCCTCCCATAACATGTGGGAATTATGGGAGCTACAAGATGAGATTTGGGTGGGGACCCAGAGCCAAATCATATCATGGGGTCCTTAACTCATTCTATGAAACTAGAATTATCCTGACTTCAAAAGCAGACAAGGACACAAGAAAAACAACAACAACAAAAAATACTATAGAACAATATTCTTGATCAAAATAGATGCAAAAATCCTTAACCAAATACTAGCAAACTGAATCCAACTATACATGAAAAGGATAATACACCATGATCAAGTGGGATTTATCCTAGGAATGCAAAAATGGTTCAATATAAACAATATGCAAATCAATAAACATGATATGAGCCATCAACAAATAAAGGAGAAAAAGCATATGATTATCTAAATAGATGTAGCAAAAGCATTTGACACAATTCAACGTCCCTTCCTGATAAGAAACTCTCAACAAACTAAGAATAGAAGGAACTTACCTTACCATAATAAAAGCCATATATGACAAACTCACAGCTAATATCATACTGACTGGGGAAAAGCTGAAAGCCTTTCCTCTGCAACTGGAAGAAGATAAAAATGCCCACATTCACCACTCCTATTCAACATAGTACTGTCAGTCTTATCCAAAGCAATTGAATAAGAAAAAGAAATAAAAGATATCCAAAGTGGAAAAGAGGAAGTCAATTTTACCTCTTTGCAGATGACATGATTTTATATCTAGAAAAAAACTAAAGACTCCATCTAAAACTCTTAGATCAGATGAATAAATTAAGTAAAGTTGCAGGATACAAAATCAACTTACAAAAATCAGTAGCATTTATACATAGCAATAATGAACTAGCTGAGAAAAAAATTAAGACAGCAATTTCATTTACAATAGCTACCAAAAAAATAACTAGAAATAAATTTAACCTAGGAAGTGAAAAACCTCTACAAGGAAAATTACAAAACACTGATGAAAGAAATTGAAGACAACATGCAAAAAATGAAAAGTCATCCCCTGCTCATGGATCAGAAAAATTAACATCAATAAAATTACCATTCTACACAAAGTAATCTATGGATTCAATGCAATTCCTATGAAGATACCAATGTCATTTTTCACAGAAAGAGAAACAAAAATCCTAAAATTATATGGAACCAAAAAAGAGCCTAAATAACCAAAACAATCCTCAGCAAAAAGAACAAAGCTGGATGCATCACATGATGTGATTTCAAAATGTATTACAAGGCTATAGTGGTATATTTTGAATAATTTTTATCTATGTTTTGTGCACCTATTACAGATTTTTGCTGTTTGGTTACCATAATGCTTACAAAGAATATCTTAACTTATAACACTTAGTTTCAAGCTAATAAAGCTTCACTTTGGTTGCATACAACTCTGTATTTTCACTCCCCCACCACAGAATTTCGTTTTTTATGTCTGAATTTACATTTTTTATGTGGGCCCCTTGACAGTTTATTTTAGCTCTGGTTGTTATTAATAATTTTATCCTTTAGCCCTTATACTAGGGATAAAATGACGTTGCACACCATCACTACAAGTACTAGAGTATGCTGAATATTGCTCAATGTTACTTATGCAACTGGGTTTTGTTCTTTTGTGTGTTTTATGTTATTAATTAGAAGACCTTTTCTTCAGTTTAAAGAACTCTCTATAGAATTTGTTGTAGGACAGCCCTAATGATATAATGATAGTAAACTCCCTTAGCTTTTATTTGTCTGGGAAAGTTATTATTTTTCCCTCATTTCTAAAAGACTGCTTTGCTGGGTAAAATATTTTTGGTTGATCATTTTTTAATGTTTTCCCTTTCAACTGAAGAAAAAAATCTGCTAATGAAGAATATTATGGGGATTTTAATTTGTTGAAATTTCACAAGATAAGCAATATTTGAGTTTAAGGTAAAGAGGCACTGAGGCCCAATTTTCCTTTAAAAGTTCAAAGAAAAACTGAAGATATGGATACTAATTCTTGCTCTACATTCCTGTGTGATGCTGGGCACATGACATCACTGAGATCTCTATATACTTATCTGAGAAATGAGAACTTTAGATGACACACACTTTAATAATCTGCTAAATGTAAAATTTTATGAGTATGTGATTCTAAAGAAGAATTACTGACTTTACTCTTTAATGAATCAGCTTATTTTTGTGAAAGTATGTTTAGGTGAGGTTACTAGCCAAAAGATATTGGTGAACTAAAATAAATTTACCCAAAAAGAACACTTTTTTACTGTAAAAAGAGCCAATTGCAGGACCCAATGTCAACATCAGGGTATTTGGGTTATGAAATACTTTAGTTAATTTGTCTACATAATTTGTTTAATACATTACAACAAAATGCCCCTTATTTAGTGCTTAGTGGAGGTGTGGATGAGAAAACAAACAATGGGCTAACATTAAGGAATCATCCTACTCAGTAAAGGTAAGTCATATGCACAAATTTCATAATATAATAGTCTTAAAATTTTCCTCCATCTTCCCACAAAAGTATGCAATATCAGAACTGCTGCACTATGTCTATTCAACTTTCTCACATAAAGCCTGCATGCACTTTAGCACTTTTTCACTCAAAGCATGGCCCCAGACCCACAGCATTTGCATCACATGAAAAATGTAAAATCACAGGTCTCATCCCAGACCTGTGGAATCAGAAGCTGCATTTTAGCAGAATCTCCAGGTAATTCATAATCACATTAAAGATTGATCTGCTCTGCTTTAGATTATTAAAATTTTTAGGACTCCTGCACCCACATAAATTATCTGATCTTACTTAATTCAGCATCTGTCAATTTTTCTTTAAGGCACTGTCATAGACTATCATCAAGGACTCATACCCAAATATACGATTCTTTTTCATTAGCATTCATTGGCATTAAAATATGTGTATGTTTTACTTTTGTCTTTTCCAACTTTTATTTTAGATTCTGGGGGTACATGTGCAGATTTGTTATAAAGGTATATTGAGTGATGCTGGGGTTTGGAGTAGGATTGAACTCGTCACGTAGAAGGTGAGCATAGTACCCTATAGGTAGTTTTAGAACCTTTTCCCCTCTCCCTTGCCCCCTTATATTATCTGTTGTCTATTGTTCACATCTTTATGTCCATGTGTACCCAATGCTTGGCTCCCACTTATAAGTGAGCACATATGGCATTTGGTTTTCTGTTACTGCTTTAGTTTGCTTAGGATGATGGCCTCCAGCTATATCCATGTTGTTGCAAAGGCCATGATTAATGGTCTTTTGTTACCTCCAACCTTATTCACTTCAGATTTTCAATAATTTTGTACTCTTATGTTTTCCAAGTAAATATTGTAATAATTTCTTTGCCTTTGATTCCTCATGGTCTTATGTTGAAGGGAGACTTTAAACTACAGGTAGTGTCTTTGAAAACCAAGGGCTCAATAAATTTTGCTCAGCCTTCAATTTCTCAACCATGGCAATTATTTCTCTTATGTTAAAGGATTAACATGTTTGTGATATATCACCATGTTATAAAGGCCTATTGTGAGTTGTAATTTTATATAAAGTTATTCCATTTAGCTTAATAATATCCACTTATAGCTCAGTTTATAATATATTTTCTACTTGAGAGCAATAAAATTGCATTTTGTTAACAAAACGTCTGTAATTTGGTTTTGTTACTAAATCATATTAGTCTCATTATTCAAAATTAGTGAGGCTTTACCACATATGTCATCGATGCAGAAAGTAGCTGGAACAGTGTGAATAATATCAACACTGAATATAAGATATAAGATTTGGAACTTGTTTAGAGATCAGACTGTCCAGGAGTGTATAAAGCATGCTTCTCCAATCCCCCAAGTCTTGGAGTTGAGGGATAAAAGTGGGTCTGGTTTGTACTGTTTTGTGTTTGTCCTTTATGTCAACTTTTATTTGAATAAAGTGTTCCATAGCTAAATATTTGAAACCCACTCATTATTTTCCAGTGTCTCCTCCACCATGGACATGTCTCATTAAAGATAAACAGTGACCAGTGCCACATGTGCTGCCACAACTGTGAGGACTTCAGAGCTATGATGATTATCGGTACCAGATCCTGCTTCCATCTCTGTGCTGCCTGCCATATTGTGTGCTCTCCGGGATGTCATAGCTGTCTCGCAACTCTGAATTGTCCTTGGGTCATTCTTTGCTTTCCATGTCCTCTGAGCATCCAGAAAGATGTCCGGCTTGTCCCGGTTACCATCTCCCTAGGGGAGATTCCTAAAGCTAATCCAATCATGTCCCCAGTCCCTGTTCTCTTCTGTCCTCACCACACTTAAAACATTAATTGCAAGTACTCCTTCATCCTACACTCTACAATTACTAATTACACCTGATTTCCCACAGAACTTTTTCACTGTGCTCCCTGGAATCATGATCTCTTAGCTGTGAACTACCCTATATCCATGGTCCTTTCTCTAAACTTTCCTTTCACCTTCTTGCCATAACAGAAATCTAGATGTTCCCTTACACATCATCTCCTTAAAGAGAGCTGCATGAGGCACATTATTTTTTTTATCTCAAGAATTTCAGAGCATGAAGATAACCAATTATAAACCACCCTCTCCCCCTCCTTCAAAACCACAGTTTCTGTGAAAATCATGCTGTAAGATCTTGCCAGATATCCTGCTGCAGTCATATTATTGCTTCATTCACTGATAACTTTTTAATGCCTCGTTCATTGTCTTCTTTTCCACCTCTATTCCTGAGACAATTTTCAATTATCTCAATGTACATTTAGCAGATTTTGTCTCATTCCCTTGACTACCAATAATCTTTCTTTCATTCCACTTAAGCCACCTATTTTTATGTCTTACTTTTACCAATAATTGGAATTTAACTGGAATTATCCTGTTTTTTCTCCTGCATCTTCAATGTCACTCTCCAATCCTAACACAGATTGGATTGTGTTAACACAAACATTTCTAACACAGACATTCCTAACACAAACATTCCTAACACAGAACACACTTGTTCTAGCATCTTTCATTCTAGATGTTGGGGGGTAGGCTTTCCTTTGAACCCACTTTCATTCTAGCTAAAGCCCTATCTGTGCTCCTATTCAAAGCAAGTCCTCTAGGGTGAGTTATGCTGTATTTGCTGTTTCAGTCTTCTCCCGTTGTATTTTGTCCTGCCGTACCAATCAGACTGTAGCTCCTACCATGCAGAGATGGTTTTTGTCAGAGTTGTCTGGATGTGAACGCAGGTAGTGAGCTTTCTCCACTTTTATTTGACCTCTGCAGTATTCAACTTAATTTCTCCTTCTGGAAGCACTTTCTTTTCTTGACTTCCATGATTTATGCCTTTGTTTCTATCACATGGGCTGTGTCATCTCAGGCTTGTTGCTAGCTCTCCTTATCTGCTTAACTTTTAAACATTAGAGGATTTCCTGGCTATCATCTGAGCTCCCTTCTTTTTTCTAATTATACACCTTCCCAAGTGGATTATTTCAAAGTCATTTCAGTTTTAAATGTCACACTTGTTCACAAATCTCACGAATTTGAATATCTACTTCCTTCTTTTCCCTAGAAAGCGCAATGTGCCAAGGTATACTTGGCATGTCTACCTTGGATGTCTCATGGGCTTCTCAAGTTCACTGTTTTCAAAGGAGAACCCTCATCCTGCATCTGCCCATGTGTTCCCATCTTAGGAAATTGCACCACAGTATCCTTAGATCAATGTTTCTATTTTTTTTATTATTACCACTATCTCCATTTTTTAAAGTTTTTTTTTCCGTGTTGATCTCCCCCATGAAGTTTTAACATCAGAGATATAGTGTATACCTGTTACTGTATTATGAATATCTATGCTTTATACATACAAAAGAGTGAGATATTCTTGTTCCCCCACCTCCCACAAATATTTCACCCTCTTGAAGGCAATATCACCTCATTGGTAATGCACGCCCTTGATGTTCAAATCATCCATCTCTTACCTTGATTCCTCCTGTTTCTTGCCCTCCAAATGGAACCCACTTCTAATTCCCACAGTGTCTCCTTGCACTCCATTATCTAAATCTTGTCATGTGTTCCCATCTCCTAGACAACTAACCTGGGGTAAGCCACTATCACCTCTCAAATAAATGAATGCAGCAGCAGTTTAGGACCTACCTTCAATACTTGCCATCCAGATACATTTTTAAAAGAAGTCATTTATGCTATTCCCATGTTTGAAATCCTTCCATGACATTTTGTTGTATTTAGAGTAAAGGAAAATACTCACAACCTTGGAATGAAAAGGTCTCTGGACTTATAAATCTCTGTACGATCTGGACTTCATCCAACTCTCTCCCTCGTTTTCCATTCTTCCCACTGCTCTTACTACACTGGCCTGTTTTCTGTTTCTCTAATATGTCAAGCTTGTTTCTGTCTGTCAGATATGAAAAGTTCTTTACTCAGAGCATCACATGCATGGTCTCTTTGTCAATATCTCAGGTTAACTATGTGTCTTCCCCACAATCCCACCTACTCACAATTTAAAAGAGCCATACAATCACTCTCTATCTCATTGTCGTTTTTTAAATTTTTGCACGGTTAATATTACTATTTATTTGTGGGTTTATTTGTTATTTGTCTGCCTTTCCTCATTTGTTATTTATTTCTTTTATTTATTTATTTATTGAAACAGAGTTTTGCTCTTTTTGCCCAGGCTGGAGTGCAATGGGGCGATCTCAGCTCACTGCAACCTACGCTTCCTGGGTTCAAGCGATTATCCCTCCTCAGCCTTCCAAGTAGTTGGGATTCCAGGTGCCTGCCACCATGCCTGGCTAATTTTTGTATTGTTAGTAGAGATGGGGTTTTACCATGATGGCCAGGCTGGTCTCGAACCCCTGACCTCAGATGATCTGCCTGCCTTGGCCTCCCAGAGTGCTGAGATTATAGGCATGAGCCACCACAGCAGGCCTGCCTTTCCTCATTTGAACACCAACTTTATGTCTTGTCTTTTCTTTCTCATTTCTATTCTCCCATTGCTCAGAACAGGGGCCAGCACATAGCAGGTGCTCAATAAGCATTCACTGAAAAAATTCGTAAATGGCATTCCTCTACAGCAATATCACACCAAAGCTAAGCTGTGCCAGTCCTTGCCCTGTTTTCTCTCTCATCTGTTCAACCTATTGAATATTTTATCTTGGTTATGATACAGACAGTTTCTTCTTTGGGTTGTTAACTTTAGAATTGAACATATTTGGTTTTGTTGGTTATTTCTTCTTGCTGTGATTTTCTGTTTCATTAATTACTGTTTTTTTTCCTTATTGCCACCCTATACATTCTTTGGGTTACTCTGTTCATTTTCTAGTTTCTTTCCTGTCCATGTCTTGATTGCTATTGGATCCCTTTATCCCCTTGCACTTCTCTGTAGTTGCATTTTGTAGACTTCCGAGTCAACTGTCTCCCAACTTGGTTCAGCCAGTGGAAGGCATTGTGGGGAACCTAGAGGGCAAGGGGAAAGGAGAAGTCATAGTGTTTCCCCAAGTCTCTGTGCCTCAGTGAGTATCTCTGAGAGTGACTGTATCTCCTCCCTCTTCCTATTGTTTTAAAGGTCTATCACACTTTCTGTTTTCACTGGGTAACACCAGCCCTGGCATCGAACAGCTCTGGCTCTCTACTTTTTTTCCTTGTACCCTTGGAATGGTAATGGCTTTTTTCTGTGGCTAAAATCAGGTTGGCCCCACTTCTCCTTATGGCTTTTTAGATGTTTCATAACTTTTGTCATGAACTGCCTCTATTCAATTAAAACTCTAAATACATATAGTGACTGCTGCTTTCTTGGAAGGACTCTCTCTGACACAGAGAGATAATAAAACATTACAAATTAAAGACATTACATCCAGAAATGTCTTTCATTTTAAGTAACTGGCAGAGCTTTCACATTAGATTATTGAATCACTGTAGGTAAAATTTTACTTTAGTGCAGTTACAAGTATAATGAATTTTTGAGCTCCTAAATGGTATCACAGATACTGAGATGATTTAACACTGATCAGTACCTTCAATAAAACCTATGGTGGTCAAATTGTGGAGGAAACGAGGGGTGCCAGAGCACCAAGGCAAGGCAAATGTTTCACTGCTTAAAGAAAAAATGAAATAAAGTGTTAAGGGAAGGGAAAAGATTTCCTCAGAAACAAAGTAGTGCAGCAATTTTCAAAGTGCAGTCTGCAGGCCTCTGGGGTGCAGCCTGCGAGGCTGAAATTCTAACCAGTCCCCAGGTGATGTTGAAGCTACTGGTACATGGAACACAGTTGAGGGCTTGCAGGTAATTAGAAAGATTGAACTAAACCAGGATTTCTCAATTTTGTTTGGTTTATAATTATCACCTGGGATTTTTTTTTTTTTTTTGAGATGGCGTCTGGTCCTATCGCCCAGGCTGGAGTGCAGTGGCATTATCTCAGCTCACTGCAACCTCCGTCTCCTAGGTTCAAGTGATTCTCCTGCCTCAGCCTTCTGAGTAGCTGGAATTACAAGCATGCACCACCATGCTGGGCTAATTTTTGTATTTTTAGTAGAGACGGGGTTTCTCCATTCAGCCAACCTGGTCTCAAACTCCTGACTGCTGGTGATCTGCTCTCCTTGGCCTCCCACAGTGCTGGAATCACTTGGTATGCTTAATACAGCTCTCTACGTTCCTCCCTGGAGATTGGGTCTTAGTTCATCTGGTGTGGAAGTCTAAATCTTGCGTGTTTAACAAAGACATTCTTATGATTCAGTAAATTTGGGAAACACTAGCTAGATTATCATGATCTTTTCATGATGCTATTTTTCTGTATTTCCCATATGGCTGGCTATTAATTACATATATCTTTCCCCTAAAATCATTTTGTCTACTTTTTTCTGTTTTCTTTTGTCTTTTTTATTGTCCCCGCGACAGTAAGATTGCTATCAAGAAGGAATAACGAAATATCCTCCCTTTTATTTCTTAATTACCAAGATAAGTGCTGAATACGTAAACCTGCTGATATGGTTTGGCTGTGTCCCCACCTAAATCTCATGTTGAATTGTAATCCCCGGTGTTGGAGGAGGGACCTGGTGGAAGGTTATTGGATCATGGGGGCGAGTTTTCCTCTTACTGTTCTCATGACAGTGAGTAAGTTCTCACGAAATCTGGTTCTTTGACTGTGTAGCATTTCCAGCTTTGCTCTCTCTCTCTCTCCTGCTCTGGTCATGTGAAAACCGTGCCTGCTTCCCCTTTGCCTTCTGCCATCATTGTAAGTTTCCTGAGGCCTTCCTAGAAGGAGAAGCCTTTGCAGTCTACAGTGAGCCAATTAAACCTCTTTTCTTAATAAATTACCTGGTCTCAGGTATGTCTTTATAGCAGCAGTGGGAGAATGAACTAATAAACCTTCTATTATCACTTGGTAGCTAAATGATCTGGTGAAGTGGTGTAATCTTATCTGTATAACAACTCTGTCAAGTTTATGTTAGTTCCTTCATTGTGTGGACTAGAAAGCTGAGGTCCATAGAAGCCAAATGCCTTGCTCAAGGTAACACAGGATGGAAGAGGTTGTGGAGTTGAGGGTGACTCTCATCTCAGTCCAATACCTGGTCCTTTAGACAGTGGACACTGTTCACCTGTGGTACCACCTTCTCCTATGTGCTGGTGAGGCACAGTGTCTGCACACTGTTGGCATCTTCTGCTCTTCTCTCCTTATTGTAGTTCTCCATTTACCATGGCTTTATATCTCCTGCTTAGGACTTTACAATCTGAGGTTTGTGCCTGCTCTCCCCAGACACAGAAAGATCAGCCCTGATTCTGACCAGCATCAGGTTCTGAGTTGCTCTGTACAATATCTCTGGTCTTCCATATCTGTCTCAGTCTGCAGAGAAAGCCAAATTATGATTCAGTGAGATTCTTGATTTTAGTCTCTGCAGCACAACATTAAAATGTATTTCCTTAAATATTCTTTAATCAGACCAGCTGATTTGTGCAGAGCCATGTGGTGCAGTTGGTAGGGTAGGGAAATAAGTTTTGCTTAATCGTTTAACAATGCTTTTCATTGACCATTCTTGTGTCTGAGGTATTATCAATACAAACTTAACAGAGATTATTTATTTATTTATTTACCAATATGCACTGAGTACTTGTCCAGCACTGTGCAAGATACTGGAGAGGCAGTGCTGAGCAAAAGTTGACATGGATGCTCTCCTCATGGAGCTTCTGATTAAATGAAGGAGATAATTTTAAATAAGTAATCATGAGTGAATATATGATTACCAACAGAGGTCAGAGCTATGAAGGAACATAGATGTTAGGAAAAAAGCAACAAATTTGTGGCAGAAGTCAGCAAAGATATGGCCAGGGTAACCTGATTTTTCCTTTTATCCTTTTTGGTCAAGTTACATTGTTTATGGATTGAAAAATAATGAATATTTATCAAGTCACTATTATACACAAGTGGTTGCTTGTAAGCATTTGATATGCTTTATTATATTACATCTGCACAGAAACAATATTACCTTGATAAAGTAGCTACTCTCATGAAACCTTAGCTTCTTCATTTGTGACTTGTGGACAGACGGCTTATGTAACCTGTTCATGGTCACAACAGCTAGCCAGAGGTGGGTACTGATTTGAACACTAGTCTAACTCCAGTGCTCAAGTTTATAACAACTGTGGATTACTGCCTTAGGGAAACATGGTAGTTGTTGCATCTGGGAAGCCAAAGGGTTTTATGTCATAGTTGGGCCATGATGGAGAAATAGTGGTAATACATAAAAACAGTTAGGTAGACTTGTAACTGGTTGAACCAAAAAAAATCCAAAGGAAATTTTTTGGTGGATGAAAATTGGGAGAAAGTTTTTAAATAGCATGATCCAGGGCTTCATCCTTGGTCCTGACTAAAATGTTTTGTCAGTGGACCTGGAGAAAAATATGGAAAGAGCGGGTTTATCGCATTTGTGGCCAAAAAAAAAAAGAAAAAAAAATTGCTGAGAGGAGGAGCTAATATGTTGAGAGGAGTTACTATGTTTGATTGAAAACAATCAGTATTCACAACAACATCCACCAACTGAAATGAAGGTCTGAATCTATATGAAACTTAATGCAAATGCAAAACCTTACTTTTTGAGTTCAGGGTATTAATTGCATAAATAGAGAAATGGGAAGATGAAACTTAACGTTTTCATTTAGGGATTTTTGTAGTAAAAAAATCTCAAGATAGGCAACATATAAAATGACACGTGAAAACCTTAATGAGATCTGCGCTTCACTGTAAGATGTATAGAATCTGAGGAAAACTTTAGAAAGCAAAGGAGGTAAGAGGTGGTATTGTTTTATTTGGGCTGGTCATTTATGGGAGGAAGTGTTTTCCATGGTCTGAATGTTTTTGAGCCCCCAAAATTTATATGTTGAAACTTATCTCTAATGCAATCATATTAAGAGGTAGGGGCTTTAGGAGGTGACAAAGTCATGAGGGCTTTGATCTCATGAATAAGATTAGTGCATTTAGAAAAGGGACTTGAGAGAGACTGTTTGCCCCTTCCACCATGTGAGGGCACGTGGAAGGCACTATCTGTGAGTAACGGGCCCTCAACAGACACTGAATCTTCTAGTACCCTGATTTGGGAATTTCTACCCTCTGGAGTTGTGAACAATACATGTATATTTTTAATATATTATTCAGTTGAAAGTATTTTGTCATAGCCACCTGGAATGGACTAAGAGAGTATTGTACATAATTTTAGCACCTTATAGAAAGGTTGTACATAGACCAGTCAAGTCATTTAGAGGAGAGAAGTAGGATGGGGAAAAGCTTAGAAATAATTTCATCTGGGGAACAGATAAAAATAAAATGAATAAATAAAACTATGTTGTTTGGTCTAGAAAAGCTAAGACTCCAGGTAGTTGACAAGCTGTCTTTTGCATTTTGACTCTCCTGGGAGAGAAGATATGAGATCAAGGCAAAGGTTGTGGTGCAGAGTTTTGGATGAGACCACTGAGCACAGGAGCAGAAGCTATGAGAGAATAACTGCTATTATTCCCCCTTCTACAGACGAGAGAGTAGAGATCTAGAAAGTTTAAGTAATTTAGGCTGGGTTAAGAGCTTATTGGATAAATCAGAGAGAAGGAGAGCAGAGAAGGTGACATATTTTAGGGAAGGCTTCAAAATGCAAATCAGAAGCCAGTCCAAATAGGCATCCAGTAACAAAAATAATTATAGGAAAAAATGTGTTAATATTATTTTATACCAAGAACTCTGTTATATGTTTTGCATAGCTGGTCTTATTTAATATTTGCAGCAATACTTTTCTTCATTTTAACAATGGGAAGACTAATGCTGGGGAAAATTAAGTAGCTTGCTTGTATATAGCAGAACTGGGACTCAATCATATCAGGGTTGATTCCAGAGCCTATGCTAATAACCAGTTGTGTTGCTTCTAATAGTATAGAGCAGGTGGAAACCAAAATATTAGAGTGGGAGAGCAAAGGATTCTGGGGCTAGGAAAAAAAAGTGGCATTTGCTCAAGGAGAAAGATTGACAGTATCTAGTAATGCATTGAGCTGGAGATCCAAGTGGTCTAGAGGGGCTGGATGAAGTAGGTGAAATAATCAAGAGTGTGCCGGAAAGCAATGGCTGTACCAAGCCCACTGACATCAACTTTCCCTGGGGTTGGGTATTTCGCCACAACACATTAAAATTAGACAAATGCATCCAGGACATCCTGAGGAGACATTCATGTCTTTTCAGGACAATACCACTCTGCTTGAGTGCTGTTTTCACCTTCTTTTGCCTAGACAGGTTGTCTGCTCTATTTTTAATGAAAAAAAAAATCATTAAGGATGAACAAGGCGCATACAAAGTGCTTTGAACAGCAAGGCTGTCACATTGACATTGTAATTTGTATTGAGGTAGTGCCTCCCTGCCCAAGCTTTACATATTTTCTCTCTTGTAAACTTCACACATATAGCACAAGAGATATTATCTTTCTCTCCAGACATTGGGGGAAAGAAAAGTCATCATGCATTCTAACATTAGACTTACTTCTGGGGAAACTGAGACTGACAGGACACAATCTGGGTCTCATCAAAAAAGACCAAACCATAACGAAAAAGCCTAGGCTGGACTCTGCTTCTTGGAGCCTTTATTTCCCACATCTTGCTGCCTCCCTGCTTAAGCCAGAGGAATCACTTTGTTTTCAAAATTCTTCATCTAGAATGTAATATACCCACTTCTGGAACAGGCCAGGGGCCTATTGGTGGAAAAAGTATCTCAAGCCTACCCTGTTGAGTTCTTGCAGCTGGTGGTCTCTCTTCCCTGCTAAGCAACAACTGCTTCATGAGTTAATTTTTCATTCCTCGGCATCTTGCTGTGCACTGCTTTATTAAGAGGAATTTACTCTTCAATTTCCTGTAGTGATTTCAAATTCCCAACGTTATTGCAGCGCCTTACTTTATAGCAACAATTATACACCACTCCCTAAGGTCGTAAACGATTTGAAAATACATCCTCAGAGGAATCTTTGGATGTCAGATGACACCAGCTTGCAACAACAGTAACTCTCTCATAGGAAACTCTCTTGTGAGATGCTAGGAAGTGGGAGAGAAGAAGGAACTCAAACAAGGATAGGGTCTTCTACATGTCCTGGCCAGGTCTCAGCACTCCGAGAATGCCTTAAGAGAGGGGATCATGGAGATAGTATAGGCTTTCTCTTACAGGGAGTAGTTTCATGCTTGCAGGGGGTCAAATTTATTTCCTCAAGCCTATAATCATCTAGTCACATAACTCTCCACACAAGAGTAGTTATTTTAAATGTGCAACATTTTCAAGGAAAGTTACTGCTGAGGCTCCTTTAATCTTTAGAGCCAGTTGGTAGGTGGGACTGTGTTGTGCCTATTTTATGGTACTCTAACAATTCCTTCAGGGCAGCATCTGGAAGAATCATAAATTCTTCAGATGGGAGGTGGGGAAGATGCTATAGACCTTCAAATACAACGCCTGCATTTTATAAGGAGGGAAACTGAGTCTCTGAGAGGGTAATTCAGTTAACATACTAACACATTGTAAGGAAACTGGAAGATATTTTTCTTATTGCTTTTAGTTATCCATAAATCCCACATTCACTATAGAGAGAAGAATAATGCACTGAGGATTCACAGATTATTTTTTCATTTCTATTCAATTTGATATCTTCTTTACTTCAATTTTTCTTTATAACAACCCAAATTTTTGAGACTTATTTAAAAAATAAGAAGTAAGCAACCTATGGATCTTGAATTAATTTAATCTTAGAGGAAAACAAAATGTTTAACCTCAGTTATGACAACAGTTAATTAAAGTACCCATCCAGAGGATATCATGGCATAACTTTCCCATCTCATCTTTGCTAGAGATTAGCAGCATCTGCAGCACAGATGAGTTGGGAAAGTTATGCCACGAAATGGTAACTTTCTACAGGCCTTTCCTAGACAGGAGGATTGACAGGAAGATTTCAATCACCCTAGAAGATGTGAATCAAAATATCTGCATCTGTTTTGTTCTTTATTATCAATCCCTAGCCTCAGGTTGGTAATGAAATGGTGATTTGTAGAAATACCTATTAGTAGTTGAGTAAGTTTGTATTTCACATGACTATTTTGTAAAGAACAAACTGTAATGTTTTATGTTTCTCTCTCTGGCTGTGTCAGTAGTGGGAATGTCCAAAGGAGAGAAGTAAGTTGAGGAGTATATATCAGTGACCTTGTTTGAAAAAGGTTCTTTCTGGAATAGAGGAAGACCTAGGAAACTGGATCCTGACCAGAAACCTTGCCAAAAATTTACTTTATTCATTCAGCAAGTTGTGTTTGAGAATTACTGGGTGCATAGTACATGTGTCAACCTTCGTTTTCCAGTGGGAAATAGAAATCACATTTGAGAAGGGTAGAGAGAACACAAATGGGACAAAATTATGACTAGTGACTTACAAAGAAATTCAAGAAGTTCAGGAGAAGTGAAGAAAGATTAACATCTGCTGAACCTCTACTCTGTCTCAAGGACTATGTGAAATGCTTTGTTAACACAATATTTTCATTTGTGAAATTAATTGAAACTGGATGACTTTTGATGTGGAAAAGCTTAATCATAGTAAGTAATTTTCCCATGCTGTCACTGCTAGTAAGTTGGGTTGGGTCTGGGTTGAAACCCAAAACTTTCCATTATTCTAAACGATAAAGGAGGGAGAATGTTGGAACCCATAGAAAGATGGAGAGCTGTTCAGTACCCTAAAACTTAAAGTATAATAATAAAAAAAAATTTTTTAAAAAAAGAAAGATGGAGAGCTGTATGGAGAGTGATGGCTGGCAGAAGCTGCAGGCTTTCAGGCTTTCATTAAGACTTGCATCCATCCAAAGGGGAACTCACAACAAGGGAGCTGGAGAATAAGTACCCGAACCTCACTCTCATCCTTTCCTCCAATTTCCTGCTCCTCACTGTCAGAACTAAAACAGAATCCAGAAGGAAGAAATATCTTTTCCATAGGTTAGCCTCCCCAGTATCCTAGCAGAATGGAGAATAATGGAAATTGGATCTAGAAAAGCAAACGCTCATCCACCTCTGAGAGTTATTGCAAGGATTGCATGGCATAAAACATGTGAAATACTGAGACTGATATCAGTCACTTGATAAGCTCTCATAAAACTCCAGAGTTGAAATGGCTGAGAATTATCTACTTCAACAGCTTCATTTGACAAATGAGTACACGGATATGCTTAGAGAGAAGTGATTTACCCCAAGTCATACCTATAGAGACAAAGTCAAGAATAAAACTCAGTTCTGCTGTATGGTTGCTGGAGACCTAAATTTATAACCCGTTTACCCAAGGGAGTGCACAGAGCCAGTTCCATGTCCAAACAGAACTCTGATCTTTTGACTTCACATCTCACTGGACCTCCAGCAAAGGCCTGGGACTTCAGCAAATGCTCTGTAACAATCTGTATTTCACAGAGTGAACCATGCCTTTCTAGGCTGGTTGGCACTCTGGCTAGCCTGTATGTTTCTCTCTTATAAGTTTGCCTGTGAGAATGAGAATATATCTTATAAATTTCAAGAAAGAAGCAGCAAAAAGTGAGGACCCCCTATTACACGCCCAGCAGCTTTGAAAATGGATTATTTTTTTGGGTCGACAGTAACCATGCCAGAGTAGGAAGCAGAGCCAGAAAATTTTAAAAAGCAGCACCCTCTTCCCAGGAATATGAATGCTGTGCAGGGGCGGTAAAGAGGACAGGGTCCTTCATAAAAACTTCAGTCAGTTATGTGGTGACCAGCCACACAAGTTTGCCTAGGATTGTCTTGGTTTTATCATGGAAAGTTTCTCACCCCAGACAACCTCCTCTCTTAGGAATCCGGGGCAAACCAGGATGACCAGTCACCCTAGACAATTTAGAGTTCTGTCTAGGCATGAGCCCTGTGTTCAGGTTCTTGCCTGATGCTTATTTGGGTTCTTTTAGAATGCAAACAGTTGCATTTCCAAGTAATAATCAGCATTTGCCTCTGGGAATACTAATGAGCATATGATAATCAAAAAGTGGTCACAAGGATAGAAACAAAAATTAAGAAGCAGCTTAAAAACAAAACAGGGAGCAGATGATATAATTATTTGTCATTCAAAATGCACTACATTTCTTCAAGAGAATGCTCAAAGTGCCAATGTATCTAGTGAACAAAGACTGGGCTAGTGGCCAGTAGAAGACTGGGTGTGAAATACAAAGAATCTCAGGATAAGGAAAAGAAAAATTTGCCTCAAAAGCTACATTTTGAAAAGGGTTTCAATGTCATTATTTCCATATGGTTCTGAATTTGAATGTAAATAGATTTCCTTGGCTAACCTGCTTGTGTCCAATTTCCATCGGGAAACTTGTCCAACATATTGATTCATTGTCAATGTACCTAGTAAGTCTGTGTGTACTATTAGCCTTGAATAATACCCAACATGTGCTCAGTGAAACTCTCATACTTGTGATGGGGAAAAGTAAAATATAATCTATGATAATCCTAGCCTTCCTACTTTTCTGAATAGCCTGGTCGGCTTTGTCTTTATTTTTTGAATTTGACAATCTGAGGGAAAACTTTGTGGTGCCAGATCAATTCTTGAGATTTCTGTGGTGGTAAACTAGGTGAAAAGGCAGGTGGTTTGGTTTTTTGAAGAATGATGCAGTAGACAAGAGAGAGCAATGGAAAGTTTTCAAAGACATCCCAGCGACCATGATTCACCCTGTAAGCGCCTAGAATGTAAGTTGGAAAATTAAATGATGACTAATTTTCTTGCATGAGATGTATTCTTTTAAAGATGGCACACTTATGGGATGGAAGCACATGGATCATAAACTTATGTTTAAGATAATATTCTATATACACGATTTTATACTACTGATAGAATATGGCAGAAAAAAGCTATTCTGTTATTTCAAAATTGATGTATATCAGCTACTTTATATCAGTGAACATGGTGTGCTTTGTCATATATTAAAATCTATATAACAGCAAACAATATTTTGTTGGCATTCTTTTTTTTTTTGAGACAAGATCTGGTTCTGTCATCCAGGCTGGAGTGCAGTGGTGCAATCTGTGCTCACAGCAACCTCTGCCTCCTGGGCTCAAGTGATTCTCCCACCTTAGCCTTCCGAGTAGCTGGGACTATAGGCATGTGCCACCAGGCCCAGCTAATTTTTTTGTGTTTTGGAGAGAAGAGGTCTCACCATGTTGCCCAGGCTGGACTCAAACTCCTGGGCTCAAGTGATCTGCCTGCCTTGGCCTCCTGAAGTGCTAGGATTTCAGGCATGAGCCACCAAGCCCAGCCTGTTGACATTCTTTAATGTAAAATTTTACATACAATTATTACATTTTCAAGTATGTCTATGCTGTAAGCTAGTCTGGATATTAAAATAGTCTCATTAATTTAAATTGTGGCAATTTTGTTTTTTTAAATTATACTTTAAGTTTTAGGGTACATGTGCACAACGTGCAGGTTTGTTACATATGTATACATGTGCCATGTTGGTGTGCTGCACCCATTAACTCATCATTTACATTAGATTTATCTCCTAATGCTATATCTCCCCCCTCCCCCCACCCCACAACAGGCCCTGATGTGCGATGTTCCCCTTCCTGTGCCCAAGTGTTCTCATTGCTCAATTCCCACCTATGAGTGAGAACATGTGGTGTTCGGTTTTTTGTCCTTGCGATAGTTTGCTGAGAATGATGGTTTCCAGCTACATCCATGTTGCTACTAAGGACGTGAATTCATCATTTTTTATGGCTGCATAGTATTCCATGGTGTATATGTGCCACATTTTCTTAATACAGTCTATCATTGTTGGACATTTGGGTTGGTTCCAAGTCTTTGCTATTGTGAATAGTGCCACAATAAACATACGTGTGCATGTGTCTTTATAGCAGCATGATTTATAATCCTTTGGGTATATACCCAGTAATGGGATGGCTGGGTCAAATGGCATTTCTAGTTCTAGATCCCTGAGGAATCACCACATTGTCTTCCACAATGATTGAACTAGTTTACAGTCCCACCAACAGTGTAAAAGTATTCCTATTTCTCCACATCCTCTCCAGCATCTGTTGTTTCCAGACTTTTGAATGATTGCCATTCTAACTGGTGTGAGATGGTATCTCATTGTGGTTTTTATTTGCATTTCTCTGATGGCCAGTGATGATGAGCATTTTTTCATGTGTTTTTTGGCTGCATAAATGTCTTCTTTTGAGAAGTGTCTGTTCATGTCCTTCGCCCACTTGTTAATGGGGTTGTTTGCTTTTCTCTTGTAAATTTGTTTGAGTTCTTTGTAGATTCTGGATATGAACCCTTTGTCAGATGAGTAGATTGCGAAAATTTTCTCCCATTCTGTAGGTTGCCTGTTCACTCCGATGGTAGTTTCTTTTGCTGTGCAGAAACTCTTTAGTTTAATTAGATCCCATTTGTCAATTTTAGCCTTTGTTGCCATTGCTTTTGGTGTTTTATACATGAAGTCCTTGCCCATGCCTATGTCCTGAATGGTATTGCCTAGGTTTTCTTCTAGGGTTTTTATGGTTTTAGGTCGAACATGTAAGTCTTTAATCCATCTTGAATTAATTTTTGTATAAGGTGTAAGGAAGGGATCCAGTTTCAGCTTTCTACATATGGCTAGCCAGTTTTCCTAGCACCATTTATTAAATAGGGAATCCTTTCCCCATTTCTTGTTTTTGTCAGGTTTGTCAAAGATCAGATAGTTGTAGATGTGTGGCATTATTTCTGAGGGCTCTGTTCTGTTCCATTGGTCTATATCTCTGTTTTGGTACCAGTACCATGCTGTTTTGGTTACTGCAGCCTTGTAGTATAGTTTGAAGTCAGGTAGTATGATGCCTCCAACTTTGTTCTTTTGGCTTAGGATTGACTTGGCAATGCAGGCTCTTTTTTGGTTCCATATGAACTTTGAAGTAGTTTTTTCCAGTTCTGTGAAGAAAATCATTGGTAGCTTGATGGGGATGGCATTGAATCTGTAAATTACCTTGGGCAGTATGGCCATTTTCATGATATTGATTCTTCCTACCCATGAGCATGGAATGTTCTTCCATTTGTTTGTATTCTCTTTTATTTCATTGAGCAATGATTTGTAGTACTCCTTGAAGAGGTCCTTGACATCCCTTGTAAGTTGGATTCCTAGGTATTTTATTCTCTTTGAAGCAATTGTGAATGGGAGTTCACTCATGATTTGGCTCTCTGTTTTTCTGTTTGTCTTATACACCAATAATGGTGTATAAGCATGCTTGTGATTTTTGCACATTGATTTTGTATCCTGAGAATTTGCTGAAGTTGCTTATCAGCTTGAGGAGATTTTGGGCTGAGACAATGGGGTTTTCTAGATATACAATCATGTCATCTGCAAACAGGGGCAATTTGACTTCCTCCTTTCCTAATTGAGTACACTTTATTTCCTTCTCCTGCCTGATTGTCCTGGCCAGAACTTCCAACACTGTGTTGAATGGCAGTGGTGAGAGAGGGCATTCCTGTCCTGTGCCAGTTTTCAAAGGGAATGCTTCCAGTTTTTGCCCATTCAGTATGATATTGGCTGTGGGTTTGTCATAAATAGCTCTTATTATTTTGAGATACGTCCCATCGATACCTAATTTATTGAGAGTTTTTAGCATGAAGGGCTGTTGAATTTTGTCAAAGGCCTTTTCTGCATCTATTGAGATAATCATTTGGTTTTTGTCTTTGTTTCTGTTTATATGCTGGATTACATTTATTGATTTGCATATGTTGAACCAGCCTTGCATCCCAGGGATGAAGCCCACTTGATCATGGTAGATAAGTTTTTGATGTGTTGCTGGATTCTGTTTGCCAGTATTTTATTGAGGATTTTTGCATTGATGTTCATCAGGGATAATGGTCTAAAACTCTCTTTTTTTGTTGTGTCTCTGCCAGGCTTTGGTATCAGGATGACGCTGGCCTCATAAAATGAGTTAGGGAGGATTCCCTCTTTTTCTATTGATGGGAATAGTTTCAGAAGGAATGGTACCAGCTCCTCCTTGTACCTCTGGTAGAATTCGGCTGTGAATCCGTCTGGTCCTGGACTTTTTTTGGTTGGTAAGCTGTTAATTATTGCCTCAATTTCAGAGCCTGTTATTGGTCTATTGAGAGATTCAACTTCTTCCTGGTTTATTCTTGGGAGGGTGTATGTGTCCAGGAATTTATCCGTTTCTTCTAGATTTTCTAGTTTATTTGCATAGAGGTGTTTATAGTATTCTCTGATGGTAGTTTGTATTTCTGTGGGACTGGTGGTGATATCCCCTTTATCATTTTTTATTGCATCTATTTCATTCTTCTCTCTTTTCTTCTTTATTAGTCTTGCTAGTGGTCTATCAATTTTGTTGATCTTTTCAAAAAACCAGCCTGGATTCATTGATTTTTTGAAGGGTTTTTTGTGTCTCTATTTCCTTCAGTTCTGCTCTGATCTTAGTTATTTCTTGCCTTCTGCTAGCTTTTGAATGTGTTTGCTCTTGCTTTTCTAGTTCTTGTAATTGTGACGTTAGGGTGTCAATTTTAGATCTTTCCTGCTTTCTCTTGTGGGCATTTAATGCTATAAATTTCCCTCTGCACACTGCTTTAAATGTGTCCCAGAGATTCTGGTATGTTGTGTCTTTGTTCTCATTGGTTTCAAAGAACATCTTTATTTCTGCCTTCATTTCGTTATGTACCCAGTAGTCATTCAGGAGCAGGTTGTTCAGTTTCCATGTAGTTGAGCAGTTTTGAGTGAGTTTCTTAATCCTGAGTTCTAGTTTGATTGCACTGTGGTCTGAGAGACAGTTTGTTCTAATTTCTGTTCTTTTACATTTGCTGAGGAGTGCTTTACTTCCAACTATGTGGTCAATTTTGGAATACGTGTGGTGTGGTGCTGAGAAGAATGTATATTCTGTTGATTTGGGGTGGAGAGTTCTGTAGATGTCTATTAGGTCTTCTTGGTGCAGAGCTGAGTTCAGTTTCTGGATATCCTTGTTAACTTTCTGTCACGTTGATCTGTCTAATGTTGACAGTGGGGTGTTAAAGTCTTCCATTATTATTGCGTGGGAGTCTAAGTCTCTTTGTAGGTCTCTAAGGACTTGCTGTATGAATCTGGGTGCTCCTGTATTGGGTGCATATATATTTAGGATAGTTAGCTCTTCTTGTTGAATTGATCCCTTTACCATGATGTAATGGCCTTCTGTGTCTCTTTGATCTTTGTTGGTTTAAAGTCTGTTTTATCAGAGACTAGGATTGCAACCCCTGCCTTTTTTTGTTTTCCATTTGCTTGGTAGATCTTCCTCCATCCCTTTATTTTGAGCCTATGTGTGTCTCTGCACATGAGATGGGTTTCCTGAATACAGCACACTGATGGGTCTTGACTCTTTATCCAATTTGCCAGTCTGTGTCTTTTAATTGGAGCATTTAGTCCATTTACATTTAAAGTTAATGTTGTTTTGTATGTATTTGGTCATGTCATTATGATGTTAGCTGGTTATTTTGCTCACTAGTTGATGCAGTTTCTTCCTAGCCTTGATGGTCTTTACATTTTGGCATGTTTTTGCAGTGGCCGGTATCGGTTGTTCCTTTCCATGTTTAGTGCTTCCTTCAGGAGCTCTTTTAGGGCAGGCCTGGTGGTGACAAAATCTCTCAGCATTTGCTTGTCTGTAAAGGATTTTATTTCTCCTTCACTTATGAAGCTTAGTTTGGCTGGATATGAAATTCTGGGTTGAAAATTCTTTTCTTTAAGAATGTTGAATATTGGCCCCCACTCTCTTCTGGCTTGTAGGGTTTCTGCCAAGAGATCCGCTGTTAGTCTGATGGGCTTCCCTTTGTGGGTAACCCGACCTTTCTCTCTGGCTGCCCTTAACATTTTTTTTCCTTCATTTCAACTTTGGTGAATCTGACAATTATGTGTCTTGGAGTTGCTCTTTTCGAGGAGTATCTTTGTGGCATTCTCTGTATTTCCTGAATCTGAATGTTGGCCTGCCTTGCTAGATTGGGGAAGTTCTCCTGGATAATATCCTGCAGAGTGTTTTCCAACTTGGTTCCATTCTCCCCGTCACTTTCAGGTACACCAACCAGACGTAGATTTGGTCTTTTCACATAGTCCCATATTTCTTGGAGGCTTTGTTCATTTCTTTTTATTCTTTTTTCTCTAAACTTCCCTTCTTGCTTCATTTCATTCATTTTGTCTTCCATCACTGATACCCTTTCTTCCAGTTGATCGCGTCGGCTCCTGAGGCTTCTGCATTCTTCACGTAATTCTCGAGCCTTGGCTTTCAGCTCCATCGGCTCCTTTAAGGACTTCTCTGCGTTGGTTATTCTAGTTATCCATTCGTCTAATTTTTTTTCAAAGTTTTTGATTTCTTTGCCATTGGTTTGAATTTCCTCCTGTAGCTCGGAGTAGTTTGATCGTCTGAAGCCTTCTTGGCTCAACTCATCAAAGTCATTCTCCGTCCAGCTTTGTTCTGTTGCTGGTGAGGAGCTGCGTTCCTTTGGAGGAGGAGAAGCACTCTGCTTTTTAGAGTTTCCAGTTTTTCTGCTCTGTTTTTTCCCCATCTTTGTGGTTTTATCTACTTTTGGTCTTTGATGATGGTGACATACAGAAGGGTTTTGGTGTGGATGTCCTTTCTGTTTGTTAGTTTCCCTTCTAACAGTTAGGACCCTCAGCTGCAGTTCTGTTGGAATTGCGGCAATTTTGTAAAGAAAATTTTGAAGTACATAGGATCAAAAATAGAAAAGCTTGAATAGTAACCCAAACTGGACCAGTAATTTGCTCAGTGAATTTAGGAACTTGGCTCTACTTCTTTAGGTTTTAGCAACTGAAGAGTTATACAAGATTTTGGGGGATCAAACATGACCCAAGTAAACCCATTGAGAAAAATCTTAAAGTTCCATGCAAATGCAAAATTACTCTTATATGCATTGCATGAATATTAATTTTCTAAAGGGTTAGGAAGCTATAAAGTGTACTTATCATTAAATGGATTCTACTTTTAATCTTCCTATGATAATTTAGAAAGCACAAAGGCAAAGCTGCCCCTATAAAATAGAGTGGTAAAATTTGGTTCAGTGGTAGTACTTCTATTTCAGATTTGACCATCAGGCTGTTAAACATTTGTGATAATTTACATTTGAATTTATTTTATGTTTGCCCTGTACTGAGTTAAAGGCCATTTCCCATTGCCTTTCCCAGCCCCTCTATATATACTGGTTCACACTTACTAGTTTCTAAATCTAATATAGTAAACACTACACATATTTCAAGCCAGATAAGTCATAGGTGCCTTATTTTTACCTTTTATCTCAAGGTTAATCAGCATTTTGGAACCCTGGCAGGAAATTCCAACTGGTTGCAGAATGGAGCAGTCTCTTCTGCGTTAAAACCCTAACTGCAGGATTGGTCTCTACCACACAAGAGGTAGTAAGTGGTCAGCAGGAAGTGTTGATGGTTGGTAGAAGCACATTCTGTGATTGGGTGTTAGCTTTTTTGAGCCCAGTTTTCTCACCTACATAATGAAGTCACTATTGCATGGCTTTTTTGAGGACATTTGGGAACACTCATGTTCAGAATTCAGCACAGTGCAGGATACATAGCAAAGCACAAGGTCCATATGTATTGACTATTATTATTATCTGACCCTCCACATAAGTCAGATTCCATTGTTATATAACGCTCAAAGAACTGGATTCATTTCCGTCATGATCCTAATAATGGCTTGTACTTTTACTTTCATTATTGTGGCTATTTGCTTAAAACCCATCACCTCCATGAGCACAGCATCTCTGCCTACTTTTTGCTCAGTAGGGTATCTCCAGCTATCAGAACATGCCTGGCATGTTGTAGGTGCCCAGTGCATATTTGTTAAATAAATAAATGATTTCCATGAAATTTGTACTGATAATCACAGAAACATAAGAATAATCAGTGAAAAGCAATATTAAACCCTAAAGGAAGACTCATTTCCCCATTCCACCAGCCCTACCACATGGCTCTGTACAGAACAGCTGTTCTGACTGAAGAATACTCAAGGGAATACATTTTACTGCTGTGCTGAAGAGCCTACAATTGAGAATCTCATTGGATCATAGTTTGGCTTTTTCTGAAGACTGAGATGAATATGGATGTTCTCAAAGATCAGAGATATTGGACCGAGCAGTTCTGAACGTGATGCTGGTCAGAATCAGTACTGATCTTCAGGGCTTGAAGGCCTGGGGAGGGCAGGCACAAACCTCAGAGTGTAAAGTCCTGGGTAGGAGACATAAAGCCATGGTAAACATGATAAGTTAAGGAGAGAAGGGCAGACAATGACAACAGTGTGCAGACACTGTGCCTCATAAGCACACAGGAGGAGGCTGTACCACAGGTGAACGGTATCCAGTGTCTGAAGGACTAGCTACTGGCACATAGCTTCACAGAATCACTTAACTACAGGATGATAACAGCAGGTTTGCATATTGAATATTTATTCTTGGTTATTAAAAACAAAAAGGACATCATTCTTTCTAGTAGGGATTTTAATGTTTCTGGGATGAAACAACATACCAAAACAAAGCTGGAGATAGGAATCTGTTGAAAACCTATGGTATAGCTAGTTCTCTGAGTAAATAAAGCAGAATAATGGAAAGTCAACATTGAAAACCATCTCGAAGATCATTCAGTTAGTATTTCCCCAAATTGGCTGATTGTAACAATTATCAGGTTAAAATCACAGATTCTAAACTTCCACTGAAGAATAACTAAGACATAATTCCCAGGGTAGGGGCCTAGATATTGTTATTAACAAGAGCACTAGATGATTCTTATGACTGGATGAAATTGGTAAACACTGCAGAGTTAGTTCAATCTTTTCTGATTGCTTGAATCTCTTTAAGTTCTTACTACTCAAACAGCAGGCCTTAAACCACCAATAACAACACCACCTGGGAGTGTTAGAACTGTGGAACCTCATACCACATCTTGGACTTACAGCATTCAAATCTCTAGTTTAACAAGATCCCAGGTGATTCTTACACATGTTAAATTTTGAGAAGCACCAGTCTAAGACATCTTCACCTATTCTTGCACACAGTCAGTAACAAAGAAATCTCTCCCAGGAAAACTTTTCTATTTTTTTTTTTTTTTTGGCATCTCTGATTATTTAGAATAGAGGAGCATCTACCTTCTCTGATGTGCCAGCATTCTTTTTTTTTTTAGAATTGAGCCACTGATTGCAACACAGACTAGTTAGAGCTAACATTTCCAGGAGTCCTAATAATGGTTGGTATTAATGCACTTCCACAATACCATTAATGCACTTTCTCAAAATCAAAAGGTATTTTGTGTTTCTTCCTTTATTTATTTTTTTAAAACGTGTTAAAAAACAAATAATGTAAAATTTACCATCTTAACCATTTTGAAGTACATCTCAGTAGCATTACCTATACGCACATTCTCATGCAACAGATCTCTAGAACTTTTTCATCTTGCAAAACTGAAACTCTAACCCTACTGGACAGTGATTTTTCTCTTCTTCCTCTTCCTGGCCTTTTAGTCTTTTTGAAAAAGTTGACCACCATGTTGTGAAAGGGCCCTGAGAAGCTCGTCTGGCAATGAATTGCAGCTGGCTTCCAGAGGCACTAAGCTTGGTTGACACATTGATTGAAGCCCTGTTTTGTATGTCATGTGTCATTTTAAGCCACCAAGTTTGCATTAATTTGTTATGCAGTCATAAAAAACAAATACATCTTTAGAGTGAGACTTAGAAACTGTGAGAATATCCTGTTCCCATCAATGTTTTATCTAACAATTTTATTATCATCTTATTCTTTTTATATTATTGTTGAAAGAATTAAATTATTCCGTGTTGGTATAATAGTCACTTCCAAGATGGTAAATGAGGTTTTTCTCCTTTATTATTATTATTAGCTAATGAGTTTTATTTAATAAATATATTACAAATAATTATAGCCACTTTTTTGCTTCACATAGCTTTTGAAATATCATTTATTTTGACAAATAAAATTTGTTTACCTAAGTTGTAAATGAAGTAATGGGTCTTGTACTAATGGACCTTTAATAGAAGGGATAATGTGCATTTTATGTTATTTAGCAACCTCAGTATTCTGGGCTTTGATTTTGCAGGCCCTCTCCAAATGAAGGTTGACTTCTAGCAGATTCAGGTACAAATCTAGCCTTTTTGCATTTGTTAATTCACATCTTAGTTTTTGAGAACATTTGAGTAATTCCTGCGAGATCACCTAGAGCCAATAGATCAGTATTTCTTTAAGCAGCAAAGACTCTCCCATACAGCTTCATGAGGTGTTATGACTCCATTTTAAAACACACAGTGGAGCCAAGATGGCCGAATAGGAACAGCTCCGGTCTACAGCTCCCAGCGCGAGCTACGCAGAAGACGGGTGATTTCTGCATTTCCATCTGAGGTACCGTGTTCATCTCACTAGGGAGTGCCAGACAGTGGGCGCAGGTCAGTGGGTGAGCGCACCGTGCGCCAGCCGAAGCAGGGGCGAGGCATTGCCTCACTCGGGAAGCGCAAGGGGTCAGGGAGTTCCCCTTCCAGGGGTGACAGACGGCACCTGGAAAATCGGGCCACTCCCACCCAAATACTGTGCTTTTCTGACGGGCTTAGGAAACGGTGCCCCAGGAGAGTATAGCCCGCACCTGGCTCAGAGGGTCCTACGCCCACGGAGTCTCGCTGATTGCTAGCACAGCAGTCTGAGATCAAACAGCAAGTCGGCAGCGAGGCTGGGGGAGGGGCGCCCGCCATTGCCCAGGCTCGCTTAGGTAAACAAAGCAGCCTGGAAGCTTGAACTGGGTGGAGCCCACCACAGCTCAAGGAGGCCTGCCTGCCTCTGTAGGCTCCACCTCTGGGGGCAGGGCACAGACAAACAAAAAGACAGCAGTAACCTCTGCAGACTTAAATGTCCCTGTCTGACAGCTGTGAGGAGAGCAGTGGTTCTCCCAGCACGCAGCTGGAGATCTGAGAACGGGCTGACTGCCTCCTCAAGTGGGTCCCTGACCCCTGACCCCCGAGCAGCCTAACTGGGAGGCACCCCCCAGCAGGGGCAGACTGACACCTCACACGGCCGGCCAGGTACTCCAACAGACCTGCAGCTGAGGGTTCTGTCTGTTAGAAGGAAAACTAACAGAAAGGACATCCACACCAAAAACCCATCTGTACATCACCATCATCAAAGACCAAAAGTAGATAAAACCACAAAGATGGGGAAAAAACAGAGCAGAAAAACTGGAAACTCTAAAAACCAGAGTACCTCTCCTCCTCCAAAGGAACGCAGTTCCTCACCAGCAACGGAACAAAGCTGGACGGAGAATGACTTTGACGAGCTGAGAGAAGAAGGCTTCAGACGATCAAATTACTCCGAGCTACGGGAGGATATTCAATCCAAAGGCAAAGAAGTTGAAAACTTTGAAAAAAATTTAGAAGAATGTATAACTAGAATAACCAATACAGAGAAGTGCTTAAAGGAGCTGATGGAGCTGAAAACCAAGGCTCGAGAACTACGTGAAGAATGCAGAAGCCTCAGGAGCCGATGCGATCAAATGGAAGAAAGGGTATCAGCCCTGGAAGATGAAATGAATGAAATGAAGCGAGAAGGGAAGTTTAAAGAAAAAAGAATAAAAAGAAACGAGCAAAGCCTCCAAGAAATGTGGGACTATGTGAAAAGACCAAATCTACGTCTGATTGGTGTACCTGAAAGTGATGGGGAGAATGGAAACAAGTTGGAAAACACTCTGCAGGATATTATCCAGGAGAACTTCCCCAATCTAGCAAGGCAGGCCAACATTCAGATTCAGGAAATACAGAGAACGCCACAAAGATACTCTTCGAGAAGAGCAACTCCAAGACACATAATTGTCAGATTCACCAAAGTTGAAATGAAGGAAAAAATGTTAAGGGCAGCCAGAGAGAAAGGACGGGTTACCATCAAAGGGAAGCCCATCAGACTAACAGCGGATCTCTCGGCAGAAACCCTACAAGCCAGAAGAGAGTGGGGGCCAATATTCAACATTCTTAAAGAAAAGAATTTTCAACCCAGAATTTCATATCCTGCCAAACTAAGCTTCATAAGTGAAGGAGAAATAAAATACTTTACAGACAAGCAAATGCTGAGAGATTTTGTCACCACCAGGCCTGCCCTAAAAGAGCTCTTGAAGGAAGCGCTAAACATGGAAAGGCACAACCGGTACCAGCCACTGCAAAATCATACCGAAATGTAAAGACCATTGAGACTAGGAAGAGACTGCATCAACTAACGAGCAAAACATCGAGCTAACATCATAATGACAGGATCAAATTCACACATAACAATATTAACTTTAAATGTAAATGGACTAAATGGTCCAATTAAAAGACACAGACTGGCAAATTGGATAAAGACTCAAGACCCATCAGTGTGCTGTATTCAGGAAACCCATCTCACGTGCAGAGACACACATAGGTTCAAAATAAAAGGATGGAGGAAGATCTACCAAGCAAATGGAAAACAAAAAAAGGCAGGGGTTGCAATCCTAGTCTCTGATAAAACAGACTTTAAACCAACAAAGATCAAAAGAGACAAAGAAGGCCATTACATAATGGTAAAGGGATTAATTCAACAAGAAGAGCTAACTATCCTAAATATATATGCACCCAATACAGGAGCACCCAGATTCATAAAGCAAGTCCTGAGTGACCTACAAAGAGACTTAGACTCCCACACATTAATAATGGGAGACTTTAACACCCCACTGTCAACATTAGACAGATCAACGAGACAGAAAGTCAACAAGGATACCCAGGAATTGAACTCAGCTCTGCACCAAGCAGACCTAATAGACATCTACAGAACTCTCCACCCCAAATCAACAGAATATACATTTTTTTCAGCACCACACCACACCTATTCCAAAATTGACCATATCCTTGGAAGTAAAGCTCTCCTCAATAAATGTAAAAGAACAGAAATTGTAACAAACTGTCTCTCAGATCACAGTGCAATCAAGCTAGAACTCAGGATTAAGAATCTCACTCAAAACCGCTCAACTACGTGGAAACTGAACAATCTGCTCCTGAATGACTACTGGGTACATAACGAAATGAAGGCAGAAATAAAGATGTTCTTTGAAACCAACGAGAACCAAGACACAACATACCAGAATCTCTGGGATGCATTCAAAGCAGTGTGTAGAGGGAAATTTATAGCACTAAATGCCCACAAGAGAAAGCAGGAAAGATCCAAAATTGACACCCTAACATCACAATTAAAAGAACTAGAAAAGCAAGAGCAAACACATTCAAAAGCTAGCAGAAGGCAAGAAATAACTAAAATCAGAGCAGAACTGAAGGAAATAGAGACACAAAAAACCCTTCAAAAAATAAATGAATCCAGGAGCTGGTTTTTTGAAAGGATCAACAAAATTGATAGACCGCTAGCAAGATTAATAAAGAAAAAAAGAGAGAAGAATCAAATAGATGCAATAAAAAATGATAAAGGGGATATCACCACCGATCCCACAGAAATACAAACTACCATCAGAGAATATTACAAACACCTCTATGCAAATAAACTAGAAAATCTAGAAGAAATGGATAAATTCCTCAACACATACACCCTCCCAAGACTAAACCAAGAAGAAGTTCAATCTCTGAATAGACCAATAACAGGAGCTGAAATTATGGCAATAATCAATAGCTTACCAACCAAAAAAAGTCCAGGACCAGATGGGTTCACAGCCGAATTCTACCAGAGGTACAAGGAGGAGCTGGTACCATTCCTTCTGAAACTATTCCAATCAATAGAAAAAGAGGGAATCCTCCCTAACTCATTTTATGAGGCCAGCATCATCCTGATACCAAAGCCTGGCAGAGACACAACAAAAAAAGAGAATTTTAGACCAATATCCTTGATGAACATTGATGCAAAAATCCTCAATAAAATACTGGCAAACAGAATCCAGCAGCACATCAAAAAGCTTATCCACCATGATCAAGTGGGCTTCATCCCTGGGATGCAAGGCTGGTTCAATATACGCAAATCAATAAATGTAATCCAGCATATAAACAGAACCAAAGACAAAAACCACATGATTATCTCAATAGATGCAGAAAAGGCCTTTGACAAAATTCAACAACCCTTCATGCTAAAAACTCTCAATAAATTAGGAATTGATGGGACGTATCTCAAAATAATAAGAGCTATTTATGACAAACCCACAGCCAATATCATACTGAATGGGCAAAAACTGGAAGCATTCCCTTTGAAAACTGGCACAAGACAGGGATGCCCTCTCTCGCCACTTCTATTCAACATAGTGTTGGAAGTTCTGGCCAGGGCAATTAGGCAGGAGAAGGAAATCAAGGGTATTCAATTAGGAAAAGAGGAAGTCAAATTGTCCCTGTTTGCAGATGACATGATAGTATATCTAGAAAACCCCATTGTCTCAGCCCAAAATCTCCTTAAGCTGATAAGCAACTTCAGCAAAGTCTCAGGATACAAAATCAATGTGCAAAAATCACAAGCATTCTTATACATCAATAACAGACAAACAGAGAGCCAAATCATGAGTGAACTCCCATTCACAATTGCTTCAAAGAGAATAAAATACCTAGGAATCCAACTTACAAGGGATGTGAAAGACCTCTTCAAGGAGAACTACAAACCACTGCTCAAGGAAATAAAAGAGGATACAAACAAATGGAAGAACATTCCATGCTCATGGGTAGGAAGAATCAATATCATGAAAATGGCCATCCTTCCCAAGGTAATTTACAGATTCAATGCTATCCCCATCAAGCTACCAATGACTTTCTTCACAGAATTGGAAAAAACTACTTTAAAGTTCATATGGAACCAAAAAAGAGCCCGCATCGCCAAGTCAATCCTAAGCCAAAAGAACAAAGCTGGAGGCATCACGCTACCTGACTTCAAACTATACTACAAGGCTACAGTAACCAAAACAGCATGGTACTGGTACCAAAACAGAGATATAGATCAATGGAACAGAACAGAGCCGTCAGAAATAATGCCACATATCTACAACCATCTGATCTTTGACAAACCTGAGAAAAACAAGAAATGGGGAAAGGATTCCCTATTTAATAAATGGTGCTGGGAAAACTGGCTAGCCATATGTAGAAAGCTGAAACTGGATCCCTTCCTTACACCTTATACAAAAATCAATTCAAGATGGATTAAAGACTTAAATGTTAGACCTAAAACCATAAAAACCCTAGAAGAAAACCTAGGCAATACCATTCAGGACATAGGCATGGGCAAGGACTTCATGTCTAAAACACCAAAAGCAATGGCAACAAAAGCCAAAATTGACAAATGGGATCTAATTAAACTAAAGAGCTTCTGCACAGCAAAGGAAACTACCATCAGAGTGAACAGGCAACCTACAAAATGGGAGAAAATTTTCGCAACCTACTCATCTGACAAAGGGCTAATATCCAGAATCTACAATGAACTCCAACAAATTTACAAGAAAAAAACAAACAACCCCATCAAAAAGTGGGCGAAGGACATGAACAGACACTTCTCAAAAGAAGACATTTATGCAGCCAAAAGACACATGAAAAAATGCTCACCATCACTGGCCATCAGAGAAATGCAAATCAAAACCACAATGAGATACCATCTCACACCAGTTAGAATGGCGATCATTAAAAAGTCAGGAAACAACAGGTGCTGGAGAGGATGTGGAGAAATAGGAACACTTTTACACTGTTGGTGGGACTGTAAACTAGTTCAACCCTTGTGGAAGTCAGTGTGGCGATTCCTCAGGGATCTAGAACTAGAAATTCCATTCGACCCAGCCATCCCATTACTGGGTATATACCCAAAGGACTATAAATCATGCTGCTATAAAGACACATGCACACGTATGTTTATTGCCGCATTATTCACAATAGCAAAGACTTGGAACCAACCCAAATGTCCAACAATGATAGACTGGATTAAGAAAATGTGGCACATCTACACCATGGAATACTATGCAGCCATAAGAAATGATGAGTTCATGTCCTTTGTAGGGACATGGATGAAATTGGAAATCATCATTCTCAGTAAACTATCGCAAGAACAAAAAACCAAACACCGCATATTCTCACTCATAGGTGGGAATTGAACAATGAGAACACATGGACACAGGAAGGGGAACATCACAATTCAGGGACTGTTGTGGGTTGGGGGGAGGGGGGAGGGATAACATTGGGAGATATACCTAATGCTAGATGACGAGTTGGTGGGTGCAGTGCACCAGCATGGCACATGTATACATATGTAACTTACCTGCACATTGGGCACATGTACCATAAAACCTAAAGTATAATAATAATAATAATAATAATAATTACAATAAAAGAAAAAAAAAAAAAAAAAAAAAAATAAAACACACAGTAAGGCATTGGTAACTGGCTTCTTAGCACTAAACTTTCCGGTGTTTTCTTCTCTTGCGAGAGCCTCATTCTGAGCTTTAGTTCTGATCTGAGTGGGAATGTTGGCTCCATGTTTTCTGTAGAGTTTTCCTTGGACTTCTTGAAATACAGGCCCCTGAAAATGCACTCTCCTCTGTTTTCTATGAAATTGATGAACTAGGAATCCTTGTGAATCCTACCCAAGTAACTTCTTCAGGCAGGAAAAGGCAGAAGCTCTGGACTTCCCTGGAAAGTACACAATTTGGCATTTGCTTGAGGAATAGAAAACACCATGAATCATTAATGGTCAAAATGCAATAGGCAATTTTGCACCAAACACAATTAGTATGTGTCTTGAGAACAAAGCCTACCCTATTGGTAAACCAAGAAAATGTTCACAGTCTCAGGGACAGTAGAAACTCAACACACTAAGAGCCCAGAAGAGAGATGGCTGCTCCAAAGGGATCTGGGAAATGCTTATAGAAGAAAGAAAAACATATACTATCATTGCAAAATGTATAGTCATTGAGAAAATGAAAAAGAAGGTTCCTGTGAAGTTCAAGAGATTTGTACTTTTTTTTTTTTTTTTTCAGTGAAAAGAGGCTTAGAGACCCAAACAGCTCAGTAATGCTTCTGCTGTTGATTACTGCATCTAAGACAGGGTAAGTAGGAATAGTCCTGGGCTGTGACCTAGGGGATCTGAATTCCAGCTTTAGTTCCTATCCCTAGTTTTGTGTTCATCTCTTTAAAGAATACTGTTATTTTTTTCTTCCACCATTTATTTTCATCACTACGTGGAAATTATTTTGCTACATTTATCAAAATGGTGAATCAAACACTTAGAATTTTCTGTAGAATAACTGAGTATTAGAACTAGAGGAGGTCTAATAAATCTATGAGTCAAGGACCTAGTTCCCATGGGTGTTTAATAGAAAATGGATGACGCAACCTGGGTTTATTTTATAGTGGGGACTTAAATTATATTACTTCCCTGCCTACGTATACACATGGAAGAGTGTCCTTTATTTCCAGAAAGACATATGTTCTCTCTCACTTTTCTTGAAACATATGGTCACTCAGTCCTTCTTTGGTTTACTTTCTTTGAATAGAGTGCTGGGACAAGAGCCAAAACACTTTCCACTTAACAGTATCATAAGAGAAACAAAAGAAAGAAGGCTGTATTAAATGATCACTGGCATGCATCCTTAGGGTCCAAAGACAATAGAGGCATGGGACTATGATAAACAGAACATAGGAAAACTAAAAGGGGGCAACCTCTTCTAAACTCAGCAAGTTGTTGCATAGAATTGTAAATCTCTTAAGATAAAGCTATAACTCCAAAAATTAATGTGAAAATGCCAGATTTTTAAATGTTGGCTATTAATTTTAATTTTTAAAGACAATAGCTACTACTGTGCAAACTGGATCCCATCCAAGGCCAATGCTATTCAGACTGGATCCTATCCAAGGGCAACTAGCTAGCAATTTGATTTTGTTTACAGATCATGTTCCCATTTCTGAAATTTAAATGTGCTAAATCTAGTTAACTATAAAACCTAGAACAGAGCTTTCTTTTCCAAACCCTCAGATTAGGGAAACATATACAAGAAATTCTCCCACAAAAGAGACAATGTAAAATGTGTTCCCCATGAAGTCTAAATCTTGCTATATGACTTGTTCTATTTCTTTTTTTCTGAGTGATAATCTGGTTGATCATGGAGCAAAGCTTTTATTCCATTTTTGAACTTTAATGCTGGTTAAAAAATAATAATTCATCTTTAAGGCATGGATTATGGTGGTGAATATTTAAAGTCTCATAAATCCACCATGAGAGAGATTCCGAAGTCAATGAAAATGGATAGCAAAACTGAAATATTTACAATTTCCCTTTGGAAAAATGATCAAGGAGGACAGTTCTCTCCCCAATCCTTCTTTCCCTTTTGCCTTAGTTCAGAATTCCTCATTTTTCTAAATAGAAGCAATTATGGATATTTATAAGGGGGCTGTCAGTCTTCTTAAAATTCTCCCCAATCTAAGGATTTTTCATGATGAAGCATACTAGGTGAGAGGTCTCACATACGGTCCATAGGATGATCGGTCGATCATCATTGACTGTTTCCCCTCACGTTTCTCATCTAGCTCAGAGGACACATTAACTTTTCTGCTTCTTTCCAACATACTAATCAGTAAATGATTCATAGCTTGCTTTCATTCAGGTCTTGGCTTAAATTTTTTTAAATATATATACATACACAAATAATGCACATTTATATAAATATAATAATTAATATTATATATAGCTATTTTTCTAATATATAGACCATGTCAGTGTGTCTATTTAATATGCTCGGCTTTTATTAAACCAGTAAATATTTCTCAAGTACCATTGTGTGTTTTGGTGGGTGTGGGGAACACATAAGCACGGAATATTTCTTATTTAAACATGGCACCATACAAACTTATAATCTCTCTGGGAACTGAAATAATTAGAAAATACAACAGAAGAGAATGTAATTATATAAGGAGACTTTTGAGGCATTTATGTAACTTCTATAAACCATCTTTTTAGAAGAGCTGTCCCACCACACCCCACGACTACTCTATCTACCAAAAGGGAGGAACAGAGGCAGCCATGTATATGGGCCGTGAGTGGATAACTGGCCCAAGATGAGCCAGTTAAATTTCTCTCCTTGAAATTTGGAAGTGTGCTTGCTTCAACAGTGGTGATATATACTTCGGAGTCATAGAGCATTATCCTTCAGCATGGGCGTGAAGAAGAGAGGAGAATAAAGCAGATGAGAAAACAGAAGTGGAGTGCTTTCAGAATTGTTTCTGAAATCTTTTCCATTCTGGTTTCAGTTTTTTGCCAAGCCTCTCAGAATTCCTTGTCCTTGGTCTTTGTGAGACACTTTATCTTAAACACATAAACACAAATACATACCTCTTTATTTGCTTAAACTTCTTTGAAATCAGTTCTTTGCTTGCCAACAAAAAGAAGTGAGGCAGGAATGACACGATCCACTTTATTTTTCAGACCATGAAGACTATAGAATGTGGTTGTAGGTGTTCATAAATAAACACTGGATTTGAGAGTCTTCAGGACCTAGGCCTTCAAAAAAAATATGAGTGTGTTAAAAAGAAGTGAAAATAAGCCAGGAAAGAAAATGGCATCAACCCAACATTTGTATAGTGATTTGTGGCTTACAAAAGGACTAATTCTATCCTCAATGGCTCAAAATAATTATTCCCATTCTATGGAGCAGATAACTGTGGCCCAAGGATGTTAAGAGACTCTCCTTGCATCGTAGCTGCCTCTTTGCAGGGTCCAGCACAAAGAGAAAAGTCAACATACAGTAAGCAAACGTGTAGCTTAATGGAGAATCATGGACTTTATATTTCTTTGCAGGGGATTAGATGATCATGCTGAAGGATTTATTAGCTGGAGTCAGGTGGATGCAAGCAATGTACAAAATGGCAAAGGAAGATTTGTTTTAATCCTGTAATACAGATCTATTTGTAAACTAATCAAATAACCAAGTAGTTGAAGTGGCAAATATAGAGAATTGTGTTTTCAATTATTTGATGCAAGATCTTAGGTGCAGAAATCAAGTTTTATACTTATTTTCTTATTTTATATAAACAAAGAAAATGTATTATTACAAGGCAGCATAGTTTAAGTGCTAAACAATGAAGCTGAAGAAAACAGTTAAAAAAAAAAAAGAGATACCTTACTTCAGACAAAGATAGATCTTTCAGTACACACAACTATAAGGATAAATTTGTTTCTGCCCAGAAAACGTTTTCGAAACGGCATAAGCTTGCCCATTTCACATGATTAGCTCTCTCCTTATGACCATCTGTAATGCAGACTTAGCGAGCAAGTGTTTGCACCCGTGCTGGGAACCCAAATGTTCACTTACTCACCTTGTTTTCTATAAGGAATAAATAAACATCTGTGTGCATGACAGAATGCAGGGCCTTTTCTGGCTATGTGGCTTTGGCTCTGGGCACCTACATGAGCTTTGTGGGAGCTTATTTTTTGATGCCTGGACTCCCATGTGCTTCAACCAGACATTTACCCATTTATTTGAAACAAAAGAGAAGAATATAGAATGTGTCTGGTTTATGCAGAGCATAAAGTGGGTACTTAAGTATTCAGTGAGAAAGAGTTTAATTCAAAAAGAGAAGGAAAAACAGAAGAGAGGAGAAAAGACAAAAATAAAAACAAAAACACAAAAGACACAAGAAGGAATCAGTGAGGAAATATTATGAGATTTATATTGTCTTGCAAATAGTAAACATAAACTGAGATCCCAGGAGTTTAGTGATTATTACTCTCAAAATAAAATAACAAAAAACCTAACTCCTTACTAGAAACTCAGTTTCTCTCTCTCTCTCTCTCTCTCTGTGTGTGTGTGTGTGTGTGTGCATGTGTGTGTGTGTGTGTGTTTGAAACAAGGCTAAGGCCATGGAGCTGCAGAGGCTTTGATTGTGGGAGATACATGGTAACATTAAGTAATAATGCTCAAAGATCTCATCATCCTGGCTAGATGTGGCTGAGAAATGAAATAAGGCCGAGAATGATAGAGAATCCAGAGTGAGGAAATCTCTGCTTACTGGACAAAGATAAGATTCCTGGACATGGTAGAGTCTGAATTGGAAACATTTTTCTATGAGGATATTTTTCTAAAACCAAACTCTACATATTTGAAATTAAGAGATTAATGAACATTAGAATACAAAATTAAATGAGATTAAAGGAAAGTATGAAATTAAGGGTCACACAGGACATATGATACAGTCTTACTACGAAACATCTCTCAGTCAAAATTATTTTGTTTTCTATAGGCTTGTGGTGCCTTGCACTTATGCCACAAATAGCACAGTCTGTAGTATATTTAGACAGAAAAGAAACTGATATTTGTTGAAAGACCATGGTATGCCATGTACATTCCTATATTGTCTTTTTTAAGATACTCATAAAACAGGATATCTGGAATATTAGGCTTATTATTCCTGCTTTACAGAGAAGGCAATTGAGGTACAAGAAGTTAAGTAACTTTTTAATTAGTAAGTTATGGTGCCAAGATTTGAATTCACATTCATCCATTTACATTTCTCTGCATGGTTCTGCCTATGCATAAACATCTGGAAGGAGGCATTAGTATCTTTCTCGACTTAAATGACCTACTCTACTGAGTAAATGCTCACTAAGTCTGATTAAATTGACCATGGTCAACACATAGCAATTAGGTGTTTCATTTTATAAGGTGAAGATGCAAATAATAATCTTTAGAAGCTTTATTCGAATTGTAATACAGCGATGAACTTCAGACTATCCTCAGCTCATTTTATGGGCAGTCCCTAAAAGTTCACAAGAGAAATAATTATTCAGAACTTCTTAATCTTTATGTCAAGAATAGACTTGCCTTACAGATAGTAGAATGGGCAGCCTTGCCTCTTTCTTAGTCACTTTGATGAGTTCTGAAATGTCTACCTGTCTCAAATTCTATCCGTTCCTATTTGGCCCTAACACCAATAGCATGCTTAAAATTTCTACCAGTGGAGCTAATTTCTTGTGTAAAATTATAGTCATTCAAAGACTTCAGTTAAATCACTCATCTGCATTAGGGATAAATAAGACATAAGCCTCCATTTTATAGTAACACACACACATCAAAAAATTCATTTACCCTAGAGAAGATCAAGGGAATTCTACATGCAGATTTGGAAGGGAGATGAGTTAAAGGGTTAGACACCAAAGGGTTAGGTAACCTCATAATCTTGCCCAAGGGTGGTTCTGAATCAGAAGCACATTTACCATGTGTAAATGATGTAACTAAGTAGAATGTAAATCAATGTGACTTTAATATAAATGGTGTTCTTTGCCTCCTATGTAATGCTGTCAAGAGTGCTAGACATGGCAACTCTCCAGGGCCTGCAGAACTCTCCAGAAGACATGCAGGGTTTCTAAGTTATCTTTGGCATGGGAGTCCATGGGGAAATAAAGCTTTTGGTGGTAAATAAGGACAGAGCCCCTGAATGTTTCAGTGTTCAGCAAGTCTTAGTGACTGATGTTCCAGCAAAAGTCCTAAGCAAAACGAACAAAACAACAACAACAACAAAAAACATCGTGGAAGTTGTGGGAGAGAATAAAGGAAGAGATAGGAGGTCCCTGGACTTTAAGAATGACACAATCTAATTATGGAGAGGGTGTGTATGACAGAGAGAGAGAGAGAGAGAGAGGAAAAGAGGAAGAGAGAATAATATGAATGAATGAATGAATGAATGGATGAATGAAAAATATTGGGACATTGTTTTAAGGTTACAAAGTTCTTTTACGGTTTTTCAACAAATTTTCATAAAGACTGTAAGAGAGAAATATTATTAAAGCAGGAAACCAGGCCCATAGAAAGTAAATTTCCCCAAGAGAAACTAGAAAGGAATAGCATGAAATAAACTTTCCCCTTTTAGGTTCCCCGTCTCATGTCTTCAGGTAGATTATGCTCTCTTCTGCAAAGAATACAGAATACAGGACATTCTACAATTTAGGTGCTACATTATGTCACATGGGATATAGAAAAGTACTGGAGCAGTCAAGGCTGGCTTCCTAGAAAAAGTTGGGTTTGAGGTAACCTATGCAGAAAAGTTGGGGAGGGGAAGTGGTTGAGAGTGGGGTTTTGAGATCTGACTTCCTGAGTTTGAACTTCGTTACTGCCACTTTTCAGTGGCAGTGATGTGATCTTGGCAAGTTAAGTCACTTGTAACATTTTACTACCTCAGGTGTCTCACCTGCAAAATGTGGATGACTCTTGCGAGCATAAATGGATTAAGATTTGTAAAGTGTTTTGAACGGTCCCTGCAAATTGCAAACTCTCAGGACTCTAAAGGGTGCATCAACTCTAGGAGGGAGGTGTTTGTTTATCCAGCCACCCAATCTTTTAGAATTGATTGAAAATCTCCATGAAGGCGGAAAGGCACTGTCCATGATACTTCAATGAATGACTCAATCTCTCAATCTAGGCTTTGCATGCAAATCACAGAGCAATGCAGAGCTATGTTGTCACCACCTGAATTCACTAAGATCAATCTTAGCATCACTAAAAGTGAGACGGACACTACGTGCTGCCTGGTGGGATGCAATCTGAACGGCACCACCTGTGAAACATTCTTACCAAAATTACATGACCTGAATCTAATTTACAGTCTACAGTCCATGTAGAAACCACAAGAGATGGGGGACAAGTAAATGATACACAAGTAAATAATTAGTCAAGTTAAGAATGGGGAACTTTCTACAAGACAACTAACCCAGTTTATACAACAAATAACAAATATGAAAAAAGAGAAGTGAGGGTGTGCTTTATATGAAAAGTGGCTGAAAAAGACTTAGAACAACCAAAGGTAATGATGGACCTTCTCCTTACACATCAATTAAATACATCACTTGTAAAAGACGTTTTATAGACAATCATGGACAACCATAGATATTAGATAATTTTAAAAAATACTGTTATTGCTATTAGATTTGAAAACGGCCTTGTAGTTACGTAATAATACCTTTCTTTTTGAAAAAACAAAGCTTTGAATGAAGGATGTTTGTTTTCTTTTTTACTTTTTACTCAAGAAATTAATTTGACAAAAGTGAAACTGAATGATACAGGATTTCAGAGGATTTTGAAGTAGTTGGGGGCTATTTTAGAATTAAGCTTTCCCTGTCCTTTCCTCAAGATCCCAGCAAATGCCCACTAAGTATCCTGGGCCTTTATAGGAGCCAGCATCTAATCTGTGACCTCATTTTATTTCAGAATCTTAAATGCTTTACCTGTACAGACAAGCTTATCTCAATGTAGGAGCCAGAAGAAAGATAAAGAAAAGTGAGAGAAAGACCAGTAGGTAACAGGAGGAATAGAAGAATGAGTGGAGAAGTGGGGAGACAAAAAATAAATCAAGATGAATAGCATAAATGAATGTGGACAAAGATTGAAGGAAAGAGAAATATAAGAAGACAAGATGAGGAGAAATTGAGGTTAAAATAAAGGTGAGGGCACAGAATCTGAGAGCTTCAGAATACTTCAGATTACAACGTTCTAACATTTACTCTTTGCTAGGGAAAGTAAGCAGAGTTTATCAAGAAGGGGCAAATAATATACAGAGGACCATAAAAGCAGATTATGGACAAGTGGCATGCACCACTATAGCTATTGTATTTATTTAACACTCATAACAATACTATGAATATACTGTCAAGTGCATATTATTATTTTCTGTTATTTAATTTTTAGTTAATTAAAACAGTTTATGTTGATGTAAAAGTCACACATGCACAAGGTAGAAAACGCAAACACAACAAAAAGGTTTTCTTTGAAAAGCATGCTGCTCTCCCATCCTATCCCCATCCTGTAGTCTCCAGTTTCACCATCCAGAGGTCACTGCTATTGCCAATTTCTTGCCATCAATATGCATGATTTTTTTTACAGAAAAGGTAGTATGGCATACAAATTGTTCCAAATTTTGCCTTAAAACAACACCACCAAGAATAACCCATAAACATGTACAACTAGTATATATCTATAATAAATTAAAAATTTAAACACATCCATACCATTTGACCCCTCAATTCCTCCTCTAGGTTTCTATTCCTAAGTAATATTCTCAGAAAATAAATACAAATACACATAAACATTACTGAATTTTTTATAGTCCATCACTGAAAATAATCTAAATGTCTTTCAATAGGACACTGGATCAATCAACTATGTTACATCCATCCAATGGAATGCTTCATAACTGTTAGAATAAGGCAGGTTATTCTTTCTAACAGAAAGAATAAAACAGATCAGAAATGTTTTATTCCTGCAATCAGAAAACTAAAGCATAGGGTGTTTAAATAACTTGCCTAAGGTCGTACAACTAGTTAGTGGAGGTTTAGGATTCAGACCCGTGTAGTCTGCCTCCAGAAGCTGCACTCTGATCTATTGCACCACCACTGCCATAGGGTCTCTAGGACAAAGTACTAGCCTATAATGAGACTACGTAATATACTGTGATTTAAATGTTGCATGTTTACATTTGCATTTATAACTAGACTTCTCACTATCCTTGCTTTCATGAGCAATCAAATTATATGCTATTTCAACCTACCTAGGACAAGGCAGAATGCGGGTATATAATGTGATCATAATGGATAACCCAAGCCCTGTTCCTTCAGCAGTCCAAGAGGAGACACAACTACCACATGCATAGAACTGTGGAATGCTACTGCTAAAATGGATTCAGATAATACTTAGTCTAACATACTATTTTGTCAAATGAGGAAACTAAGTATGAGGTACTAAAGTGATTTACTCAAGTCTGTATGGCAAGTAATCACACAAACTGGATGATAGTCCATATTTTCTGACTTTGAATGCAAAGACTTTTCCCCACAGAGCAGAGTTGGGTATTGTGTTAGTCTCTTTTCACACTGCTATAAAGAACAATCTGAGACTGGATAATTTACAAAGGAAAGAGGTTTAACTTACTCACAGTTCCACATGGCTGGGGAGGTCTCAGGAAACTTACAGTCATGGCAGAAGGTGAAGTAGAAGCAAGGCACGTCTTACATGGAGGCAGGAGAAAGAAAGTGTAGGGCAAACCACCTCTTTTAAACCATCAGATCTCATGAGGACTCACTCACTATCATAGAACAGCATGGAGGAAACTGTTCCCATGATTCAATAGCTTCTCCCCAGGTCCCTCCCTCAACACATGGGGATTATAATTTGAGATGAATTTTGGGTGGGGAAACAACTCCAAACCATCTCAGGTATCTTAGCTATATCCTAAGCTTTACTCTTAACAAGCACCATACAATCCAGTCATTCCACTTCTGGGTATGTAACCAAAAGAATTGAAAGAAGGGCCTTGAGGAAATATTTGTACACCCATGTTCATAGCAGCATTATTCACAATAGCCAAAAGGCAGAATCAACCCATGTATCCATCGATGGATAAATGAATAAACAAAGTGTTTTATGTCCATACAATGAAATATCGCCAAGCCTTAAAAAGCAGAGAAACTCTGACACAAGTTACAACCTGAATGAACCTTGAGGACAGTAAGCTAAGTAAAAGAAGCCCATCATAAAAGGGAAAATATTGTGATTCCATGAGGTACCTAGAATAGTCAAATTTCTAGAGACAGAAAGTGGAATAGTGGTTGCCAGGGATGTTGGGAAATGTACATGGGGAGTGCTTGTTTAATGGGTATAGCATTTGTTTTAAAGATGGAAAGAGTTCTGTGGATGGATGGTTGTGATGGTAACACAGCATTGTGAATATACTTAATGCCAATGGACAGTACATTTAAAAATGGCTAAAGTGGCAAATTTTATGTTATGTATATTTTGCCACAATCAAAAAATAGATAAATAAATACAGCCTAGGAACAACAATAAAAAAGAAATAAAGGCACTTTGGTACATTTCAGAAGTCAAGGCAGATTCAACCACAAGAATTTCAGCTTTGTCCTCATATCTTACCTTGATTGCATTCATTTGTATTACAGAAACAAATATTCTGTGTTGACAGAACTATAAAACATAATTCAATATCTGTGCACTGCATCCACCATTGGTCATTTCTATTATGAAAGGTACAATATTACTTTTAAAAATATCTACAGGCCTTTGCAAGCATTGTTTCTTCTAGCCAGAAATCACCTCCTCCTCTTCTGAAGTGTGCCCCTGGGCATATGAAGGGCACACACAAGCATACACACAATACCATAGTGCCTCCTTTCAAAGCTCCTATTTATCCCTCAAAACCCTGTCAGAATCTTCCAAATATTTTCGGGGAAGCCAGAAACCTTTGTGGTTACTCACCTCAGATAAAGACAATCTCAACTTTCCCTGTGTCTATTAATATTGCTCTTATCTCAGTATATTTTCATTTATTTATTGGGATGCTTGCTTCAATAATTATGCTGTGAACTTTTTCAGACTAGGTACCCTCTTTCATCTATGTATTTCTAACATTTAGAACATTATACCTTATAGAAAATTCCTTAGCAAATTAATTAAGTGAATAATTGGAAGAAAAATTTCTGAGGCTGTGTATTGCATGTCTCTTTCATGTCTGGCTCTCACACCCCTTAAAAGGCTTTTGCCCCCTGAATCAACCCATCAGTGTCAGTTAAAATTGTCTGTGACATCTAATAAACCAAATGTCTTGTTCTGTGTTCACACAGTGCTGCTTTCAAATATGTAAAAATGTCACGAAAGACAGCCTGCCCTTCTGGAAGAGGATGATTAAATGCATAATTAAAAATTGATGCAATTTTCTCTGATGCAACATTATTTTGCTGTTTATCTTCCTGTAACATATAAATGGAGATGAACACAGAAAATGAAATGGGTTCCCAGTTCTTGGCACCCTCTTCCCTCTTCTCCGCTCTGGAGGGAGCAGAAACCTTGGTATCATTCTCCCCATGTTTGGAAAGAACCATGCAGTTACTGACTTGCAGAATCTCTCCTCAAATAAAACCATTATTCTGTACATATTTCATGGGGTATGAGGTTTCTAGACATGTATTGTGCTATTTGCAAGCCATACAGAGATGGACAAGCTTCATCTCTGTTCTTTATTCCGATGCCTCTAATTTTTGGCCACATGTGTGTTTTTATACCTCGAAATTTGTAAATCAAATGTAGAGAAACCTAATCTTATAAAATAGAGTAAAGGAAGAATTGTTTAGACATAAATTTTGTTTTTGTTTTGCTAAGTGACACTCCTTCTGCAAGCACCCATGATTTCTTCTTCAATTTCAGGCTTTTACCTGTCAATTTCTCTTAAAGGAGATAATATATAATTTTTGCTCTTGGAAAACTATAAGCTGGGTAATAGGGAGGCAGAGGTATTGAAAACAAGAATTATAACAAAATAAATTATTATATAAGGAAAACTAATATTGGTATTAATTAGTAAAGATTTGATCCTTATCCATAGTCTTCTGCCAGTGAGTGGTTTATTCATTGTCATGATGGGGCTTCTTTCTTTTCCTCCCTTCCTCCCTTCCTCCTTCCCTCCCTTCCTCCCCTCCCTCCCTCCCCTTCTCCTCCCTACCTTCCTCCCTCCCTCCCTCCCTTCCTTCCTTCCTTAAGATACAAGCTATCGACTAATTAATCTTGTGCTGCTTTTAAAAGAAATTAAATTAAGTACACAAAATGATAGAAAATAAAGTAGAAGTTACATCTTAAGATTAACTTCTAACTCCAAAACTTGTGACATTTTGTATGGCCACAGGAAATGCATATAATGCCTTCAAGCCTTACTTTCCTCCTCTGTCAACTATATTAATAATACCTGTGTTGCACACATTTTGAGTTTTGGTGAGAATTTTAGTCTGTGAGAGACAGATCCAAAGAAGCTATGATAGAATGGCTGTGATTAGAGAAAGGGATTCCTCTTGTGTAGGCTGGGGCCTCAAGACCTGCTTCATGGGGAGGCCAGCAGGGGAATTAGGCTTTCTTGGTGGGTTAAGTTTAACAGAAGGTGAGGAGGAGATGGAGCATATTTTACAGGCCAGGAGAGTAACTTAGAATACAACTGAAAATAGACAACCTGTGAGTATGTTTGGGAAAGATTGAGTTTTTAAAAATTAAGAAAGCAATACTATATCTATTTGCATTTAAGTTTTTCTTCTCACGCAGTAAAAAGAACAAGAAATAACTCACCATAGCTGAAATGAAAGACTGTTGGGCAGCCCTGTTATCGGTTCAACATATAAGGGCTAGGAGGCAGGAGGCTGGAGGGTGGAATAAATGCAATTAAACTGTCAATAGAGCTCTGCTTACATTTGGCCTTTTAATACATCCTTCCCTGTGCCGCCTCTCTCCGCAGCATTGATTGGGAATTGTTAACCTTTATCTATCTCTTGTTTACGTTTCTCTATTAGGGGCAAACATCAATACCAAGCTTTTAGAAAGGACAGAGGCAACCAACAAAGAGACATTGGGAAAAGGTCAAAAATTTCCGAGTTGAGGTGTGCTGCTGTCGGCTAGGCCTGGGGAAACACTCTGGCTGAGACAGCAAGGTCAAACCTCAGAGGCTGGCATCCCTGGCTCCTGACTTTGGGGAAGAAGAAATATAGGCAGTAATTAGCAGCACCTCTTCTGTCAGGGAAGCCAGAAGCAACACCCAGCCTAAAGGAGAGGGAAGCGAAGAGGCTGCCTTGGGGTATATGTGTGGGTGTGAAGGCAGGGAGAGGCACAAAACAGATCACCAGATGGGCAATCTGCGCTGGGAGGAAGAACGGAACAGTGACTCCCACTGTCTGCCATGTTACCTGGGATGTGCTTTCTCCTCACCCCGCTCTGCTCTGCAAGGCCAGAGTACAAGTTTTCATTTCAGATGGGAGGAAGCTGAAGCCATGAGAGGTTAAGCCACTTGCGCAAGGCCCCACAGTGGCAAAGCTACTTTTGGGTTCCTTAGTTTTGCGCGTCCATATCTGCATCTGAGAAACAGAAGAAGTGCCTTTCCTTTGCAAAATCTGATATGTGCCATGAACCCCCAGATGTCGTAAGGATTTGGTAGAATTTGTAGTAAGAAATTTTTTTCTATTGTATATTACAAAAATAAAATGTGTATTTTAAGTACTAAATTATAATATTGTAATAATTATTATATTGAATGTGCTGCCTCCCTTCCCTCCTCCCATCACTCCTGTATTCGGGTTCACTATTCTGTAGTCCTGTTATACAAAACAGTTGTGTCCTGGCCATATCTTAGCTGCGAGGTGCAGTTAACCTCCCCAGGTTTCAGTTTCTGATTACTAATACTAATACTGCTCTAATACTAGTATTTAGAACGTCATTCTCTTAGATTTTAGTGAATCATGGACTCATTCCCATTTCTATCTCACTTTAGACCCCACAGCCTTAATTATTTTGCTAAAGCACCTGAAAGTTTGGGCTATAATATTTGTGCTGCCTTCTTGAAAGGATGCTTTCCAGCATAAGATGCAAAAATAAATAAGCATTGGGAGATCAGGTTTGTAATGGTGGCCAACTTTTTTCTTCTCCACTGAGACCAGAAAAGAAGAAACAGGTCTCGCAACAACTAAAGGACTATGGACAGACCCATGTATGACTCTGCTGCCTGAGCATTGCCTGGCACAAAGTAGGAACAAAACTTGTGACAGTTCTTTAAAGGAGATGGAAAGCATCTTAGAGACCATGTAGCACCTTGTACCCACCCCATGACCCTCATGTTGAAGGTGGAGAGCCTGAAGCCCAGAGCCACGACCTGGAATGCCAAAGTCAGCTAGTTGAATACTGACAGAGGAGGGAAGGTTCTGATGCCTCTGTTCATGACTCTTGCTAATGCACTACTTCTTTCAAATGGAGGATATAATATGTTTTGTGTGGCATTATACTTTAAAACTAAAACATAACCTACCAAACAAAAGAAATACAAAAGACACAGAAAGCCCACCCGATTGTAAGCTGTGATAACGGTTCTTGTCCTGGGTTCATCAGCTGGTTTGGTATAAGAAAGCCACTCTGATCCTCATTTTCCTTATTTATGTAATGGAAGTATGACTTTCCCCTCCCTGACACATTATTTTGTTTTTAAATAATCGAATGTAATGAAAACATGTTTTAAAAAGAAAATGCTGTATGCAAATTTTAAAGGCATTAACACAGCGCTGCTCTGTCCCTGATAGAGGGATGACCTTAGACAAATCACTTTACTGGCTGCCACACTAGAAGATTTTAACATTCTCTTTTCATTCAACATGGTTGGAAGAATGTGCCTTTGTTACATCACCTTATGAAATGGTGCCTTTTCATGCTAAGCCTCTCCACAGCACTGGTCACACATGGCTAAGTCAGATGAGTCTCTCCAGGGGCTATTCTGCTAGGGCTAAGGCAGCTTCTTTACATACACACAGGTGTGAGAGAATACCACATTCAGCCTTTTCCAGGAAAGTCTGGATTTAATCAAATCCATCCCTGTGTCCCATAAGTCTTCTACTGTCAGAGCACAAGGCCTGATCTTGGGTCAGGTGACGTTCACGGTTGTAGTGACAGTAGTGCTTGTGTGCTGGCCCTAGTCAAGGGAGGACCAGGTGTTTGGCTGCAGGAATAAACCAGGAATAGCCTTCCCTCCAGCCCTCGCCTTATATAAGCAAAAATCCAAGTACACCTCATAATTGTATATTTCAAGTTGATGGGGGTGTGGTACAGCTTGATGACAGGTTTCTTCTTGATCAAAGGAGGAATAAAGGAGACTTCTTATGGGTATTCTTATTCACAATTAACTTTATACTTAAATGTCTTAGGGATAGATGGGTGAGGGGTGGTTGTGACTGCTGGATACCATAGAAAGGCCCAGCTTCTAAATGCTCCCTGAGCCCTGAAAAGCCATTTTTATATACCCATCCTCAGTTAAGGCACTGTCATTGATGAAAACACAAGTATCTCTAAATGTGTTCGTCATTAGGTATTTTGTGCTAATGTGGCAATGAGATTGCCTTTTTCCCCCTACCTAGACAGCTAGCTGTCATTAGCTTCATATTAAGAATAAGAAACATAGTAGATCTGATGACTATGAGAAAGGGCGAGAGAGAAGAACAGAAACAGAGCTCTGACTGAGAACTCTGGCACAGGCCTATCAATGGAGTGTCCTGGGGCAACATTAGAAGAAAAGATGTTAACATTTTTATTCAGATTATATTAAGGGCCAAAAACCCAACTGGTTCTTCTTCCATCTATCTGTCCATCCATGTACCCATCCATCTAATCTATCCATCTATCCATCCATCCATCCATCCATCCATCCACCCACCCATTCCATAGTTCTGAGTACTTATTAATTCCTATGCTGGTCTCTGAGAGTCTAATCTAGAAAGAGACAATTTCCCTTCCCTCAAGGAACTTAGACTCCTGGTTGAGATCATAAGTATGCAGATAACAATATAAAACCTGGAAATAGCCACCAACGGGGTACACGGTACATGAGGGTACATGAGGAGTATGTCTTGCCATGTAGCTGTGGGGAAGTCAGGGAAAGTCAAAATGCATTATTTTGCTTAATCTTCATATGAGTCCTGCCTGGTAATTTTTTTTTTTTTTTTTTTGAGATGGAGTTTCACTCTTGTTGCCCAGGCTGGAGTGCAATGGTGCAATCTGAGCTCACTGCAACCTCTGCCTCCTGGGTTCAAGCGATTCTCCTGCCTCAGCTTCCAGAGTAGCTGGGATTATATGTGCCCACCACCATGCCCAGCTAATTTTTGTATTTTTAGTACAGATGGGGTTTCACCATGTTGGTCAGGCTGATCTTGAACTCTTGACCTCAGGTGACCCACCCCCCTCGGCCTCCCCAAAGCGCTGGGATTACAAGCATGAGCCACCACACCCCACCTGCCTGGTAAATTTTTTACCTAATTTTTATAAAGGAGGAAGCCAAGGCCCAGAGAATGTAACATCTATAATTATAGCGGCAAAATCAACCAGCCACCATGCGTTGATCACTAAACCACTTCCTTGCACCTGTCAATGAAATATCTAAAGTCACAAAGCCAAAAAGGCAGAAAGCCTAGATTTGAATTCATGGTGTACCAGAATCTAAATATATACTTGATCCTCTCATCCTCTACTGTGAGGAGAAGCGTCAAAGGGAACAGGTATGTGTGTAACTCATGGTAGGGTGGGTGAGGGTGGAGGCTGAACCAGAATAGGGAGTATCCACCATTACTCTTTAGCTTTAATGACAGTTGTAATGGAAAATATGTACATGGAGGACTAACCATCAGGCAGCTTTTGGGTAGTGTCTTTTAAATATAGAGCACAGCAAGCCCACATTTTCAAAAATGTCACAGATTTCCCCAACCACCCTCATTCTGGCAAGAGGCTTGCTATTTTCCTTCATTTACAAAGTTGATTGACTGGCTGGGGCTGGTTCCCTGCTCCTGCATCTTCTCAGTTAAAGAGGCCATGGGAACTGTCATTTAAAAATCCTTGAAACAACGATTAGAAGGAGTTGCAATTTCTATCCTTTACACAGAAGACATTGACTCAATAAAGAATTAAATAATGTTCAGCTGTTCCACATACTACCCTGGACTAGGTACAAAAGGCTCTATATTAATAAGGTTTTGCTGAGTTTAAGAGATTTTCCCAGATATTTTAGGAATTGAATTTCTCTCCTGGCTATCAACAATCAAGTAGGAGGACAAAGAACACAGAATTGCTCTAAGAGGATTTGTGAGTCTTAAGAGAAGGAAACCTGACCTCACTCCTCTCAGGGCTCAGAGGAAGCCCCATCTTTGTAAATATCCCTGCCCTGATCGGTGTGAAGGAAGTGGGGTCATTAAGTCAATTCCTGCAGATCGTAGCTGTTGATTGCCATACTGGCATTTAGGTGGCTTACTGCCTGGTTTCAACTGTGCACTTGCTCTCCAAAGCCCGCAGTTGGCCAAGTGTGCGGTTTTATAAATAGCAAATAAATAAACACAAGAATTTAATCCAAGAGAATGAACAAGCAGAGTTCAAGCTTCAGTGCAGGTTGCAGGAAGTGATAGAAGCGGCTGCAGGTTTTCAGTGCTCTGACCCACCCTCATCATTACAGGCATACATAATGCTCAAGGCAGGGAAATGGGAGAAGCTCTGTTCCATCCTTTCCTCATGCCCCATTCTAACTTCTCCATGATTTTATCTTGCTCAGCATTATGAATATTGCAAACAGCAAAGAAACAAGAACATGAGGTTTGTTTTGGCGCTCCTTGAGCCTGAAAAAATCCCTTTATCTTGAGTGCATCTAATAATTGTTTTAAATCATAGGAAATAGATCTGAGGACAGGCGAATCAATTAAAGGTCAGGGTTGAGGTGTCTTCATGAAATTATGGGAGACAAGCTCCTGCTACCCCTGCTTGCCTAACATGGTTAGGTAGAATGTTACCCTCAGCCCATACGTTCATCAAAAGTAATGTGATGGACAACATGAAATACAATACAGAAGGGGTCAGTGTACAAATTCATGAAGCAAAGGGCAGAAAAGATATCATTCTGACTTTTATAGCATCCATCTCTCTGAATTCACAAAGTCATCATCTAATTAACAGAGGCAAGCTAGCTCATGAGGGGGAAAAATGCAATCACTAAGTCGCAGTCATTTTGTGAAGCCATTTAGAAGTAGAGTTGTGCCTGTTTGAGATGAAAGAAAGATACGAAGTTTGACAATTTGGTAAAAGAGAAAGGAACTGGCTGTTGAAATATAAGCAATGAATGAAGGCTTCCTGCCTCCTGTTTCTCCTGATCAAACAAAAACATTGTGCCATGGGGTTAATACTGGATTACTCCATGAATGCAGAATTAGAAAACAAAAAGCTTCGGGGCTAAGTTGATGTTTGCAAAAATCATGAATATAAACACAATCAGATTCATAATGCATTGACTATATATAGTGCTTTTATTTTGAGAAGCTACATAAAGTCACCCAGGATATCTCCTTAATCCTTACTTTTCTCTCTCTCTCTCTCTTTTTTTTTTAATAAGGTGAATAGCAGAAATGGGGCAAAGTATTGAAGATCAAGCCAGTGGAAGTGTCTAGGGAATCAACACTGTCCCCACTTTCGTAACAAAAATAACTTGATAGAATTTCAGAAAAGTGACCATTCTGAGTCTTGCAACTTTACCTATAACTGAGGAGACTCCTGTATTCATGCCTCAAAAAAAAAAAGGCATTTGTAGACTTCCTTCTGTCCCATCATATTTTCTTTGAATTATAGCAAAACAAATGGAATAAAAATATTGTTTTATAGACAATAAAATTCCAGCACTTTTTTAATAGATTATTACATATATGAAGCATTTCTACAATAACCAATTGAAAATATTCCACAAGCACCCTTTGCCTAATAGGGAAATAACAAATATACATTCACCTTTTAAAGCTTTGGGGCTTTCCTTCCACCACTCCCTAAAATAAATTTTGTAACAACAATTTAAATAATTTAAACTGGTATATCCTAAGAGTTAAGATAAAAGAAAATAGGATTATTTAGCCTGAGGAAAGGAAAGGCCAGGGGAAGCTTTACACTGTAAATAATATGTGGAGAAAGATCTTACAGCATTAATGGGAATCGGCAATCCTTCATCCTCACTGAGCAAGGGATGAGAAGATTCTCTAGCTGCTATATAAGGGATTCAAATGGCCATAAGCTTTGCCACTACAGTTATTAATGTTAAGATTCCCATTTCTCTCTATTGTCTCTGCCACTTCATAAGTCCAAGCACGCATCATCTCTCTCCTGGATTGCATTCACCTGCTAACGAGCCTCCAGTTAGCCCTTCCCCTTTTCCAATTTATTCTCTAAACAGCAGTTGGAGTTGCCTTTTGAAAAGTCAAATACAGTCATTTCATTTCTTTCTCAAAAGCCTTCAAGCATCTGATTGTTTTCAGTGTTTGAGCCAAAATGTTGACTTGTAAATGGCCTGCAAGATCCGACTATGCCAACACCCTCTCCACCCATACCTAGTCCCCTTCTTCACCTTTTTCTTAGTGCTCTAACCATATTGGCGTTCTTCCAGTTCCTCAAGCATGTTACCTGCCTTCCTTTTTCAAGTTCTTCATATCTGCTTTACTCTCTTGATATAATGCTCTTCCATCTACTTCTCAGCTAACCTGCTATGACTCATCCTTCATATTTCAGATAGATGTAATATACCCATTATATGCTCCCAGGACATTCTGCCTTTATTTTGCATGAAATTTGTCATACTTGGAATTACTCATTGAATACCTCTTGTTTCATTACATGGATGCTCCCTAAGGGCATATTTGCCTTATTTAGCTCTATGTTGCCTTAGAATCTGGTTAGTTCCCTGTCTTATGGTAAGATTCCAATAATTATTTATTGAATCAAGAGGTGATTCTAGTAGGAGTTCATTAAATATTTGTGGAATAAGTGAGTGGATTACAGTGGGATTGGCAGAGAATCCCAAAAAAAAATCAGTCAGTTGGATAGCCTACAAATATGTGAACTTGAGGTTGTTCCAGTCTGATTTGCAGAGCCATTTATTTCTATACAAAATTCTGTGTATGGGATTAGAATTAGACTGGTTAATGTACAGGATTAATAATCAGCAAGTGAATGTATAGTAAAACTAGATAATTTCAGATTTGCTTGTTCAAAATTTATGATGATCCCAAACTTTTCACTATTTGTAAAAGGAAGCTTTTCTGAAGGATGTGGTTAATTGAGCTTTTTAATATACCACTGGTGGGAGTATAGATTGGTACTACCTTCTTGCAAAGTAGGTTGGGAATATCAGCAGCCTTAAAGAAGTGGAAACTCATATTGCTATTTTGAGGAAACTTTTTTTTTTTTTTTGAGATGGAGTCTCGCTCTGTCACCCAGGCTAGAGTGCAGTGGCATGATCTCGGCTCACTGCAAGCTCTGCCTCCTGGGTTCACGCCATTCTCCTGCTTCAGCTTCCTCAGTAACTGGAACTATAGGCGCCCGCCACCACGCCCGGCTAGTTTTTTGTATTTTTAGTTGAGACGGGTTTCACCGTGTTAGCCAGGATGGTCTCGATCTCCTGACTTTGTGATCCATCCGCCTCGGCCTCCCAAAGTGCTGGGATTACAGGCATGAGCTACCGCGCCCGGCCCGTTGAGGAAACTTTTTAAGATAAATATTATAATCAGAAATGATAAAGATGAAGATTCACACATTAACATTTTAAATGCAGCCATTTTTGCAATGAGTAAAAATTCAAAATTACAGAAATGTCAAACAGTAGTAGGCTGAATAAATTATGCCACATCTACACTGTTAATGTCAATAAAATTATGTGTTTAAATAATTTTCAAAAATAGAGACAGCTTATGATACCAATATTAAGGGAAAATAAAGGCAACATTATCCATCAAAAAGAACTTTCATAGAAAATATTTGGAAGGAAATATATCAACATGCCTACATCTGTGTGTGGAGAGTTTTATGAATGGTTTTAACTTCCTTCCTTTAGATTTTTCATAACCTAATTTATCAACTCCCACACTAGTCATGGCCTAACAACAAAAACAAAAACAACAAAACTAAGAAAACTTTAAGTGTGGATTCTTTTGAGCAAATAAAAAACACAAATGACAATTTTGGAAAGCAAATGAAGGAAAAAGTGGGACACTTAACTTCCTGCTTTTAAAACTTCAAGTACATTTATTTATTGAGCAGCTCCCATTGGAGAACGTTATGACCACCCTGCCCTACATGTCTACACTGATGTCCCTCTGTGATGTGAGATAAATAAACTGAATGATGTCTATATCTGTTCCATCCAGCAATCCACACCTGTTATTGGCTCATTCAATAGGAAGGCACTCATGTGTAAGACATGCTCGTAATTTACATTCTAACCTGAAATAGTGCCTTGACTCCAAATAATAAATTCTCCATGGTGGATGCTAAAGTCTTTAGAGCAGTCCTCGCATGGTGAGGTGGCACAGATTTATGATACTCAGAGTTCTTTCTAGTGCTTCTCAAAGTCAGCAATTATTCATGTGCAACAATTCTCACCATTGCAAAGTGCACTTCCATGTCTGTTGTTTCTTCAGAGCAGTACATAGTAACTGCTATTAAGCCATTTTACAGCTAAGTTAAAAAGAGCTAATGTGACTTTACAATAGTCACAGAATAGGAAGAGGCACAGTAAGCTTCCAGCTCAGGGCTTTCAATTGCAAATCTTGCTCAGTTATCAAGATGAGAAGCATCTACTCTACCCATATTTAAAACTATGGCTGTATTTAAGGATTAAAAATATAAAGGCATTTGCTTTGGATCAACAGTCTGCTGTGCTCTGATTCCCACAAAGACCAGTGTATGGATGATAACACATGCCGTATGCCTGGCACTATTAGAAAACCCATGATATCAAGGTCAGGAGATTGAGACCATCCTGGCTAACACAGTGAAACCCCTTCTCTATTAAAAATACAAAAAATTAGCCGGGTGAGGTGGCAGCCACCTGTAGTCCCAGCTACTCTGGAGGCTAAGGTAGGAGAATGGCATGAACCCGGGAGGTGGAGCTTGCAGTGAGCTGAGATTGTGCCACTGCACTCCAGTCTGGGCAACAGAGTGAGACTCCGTCTCAAAAAAAAAAAAAAAAAAGAAAACCCGTGATAGGTTTTAACTCACCTCATTTTGCCCACGTCCACCTGACACATGATAAGTGCTCAAAACATGGGTATTGAACAACACTTTAGGTTTTAACACTACCTTTCATTTAAAAATGAGGAAACTGAGGCACAGATCAGATTAAGTTACTTTGTCAATGATGTACATCAAATATACATGATTAATTTGGGGTTCACACAGAAGCAGTCCAGTCTGAGCATCTATGCTTGTAAAATGTGTAGGATGAAGCAGTTTCACTAGATTTCCAGACAGGGCCACATGTCAGTATTGTTTGAAGAGCTTGTTCTTTCTATAAATATTGGGGTCTGCTACAGAGGTTCTGATTAAATGAGTCTGGAGTGGGGTGTGATCATCTGTATGTTAACCAACACCTTCAAGTGGTTGGGAAGCAGTCTGTAAGTCGAGTATTTGAAAACACAGTTTAAAAGTGTGGCTTGGGACTCAGTTGCAGATCTGAGCCCCAGCCACTTACTTTGTGATGGAGAAAATTGCATAAACTTTCTAACTTTAAGTTACTCATCTGCAAAATGGTGATATTAACAAAAGCCCTCACAGTGAAGGTATGAGGAGTCAATGAAAAACCAATTGCTTAGTACAGTGCCTTGTAAGTAGTAGTTACTCACTAAATAAATTGTAATAAAAACAGTTATCTTTATTAAAATTATTTTATGGATAATGACTATTAATACTTTATTAATTCAAACTAAAATTAGTACTAAAATGACTGTTAATTTATCATATTAACTAATTATCCTTATTATTGTTGTTTTTATCGTTATAAAAGCCAGTTGTGTTCTGCAAGTCTGCTGCTGAGCAGGATTTGTACAATAGTGAGCTGACCCAGCTTAGCTCTGGGAAAGCAGCCCCGAAAACTCAGGCTGTAGCAGAAATAACAGAGAAGGCTCTCACTTGTTTACTTAAGCCCATACAGCAGGCGGCCCACACAGCCTCAGCATTATCAATATGGATTTTGAAATCACCCATGGCTAATAGCCCAAATTAAGAGCCTCGGGGTGACTCCAGAGCAATTGAGAAAGAAAATCCATAACTTCACTATGGATGCCAGGGGCTGTTCAAGGAGAGAGGTCTATATTATTTAACAACTGTGAGTACTGTAAAAGCTGGTGCATTTGGGAGAGAGAGAGAGGCAGTTAAAATTAACCAAACACAAGAATCTCATAGGGCTCCCCAAGTTAGGAAGCAGAGTCAGCTGCCCCTGGAAAGGGTGGGCTGGAGACTGCCCTGCCTCACAGGGGCTTGGAGTCCGGTGCATGCTCCTACCCATCTAGTACCCCACTGCTTACAGCAGCCTCTAGGGCATGCCTGTCCTTCTGGCATTAGCTATCAACTTTAGGAACATTGAGGTTTAGGGTGTGCATAAAATCCCGTGGTCCTTTTGTTCTGCAGCAAAATCACTCAACTGCAGTGACCTCCTTTCTCAGAGTCCCTCCTGGATACTTTGCAAGGCAGGAGACTCAATGTAAAGATGATTCCACTAATAAAGAGGGCTGAGGATGTGAAAACAACAGTCATTATCCTGCAGCAGCCTCCCCCAGGTGCTTTGCACATAGGATGGCTGATTCCTAAGAACACTTACAATCTCTGGGGAGAAAATAACAAACGCTGAGGAAAAACTGTGTGCCCAGAGCGCACAGTAATATTAAATAGCATGCTTTGAAGCCAGGTGCCTTGAGTTTGAGACCTGATCGTCATTTCCTACCTAAATTTAGGTAAGTCACTTAACATTCCTCTATTTCCTATCTGTGATATGAGACTAAAGAGTCCTTAAAGTGTCTTCCATATATTGCATGCTATTCACATTTTATTCATATGTTCTTTCTCTATACACTTCCTCTTAGGTGATCTCATCCAGTAGTGTGGCTTGAAGTACCATCAATATGCTAAAGACTACACATTTTAATCTCCAGCCAGGACCACTGTCCTGAAACCCAGACTATGTGAAAACCTGTTGACTCACTGCCTTTTCAATATCTATTAGGCACCTAAAACCTAACATGCCCCAAAATGAATTCCTCTGAGGTAAATGCACCTGAGAGCAATTAACTTCAGCATACACTTAGAATGACCCTATGTGGCAGGTGCACCTGAATGTGTGTTCCTAGCTAGGGAATCTGGGAGTGGCCAACTTGGAGATTCATTCCTTATCTATCATAAGCATCTGAGCCCCATGTCTGTGCCATGGAACATGGGCCATAGAAGGGATGGAGGCCCTGAGTTTTGAGTTAAATGAAGGTTGCCAGGTGGAGGTTGTTAGTGTGAGGGTGTTAAGTGAAAGTGCTCTATAAACTGCGTGCTATTTGCAGGTGGTTGTGGTTTCCTGCTCAGCCTGTTGCCACTGGGCCGAGTGGTTATGTTACCCATCCCACCGCCACTGGACTGCATGTAAGATGCCTCTCTTGTCCAGCCCACCGCCACTGAACTCTCTGTCTTACATGTAAGTCCTAGTAAAACACTTTGCCTGTTTGCTGGCTCTGGGTCTCTTCTTCAGCTTCTTGAACCTGGTGCATTCCCTATTGTGGTTAATAGGGATTTGGCACCATAGCTCCTGGCATTCCATTTCCAAACCTACTGGTCTGATAACCATCCTGGTCACAGGTGATTGCTCAGGCCAAAAATCTTGGAGTCATCTTTGTTCTTGTACTTCTCATGACTAGTCTGTCAGCAAATCCTATTGGCTCCATCTTCAAAGTATATCTACAGCTGACCTCTTTTCAGCATGTCCAACGCCACCATTCTGGACCAAGCCAGCATCATTTCTTACATAGATCCTATCCCGCATTTCTTAACAGGATATCCCAAATTTGCCTTTCCTCCCTCCCAGCTCAGTTTGGTCTATTTCCAGCACAGCAGACAGAATGAGTCTATTAAAATGTAAGTCAAATCACATGACTCCTCTTCTCAAAACCTTTCATGGTTTCCCTTCTCACTCACAGTACAAGACAGTCCTTACTTTGAAAAGCCTACAAAGCCCTAGTTGATTTTCCTGTTGCCCCTGCCATCACCTCTCTGGCCACATTTCTCCTCTTGTCCCACCTGTTCACTCTGATCCAGCCACGTCGGCTGCCTTGCTGTTCCCTGCACCTGACAAGCAAGCTTCTGTCTCGGGGTCTTTGCATTGCTGCACTGCTTCCTTGAACTTTTTTTCCTCGTGAAGCTCACCCTTTTTACTATTTTCAGGGGTTTCTGCTCATGTATACCATGTTTTCCCCGACCCCTCTGTTACACTAGCAACTTGCCTTGCTCCTTTGCACTGACCTGCTTGTTTTTCTCCATTAGCTATGTTATGTATTTAATTATTATATCACCCTTCAACTAGGATATGAAATCCATAAGAGCATTAACCCATCTGTTTTGTTCTTTACTATATTCCCCAACACTTAGAACAGGGTCTGGTACCTAGAAGGAAGGTAATTTATATTTCTTAAATCAATGAATGTATGAATGAACGATTATCATCAGAACATGTGACTTGGTTCCCAAAATTTCCTCATGAGACAAAATTTAGATTTATAATTTCTTCTAATGCCCTCTTTTGAAGTCCTGACCCATAGATAGACAAGTAGATACATAGGTAGAGTTACAAATCTAAATTTCATATCAAAAGAAATAATTAAAAAAACATACACACATATATACATGCATCTATCTAAGCTATATATTTCCACTTAGATGCCTCAATAGCCCCTTATAACCAAAACTGTATCCTTTCTAGAAAGGGAGTTGTACACGGTGGTTCAGAGCCTGACTCTGAGCGCTTAAATAAGTTGCCTAATGTTACACATCCAGCCACACAAAATAGGTTCCATATCTGTAAAATGAGGTAGCAGTAGCATGCAGTGTAGACTACATAATTTGCAGAGCCTACTACAAAAGGAAATGCAAGGCCTCTTGTTCAAAAGAGTAGGATAAAACACTATTAAAGGTACTAAGATACAGAACTTTTTCAGTGCTTTTTTGGTTTTCATTTTTGCTATTTAACGTCATACTCCCTCAGGTAAGGAAGTACACAGGCAGACTCTCACAAGTGTGCAGGAGCCCCACCCTGCCACAGAAGGTAGCAGCAGGTCATCCAGCTGCCAGACCAAGGCACCATGCCCCAGCCTCATCAGGGAAATCAATTTCTAGTGCCAGGAATCCACTTCCCCACCCCATGGCTGACAGGTGATCCTCCAAGCTTTCAACCTCTGTGCCAGGATATGCTCAATACCTGGATTGAGAGGCTTGTCCCTGGCAAGTCACCCACCAAACACACTATCTATTGTGCTGCCAGCCCGGGGCAGGAGCGGCTGCCCCCATGTGCCTGACCTCCATCTTACACACTGCTGCAGAGGCCCCTGCTGGGAACAAAGGATGAATGTGGGATGCAGCCCTTTCCCAGCCCCAACACACAACACAGTTGGTTGCTGTAGGAGAGGGAGTAGTGGCGAAGCTGGCAGTGGTCATGAGGAAGTGATGGAGAGAGGGACTCCTGGTTGGGCCCCAGTACCAAGGAGCTGGGAGCAGGCAGCCAAGAACCCATCCGGAGAGGGTAGGGGAGGTGAAATGGGTGTGGGCTGAGGCCGCAAGCCCTCTAGCACTCACTCTTTTCCCATGCAGCTTGGCTTATGAAAGATAGTCAACGATAAAAATTATTAGGAATTTCAAGACAGAGACCACAGAGCCTTAGAGCCCAAGTCTGGGGCCCTCTGAGCACCAGCACTTTTCCACTGAGCTGTAGCATGCCCACCCATGAGTCCTGCCCTGAATAGGTCACACAGTGCAGAGGCCAAGGTTAAGTGAGTTAATATACTTACAGGGCATGGGCTGCTGCCTAACAGACTCTCAATTTGAGCTAGTTACTCAGATTACCTTCAAATTGGCCCTATACTTGCTCTTCTACCAGTTTTGGAGTCTCAAAAGAAGGCATTATTGTAAAATGTAAATCCAATCATGTTTTTCCTCTGCTTCGAATATTTAAGTTGCTTTACTTTTCACTAAAAATGAAGTTCCAACTCTTCACGTGATCTGTAAGTCTCAGTGGCAATCTTTCCCAGGTCCCCCCACCCCCACCCCCACCCTCACCCCATTCCCCTCTTGTCACTCATGCCCTCTAAGCATGGCCACTCTGAACATGGGCTTCTTCCCAATAGAGGTCCTTGGCCAGATTAAGGGAAAGGAGGAGCTCTGGGCAGAGGGACCAGCCTGTGCGAAGCCTGAGTCATTTTTAGGTTTGAAAATGTTACTGTTTCATAGAGGTTTATTTTGAGCTTTCTGACCAGTTAACTCCTATCCTGTGATGCACTCTCGTAATACTCTGTATTCTTTCTTTAGAGAACTTACAACAATTCTAAATATAATAAGCTATTTTCAGGTTATTTAATGTGTCTTTCTCTAACTTAACTATAAGCATCAAGCAGGCAGATTCCCTATCTGTCTTGTTCACTGTTAAATTCCTGTGCCTAGTTGAGGGCCTGACACATGGTAGAGTCTCAATAAGGATTTATTGAATTAACTACATTCAGTGCCTAATTTGCATTAGAATATATTTGTCCATAATTAGTTGAGGTTAAGTGTTTGGGAAAGATTACTGTTTAATACAGGCAAATCCTTCTTAAGTTTCAGAAGATGATTTGTCTTAGGTTTCTCTCTCTTCTTGCTTGTTTTCTGGACCAAATTGTACCTGTTTTGTGTTGAAAGCCATTGCTTCAGCCATCATTTCCCAATATCCTTTTCCTCTATTCTTGTGTTATCACTCTTCAGCAGAAAATATGTACATATTCCCACTTGCCCAACCCAGCATTTGTTTTTTATTTCTTTCCCTGTCAGTGTCCAGCCACTGAGTCTCCTTATTTATTCAGTCCACAGCATCTTTACATCACCATTCTCTGCGCTTTTCCTATAAACTGTCTCATATTATTTAAAGGTGTAAGGGGTTCAGTGATGCAGCTTGCAGAAGAATCTCTGCAGAGGAAAATAGTCTTTTAAGTAAAGAAAGATACTGGTTTGTTTAAATAACCTTGTCACATAAGCAATGCTGTGCTTACCTGTAAGTTTCAGTTGTTTGTATTACATAGTTGACAATCACAAAATGAGTGCATAGAACAGAGCCAGTGCACGTAGCCACTGAGTTTCGGGAGCATTTTGAGATGATCTCTAATTTATTTGTCATTGTCTACAGCCTAATAAGATCATGCTTCCTTTTCACCTTTCATTTTATCACTGTCTCTAATAAAGGAATACATTAATTTAATCCGTAAATACACATATGATGGTTTTATCCTGTGGCTATGAATAGTGCTTTAAAAGAATCAAAAATGATAAACCAGTGTAGTAATTTACCATAATTCCAAAAATGAAATATTACTTTGAATTAGTCATGGCAGTAATATGTGGATAGGGAACTTTCAGTAAAACCTAAGTGGAAGAGAACAAAGGCAGAGAGGAAACCCAATTTGAGGATGTGCAAGGTTTCTGGCCTCTAATCCAGACAGTTGGGAAGAATAAATGCAAGCTGGAGGGCTCGGGAAAAATCTGCCCTGGGAGAAGTTGCCCTTGTTTTTTTCTGGAAAGCCCGCCAAGTTTAGGAGACTTGCCACAGTATAATTAAAGTCTGCAGCTGATGTGAAAGCGAAGGAGCAAAATAAATTAGGGCAGCAGAAAAACTAATGAAAGTCTAGAATCTCATTTTAAACTTTTCTCTCTATTATGAAAGAAATATAACTTGTCAGATGTGTCCCTATTCACCATGACAAAGCCCTCAGGGAAGGAACATTCTGGACTGGGAGGAGAAAAGACCTGTAGTCAGGTCTCTTTTGACTGGACTGTTACTGCCTTTTTCAGTGAAAACTTTTGTTTGTTTTTAAACCAATTCATAAAAGAGGGCAGCACAGATGGAACAGCTTCCAGCTGAACTACGTGAAAGTTCACTGAAACTTTGAGACCATAGACTAGAAAGGAAAGAACAGACCTTGGCAATCAGAGTTGGCTTCACATTTAGGCTTTACCACCTGTATTAATCAGTCTCCAGGGAAACAGAACCAATAGGCTGTATCCAATTTGGACGCTGCTAAGTCCAAAATCCATAGAGCAAGCCAGAAGCCTGAAAATTCGGGTCAGAGTTGCCTGTGGTAGTTTTGAGTCTGAATTCCACAGGGCAGGGCAGGCAGGCTGGAATCTCAGGCAGGCTTTTTTATATTGCAGTCTACAGGCTGGATTTGTTCTTCAGAAAACTTCATTCTTTGTTCTTGAGGCCTTCAACTGATTGGATGAGGCCTACCCACATTTCGGAGGATAACCTGCTTTGCTCAAAGTCTACTAATTTAAATGTTAATCACAGGCCAGGCATGGTGGCTCACACCTTAATCCCAGCACTTTGGGAGGCCAAGGCAGTCAGATTACTTGAGGTCAGGAGTTCGAGACCAGCCTAACCAACATGGTGAAACCCTGTCTGTACTAAAAATACAAAAATTAGCCAGGTGTAGTGGTGGGTGCTTGTAATCCCAGCTACTCAGGAGGCTGAGGCAGGAGAATCACTTGAACCCGGGGGTGGAGGTTGCAAAATGAGCCAAGATCACAACACTGTACTCCAGCCTGGGCAGCAGAATGAGACTCCATTTCTAAATAAATAAATAAACATTAATCACAACTAAAACGAATACCTTCACAGCAATATCTAGTCTGGTGTTTGACCAAACAATTGGGCACCATCACCTAGCCAAGTTGACACATAAAATTATCTATTAAGAATGCTATAATAGGTAATATTTATGTAGCACTCTGTATTTGCCAGTCACAAAGAACTCATTTAATTCTCACAACAACTCCATGAAGTTGGTATTATTCTCATTTCATGGATGAGGAAACTAAGATACAGGAAAGTTAAGTAACTTCCCAAGATCACAGATAATAAGATGGAGATCTGGGATCTGAATCCACCTAGCCTAACTCCAGAGTTTGGGTTCTTACGTATCATGATATGACAAATTTAGGTAATTAACTTATCTGAGCCTTCATTCTTTTATGGGAAAACATATATAACAGCAAATAATGTATGTTGAGAGGAGGATTAAGTTAGAAAATGTATATAAGCATCCTAGCACACTACCTAATATAGAGCAGGAGCCGAATAAATTTAGCTCTCTTCCCTTCCCTTAAAATTGTTAGCATTTTATATCTTACATCTGGAAGCCCTTTCACTTTATAAAGCCTCATTAAAACTTTTAGCTGTTAATGATATTCAATATTATTATTTTTGTAATTATTTGTTTAATATTAATTTCTCCAGATTGTCTCTAAAATTCACTTGGGCTAGAACCTGTATTATTACATGCTATTCCTCAGCACTAAGCTTGGCATGTAGTAAGTTATTTAATTCATTAAATGAATCAGTGAATAGAGTTAGAAATTGTTGATTTTTATTCTCAGTTAGCAGGTGAGAAACTGAGGCACAGAATAATTAAATGACTTTCCTTAGGGGTATACAATTTATGGTCAAGTGTGGAGTAACGTATTTAGGCCTCCAGAGTTTCCCAATTTAATTTTTTTAATTCAAGAAAGCAGTGTCAGATATCAGCAGAGGCATATACAACCTTAAGGTTCTATTGGTCTCCTTGCCCAGCTGAAGTCTGAGAAACCTTAAATAAAATTCTAGTGTTGAGCAATACAAACCTCCGTGCTTGGGTTCTATGGATGGGTCTTGATCAGTTTCTGAGAGCTGTTGACCCCAAGAACCTTCATTTGGAGTGGGCTTTCTCAGATCAGGCAGATGAGTAGCTCTGGAGATCAGTAATTAAGGGGTCAGTGATTCACACAAAGCCATTCCACATTTAGACACACATTTAGACTTTCTTCAAAAGGAAAAGAAAAAAACCCACTTCTTTTTCCAACTTTTATTCCTCCTGCTTTCTCACTTTTCTGGAAACTGATGAGAAGTACTTCTGTAATTTAAGCCTAACGACAAAGTGCAAAGTTATTACCCACTTTTATTGAATTGTCTTCTGTTTTATAGACTAATTGAAGGAATGACACATTACCACAGAAATTTGTGTGCTCATCCCCAGCCAGCCCTTCCTCCTCCTGCCTTGGGTTTGCTGTCTTGGCTATAGAAGACTGATCTTGGACTCAAAAATACAGTACAAGGGACCACTTCTAGCCTGGACACTTACATGCTGAGTGACCTTGGACGAATGACCAAACCTCTCTGTCTCACATTCTCACATATAAAAAGTGGGCAATAATTTCTACCCTGACTCCTTCATAGAGAAATCAGATTTTAATGAGGTGATTTATGTGAGAGTCATTTGACTAAGACAAACATAGATAAAACAAGATAGCGTACCAACATAAACTGCCATTATTATTGCTACAGAATTTTTTAAAGGGAAATATATCTTGCTTGGTGTTGAGTTTCCTATACACATTAAATAAAAAGTCTAGATTTTAAGTACAAACAAATAGATAACTAACTCACAATCTTTCAGAAATTACAGTAGTCCCCATTTATCTGCAGCAGATACATTTCAAAATCCCCCAGTAAATGCCTGAAACTGCAGACAGTACCACACCCTCTATATGCTATGTTTTTTACTACACATATATACCTGTGATAAAGTCTAATTAATAAATTAGGCACAGTAAGAAATTAACAATAATAACTACTAATAAAATGGAACAACTATAACAATATGCCAGCACCACTATTCTTGTGCTTTGAGGCCATTATTAGGTAAAATAAGGGTTACTTGAACACAAGCACTGTGATCCTGTGACTGCCAATCTGATAACCAAGAGGGCTACTAAGCAACTAACGGGCAGTAGTTACAGCACGCATGTGCTGGACAAAGGGATGATTCACTTCTTGGGCAGGACAAAGAGGAATGGCTCAAAATATCCTCATGCTACTTAGAACAGCAGGCAATTTAAAACTTATGAGTTGTCTGTTTGGAATTTTCCTTTCAATATTTTCAACCTTGGTTGACCACGGGTAACTGAAGCTGTGTAAAGTAGAACCTCAGATAATGGATAACCAGGGACTACTGCACCTTCTTCTGGTCATTCTAACTTATCTTAGAACACTGTGATAATTAATACTGAGTGTCAACTTGATTGGATTGAAGGATGCAAAGCATGGTTCCTGGGTGTGTCTGTGATGGTACTGCCAAAGGAGATTAACATTTGGGTCAGTGGGCTGGGAAAGGCAGACCCACCCTTAATCTGGGTATGCACCATATAATCAGCTGCTAGCAAATATAAATCAGACAAAAACAAAACAAAATAAAACAAAACACACACACACACACACACAAAACGTGAAAAGGCTGTACTGGCTTCACCTCCCAGCCTACATCTTTCTCCCATGCTGGATGCTTCCTGCCCTTGAACATCAGACTTCAAGTTCTTCAGTTTTGGGACTTGGACTGGCTCTCTTGCTCCTCAGCTTGCAGGTGGCCTGTTGTGGGACCCTGTGATCATGTGAATTTAATACTCCTTAATTAACTGTCTCTCTCTATATATTTGTATATATATATATAGCTAATATATACATATACATATATATATATATATATATAAGGATGAATATATATCCTATTAGTTCTGTCCCTCTAGAGAACCCTGACTAATACAAACTCCAAAGTTCCAATCAGTCACTTCTTAACTCCACTTCTTGGTCCCTATAATATATACCTTCATTACCATTTCCACTGCCACTACCTCATTTCAAAACAGTTGTTTTCCAAGAGGCCTTTCTGTTTCCTCACTGTCTTAGACTGATCTTTATAATGGCTTTCTATTGCCTAGGGAAAATTTCAAATCTCTTAGCCCCCTACAATTGGGACTTATCAAGACATTATTGCCTTATATTTCAGTTTCTATAAAGAAACCTTCTACCCCAGAAAATTTGATAGTTTCACTATTCCTAGAAAATAACTTGTTCTGTTTTCAGCTAGTTCATATTAGTTCTATGGAATGCTGTGCCTTGCCATTTCCCATATAAAACCTTTCCTCTTTCTTTCAGAACTTTTCTGCATTACCCTTCTGCAGAGTGACTTCTTATTGACTGAATTGTATTAACTATAAGCCACCATTTTCATTCATGTGTTTTATATATCAGGTGTCGTGTTTCACACATCATTAGATCTACTATGCTAGCAAAGTGACTGGCATATAATAAATATTTAAGTAATAGCCATTGATAACATAACTTTTCTCTATCTGTTCTAGAATCTCTTCATTTTAGACAACAAAACTAAGAAATTAGTTTGCTTTAAAGCACAGAAAATGCAACCTAACCAATGTATGTTCATTTTTAAAAAATTGTAGTAATAGAATTCACCCATTTTAAGAGTACAGTGCTTTGACAAATGTATATAATTTATATTGGTATATGAATGTATATAATGTCAAAATTATATGCATTTAACAAATGTATATAACAGTCACTATAATTGAGACAGAATATTTTCATTCTTCCTCCATTAACATCCCCTGGAAATTACTGATTTTTATTTTTCTGAGTAGTATTACATTGTATAGATATTCTCGACATTCGAATTCTATTTTTGGCTACTATAAATATAGCTGAAATGAATATTCCTGTACAGGTTTTTGTATAGAAATATGTTTTTATCAGTCTTGGATAAATACCTAGGAATGTAATTGCTAAGTCATATAGTATTTGTTTAACTTACAAACAAAATAATTTACAAACACAAAATGGGGCAGGCATTTTCATTAAAAAAAAATTGGCACTATATGACAGTTCCAGTTGCTCCACTGCCTTGTCAACACTTCATGTTGTCAGTCTTTGTAACTTTAATCATTCCAGCGGGCATGAAGTAGAATCTCATAATTTTAATTTGTGTTTTTCTAATAATAAAGATGTTTAGCCTCTTTCTATGGGCTTATTTGTCCTCTGTATATCTTATTTAATTAAGCCTCTGTTAACATCATTTGCTCATTTTTATGTGACTTTTGTCTTTTTATTATTGAATTTTAAGAATTCTTCATAAATTTTATGTCTTTTTTTGTAATATTCAAAGTGTTTTTTTTCTAATATGTTATTTCTGGTCTGTGCCTACCATTTTATTTTCTTAAGATTTTCTTTTAATGAGAAAAATATAATGTTGATAAAGTATAATTTATCATTTGTTTTCTTTATAGTTGAGCTATGTAAGAAGTTTTTATGAAAGCCAAAGTTTCAAAGATTTCCTTCTATGATTTCTTCTAGATGTTTTACAGTTTTAGCTATTACATATTATGCTACATTAAGGGTCAAAGTTTATTTGTTTGTTTGCATCTATTCCAGCACAATTTGTTTTAAGCATTATTCTTTACCATCATATTATCTTGGTTTCTTTCTTTTTCTTTTTTTGAGACAGAGTTTCACTCTGTCACCCAGGCTGGAGTACAGTGGCACGATCTCAGCTCACTGCAACCTCCGCCTCCTGGGTTCAAGCAATTCTCCTGCCTCAACCTCCTGAGTATCTGGGAGTACAGGCATGCACCACCACGCCAGGCTAATTTTTGTATTTTTAGTGGAGATGGGGTTTCACCATGTTGGCTTGGCTTGTCTCGAACTCCTGACCTCAGGTGATCTGCCCGCTTTGGCCTCCCAAAGTGCTGGGATTACAGGCGTGAGGCACCGCGCCCAGCCTATCTTGGTTTCTTTTTCAAAATTCAACTGACTATATGTGTGTGTATTTGTGTTTATTTATGTATTCTTCATTCTATTTCATGTATTTGTCTACCCTTACTCTCATACCTCACTGTCTTGATTACTGTAAACATATATTAAACTTTGAAATCAGGTATTCAAATCCTTCAACTTTTTTTTTTCAAAAAACCTTTTATTTGCATTTTTGTATACAATGTAGAAGCAGTTCATTAATTTTTTTTTTTTTACAAAAGTCCACTGGATTTTATTTATTTATTTATTTATTTATTTTTTTGAGACGGAGTCTTGGTCTGTCACCAGGCTGGAATGCAGTGACATGATCTTGGCTCACTGCAACCTCAGCCTCCTGGGTTTAAGTGATTCTCTTGCCTCAGCCTCCTGAGCAGCTGGGACTACAGGTGCACGGCACCACACTCAGCTAATTTTTGTATTTTTAGTAGAGACAGTGTTTCAACATGTTGGCCAGGATGGTCTCGGTCCCTCGACCTTGTAATCCTCCTGCCTCGGCCTCTCAAAGTGCTGGGATTATAGGCGTGAGCCACCACGCCAGGCCTCCACTGGATTTTTGATTGGACTTCTAAAATGTTATATATTTTCAAATATATTTATTGTTAAATTGTCATATACAATGTATTTACATTGTACAATGTGATGCTTTGAAGTACATTCTGGGATGGTAAAACCTAGCTAATTAACAAATGCATTACCTCACATAGCTATCATTTTTGTGGTGAGAACACTTAACCTTCACTCTGTTAGCATTTCTCAAGAATAAAATATATTATTATTAACTGTAGTCACCATACTGTACAATGTATCTCTTAAACTCATTGAATATCTCTAACTATAAATATGTTTCCTTTAATCAACATTTTCCCATTCATCCCTACCCTGCTAACTGCTTCAGCCTCTGATAACCACTATTCTATTCTCTACTTCTATCCGATCAACTTTTTTAGGTTCCCCACATAAATGGAATCACACAGTATTTTGTTTCTGTGCCTGGCTTACTTACCAGAATGTTCTCCAGGTTCATCCAAGTTGTCCCAAATGATACAATTTCCTTATTTTTTATGGCTGAACACTACTACATTGTATATATATATATTTTTTTTTCTTTATCCATTAATTTGTTAATGAACACTAAGTTGATTCCATGTTTTTTTATTTTATTTTTTTTGGCTATTGGGAATAGTGCTGCAATTAACCTGGGAGTACAGATATCTCTTCAATGTACTGATTTCATTTCCTTTGGCTCTATACTCAGCAGTGGGTTTTCTGAGTCATATGGTAGTTCTATTTTTAATTTTTTGAGGAACCTCCATACTGTTATCTATAGTAGCTGTGTTAATTTACATTCCCACCAAGAGTATGCAAGGGCTCCCTTTTTTTCACATCCTTGCCAACACTTGTTATCTTTTGTCTTTTTGGTTGTGGCCATTCTAATAGGTGTGAGGTGGTAGTTCATTATGATTTTGATTTGCATTTGCCTGAATAATTAGTGATGTTGAACATTTTTTCATATACTTGTTGGCCATTTTTATATTTTCTTTTGAAAAATGTCTATTCAGGTCTTCTGCCCATTTTTAATTGGCTTATTTGTTTTCTTGTTATTGAGTTGTTTGAGTTCCTTATATTTTAGATATTAACCCCTTAACAGATGTATAGTTTGCAAATGTTTTGTCCCATTCTGTAGCTTGTCTCTTTGTTGATTGTTTCCTTTGCTGTGCAGAAGCTTTTTAGTTTGATGTAGCCCCGTTTGTCTATTTTTGCTTTTGTTGCCTGTGCTTTTAAAGGCATATCCAGAAAATCATTGCTCAAAACAATGTCATGGAGCTTTTTCCTTATGTTTTCTTTTAGTATAGAAACAATTTGGGGATAGCTGATTTTAACGTTTAACAGCATTGAATCTTTTCATTTTTTTCTTTTTAAACATTGAGTCTTTGGATACACACATTTAGGTATCTTAAAAATTTCTCTCAGAGATGTTTTGTAGTTTCCATTGCACAGGTTTAACACATATTTTGTTAAGTTTGTCCCTATGTATTTCTTGGTTTGTGATGCTATTTTAGGTGGTATTATTTTTCTTTTATTTCAATTTGCTTTTGTACATTGTTTATATATTGAAATGCAGTTGATTTTTTGTAATGCCTTATGTTCTTTGATGTTTCTTAGCTCGTGTATTAGTTCTAGTATTTTTTAAATAGATTTCTTGAGAATTTTAATGTAAACAATTAGGTTTAAACACAGGTTTACGACTTTCTTTTAAATCTATATGTTTTTATATCTTTTTCTTGCCTTATTGTGATGGTTTTGACTTCTAGTACAATATTGAACAAAATGGTGAAAGTGGATGTCTTTGTCTTGTTTTAATCTTAAGGGGAAAGCATTGAGCATTACATGTAATGTACCTCTAGGTTTTTGTAGGTGTCCCATATTAGATGTTACTTTTATTCCCATTTTGCAGAAATATTTTTGCACTCTGCATAGATATTACATTTTTAGTTGCTTTTCCTATATTGAACGAAAAGGGCATTTAGCTTTTCTATTTTAGTTTGTGTATATATATATATAGAGAGATTGTTTAATTTTAAATGTTGAAGCAGTCTTATATTCCTACAGTAAACACCGCTTGGTCATGATGTGTTAATTCTTTCTATGCATTGGTAGATTCAACTTGCTGAAAGTTTTTCAGAGGTCATTTACATCTATATTCTGACACTGGTCTATAGGGGTATGTGCGCAATATTTTCATCTGGTTTTGCTATCGGGTTTTGCTGGCCCCATTAAACAAATTGGGTAGTTTTTCCTTCTTTTCAATTTCTTGATCTGAGTATAATTGGTGTAATTTCTTCCTTAAGTATTTATCTTTTCTCTAGTGCAGCCATTTTGGCTTAAAATTTTCATTATGGTAGAAATTTTCACAATAAATCTCATTTATTTAAATATGTCTTAGACATATTTGTATTAGACATATTTGTAGACTATTTGTATTATCTGTTTCTTCTAGAGTTAGCTTTGTTGTTTTGTGTGTTTGAAGAACTGTATCTATTTTTTCCCTAAATTATTGAATTTATTGGCATAGAGATTGTAATTTTTATTTTTAGAATTTGAATTGAACTCTTTTTAAAATATATGGTTTTCATTTCTCTGGTAAATTTCCTTTTGTGTTCATTCATGTTGTCTATCTCTTTCCCTAGATCCTGCAATCATATTTATCATAATTTTAATCATAACAATTTTAGTCCCTTTCTAATAGTTTCAAGTGCTAGATTATTTTTGGTTCGTGTTCTCTGTCAATTGTTTTATTTATTGCAATGTGACTTTTTTATTGGTGTGTGTATCTGTGTGTGTGTATATGTGTGTGTATTTGTAACATTTTATTGAAGGCCAAACATTATTTCTAAAAGGACAGAAAAGGCTGAGATAAATTTTATTTACCTTCAGAATGTTTTTTCTTCTCTTAGCCTATTAGTATGGTGGTTGAGTCAACTCAGTTGGTGACTAAATTGTGTTTGGGTTTTGCTGTTGCTATAGTTATTGTCAGCGCTCTGCAAGTTTCCAATTCTGCCAGTTGTGGACTGACATTACCTTGCTCTTATTTTGAGGCCTAAAGTGCTAGATTTTTCTTAGTGTTCTTTCTTTACTCTCCGCTTTCAGAGATGCTGTGGTGATACTCTGTTTCTGAGCTCTCGCCAATCCCCCAGTGGTAAACTGCAGCTCATCATTACACAGTGAAAAGCTCCTAATCGGGGCAAGAAGTTTTCTTGGTTCCTTCATTGGTTCTTCAACCTCTGTATTAGGCAGGCAGGTCTATGTGCCTAGATCTCAGGAGCAAGGCTTTTTCAACGTTATTGCCCCTTCCCTGGTGGCAGGAAACCTCCAATTTCTCCTGATTTTGGGGCTTAACGCACAGGTTGAGCTCTTTACATTTTCCTGGATGGCAACTAAACTCTCCCATGTATTGTTGGAAAGATGAGCAGGAAGGACAAGATTCTTGGCCTTCCCCGACAGTAGCAGACTTCTGCTTTGTCTTAGTGAATGATCCTGGGCATGAGTGAGTTTTCTTCCCCTCTGCAGCAGCTGAGAATTTGTGCCTAGTGTCTATGTAGGGTGTTGGGGGCAGGTTTTTTATGCCTTCCCTAGTAGTGGCCAAATTTGCTTAGACTGAGAACACAAGGATTTCCTACCCTGCTCATTAGTGAATGGCTTTTTCCTTGTTTTAAAGTAGATTTACACAGCAGGGGTAGGTCTTTCTTCACCCCCAGTACCCATTGGTTTTTGCTTCTTATCTGTGTATCTGTGAAGGTCAGGACTAGATCATGTTTTGTTTCTGCCCCTAGCAGCAACCCATCACCACCTTGTACTCATATAAGTCCCAGCGTGCAGTGGGTTTCTCAAAATACTGCTTATACCCACAAATCTTGTAAGAACCTACACAGTTATCCTACCAAGAGAGACTCCCTGAGGTCTCCCATGTCCTCAGTCTTTCACATGAAAACGTGGCGGAGGTCTGTGTAAAACAAATGGTGAGTGAGTATAGACTCTTCTTGGGTGTGAGGTTCCAAGATTGTAACCTGTCATACTAACCTATAGGAGGCATATTTGTTTCCTATTGCTGCTGCAACAAATTACCATAACACAGTGCTTTAAAATAACACAAATTTAATGTTGTGCAACTCTAAAATCAGAAGTCTAAAATAGGTCTCATTCCCTTAAACCAAAATGTCATCAGGGCTGCATTCCTTCTGGAGACTCTAGAGGGGAATTTATTGTCTTGCCTTTTCTAGCTTCTAGGGACTACCCACATTCCTTGGCTCCTGTCTGCTTCCTCCCTCTTCAAGTCCAGGAGGGTAGCATCTTTAACTGTAACTCTTGTGCCTCCGTCTTCCAATTATGACCCTTGTGACTATACTGGGTCTACCAGATAATCCAAGATAATCTCCTCACCTCCAGGTAAAATGATTAACAACCTTAACTGCATCTGCAACCATAATTCTTTGCCATGTAATCTAACATATTCACAGGCTATGGGGATTAAGACATAGACATACTCAGAGGAGGAAGTGAAGGTATTATTCAACCACCCACATTAGGTCTTTCAGATATCGATACAGTTTCTTTTTTTACTTACTTTTATGACTTCCACGTCTTCTTCTCCTGCTTTACCAAAGGTAAAATAGCTCATCTGTCCTAAATCTTAGATTTTGCCATCCTTTGGAATTCAACTCTGATGGGCTCAAAAATTATGCTTGCATATATCTACATTTTTCTTAGTTTTAGGGTGAGAGCAATGTTCTCTGCAGCTTACATAACCTAAGCAAATGCAGAACTCTCAAAGCCTTTCCTATTAAAAAATATTCAAGTTGTAAACCACAAAATTCTGAAATGTTCCTATTATATAAACTCATGCTGAACCATATAATTTAAGGATAATTGGTCAAAAGAGAAGAAGAGTTTGCAAACATATAATATAAATTCACAACAAATTCCTCTGACACAAAGTGAACCATATTTTAGGGATGCCTCTCTGCTTTTACATACTTCAGTCTAATTAAATCAAGTTTGGCGATACTTATGGGGAATGCAGATATCCAAAAGTTTCTAAGACTTGCAAAATCTTTAGTCTAAACAATCTACAAATCCACTATTTAGTGCTTACTATGTGAAATATTTTCCAGAAATTTCTCTTTTTTGTTTCAAATGTCCATTTACATGTGCCCTTTGAATTTGTGACACAGCATTTTAAATATAAATTTAGAAGTAATTTTATATCATCTTTACTTCTTTTGTCAAAAATGTTTTTAGTAAAGCTTCCAGGTTTCTGCTCTACATGACAGATCCTAATGCAGTTAAATTGAGCTTGAATTTCTCCAACCATCTATCCTCTTCTCTGTTTCTGGTTCTATTTATTCTTGTTCCTCACCTGCTTTTTAATGTTCATACTGCAGGTGTCCAATTGTATATCTTCAAGTGCTCATTTCATATTTTCTGTTGCTGCCCTTGCTCCAAACTCAACATCCCAAGACTTAATGGTGTCCATATCTCAAGCTTTCCATAGGAAGCTTTATGTCTGGTAAAGCAGAATTGATCACTTAATTTTTACTCATGTGGCTTAACTCTGTTTCCCAAAATTCATATGTTGAAGTCCTAATCCCCAGTTCCTCAGAATGTGACTGGATTTGGAGAAAGAGTGTTTAGAGAGGTAATTAAGTTAAAATGAGGTTATTAGGATAAGCCCTAATTCAACATGACTGATGTCCTTAATTATAAGAAGAGAAGGAAGAGAAGGACAAAGGCATGCCCAGAGGGAAGACCATATGAAGACACAGAGAGCAGAAAATGACCACCTAGAAGCCAAGGAGAGCAGCCTCAGGGGAAATCTACCCTGCCAACATTTTGATCTCAGACTTCTAACCTCAATAATTGTGAGAAAATAAGTTTCTGATGTTAGGAAAACCAGTCTGGTACCTTGTTATAAAAACCGTAGCAAACTAATACGTCATCCTTTAAAACTATGCACAGGTTTAGCTCCTCTTGGAAGCCTTCACTGATCTTCTGTCTGGGTCAGATGGCTCTTTTTTCTGTGCATCCATAAATGCTGCAATAAATATATATGATTATTTCTCACATTTCATTGCCATTGTGTGCTTCTTTGTCCCATAAACTCTATCTTTGAATTTCCAGCATCTAACGGAGTACTTGATATGTAAAAAGCAGCTAAATATATGCACTGAATTAATGAACATCCTATCTTCTATGATAGACTGTGACCCTTTGAACATATGATAAAAATCTTATTCACCTTTTTGTTTGAGTGTACCTTAGACTCTAAGTGGTACTAATTGGTTACATTCCTCAATCCATGACACAGTATCATTAATTGTCTGCACACATGCTCTCTTATTTAATAATCTGTTCCCCATTAGTGCCCATTTTCCCTTCCATTTTACACTTTACCTCCGTAAATAACAACTCTGACATACTTAATGTGTACATTCATCTGTGTTTATTCTTGCAAAATGTATAGTTAAAAAAATTCACATGCACTTTAATATAAATGTGATATTGTGTTATAAATCACAAATGTATCTTACTTTTTTCTTTAACAGTGCTTTTAAGGTCCATTCATATTGTTATCTGTACCTCTAACCAACTGTTTCTAACAGCTACATCCTTGCATTGTATGCCTGTGTGTGTCAGTGCATGTTTATCCTCAGCACCTAGACCAGTGCCTAAGGCAGTGTAGGGTACTTAACTGTTAAAAAAAAAATGTATAAAAGGTATCATATTCACCCAATATTGCTGGTGATGTTGTCCTTGCAATTTCTACATTGAAATCTCCTTCATATCCATCCTTTTCTTTTCTGTCCTATTTCCACTATCTTAGATTAGACCCTCTCATCTTCAAATGTGGTTGGTTAGAATATGTCACAAACCCCTTTCTTTCCTGCACTACAAGCCATTCATCACATTGGAGTCTCATTCATTTTATGAAAACTCAGTGGTCATCATTTCTCTTCCTCCACTAAAAACTTCCACGAGACCACACCGACCTTAGACTAATATCCCTGAGACTGATTTTGAAGGTCTTTCATATCCAGCCTTAGCTCATTTATTTTCCCCTTACTCCTCCCCCAAACAAGCTATTTTTATCCACCCTTAATACCCCATACTTCCTGACTCTTCTCCCTTTTTTGTTCCTTCTCTACTTGTCAAAATCCCTACAGTCTTTACAGAAACAGCTCATGTAAAATGTCCCCATGAAGCTTTCTCTGTGGCTGCATGTTTTCTTCACTGACTTACAAGAATACCGAGGAGACTGCGTGGTGTAAGAGAGTCAGTAAGGCATTGCAGAAATCGTATTGCATTTGGAGACCTAGACTTAGGACACCAGTTTGGCATTTAATATCAGTGAGTCTGTGGGAAAATCACAAATCTCCTTAAGCTTCCTTTTCCTTATCTGTAAAACAGGGATATTAATTATAACTTTATGTAGAGTGTAGTGATTGAATGAGGCACTTTGCATAAAACATCTGCCACATAATAAGCATTCAATATGTAGCAGCTGCTATCATCATGAGTGCTGCCTCTATCGTTCATTTGGCATCTAGCATATGCCACTGTGTGTTACTATTTAACTACTTTATGGTTTTATATCTGTCTCCTGTAAAAGTGGCTTTTAGAGACGTGCTGTGTCTTACACTTATTTTGTATGTCCCGGAGTGGTAATCACAGTGATAGTGTCTTCCCATGTATTAAAAAAATTAAGAACCTCATCCCTTGAAAAATTCATTTCAATAACATGTCTTGTTACTTTAAGTATATAGAGTTAACTGTATATTACCCACATTAATAAAGTGTTGCTACATAGAGATCCTCCTGGATTAATTTGGCACGTTCTATTGAGGAACACTTTACACTACTACCCTGTTGACTGGATGTCATCATTTGAAACTTAAGAAAGGACTCAGACCATCTCTTGGGGTGATAATGGGTTCTTGGGTCCCCTCACCTCAACCATACTGAATAAGATTTTATAATTTGTGGTATAAGCATAAATTATAAGCACATCAGTTGATTCCTAATCACCACAGAGCCTGAGACCCCTCGATATAGGAGAGGAAACATTTATTATGGAAACACAGGCCTACATGCTCAGCTTTGAGCCATATTCTTCACCTCTATGAACCTCAGTTTATTTTTTAAATATAAATTATCATAGTTCATCCTCATAGAGCTTGTAGAGAAAGCTCTATAAGCTAATCTTATCTTAGCTGATCATCTCATCATTTTAGCTCATCATCTGGTAGGTAGTCATTGCCTAGAACTGTAGTTACTTTTATCCTTGTTAAATTGGAGGATGTGATGACTGTGTCTTTCCCATAACCCTTCTGTCCCCCTGTTCTGAGGAAGATGTTTCCTCCTATAGTAGCTAAATCCTTGTTATTCAAAACATAGTCTTTGGACTAGCAGCTTGGGTAGCCCCTGGGAGCTTGTGAACAATGAGAACACATGGACACAGGAAGGGGAACATCACACTTCGGGGACTGTTGTGGGGTGGGGGGAGGGGGGAGGGATAGCATTGGGAGATATACCTCATGCTAGATGACGAGTCAGTGGGTGCAGCGCACCAGCATGGCACATGTATACATATGTAACTTACCTGCACATTGCGCACATGTACCATAAAACCTAAAGTATAATAATAATAATAATAATAATAATAATAATAATATAAATATATAAATAAATAAATAAAAAAGAAAAAAAAATGCAGTCTCAGGCCCCATGGCTAAAAAACTGACTCTGAATTTGCATTGTAACAAGAATATTTAGGTCATTGGAAGGCACATTAAAGTTTGGAAAGCACGGGTCTAGATAAGCTTCTAAATCAGTAGGTTGGGGTCTAGGGAGCCCTGTACCTAGGACTCTGATTTTTCATGAGCTCCCAGATAGTGCTGTTAACCCATTAATTGCTCTTAGAGTAGCCTGTTTAGAACTCTGGTTTCAGACTTGACTATGCATTGGAATCAACTTGGCAGGAAGCTTCAGAAAACAGAAATTACTGGTTTTGGCCAGGTTCAGAGGCTCACGTCTGTAATCCCAGCACTTTGGGAGACAGAGGCAGGTAGACCACTTGAGGTCAGGAGTTTGAGACCAGCCCAGCCAATAGGGTGAAACCCCGTCTCTACTGAAAAACAAAAAATAGCCAGGTGTGGTGGCACGTGCCTGTAGTCCTAGCTCCTCTGGAGGCTGAGGCAGGAGAATCACTTAAACCTGGGAGCTGGAGGTTTCAGGGGGCTGAGATGACACCACTGCCCTCCAGCCTGGGTGACAAAGTGAGACTCCATCTCAAAATAAATAAATAAATAAATAAAATTACTGGTTTCTACTCTCATATTTAATTGGAATGGGGTGCAGTCTCAGCATCAAAACTTCTAAACTCAGATTTATGTATGTGTTCTCAGATGTGTGTTCATTTGAACACACAGAAAAGTTTGAGGGCCACTGCTGTAGATTAATTTGGTTGAATTTTTTTCACACATAAATCAAAAGTAGCATTTCAAGCAAGGCACTGTGTAAATTATATTTTAAAAACCCACATTGGTGAGATTTTACTAGAGATATTTTGACAGAAAAACATGTAAACATGTATATGTACAAACACAGACATATAGATCAGTTTAAATCCTTTCAACTCCCGACTGTCTTGTGTAACAAGAACGAAAAAAAGTTGAAAGCCTGTGAAAGATATTATTCCAAGATGGAGTTAGGGTACAGAGTGAAGTGGAAATAGCTTAGAAGGAAGATTCACTGAGTGTTTGAAGCATTAGGGAATCTGCATACTGTTTTCTGCATCACCGGATTATCAATTATTAGCATATCAGAATTCAGGTTGAGCCAGATAGATTGTTAACTATGTCATATTTGATTGTTGAAATATGTTCCAAATCATGGCTGCCAGAGGGTGTACCTTGCTGACTTTGGCATCTTCCTTCCCAAATCTCAAAAGAATGATAGAGGGATATATTTTTTCAAAATGTAAGCAAAGAATTTATTTAGAAACAAGTGACATTTTAGTGGGTGAACATGTGTAAAAATAGTCCACCTATTGATAAGACTTGTAAAAATTCTTATTGGAAGTTTCACCATTAAAATAGATTGTAGCATCACATTAGGGTAGACAAATATTTTCCAGTTTTCAGCAAAAGCAATATATTTTCAGTAAAAGACATTAGATGACACATAATTACTCTAAAAATTCAGTAGCTGACAATACCGTAGATACACCCCTCATGTGACAGTAACCCCAAGTTTAAAACTATGTCCCAAAATTTTGTTTATTCACATTAGCTATTATTATACCAGAAGACAACTTTGAATGTGCCCAGTATGTTTTCACTTTTTAAAAACAGAATTGATACTCAACTCCATGGGAAAAGCAATTACAAAATAAGTTTTATCCATTCATTCAAAAATGTGTGTGGAATGCCTACTATGTGCTAGGTACTTTCAAAAGACATGAAATAAACTTCTCTTCTACACACTTAATTTTAAACTTCCTTCATTCAAAGTGCTGTTGTGGGCAATGGATGATGTTAATAGTAATAAACATTTGTTGAGAACTGAAATGCACCAAGCACTGTGCTAGATCCTTCATGATCATCACCTCCTTTTTTTATATTATTATACTTTAAGTTCTGGGATACATGTGCAGAAAGTGCAGGTTGGTTACAGTGGTATACACGTGCCATGGTGGTTTGCTGCACCCATCAACTCATCATCTATATCAGGTATTTCTGCTAATGCTATCCCTCCCTTAGCCCTCCACCCCCAGACAGGCTCTGGTGTGTGATGTTCCCCTCCCTGTGTCCATATGTTCTCATTGTTCAACTCCCTCTTATGAGTAAGAACATGCGGTGTTTGGTTTTCTGTTCCTGTGTTAGTTTGCTGAGAATGATGGTTTCCAGCTTCATCCATGTCCCTGCAAAGGACATGAACTCAACCATTTTTATGGCTGCATAGTATCCCATGGTGTATATGTGCCACATTTTCTTTATCCAGTCTACCACTGATGGGCATTTGGATTGGTTCCAAGTCTTTGCTATTGTGAACAGTGCTGCAATAAACTTTCATGTGTGTGTGCCTTTATGGTAGAATGATTTATAATTCTTTGGGTATATACCCAGTAATGGGATTGCTGCGTCAAATGGTATTTCTGGTTCTAGATCCAAGACATTTATGTGGCCAAGAAACATATGAAAAAAAGCTCATCATCATTGGTCATTAGAGAAATGCAAATCAAAACCACAATGAGATACCATCTCACACCAGTTAGAATGGCGATCATTAAAAAGTCAGGAAACAACAGATACTGGAGAGGATGTGGAGAAATGGGAACTCTTTTACACGGTTGGTGGGAAGTGTAAATTAGTTCAACTATTGTTGACAAGACAGTGTGGTGATTCCTCAAGGATCTAGAACCAGAAATACCATTTGACCCATGATCATCATCTCTTTTTTAAGTGACATGGCAACCTTGCGTGGCTGGGACTAGGATAATCCAAGCTTTAGGATGAGGCAACTAAGATGTAGGGAGATGAGGTAACTAGAGAAACAATAGGCAATGGGGTGGGCATTTGATATCTGACAATCTGAATCCAGAACCCAAGTTCCTAAGCATGATGGAAGAAGCAAGTGTGTTGCTTGGGCTGAAGCACTTCTCATCCCAGTCAGACTGTATTTATTGTCAGAGAAAAGTGATTCTTGTTCACATGGAAACTTTTTTGTACTCAGCCTAGGAAATTTGCATGCACAAAAGAAATTGATAGTGTCAATGAGCTCCAGCCAAAGCTCACCTGGAGCACACCAGTGATTGAACAAGTATTGATTATTACTACTTGCAGAGAGAAAGGACAGGCACCGTGGGGGAATCATGCATTGTCTTAGTAAGATGGTATTTAAAAGAACCTATTAAAGGATCTCGGCTTTGGTTGTGTGATAAATAATGATTTAGCAGGCTTATACCCTGCCTCTCTGAACACCTCTTTTCTTCCCTCCATTTACACAATATTATTGCAATCCAATTTTGGTTAAACTAAAAATATATTTACTGTATTTATATGATACATGGTATTGTTCAATTGTAGAGTAGCATGATTACATATTCTGACTGGTATTACTTTTTTATGTTGCCGTTAATAATTGCCTTTATATAAAATTTTGCTTACTTTTCAATATACTGGTATCACCATTTTTCTGCAAACTCGACAAAAGATGTATAGAACCCTTTAGAATACTTTTTTCTGTAGTAGCTAAGCAAGTATTTCTTTTTCCCTTTGAAACAGTCTTCCATCCTGTGCCTTCCAACCTCCACTTCTACTCTAGACTGGTGGCATTCTGAATGGTATACGTAAACTTTTGGGATTTTTCTACAGTTCTCCTGTGATTGATCCAGTATTTCCTGGACGAAGTGCCTTTGCCCTTCTTGCTCTATGCCCTAATTTAGGAGAGGCACACTTTCAAGTGATTTCCTGAGAATAAGGCATCAGAGGGAATCTTGAGACCTGAAACATTTCTGAAAGCGTTATTTGTTATCTTCATGCTTGACTGAGAATTTTGCCAGGTATGGCATCATAGGTCAAAACTAAATTTTTCCTCAGAATTTTGAGAGCATTGCTTCATTTTCATTCAGCTTCTAGTGTTGCTACTGAAAAATCCTATATTATTCTAATATCTGTTCTTTTGTCTTTGACCTTGTTTGCTTGTTTGTTTGTTGTCTAGAATATTTTATAAACTTATTTTTATCCCTTGTGTTTGAAAACTTCTATTAGAGACCGGGCATTACTATTAGAGACAGAGAATTACATAGCTGATTAGAACATGGGTAGAAATTGTTGAGTGATTGGTTGGAAACCTGGGAATTGCTCTTACGGAAATATCAATTAGCCATATCTCTGAGTCTTTTTCTCTCATGTATTCTTGTTCTGTAGGGATGAAACGAAAGGCTTTACTTACCTTCAGCCAAGGTCAGGCCCAGGGTTTGGATGGGTAGTAATTGTTAGATATGAGGTCAGTCCCAGAATTCTTGGAAAAACTTTGTGGATGGTGGCTGGAGTAACTTCATCTTAACCTCTTTGTTTCCACCACACTGTCTCTCTCCCACTGTGTGCTGCACCTAGTGTTCCCTAGAATGAAACCTCTATGACTTAAAATCTCTACAGATAAACCCCATGCTGCAGTGGAGAAAGTGAAGTTTCCCAACCAGGTGGAAGAGAGAATGGATCAGGGTACTGACTTTTCTACCAGTGTCCCCACTTTTTTTTTCTGGTGCTTCACTATTATCTTCTGTGGTATTGGTGCCTCCGAATTCTGGAGGTCTCATTGACTTTTGTCCTAATTATCTTCCACTTGTGCAAGCATTTGGGATTCAGGTTTCTTAGAAAAACTAATCCCTTCCTCTACTTCCAGTATTCTAAAAACTTGAAATACTCTCTCTGGTCTGTTCCTTTGTACATTTATAATTTATTTTTATTTACTTTCTCACAATTTAGTGGAGTTTCATGAGGGTACAAGGATTAATTCATATATGTTATTGAAATTTTGTGATTTAAAAAGTCTTTACATTGCTCTTAGATCTAAATTGTCTATTGTGGCATAATTAGCCGGCAACGTATACATTGACCTTATGGAATGTATGTTAAGTATATAACACATAACAATATATTTTAAGCTGGTAGAGGGAACACTGTGGTGACTGCCAATAAAATTCATCTCATCACAGTGCAAACAATTTCACTACTGATAAGCTGGATTTTTTTTTCACTCTGTTGAAAACAACCCAGTAATCTTTTCTAATGACAGTCTAGCCACTGCCTCAAATCCTTTGTGAAATCCATAGTAGTGTATGTATAAATGAATGAATAAGTGAACAATAAATGAATGTCTATTATTTATTAAAATAACACAGCAACAAGAAAAAAATTCTGGTCGAATACAGCGTGGTCTTTGGACATCTGTTTTAACAATAAAATGTTTTCATTCTGAGGGCTTTATGGAGCCTGTATCCCCAGCATGTCATGTCAGCTTCAAAAGCTGATGAGAGTGCATGATCCACTGGTGCTCTTCACATTTGCTTCAATGAAATTGTCATCCAGTTATTGCAAGCATGAGGTTGGATTTCTCAGGCTTCTGGGCATTGCCAAGTTTGACGGTGGCATGCAGGAAAATGAGGAACAGCATGAAAAATACCTATCTCCTTGGCAAGCATTCATCCTGGTCTAATCTGCCACAGCACCCCTGGACTTTTCCAATATTGATAGTCGTCTTTATACAAGTGAATTCTGAAAGCTATCTCATTAATGCACTGAATGGATAGTGGTGTTTAACCAATGCCATTTTCCAGGTCTCCTTATCCATGTGTAAAAATCCATCATGGGAGTCAATTTTAATCCTAGGCATTTCTCACTGCAGAATGTTTCTTCTAGAAACCAAAGCTGCCCTTTCCTTTTTAAAATCATCACTCTTCTCCTCTCTCACAGAGGAGTGTGCCTATATTCTCTGTCTCCCTCCTCCACTCTCCCTCTCCCTTACTCTGAATGTGTAGGCCCTCTGGGCTCATCTTTACAGGGCTTATGATGTGTTTGATAATCATTGATGCCTGCTAGGCTTCAGTTCATGGGGTAAGCAATGTCAGGCATGAGCTTTCCTGACAGATTAGAAGGTGCTTTGTAACAAGGGGAAAATCAAATCAAATGCTTGTCACAGGGAATTCCAAGCTGTATTGGAAGGCAGAATGGGCAGGAGAGAAAAGAAATGGCTGGGAGAAAGTGAAAATGCTCTCTAATAAATAAGATGCAAACACCTGAAAAACAGTGTCAACCCAGGCAACAATGGAGACACTGCTTTAAGAGTCTTTAAGGATGTCTTCTGCTTTTATGGTAAACAAGTGAATTTTAACAAGACTGACACACAAATTTAGAAAACACAGAATGTGGAGATGGTTAACAAAACCATTATGTCACCAACCAATGAAAGTTTATGTAGCCATTAAAAACGTTGATTATGAAAAAATTGTAATAATATGGAAAATGCTTTTTAGGTCAGGCTAAGTGGGAAAGTGATATAAAATTACTTTCAGCATGATTACAGCTATGTACATATCATGCATAAAGAAAAGGATCACTTTATGCCAACAAATTAAATCTAGGTGTAGTTCAGGGATGGAGCTCCATAAATTTCCCATATTTTCCACATTTTTTAAAGAGTAAGTCACCCTAATTCTGTTGAAAAAATAAAATAAAAAGAAGAAAGAGCCGTGCTTCTTTTTCAAAAGGAAGAAGTCCAAGAAACTTCAGGCCCTAAAGGAAAAGATTCAAACTAAAAAAGTGTGAGGAAATACAATCAATATGTTAGCTATTCCGGGTCTGCAATCTAATGAAAATGGAACCAAAGGAAGAGCCAAGATTAATGAGAAGGGCAAAGACACAGTAGAGATTTTTAGTAGTAAAGCTAAAAAAAGTGAACAAAGTAAGTTAGACACACTTCGTGAAATTATTATTTTTTAATTAGAGAGAAAAATCTCTTTGAATGTCAGGAATGTTTTAAAAATAGTTTTAAAAGATAATTTTTCTTTAATTTTCATTTTTATTTAAAAAGGTCACAGGTGATCTAGAAACATGGAAGAATAATAAAATATATTGAGAAGGACCTAGGAACTCATTTAGACTAGGAAAATGCATGGATTTTATGTATGTTTCTCAACTAAAAATTAATTTAACTATTAAACACATGCCTCTTAGACATACACAGCTGTAAAAGTGATGACTGTCAAAACTACAAAAGCATGAAACATACCTACAAGAGATGTTAATTTTTAAAATGCCACACAACTATATTTGAATACTGATTACAACTATGTAAAATTATATGTGTATAGAGATATAAATAGTTATGCTATGGGGCATGAATCTTTATAAATATTTTTCTGTAAAACTGTTTAACACAGTTGTATTCTATAAGAAAGATTACTAATACATAGGCCAAATGCATGCAAGCTTTTGGCTCAAATTATTTGCAAGCTAGAATAGCAAAATGATCCAAAGATGGCATTCTGGGGTCTTTGGGATTATGTTGAGGACTCTCTAGTTGAAGGGCAGCAGAGGGCTGAAGTAGCCAGCACAGGCCCCAGATGAGGATGTCCTGCAAACAATTTAAAGAGATCTGCCTTGTTAGAAGGGGAGGGAAAGGCTGAAAAGAGCTTGTATATACCAAGCATCTTCTAAGCACTGGACTGTGTCCTAGGCACCTGGCATATATAATCTAATTGGATTCATTGGCCATAACTAGCTCCTCCTACCTGTCAAAGACTTCTTTTGAATATTCTTTCAATCCTGGGGGCTTTCCTACCAAGTTGAGAAACACTCATCTAATTTTCACTTACTATAAAAGTGGTCCTGGTTGACTTTCTGGCTCATCTGACACCCCCTCCCCTATGTTCAATCTTTCAAAGCCTTTTCCACTTCAGAGCCTTGCTGTTTCTCCTGCAGGTTTTGATTTACTTTGTCTTCAATGCTGGCTCTTTATCCTACAATGCTTTGTTGATATATCACCTCTTCAGAGGGGATTTTCCTGTTACCCTCTCTAAAGTGTGACTGCACCCCTATCCATCCACCCACACAACTCCCGCAACCACAAGCGCCCGTGGTATACTCCCTTTACAGCCCTTATCACAAACAGTGTTGATTTCATTTGTCATTATCCATTTATTTATTTACATTTAGTTTCTATTTCACAAGACTAACTTTTTACAGGGTTGAGATATTAGCTGTTGTTGTTAAGCACAGTATGCACAATGTCTAGCATAGCACCTGTCATATAGTCGGTGTTTGATATGTATTTGTGGACTTAATAACTTGCGGACTGATGGATAGATTAAAAGAACAAAACATGCTCCCTATTCTTTTCCTTCTCATAAAGGTGTTCCTTAGAGACTATTATACCAGGAGATATCATAAGCTCTCTGAAGCCTTAGAAATGGCATCTCTTTTGTTTGCAAGTATTTAAATTTGCCTGGATATCTGAGGGCCAGACTAAGATAGGACAACAGCTTTAGGTCACAATCTTGTGCTAGCTCTGTGACTTTGAGTTAGTTACTAAAACTTCATCTTGTTTTGTTTATCAGTACGTATTGAATGATAAGTACAAGATATTCACATAATTTTATTATATGATCAATATTATTTTTGTTATTACAGCTTCTATTTTAAAATGATTTCTGGTGATGGTGGAAATAATTAGTCGGTGTCAGGTCATTTTTATTTCTGTAACTTGATGTGGACTACATTTAAATTTTATTAGAATAAAGATATTAAATCCACTATAAACGTATCAAACTTTAAACTCCATTTAAGGGGATTTTTTTATAGTGAATACTCAAAGAGCCTCTTAAATTGTTCAGATGACACAATACCCAGTAACAACATTGCACAACAGTAGAAAATGGAAAACACTGAAAAACAAATCAAGACAACCTACTCTGGGTTAAACTTCAGTGTTTATATCTCAGGAAACAAGAAATCCCATGACCTTCATGATAACACAGTATCAGATGCAATTGGCCACTAGCACGTAACTTCTGCACAGCTCATTCCCAAGCAGAAAACATCAAACGTTCTTCTCTTATGAAGTGAAGGAAGGGGAACATGAAAGGTAGGCAGAGGCCAGATAATTATAGGTAGTAAATATAGGTAATAAAGGTCGGCAGAGGCCAGATAACCCTTGCAAGAATACAATACCACATCTTACAACTTTGAATTTTTTGGACACCACTCATTGATGTATGGCAGGATATTACTGTATTAATGAAAATGAAACATTTTTAAATTTCTAGAATGTATGTGCTATAGACTGAATGTTTTAGTCCTTCCTAAATTCATGTTAAAACCCTAATCCACAATGGGATTTGGAGATGGGATCTTTGGGAGGTAATCAGGTTTCAGTGAGGCAATGAGTATGGAGCCTTCATGATGAGAGGCTGAGAAGAGTTGCTTCATCTCGCTACTTTTTGCCATGTGAGGATACAATGAGAAGGTGGCCAACTGCAAAGCAGGAAGAGGGGCCTCACCAAATCTGCTGGCACCTTGACCTTAGACTTTCTAGCCTCAGAACCGTGAGAAATAAATGCCTGTGGTTTAAACCATGTGGTCTATGGAAATTTGCTTTAGCATCTCAAGCTGAGCAAAACGTTATGTCACAGGAGAAGCAAAACCTAAGATCTTACCTTCAACTCATGGCCTTTTATGGGAACCACCCTCAGCTCACCTCGTTCGCTGATCATCATTTTTAGCATAGCTGTTTTTAGCTCTCTAGTATGACCTTCTTAAGTGACAGCTCCTTTAGCTTTGGCATGGCCATTTTGAGTTGATTGTAACTGGTTTAATGTTAAGGTGGTGTGACAGTAAGTGCCGGCTAGGTAATGCTGATAACAAACAATCCCCATATCTCAGTAATTTTAAACAACGAAGGTTTATTTCTTGCTCACCATACATGTCCACAGAGGGCTGGCTGGGTGCTCTGCTACTGCACCGTCACTGTCATCATTTTAAAGCTTAGGCTGACAAGAGCAGTTGTCATGGAGAGGAAAAAAGAGAACATGGTGAATCATGCACCGGCTCTTAACATTTTCGTATGTTAAGTATCTCACATCAGTTTCCTCATATTTCACTGGCCAAGGCAAGTGACACAGCCAAGTCTAACTTCAAGGTGGTAGGAAAATAAAATCTTCCTCCAGGGAAAGGGGCCATATATGGGGAAATAGTAATATAAGTCTACCAGGTACTTGAGTGGAAGTGTGGAATCCTCACTCCTGGGATTGATTTGTAAAGCTAACACTCACACATATATACACACAAACATGTATGCATACATACATTCATACAGTGTGTATGTATGTGTACATATTCAAGTCTGGAAATAATTCACTCAGGTTACCATGGCCCAGAAGACTGCTTTGGTGCTGTACGTCTTCTTTTTGGTGTTTATCTGTATTTTAAATATCGGTTGAATATTTGTACCCTAAATCTGATCTTCAGTTTGGTTATTCTGATAACTAGAACAGATGACCACGAGGTCATGTGCTATCCTGCTGCCCAGGTGAACCAGATTAGCTTCTGACATGAGCAACCATCTTTGAAATGCGGGCCTTTTCTTATGCAGGGCAAATAATGCTTGTTTGAGCTTGGTTTGAGCTAGGGCTCTTAACACAGTGTAAGCAGTGTGCTCTGGGGAGCTGCTACTAACGTTTGCTCGGGTTTCAATGCTCTCCTAACACATTGGTGCAACCAAACGAGTGTAACCAGGAGGAGTAAATAGGACACCTGCAAAGTGCTCTCTGGAGAAAGATGTCCATATACATGGAAAGTGCTGCCATGTTACTCACTCATTGCTATCTTTAGATTGCAGTCTCAAGGTCCTTCCTGAGCCGTGCTAAGTGAAATGAATTTTGGAAATGCGATTTACATTAAGTACCTTTTACTTATCTGTCAATGACAAACTGAGCACTTGACAAATTTTCTCCCATGTGATACACTGTATGCTAATTGGCTAGGAGTAAAGCTCCCTAGTAAAGAAAGTATGTTTATTACTAGAACTCAATTCCAGCTCATTTTCATGATGATATTTTATGATGATGCAGCTGGAGAGAAAAAGTCTATGACAGTGAAGGGATGTGTAGAAAGTGTAAGAGATGCACCATGCTTCTATTACCTTGCCACATTATATTTGTATAGCATAACAATCAAAAGAATTAAAGCTGATGAGAAATACATGAGGCAAAATGAGGCAAAGGAAAATAAGAGTAAAAATGTCGGACAGAGCCTTTGTAAGACTGGTCCACCACAGGGATGTCTTGAGCTCCTGTACATCCGCTAGACCACACTTTGGGCTGCAGGTGTTTGGGCACCAATGGGAAGAGGGAAACACACCCATTTTACAACACACAGTGAACAAAATATTAAAAATAAAAACAAACAATAGAAAAGTGTTTACAAGTCAAACTACTTCTGGTAGAGAATTGTCCTTCATGGATTGTCTTAGATGCAGAGCTTAAATGATGGTTAAGTCATTTGCCCAGGGACTTAGGTTTGACTCCAAGCTCTGTAATGTATTCACTCCATTATTTTCAGTGAGGTTATTTGAACTCCTTCAGGCCCTTTTTCTTACCACTAATTAGGAACAACAAGTCTCACCTTATAGGATTGTTTTGAGGATTATCTTTGAAAAAATCTATGAAAGAAATTCATCGTTGTGCCTATTTATAGTACTAGCTAAAATTTAAAAATTTTCCCCATTGAGGCCGGGCGCGGTGGCTCACGCCTGTAATCCCAGAACTTTGGGAGGCTGAGGTGGGCGGATCATGGGGTCAGGAGATTGAGACCATCCTGGCTAACATGGTGAAACCCCCTCTCTACTAAAAATACAAAAAAATTAGCCGGGCGTGGTGGCGGGCGCCTGTAGTCCCAGCTACTCGGGAGGCTGAGGCAGGAGAATGGCGTGAACCCAGGAGGTGGAGCTTGCAGTGAGCCCAGATCGCGCCACTGCACTCCAGCCTGGGTGACTAAGCAAGACTCTGTCTCAAAAAAAAAAAAAAAATTTCCCCATTGATCAAAATAACAAGTTTCAAAGTACACAGATATAAAGAGGTAGAAAGCATCAAGCAGAATTTCAGTTTAGTAATTGTACTTCTTTAGAGTAGCAGGTGGAATAGGTAAAGCAACAGGACTGAGTTAGGTGTTTTGGGGATTATAAACTAGAAGTACATTGGGAATAGCTGGAATAGTGTGTCTCAAGTATGTTTCACAAGATTTTACATAAAAATGGCTGTTTATCAAATAGGTTTGGAAAATTATATGTTAATAAATTAAAAGCTTTTTCTTTCCTTTATGAGTTCTCAGAGGTTTTTGTATATCATGTGTGTTCTGAATCTCCGGGGGTGGGAAGGAAGAAATATAATATGTAGCATTTGTCAAACTTGATTGACCAAATAATTCTTTCTTCATTGGACATGTTGTGAAATTTATGTCCCAAAAACATGCTTAGGAAATGCTGATTGAAGGAAGTGGTAGAATTGTCATTCCTTCAGGCAACGGGTCATAAATATCGTTTCTATCAACTGAGTTTTTGAGTTTGAATTTAAGAGTTGGAGTGTCGCTCTGTTCTGACTCCAGTTAAACATGTCATTACTCAAGCTGGTTGGAATAAAGGATAAACCTCCTCCTGTAAATAGTGAAAAAGACTGAGGAGGACGTGTCATTGACTAGTCTATTTCTTTTCAACAAACTGGTTCAGGTTGGATATGTAAATAATTTTCCCTTGAGTTATGGTTCTCTGGGATTTTGGTGGAAGCTTGTGAATTTGGTGGGGGTTTTATGAACATTATGTTGGCTCCATTTTTACTTTTATTTTTCCTTTGACTCATTTTGTCTCCTTTTGTTTCTTATAGCTTTATTTAGCTAGTACTATGAACAAACAAATGCTGCGTTCTTTATGGTCTTCCGAGGTACCATTACAGATCCTGAATTCTTGTTAGTAAAATACATCTATATATGTTTACATAATCAATACATGCATATACATGCTAATTGTAAATGTTCTAAATTCAGAAGTATACAAAAGAAAAAGCTTAAGGTTCCTCCTCATTGGGCTTTAACATATTCCATTAACATAATAAGTATATAAATATATATTCTTTAAAAAAAACCAGGGTTATGTAATATACATTTTTCTACATCTGGCTTTTCTTTACCTTAAAATATCTCCTGGGAAATCTTTCTTTGTCTTTCTAATATACATTTATTCTGTTTAAAACTGCACAAAATTTTGTAGTAGGTGTCACATTATAAATAAGAAGAGGACCAGTATAACTACAAGATGTGATTTCATAAAGAGAAGTTTGCATAGGGAGGCATGAATTGAAAAGAATTTTGGGTTGAGGACTCTTGGGATCTTAAGGAAATGGGAGATCCCATTAGTTCCTAGGCAGGGAGAGAGCATGGAATAGCAGAGTTTTAGTTCAGCTCTGGCAATGAGAGGCATGATAAAATAGTGTTTGTTATGATGCATGTTCCTGCTTTTATGCACTGGGGTTCATGATTTCAAACAAATACACACGTTTATAAATTGTAAAACGATGGCCATCAAAGTCACTCTTAGGTTTTTGTTTGTTGCTTCTTCATGAGAATGCTCTCAATTTTTGAAAGCTTCTGAAGGCTATAAACTTACATGTTCTCTGGAAGTCAGTCAATGTGTCAATCTTCTCTGCACAAGAAAGAGTTCAGCCCCGGGAATCATCCGGGAAACGATGTACCTCTTCCTACATCAATGAGTCCCCTGAGATGTAGAGGATGTTTACAGGCACCTTGTGATTCATGCTTTGGGCAGTAATACACTTACCTTTTGCCTGGTTATTTCATCTGGTCCAAACATCGAGAGGTTTTATTATCCCTGATTCTGTGTTTGTGGCCAATCATATTTTCCGCTTTTCAAGCATCTCCCCGTAAATCACCACCTGTCAGACTTGATGTGCTTTAAGGAAGGCAATGAGTTGTATTTCACTTGTCATGTTTGAAGAGGTGCATGACACTCTACGGTTACTGCTAACTAAAAAAAAGAGATGACTTTTGTGCACACCAGCTAATTGGTGTCAACTCACATCACCTTGCATTGAGGTGACAGGCACAAATCAGAGTAGCAAAGGGTTGTACCAATCTTGGTCCTATCCGGGTCCAGCTGGTATTTCAAAGTTGCCACAATTCAGGATTCAGGACCCGCACACCCTCATCCCAGAACAAAAACAAATTGTGCTTTAAATTGCCTTAATCCTCAGGTCAAACAAATTTCAAGGACGCGAATAACTGAGCCCGTATTATCACTGCAGATGACAAGATTGCCTCCCTCTTTCTGGCAGTCAAGCCTAGGAGGGATTGTGCTGAGTATAGGACTTAGAAGGGTAATTACGGCAAGGGAACAGCTTTGCTGCCACTGAGTTCTACTGGTGTTCTTGAAGGAGTCTTGATCCTTATCCACTCCAGTTACTCATGTCTTTTTTTTAAATTTAATTTTATTATTATTATACTTTAAGTTTTAGGGTACATGTACACAATGTGCAGGTTAGTTACATATGTATACATGTGCCATGCTGGTGTGCTGCACCCATTAACTCGTCATTTAGCATGAGGTATATCTCCTAATGCTATCCCTCCCCACTCCCCCCACCCCACAACAGTCCCCAGAGTGTGATGTTCCCCTTCCTGTGTCCATGTGTTCTCATTGTTCAATTCCCATCTATGAGTGAGAACATGCGGTGTTTTGTTTTTTGTCCTTGCGATAGTTTACTGAGAATGATGATTTCCAATTTCATCCATGTCCCTACAAACGATATAAACTCATCATTTTTTATGGCTGCATAGTATTCCATGGTGTATATGTGCCACATTTTCTTAATCCAGTCTATCGTTGTTGGGCATTTGGGTTGGTTCCAAGTCTTTGCTATTGGGAATAGTGCCGCAATAAACATACGTGTGCATGTGTCTTTATAGCAGCATGATTTATAGTCCTTTGGGTATATACCCAGTAATGGGATGGCTGGGTCAAATGGTATTTCTAGTTCTAGATCCCTGAGGAATCGCCACACTGACTTCCACAATGGTTGAACTAGTTTACAGTCCCACCAACAGTGTAAAAGTGTTCCTATTTCTCCACATCCTCTCCAGCATCTCTTGTTTCCTGACTTTTTAATGATCGCCATTCTAACTGGTGTGAGATGGTATCTCATTGTGGTTTTGATTTGCATTTCTCTGATGGCCAGTGATGGTGAGCATTTGTTCATGTGTTTTTTGGCAGCATAAATGTCTTCTTTTGAGAAGTGTGCATTCATGTCCTTCGCCCACTTTTTGATGGGGTTGTTTGTTTTTTTCTTGTAAATTTGTTGGAGTTCATTGTAGATTCTGGATATTAGCCCTTTGTCAGATGAGTAGGATGCGAAAATTTTCTCCCATTTTGTAGGTTGCCTGTTCACTCTGATGGTAGTTTCTTTTGCTGTGCAGAAGCTCTTTAGTTTAATTAGATCCCATTTGTCAATTTTGGCTTTTGTTGCCATTGCTTTTGGTGTTATAGACATGAAGTCCTTGCCCATGCCTATGTCCTGAATGGTAATGCCTAGGTTTTCTTCTAGGGTTTTTATGGTTTTAAGTCTAACATTTAAGTCTTTAATCCATCTTGAATTAATTTTTGTATAAGATGTAAGGAAGGGATCCAGTTTCAGCTTTCTACATATGGCTAGCCAGTTTTCCCAGCACCATTTATTAAATAGGGAATCCTTTCCCCATTGCTTGTTTTTCTCAGGTTTGTCAAAGATCAGATAGTTGTAGATATGTGGCATTATTTCTGAGGGTTCTGTTCTGTTCCATTGGTCTATATCTCTGTTTTGGTACCAGTACCATGCTGTTTTGGTTACTGCAGCCTTGTAGTATGGTTTGAAGTCAGGTAGCGTGATGCCTCCAGCCTCCAGCTTTGTTTTTTTGGCTTAGGATTGACTTGGCAATGCGGGCTCTTTTTTGGTTCCATATGAACTTTAAAGTAGTTTCTTCCAATTCTGTGAAGAAAGTCATTGGTAGCTTGATGGGGATGGCATTGAATCTATAAATTACCTTGGGCAGTATGGCCATTTTCACGATATTGATTCTTCCTACCCATGAGCATGGAATGTTCTTCCATTTGTTTGTATCCTCTTTTATTTCCTTGAGCAGTGGTTTGTAGTTCTCCTTGAAGAGGTCCTTCACGTCCCTTGTAAGTTGGATTCCTAGGTATTTTATTCTCCTTGAAGCAATTGTGAATGGGAGTTCACTCATGATTTGGCTCTCTGTCTGTTATTGGTGTATAAGAATGCTTGTGATTTTTGTACATTGATTTTGTATCCTGAGATTTTGCTGAAGTTGCTTATCAGCTTAAGGAGATTTTGGGCTGAGACAATGGGGTTTTCTAGATATACCATCATGTCATCTGCAAACAGGGACAATTTGACTTCCTCTTTTCCTAATTGAATACCCTTTATTTCCTTCTCCTGCCTAATTGCCCTGGCCAGAACTTCCAACACTATGTTGAATGGGAGTGGTGAGAGAGGGCATCCCTGTCTTGTGCCCGTTTTCAAAGGGAATGCTTCCAGTTTTTGCCCATTCAGTATGATATTGGCTGTGGGTTTGTCATAAATAGCTCTTATTGTTTTGAGATACATCCCATCAATACCTAATTTATTGAGAGTTTTTAGCATGAAGGGTTGTTGAATTTTGTCAAAGGCCTTTTCTGCATCTATTGAGACAATCATGTGGTTTTTGTCTTTGGTTCTGTTTATATGTTGGATTACATTTATTGATTTGCGTATATTGAACCAACCTTGGATCCCAGGGATGAAGCCCACTTAATCATGGTGGATAAGCTTTTTGATGTGCTGCTGGATTCTGTTTGCCAGTATTTTATTGAGGATTTTTGCATCAATGTTCATCAAGGATATTGGTCTAAAATTCTCTTTTTTGGTTGTGTTTCTGCCTGGCTTTGGTATCAGGATGATGCTGGCCTCATAAAATGAGTTAGGGAGGATTCCCTCTTTTTGTATTGATTGGAATAGTTTCAGAAGGAATGGTACCAGTTCCTCCTTGTACCTCTGGTAGAATTTGGCTGTGAATCCATCTGGTCCTGGACTCTTTTTGGTTGGTAAGCTATTGATTATTGCCACAATTTCAGCACCTGTTATTGGTCTATTCAGAGATTCAACTTCTTCCTGGTTTAGTCTTGGGAGGGTGTATGTGTTGAGGAATTTATCCATTTCTTCTAGATTTTCTAGTTTATTTGTGTAGAGGTGTTTGTAGTATTCTCTGATGGTAGTTTGTATTTCTGTGGGATCGGTGGTGATATCCCCTTTATCATTTTTTATTGCATCTATTTGATTCTTCTCTCTTTTTTTCTTTATTAGTCTTGCTAGCAGTCTATCAATTTTGTTGATCCTTTTAAAAAATCAGCTCCTGGATTCATTAATTTTTTGAAGGGTTTTTTGTGTCTCTATTTCCTTCAGTTCCGCTCTGATCTTAGTTATTTCTTGCCTTCTGCTAGCTTTTGAATGTGTTTGCTCTTGCTTTTCTAGTTCTTGTAATTGTGATGTTAGGGTGTCAATTTTGGATCTTTCCTGCTTTCTCTTGTGGGCATTTAGTGCTATAAATTTCCCTCTACACACTGCTTTGAATGTGTCCCAGAGATTCCGGTATGTTGTGTCTTGGTTCTCATTGGTTTCAAACAACATCTTTATTTCTGCCTTCATTTCGTTATGTACCCAGTAGTCATTCAGGAGCAGGTTGTTCAGTTTCCATGTAGTTGAGCGGTTTTGAGTGAGTTTCTTAATCCTGAGTTCTAGTTTGATTGCACTGTGGTCTGAGAGACAGTTTGTTATAATTCTGTTCTTTTACATTTGGTGAGGAGAGCTTTACTTCCAACTATGTGGTCAATTTTGGAATAGGTGTGGTGTGGTGCTGAAAAAAATGTATATTCTGTTGATTTGGGGTGGAGAGTTCTATAGATGTCTATTAGGTCTGCTTGGTGCAGAGCTGAGTTGAATTCCTGGGTATCCTTGTTAACTTTCTGTCTTGTTGATTTGTCTAATGTTGACAGTGGGGTGTTAAAGTCTCCGATTATTATTGTGTGGGAGTCTAAGTCTCTTTGTAGGTCACTCAGGACTTGCTGTATGAATCTGGGTGCTCCTGTATTGGGTGCATATATATTTAGGATAGTTAGCTCTTCTTGTTGAATTGATCCCTTTACCATGATGTAATGGCCTTCTTTGTCTCTTTTGATCTTTGTTGGTTTAAAGTCTGTTTTATCAGAGACTAAGATTGCAACCCCTGTCTTTTTTTGTTTTCCATTTGCTTGGTAGATCTTCCTCCATCCTTTTATTTTGAGCCTATGTGTGTCTCTGCACGAGATGGGTTTCCTGAATACAGCACACTGATGGGTCTTGACTCTTTATCCAATTTGCCAGTCTGTGTCTTTTAATTGGAGCATTAAGCCCATTTACATTTAAAGTTAATATTGTTATGTGTGAATTTGATCCTGTCATTATGATGTTAGCTGGTTATTTTGCTCGTTAGTTGATGCAGTTTCTTCCTAGCCTCGATGGTCTTTACAATTTGGCATGATTTTGCAGTGGCTGGTACCAGTTGTTCCTTTCCATGTTTAGTGCTTCCTTCAGGAGCTCTTGTAGGGCAGGCCTGGTGGTGACAAAATCTCTCAGCATTTGCTTGTCTGTAAAGGATTTTATTTCTCCTTCACTTATGAAGCTTAGTTTGGCTGGATATGAAATTCTGGTTTGAAAATTCTTTAAGAATGTTGAATATTGGCCCCCACTCTCTTCTTGCTTGTAGAGTTTCTGCCAAGAGATCCGATGTTAGTCTGATGAGCTTCCCTTTGTGGGTAACCCGACCTTTCTCTCTGGCTGCCCTTAACATTTTTTCCTTCATTTCAACTTTGGTGGATCTGACAATTATGTGTCTTGGAGTTGCTCTTCTCGAGGAGTATCTTTGTGGCGTTCTCTGTATTTCCTGAATCTGAATGTTGGCCTGCCTTGCTAGATTGGGGAATTTCTCCTGGATAATATCCTGCAGAGTGTTTTCCAACTTGGTTCCATTCTCCCCATCACTTTCAGGTACACCAACCAGTTACTCATGTTTTAAATGTTCAAGAAAAAAGGATGAAAGCAATCTCTTCATTCCAGAATTTTCTTTACACATCCCTGTGAAATTTCCACTTAGAATGCTTAGAAAGTGTAAATTTTTTTTGAAAAGGAATGAAAAAGAATAGAAGTGGATTGTTTCCAAGAGACTAACAAGTTCTATACAAATCCTGGAAGCATAATGCCAAGAGCCTCCACTTACACTCCCTACTGCCAGGAACCCTCTTCAACAAGCTTTCTTGGCTCCTTGTCATGCTGCATGTCTGAGTTCAAAAGTACTCCTAGCCATCTCCACCCTAAGGCCCCCTCTCTTATCCTTCACCAGGACATTCTGTTTTGTTACTTTGTAACATGTGTCCCAGTCTATAATTACTTTGCTCATTAATTGTTTTACTTGTATATCATCTGTCTTCTCCACTAGAATGCAAGCTCCCTAAGGGGGCAGGGATTTTTGCCTAAACAGTTCACTTTGCCTAAACAGTTCAGTTGCCTAAACAGCACATGATAGGTGTTTAATTAATAATGAAGTAAGAAAGAAAGGAAGGAAGGAAGGGTGAGAGGAAGCATAGAGAAAAGGAGGGAGCAAGGAAAAGAGATTAATTTTAGCACAAGGGTCTTTGCTCTAGTGCCTGGAGTTGATGGAATCTCAGCACCTCTGATTCTTGCCGCTATGGCTAGGCTCTCTGCTGTCATTGGCCTGAACACTCTGCCTCGGTCTGGCTTTTGATTGTAAGATCAACTGCAACTGTGCGTGCAGTTAACCTTGTGAGTGGAAATGGCTGAGCTTCCTTTTTATTATTTATGCATTTGTCCTACCTTACTTATCTATAACAGAAAAAAACAAAAAGTCAGCTCTGGGACTCAGGGATGAAGCATTCAATAAGGGAGGTCTTGGCAGCTAGTTGTGGGCATACTGAGGGATGAGGAAGGGGAGAAGAGAAAAAGCAGCCTGCTTTTCCCAAACAGCAGATTCTAACTTTTGTTCTAATTTCACCTTCGACACCCAGCTTGCTGCATGGTCTCCTGTGTCAGGATGGCTGCCAGTTTTAAACACCCACTTAATTAATTTAGTCAGAGATTTACAAGCAGAAAAATGAAAGAGAACTAAGCCAAGTGCTTAACTTTAATTCAAAACGAATTACCTGATTTCGTTTTAGCGAAAAGCTTCTTAAGCTTCACAGCAGCATTGGCAGCTTTTCTCAAAGATACATCTTAATATGTGGTTACTTCCATGTAAATTTCAGAGGCTGCTGTTCTTTTATCATGAGCCTAGAAAGTTTGCGGAAGAACATTTTGTTTTGTTTTGTTTTTAACTGCTATGGGGATAGCAACTACCTGCTACGTGGAGATACTATTCTGGTGACAGAATATTATGACACAAAGACTTTAGGGATGATGCGGAAGTTATGAATTCTGGCTTGTATGCTGGAAAGCATTCAGATTAGAGCCCATTGTGTTCACCTAAAGGGCTGGTTTGAAAGGTACCAACCCAGTTCACTCTGCAATGCTCTAGAGACACATTGTGGTACATAAGACTCATTTAAGGAACTTGTGAAAATAGCAAGATCAATGGGACCCACCCCACGGATTCTGATATGTAAGAAATGAAGCCCAGGAATTTTTATTTTCCAACATCCCAGGGCATCGTGATATGATGTAGTTTAGAAACACTGCTTTGGGGGATTAAAAAAGTAGCAGTAAGATATAATATTTATCATGTATAAGTGTAGCAAATGGATCGCTGAAATTGCCTTCCAAATAGTCTTCAGTCTGAGTCCCCTCTATGTCAACTTCTGCTCAACATATGGATCTTGTCCTTCTCCTACATAAAACCCTTCAATGGCTCCTCAAATCTTTCAGAATCCTTTTCTAAAGTCTTTGCCTTAGCGTTCAATACTTTTCAAGATCCAGAACAATGCTTCATAAAGACAGCTTGTTAAAAACGTGGATACTAAGCCCGACAGAACCAAGTTTCCTGGACCTGGCCAGGAATCTATCGCTTAGTAAATTCTCTAGGTGATGTATTTCAAAATTTTGAGGTGTTTAAAAATTAGAGCCCTTCTATTGGATTTTCTTGGGCCTATTTTTCACCACTGACTACATGCATTTTCTGCTGCAACCATGCCAAACTCCTCAAATTTCCCTCAATATCTTGTCTTGCTTCAAGTCTTCTGGAGTGCCTCACTTTTACCTCCCAGAAAGTAATACTTCTTGTCCAGTTTAAACTTATCTGAGGCATCATATGTTCCAGGAAGCCTCTCTTGACTCCCCTGTCTGAAATTCACACACACCTTCTGAGCTCTCATAGTATCTTGTATGTATTTCCAGCTAGAATGTATCTCCCTGGATGAATGTTGTTAGTTTACTTAGTGCATCCCCACTAAGCTGTGAATTCCTTGAGATGTAGGAGCATATCTCATTTAATACACACTGTATCACCAGTGATTAGCACAGAGCTTGTACTCATATACAAGTGTTTGGTCTCATAGCTGCCAAATGAATGAGCTAGAATAATAATGCAGGACAGTAGACAAACAGTTACACATAGAAAGGTGTAGTTTTACACATACAACCTCAAAGTATTCTTAATTGGAAAAGATATTATTAAGGTAAAGATGATTTGGGGAGATTGTCTGGAGGAAGTACATTTTGAACTGGCCTTGACCAAAGGATATGGGCAAGAAGATCAGTTGATATATTCAAAAGAGAGAAGACTGAGAGGGGCCTAGTATGTGGACACCTCGAGAAGAGCTAAGGATTAATGAAATGAAGAGGCCAGAGATGCATCAAATAGTCAAGGAGCTGGAAGGAGGTTTTTTTTTTTTTTTTTTTTTTGGTGGGTGGTGGGGTACAACTGGGGCTTCAGAAACTGGTTTTCCTTAGGTTTCTTAGCTGTAGCTCAGAGAATATCAGCTGAAGATCTGGCTGATTTCATCCTTGCTTCCTTTGCAATGGTGCTTCATGTGAACGGTATGGCCCTCTGTCCCCATAGACAGGAATCAGTGACAATGATCTATCATCCTGTAAATGCTTCCTTATTCTCTTGCTCATCTTTGAGGAGTAGTTCAGGTAACTCTACCTCATGATTAATGGCCTGCCTTTTCTGTGGGATGTCAAGGCAAGCAGTCAGTCTATGAGGACTTCAGTTGTTTATTCTGTAAAGAAAGCAAATATCTTGACCAACAAGAGTGAAAGGGAAATTGGGAGAGAGCAGGAGAGGAGACACAGGAGAAAAAACAAAGAGAAAGACTGAGAGAAAGAAAAGTTCAATAACTCTTGGCTTTATTTATTTTAACCACTTTTATTTATTAAAGAGAACTGAATTAGTGTTGGCTATTTCATGCTTAATCTTTCTTCCAAAACCTGAAGCTTTGAGATGAGAAGCTTTAAAATAGAAAGAAGTGTTTTTGAGGAGAAAGAATGAAATGCATATAAAAGATAGACAAGTGGACATGCAAATCCACAATTTAAAGCTGACCGGCTTCACATTTTTCTAATTGCATTTATAAATCATCAGTGCATTCTGCATCTTTGGCTATAACTAACTTAAAGTGCATGGTTTCTTCTGCCAGATGCTCAGTTCTTTTGTGTCCTTGTTTCTTTGCCAGGAGTTCTCTGTCAGAGCTCTCCATCAGATCCAGGATTACATCCACCTACACATCATACCATTTTGAGTGGCACTGATTTTTGGACCTAGCCATGGCCTTAGTTTTAGACTAAATCATGTAAAATTCAGTTTTTTTTTTTTTCTGGGCTAAAAGATGTTGAATTTCAGTAAATTCAGAGGAAGAAAAAATGGAATATCAAATGATATTTGCTTAAGTAGTTGCTTAAGGTAGTTTAAAGGGCAGCAGGCTTGTTGAGCAGACTTATAGTAAGTGATTAGTCAATATTATTCCTTATGCAGCCTTTTTCATCTTGATTTCATTCTATCATCCCTCCCCTATTCTATCATCCTTCCAAACCTAGACACCAGTGTAGGTACTGTCCTAACCTACCCAGTATGTCACCCAGTTTTGTCTTCAGGTCCCCTCCTGACAGCTACTCCTTTTCCCTGTAAATTCTCATAGACATCAGTACAGCCGCCCTTTGAAAGCTCTCTCTGCCCTCCTTTTACCTACACCCAGTTTCATTCTTTCTACTGTTCCTAGACTTGTTTTTATGAACACATAAATATGATTATGTTATAGGTTTTAATGATTCCCTGTAGCATGCTGTTTTTAGGGCTGTGAATTTTAGTCTTGAAGATCTAGCTTTTGTCTACCTCTCCAATTTCATCCTTCTCTCTCTTCCCTCTTCTGCTCCCACCCCTTTAACCCAGAACTTCTTGCTGGTCTTAGACCACATCAGGATCTCTTGTCTGCAATATTTTTCTCATGTTCTTACAAATATTTGCAATTCCCACATCAACTTTCTTTGCTTGGCAAACCCCTAAGCGTTCTGCAAGACTTAGTTCCCCCAGGAATCCTTTTGTGATCCCTCCTCTGGTTTGCAGTCATCTGCACTCCCAGAACACTCAGAGCATATGGATATTAAGTAATTATCACAGAAAATTAGAATGGTTTTTGTCTGCTTCCTCCACAGATACACGTTCCTTAACAGGTATGTCTTTTACCTCTGTATTCCAGGGTCTAATACTATCAGCCCATTTGTAGTGTGTTTTCTAAAATTATTTCTTTTAGGAGCCACATAGGACTCATTTTAAGTGATTCTGTTGTGTCTGTTCTTGGACCCTTTAAACCTAGTGATAGGTATAAGACTAAGCCCTACTTTTTAGAGAGCGTGGAGAAAGATGTTCTTTTTTTCTAGAGTCAAAGCTCTAAGGACACCCAAGATGAACATCTTATGGCTATTTTCTCCCCATCGCATGGAAAAACAAAACATTTTAAATAAGACACTGAGGCTAATACTCCAAAAGAAGCAGGGCCTGTAATCACAGGAAATGATAGAAAGAGAGAGACAGACAGAGAGAGATGAAGCTAGAGAAAGGAGATAAGATCATTGTAAACCTCTCTCCCACACCCTAGGTACACCCACACATGAGGCTATTCTTGGTACTTTTCAGTTATGTGAGCAAAAGGTAATTATTAAATAACAACAACAACAACTTGAAGTACTCTACTTGAAAAACAAATGAGATAACCAGTTAATATGTATTGAATAGATGAATTTTTAAAAGACATATTTCATAAGGTGAAGGAAGGGGAAAGACAGAGAAGGTTTACACAAGGGTGATGGCAGTCAATTAAGATGGAATACTTTTCTTAAATAGATTCTAATACAGGAAGAGAGATGGTGATACACAGAAGAAAAAAGGAATATTGACATTAGCAGAGTATGGACTGAGAATTTAATTGTTGAAGAGACCCAGAGCAATCTGAGAGGCATGATACACTGCTTATAGACTGACAGGTCAATGATTCATCTGAAAGGGGAAAAATTAGAATTTAACATCCTAAAATGCATTTTGTTACTTTATTTTTAAAGTTCCATTTCTAGCATCTACCTAACTTAGGATTAAATTTTCAGCATTTCAGCAGGAGTATCCTGACAGATATATATTCAGGAATGTACTTTTGGTCAAAGAATTAAATGATGAAACCCACCAGGAATGGTCAGAATACAGTGAGGCTGACCAAGTCCCATTTGTTATGGTGAGTGAAATGTCGTAAACAGAGCACAGACATTACACTCAGAAGCTGACTTTAGCTTCTGATCCTCTGTGATGGCAAACTGCCAAAAGAAGGCCACATCCAGGATGAAAGGGGATGGCAGCAGACATGGGAACGGAGTCCTCTGTCTGCCCTTCACATGGCAATTCTGGGAATTCAGATCTATTTCCTGACTCTGTCAGATGATACTTAGCATACACAGAAGATAGGAAAACCCTTTGTCCTCTTTAATAAGGTTGATGATAGATAATAAAAACCTGGTTCTAGGCAATTATCTACTCTATGTATGGAAGTGAGTTTCTGTCTTAAAACTAGGATGTGAAGCTTGCTTACAAAATACATGGGGGTGTGTTTGTAACCATGACTCTTTTGGTTAAAGTGCTATTTACAAGAAAAGAAGAAATAAATATCTTTCCTACTATTAACGTCTAAAGAGGAGGTGTCTTTTTTGGAGCAAAACAAATGAGTAGTTTCACAGGTAAATAGCTAGTGAATTCATTTTTTAAGATTATAAAAATAATAATCACTCAACCATTAGTTTTAAAAACATAGCAAGAGGTATAAACAATTATTTATTTAAAAGGAAAAATAATAAATATATTTCTTCTAACATATAAGTTAAAGAGGAAGATACAAAATGGGGGTGGGGTGAGGAAGGAGAGGGTCTCAAAACAGAGAAACAATGTGGAAGTTTGTCTGTTTTAAGTGACAGAAGTAGGAAGGAATCTAATATATAAAACAGGACTAATATTGCTTTTTTCCTGGGTGGGAGAAAAGCAAGCAAAGAACATAACTGCTACTACAAGTAAGTAAAGTTAAATGAAATTTGACATCAAGTTCCTGATTCCACATGTAGGAAGGTTGCACTACTGAATCCTAGCAACAAGTTGAAAGGTGAGCAGACTGAAAAATAAACGATTCTGGATCCATTATAGAGTGAGGACACAGGGCAAACTGCTGTCCCCAAGACTGGAGAGACAGACAGGCAAATGCAAGGAGCAGAGACTCAGGAGGGAAAGTGGCCAAGGGAAGCAGTGTCAGGGTAGGAAAACCTGAACTGTAACTGATGAATTGCTGAAAGCTCAGTGTGGACAGACAAATCTAAGAGTTAAAATTTCCAGGGGGACCCAGTCATAGGGGGAAGCCACCCTTTTGTAAATGATACCACCAGGAGCTCAGTCAGGTTTTCACAGTAAATATTGGCAAAAAATCCTCTTTTTTTCCAGTAAGGAAAAGGAACCATCGTGAAATATGCCAGAGTATGCTGCTCTTCCTAACAACGCTCTCCCTCAGAAGAAACTAGTTAAGTGGAGCCTAATTTGTCAGGTATTATCAGTGCCCAACTAGCCTGGGGGAAAGAAAATGCCCAACACTCCAGCCTGCTTTAGCCATTCTGTCCCATTTAAGGGGAAAAAAATGAGAAACTATTCTGAATTTCACAGACCAGAGTCCTAGGCCTGGTAAAGACTGAGACCTAATTATAGGACTATAGAACATTTCCCTTCCCCTCACAACTTCACCACCACATTACTCAAGGCCTATTTATAGCAGTTCCTTTTACATGGTATGATATGCCTGTCTATCAAAACAAACAAACAAACAACAAACAAAACAAAACACAGAAATCACAGAATATACAAAAATACAAGCATCAGAACCAGACATGGCATGTATATTGAAATGATCAAATTTGGAATTTGAAAAAAAACTATAATTAATGTGTTAAGAAATTTAATAAAGTAGACAGCATACAAGAAGAGATGGACAATGTAAACAGAGAGGTGAAAGTCCTAAGAAGGAATCAAGTAGAAATGCTAGAGGTAAAAACACTGTAATAGAAATTATGACTTTGATAGGCTTATTAGTGGACTAGACAGCTGAGAAAATAATCTCTGAGTTTCAGGATATATCAATTGAAACATCCAAAATTGAAAAACAAAGAGAATGAATACCAAAATAACAACAGTAACAACAACAACAACAACAACAGAACAGAACATCTAACTACAAAAGTTATAATATTTATGTAACGTGAATCCCAGAAGGACAATAAAGAGAGAAAGAAACAGAAAAAATAATTGAAACAATAATGAGTGAGAGTTTCTCCAAATTCATCACAGATTTAGGAAGTTCGCAGAATACTAAGCAAAATAAATGTCAAAAAATAAAACAACAACAACAACAAACTGCCTAGGTATATCATCTTTATACTACAGAAAATCGCAGATAAAGATAAAATTTTGAAGCAACTCAGGGGAGGAGAGAAACTACCATATCTATGGAGAAATAAAGGTAAGAATTACATCTAATGTTTCCTCAGAAACCATGCAAGCAAGAAGAGAGTGGAGTGAACACAGTGTTGAGAGAATAAAGCTATCAACTTAGAATTTTGTACCCTGTAAATTTATTCTTCAAGGGAGAAGGATAAATAAAGACTGTCTCAAAAAAATATTGAGAAACTTTGTGGTCAGTAAACCTGCCTTGCAAGAATTGTTAACTAAAACTGTAAAGCTATTTGAAGAAAACACACAGGAAATACTTAACAATATTGGTCTGGCCAAAGATTTCTTAGATATGAACCCAAAAGCCGAAGCAACAAAATAACAAACAAACAAACAAACAAAAAAAAACAAAACAAATGGAAATGCATCAAACTAAAAAGCAGAAGAAACAACTAATAGAGTGAAGAGACAATTTGCAGATTTGAAGAAAATATTTGCAAACCATCAATCTGATAAGAGGCTAGTATCTAACATATATAAGAAACTCAAACAACTCAACAGCAAGAAAAAAAACAAAAAAAATAAGAAAATGGCAAAGGACCTAAATAGACAGTTCTCAAAAGAAGACATACAAATGGCCAATAGATACATAAAAAGTACTTATTATCACTGATCATCAGGGAAATGCAAATTAAATCCACAATGAAATATCACCTCATGCCTGATAGTCTGTTACACTTTTTTAAAAAATGATGGGAGATAGCAACTGTTGGCATGAGCATGGAGAAAAGAAAACTCATGTACACAGTTGGTAGGAATGTAAATTAATAAAGCCATTATGGAAAATAGTATGGAGGTTCCTTAGAAAAGCAAAAATAGAATTTTCCTATGATCCTGTAATCCAACTTCTGGGTATATATCCCAAAAAACTGAAATCTATATGCTGAAGAGATACCTGCACTCCCTTGTTTATTGCAGCATTATTCACAATAGCTGAAATATGGAAGCAACCTAGATGTCTATTATTAGACAAATAAACAAAAAATGTTATATATATATATATATATAATTTGGTTTAGCTCTGTGTCCCCACCCAAAACTCATGTCTAATTGTAATCCTTAATGTTGGAGAAGGGGCCTGGTATGAGGTGATTGGATCATGGGAACAGGCTTCCCCTTGCTGTTCTCACAATAGCAGTCCTCATGATATCTGGTTGTTTAAAAGTGTGTAACACTTACCCATTCTCTCTCTCTCCTGCTGCGCCATGTGAAGACATGCCTGCTTCCCCTTTGCCTTCCACCACGATTAAAAGTTTCCTGAGACCTCCCCAGCCATGCTTCTGTACAGCCTATGGAACTGTGAGTCAATTAAACCTCTTTTCTTTACATATTATCCAGTTTCAGGTAGTTCTTTACAGCAATGCAAGAATGGACTAATACAACATAAATGTAATGTATATATATTATATACACACATACATATACACACATATAATGGAATAACATTCAGCTTTTAAAAAGGTGGAGAATCCTATTATTTTGAGACAACATGGATGAATCTGGAGGGCATTATCCTAAGTGAAGTAAACCAGGCCCAAGAAAAATACCATCTGATCTCACTTATACATGGAATATGGAAAGCTGGCCTCATAGAAGTAGAGAGTAGAATCATGGTCACTAGAGCCTGAGGGAGGGAGAGGAAGGAAAAGGGGAGATGGTCAAAGGGTACGAAGTTTCAGTTGGACAAAAGGAATAAGCTTCAGTGGTAGATTGCACAGAATGGTGACTATAATAAATAATAATACACCATATATTTCAAAATTGCTAAAACAGTATAATACGGTTTGGTGTGTCCCCACCAAAATCTCATCTTGAGTTGTAACTCCCACAATTCCCATGTGTTGTGGAAGGGATCCAGTGGGAGGTGATTGAATCACAGGGGCAGGTCTTTCCTGTGCTGTTCTCATGATAGTTAATAAGTCTCACTAGATCTGATGGTTTTAAAAGGGGGAGTTTCTCTGAACAAGTTATCTCTTTTTGCCTGCTACCATCCATGTAAGATGTGACTTGCTCTTCCTTGCCTTCCACCATGATTGAGGCCTCCCCAGCCACATGGAGCTAAGTCCATTAAATCTATTTTTCTTTCCAGTCTCAGGAATGTCTTAACCAGCAGCATGAAAACAGACTAATACAGAGTAGATTTTAAATATTTTCACCACAAATATAAGTCTATGAAGTGATGGATTTGTTAATTTGCTTGATTTACTCATTCCATATTATAAGCATATATAAAAAATCACATTGCATATATATGCATAAAATTATTTTTCAATTAAAAATAAAATTTAAGAATCAGTTTGTTAGAGAAAAAATAACACGTCAGCAACTCAGATCTAAGGAAAAGAAGAGCACTGAAGAAGTGAAAGTAAAATAAAAACTTATTTTTCTTGTTCTTAATAGATCGAACAGATAACACTTTGCTCAAAAAATGATAGCAATGACATATTTGATTATATATATTTGTTATATATACATGACTGTATATATATATGTACAGTCATGCATCACTTAATAATGAGAATATATTCAGAGAAATGCGTCATTCAGTGATTTTGTTATTGTGCAAACATCATAGAGTATACTTAAAACTAGATATTACAGGCTACTACACATATAGACTATATGGTACAGCCTGTTACTCCCAGGCCACAAACCTGTACAGCATGTTACTGTACTGAATACTATATGCAATACACAATGGTAAGTATTTGTGTCTCTAAACATAGAAATATCATAGCATATGAAAAGATGGATGACATATGTCATCAGGAAAATAAATGCAAATTAAAACAATAAGATGCTACTGAATACCTATCAGAATGTCCAAAATTCAGAACATTAACAACACCAAATGCTGGTAAGGATGCATGACAACAGAAACTCATCATTGCTGGTGGATGCAAAATGGTACAGCCACTTTGGAAAATAGTTTGGCAGATTCTTATGAAGCTAAATATACTCTTACCACACAATCCAGCAATTATACTCCTTGATATTTACCCCAAGGAGTTTAAAACTATGTCCACAAGAAAACTTCCATAAAAATGTTTAGAGCAGCTTTATTTACAATTGCCCAAACATAGAAACAGCTAACATATACTTCAGTGGGTGAACAAATAAACAAACTGTACTACATCAAGACAATGGAACATTTAGCACCCAAAACAAATTTTCAAACTATATAAAGGCACGAAGAATCTGAAATGTATATTACTAAGTGAAGAAGCAAATCTGAAGAGGCTACATGCTTTATGATTCAAACTATATCACATTCCAGAAAAGGAAAAACTATGAATACAGTAGAAAGATCAGAGTTTGCCAGGAGTTGGGGTTGGGAATGGGGAAATGAATAGATAGACCACAGAATATTTTTAGGGTGGTGAAAATACTCTGTATAAGGCTATAATAATAGACACATGTCATTGTGCATTTGTCCAAAGCAACAGAAAGTACAACAGCAAGAGTGAATTCATGGACTTTGGGTGATTGTGATGTGTCAATGCAGGTTCATCAATTGCAATAAATGTGCCACTCTGGCAGGAGATGTTAATATGGGGTTAGGGGATATATCAGAAATGTTTGTAAGTTCCTCTCAATTTTTCTGTGAATCTAAAACTGCTCTAAAAATAATAATTTTAAAAATAAATGAAAATTTAGCATATAAAATTAACAAGTTATATAAAAATTTATTTATTATAGTTGTATTTTATTTATTAAAGTTATATTTTAACTTTTTCTAAATTTGAGCAGTCCACAAATATTTAAATTTTTTTTCATAATTTTAAAGTAGACACTAAAATGTTCCCAAATTCTTTATGTGTTCTAAAGCATATGAAGCTGTGGAGATAAAATTCTCTTTTCATAGGGCTGCCATCTCACCTTTTAGTATTTTTAGGATCTTTTTACTAAATAAAGACTTGTTTCATTGTTAGCATCCATAAGCATAAATAATTTTATAAAGTTGATCATTCTCCAAATTATAGAATTTTGACAACTCTGACGTTTCAATTTGGCTTGTAAAGTGATGGCAATGGTGGTGGTGTGGTGTGATGGTGGCAGTCCTCTACCATTATTCAAGTCACACCAACCAAGATATTTTCAAATCCTTTCTAAACAAATCATATTGGTTCCAATTCCCTGGGGCCATTGTATCCCTTCAACAATTTTTTTTTGTAAAAATATCCTTATTTTGCAGAAGTTTGGAGCACTCTATGCCATTCTTCTTCGGGGAAATCAGGTTTGGAAATTCAGCCCTAAGATGTGGATGAAAACTCTTGGAGACTTCACTTTAGCAAATCCCAGTGCCTGGGAAGCCTAAGTCTATCTTGACAATGACTTACTTTTAAAAAGCTTCACTTTGAGGAAGCAGTTATGCTTTTGAATTAGAAGCCATCTTTTAAGAATATCACAGGGTGACTGTTACTCCTCATATATTGGTTTCCTCCTGTCTGCCACCAAGATAACTCATAGTCTGTACCCCATCCATCTGATATTATATTACTCCCTCATATGAGAATTTGTTTCTAGTCACTGTCTCATAAGCATTTCAAAGTCACCTCCAATTCTCCTATCATTTCCTGTTCTGGAACATTCTTCCATCCCCCTGCCTATCCAATTTCTGCACCTACTATTTACTCCTTCATTGACGACTTTCCAAACTGTCCAAGTCAAGGTTGACTGTCATCTCACATCATGGAAGTGCTTAGCATAAAATTCTTTTCTTTTTAATTTATAATTCCAACTATTATTTTAGATTCAGGGGGTACGTGTGTGGGTTTGTTACATGGGGTTACTGTGTGACACTAAGGTTTGGAGGACAAATGGTCCCTACTCCAAGTAGTGAGCATAGCACCCAAAGGGTGGTTTTTCAGCACCTGCCCAACTCCTTACCTCCCCCTTCTAGTCCAGTGTTTATTGTTTGCATCTTTATGTCCACACGTACTCGATGTTCAGCCCCCACTTGTAAGTGAGAACACACAGTATTTGGTTTTCTGTTCCTGTATTAATTCCCTTAGGACAATGGCCTCCAGCTGTATCCATGTTGCTGCAAAGGACATGATTTCATGCTTTTTATGAATGCATAGTATTCCATGGTGTATATGTACCACATTTTCTTTATCCAACCCACTATTGATGGGCACCTAGATTGATTCCATGTCTTTGCTATTATGAATAGTGCTGTGATGAATATACAAGAGCATGTATCCTTTTTGTAGAATAGCTTATCTTCTTTGGGGTATATATTCAGTATTCAGTAATGGGATTTCTGGGTTAAATGGTAAGTCCATTTTTAGTCCTTTGAGAAATCTCTAAAATGTTTTCCTCAGTGGCTGAACTAATTTACATTCCCACCAACAGTGTATAAGTGTCCCTTCCCTTTTCTCTGAAGCCTCGCTAGAATCTTTTTCTGACATTTTGATAAAAGGCTCCTGAAACTGATAAATGACCACAGTAAAGTTTCAGGATATAATATCAATGTACAAAAATCAGTAGCATTTCTACACATGAATAACATTCAAGCTGAGAGCCAAAACAACAACACAGTCCCATTTACAATAGCCATAAAAAAAAATAAAGTATAATCCCTAGGAATACAGTTAACCAAAGAGATTAAAAGTCTCTGCAAGGAGAACTACAAAACACTGTTGAAAGAAATCATAAATGACAAAAACAAATGAAAACAACATTTCATGCTCATGGATTGGAAGATCCAATATTATCAAAATGGACATACTGCCCAAAGCAATCTACAGATTCAGTGCTATTCCTATTAAACTACCCAGATCATTTTTCACAGAATTAGAAAAAACTATTCTAAAATTCATATGGAACCAAAAAAGAGCCCAAATAGCCAAAGCAATCCTAAGCAAAAAGAACAAAGCTGGAGGCATCACATGACTTCAAACTATGATATAAGTCTACAGTAACCAATACAGCATGGCACTGGTACAACAACAGACAGATAGACCAGTGGAAAAGGATAGAGAACCCAGAAATGAAGGAACACACCTGCAACCAGCTGGGAAAACGGGCTAAGTCATGGAATTTTCCCTCATTTCCCAAAATGTTAGGCATGTGTTCAGCAAATACTAAGTAATCAAGATATATTTAAAGGTTTTGTCTGTATAGTGGGTGCGTCTCTGACATTTAAGTCACTGCTGTATTTGAGTGACAGCTAGTGGTATCACAGAGGACATTTGACAGGAGTAAGGACTGAATTACAGTTCTGTGTTGGATGTGGTTCTGAGGCACAGGAAAATCATTAGAAATCACTGCAATGTGTAATTTTTATGTGGCATATACACAAATATATATTATTTAGCTCTGCAGTTTGCATTGTGCCTCTGTTTTATTGGCATGTATATTTTGCTCCCTAGGAACTCCAGAGGACAAAATGTTACCACTAATTTGCTAACATTGTTTGGACTTATATTGCAATACATAGAGTGAACACAACATTCCCATTGCTGAAAAACTTCATCACATATACAATAGGTGTTTTACTAAGAAAAGGTGCCCAATTTAAAATGCCTAGAGACATAATATACCTGAAGGCAAAGCCTTACCAATAGGATGTTTCTGCTAAGGACAACTTCTTCACCACGTAAATGGTAACTTATCTTCCAAGGCTTCTTATCAACTTATCATCACTGCAACTCAGTGAGAGGCTAAGTGGCTGAATTAACCTTTAAAGGTCTCTTTTGTCATTTTAAGATGTTATAGCCTGTGTGCATAATAACAATAAATATGCTTTAATAATTATTTTGCATCTATTCAACATGAATTATGCCATTAAAAGTAAATTAAATATCTAGCCAAAGATCTTAATGGAACTTATTACCCCCAAAATGCAAAATGTCCTTTCAATTAAAACTCTTTGCAGCAATAATTGTAATAATAGCATCAACTCACTTACGTTTCTCTCTTATCATCCTGAACATGTCTCTCATCTTGGCACTGTAGGAAATTTTTGTGTTGGCAGGATATTAGTGAAGCATGTTGTAGTTAACACTAATTAATTCATGTTGATCTCTTCACAGTCTAATGAAACAAAATTAAACCTGTACTTTGTTCATTTTGTTCATATTTTTCAAATGAGACACCTAATGAGACTTTGTAAAGGGCATGTCAACTCTATATAGTTAGTTTCTTTGAGATTTCTTTAAGCTTTCCAAAGGGAAAAACCTGAATATGCCAACAATAATGATTAGGATTGTATAACAAAAAAGGAATGAATTGCCATAAAGTAGCTGATGATTTTTCAAAACCAGTTTCTACTTATGAATGTATAATCATGCAGCAGCTTCTTCTTAAAACTGACATTGAAGGAAGGAAATTAAATAGCTAATTTTGTCAATACATCCTAGATAATATAACCTAGGAAGGTTAGATCTACACTGCCAAAATACTTCTGAAAAAACGATAATTATCTGGGTAATTAAAAACAACTTTGGCCTTTGTTTTTAGAATCTACCTTAATTGTCTATTTAGAAATAATGAAGCTCAGATGTTGCTGTTTTATTGGCTTAATTTTTTATTTCCATTCTTTTTGCTTGATTTTTCATTTTTATTTGCTTAAGAAAGAACTTCCTTGAAAATAGCAATAGCTCAATTCATTATAATTGTAGGGATTAATATATTATTAGGTCCTCCAAAAGACAGTCAAAAGACAATGATTTTTTTTTTCTGCTTTATATTTACCAAGCATAATTGTATATATATTGGAAACTACTCTGGGATATTGGTCAAGTCACTTTCTGGCTTCGATTTTCTGATTTTTCCTCTTACAAATGAGGATGCTGATCCATATGATCTCTTAGAACTAAAATTTTAAAAATAGATGATTCAAAATACAACATAAGCAGCCAAAATCTTATTCAGAGGAAAATTCATAGTCTTATAATTTTGGTGCACATCACTTAAAAGATGACCATATATAGTTCAAAACAAAAACTGAAATAAAACTAAGTCATAAAATTAACTGAAGAAAGGCCAATGTAGACCTGAGTTTCTCCAAGAAATTTTGATGCTTAAAATTGTTTTCATCATTTTCTGTAATTTATTTGATATTCCTGCTTTACTGGTACTCTTAGACTTAACCTTTCTATCAAGTAACCTGTTAATCATAACATTATATTTACATTCTCTCTTTTGGACTTGCAGAAGAAGTGGTTTTAGTTTTATATATGTATATTATATGTGATGATATATGCAATTATATATTATTATATATTTTATATGTATATATATCTATTCCACTGTTACTTTTTGTGTCTCATTTCTCTGTCTCTCTCACATACACACACACACACACACACACACACACACACACAAAGCATCATGCAATTTATCTGGTAGGTTTTATCAAATTCTCACATGGTGTTTTCAGAGACAAAGAGTTACTCAATCACCATTTATCCTATATGCCAAGGGTCCTAAATCCCTAAAGTAAGAAGCCTTACACATCTGGGCTTTCTTAAACAGAAAAGCTCTCTGCAGGTTTGGTCTAATTCAATTTTTATATAGTGTACCCTAGAAGGCCTTTATTTCCTTTAAAGATAGGGAAGAGTTGGAGATTCCAGTCTCAGTTGCTTCAAAACTGGTTGCTGTTAACGTCCTATAGGAAGGTGTTAACTAGATTCCCAAGTGCAGCAGTTCTTCACTGAATACTTTGGGCATCCAGCACTAAGATAGCATTTTGACAGAGGGATGAGACAGGCAAGGTATCCTTTACTTACTGAAAGGAAGTATAGTCCAGTCTTGCAAACTAGATTTTAACAAAATGAAAAACAACAGTAGACTGCAATAAGACATTTTTAAAAATGGTGCTCAAACACCTAATTTTAATTTTTTAAATATTTTATTTTATTTTTGTTTTTTTGAGACAGTCTCCCTCTGTCCCCCAGTCTAGAGTACAGTGGCACAATCTCGGCTCACTGCAACCTCTGCCTCCTGGTTTCAGGCAATTCTCCTGGCTCGGCCTCCTGATTAGCTGGGACTATAGGCACGTGGCACCACACCCAGCTAATTTTTAAACTTTTAGTAGGGAAGGGGTTTCACCATGTTGGCCAGGCTGGTCTTGAAATCCTGACCTCAGGTGATCCATCCACCTCAGCCTCCCAAAGTACTGGAATTACAGGTGTGAGCCACCACACTCAGCCCCAAATTTTAATTTTTTAGACTATTTTAGTAGTGTGATTTCAGAGAAAGAAGACACTGGGCATTACAATAATCAAAAGAGCCTTCCTGAAGGGCTTTTGCATAGGCAGTCATACTCACTTGTGTTCCTGTATGTATAACCAACCATTTTTGAGTATTTGTGCAATATCTTTTGCCCACCATGTATGATTACCATCCTTACATAATCAGTATTGCCTAGTTCCATAAAAGAAATACTAATAATGGGAACATTATGTAGCTACTCACAAGCCATCATATAGGAATCTGTAAAAATGTGGACCCACGTTCTGGTGATACTCCTTGATCCCTCAGATTGGTGATTGGGTGGTTTTCATAACCCACAAAGAACTTCATGTACAACCAAAAGAGGTGCCTGCTTTTCTGGTAGAGAACCAGCTTCTCAGCCACTGCTCAGAAGTCCATCTATTTACTGGACCAGAAGAAACGGGGAAAACCCACTTGACTACAATTTACAGAGTAGACTAAGTCTCCCCCAGGGTCTCTGGCCACCTGATGAAATGAGTAGACACTGGAACAAGAGTCTGGGAAACTCACCACACAGAGAAACTGATTTGAGATTTTATTCTTCTGGTGACAGTGACTTTACCTGTCTACAGGAGCAAAACGAAGGAGCGGCATGGGCAGTCCTGCTGTGTCCGGAATTGGTGAGTTCTTGGTCTTACTGACTTCAAGAATGAAGCCGTGGACCCTCGCGATGAGTGTTACAGTTCTTAAGGTGGAGTTTGGAGTTTGTTAACTCTATAGGTCACGTCTGGAGTTTGTTCCTTCTGATGTTCGGATGTGTTCGGAGTTTCTTCCTTCTGGTGGGTTCGTAGTCTCGCTGGCTCAGGAGTGAAGCTGCAGACCTTTGCGGTGAATGTTACAGCTCTTAAGGCGGCAGGTCTGGAGTTGTTAGTTCCTCCCGGTGGGCTCGTGGTCTCGCTGGTTTCAGGAGTGAAGCTGCAGACCTTCGCTGTGAGTGTTACAGCTCGTAAAAGCAGTGTGGACCTAAAGAGTGATCAGTAGCAAGATTTATTGCAAAGAGCGAAAGAACAAACCTTCCACAGTGTGGAAGGGGACCGCAGCCCGTTGCCACTGCTGGCTGGGGCAGCCTGCTTTTATTCTCTTATCTGGCGCCACCTACATCCTTCTGATTGGTAGAGCCGGGTGGTCTGTTTTGACAGGGTGCTGATTGGTGCCTTTACAATCCTGGAGCTAGATACAAAGGTTCTCCACGTCCCCATGAGATTAGTTAGATACAGAGTATCCACACAAAGGTTCTCTAAGGCCCCACCAGAGCAGCTAGATACAGAGTGTCGATTGGTGCACTCACAAACCTTGAGCTAAACACAGGGTGCTGATTGGTGTGTTTACAAACCTTGAGCTAGATACAGAGTGCCCACTGGTGTGTTTACAATCCCTGAGCTAGACATAAAGGTTCTCTAAGGCCCCACCAGAGCAGCTAGATACAGTGTCTATTGGTGCACTCACAAACCTTGAGCTAAACACAGGGTGCTGATTGGTGTGTTTACAATCCCTGAGCTAGACATAAAGACTCTCCACGTCCCCCACCAGACTTAGGAGCCTAGCTGGCTTCACCTAGTGGATCCCGCACCGGGGCTGCAGGTGGAGCTGCCTGCCAGTCCTGTGCCATGCGCTGGCACTCCTCAGCCCTTGGGCGGTGGATGGGACTGGGCGCCATGGAGCAGGGGGCAGCCCTCGTTGGGGAGGCTTGGGCCGCACAGGAGCCCATGGAGGGGGTGGGAGGCTCAGGCCTCACGGGCTGCAGGTCCCGAGCCCTGCCCCTGGGGAAGGCAGCTAAGGCCAGGTGAGAAATCGAGCACAGGGCCAGTGGGCCAGCACTGCTGGGGGACCTAGTACACCCTCCACAGCCACTGGCCCAGGTGCTAAGCCCCTCACTGCCCGGGGCCGGCAGGGCCAGCCGGCTGCTCCGAGTGCGGGCCCGCCAAGCCCATGCCCACCCGGAACTCCAGCTGGCCCGCAAGCGCCACGCCCAGCCCCGGTTCCCGCTCGTGCCTCTCCCTCCACACCTCCCTGCAAGCTGAGGGAGCCGGCTCTGGCCTTGGCCAGCCTAGAAAGAGGCTCCCACGGTGCAGCGGTGGGCTGAAAGGCTCCTCAAGTGCTGCCAAAGTGGGAGTCTAGGCAGAGGAGGTGCCGAGAGCAAGCGAGGGCTCTGAGGACTGCCAGCATGCTGTCACCTCTCACTGCCATCTTCAAATAGAGTGTAAAGCTTACTCCATGGAACCAAAGCAGAAGGAAGTAGGGGTGTGGTGCTGGCCAAATCCTCCAGGATTTGCATTCCTAGCTGTTAGGTGGCTTTTATTTTTACTGTGTTGTTAATCTAACTAAATGGACAGTTCACCACCTTGGAGCTTATTAGAAATACAGAAACTTAGTCCAACCCAACTCTATTGAGAAAGACTTTGTCTTTAACAAGATCCTGAGAGGGTTTGTATGTATGGACTGAAAGGGAGTATGTGGGTTATGAAGGTTTGAGAAGCCCTAGAATAATAAACACCCAAGCCCGTGTCTTCATGGAATTTACTTTCTAGTGGGGAATACAAACAAAAATACAAACTACAAAGAGTGGTCATAACCATGGCCAAAATCCATTGAGGAGTGACTATTATCAGATACTGTCCTAAGTATTGAATAGTATTAAACTTGTTTACATGTGTTAACTCGTTTAGTCCTCACAATGAGCTAATTGGATAGTACAATTAACGTCATTTTACAGGTAAAAAAATGGAGGCACAGCAATTTTATTTTAGCTAAAAATCACAGTCAGTGATAATGCTGAGACTTGAACTGAGGATTGTTGGGCTCCAGGGTCACATCCTTAACTATTGCATTCTATTGATAATTTCTAAGACTAAAAGCCAGGCTTCGATATGAGAACACTGGAGGAGAAAGTAACTCAAGTTTTCCAGAAAAACGATGACTAACTAAGCGGAGGCACAAGAATGAGGGAGAATGAGCCAAGGCAGCGGTGTCTGTTCAGCAGGACCTGGACCTTCCCTTTGCACTACCAACTCAGCCTAACCAGCTCTGGAGCATGTCCCTTAGCTACACAAATGTCATTTCTTTTGCAGGTTCTCTGATCTGCCTTGCTTACACTACGCTTGCCAGCAGGACTGTCTTTCTCTAGATCTGTCCCTCTGTTTTCTTCTGTCTCCTCAGAGATCCTTGCTCCCACCATTAGGAGAATGATTTAGTAGCCCCTACACATGTTTCATTTCCATCATTCCTGCAATATTTTATGCCTTTGAATAGGGGAACTCATCCAATTTAAATGGTTCTCCAACTAGGTACATTCCTTACTATGATCAATGGAATATAACCTCTATCCTCTCAGGTTGGCATGTTTTCCTTCTAAAATCTGCCTTTACTGGAGTAATGAATAGCATGTTAAAAAGGAATAAGCAAGTTTAGTGATAGCAATCTCAGAAAAGGTGCCTTGGAATGAAGGAACAGAAAGACAGAGCTGTTTGCATGGCTAAGGGCATGGTTCAGCCTGACTCAGAGCTCCATCCTTTATGCAATGGCTTTCCCTTTGACAAGCCCAACTTGCCTAGTTTTAGCAACTGATGTTGATCTTGCCTTAGAAATGAGTGATTCCTGAAGGCATGTGAGAATCACCCTTGAGATAATTCAGCTAAAATGGAAAGGCTTCGTTGCTCTCAGTTTACCTTATTTACCTAGACCAGGGGAACTCTAAGCCATGCTCTGTCAATCCCCATCTCTCTCTTTCAATCAGTTAAATTTGGTTTAAGGTCCTTCAGAACTCAGGAAAAGTATACAGAACATATGATATGCTCAATTCCATGTCAGGCACCTAATAAATGCTCAGTGAGTGAGTGAAAGCTAAGATTGTATTCACTGTTGCACAGTTCAGTAAAATAGAGTCAACTTTGGTTATTGGTGCTAGAATCTGAAAGAACAAACTGTCTTCAAATAATTTCTCTTTGGATTTGTGTTGCAATATATTATTATTATTTCTCAACCATTGTTTTTGGTTCACATTCTGAATAAAAATTGCATTCTCAGAGCAGAGACCTATATCCAGTATATAAAACATAATACTGTTACTTAAAAATAAAGAAATATATGCGACATATATTACCAGTTTATTTTTTAATAAATGAAACATAAAAATATTTGTAGTAAGGTAGTGAAATTACAGGTTACTTATCAATATACCTGGTTTATGATTTTTATTTTGTGTGCATTACACTTTTTTATACTTTCCAAATTTTACTCTTTATATATTCTTTTTAAACAAAGTATAAGATTTAAAATTATAGAATAAATATTTTTACCCCAGAGAAGCTTCATGCAGATAAGAAAGAAATGTTTATGAATAATCTCACAGTAAGAGAACCTTTATCTCTAATGAAATTTAGTGATATTGACCTTGTCTAACACCAATATTCTGTTTGAAGCATGCTTCTGTCATAGGTTATACATTTTTAAGGGAGGATGAGTTGTAAAATTTCCAGTTCTTGCAGATCAACAATTTTTTTTTCCCTTACTTTATGGGAACCTCTTATCCACAGGAAGGATTAGAGAATCACATAATTTTGGAATTAGAAAGTGTTTGAGATCATCTTTCTTACGATCAGTTTTATTGTCAGAAATTCATTTTTTAGGGCTTCTCATTCTTTATCTGAAATTGTCGCAGTGCCTAGCACAGTGGGTACATAAAAGCCACTCAGTAAATACAGCTGGATGAGTCAAGGGATCTTTTTCCTTTAATAGCACGTATCTATAGGGTACTAATATAACGTTCTCTGAATATTTTGAAATCTGCTTTTCCCAAATATAGAGCACAAGTCTTCTCCTTCTTTTGTTTCTGTCCTGCCCTTTTATGGCGTTTTCTCAAAATATCGTACTCACCTCTGAATCACCAGCTGGTGTTTCCTTGTTAGTCAGAATTATGAAGGAAGTGCCAGTTACTTCATTTATTTTATCAGATAATTTATTCAGCAAATGCCCCACTATGTCTGACATTTTTTAATGGATAAGAGGTAAGGCTAAGTAATAAGACTGAGATACGGGCTAAAGATATATAAGTGTGTGTGTGTACATATATGTATGTGTGTGTATGTGTATATATATGTATGTATATGTGTAGACGTATATAAATCATTAGCATATAGGTGGTAATTGAATTTACATTGTTTTAAAAATGTTATTTTTGTTTTAATATGGCAAGAACATTTAACATGGGATCTACTTTTTCACTTGATATTAAGTGGGAGTACAATATTGTTAACTATAGGCACAATGCTGTATAGCAGCCCTCTAGACCTTACTTATCTTGGATTACTGAAATTTTAGACCCAACGATTAGCAACTCCTCCTTGCTCTCTCCCCACGGTCCCTGGCAACCACTATTCTGTTCTCTGTTTCAATGAGTTTGACTATTTTACATACATCATTTCAATAGGAACATGCAGCAAATTTGGTATGATTAGAAAGAAATGATAACCAAGAAAACACAACACTAGAAAAATTAAAATATCAGAAACATGCATTTTCTATAACACTTGTTTGTTTTTAACTGTGGCGATAAGAATTAAGAGGAACATGTCACCTTTTCTAATTTTCTACTTTAAACAAGCAATGTAGTCTTGTTGCTCTTTGTATTTTTTTTAACTTTTAAAATGTTTGAATGTTTTTTCTCTGTGTTATTATAGGTCCCTCCAGGACAAAGTCTTGTGATTTATTGTAATTTGTACAGTTTTCAATATATTATCATACCTACAACAGGCACCTAGCAACAGTTGCTGGTTGAATAAATAGGTAAATTCTATATGATATTTCAAGATTCCTAGCAAATCTGGAACACTCTTCCTAACCAAATTTGTCCTTACCTGTATCTTATGTCTACATGAGATGTATGGGTGAACAGGTATTTTTCTTACATATTTTTAAAATCAAAACTCTAAAAGTGAGTTATCTACCTAAATGGCTGCCAATGGCTCCACCTCCAACGTGATGCCATGGGAGAGGTTGAGTATTATTACTGAAGGTAAATAAAAACATTATGAGGGTTTTATGTAGTTGAAGAACCTTAGCAGTATATAATTTAGTCTATTATTAGTGGGTTGGAAATTCAAAGATGAAAACATCATTATTGTAAAAGTCCAAATACTCAATAAACAAAGGACACTTAGAAAAGATGGATCCAATGGTTCTAAGTGAAATAGAGCATTGGAAGAAATAAATGGATCTTCAAAAAATAAGCAAGTTTAAAAGACAGAATAAATTGTATTTATCTTAGACTAACAACCATTTATACATTTACCAAAACATGCAAACAAATAAACAAATTTCTTCAGGCATATTTTGGAGTGTGATACCATTTAGTTTTGCCTGTAGGTGATGGCACTGATTAGTGCCCTTTTGTCTCTCCACTTGTAGAGAAATTGTTTTAATATTTTCACCTACATGTAAAGAGAGTAGCACTTAGTGCTATTAAATACTTTAAAAATAAAGGTAAACATATATCTAAATAAAGTGGGTTTGAACTAGCCCTATCAAAGGAGCTGTGGTATTTAGAAATTTCATCTCTCTTTCCTAACTTTTATTATTAATAATATCTTCTGTATACGTTACTTTTCTAAACTCCATCAAATGTTTTCAAAGTACAAAATTTCTAGCTCCAAAGTCTTTTGAGAGTTACTATTATATTCATTTTATATCAGCCAACTTGTAGCTGCTGGAAATGAAGGGAATAAGCATCTATCATTTCAGAATGTCACGGAATAGGACTGGATGCCAAGTGGCTGAAGTCCCCGCCACTGCTGCAGGATGTGACACCACCTTATTTATGCTCTTTCAAAAGTAAGAAGCCCCACACAAAGGTTTAAGCTTAATTTAGACATGGGGATATGTCAGGGTAGAGAGATTCATCTTCAAAACCAACACTTTAGTCTTCTAATTCAACCAGTGCTTGCTGAATGTTACGCTTATTCATGAGTTTCTACCATGTTAACTTCCTGTTTGGTGTAGTGACAGAAGGTAAATGACAAATACAGATTTCATCTACTCAACAAATATGAACAAATAATTAAGAATGTAATACAGAGATGAACCACATAGGATGTTTCATGTATATTTTAAAATAAGATCAAGTACATTTAAATCTAAATACTCAAAGAATAGTCTTGCCCCTCTCTAAGGAGAGGGCAATGTAGAATCTGTGTCCTAAAAAGCAGGTTATTGTCTAATGAATGATGCTGTATGTTCACCAGTATCTTTGCCCATGTAAGTGTAACAAAACCATCAAATGATTAAAGGAGAAAAAAATAGAGACATTAATTTCCTCCCAGATGATAAACTGTACCATAAAGAAGAACCTACAGAAAGAAGAAGGAGGAGGACAAGAGGAGGAGGAGGAGGGGGAGGAGGAGGAGGAAGAGGAAGAGGAGGAAGAGAAGAAGAAGGAGAGCTGCTTCTATGTTAGCATTAACTAAATTTTACAATCACGTCTCTATGACTCTTCTTCCTCCTATGTCAGGGTTTATTTCATTCTTCTCCAAATTCAGTAAATACTCATTGTCCACTGTGGGTTAATCACCATTTCTAAAGTGTGCTTTGAAGGCCCTGGGGTCTTCTTTCAGGGATTCCATAAGGTCTTCTCTTCCTAAAATAGTTGTCTATATGAGGACATATTTTCTTTGTATACTTCAGATAAAACAACATATATCAGATTGAATGTAAAAGCAAATTTAAGAGTCCAGGTGTCTTCAACTAAGCCTGGCATAAAAGAAATTTATAAAAATAGAAAGCAATGCCCCTCTTTCCACCAAAACAGTTTTTGTCTTGGAAAATACTTATTTTTCATAAAAAAATAGACTAGCACAAAAAAATTAAGAAATGATAAGACCAAGTGTGCATTGCATACTCAAGCACACATTTATTTAAAAAATTTATAGGCATTCTGTTTTCTTCAATATATATATCTGGGTGAGGATTCCTCTTAAATCTACATGCTGTAAATGTTCAGTCTGGAAATATTGAAATCCAAATTGGGCAATAAATATCATGAGGTAAAGGTGGCTTAGAGTCAATTCTAGAGAAAAATTTTACTGGAATTCAGCATCAGCACCAGCAGAGCATAGACCCCAATACAGTTGCATAGGCTTACTCTGAGCTAATTTGGGACAATGATTCCTGATATGATAACAAAATTCTTGTGTCTATCAGGAAGGTCTTCAGAGATAGCAGAAGAGCCCTGAGGCAGAAAATAGTCCAGGGTTGCTGGATCATTTTATCAAAGAGAGCTAAAAGTAGCTGTGAACCTCTGGGAATAAGTATGTGTAGTTTTACAGAGTTGTGTTCTTGTCATCTGAGATCAATAGGATTGGAAGTTGTCTTGAAATAAGGGTTTTCCTTGATGCATGTGCTTGGAGCAAACTCAGGGCACCAAGGAATGGTTGGTGTCCGATATGGTTTGGCTGTGTCCCCACCCAAATCTTACCTTGAATTATAATAATCCCCATGTGTCAAGGGTGGGGCCAGGTGGAGATAATTGAATCATGGGGGCAGTTTTCGCTATAGTGTTCTCATGGTAATGAATAAGTCTCATGAGATCTGATGGTTTTATAGATGGAAGTTCCCCTGCACAAGCTCTCTTGGCCTGCCACCATATAAGACGGGACTTTGCTCCTCACTGGCCTTCTGCCATGATTGTGAGGCCTCCCCAGCCATGTGGAACTGTGAGTCAATTAAACCTCTTTTCTTTGTAAATTACCCAGTCTCAGATATGTCTTTATTAGCAGCATGAGAACAGACTAATACAGTGGCCAATACATTTGTGCATAACTCCAGCAGTAATATCTCAAGTGGACATTGGCTCAGACACTTTGGAGAATCAAGAAGCTCAATCATATAGATTATCTGTAGAAAGCTGAAACTGGATCCCTTCCTTACACCTTATACAAAAATCAATTCAAGATGGATTAAAGACTTAAATGTTAGACCTAAAACCATAAAAACCCTAGAAGAAAACCTAGGCATTACCATTCAGGACATAGGCATGGGCAAGGACTTCATGTCTAAAACACCAAAAGCAATGGCAACAAAAGCCAAAATTGACAAATGGGATCTAATTAAACTCAAGAGCTTCTGCACAGCAAAAGAAACTACCATCAGAGTGAACAGGCAACCTACAAAATGGGAGAAAATTTTCGCAACCTACTCATCTGACAAAGGGCTAATATCCAGAATCTACAATGAACTCCAACAAATTTACAAGAAAAAAACAAACAACCCCATCAAAAAGTGGGCAAAGGACATGAACAGACACTTCTCAAAAGAAGACATTTATGCAGCCAAAAAACACATGAAAAAATGCTCACCGTCACTGGCCATCAGAGAAATGCAAATCAAAACCACAATGAGATACCATCTCACACCAGTTAGAATGGCAATCATTAAAAAGTCAGGAAACAACAGGTGCTGGAGAGGATGTGGAGAAATAGGAACACTTTTACACTGTTGGTGGGACTGTAAACTAGTTCAACCCTTGTGGAAGTCAGTGTGGCGATTCCTCAGGGATCTAGAACTAGAAATTCCATTTGACCCAGCCATCCCATTACTGGGTATATACCCAAAGGACTATAAATCATGCTGCTATAAAGACACATGCACACGTATGTTTATTGCGGCATTATTCACAATAGCAAAGACTTGGAACCAACCCAAATGTCCAACAATGATAGACTGGATTAAGAAAATGTGGCACATATACACCATGGAATACTATGCAGCCATAAAAAATGATGAGTTCACGTCCTTTGTAGGGACATGGATGAAATTGGAAATCATCATTCTCAGTAAACTATCGCAAGAACAAAAAACCAAACACCGCATATTCTCACTCATAGGTGGGAATTGAACAATGAGAACACATGGACACAGGAAGGGGAACATCACACTCTGGGGACTGTTGTGGGGTGGGGGGAGGGGGGAGGGATAGCATTGGGAGATATACCTAATGCTAGATGACGAGTTGGTGGGTGCAGCGCACCAGCATGGCACATGTATACATATGTAACTTACCTGCACATTGCGCACATGTACCATAAAACCTAAAGTATAATAATAATAATAATAATAATAATAATAAAAGAAAAAAAATCATATAGATTATCTAAAATAAGTGCCACTTATCCCTGAGCCTGAATTTTGTGAATGTTGGCTCTTTTGTCCCGTGATCCTCTTCTATATAAACAACTGAAGTATCTGTCCAAAATTTGTTTGAAATTTTCTTGACTTCTCATTTGGCCAGTAGTAGTCAATCATTTCAAGGGTATTCACTTGTCTTTCCAGAGAGGGCTGCCATCAGTGTTCTGGCCTACAATGAACTTCTCTGATTTCCTCATAATTATAAAGAATAAGAAAGTAAAATTGCCTTCTACCTGCTGCATCCATATTTCCATTTGGTGTGGGTCTTGAGGTGACCTCAGGCTCTCTCGAGCTACACTACATAAGAGGAAGTCTTCATCGTCAAGCTGATGACCATCTTCTTGATACCCTCAATTGCTGTTCCTTCTATAGGAAACATTCTCTCACTTATTCAGTTGGCAAATTCCTGTATATCTTCTAGTTCTCCACTCAGACAAAATCTCATTTTTGATCCTCTCTAGAATAGGCAGTTTACTCCTGTTCTTTCTTCTATATGAAGCCCCTGTCATGGCATTATCATATTTTACTATGACTGATAATTTAATCAATTTATTTCCCTTCTAGCCTTTAAGCTCTTGAAGGTAAACACGTGTCTATGTTACCAATCCCTGGGCCCCTAGTGCTTAGTCTTTAACGCTTAGTAGATAATCAACCAATACTTACTCAGCAAATGATTGTATGGTTAGATGGATGGATGAGCAGTTGTTGACCCAAGCTACATTCAGTAAGCAAAGAGTATGAACAAGGAAGAAAGTAATGCCCTGGTTTGTGACCCAGATTTTACAATGTATACTAATGAAATTGCTATTAGTATACCATGTTTACTAACTCTTTGACTTTCTGGATACTGGAAACTTTTGGACACTTGACTTTATTTGTCTTGGCTATTTATCTTGGACTCATCATTCTGTGTCTACCAGATCCTATTGATCAGTGGAAATCTCCATTATGATCACTCTTCAATTTTCCTAGTCCTATTGCCCCATATGTCTTACTGGGATAATATAGGCATTTTAAAGTAAAACCTAAGAATTATTCTCAAAAATATAAACTCTGTGCTCTTCTGTTTTCACAAATTAAAATATCTCTGCTTTTAACTGTTCTGTAGGTTTTATTCAGCATTTTTTTTGTCAATTATCTATTAGGTACTGTCAAAATATTAAGAACATATGGTCCTGCCCCCAACAAGACGTATGTAATGCCCAAGAAATAGCAAACATAGATAATATAAATGCTTACTAGTTGTTTCTAGGGGTTTTAAAAAAAATCTTATTTCTAAAGTTGTATATAATGAAATTCTGAAACTACTTAACATGTACAAAACTAAACAGTAGGGACAAATCCTTTATTCCATGTAGGTAAGAAATAAATAAATGGTTTTGTTTGTTTGTTTGTTTTGAGACTGGGTCTCACTCTGTAGCCCAGGCTAAAGTGCAGCAGTGCAATCTTGGCTCACTGCAACCTCTGCCTCCTGGGTTCAAGCAATTCTCCTGCCTCTGCTTCCCGAGTAGCGGGGACTACAGGTGCCCGCCACCACGTCCAGCTAATTTTTAATTTTTTAGTGGCGAACAGGGTTTTACCATATTGCCCAGGATGGTTTCGAACTCCTGACCTTGTGATCTGCCTTCCTCAGCCTCCCAAAGTGCTGGGATTACAGGCATGAGCCACTGCACCCGGCCAAATCTTTTTAATGTAATGTGTAGAAATCTTAATTCTATTTCATAAAACAAACTAAGTAAAACCAGAGATTAATATTATTTAAACTAACCCTGGAGTTATATGCTATTTTGTATCCTCTTTTTTTGGAGTCTCTCAAACATTTTTAACTTTTCTGGTACAGATTTGGGTGAGGTATCTTTCTCCCTAAGTATAAACTTTAACTTAATCCAGCCGTCTCTCTATCTTTATACTCTTTTATCTGTCACTGACACATTCCATAAAAGGTTTTAGGAGCAAATATGTTTTTGGTATTGAAAACAGATTTATTTATTAATTCATAAATATTTTATGCACCTTCTATGTTTCTGGCACTGCACTAAACACTAGACATATAGTAATAAACAAACCAGAAATAACCTTATGGAATGGATAGAAAAAAATCTAAGCAGTTATCCTTACAATTGAAAAACTCACTTTGCCTGGGAAAACTAATCTGTAAATGAATCTTAGAATATATTTTAGCTATCAGTATTAGAACAAAGTTCAATGGCAGTGTGAAATCAGGTTTAGCTAACTTTACTTGGAAGTTCAGGGACTATGGGATGGTTAGGGATGAGGCTATAAATAAAAAAGTTTGAAGACCAGGGTTAGAAAATATTTTAACTGGTAAACTACTTAGAAGATAAAAGTAAAATTCTTTGTTGGTGCAAATGAAGTGCTTCAGAATTCCCCCAACTTTTATTTTCAGTATCTTCTTTCATACTTCACTTTCCTAGTTGTACCTAACAAATTATACAAATTATTTTAAACTGTGATGATTAATATTTTAATAACATAAAATCTAGTATTTAATCAAAATTTGCCATTGTTTAGAAACTGTTATAACTTGTTGGCTTGTATTGACGTAGTACACTCATTCTAGGAGGGAATTAAATTTAACTAATTTCCATTTGACATATGCACAAATTGAGTAGAACAGGAGTTATGTTACATGTTTAGGGTCAGATAATTAGTAACTATTGAATACAGAACTTGCATATAGAAAATTTATTTCTAAAGCTCATGCCAGCATACTTTCCACTGAGAACTAATTACTTTCAGTGTTGATGTTTCAAATAATTGGACTTTCATCTTCAATTAGAAGATAGGTAACAAGTAATTTACTACTAACAGTAAATTCTGAAGTTTGTTTATAATTTTTTATTAGAGTAAATTTAATATTGTCCATTTAATATCACCCAGATCTGATTAGCTTTCTTAAATCATCTTTAGAGGCAGAGTTCTACCAAATGCTATGGGGACATATATGTGAACATTATCATCCTGGGTATCTCAGTAGAAATAGAATTAACTTCTAATGCTCAATATGCTACTGAAAGCTCATGGAAATTATTGGATTCAAAAGTGAAATTTTTAAAAAATGTACATCTGATGGAAATGTAGCATCCATTGGAAGTTACTGTTGTGGTTTTGTAATTTTGTAGTGAGACTGAGTTTGAAAACTACATGGACAGCAGATATTATTGTTTCATATATGGTATATGTATTAGTCAGGGTTCCATAGAGAGGCAGAACTAATAATATATATATATATCTCTTATTAGTTTATTAAGTAATAATATTAAGGGGAATTTACTAAGTATTAACTTACACAGTCACAAGGTCCCACAATAGGCTGTCTGCAAGTTGAGGCGCAAGAAGAGCCAGTCTGAGTCTTAAAACTGAAGAACCTGGAGTCCGATGTTTGAGGGCAAGGAGCATCCAACATGGGAGAAAGATGTAGGCTGGAAGACTAGGCCAATCTCGCCTTTTTACATTTTTCTGCCTGCTTTATATTCACTGGCAGCTGATAGATTGTGCCCACCAGATGAAGGGTGGGTCTGCCTTCCCCAGCCCACTGACTCAAATGTTAATCTCCTTTGGCAACACCCTCACAGACACACCCAGGATCAATATTTTGCATCCTTCAGTCCAATCAAGTTGACACTCAGTATTAACAATCAGATGTCCAGCCCTTGTCAACTTGAACCCATACACACATCCTGAGATCATACATAATCTTCAAATAAAGACAACAATAAGGTCATTATTATGCCTAACAAAATACGACTATACAACTGGAAATGCACCAATCGCCAACCAAAATGCTATTACATAAAGTTAACAATACTTAAATGCTGATATAAAGTCAATAAATCTTATGTCACATAATAAAGGAAAATGAAATAAAATGAAGATATTTTCTTAGTACAAGTGTATACATGCACAAACATGTTTTTAACGAATGAAGGAGGAAATACTCATGACAGTTAGAGTCCTTATTTCTGCAGCTGGTCACGTGGTCGTAGCTGGTATTAATGACTACCTTCTTCTATTACCCTTTCTGTATTGCCTTTGCCTTCAGCAAGCACCTCAGCAGGTCCTGTTTTTTTTCCCTGGTGGAGTGACCCAAACCTTCATTCCTGAGGGGTCTGGACCATTTGTAGTCCTGCCTGGATTAGGCTGTTGTAGTTTCTCATTGACCCTAATCACAGGATATGGTAATACTAAGAGACATCCAATGGATCTCCTGTATTCCATGCATACTCTTCTTTACCTCCCTTATGGGGTAGTAGACTGATTTTATCTTGATAGTCCAGGTCAATTGCCCCAGCCAACACTGTAATTCCCTTCTTAGTCTGTTGACTTAAAGGTAGGAGGAGCCCAAAGTGTGCAGGTGGCAATCTTAACTTCCAGTTTAAAGGAATCATTGTTGTGTCTCCTGGTGGCAGCATTCCTTCCTCTGGAACTAAGACCTCCGGGCTAGCAGAACAGAGTGTCATGGGTACAGGAAGCAGAAATTTTGCTAGTGGATCACTACGGGTGATGGTGAGTGGTGCCACTTCCACTTCCACCCCTGATTCCTGGACTCATGAATCCTGGCTATGGGAGAAACAGTACCATATATTGGATGCTGATTCAGAGCATACATGGCCTTCTGGAGAACTTTGCCCCAGCCTTGCAAAGTATTGTCACCTAGTTGTCATTGTAATTATGAATTCAAAAGGTCGTTCCACCATTCTATCAATCCAGCTACTTCAGGATGATGGAGAACGTGGTAAAACCAGTTAATTCCATGAGCATGAGCCTACTGCTGCATTTCTCTAGCCATAAAGTGAGTGTCTTGGTCAAAGGCAATGCTGTGTGGAATACCATGATGGTGGATAAGGCATTCCGTGAGTCCATGGATGATAGTCTTGGCAGAAGCATTGTGTGCAGAATAGGCAAACCCATATCCAGAGTAAGTGTCTATTCCAGTGAGGACAAACCTCTGCCCTTTCCATGATGGAAGAAGTCCAATATAATCAACTTGCCACCAAGTAGCTGGCTGATCACCCTGAGGAATAGTGCCATATCGAGGGCTCAGTGTTGGTCTCTGCTGCTGGCAAGTTGGGCACTGAGCAGTGGTCGTAGCCTGGTCTGCCTTGGTGAGTGGAAGTCTATGTTGCTGAGCCCATGGATAACCTCCATCCCTGCCACCATGGCCACTTTGTTCATTGGCCCATTGGGCAATGACTGGGGTGGCTGCGGAAAGAGGGTGAGTGGTGTCCACAGAATGGGTCATCCTATCCAATTGATTATTAAAATCCTCCTGTGCTGAGGTCACCCCCTGATGAGCACTCACATGGGATACAAGTATCTTAACAGTTTTGGACCACTCAGAGAGGTCCATCCACATACCTCTTCCCCAAATTTCTTTGTCACCAATTTTCCAATCATGCTTCTTCCAAGTCCCTGAACATCCAGACAAACCATTGGCTACAACCCATGAATCAGTACATAATCACATATCTGGCCATTTGTCCTTCCATGCAAAGTGCACAACCAGGTGCACTGCTCAAAGTTCTGTGCAGTGGGAAGATCTCCTTTCACCACTGTCCTTCAGGGATGTCCTAGAAGGGGCAGTAGTGCTATAGCTGTCCACTTTCGGGTGGTGCCTGCATATCTTAAAGAACCATCTGTGAGCCAGGCTCTTGTCTTCTCTTCCTCTGTCAACTGATCATAGGGAACTCCCCATAAGGCCATAGGTTCAGGCTGGGGAAGAGAAGGCAGGGCGGCAAAAGTGGAGACATGGGCATTTGAAATACTTTCTCATGTAACTTACTTGTGTCTTCAGAACTTGCTCAAGCCCAATCACATATATACCACCTCCGTTAGATGATGGAATGCTGCTGTGCATGACCCACTTTATGGTTAGATGGGTCAGAAAGTACCCAATTCATGATAGGCAGTTCAGGTCATACGGTAACTTGATGACCCATAGTCAAACTTTCAGTTTCCACCAAAGCCCAGTAACAGGCCAAGAGCTGTATCTCAAAAGAGAGTAGTTATCTGCAGAAGATGTCAGGGCCTTGCTCCAAAATCCTAAAGGCCTCCACTGTGATTCACCTGTAGCAGCCTGCCAAAGGCTCCAATCAGCATTCCCATCTGCCAGTGACACCTCAAGCACCATTGGACCTGCTGGGTCATGTGACCTAAGCAGCAGAGCAGCTTGCACGTCTGGACCTGTTGCAGAGCCTTCTCCTGTTCTGGACCCCACTCAAAACTGGCAGCCTTTTGGGTCACTTGATAAATGGGACAGAGTAACACACCCAAATGTGGAATGTGTTGTCTCCAAAATCCAAACAGGCCACTAGGCATTGTGTCTCTTTCTTGATATCTTGTGGAAGCGAAAAACAATCAAGGTCTCTCTGAATAAGATTATGACACAAAGCCGGAGAGTTGATATTCTTCTGAGGTAGAAGAGTAAAGACACATTGCTGGTCTTGCCAGCTGAAGGCAAATTGCTTCTGGTGGGCCTTATGGACAGGAATGGAGAAAAAGGCATTTGCCAAGTCAACGGCTACATACCAGATACCAGGAGATGTGTTAATTTGCTCAAGCCATTAAACCACATCTGGTACAGCAGCTGCAATTGGAGTCACCACTTGGTTAAGTTTATGATAATCCACTGTCATTCTTCAAGATCCATCTGTCTTCTGAACAGGCCAAATATGAGAGTTGAATGGGGATGTGGTAGGAATCATCACCCCTGCGTCTTTCATGTCCTTGATGGTGGCACTAATCTCCATAATCCCACCAGGGATGTGATAATGTTTTTGATTTACTATTTTTCTAGGTAGAGACAGCTCTGATGGCTTCCATTTGGCCTTTTCCACCATAATAGCCCTCAGCCTACCAGTCAGGGAGCTAATGTGGGGGTTCTGCCAGATACTATGTATGTCTATGCCAATTATGCATTTTGGCACTGGGGAAATGACCACAGGAAGAGTCCAGGTACCCACTGGACCCCTTTTAGTCAGGCCTGAGCTAAAACTTCATTAACTACCTGACCTTCATAAGCCCCTACTTTAACTAGAAAACCACAATGATGTTTTGGGTCCCCTGGAATCAACATCAACTCAGAGCCAGGGTCCAGTAGTCCCTGAAATGTCTGATCATTTCCCTTTCTCCAATGCACAGTTGCCCTGGTAAAAGGCCAGGAGTCTCCTTTGGGAAGGATGGGAGAAAGATCTACTATGTAAATTATTAGTAATGTAGTGGGGTCCTTCCTCAAAAGGACCTGGCCTCCCATTCATTCAGGGGGTTCTGGGTCTGTAAACTGGCTCAAGCCTGGAAATTGATTGAGAGGGCTATGACTCTCTGTTTTTATACTTCAAGTTAGACTTTTGTCCATTCAACCTAGAAGTTTCCTCCTTATACAAATTAAGTAGGAATGCAGTAGGCTTCCTATCAATTTCATTTCTAGAAACACCATGATTAATTAGCCAGTGCCAGAGCTCTACATGTGTCAGACTATTCTGATTGCTGCTTTATCTCTGCTGTTCATTACAGTAGCTACATCCACCTTGCCTTTGACAGTTGAGTGCTGCCACTTGGCCCCTGCCACCTGGGGATCAAATTATTCCCATTGTATTTAGTTTTATAGTTGAGTGACTACTGTTCCCACTGTTAGATCTGACATACAGAGAAGAGAAATTACAGGGCTCTTCAAAGATGCAGGTGCTGCCCTCACAAATCTATTTCACAAGCCATTGGTCAAGGGTATATCTTCTGAACCTTCCCAGCTGAGATGAGCAGGTCTAAAGTGACTCATCCACTCCACCACCCCAATCTCGTTAAGCCTTTGGATCCCTTCCTCTACATTAAACCAAGGGAGATCAGGCATTTCCATCTCACTCATGGTGGGCCATCTTTTAATCCATATTTCAGCTAACTAAGCAAATAAACTATTAGAATCTTTTTCCAGCTCACTCATGGTGGGCCATCTTTTAATCCATATTTCAGCTAACTAAGCAAATAAACTATTAGAACCTTTTATAACTCCCCAACATTATCTGCAAAGTCCCTACTTAGTGGGCCCAAATCAATAAATTCAGCCTGATTCAACTCTGTGTTCCTTCCACCATTATCCCATTCTCTTAACATCCATTTCCATGCCTGTTCTCCAGATTTCTGTTTCTATACATTAGAGAACTCAAACAGTTCTTTTTGAGTGTAGCACACCTCCTCATGGGTCACACTCCCAAACTCACCTCTAGGGGCCCGCCGGGACTTTAGTCTAGTTATAGGTCTAGAAGCAAACAGGGGTGTTGGGGGTCGCTCCTGAGGAGAATCAACATTATTTTGCCTGGAAACTGCCTTGGGGGAGGCCATCACTGTTGCCTCAGGCAGCACAGAGTTTATCTCCTCATACAAAGCTGGAAACGCTGATGACAGCATGGGTCAGGGAGGGGAAGTTGCCACTACTGGGGATGGGGAAGCTGTTTCTTCTGGCAAAAAAGGTTCATCAGAGTTTGCAAACTCTGTGTCTCCAGCTTCATCAGGATCGTCCCACACATCCCCATTCCCAGTTGCAGGGTCCCATTCTTTTTTTTGTGTGTGTGTGTGAGATGGAGTTTTGCTCTTGTTGCCCAGGCTGGAGTGCAATGGCACAAACTTGGCTCACTGCAACCTCCGCCTCCTGGGTTCAAGCGATTCTCCTGCCTCAGCCTCCTGAGTAGCTGGGATTAGAGGCATAAGTCACCAAGCCCAGCTAATTTTGTATTTTTAATAGAGATGGAGTTTCTCCATGTTGGTCAGGCTGGTCTCGAACTCCTGACCTCAGGTCCGCACGCTTCAGCCTCCCAAAGTGCTGGGATTACAAGCATGAGCCACCACACCCGGCCCCATTCTTTTCCAATCAATGCCTTCGTTTTAACAGGAGACACCTGGCGAGGCTGTGCAAGCACCTTTTGTTGCAGGTCAGCCACTCGCATGATAAGAGCTTGTGTTTGTTTTTCCATAATTTCAGCTCTTTCTCTACTGGAGATAAAACTCTCATCAGGGCAATCTCAGCAGATTTGAGGCTCAGTGTCTGCTTCTAAAGCTGTGAGACAGAATCCCTGAGTTCATCATTTTCTTTCATCACTTTGTCCACTGAACTTAGGAGCAACCAACCAGCTTCATTATGTTTGTTGGTTCTCTATGTATGGTCAAAGGTATTATGTATAGAGTGACTAAACTCCTTGCTTCTCATGAGCAGTGTATCAGGAGTGTCAAATGGATTTATTTTGCATAACTCTCTAAACAGTTATACCAAGGACGATCAGTGTTCTCCATACTATTAGAAGTAGAGTCTTTAGCATTTTTGGGTCTTATATTAAGCGGCCAACTCCATAAAGCCCAAAACCAATGAAAGAACTCCATCCTTAATATTCTGTTCCTCTAGAACCACTCCTGGTACCAAAATCTGTATTAGTCAGGGTTCCCTAGAGGGACAGAACTAATAGGACATGTACATTTCTCATTGGTCTTTTTGTATTTGTGTATCATTGCACCAATACCTTGCTATCTATTGCAGAAGTTTAAAGTCTAAGATTTTGTTGTTTCTCTCCAAGATTTTCTTGGCTATTATGAATTCTTGTGATTTCCATATAAAAGTGAGAGTTAGGTTTTAAATTTCTACAAAGAAATTCTCTTGGAATTTTGATCCAATTTTGTATTTAATCTATAGATCAATCTGGAAATAAACAACAATTTGCTGGTAGTGTGTCTTGTGATTCATAAACATAGCTACCAGGATTTTAGGTCTTTAATTTCTCTCAATAATACTTCATAGATTTCTGTTTAGAGGTCTTCATTTCCTTATGTTAGATTTATTCAGAGTAATTAGATGATTTATGCCATTGTGTGTAGTATCATTTTTTAAAGATTTCATATTCTAATATCATATTGCTATTACATAGAAATGCAATTGATACTTGTAAAATAATTTTGATTCCAACAAAAGTATTGGCAAATTATTTTATTATTGCTAGTAGTTTATCTATGGATTCATTTGAATTTTAACATACACAATTATATCTATGAATAATGAGAAATGTATATCTTCATTTCCAGTCTCTATATAATTTCTTTCTTTTATATATGTGAATTACCATTTATATGCATATATATATATCTCACATATAGAAATCTCTAATTCCATATTACTATATTTTAAATATTATACATTTTTAGGTTGAGGAAGTATCCTTGTATTCCTACTTTGCTGAGAGTTTTTTTTTTAATTTTATTATTATTATACTTTAAGTTTTAGGGTACATGTGCACAATGTGCAGGTTAGTTACATATGTATACATGTGCCATGCTGGTGTGCTGCACCCATTAACTCGTCATTTAGCATTAGGTATATCTCCTAGTGCTATCCCTCCCCCCTCCCCCCACCCCACAACAGTCCCCAGAGTGTGATGTTCCCCTTCCTGTGTCCATGTGTTCTCATTGTTCAATTCCCACCTATGAGTGAGAACATGTGGTGTTTTGTTTTTTGTCCTTGTGATAGTTTACTGAGAATGATGATTTCCAATTTCATCCATGTCCCTACAAAGGACATGAACTCTTCATTTTTTATGGCTGCATAGTATTCCATGGTGTATATGTGCCACATTTTCTTAATACAGTCTATCATTGTTGGGCATTTGGGTTGGTTCCAAGTCTTTGCTGTTGTGAATAGTGCTGCAATAAACATACGTGTGCATGTGTTTTTATAGCAGCATGATTTACAATCCTTTGGGTATATACCCAGTAATGGGATGGCTGGGTCAAATGGTATTTCTAGTTCTAGATCCCTGAGGAATCACCACACTGACTTCCACAATGGTTGAACTAGTTTACAGTCCCACCAACAGTGTAAAAGTGTTCCTATTTCTCCACATCCTGCTGAGAGTTTTTTTTTTTTTTATCATGAGTGGGGGTTTAATTTTGTCAAATATTTTATTCTGCATATATTAAAATGTTCATATGATTTTTCTCCTTTAATATCTTATGTGATGAAGTACATCAGTGGATTATTGAATGTTGACATAAATTTGCATTCCTTGGGTAAGACCCACCATTTTATGATTTAGTATATTTTTTGTGTATTATGAGATTTGATTTGCTAATATTTTATTAGGGGTTTTGTTTCTTGTAAGATTTTCCCTATCAGAGTTATGCTTGCTGTATTAAACAAGTTGGAAAATATCACTTCCTTAACCCAGAAAAATTCCCTTGTAAGAGAATTGTTAGGCAGAAAGAATTGTTTTTACATCTGGGAATATTTCAGATTCAAATTCTCCAGGCTAAAACACGTCCTTCAAAAGTTGGTTATACACTTGCTTTTCTCCTGTTCCTCCCCCACCCTGTCCTAGGAAGGGTTCATCATGACAAAGCCTAGCTTTTTAGATTCCTTTTGTCCTCAGATCTTTAATGTCTTCAAAGAAAATAGTGCATTATTTGTTTTATATAATTGATTTCTCAACAGTTTGATGGATATGAGTGTTTTTATGTCTTTCCGTTATTAATTATGACTAATATTACTTCTTAATCAGAAGGTGAACTTTCTTTGACTTCTTAGTTTCAGTTATACTTTTTGGGTTCCTTTTGAGGGGCTCTTGTAGTTGCCAGTTCTTCACCAAAATTCTTTCCATCTTGTCATTTTATTTATTGAATGTATTAATCACAGTTATTCGAAAATAATTAGAAAACTCCAATACCTGGATCTCCTCCAACTCTATTCTACTGTCTGGTTTTTCACTTGCACTTGGTCAATGTGTTCATTTACATGCTTGCTGTGGCAATTATTGATCTATAATTTCTCAGTCTCAATCCCATAATTCTATACTTTGCCCTGAGGGTGAGAATCTGCAAAATCATTTCTAATTTGCCACTGGCTTCCTGTTAGGATCTGCTAATAAAGAACACATGAGGGAGACTGGAAGGTTGGAGAAGGCAGAAGGGATGTTCTCTTCATTTTCTTCATGTTCCTATCAGTATTATCTTAACAATGTTATTTTCACTCCAGGGCAGGTGTTCATTTAAGTAGCAGCAACGGATTCCAGTTTTCAGTTTTTCAGACAGACACAGAATCATCCCTATTGAGGCTGCTCAGCATTATTTCCTGGGGAAATCTGGGTTTCAACCCCTCAAGAATCCTCTTTCAAGCTCAGCGATACCAGCAGCTAAGCAGCAAACGCCTCTTAATGTCTCCATATTTATCTCTGAGGGTCCTCTCTTCCAACCTCTGCTTTAATGTTTCTAACCTCTTTCCCTTCCTCCACCAGGTGTAAGTGAAGAAGTTGCTTCTGAATTTGCTGATTTTGTGATGCTTCAGTGTTCTTTTCTTTTCTTTTTTTGCCCTTTCCTCTATTTTCTTTTCCTTCTTTTTTTCTTTTATCTTTTCTTCTTCTTTCTTTTTTATTTTTTTGAGACCGAGTCTCGCTCTGTCACTGAGGCTGTAGTGCAGTGGTGCAATCTTGGCTCTCTGCAACCTCCGCCTCCCGGGTTCAAGCGATTCTCCTGCCTCAGCCTCTTAAGTAGCTGGGACCAGAGGCACCCACTACCATGCCCGGCTAATTTTTGTATTTTTAGTAGAGACAGGGTTTCACCGTATTGGCCAGGCTGGTCTCAAACTCCTGACTTCGTGATCTGCCCACCTCGGCCTCCCGAAGTGCTGGGATTTCAGGTGTGAGTCACTGCGCCTGGCCATTTCTTCAATTTTCATTGAAATAGTATTTATATTAAATTATTTCTACTGAAATACATTGCTTGGTTTTGTTTCCTAACCGAACCCTGACTGATACACTTTGTTACTTTTTTAATGAATGCTAGACATTCTGCATTGCATAGTTAAGAGATAAAATTGCAAGCAGGACTTTTGGAATGGGTAGTACTTTAATCCCATCGTGATTTGAGCTGTTTCAAAGCTAAATTTGACTCCTTGTAGAACCTACTCTGTATCTGGTTAATACTTATTTTTACAACGCAATCCTTCTGGGCCCCAACTAAATCTTATTTGTAAGCAAAGACTCCTCCTTTTTGACAGCTCCTGAACTCCATTTTCACCCCCAGACCTGTAAGAATGCCAATACTCTCAGCTTCCACTTTATGCTTAGATTTGTAGCCTCTCAGTTGCTGTTTTAAAATCAGCAACTGCCTCAAAGAGAAATGCAGTGCCAACTGTTAGGCTCATCATTTTAGGCTTCCCTGCTTTCTGGAGCGTTGGCCCTTAAAATTCTCTCTTCCTTTTTAGCTCTCCTGTGACTTCAGAAAGATTTTTAGAGAATTTTGTCCAAGTCGTTCAGTTTTTCTCAGTGGGAAGTTTAAACAAGCAGACAACCCTGTCCGCTTTCTAATGCCAAGGGGAAATTCAACAAGTCCTATTTTTTTTTTCAACTGTTCCCTCCCACCTCCTTTAATAACATGATTCCCTAACAATGCTATCAGGTGAAATCAGGAGACTCATCCTCAGACTCCATCATGACTTCCTGCTCCGTCATTTTCAATTATATTCTCTTTAAAGAACATGAATGAAAACTTTCATCTAGATATCAAACTTTCTTGAAGTTGGACTGTTAGAAAGCAAGTTGATTAAGAACTCACGTTGCCACTACTCTTGCATCAAGGGAGAGATCAAGCAGTGACATCAGAGGCAAAAGTCTTGTTTGCTATTACATGGAGCGTCATAAATTACAGATTTGCAGGGATTTATCATCATCACCATAACTTCTAATTATAAGTTCAAAAATAACATGGAGATTTAAGTTGGCGTTATCCATACAATGTAACAAATGAAGTAGCATTTTAAAATGATGTTGGAGGAAAAGCTTTAAATTATATAGAATCAAATATGAAACATTTTGGGTAAAGTACAGAAAATATATGATATCATGAAATCTCAAGAATATATTGTAAAATCATAGAACAGAATAATCGCTTATTTTATTTATTTATTTATTTACTTAGAGACAGAGTCTTGCTCTATCACCCAGGCTGGAGTGCGGTGGCGCGATCTTGGCTCACTGCAACCTCCACCTCCCGGATTCAAGCAATTCTCCTGCCTCAGTCTCCTGAGTAGCTGGGACTACAGGCGCATGCCACCACGCCTGGCTAATTTTTGTATTTTTAGTAGAGACAGGGTTTCACCATATTGACCAGGCTGGTCTCAAACTCCTGACCTCATGATCCTCCAGCTTGGGCCTCCCAAAGTGCTGGGATTATAGGTGTGAGCCACTGTGCCTGGCCTACTTGCTTCTTAATAAGAAACATGGTACAAATTTTTCTTTTTCTTTTCTTTTTTTTTTCTCTCTTTTTGAGACAGGGTCTTGCTCTGTTGCCCAGGCTGGAGTATAGTGGTGTAATCTCGGCCCACTGCAGCCTCAACCTCCTGGGCGCTAGTAATTCTCCCACCCCAGCCTCCAGAGTACCATGACTGGCTAATTGTTTTGTTTTGTTTGCTTGTTTTTGTAGAGATGGGGGTCTCACTGTATTGCCTGTTTGGTCTTGAACTTCTGGGCTCAAGCAATCCTCCTGCCTCAGTCTCCCAAAGTGCTGGGATTATAGGCCGGAGCCACTGCACCTGGAAAAAAACCATTATTTTTTATTGTCCTACTTTTCTTTAGTTTCTCAATATCTGTAATAAACATGTGCAACTGTGATAATCAGAATATGATTTTGAAAGAGAGTAAGAGATCAGTATGCATTCCATAACATTGTGTTCTTTACGTTAAATGTACACAATAAAATTTGTTAATTAAAAAAACAGAAGAAAGTAATACAACTAGTTTCTTTTCATATTATTAACTCACCATCTATTTAGCCTATTCAATTGGTATCAGTCTCATTAACAATGTTCATATCCTCTCTATACCTATCTACACACCTTATAGCTGTCTTCATCACAACTTCTCAGGGATCTCTGAGAATATACATATCCATTTGCATTAATTAGACTTAGTCTCCTGAAAGCTCCCTTAAGACAGACACAGCGGGGGGAGGAGCCAAGATGGCCGAATAGGAACAGCTCCGGTCTACAGCTCCCAGCGCGAGCGACGCAGAAGACGGGTGATTTCTGCATTTCCATCTGAGGTACCGGGTTCATCTCACTAGGGAGTGCCAGACAGTGGGCGCAGGTCAGTGGGTGAGCGCACCGTGCGCCAGCCGAAGCAGGGGCGAGGCATTGCCTCACTCGGGAAGCGCAAGGGGTCAGGGAGTTCCCCTTCCAGGGGTGACAGACGGCACCTGGAAGATTGGGCCACTCCCACCCGAATACTGTGCTTTTCCGACGGGCTTAGGAAACGGTGCCCCAGGAGAGTATAGCCTGCACCTGGCTCAGAGGGTCCTACGCCCACGGAGTCTCGCTGATTGCTAGCACAGCAGTCTGAGATCAAACAGCAAGTCAGCAGCGACGCTGGGGGAGGGGCGCCCGCCATTGCCCAGGCTCGCTTAGGTAAACAAAGCAGCCTGGAAGCTTGAACTGGGTGGAGCCCACCACAGCTCAAGGAGGCCTGCCTGCCTCTGTAGGCTCCACCTCTGGGGGCAGGACACAGACAAACAAAAAGACAGCAGTAACCTCTGCAGACTTAAATGTCCCTGTCTGACAGCTGTGAGGAGAGCAGTGGTTCTCCCAGCACGCAGCTGGAGATCTGAGAACGGGCTGACTGCCTCCTCAAGTGGGTCCCTGACCCCTGACCCCCGAGCAGCCTAACTGGGAGGCACCCCCCAGCAGGGGCAGACTGACACCTCACACGGCCGGCCAGGTACTCCAACAGACCTGCAGCTGAGGGTTCTGTCTGTTAGAAGGAAAACTAACAGAAAGGACATCCACACCAAAAGCCCATCTGTACATCACCATCATCAAAGACCAAAAGTAGATAAAACCACAAAGATGGGGAAAAAACAGAGCAGAAAAACTGGAAACTCTAAAAACCAGAGTACCTCTCCTCCTCCAAAGGAACGCAGTTCCTCACCAGCAACGGAACAAAGCTGGACGGAGAATGACTTTGACGAGCTGAGAGAAGAAGGCTTCAGACGATCAAATTACTCCGAGCTACGGGAGGATATTCAAACCAAAGGCAAAGAAGTTGAAAACTTTGAAAAAAATTTAGAAGAATGTATAACTAGAATAACCAATACAGAGAAGTGCTTAAAGGAGCTGATGGAGCTGAAAACCAAGGCTCGAGAACTACGTGAAGAATGCAGAAGCCTCAGGAGCCGATGCGATCAAATGGAAGAAAGGGTATCAGCCCTGGAAGATGAAATGAATGAAATGAAGCGAGAAGGGAAGTTTAGAGAAAAAAGAATAAAATGAAACGAGCAAAGCCTCCAAGAAATGTGGGACTATGTGAAAAGACCAAATCTACGTCTGATTGGTGTACCTGAAAGTGACGGGGAGAATGGAAACAAGTTGGAAAACACTCTGCAGGATATTATCCAGGAGAACTTCCCCAATCTAGCAAGGCAGGCCAACATTCAGATTCAGGAAATACAGAGAACGCCACAAAGATACTCCTCGAGAAGAGCAACTCCAAGACACATAATTGTCAGATTCACCAAAGTTGAAATGAAGGAAAAAATGTTAAGGGCAGCCAGAGAGAAAGGTCGGGTTACCATCAAAGGGAAGCCCATCAGACTAACAGCGGATCTCTCGGCAGAAACCCTACAAGCCAGAAGAGAGTGGGGGCCAATATTCAACATTCTTAAAGAAAAGAATTTTCAACCCAGAATTTCATATCCTGCCAAACTAAGCTTCATAAGTGAAGGAGAAATAAAATACTTTACAGACAAGCAAATGCTGAGAGATTTTGTCACCACCAGGCCTGCCCTAAAAGAGCTCCTGAAGGAAGCGCTAAACATGGAAAGGCACAACCGGTACCAGCCACTGCAAAATCATACCGAAATGTAAAGAACATCGAGACTAGGAAGAGACTGCATCAACTAACGAGCAAAATATCCAGCTAACATCATAATGACAGGATCAAATTCACACATAACAATATTAACTTTAAATGTAAATGGACTAAATGCTCCAATTAAAAGACACAGACTGGCAAACTGGATAAAGACTCAAGACCCATCAGTGTGCTGTATTCAGGAAACCCATCTCACGTGCAGAGACACACATAGGCTCAAAATAAAAGGATGGAGGAAGATCTACCAAGCAAATGGAAAACAAAAAAAGGCAGGGGTTGCAATCCTAGTCTCTGATAAAACAGACTTTAAACCAACAAAGATCAAAAGAGACAAAGAAGGACATTACATAATGGTAAAGGGATTAATTCAACAAGAAGAGCTAACTATCCTAAATATATATGCACCCAATACAGGAGCACCCAGATTCATAAAGCAAGTCCTGAGTGACCTACAAAGAGACTTAGACTCCCACACATTAATAATGGGAGACTTTAACACCCCACTATCAACATTAGACAGATCAACGAGACAGAAAGTCAACAAGGATACCCAGGAATTGAACTCAGCTCTGCACCAAGCGGACCTAATAGACATCTACAGAACTCTCCACCCCAAATCAACAGAATATACATTTTTTTCAGCACCACACCACACCTATTCCAAAATTGACCATATACTTGGAAGTAAAGCTCTCCTCAATAAATGTAAAAGAACAGAAATTGTAACAAACTGTCTCTCAGATCACAGTGCAATCAAGCTAGAACTCAGTATTAAGAATCTCACTCAAAACCGCTCAACTACGTGGAAACTGAACAACCTGCTCCTGAATGACTACTGGGTACATAACGAAATGAAGGCAGAAATAAAGATGTTCTTTGAAACCAACGAGAACCAAGACACAACATACCAGAATCTCTGGGATGCATTCAAAGCAGTGTGTAGAGGGAAATTTATAGCACTAAATGCCCACAAGAGAAAGCAGGAAAGATCCAAAATTGACACCCTAACATCACAATTAAAAGAACTAGAAAAGCAAGAGCAAACACATTCAAAAGCTAGCAGAAGGCAAGAAATAACTAAAATCAGAGCAGAACTGAAGGAAATAGAGACACAAAAAACCCTTCAAAAAATAAATGAATCCAGGAGCTGGTTTTTTGAAAGGATCAACAAAATTGATAGACCGCTAGCAAGATTAATAAAGAAAAAAAGAGAGAAGAATCAAATAGATGCAATAAAAAATGATAAAGGGGATATCACCACCGATCCCACAGAAATACAAACTACCATCAGAGAATATTACAAACACCTCTATGCAAATAAACTAGAAAATCTAGAAGAAATGGATAAATTCCTCAACACATACACCCTCCCAAGACTAAACCAGGAAGAAGTTGAATCTCTGAATAGACCAATAACAGGAGCTGAAATTGTGGCAATAATCAATAGCTTACCAACCAAAAAAAGTCCAGGACCAGATGGATTCACAGCCGAATTCTACCAGAGGTACAAGGAGGAGCTGGTACCATTCCTTCTGAAACTATTCCAATCAATAGAAAAAGAGGGAATCCTCCCTAACTCATTTTATGAGGCCAGCATCATCCTGATACCAAAGCCTGGCAGAGACACAACCAAAAAAGAGAATTTTAGACCAATATCCTTGATGAACATTGATGCAAAAATCCTCAATAAAATACTGGCAAACAGAATCCAGCAGCACATCAAAAAGCTTATCCACCATGATCAAGTGGGCTTCATCCCTGGGATGCAAGGCTGGTTCAATATACGCAAATCAATAAATGTAATCCAGCATATAAACAGAACGAAAGACAAAAACCACATGATTATCTCAATAGATGCAGAAAAGGCCTTTGACAAAATTCAACAACCCTTCATGCTAAAAACTCTCAATAAATTAGGAATTGATGGGACGTATCTCAAAATAATAAGAGCTATTTATGACAAACCCACAGCCAATATCATACTGAATGGGCAAAAACTGGAAGCATTCCCTTTGAAAACTGGCACAAGACAGGGATGCCCTCTCTCACCACTTCTATTCAACATAGTGTTGGAAGTTCTGGCCAGGGCAATTAGGCAGGAGAAGGAAATCAAGGGTATTCAATTAGGAAAAGAGGAAGTCAAATTGTCCCTGTTTGCAGATGACATGATAGTATATCTAGAAAACCCCATTGTCTCAGCCCAAAATCTCCTTAAGCTGATAAGCAACTTCAGCAAAGTCTCAGGATACAAAATCAATGTGCAAAAATCACAAGCATTCTTATACATCAATAACAGACAAACAGAGAGCCAAATCATGAGTGAACTCCCATTCACAATTGCTTCAAAGAGAATCAAATACCTAGGAATCCAACTTACAAGGGATGTGAAAGACCTCTTCAAGGAGAACTACAAACCACTGCTCAGGGAAATAAAAGAGGATACAAACAAATGGAAGAACATTCCATGCTCATGGGTAGGAAGAATCAATATCATGAAAATGGCCATCCTTCCCAAGGTAATTTACAGATTCAATGCCATCCCCATCAAGCTACCAATGACTTTCTTCACAGAATTGGAAAAAACTACTTTAAAGTTCATATGGAACCAAAAAAGAGCCCGCATCGCCAAGTCAATCCTAAGCCAAAAGAACAAAGCTGGAGGCATCACACTACCTGACTTCAAACTATACTACAAGGCTACAGTAACCAAAACAGCATGGTACTGGTACCAAAACAGAGATATAGATCAATGGAACAGAACAGAGCCGTCAGAAATAATGCCACATATCTACAAGTATCTGATCTTTGACAAACCTGACAAAAACAAGAAATGGGGAAAGGATTCCCTATTTAATAAATGGTGCTGGGAAAACTGGCTAGCCATATGTAGAAAGCTGAAACTGGATCCCTTCCTTACACCTTATACAAAAATCAATTCAAGATGGATTAAAGACTTAAATGTTAGACCTAAAACCATAAAAACCCTAGAAGAAAACCTAGGCATTACCATTCAGGACATAGGCATGGGCAAGGACTTCATGTCTAAAACACCAAAAGCAATGGCAACAAAAGCCAAAATTGACAAATGGGATCTAATTAAACTCAAGAGCTTCTGCACAGCAAAAGAAACTACCATCAGAGTGAACAGGCAACCTACAAAATGGGAGAAAATTTTCGCAACCTACTCATCTGACAAAGGGCTAATATCCAGAATCTACAATGAACTCCAACAAATTTACAAGAAAAAAACAAACAACCCCATCAAAAAGTGGGCGAAGGACATGAACAGACACTTCTCAAAAGAAGACATTTATGCAGCCAAAAAACACATGAAAAAATGCTCACCATCACTGGCCATCAGAGAAATGCAAATCAAAACCACAATGAGATACCATCTCACACCAGTTAGAATGGCAATCATTAAAAAGTCAGGAAACAACAGGTGCTGGAGGGGATGTGGAGAAATAGGAACACTTTTACACTGTTGGTGGGACTGTAAACTAGTTCAACCCTTGTGGAAGTCAGTGTGGCGATTCCTCAGGGATCTAGAACTAGAAATTCCATTCGACCCAGCCATCCCATTACTGGGTATATACCCAAAGGACTATAAATCATGCTGCTATAAAGACACATGCACACGTATGTTTATTGCGGCATTATTCACAATAGCAAAGACTTGGAACCAACCCAAATGTCCAACAATGATAGACTGGATTAAGAAAATGTGGCACATATACACCATGGAATACTATGCAGCCATAAAAAAGGATGAGTTCACGTCCTTTGTAGGGACATGGATGAAATTGGAAATCATCATTCTCAGTAAACTATCGCAAGAACAAAAAACCAAACACCGCATATTCTCACTCATAGGTGGGAATTAAACAATGAGAACACATGGACACAGGAAGGGGAACATCACACTCTGGGGACTGTTGTGGGGTGGGGGGAGGGGGGAGGGATAGCACTGGGAGATATACCTAATGCTAGATGACGAGTTGGTGGGTGCAGCGCACCAGCATGGCACATGTATACATATGTAACTTACCTGCACATTGTGCACATGTACCATAAAACCTAAAGTATAATAATAATAATAATAAAAGAAAAAAAAAAAAAAAAAAAAAAAAAAAAAAAAGACAGACACAGCAAGCTAATTGTAAAGGTGATGTTTGTTGGCAAAAGTAGAAAGCCCATAATTCTTTGGGGTGAGGGTGTAGAACGTTGTGGGCATTCTGGAGAGCAACATGGTGGTACTTAGTCACAATCAGTGTGCACATATCCTATGACACAGCTGTCCAAGCTTTACACAGGTTCACAAGGAGACATAGATCAGTATGTGCAGAGTTGGAGGCAATACACTATCAAAATAAAGAATAACCATAATGTGATAAATGCAAACTATGAAATATTCTGTTGCAGGTAGAAGTAAAGATAATACACACACATACACACAGTCATGCACACACAATAAAAGTGAATTATCTTAATAACAGTGCTGGAAATGCAAAACTGATAAATAGAAAGAATTCTATAATATTATATATAAATATTTTAAAACTTTATATAAAATAATTATAAAAATATAGATATAAAATAATTTTAACATAATTAAAATTAAACATGTAAAAATATTTCCCCAATATATGCATTTTCCAAAGATACGTAGACATTCACAGATATATTTTAAACTCATTAAAATATTGGCCTGTTGCTGGGAGAAGAATAAATCTGGAATGAAGAAACATGAGAATAATTAATACCTAAATCATGGAGGAATTGATGATTATTTTGTCTTGAACTAAAGAATATGAGTAACTTTTCATCTGCATTGTTTAAAAAGAAAAATAAAAAACAAATTTTTCTAAATCAACAAACCAAAAACATCAAAAAAAATTAAGGAGATTTGGCTATACACAATTCTCAATAGGCTAAAGGCAAGCTATTTTGTGTGTGTGTGACTTTTTTAGTGCATTTTATATTTGGTTCCAGAGTTTGGTTCTCTTAATTAAAATATGTTCCTGCTATTTTGAGTATGTTAGGTAAAGATAGCGTGACTTATTCTCAAAATATAGTTTTGTTTTTTTAAGCACCAGGTTCCTCTAAATTATTATAAGCAATAGCTTCTCTTTGCAAATTAACCTTGGATATTATTTTAAAAACTTTTTTTTCCAAGCAGCAACACAAATCACTGAACACAATGTTCAATTGTAAGTAATTATATTTATTCAGAAGGAAGTTGTGTGAAAATTTTCCTTTGGCTTCTCACTTGAATGACACAGTTAGAACACAGCAACTACAGTTGAGGCCAGACCCTCTTCTTTCATATTTATTAAGCAGTAGCCAAACCTGCCCCAGTATCTCTGATTATCACTGCAGTATCAGGACCACAGCCCATAGTTATTTTGTGCAGGTTGCTTATTGTCGAAATGTGCAAAGCCAAGAGGGTAACAAGGACTGAAATGCAGCCTGAACTCTGTTAACCTAGCCACGTACACATGGGCTATCTTCTTCCAGAGCAGAAATACTACTCTTTAATTCATTAATAGAGTCCATACGGACTAGCAGTGTCTTTATTAGTCGCTTGCTTCACCCCCATCTCTTTGCACTCCCTGTTCCTTCTGATTTCCTTATAGTCCATACCTGCTACCAGACTGGGGAGAGGAGAGGAGAATCTATAGTACCTTTCCTCCTTCCCATGGAGGGTATAGGTACTTCCCTTCATCCAAAGCCAAGTGAGTGGGGGGTCCAAACTCTACAAATGAGTGGAAATTTGGGTGTCTACAAAAAGGACATGCTGACATCTCACCCCCTTTCTGCTAGATTACTGAGCTATGGAATCTGCAGTCATAGAAAGGAGAGAGAATGAATCTTAATTTCTTGGCAGAGCCTGGCATTTATTTACTGGAGTTTGGGGAGAGTTTCCAAAGAGACAAAAAACTGCTTCTCACCCTGGAGAAATTTGGAGACAGAATTTCCTAGATCAACAGAACAATTTGGAGTCATTGGATTGCACACATAGGAAGGAGAAGACTGGAACTCATACCCAACCTTGTTTCCATGGCAAAGAGTTAAATTAAGGTGGATTGCTTTTGAATAATCAAAGCCCAGCTCTAGAACCAAAGTAGAGTAAATCCAAACCAAAGTCAAACCACAGAGGTGCTGCACAATAACGTGGTGGCAGGAACAAGAGCCATTCTGCCAATGAAAACCTGGATGATGTTAGCAAAAGGATGTGTGAGGAAATGGATGCTAGAGAGAATGCCTGAATTCTACCCTTGGAAGATACAGAACAGCATCTCAGCAGGCCCCTGTGCCTTCAAGTGAAGTGAAAAACTCTTGAATAGAACAAGAAGAAGGGCTGTGAGGTTGCCCACTGGGCTCCTGAAAGAGATGGAAACCCCAAAGAGAGAGAGAGAAAGAGAGAAGTGGGTTTGTGAAAATCTCAGTGTTGAAAGAAGATACAGTAGTTTTTCTTTGTGTGCTTACCAATGGCGGGAGCCAGGGTGAAACTTAATTCCTACCTCAAGAAAACTATTCACATACTTGAGGAAATTACCACATTGGTAAATAACATCAGCAACAGATGGAATTAACATGAGTCAGAGTAAGACAGGATACCTCCCCCACCAATACCTTCCCTTCTTTTATACTCCATCCTATCCCCTGCTTACACAGATGGCTAGACATAGCAGTGGGAGGAGAGAGGAAATATTCCAGAACCAAACATTTCTCTAAGGTGTTGGAGTGTGAGAATCTAAAATCAAACCCCACATCCCATTCACACTCCAAGTTCTCCAAAGTGAGGTCTTTCCTGGGGGTGGGTGATACGAGACTGAAGTCTTAAGTCCTTCTGGGCTCAGTGACTTTTCTAATAACCTAAAACCAGAGAATTTACCTAATATATTGTTAAGGAATCCAAAAAGAGGTTTGACAGAATATGATTGTACACAGGGATCGAAGACAGAATAATTAGACCATTTTGTTATTACATTTTAAGTTAAAAAGGTGCAACAACATGGAAAATATCTAGTTATTAGAGGGTAAACCTATAAATACTTCCCCTTGAACCTTAAGAAGAGACATAGAAAAATGGAGCTGCTGTAAATTTAAAGGCTATGTATTGCATTGGAGGGGTTTTCTGGCCTTTAAAAGCTTTCCTATCAGCTGTTTCCCTTGAGAAGGCCCTTTAAAGATTGACGTGTAGGAAGCATGAACCACTTTTCAATCCTTTTGCCATTTGTTTATCCAACAAGGATTTTTTATCACCCTTTGTGCAGGCCTTTGCAATAGATGTCGTGTGGGTTGGTTGAAGTGGAGAAGAAGAGATTCAATATAACAGATAAAGGTTCTCATAGAGAGACTGCAGTGCAAAGATTCAAAACTGGACCAAAAGCCAATGCTCTATCAGTGACAGAAAAACAAGTTCCAAATAACAAGAATGAATCGTAACACTTGTATTAAAACCTGCCAATAGTATATGAAAGCTTTTAGAATAAATGCAAGTTATTCCCACTTGCGTGATCTGGCCCTTGTATCTAATTATCTTCTTTTTTCAGGGTCAGAAAATACAAATTTTGATATTTTGACAATCATGGATTTTCTTGCATTCATTCTAGTTCTTAAAAATATTACATGAAAATATTATTTATCTCAATTTTTTTTGGCACACCTTAAAATTTGTACCTGCTGTGTTGATTACCCTGGTTCCTGCCCTGCTAAGGAGAAACATTAATACATTTAAAAAAATCCATAGTCCATATTTGATATTCTGTTGTATTCTGAGTACAACTTGGGAAGTAAAACAATGTTCTCTGGTTCCAGAGGACCCCAACCTCTGTCTCCTATGGTTTCCCAAGGCCATGGTGTGTGGAATTGAACATTTCACAATCTAAGGAAGACAGCACAACTTTATAGTTTTTTTTCTCTGGCTGCTTTGAAGAGTTTCTCTTTATTTTAAGCCATTTAGTTACATTATGCCTTAATAAAATTTTCTTCTTGCTTCTTATACTTGGGGCTGGTTGAGCTTCTTGAATCTACAGGTTTATAGCTTTCATCAAACCTAGAAAAATTAAAGCCATTATTTATTTAAAACATTTTTCTGAACCCCTACTTCTCATCAGGGACTCCAGTACTTCAATTACACATATATTGGGCTGCTTGAAGGTCCCCGATGCTCTGTTCAGTTGTGTTTTCAGTCTTTTTTCTCTAGGGGTTTTATTATAGATGGTTCTACTGCTATGCCTTCAAGTTCACTATCCTATTTTATTTAGTGGTGAACCCACTGTTTATCTTACCCAGTGTATTTTTAATTTCAAACGTTGCAATTTTCATCTCTAGAAGGTCTATTTAATTACCTAATTAAGCTACTTTCTTCCTCCTCTGCTGTATTCTTTCTACAATGGTCTTAAGGCCTCTTAGAAAGTGTTTAGTTCTTTTCTGCTTTAAGGCTTGTCCTTGATGTTTATGCAACTCAAAACACTCTTACCGGGCCTCAAAACATGGTCAACCCACTTCAACTTTCAGACAGAGTGACTAGCTCGTTCCAGTTCACTTCGGACTTCCTCAGTTTTAGCACTTAAAGTCCCACTGCTGAGAAATCCCTTAGTGCTAGCAACCCTGGATGATTAGCCACCCTACCTTGAGGCCTCTCAGGATTAATGGTTTAATGTTACCTCCCCAGAGAGTCATTACCTCAGCACCCTAAGTGGCCTCTGAATAAAGAAATATAAATTACATGATAATGAAAAAAAAAAAAACTCCAAGAGAAATAAGCTGTAATAAAAGCAAAAAGACAAATGAAATACAGGAAATAATAACATTTGCATTTTTGTCACAGACAAGAGTTAATATTTAAAGAACTTAATAAAACAAACAAACAAAAAAACTCAACTACCTTGTAGGATGATGGGTTAAAAAGTGAACACAGTTTATAGAAAAAAAAAACTGAAATGACTCTTAATCACATGAAACCATGCTCAACCTCACTTATATAAAGGAAATGCAAACTAAAACTTTAAAACAATGTAATTTCTCACCTATTGGCTATAATTCCAAAGTCTGACAGCATACACTATTTGTGAAGTTATGGAGAAACAGGTATTCTCATACTTTAATGGTACAACATTATGGTTGAGAATTTGGCAATATTTAGCCAAATTTCCTCTTTGACCTGGTGATTCCACTTTTCAAAATTTATTCCAAAGATATATGGGTAAAATTATAAATGCTATTTATGGAAGGAGTGTTAGTAACAGCAAAAGTTTACATGCATGATTAGAGCTGGTGATTAAATTGTCAAACCAAAAATTTTTGAAAGTGAACATCAGATGTCATTCCTGAAGCAGTGTTCAATTAAAATAACAGCCACTGTTTAGGTAGGTTACCAAATGTTGTGGCAAAAACTAAACTAAGTCCTGGGTAAAAAAGTGGAAATTTATTTATATGTAATCTTTTGCCTGCTACTAGCTGCTACTAGCTAGACAAGAGAAGACTGGGGTCAGTTTCAAATTTCAAATTTCAAAAAGTTCTTCAATTCCTCTTCTACCCAAGCAAAACAGTGGTGTATGATAAAATGAGAAATAGAGGTTTCCAGCCCAAGTGTCCCTGCCTTTCTCTCTCATACATGCAAAATCGAATATAATATTTGAACCAGAATTCCCGTGTGGGAATAAAGCCATCTCTAGAGCAGGAAAGTTATCAGAATATTAAAACTGGGGCAGATGCAGTGGCTCACATTTGTAATCCCAGCACTTTGGGAACCTGAGGCAGGAGGATTGCTTGAGGCCAAGATTTGAGACCAGCCTGGCAACATAGTGAGATCTTGTCTCCACAAAAAAGCAAAAAAAAAAAGCCAGGCAGGGTGGTAAGTGCCTGTAGTCCCAACCACCTGGGAGGCTCGGGCGGGAGAATTGCTTGAGCCCAGGAGATCAAGGCTGCAGTGAGCAGTCCTTGTGCCACTGCACTCAAACCTGGGTGACAGAGCGAGACTCTGTCTCAAAAATAAAAGAATGAATGAATAAATAAATAAATACTGGAAGGGACTTTAGAGAGATTATGAAGTGTTTTATAACTAATTTTATGAAACTAGTAAATTTTCAAAAGAGGAAATTGACGCCCAGGGAAATCGAATAATTTTTATAAGGTCACACAGCTAGAGTTGCAGCCAGATGGATTTGGATAGGATCAATAGTAAGCTGGCAGGCTAAATACCAGTACTACCTAATATTAGGAAAAATCTACCAAAATGGGGCAAAATAATGAGGAGATGGGTGTAGGTATAATATGAAAGATCACCAAAGATTCACTGACCTCATAGCTTATTTCAAACTACAAGAAGTAGTTTATTTCAAACTACTTTTAACCCGGACTCCCAATCTTTAGCCCATCTCAAATCTCTTATATGACAACAAATGTACGTTCATAACCTTATCATTCCCAGCTGTAGACTGTATCTTTCATGTTCTGGATCCATGTATAGCTACCTCTAGGTTCTGCTTGTTGTTGCTTAATGAGTGACACATTTGGAGGTAGAATGGACATTCATTTGTGACCTTTCCAACACTCATTTCTACTCAACTCCATTTTATTTCTCCAACATCATTGTGGTACAACTGATAAATAAAAATTGTATATATTTAAGGTGTACAACCTCGTGTTTTGAGATGTATATCTATCTATATCTATATTCTGAATTGTTCATCACAATCAAATCTATCGCCTCACACATAGTTACCATTTTATTTCTCTTTTTTTTTTTGGTGAGAACATTTAAGATCTACTCTCTTAGCAGATTTCAAGTACACAAAAGAATATCATTAACTGTACTCATATTAGATCTCCAGAATTTATGCATCTTGCATACTGAAATTGTATACCCTTTGACCAACATCTCTCCATTTCCCCCTCCACCCAGCCCCTGGCAACCACTATTCTACTCTCTGCTTCTATGAGTTTGACTATTTTAAATTACACATGTAAGTGAGATCAGACAGTATTTGTATTTCTGTGCCTGGCTTGTTAGCCTAATGTCCTCCAGACTCATCTACATTGTCACAAATGACAGGATGTCTTTATTTTTAAGACTGAAAAATATTCCATTGTACATAATACCACATTTTATTCATCCGTAGATGAAAACTTAGATTGTTGACATATCTTGGCTATTGGGTGTAACGCTCCAATAAACATGGGAGTACCATTTTTTCTTTGAGATTTCAATTATTTTGGATTTATACCCAGATGTGAGATTGCTAGATCAAATAATAATTTTTTTATTTTTCGAATAACTTCCATATTTATTTTCGTAGTGATTGCATTAACTGACATTCCCACTAATAGTGTAAAAGTGTTCCTTTTCTGTACCTCCTTACCAATACGTGCTTTTCTTTCTTTATTTTTTGAAAATAGTAATTTTAATAGGTGTGAGGTAGTATCTCATCTTAGTTTTGGTTTGCATTTTCCTGATGATTAGTGATGTTGAACATCTTTTCATATGCCTAATGGCCAATTGTTTGTCTTTTTTTTTTGAGAAATGTCTACTCATGTCCTTTACCTGTTTATTAATCAGGTTATTTGTTTCTTGTTATTAAGTTGTAGGAGTTCCTTATATATTTTGGATATGAACCTCTTATCAGATATATAGTTTGCAAATATTTTCTTCCATTCCATAGGTTGCCTTTTCATTTTGTTGATTTTTTTCACTGTGCAGAAACTTTTTAGTCTGATACAGTTTCAGTTGTCCATTTCTGTTTTTGTTGCCTGTGCTTTTAGTATAGCCTTCAAGAAAATTTTGCCCAATCCAATGTTTAGAAGCTTTTCCCCTATGTTTTCCTTTAAGAGTTTTATTGTTTCAGGTTTTAGGTTTAAGCCTTTGATCTATTTTGAGTTGATTTTTGTACATGATGTGAGGTAAGTGTCCCATTTCATACTTTTACATCTCAACATTCAATTTTCCCAATATCGTTTATCGGAGAAACTATCTTTTCCCCATTTCATACTTCATTTTCTATTTTCACTGGGATTTTTCTTTGGGGAATGATCACTCCACGTCATTGCATAGCACCTACTTGGTTGAGTTTAGGTAGGATTTACTCTGCTCTGGTTCCAGAACTGGGCTCTAATGCATTCAACATTGATTAGGGCTTTGTCATGGGGATTAGCAAAGAAATGGTCATTAACATTGCTTGAATCTAATCAGTGCATCATATATCTTTAGTCACAGTGATTGGATATGAAAATGCAACTTAAACTACAGTGGTTCATCAGACGTAAGTCTAGGACTTGTGTTTGTGATAGTCTCTCTCTCCTTCTCATTTTTCTTTCCTCCCTCCCTGCCTCTCTTTCTCTCCTGGAAGCTATTGATAGTTATGCTATGATATAGAATGAGCAGTTCTTAGCACAAAAAGAAGGCACTGTAGAAAGTGAAGAGTTAGAAAGAAATAAAGTTCTTGCTGACAGGCTGAACCACTAGATCAAACCATCATACCTACCGACATTTGTACTTACTGTTTATAGGAACAAATAAACTCTGCTGTGATTTTAGTTCAATTTTCAATATGAAAGTAAAAGCATTGAAATAAATAGTGGAGGCAATGTGATTTAGAGGAAAAAAAAGTCTCATCATTGGAAATAAGCAGACCCAGATTCTACTCCAGTGACCAACTGTAAGAACTTGGGGCTGTCATTATAACTTTGTATATACTACATTTTCCTTAGCTGTAAATTTTGTAATCTAATATTTGCCTTGCTTAATATTACATGGTATTGTGAATATTGCATGAAATAATTATTTTGGGTTAGGAAGACCTGAAAACTCTGTGCAATTGAATCGTAGGTGATGTTACTACCATCAGAAGATCTTGCAGCCATCAACATGCTTATTATAGTACATTGCTTTCTTCCTTTTTCTGAATTGCAAGTTGACATGAATAATTCATCAAAATTTGCACTTCTAGAAAACACTTGACGAAAACAGGAGTGGAAGTTTCTAAAGCAAAGTGGATTTTATTAGGCTGCTTAATATGAGTATTTATAGCCAAATTGTTTTCCAATTGACTTTGCAATCCTCATTTGTGATTTGTAATTATTGGTGAATAATTGCAATTATCATCTGCTTAATGAGACAATAATTCCCCCCCCCATCTTTATTTTCCTTTTAGTAAAGCCCTACATTCACTGCTGTGTATGTCACAGAAAGTCAGTCCATCATTATTCCATGACCACAAAGATCGCCCTCATACTACTTCTTTATAGTCAGTTTTTTTGGTTAGGTTGTCCTAAATCCTGGCAACCACACCAATCTGTTTTCCATCTCTATAATTTTGTCATTTAGGGAATCTTATGTAAATGGAATGGAATAGAATGTGACCTTCTTTTTTAGATGAGATTTTTAAAAAAACTCTATATTGCCTTTAAAATTCATACAAGTTGTGTGTATGAAATGTTCATTCCTTTTTGTTGTTGAGTAGTGTTACATGCTAACACTATTCATGTAACGTTAAACACTGCACAAATCACAGATTATTTAACTACCTCAACAGGGACATTTTCATTAGTTTAAGTTTGGGGCTTTGTAGATAAATTTACTATCAAAAATCATGTACAAGAGTTTATGTGGACATACATCTTCATCTATCTGGAATAAATGCCCAGAAATGTGATTACTGGGTCACATGGTAAGAGTACGTTCAGTTGTATGTTTTTTAAAGAAACTGCCAAACTATTTTCCAGAGGAGCTGTACCATTTTAAATTCCCACCAGCAATGTAGAAAAGATCCAGTTTCTCCACATCATCATTAACATTTGGTATTGTCATTTTATAAGAACTATGCGAATAGGTATGTGGTGATAGTTTATCATATTCTTATTTGCATTTACCGCATAGCTAGTGGCATAAAAAATTACGTGCCTGTTTATCATCCATATATCTTCTTTAGTGAAATGTTTCTTCATGTTTTTCTTCATAATTTCAAATTGAATTGTTTGCATTTTAATGTTGAGTTTTGAAAGTACTTTATTATGGTATCAATTCATTGTCAGTTATGTTATTTGCAAATATTTCCTCCTAGTCTGTAACTTGTCTTTTAATCCTCTTTCACAGAAACAAAAGTTTTTAATTTTTAAAATTTAGTTCAACTTGCCAATTATTTATTTATTTTACAGGTTGTACTTTTGGTGTTATATTTAAGAATTCTTCACCAAATCTAGTTTCCAAAGATTTTCTCCTATATGAGGTTCAAAAAATTGTATATTTTTACATTTCCTATGTAAATCCATGATACATTTTAATTTTATATAAGGTGTGAGGTTTAGGTTGAAGATTTTTTATTATTATTATTATTATTATTATTATTATTGGCTATGGATATCCAATTGCTGCAACACCATTTATTTTTTTGAAAAGACTATCCTTCCTCCAATGAATTACTGTATACCATTGTCAAATATCAGGTGGTCACACTTGTATGGAACTAATTCTGGGTTCTCTGTTTTGTTTAATGATCTATGTATTAATTTCTCCACAAATTCCATGAAGATTACTATAGCTATATACTAAGTACTGAAATCAAGTAGAGGATGTCCCCCATTTTATTCATTTTCCCTCAGAATTGTTTTAGGCTGTTCTAGTCCCTTTGCCCCCTTTCCATATGTAATTTACAATAATGTTGTTATATCTACACAATTATTATTATTATTGTTATTATTTTGAGATGGCGTCTCACTCTATCACCCAGGCTGGAGTGCAGTGGCACGATCTCGGCTCACTGCAACCTCTGCCTCCCAGGTTCAAGCGATTCTCCTGTCTCAGCCTCCCTAGTAGCTGGGACTACAGGTGCGTGCAACCACGGCTGGCTAATTTTTGTATTTTTAGTAGAGACAGGGTTTCACCATGTTGGCCAGGCTGGTCTCGAACTTCTGACCTCAGATGATCCACACGCCTCAGCCTCCCAAAGTGCTGAGATTACAGGATTGAGCCACTGTGCCTGGCCATTATTTATATTTTGATATAAATTATTTTAAACCTGCATGTTGGTTTGGGGAGAATATACATTTTGACTATTTTGAGTCTTTTAGCCCATAAACATGATATATGTCTTCATTTATTTAGTTTTTTAAATTTCTTTCATCAATATTTTAGTTTTTACCATAAAAGTACTACATGTCTTTGTTAGACTTATATCCAGGTATTTTATTTTTGATTAATAGTAAGTGGTAATGTGTCTTAAATTTCAGTTTATAGGAACCAATAAATTGTTCATTGCTAGTGTATGGAAATAAACTTGAGTTGTATATATTGATGTCATATCCTGTGATCATGTTGGCTTGTGTTGATCTCATATTCTGTGACCATTTATAATACTGGAAGTTTTATTTTTGTAGATTCCTGAGGATTTTCTATATAGACAATCTTGTCATATCCTTATCCTTTTGCTGCCTTATTATAGCGACTAGAAATTCGAGTACTATGTTGAATATTGGGCATCCTTTTTTTTTTTTTCCACAATCTTTGGGGGTAAAAAGTCTTTAGGTGTCAACTTTTTACAGATATCCTTTATCAAGTTGAGGAAGTTCCCCTCTATTCCTAGTTTTTCTGAGAGTTTTTATTCTGAATGTATGCTGAATTTTGTAAGATGCCTTTTCTGTATTCATTGACACAATCATGGGGTTTTCTTTCTGTAGCCTCTTCATATGGTAGATTACGGTGACGGTTTTCAAATATCAAGTCAGCCTTGAATCACTAGAATAAACCCAAATTGATCATGGTAGATAATTATTATTACATATTGCTAAATTCTATATGAATAAGTATTAATTATTCTTTAAATGTTTGGTACAATTATCCAGTGAAAGCATCTGGGCCTGGAGATTTATTTCTCAAGAGGTTCGAGTTAAATTTCCTTAATAGTTATAGGGCTATCCAATTTTTAAATTTCATGTTAGGTGAGTTGTGGTATTTTGTATTTTTCCAGGAATTATTTCATTTAGTCTAAGGTGGAAAAATTTTATATAGGGTTGTTTGTGTATTCATTCATTATCTCTTGTCCCCTTTATTCCCTTCATGGCTGCAGGTCTAAATATCCTCTGTTTTATTACTGGTATTGGCAATTTGTGCCTTCATATCCTCAGATGAAAAATTGTTTTCACAACACACACAAAGCATAAATTACAAGGAAGGGATTGATATTGTTTATACATTAAAATGATATTTTATTTGCACCAAAAAATTATAAAATAAGTTAAAAAGCAGGCCACTGATTGTGTAAAGGTGTTTTTAATACATATCACTAGAAAATATTAATATTCATTTCACAAAAATCTTAACACAATAAATACATAAAAATATTTCCCTAGTTATCCAGAAAATGCAAATTAAATCCTCAGGGATAAGACTTTTTGCCCCCAGAGGACTGGCAAAAATTTTAAATCTGATAATATCAAATGCAAATGATGAGGGAGACCAACGTAAGCTATTATATACAGCTCATGAAAATATCAAATGGTACAACTACTCTGGGAACATTTTTGGTAGTATCCAAAAAATTAAAGATGTGTATAGCGAAATATCCATAAATTCCAATTTTGAGTATATTCTGTAGTGGAAAATCTTACACTTATGCCAAAGAATACCTGTAAGAAATTTAGAGCATTATTGTTTGTAATTATTTTTTTAAATTGGAAATATTGAGAGTGGATGTGTATTCCAGTGTATGCACATTTGAAAATATTATATAACTCCTAAATCAAATGAGCTAGAGATGCCAATATAAAAAGGATAAGTCTCATAAAGTCTCTAATGTTTACTGATAGAGCTATATTACTGAAGAGCACTTACCAAATATTTTAAAGCGTGGTAAACAGAAGTGACTATAGGGTTATGAGTGTGGCATATGGATGGGCAAGGATGTGTTCAGGAAGAGAATTCTAAAAATGCATAGGAACAACTACAGTCTCTCCTGCTGCAGTAGATGTCTAGATCAAACTTATTTTTATCATCCTTCTCTTACACCAACCATTCTATATACCCTTCACCCTCAGCTAGCACCTCTGCAGGTATAGACGGCTTGCCTAGAGGTGAACAAAACTTCCATTCCAAAGGGGGTCTTAATTTTTGGCCATCATGTCCTTATCAATCTTTGGCTGCTCTAACTGCACATTTTCTATTAAAAATGCATGTTGCAGCCTCTCAAGAGACATCCCAGAGAACCAGTAATGCCAAGCATGTTCTCTGTCCTTACTATGTAGTAGCAGCTCCTACCTCCTACTGATGACCAGGGTCAATTACCACCACCAGAATACTGACTCCTTTTTTCCTTGCTAATTTCTTGGCATGAGAAACTCAAAGTGACAGTAAGAGTCACAACTTAAGAGTCAATGGAACTCTTACTGTGCCACCTGATGGAATCGTACCGTTTCCGGGGACCAGACATCTAGACCAACAGATCCTTTAGTAACAGGGAAAAGAAGCACAAATTCCTAAACTCAGTCACTGAGAACAATGCTAAGTGGAGCCACTTCTGTTTATACCCGTTTCTTGGATCTATTTTTTTCTATCTATCAGAAAACAACCAGGAAGTGGATGTTAAGTTAAAACACACATTGCATCCATATCATTTCAATTCAACCATGTCTTTACAGGGTCATTTCACTACTCTATCAGATCTGTGGCTTCTTCCCCATTTTTACATTTGCACATGTAGTTCATTTATCTTAGGAGTTCTGTAATATTCCTGTGTGTGCATATTTGAAAATGTATGGACTGGGATACACATCCACTCTCCTGTCAACATTTCCAATTTTAAAAATAATTACAAACAACGATGCTGTAAATATTTTCTTACAGGTTTCTTTGGCATAAGTGTAAGAATTTTCACTGTACTATGTAATGTGGCCAGTGGTTCTCATGATGATGTACCCAGTGCAGTATACATTTTGCCGAAAAGTGATGACCTTGGTTCAATGCAGTGTTACATAGGATCCCAGATCAGTGAATAAAACACACTGAAACTCCCATGTAGATGTACTAGATCAGTCCTGGACAGTAGCAGCCTGTTCTTTTGGGTTCATGTATAGCCTCCACTTCTGCTATCATGCTACTCTGTGTATATATCCATTGTGCCAGCATTGAAGTGGACAGTGACAGAGGCTGGCTTATGTTATCATGCCAAGTCCTTCTATACTTTGTTTAGTGTGTTTTTGTTTTTCGGTTTTTTTTTTTTTATTTTAGGTTCAGAAGGCACATGTACAGCTTTGTTACATGGATATATTGCATGATGCTGAGGTTTGGGCTTCAATTGAATCCATCCTCCCAATAATGAACATAGTCCCCAATACATAGTTTTTCAACTCTTCCCCACCTCCCCTCTTTTGGAGTACCCAATGTCTATTGCTGCTGTCTTTATGTTCACCCATACCCAGTGTTTAGCTTCCACTTATAAGTGAGAACATGTGGTACTTGCTGTAATGTTTTTGCACTAGTTCAATTAAGATAATGGCCTCCATCTACATCCATGTTGCTGCAAAGAATGTGATTTTGTTTTTTTTTAATGGCTGCATGGTATTCCATGGTGTATATGTACCAAATTTTTTAATCCAATCCGTTATGAATGGGCACTTAGGTTGATTCCATGTCTTTGCTATAGTGAGTAGTGCTATTAAAAAACATGTGAGTGCAGGTAGAACAATTTATTTTCCTTTGGGTATATATGCAGTAATGGGATTGCTGGGTCAAATGGTAATTCTACTTTTAGTTCTTTGAGAAATTTCCATACTGCTTTCCACAATGGCTGAACTAATTTCCAATCCCACCAACAATATATGAACATTCCCTTTTCTCTGCAACCTTTCCAACATTTTTATTTATTATTATTATTTTTGAGATTGAGTCTTGCTCTGTTACCCAGGCTGGAGTGCAGTGGCATGATCTCTGCTCACTGGAGTCTCTGCCACCAGGGTTCAAGTGATTATCCTGCCTCAGCCTCCCAATAGCTGGGATTAGAGGCATGCACCACCACACTATCGTGCTGCTCTGTTTATATATCCATTGTGCCAGCACTGAGGTGGACAGTGTTTGAATTTTTTAGTGGAGATGGGGTTACACCACGTTAACCAGGCTGGTCTCAAACTCCCGGCCTCAAGTGATCCATCCACCTGGGCATCCCAAAGTGCTGGGATTACAGGTGTGAGCCACTGCACCTGGCATCTGTTATCTTTTGACTTTTTGATAAGAGTCATTCTGACTGGTGTGAGATGGTATCTCATTATGGTTTTGATTTGCATTTCTCTGATGGTCAGTGATGTTGAACGTTTTTTCATTTGTTTGTTGGCTGCTTGTATGTCTTTTATTGAAAAATATCTCTTCATGTCCTTTGCCCATTTTTGTTTTTTTGTTTGTTTGCTTATTGATTTGTTTGTTTCTTCTAGATTTTGGATATTAATCTTTGTCAAATGCATAGTTTGCAAATATTTCTCCCATTCTGTGGGTTGTTGGTTTATTCTACTTATAGTTTCTTTTAATGCACAGAAGGTCTTAAGTTTAATTAAGTCCCAACTGTCAACTTTCGTTTTTGTTGCATTTGCTTTTGAGGACTTAGCCATAAATTCTTTGCTTAGGTCAATGTCCAGAAGAGTATTCCTTACGTTTTCTTCTAGGATTTTTATAGTTTGAAGTTTTACATGTAAGTGTTTAATCCATCTTGACTTAATTTCTGTATGTGGTGACAGTTATGGGTCCAGTTTCATTCTTCTGCATATGGTTAGCCAGTTTTGCCAGCACCATTTTTTGAATAGGGTGTCCCTTCCCCATTGTTAATTTTTGTTAATTTTGTTGAAGATCAGTTGGTTGTGTGTATGCTGCTTTATTTCTAGGTTCTCTATGTTGTTCCATTCGTCTATATGTTTATTTTTTGTACGAGTACAATGCTGTTTTGGCTACTGTAGCCTTGTAGTGTAATTTGAACTCAGGTAATGTAGGAGTGCCTGTGGTTTTGTTCTTTTTGCCTGGGATTGCTTTGGCTATTTGGGCTATTTTTTAGTTACATATTGATTTTACAATAGTTTTTCTAATTCTGTGAAGCATGACATTAGTTATTTGATGGAAATTGTATTGAATCTGTAGATAGTCTTGGGAAGTATAAACATTTTAACAATATTGATTCTTCATAAACATGAGTATGAAATGATTTCCTAGGTTCAGTGCTTTTTAAATGGTGAATACTCGTGGTCGGCTTCAACATGTGATACAACATGGGTCCACCTCTGTAGATCTATCTACATTCTTCTTTACAAGTTTCCTTGACTTTGCTATTCCAGGTTTTCTCTTTCCAGGACTCTGCTCAACCATCCAGGTCACTTGACATTGCCTTTGTGTCCATGTACATTATTGTTTCAGGTCACTTCTCATTCCACAATACTTGGATGATCAGATGCAATACCCAAGGCTTTGCCCTGAGAATAATTTGTTCCACTGCTCTCTTACAGGGCGACTCCCGAGTGGGGTTATGGTGCATATGCAGTATATTTCAGCTCTCACTGACACACTAAACTGACTTATCCATGAACACAGCCAAATATTTTTCCTTTCTCTGTTGATAATAAAGAATACTGACATGGCCATAAGTGTGAGCTAATGGAGAGGCACCAGTGAAACAGTGGTTGAAAATATGAGGATCTGGGATGCTGCTTTCATAGCTTACTTAATGCCCTCTGGCCCTTTTAGTGCTCCAGCCCAGATGTACCATTTCAATTGTACAATAGATTGCGGCTGGGACCACCTGACCTTATGCTTAGTTGGTCTGAAATAACTCACTTATCATAGGCATCTCTGGCCATATGGTCACTTGAGGTCTCATGCTTAAAGGTTCATTTTCTATCAGGGCCTAGTAGCATATCTTGTGCTTTTCAAATGGTGTGTGGTTTTCTGCTGCAGATGGCATAGACTTGCCCCAGAGTCCTAGCAGTCTATGTTGTGATTTTTCTATTTGGACTCATCATAAATTCTACATGGAAACCTGTACCCCAATATATTAGGGTCTGCTTGTTAATACAGCCCAAGTGACAGGATAGTTTGTATAGCAGCCTGGACCAATGGTAGAGCTATTTCTCTCTGTCAGCCTTATTCATGCTGGAAAATGATCATAGTACCAGGTAAATGGGTCAGAATAGTATTTCCAAGTGTGGAATATGCTGCCTTCAGAACATGAAGAGGCCTATCAATCATTTTGCTAGTTTCTGATTGGTGGGAGGTATAATCTATTTCTTACCATGAAGGGAATGACCTCACATGCCCTAGACTACTAAATCCCTCAAAACTTCACTGATATCACCATTTTGGAGCATGTATGTCTGACTATAGCCTCCAATTTGCCACATCTTGCGACTCCTTCAGTCTTATTAGAGTAATGCCTCTGATATGGTGTATCAATGTGATGTTCTGCAGGATGTGCAGATGATCCAAGTACGCTTGAACATGTTATGACAAAGGGTGTGAGTGTTAACATAATCCTAGGAAAGAACGTAAGTGTTTATTGTCTTTACCACATAAGGGTGGCCTGCTTCTGATTCTCCTTCCTGATGGTGATGAGACATAAACATTCATTGGTTCAGTGCCCACATCCTACAAGCAGGAGGTGATGCAACTCTGCAGTTGATACTACTACCTGGTTAATTTTACAGTAACCTACTTTCACATACTATGATCCATATTGTTCTTAGAGACTAGAGTGATAAATTAAATAAAGATATAACAAAGGCTAACTCCCTTCGTTGTTTTTTCTTGTTAATTTTATTTCAATTTTAAAAACATAGTTTTTAATTGACAGAAATTATATACATTTATCACACGCAACATCTTTTGAAATTTGTGTACATTGTGAAATGGCACATTCATTTTCTCACATACTTTTCACTTTTGTGACTATACTCAAAATCTCTTCTCTTAGCAATTTTCAATAGCATAATGTCTTCTTATTAACTATACCCAACATGTTTTACAATAGATTTCTTAAACTTATTTCTCCTATCCAACAGAATTTATGTATCCTTTGACCAACATCTCCCCTCAACCACCGCCTTCTCTGGTAACCACCATTCTACTCTACTTCTGTGGGATGAACTTTGTTAAATTCCAGATATGAATGAGATCATGTGATATTTGTCATTCTGTGCCTTGCTTATTTCACTTAACATAATGTCCTCCAAGTTCATTCATGTTGCTGCAAATGACATGATTTCATTATTTTTATGGTTGAATTGTATTCCATTGTGTATATAGATCACATTTCTTAATCCATTCATCTATCGATGAACACTTAGATTGATCCCATATTTTGGTTATTGTGAATAGTGCTACAATAAACATGGGAGTGCAGAAATCTCTTTGACATACTGATTTCCTTTAGATATATACCCACTAGTGGGATTCTTAGGGCATACTGCAGTTCTATTTTTAATTTTTTGAGGATCCTCCATACTGTTTTAAATAATGGCTGTACTGGTTTACATTCCTACCAACAACGTGCAAATGTTTCCTCTTCTCCACATCCTTTCTACCACTTTCCTTTTGTCTTTTAGGTAATAGCCATTCTAACAGATATGAGACCATATCTCATTGTGGTTTGAATTTATATATCTTTGATGATTAATGTTGAGCATTTTTTCATATACATCTTGGTCATTTGTATGTTTTCTTTTAAGAAATATCTATTCAAATCCTTTGGCCATTTTCTGGTTGGGTTATTTGTTTTCTTACTATTGAGTTATGTGAATTTCTTATATATTTTCAATATTAATCTTATCAGATGTGTGGCTTACAGATTATTTTCTTCCATTATTTAGGTTGTCTCTTCTCTCTGTTGATTATTTTCTTGGCTGTGCAGAAGCTTTTTAGTTTTGTGTAATTCCATTTGTCTATTTTTGCTTTTGTTTTCTGTGCTTTGGGGTTCATATAAAAAAATCATTGCCCACATCAATGTCATGGAGCTGTTCCTTTACGTTTTCTTCAACCAGGTTTACAGTTTCAGGTCTTACATTTAAGTCTGAATTCATTTTTATTTGGCTTTTTTGTGTAGTATAAGATAAGGGTCTAACTTCATTCTTCTGCATGTGAATATCCAGTTATCTCAATATTACTCATTGAAGAAAGTGTACTTTCCCCATTGTGTTTTCTTGGAAACTTTGTAAAATTGACTGATCATAAAATGGGTGGATTTATTCTTGGGCTATCTCTTCTGTTCCATTATTCTGTCTCTTTTTATTCCAGCATCATGCTATTTTTGATTACTATAGATTTGTAGTATATTTTTAAGTCAGGTAGTGTGATATCTCTGGCTTTGTTCCTTGTGCTCAAAATTTCTTTGGCTGTTTGAGGTCTTTTGTGGTTCTATACAAATTTTAGAATTTTTTTCTATTTCTGTAAAAAAATAGTCATTATAATTTTGAAAAGGATTGCATTGAATCAGTAGATCACTTTGGATATTATGGAAATTTTAACCAGATTAATTTTAACAATATTTCTAATCCATGAACATGGGATATCTTTTTATTCATTTGTGTCTTGTTCAATTTTTTCACCATTATTTTCTAGTTTTTAATGTACAGGTCTTTCATCTCCTTGGTTAAATTTATTCTTAAGTATTTTATATTTTTGTAGCCATTGTAGTTGATTTCTTTTTCAGATAGTTTGTTTTCAGTGTATTGGAATGCTATTGATTTTTGTATGTTTATTTGTATCCTGAAACTTTACTGAACTAGTTTATTAGTTCCAAGAACTTTTTGGTGAAGTCTTTAGGGTTTTTTCTATATAAGATCATGTCATCTGCAAACAGGGACAACTTAACGTCTTTCTTTCCAGTTTGAATGCATTTCTCATAATATTATTATTAATCTTTTAATGCCTTAAGAATTTTTAGCAATATCTTCCCTCTCATCTTGATGTTGGTCATAGTAATTTATATATGTGTTTTTTCTCTGTCTTGTTCCTCATTAGTCTGACTAGAGGTTTATGAATTGTATTGATTTTCTCAAATAACTCATTTATGGAGGTTTAAGAAAAGAAGGCATCTCCATAACATTAAAATGCCAAGTGAAGCAGCAAGTGCTGTTGGAGAAACTGCAGAAGTTATCTAGAAGATCCAGCTAAGATCTTTGATGAAGGTGGCTACACTGAACAACACATTTTCAATGTAGACCTAACAGCCTTATATTATATGAAGATGCCATGTAGAACCTTCATAGCTAGAGAGGAGAAGTTAAAGCCTGGCTTCAAAGCTTCAAAGGACAGGCTGAGCCTCTTGTTAGGGTCTATTGTAGCTGGTGACTTCAAGTTGGGGCCCAATGTACACATGCTATTCCAAAAATCCAAGAGCCCTTAAAAATTATGCTAAATCTGCTCTGCCTATGCTTTTGTAAATGGAAGAATAAAGCCTGGATGACAGCACATCTGTATGAAGCATGATTTATAAAATATTTTAAGCCCACTGTTGAGACCTACTGCTCAGAAAAAAAAGAGATTTCTTTTAAAATCTTATTGCATATTGCAGTGCACCTAGTCAACCCAATAGCTCTGATGGAGATGTATAAGAAAATGAATATTATTTTCATACCTGCTAAAATAATAGCCATTCTGAGGTCTATTGATCAAGGAGTAATTTCAAACTTCAAGTCTTATTATTTTTATAAAAACATTTCATAATGCTATAGCTGCCATAGGCGGTGATTCCTCTAATAGATCTGGGCAAAATACATTGAAAACCTCTGGAAAGAATTCACCATTCTAGATACTGTTAACAACATTCATGGGAGGAGGTCAAAATATGAACATGAACAGAAGTTTAGAAGAAGTTGATTCCAACCTTTATAGATGACTTGTTGATTCAAGACTTCAGTAGAGGAAGTCACTGCAGATGTGGTGGAAATGGTAAGAGAACTAGAATTAGAAGTAGAGCCTGAAAATGTGATTAAGTTGCTGCAGTCTTATAATAAAACTTGAATAATTGAGCAGTTGCTTATTATGGATGAGCAAAGATAGTGTTTTCTTGAAATGGAATCTGCTCTTGGTGAAGATGCTATGAACATTGTTGAAATGACAAAAATTTAGAATATTAGATAAAAGTCATTGGAAAGCATCATCAAGATTTGATAGAATTGACTCCAATTTTGAAAGAAGTTCTACTGTTGGTAAAATACTGTCAAACAGCATCATGTGTTACAGAGAAATTTTTTATGAAAGGTAGAATCAATTGATGCAGCAAACTTCATTGTTGTCTTATCTTAAGAAATTGCCACAGCAACCACTCCCCTGATGAGTCAGCAGCCATCAACATCAAGGCAAGATCTTCCACTAGCAAAAAGATTACAACTTGCAGAAGGCTCAGATAATTGTTACCATTTTTAAGCAATAAAGCATTTTTAATTAAGGTATATATGTGATTTTTCTAGCTATGATGCTATTGCACACTTAATAGACTATACCACAGTGTAAACATAACCTTTAAATGCACTGAGAAACAAAAAAAATTTGTGACGCACTTTATTTCAATATTCACTTTATTGTGGTAGTCTGGAACCAAGCCTGCAATATCTCTAAGGTATGCCTGTATTTATGTTCTCTTCTTCCAAGCTAAGCTGTTTTTATCATTAGATGTGCAGTGTCACTTAACATTTATGGGATTTACTATACCATGATATCTCTATGTATCTAAAGAGGAGAGAAAGGGTAAAGAAACAGATGGTAACATACATTATTACTGATCAGGAATGCCTGGTTCAGAGATGTGAAAAAGAGCCCATAAACATCAAGCAATGTAAAAATGGAACAAAGTGTCAGAAAAAAAAAACATGTTTATTTGTTCATTTATTTGTTCAAGAGAATCTTCTTAAGTGCCTGCAAAATATAACCCCTTGGTGAAGGAAGAGCTGTGGAAAAATGCTTTTACATCAATGTCTGTGATACTGAGGAATTTGTAAAGTTGCAGTTGTTGATATTTATTTGCCAAAATACATCATATTTAGAAGAGTAAAATGATAGAGTTTTGGTGGAAATAGAAAGTTGGTTTGAAAAAAATAACTACAATTTTCATAATTATAAAACAATTTGGTAATATATATGTATACATATTTAAAAAAATACTAAGGTGCAATATAATTTGAATACCAAAATATCCATCCGTGTTTTTCTTCAGCAAATTAATTATTGTAAACTGATTTACAAATCCTATGTGCCACATGAATACTAAACAATTAAATTCAAAAGTGGAACTAATAATATAAGCCAGTATTATGGGGATTATATAACTTCGGATATTTACATATGTTTGAAGAAAAAAAATTTAAAGTGTCAAGACGATAACCAGTTGGAAGTTTCTAAATATTCCTTTGATCTAAAAACAAGAGAGTTTGGGTGTTATATTTTTAAAAAATCATTTTCTTTTGTTGGTTTCAAATATCCTGGGAACTTAGGTGATATTTTTTCTGCCCCAAATGGTCCCACCAGAATAACTTAAAAATACTTATATGTGATTGTTCCTGACCAGGCAAATCTAAGCCAATTTATAATTACCTTCACAAATACTTGCACCTGCAAATAATTCTATGGTAACAACTAAACTAGCCTTGTTAATTGGACCGTTAATCACAGAGGGAGCAGAGTTTCCACTACCAGAAGGGTCATCTGTGCTTCTAATTGTTTCCCTGCTGAAAGTAACCTGAAACAATTCCTAGGAGTCCCTACGCTTAGTTTGAATAAATTAATCAGATTGTGTCCCTCTATGATAGGCATGTCAACTCCTAAAACTATGCCTTGCATAAAATAGGCACTTGATGTGTATTTGCTAATGCACTAGTTTACTGATGCAAACATTAGGAGAGATCTGAGTTCTATTAGTATGGCAGGCATTGAAAGGGCAGGAGGAAATACAACAGAAGTTTTACTCTCTACCTGTATGCCACAGATGAAGTTTGCTTAGAATATCACTTGCGATTTCACTTTAGAATTGCTTTCCACAAGAGTAAGCCAAAGAGTCTAAAAATGTCTCCAATTTCCACTGACTTCTGTGTGTTTAAACTTGTGTCATTAAAAGGAATAGTTTAGAGCCTTATGAACCCCTCATACGGTTGTTCCTCTTTACAGATAAGGAAACTGTGACCCAGAATTGGTGACTTCACAAAGATTGTGTAGATGTCAGACTTAGCTATGCTGTTATTTCCACTTCACCTGTAAACACACTCTCAGTTGGAGTTTTTGACATAAGGGAGAAGAAGACCGATGGCTTTATCCCAGCCTAAAATGTTAATGTTTCCAACAGAATAACAGTATAGATTCTCAAAGCATGAAGTGACCTTAAAATTGTCCTAGTTAACCCTTCTCCTTATTTCACAGATGAAGAAACTGAGAACCAGAAAAGAAGAGCAATTTCCCAGGATATATAGTAATTTATGCTTATAATAATGCTATTATCAATGAGAAGTGAAATTATATTTCATTTACATTTTTTACTAAGGTAGGGAAATGTTAATACATCTTAAATTAACTTTGCTACTGGTCAGCTATAAACTTAAAGGTTTTTATTTTTCTATTATGTAAAAAATTTAATTATTCACATTACTCTACCCTGAGAGACAATTGCACTAAATGATAGATTACTGACCTAATCACAGTGGAAGTAACTGAACACATAAAATTGTTTATCTCAAGGGGTCTGCAGCTCAGTATTTTAAGAGAGAACATTAAAAAGCTGAATTTTTCATTTTTATCATTAAAAAATAATCAACTATTGTAAACTTCAGACACATTTCTTCCTCTGTAGATATCAACATGTTTTCCCTGAGATCTTTCAAATAACAATAACAAAATTAGCTCATGACTCAATACTGTCCTTTTTTTTTCAGCCTTATGTCAATTTCTAGATAAAAATGTTAACTGAAGGAGACAGACTTAAATATTTCTCTGGTCATCTCCCTTAGGGAGATTTGCAGTCTTTGTGCAGGATCATAAAGGAATGATTCATTTCAAGTTTCTAATAATTATTTCTTTGTAGTCATCATTTTTTCTTCACTGTGATGGCAGGAGTGATTTTTTAAACCTGGTAATGCAATGAAGGACTGCAGGTAAACACTTAATTTGCTGACAAAGCACGGAAACTATTCAAAGACAAAAAAAATTACCATTTATGGATAAATCTTAGTTTGTTTTTTTAAGCATAAGTGCTACTGCCTTTTGGTAATAAGAAGAGAAAAAAGAAAGTTGAACATGGAGAGCCCTAAAAATTGTTTCTCCTATGACAAAAAGGAAGGAGAAGAAAAAGGGAAGTGTGAGTGCATGTGTTTGTGTGTGTGTGTATGTGTGTGTGTGCACTTCTCTATAATCTTGTACAATTCAATTTCAACTTTATAACAGCAATTGGAGTAGGAAGGAGTGTGTTCATACAATAAGACATTTCTAATGGAAAAGTTTTGTGATAGCCCATTAGAGTGATCTAGAAGTATGGAAACTTAATCTTCAGCAGGATAGGGAAAAAGGGAGAATTTGGTGGCAGCTGCTTGCCATTGGGCCAGTGGTGAAACAGGCAGTGCAGTTGATTCATATACCTGAGGTAGCATGTCGGGTCATGGACATTGACGGCTTAATGGGAACTCATTCTCAGGGTGGGTGGTGATTTTGCTGAAGCCGAGATGTTCCTAGCAGAAAGGGATAAGGTCAAGTAGGAACAGTTCTGATTCTGGGAGAACAGGATGGATGGGTCACAACTTGTGCTGCAACCCCAGTTTAATCTGCAACTGCCTTTGGCATCTTTAATGTCAGGAAGACAGCAGTCAGGAGAAAGAAATCTACTGTTCTACTGTTTTCTATGGAATGTAAGACACCGTCAGTTGCCAGATAAGCTATTTAAAAAAATGCACACTTAAGAAAGAATAATGCCAATTAAAATTTAAAACAATGTATCATTTTCATTTAGACTGATACTTTAATACTTGTTGAAATGGATCTTTTAAACTTATATCAGTTTATATAAACTTATATCAGTTGCTATCTTATATCAGTCTTGTGTATATGTAATAAAATAAAATAAATAGGTTTAAGATGTCCTAAACTTCTTCACATCCAGAATTTTATTCTTTTGAATCACTCTGACTCAGAGTCATCACTATCTATATATTTTCTTTTAATATAATCCTTCGTTCCATTAAATGTGTTAACAATGTTGATGATGTAGCGTTTCTTAACAGAGCTCCACCATTATCTCCCAGATTTTTTCTGTGCTGCTAATGCTCACTCAGGAAGTTCTGGTCCTTGTGTATTACCAGAAAGTGACAATGAAAGGTTTTCAGAAGACACTCGGTTATTGGAAGGACAACAACAATATATTCCTTTTTCAAGTGATTCTTACATGATTTCTGGAATTAAGTGTCAAGGGGTTGCAGTTGTCTGTCTAATTATGCCACCAGGAATCACAACCAAGTTTGTGCCTGCCCAGGCAATGACAACCACCACATTGTAACCTTCCCAGCTTACAGAAATTATAATATTTCAACATAATTTCTGAGACTTAAGTATGGACAAATGACCATCTCCAAATTGGTGAAACATACTGAATTAATTGGTGAAACATACTGAATTACCTCAGGCATCAAGCCATCCATCTTCTATTCTTCCGTAAGAAAAAAGTAAACATAATAAAACCCAAACACTGTCCACTCCATCTTCCCCCACCTACAGCCTTGGCTCCTGCTAAGACTAACATGTTTTCCTTGCTTTTTCTTTTGAATTCAGGGAAGAGCTCTTAGTGTTATTTTCGAATGACTCCACATTAAACTTTTCATTTGAATCCAATTTTATGAACTACATCAAGGGTTTTACTCCAAATGTTCAATCATCTCGGGGTCAGAGCAGTTTCCAGGGAAGCCCCAATCATGTTAACAGTGTAAAGTGTTGTCACCTGCAGTTCACCAGAGTTGAGGTTCTGGGCAATTCTAGTGAAATTGGCATGACTTTTTTTCTTTGCATGCTTACCAGGCAATATCCTCCTTTATTCTCCCTTCCACCAAAAAAGAAAAAGAAAAACATTACAGAAACTTTCTCCAAACCAGAGTTTTTACTCCGTTATTATCCCAATGGATTCTCAGCTGGCACTGGAATGGGAGCTTCTGGAACTCCCTGACTCCTTTTGGGAAGCTGTTGATTGGCCCACAGTGGGTTCCTGAGCAGGGATCCGGAATAGACAGAGAGATGAGAGAATAGAAAATATTGGCTGTCTGTGTGTACTCTGTGCATACACTGCATATGGCGTATTAAAGAATGTCTGTCCTGTTTTAACTATAGATATTTCAAAAGGGATCCTTCCTTTCTGATTTCCTGTTTCAGTCATTTAAACACTATTTTTGGCATCCTGCACACTCTACTTTACTTTTGTTATTTATAAAATGTGGGAGAAGGGAGTAGGTAACACCATTCTTTGCAAATAATAGTAAATATTCTGTTCACTGAATCTTTGAGTGACACATTGATAAACTATTACATTACTCTTCAGTCATTGGCAAATGATTATTGGATTTCCACCTGTTACAATGTTTTTTAAGAAAATACAGTGCTAAGCACAACATTCAATTTCATATGCATTTAGGATGAAAAATAAATGGCCATGGGAGAAGAAGCCTGAGACATGAAAAGGAACATGCTTTTGGGGGATAAATTCCATTCATTCTCATTGACACTATTGTTATTTTTAAATTTCTTTTAACTTAATTTTAAGTTCTGGGATACATGTGCAGGACATGCAGGTTTGTTACATAGGTAAATGTGTGCCATGGTGGTTTGCTGTAGCTATCAACCCATTGCCTAGGTGTTAAGCCCCGCATGCATTAGCTATTTATCCTGATGCTCTCCCTCTCCCAACCCTCCGCCACCGACAGGCCTCAGTGTGTGTTGTTGCCTCCCTGTGTCCATGTGTTCTCATTGTTCAACTCCCTCTTATGAGAACATGTGGTATTTGGTTTTCTGTTCCTATGTTAGTTTGCTGAGGATAATGGCTTCCAGCTCCATTCATGTCCCTCAATTGCAGCACTATTCACAATAGCAAAGACATGGACTCAACCCAAATGTCCATCAATGATAGACTGGATAAAGAAAATGTGGTATGTTATACAACATGTAATACTATGCAGCCATAAAAAAGGACACTATTTTTTTTGTCCCATGAAGCGCTTACTGCTTTGGCAAACCTGCCACATTTTCTGTGTATGGCTACCACACCATCCTAAAGGTCTTTTTACAACTTTCAATCCTAACTTGATTCCTCCATGTGGCTTAATCTTTTCAAAAGTACCATGTACCTTTTTAATTACTGTTCTTCAATAACACCACTGCCCACAATTCAGCTTTACCTGTATGTCTCCATGCCCTACTTTGACTCTTTGATCCCTTTCAGACAGAGGCCTCTTCTGAAGCCTACCAGCAATAAAGTGCTATAGGATAGAAAAGAATTCAGAAGGAATCTTCCTGTTCTCAATACCTTAAAATATACGATGTAAGTATATAATACATAGTCAGACAAAACAGAATAAATGAGTTTATGCCAAGCCATAGTTCCTGAATATGCATCACCGAGCTCTATATAGTACCAAGAGATGCTGTATTTTAAAAGTTTCATGGTCAAATGCATTTTGGAAATGCTACATTATTATATTCCACTTTTATGAGATTCAGACTTTACATTAGTATATTAAAATACCTGAGAAACTCTGTCTTACAAACACCAATTTAACTTGCTGAGTGCCAATATTGTCCCAGATTATCTGACTTGACTATTTCTTTGCTATTGCTAGTCATGGGGCATTGTACCAGCCTTTCCTGAATTCATAAATCCATCCCAATACCTGTAAAAGCCCTTGTTAGACTCTGTTCAATCACCTTTTTAGCCTATCATTTGTTTTCTGCCCATCCTGTACACTTTGGGACCATTCTCCCACGGCACCGACAACCATAAAGTCTCATGCTTCTTTCCCACGCTGGTCTCTGAGGCTGGAAAGGCATTTTATCCATTTTCTAGCTATAGACGTCATGTTAACTATTCAGGGCCCATCCCAACTGTTCTTCTTTTTCCTTTCCGTTTTTCTACTTCCAAAAATCAGAAGTATTCCTTATTCTGGGTTCCCACTTATATTAATCAAACTATTCTCATGCTTTGTCCCACTGGCCCTATCCTCTACACCAGTGGTCCCCAACCCCTGGGCCATGGACTGGTACTGATCTGTGCCCTGTTAGGATCTGAACCACACAGCAGGAGGTGAGTGGCACGCAAGCAAGTGAAGCTTCATCTGCATTTACAGCTGCTCTCCATCACTCACATTACTGCCTGAGCTCCACCTCCTGTCAGATTAGTGACAGCATTAGATTCTCATAAGAGTTCAAACTCTATTGTGAACTGTGGATACGAGGGATCTAGGCTGCACGCTCCTTATGAGAATCTAATGCCTGATGATCTGTCACTGTTTCCCATCACCCCCAGATGGGACTGTTTAATTGCAAGAAAACAAGCTCAGGGCTCCCACTGATTCTATATTATGGTGAGTTGTATAATTATTTCATTATATAAAATGTAATAATAATAGAAATACAACGCACAAAAAATGTAATGCACTTGAATCATCCCCAAACCATCCTCCTCACCCCTAGTCCATGGAAAAAAATGTCTTCCACGAAACTGGTCCCTAGTGTCAAAAGGGTTGGCAACCACTGCGCCACACCATTCAACACAATGTATTTTAGTTAGCAAGTTCTCTTTATGGGTTTTTTTAATTGAATTGAAGGTGAGGCATTGCATGTAGCTGATAAAAGAAAATAAATGATTAGTTGTATCTTTTGGGATTTAACAACATTCTCCAATCCCCACTGTGTGATTCATGTTTCTAGTAAAGTGTTTGATCAAAAGTAAAAATCCAAACTGTCACTTAAGCGCTTTAGAAAGAGCAAATATATTATTCCTCTTCACTATATTGTTATTAGAGCAAGATCACTACAGGCCAACAAGAGATTGGTCTCAGGAAACTATCAGAGCTCCACTATATAAACATAGCATGCTTTGGATAACTAATCCTCCATCATTCCAGAGTAGTCCTTTCCAGTCCATCTGATGATGTTGAGTATATTCAGATCCTTTCTTCTCCAAGTAGGGTGTGGATCATCACGTAGGACTAGACACTCAGATTACTCATCCATAGCAGTCACATTGATGGTTTAGGAATCATTGTGTTACCCAAATGGGCCTATAAGAATCCTATGAAATACATTGCAAAACAATTGAGAGAGACAACCTTTTGCTTTAGGATTTGTAAGCTATCAAGTTGATAGCCTTCATTTTAGTTAAGATAGAATATGTTTTTGTTATAATAACAAAATCCCCAAATCACTAGAGATTAACATCACAAGATTTATTTCTGTATTTCTCTCTTACACAAAGTTCACTGTAGTTCTAAGAAGTTCACCACATGGTGACTTATGTGTCCAGCCTGATTAAAATTATCATCAAAGACGTGTACCATTGGGGGCACATGGCCTCTTTTGTCAATATTGCAGGTAGAACAATTCTGGGTCAATGTTGTAGATAAAATAATATTGGGCATGGGGGACTTCAAGCATGAACTTTTCACTGCACCAGGCTGACAGTGACATGGGTCACTACCTTCTGCAGTGCACTGTCTAGAACTAATGACACACCCCACTGAACTGCAAGTAAAAGGAAGGTGTGTATTACTGTCTTTGCCACAGCTCCTGACTTTTCACAATCATCCCATCTCCATGTGGAAATAGCCTAACAATGAAGCCAAGTAGCAGCTAGTAAAGTCAAGAGTTGTTGATGAAAATTTCTGATGGAAAGAGTCAAGCCCAGACCCAGCTATACAGAAACTATGCCACAGGGCTCCCACAGGCATCCAAAAAAGCAGGAAAAAAATGCTTATGTATTTGTGTGTGTGCATGTGTATGTATGTCATACACACCAAGCCTAAGAAATAAACGTGCACCCTAATGCATATGAGGTATGAAAAAAAAAAGAAATTTGGACACAGAAATTCAAATTTAAAAACTGTCACAGAATTATTGCTGCTGTTGTAGAAACATCTCTACAAGTACCTTTCTGCTCTCTGCTCCACGGTTAAATAAGCAAGCTAGGCAGAAGGAGAAGTAGACTTTTATAGCTAATTAGAAACTAGGAAAGCAATGCCAGATATACCATTTATTTAAGCTTACAAATCTTCAAGGAGGACAATTGGCTGTGGCTTATTGAGACATATGACACACCACCAAAAGGAGTTATAGGTGACAAGCTGCTCTCTAACTTTGAAATCACCTTATAGAATGTTTAATTGCCTTTAGGGTAAATTATAAAAGGAGTTTCTAATGTTTAAGTTCTAATAATAACAATAGTTGGCCTTCACTGAGTGCCTACTATATGTCCCAGACATGATACTAAGTGCTTTGCTTAAGTTATCTCTGTTAAATCTTACAATAACCCAGTAATCTTGCTAATAATATTATTGTACTATACAAATCAGAATATGGAGGCATAGAGAAGGTAAATAATTTGGAAAAGACTGATGAGGAATTATGAATTGACTGATACAAATTAAGAATTTGAATGTAAAAGTAAATTATACCCAAGTATTTGTATTTTTAAAGTCTTGCTTAATTGTTTATTATGTGTTACAAATGGCATCTGGTATAATAACTTTTGAAAAAAGTCATGTACTATGTTTGCATTTTTAAACAAAGCGTTCTATTCTTGAAATAAGAAAAGCCCTGAAGGAAACTGCTTCTTTCTTCCTCAGATCTTTCTAGAGCTGAAGTCTCATAATGTATTGTAATGGTGAGCAAAATACCAAAAAAGGAAGTAAATAGTGTTGCCTGCTAAAGTTGACAAATCTAAATAGAAGATGATAGGGCCCCATAAGTATTAAGCTCACTTTGGTAGAATTTCCTTGGCATGATGTCATACACAAGGTCTTTTTTATTAAATAATCTGAATTTGATTTCTTCCCAACCTATAACTAGCTGCAAGACCTTCGCCAAATTACTTAACATTTACAAATCTCAGTTTTCTCATCTGTAAAACAGAAATCATAGTAATACTGAAAGCATCTATCTTTCTGGCTTATCATAAGTATGAAAGAAAATTATCAATGTAAAAAGGTGTCTCATCCTGCCTGGCATATTATGGGAACTTACAAAATGTTGGCTATCATCACCCTTATCACCACTACCATCATCATCATCATCATTGTCATTGCTCTAATAATCAGAATTGTCACCAGTCATAACTCTTTATCACTCAAGCACACTGAAGCAATTAACTTGGACCAATTATCATATTGTTGATTATCTGTTTTAATTTCTGGAGGATGGCTAAATTTTGATTCATTTTGTTGTCAGCTTTTTGTTAGGTGCCCCTCCCCCAATTATGTATTTAGGGACTGAAAAAACAGTGATTCAAAATTAAAACACTTATGCTAATGGGATATAATTGCAACTTAACAGGTAGGAATTCATGCTTTTGGAGATATAAGCACAAGATAATTTGAACATTTGGCTCGAAGTGTGGACGCTGCTGTTGTGTTGAGTAAAGCATCAACGAATACAAATAATGTGAGGAGAAAAGGCTCGCAATATTTTCCATAAACAAAATGGCATTTAATGTTGTTTACAGGTATGCTTGAAATTTCAACTAATACAACTACAAATGTACTTGTTTAAAAGTCAGCCAATTAAACACAAGCAAGAAAAAGAATGAAAACTTAGCAGTTATAAAGTAAACCAAGCAGCCAAGAATTTCTAGGCATAAAATCCAAGTAGATATTAGTAAATGATTTTTTTGGTGATATCCTGTGTGACAGCATCCGTCTCTTCATCCTATCTGTGAGGTTAGATTAGGTTTCTTTGACCATTTCCTTTATTTCTTCACATCTTTCCCTTTTTTACCAAGATGGAACAAATCACAGTGCTGAGGCATCTCAGAGACAAACACACACACACACACACACACACACACGCACACACACGCGCACACACCCCTATATCTATATTCATGAATAAAAATTATATAGTTCCTTCTTATTCATCATGAATAATTTTACAGTGAAGAATACAGAAAGCTGATTGGCAATTACAATGTAGATGAATATTCTCATGGGGTAAGTCTGTGAGCACATAGGAGGATTACCAGATTAAACCCTGGGCATATTGGGAAGGCTTCCTGGAGGAAGCAACTTCTCCACTGCAACCCACAGGACAAGGAGCTGGTTATGTTGTATGCGAAGTTACGTTCTTTGAGGAAGGTGAGGATGGTTTATTTTTATTTTATTCTTTTTTTATTTATAACACTGAGATACCAGGAAACAAGTAGGAGAGGTTTAAAGAAGAGCAAACGGCACGTATGGAAACAGGAGATCGTGGCATGGTGGAACTTAGAAAGCAGCTATTATGGTCAGAATGTGGAGTTTGGGCTTGGTGACAGATAAAAGCTAGAGAGGCAAGGAAAGCATTGGGAGGCTTAAATGGTGCTCTAGACAGATCACACGTACATTCTAGAAAGATCATTTTAGCTAAACTATGGACACGAATTTGAAGGATATGAAATAAGATTAGCAATGGGGGACAAATTAAGATGCTGTTGCAGTAATTCAGGTAAGACATATGGTGGCCTGTACTAGGGTAATAAAAATAAGGAGATATATATGGATTCAAGAAATAATAAGACAGTGAGATCAACAGAACTTAGTGATTTCTGGTGTGTGTGTGTGTGTGTGTGTGTGTGCATGTGTGTGTGTGTGGTTTTGTTGATTGAGAAGAATAAGAATTCAAGGACTCTGTCCAGCTTACTGGCTTGAGAAAATGAGTGGATCTATTCATAAAGACAAGGATCCTGGGGGAAGTGTACATTTATGAAGAAGGAGGTAGAATTTGGAAGAAATCTTTCATAAGCATGGAGGAAAGGAACTCATCAAAATTAACAAGAAGGAACAATCAAAGAGACAGGAGGTAAAGCAGAAAAAGTTATTGTCTAATAAGTTTGTAGTCATCTAGGGAAGCATGTGTTTGAAAAAAGAGAATTGTATGTGTGTGTACACATTGGGGAGCAAGGGTTACAAAGCAGACATTTATTTGCTGAGAAGTAAACAGAGTCTGAAGAAGCAGAGAGAGTGAGTACAAACGTCTTTCCTCTGTAACCCTAAAGTACCATGTCACAAACAAGAGATGCCTATCACTGAGTCAGAGCAGGGTACCTGTCTTCCCAACAAAATTAAAATAGGGAGAGAAAAGAAAAGAACCCAAAAAACTCTCAGAAGAGAGATAAATTTAGGTGAGATTTGTTTAAACCTAGGATCAAGGTTCCTGTTGTTCATTAGCAGCGGATACCTATATATTCAATACGTGAGAGTGAAAGAAAAAGGGAGGGAGGAGAACAGTTCCCAGGACTGAGAAGCTCAGTTGCAGGTTTCCATGGAAATATTTTTAGCCAAATGGCTGGTCACTCTGCTCACACACTGGCATTGTGTTTCCAGTGGCAAAATAATGCCACCTGGTGTGCTGCTTTAGGTGTTCAGCATCTGAAACCATTTGGAAAGTTAAGGAAAGCCAGAGATGGATGTTCTAGAGCAGTCTGCTGTTGTTCCTAAAAGCATACAACTGACTGATAGTAATGATAATGTGATAATAATAATATTAATATGATACTAATAATACTAATGATACTAATATGATACTACTACTAATAATATGATACTCATATGTGTGCTAATGATAATGTGATAATAATAATAATATTAATATGATACTAATAATACTATGATATTACTACTACTAATAATATGATACTCATATGCTTGCTAATAAATTTTAATGATCATATTTATAAAGTGCATTAGTGTAGTCAGACTATGTGCTAAGGATTTTTACAAACATTAGTACCCAGTACTCATGACCACCCAATGAAGTGGTTATTATTATTAGCCATTTTACACATGAGAAGGTAAGACTCAGGTTCTGAGATATTTGGGGACTTACCTGAGCCCACACATCTAATACATGGTAACATGAGAAAGGGAGTCAAGCCCATGCTGCCTTTTCACTTTGACATGGGAAGAACTTGATTATGATGATAAAAACACTATGAGGTCAGGTGCAGTGGCTCACACTTGTAATCCCAGCACTTTAGGAGGCCTAGGTGGGCAGATCACTTAAGCCCAGGAGTTCAAGACCAGCCTGGGCAACATAGAAAAATACACACATACACACACACACACACACACACACACACACACACACACAGTATGAGATAACTCAAATGTATAGAACAGTGTGCTAAGTGCTTTGTGGTCATTCTTTTATTTAACCCTCTCAACAGCCTTATGAGGCAGTCACTGTGGTACGTCCATTTTATAAACCTAGACTCAGTGAGGTTGGGTAACTTTTCTGATTTTACAGAGGTAATGTGCTGCAGAGCTGGGATTTTATGCAAGTTCTCTGACATCAGACACTGTACACTAAGCCATCTCTCTGTTGCTTATTAGCCTGAGATACATACGAATTAAAGATGTGTGGGTCCTGAACTGGACAGAGGCAAAGTGTAGCACTAATGAAAACAAAACTGATTCGGGCCTTCCTTTTGCTGTCTCTTGAAGGTGACTTACATTTGGTGAATTTGTTAATCTGCATAAGAGAAATAAAGTGTGGCTATATCTGGTGTGAGTACCTACAATGTGCTATGCATAGTGCTAGAATGTATCTACTTTTTAGTTTAAGAGAAGAGTTCGACAGCTCCTGGGGGAAGTGGGGAGACTATACTCCAAGGCACAGATTCAAAACAACTTGAAGCTGAAGGATGTTTTGGAATAAACCTAGCATTCAAACAAGAGGTGGGTAAATAATGTCTGGCTCAGGGTTTGATTCTAGAAAGTGACTGTCTGGATTGGCAATTCAGGCCAAGCAAAGGTCACGGACATCTTTCAAGGGTATTTTACTTTACTGAGCTGGGAAGAAGTGAGCCGCTCTTGAACCTGAGTCAAGATGCATTTTGATCTTGAAAAACCTATCTGCATAGTGTTTACTGCAAGAAGAGAAAGAGAAGCTAAAATTCCTACCCCTTACTGAAAACAACTGGAGTTAGGGTTGAATTCCTTTTTATATAAAAGATAAAGCCAGGAGGAGAAAGCTAAAAAATCATTATAATTTACACTAAATAATAAATGTGGAGGGAATCCTGTCAGGGACATACATTAGAAATGCGGTTGGCTTTGTTCTCTGGGAGTTCTATGGATACAGCCCATAGACATTTCAGGGTTATTTCCTCTGTAAAATAACAGTGGCTTCATGGACCTATTTCTGCTGTGTTTTCTACCTCCATACTATTCACAGCAGGCAAAATCACAGGCATCTGACATGAACTTAGGCCGATAAGTTTTCCCTGAATCTTACACATACACACACGCACACATACACACACACACATTCACAGGTGAATACGGAAAAAAGTAACAATGACAATTTTAAGGAAATTTTTGTCATACTTTCTCTTGATTTGTTTTCAATAATTCAAATGAAACTTACCGAGCACGTTATTCTTATCAGGTACTCAATAGGTACTATGGGTGATAAAATGATGAATAAGACTTGGTCCTTAAACTCAAGGAGTTTGTAATATATTGAGGCCAACTGTGGAGTATACACTTTATCATAGTCCAAAACAGACTGTTCTAGTTGTTATTGTAATAAAGGCACAAGCAAAATGCTTCAGGGGCTCAGAGGAGGAAGAGATAAAATTTTAATGGATTAACTGGTTGTTAAGAGTTTTGACCCCATGTCTCTAACCATTTACTACCTCCGCGATCTTGAACATGTCCTTAACTGCTTTAAACTTTGGTTTTTCTCATTTGTAAATTAAATATAGTAAGAGAAACAGTTTTATTAAAGATGATAGGGAGAACAAGCAGTTAATTATTATTAGGTGTTGAAGAAGTCTTCCCAAGGGTGGTGATATTTTAGTTGACCTTTGAAAGGGAGTAGTGTTTTTCACAGGGAGAAAGTTGCAGCAAGACTTCCAAGGTTAGGATACAGTTTGAGCAGAGCATCTTCTGCATTCACCTGCTGGTGAAGCTGAAAGATCCCTTACATCCCCTGTCCTGCTTGTATTTCTTACCGTTAGGATTACTTCTTTGGATTTGTGCAAAAGAACTACTTCTAGTGACCAGAATCAAACCTGACATCAGTGTGTGTGTGGAGTGGGGGGAGTCTAACTCTCTCTTTTGAATTCATTTGGAGCCATTAGCTCAATCATCTCTCTTTTGAATTCATTTGGAGCCATTAGCTCAATCATTTTATCAATTTAGCCAACTGGAGTCTTAGGAAACAGAGGTGGGATACAAGTGGAAGCTTCAGTACAGATACAGTTGAAGTTCAACAGGTGATAAAGGACAGAGATATGGGATGTTACCCCAAGGGGATGCTGCAAGACAGTGTAAGGCCACCACAAACCTGGTAGGCCTGGAAGAAGGGCCAAAAGCAAATGGAACTCCTTTCAAATTCTTCTAAAGGCAATTTTAGCCACGTTTATTGGTCTCATGAAAATGGAAATGAAGAGCAAAGAAGGAGGGTGGGTTGGGGACAGTTGGTACTGAAGGCCACTGCATTGGCTACTTCACATTCAGGGCTGATCCACCTTAGCCACAACCATCAATAATTTGCATTGAGTTTCAGCTGACTTTCTTTAAATTCAATGTTAAAAATCATTTCCAAGATGACTAATACATACCTTTCATCTAATCGCCATTATTTCATAACAAGAACTTTTCAATCCAGCCATGGTTGTCTAACTATGCCTCTTGGCTCAGGTTACTCCTCACTTAGAATGCACATGCCCTCTCCTCATCTGTCGACAAGCCGAATCACATTTACTTGCCTCTAAGGCCTGGCTTCGCTGAGACTCTTTCCCTTGTCACCCCATATCTCCTACATCTGAACTCAATGTCCATGCCACTTATCTGGTTTAAGAATACACTGCCTAATGGAGGGGATTATTTTTCTTACCTTGGCAGCTCTGCCCCATCCGTCCCATTTCTCAAGTGAGAATCTGAGTCCCTTGAGGAGAGAAATTCACAGAAATCTGTTTTCCCTCTTACTGCTCCTAGCCCAGAGTCCTGATGTGTTTGCCAATTGAATTAGTTACAGACAGAATCAAAAACATCAACACAATCAGCAAAATCCCCAGTTTCCTTCAAATCTTTTTATCCTCCTTGTATTTTCTCTAACACTTCAAAGGTTTTCATACTATGCTAAACCTATCCCTTTTGTTTTAAACCTTATCCCTTCCTCTTCACTACAAGGAAGATTTCCCTGACCACAAATAGAAAAGGATGAAGAATTAATTAACAAGAAAATGCCAGTATAAACATATGCCTAGAGCCTGCCTGTCTTCTAAATGCAGAAGGCAGTCCACATATGAATATCCTGATGTATTGTTGTTGTAGTACATAATCATTTTCAACGAGCATAGACAACTCCAATACACATATCCTCCATTTGGAAAGGGAGAAAATGGAGTCCAGAGATGCTAATTAAATTATACAAATTACACAGGGCTGAGCCTGGAACCCAGGCCCCCTTTAAATACCATTTCAAGATTTAACCCACTATCCTTCATCCTTGGTATTCATTTAGTAAGAAATGTCAGAGTTGGGGATGATGGTAATGTTACAGTTAGCAGAATGGCTTACCTATTCTGTGAAAAGGTAGCTGTCCTTCCAGCAGGGAGAACAGGAGCTGTAAAACATCCTCTAATATCAGATTCTCGAGCAAGTTCCCTGTGATCCCACTGTAGGAGCAGCCTGTGGCCACGTGCAGCCCATTCATTCTTTCCTAAATGGCTTTACACACATTGATTGCCAATTAAGCCTTTTGTTGCCGACATAGTAGTCAAGACCTAAAATTACCCCTCACTTCTTATGACTCCAGGGCACCCGGCCAAAGTAATATTTATGGCTGTTACAGATAAGTGAACTAAAGACAGCCAGGACACAGAAATAAGTCAAAACTGTTCTTTGTCCCAGAGACACCAAAGTGAAATGAACACTCCTGAAAAAGATGACAAAGCTTTTCTCCAAATTCCTACCTCCATAAATTCAGAGTTTTCTAGGAAAACAAAAGTTAAGGAATAAAATTAATAATTATTGAGTCTATACTTTACGCCTGCACTTCCATAATATAGTCCTGTAATTCTTAAACATAATGTCTGGCAAATATTTGATATTTATTATTTATCAAAGACCAAAACAAAATGTGAAAAGCGGTGTGTTGTTTTCGTTTTTTTTTCTGAAGAAAAAAAAAACATACACAAGATTCAGAGGTTGAGCAATTGTCAAAGGTCAAATAAATTGTTTGCAGATGGACTGAGACTCAAACCCTCTTCTTTCTGCAAATGTCATGCTTTCCTTGCACCTATCTATTGTAGGAATTGGCAGATAGTCACTCTATTCTCTGAGCTCCCATAAAACTTTGTAAAATCCTATATTAGAAAACTTAGAGCATTGTATTTAAAAACTCCTTCATGTAACAGCTTCCTTTGTGAGTCTTAGAGGTCCAAGTCCTGGCTATATCACTTATGAGCTGTATAAATGTTGCTAAATCATTGAACAACTGTGTACCCCACTTTCTTTATCTGAAGAACAGAGATTATTATGTTATTTTACTTTTAAATGATATATAATTATAATGATCATCCAAGGGCCTAAGAGTACTAGCGAATAATGGCTAACCATGTACGTTTTACTGTGGACAGAGACCACGTCTATCTTATGCACCACTAGCATAGTGCTTACCAAAAAGTAAGCATATAAGAACATATTGACTTAATGAAAGAGTGAATAAATTGTTTGAAGGCCTGAATACAGGGAGTATATTTGTGGTAGTTCCCAACCTATTGGCCACAGACCTTCCGAACTAGCACAACTACTGTGAGATATCTCTAAAACAATGTCTGCCAACAAAAGAAAGCAAGTCTTACACATAGGTGTACTATTTTTTTTTCACTGTGTATAGATACTGTTGTGATTTCTAAAATGCAAAATTGTTTAAATGTGTTACTTAAGTCTTAATAGCTCCTTGTATTTTATTTGCACGTTCAATTGGCGAATACAAGTAGGATTATACTACATCACGAAGGCTGCCCATGAGGTGTTAGAATATTAAATAAGAAGGGGCACACACAAATTAAAGGTTGAAAAATCCTATCCTAAGGCATTGAAAATTGGTTGCCGCTAATAGACTTGGCTCTTTCATACTATATCCCCCTAGGGTGTGGCTATGCAGAATCTGATTTTTTTTCTTTCTTTCTTTCTTTTTATTATTATTATTATACTTTAAGTTTTAGGGTACATGTGAACAATGTGCAGGTTTGTTACATATGTATACATGTGCCATGCTGGTGTGCTGCACCCATTAACTCATCATTTAGCATTAGGTATATCTCCAAATGCTATCCCTCCCCCCTCCCCCCACCCCACAACAGTCCCCAGAGTGTGATGTTCCCCTTCCTGTGTCCAAGTGTTCTCATTGTTCAATTCCCACCTATGAGTGAGAACATGCGGTGTTTGGTTTTTTGTCCTTGTGATAGTTTGCTGAGAATGATGGTATCCAGTTTCATCCATGTCCCTACAAAGGACATGAACTCTTCATTTTTTATAGCTGCATAGTATTCCGTGGTGTATATATGCCACATTTTCTTAATCCAGTCTATCGTTGTTGGACATTTGGGTTGGTTCCAAGTCTTTGCTATTGTGAGTAGTGCCACAATAAACATATGTGTGCATGTGTCTTTATAGCAGCATGATTTATAATCCTTTGGGTATATACCCAGTAATGGGATGGCTGGGTCAAATGGTATTTCTAGTTCTAGATCCCTAAGGAATGGCCACACTGACTTCCACAATGGTTGAACTAGTTTACAGTCCCACCAACAGTGTAAAAGTGTTCCTATTTCTCCACATCCTCTCCAGCACCTGTTGTTTCCTGACTTTTTACTGATCGCCATTCTAACTGGTGTGAGATGGTATCCCATTGTGGTTTTTATTTGCATTTCTCTGATGGCCAGTGATGATGAGCATTTTTTCATGTGTTTTTCGGCTGCATAAATGTCTTCTTTTGAGAAGTGTCTGTTCATATCCTTCAGCCACTTTTTGATGGGGTTGTTTGTTTTTTTCTTGTAAATTTGTTGGAGTTCATTGTAGATTCTGGATATTAGCCCTTTGTCAGATGAGTAGGTTGCGAAAATTTTCTCCCATTCTGTAGGTTGCCTGTTCACTCTGATGGTAGTTTCTTTTGCTGTGCAGAAGCTCTTGAGTTTAATTAGATCCCATTTGTCAATTTTGGCTTTTGTTGCCATTGCTTTTGGTGTTTTAGACATGAAGTCCTTGCCCATGCCTATTTCCTGAATGGTATTGCCTAGGTTTTCTTCTAGGGTTTTTATGGTTTTAGGTCTAACATGTAAGTCTCTAATCCATCTTGAATTAATTTTTGTATAAGGTGTAAGGAAGGGATCCAGTTTCAGCTTTCTGCATATGGCTAGCCAGTTTTCCCAGCACCATTTATTAAATAGGGAATCCTTTCCCCATTGCTTGTTTTTGTCGGGTTTGTCAAAGATCAGATGTTTGTAGATATGCGGCATTATTTCTGAGGGCTCTGTTTGTTCCATTGGTCTATATCTCTGTTTTGGTACCAGTACCATGCTGTTTTGGTTACTGTAGGCTTGTAGTATAGTTTGAAGTCAGGTAGTGTGATGCCTCCAGCTTTGTTCTTTTGGCTTAGGATTGACTTGGCGATGCAGGCTATTTTTTGTTTCCATATGAACTTTAAAGTAGTTTTTTCCAATTCTGTGAAGAAAGTCATTGGTAGTTTGATGGGGATGGCATTGAATCTATAAATTACCTTGGGCAGTATGGCCATTTTCATGATATTGATTCTTCCTACCCACAAGCATGGAATGTTCTTCCATTTGTTTGTATCCTCTTTTATTTCATTGAGCAGTGGTATGTAGTTCTCCTTGAAGAGGTCCTTCACGTCCCTTGTAAGTTGGATTTCTAGGTATTTTATTCTCTTTGAAGCAATTGTGAATGGGAGTTCACTCATGATTTGGCTCTGTGTTTGTCTGTTATTGGTGTATAAGAATGCTTGTGATTTTTGTACATTGATTTTGTATCCTGAGACTTTGCTGAAGTTGCTTATCGGCTTAAGGAGATTTTGGGCTGAGACAATGGGGTTTTCTAGATATACAGTCCTGTCATCTGCAAACAGGGACAATTTGCCTTCCTCTTTTTCTAATTGAATATCCTTTATTTCCTTCTCCTGCCTAATTGCCCTGGCCAGAACTTCCAATACTATGTTGAATAGGAGTGGTGAGAGAGGGCATCCCTGTCTTGTGCCCGTTTTCAAAGGGAATGCTTCCAGTTTTTGCCCATTCAGTATGGTATTGGCTATGGGTTTGTCATAGAGAGCTCTTATTATTTTGAGATACGTCCCATCAATACCTAATGTCTTGAGAGTTTTTAGCATGAAGTGTTGTTGAATTTTGTCAAAGGCCTTTTCTGCATCTATTGAGATAATCATGTGGTTTTTGTCTTTGGTTCTGTTTATATGCTGGATTACATTTATTGATTTGCGTATGTTGAACCAGCCTTGCATCCCAGGGATGAAGCCCACTTGATCATGGTGGATAAGCGTTTGATGTGCTGCGGCCCTGGATTGGGTTTGCCAGTATTTTATTGAGGATTTTTGCATCAATATTCATCAAGGATATTGGTCTAAAATTCTCTCTTTTGGTTGTGTCTCTGCCAGGCTTTGGTATCAGGATGATGCTGGCCTCATAAAATGAGTTAGGGAGGATTCCCTCTTTTTCTATTGATTGGAATAGTTTCAGAAGAAATGGTACCAGCTCCTCCTTGTACCTCTGGTAGAATTCGGCTGTGAACCCATCTGGTCCTGGACTCTTTTTGGTTGGTAAGCTATTGATTATTGCCACAATTTCAGAGCCTGTTATTGGTCTATTCAGAGATTCAACTTCTTCCTGGTTTAGTCTTGGGAGGGTGTATGTGTCGAGGAATTTCTCCATTTCTTCTAGATTTTCTAGTTTATTTGCGTAGAGGTGTTTGTAGTATTCTCTGATGGTAGTTTGTATTTCTGTGGGATCGGTGGTGATATCCCCTTTATCATTTTTTATTGCATCTATTTCATTCTTCTCTCTTTTCTTCTTTATTAATCTTGCTAGCAGTCTATCAATTTTGTTGATCCTTTCAAAAAACCAGCTCCTGGATTCATTAATTTTTTGAAGGGTTTTTTGTGTCTCTATTGCCTTCAGTTCTGCTCTGATTTTAGTTATTTCTTGCCTTCTGCTAGCTTTTGAATGTGTTTGCTCTTGCTTTTCTAGTTCTTTTAATTGTGACATTAGGGTATCAATTCTGGATCTTTCCTGCTTTCTCTTGTGGGCATTTAGTACCATAAATTTCCCTCTACACACTGCTTTGAATGTGTCCCAGAGATTCTGGTATGTTGTGTCTTTGTTCTCATTGGTTTCAAAGAACATCTTTATTTCTGTCTTCATTTCATTATGTACCCAGTAGTCATTCAGGAGCAGGTTGTTCAGTTTCCATGTAGTTGAGCGGTTTTGAGTGAGTTTCTTAATCCTGAGTTCTAGTTTGATTACACTGTGGTCTGAGAGACAGTTTGTTATAATTTCTGTTCTTTTGCATTTGCTGAGCAGTGCTTTACTTCCAACTATGTGGTCAATTTTGGAATAGGCGTGGTGTGGTGCTGAAAAAAATGTATATTCTGTTGATTTGGGGTGGAGAGTTCTGTAGATGTCTATTAGGTCCGCTTGGTGCAGAGCTGAGTTGAATTCCTGGGTATCCTTGTTAACTTTCTATCTCGTTGATCCATCTAGTGTTGACAGTGGGGTGTTAAAGTCTCCCATTATTATTGCCTGGGAGTCTAAGTCTCTTTGTAGGTCACTCAGGACTTGCTTTATGAATCTGGGTGCTCCTGTATTGGGTGCATATATATTTAGGATAGTTAGCTCTTCTTGTTGAATTGATACCTTTACCATGATGTAATGGCCTTCTTTGTCTCTTTTGATCTTTGTTGGTTTAAAATCTGTTTTATCAGAGACTAGGATTGTAACCCCTGCCTTTTTTTGGTTTCCATTTGCTTGGTAGATCTTCCTCCATCCTTTTATTTTGAGCCTATGTGTGTCTCTGCACGTGAGATGGGTTTCCTGAATACAGCACACTGATGGGTCTTGACTCTTTATCCAATTTGCCAGTCTGTGTCTTTTAATTGGAGCATTTAGCCCATTACATTTAAAGTTAATATTGTTTTGTGTGTATTTGGTCATGTCATTATGACGTTAGCTGGTTATTTTGCTCACTAGTTGAAGCAGTTTCTTCCTAGCCTTGATGGTCTTTACATTTTGGCATGTTTTTGCAGTGGCTGGTACCGGTTGTTCCTTTCCATGTTTAGTGCTTCCTTCAGGAGCTCTTTTAAGGCAGGTCTGGTGGTGACAAAATCTCTCAGCATTTGCTTGTCTGTAAAGTATTTTATTTCTCCTTCATTTATGAAGCTTAGTTTGGCTGGATATGAAATTCTGGGTTGAAAATTCTTTTCTTTAACAATGTTGAATATTGGCCCCCACTCTCTTCTGGCTTGTAGGGTTTCTGCCGAGAGATCCGCTGTTAGTCTGATGGGCTTCCCTTTGTGGGTAACCTGACCTTTCTCTCTGGCTGCCCTTAACATTTGTTTTCCTTCATTTCAACTTTGGTGAATCTGACAATTATGTGTCTTGGAGTTGCTCTTTTCGAGGAGTATCTTTGTGGCGTTCTCTGTATTTCCTGAATCTGAATGTTGGCCTGCGTTGCTAGATCGGGGAATTTCTCCTGGATAATATCCTGCAGAGTGTTTTCCAACTTGGTTCCATTCTCCCCGTCACTTTCAGGTACACCAATCAGACGTAGATTTGGTCTTTTCACATAGTCCCATATTTCTTGGAGGCTTTGTTCTTTTTATTCTTTTTTCTCTAAACTTCCCTTCTTGCTTCATTTATTTCGTCTTCCATCACTGACACCCTTTCTTCCAGTTGATCGCGTCAGCTCCTGAGGCTTCTGCATTCTTCATGTAGTTCTTGAGCCTTGGCTTTCAGCTCCATCGGCTCCTTTAAGGACTTCTCTGCATTGGTTATTCTAGTTATCCATTCGTCTAATTTTTTTCCAAAGTTTTTAACTTCTTTGCCATTGGTTTGAATTTCCTCCTGTAGCTCGGAGTAGTTTGATCGTCTGAAGCCTTCTTCTCTCAGCTCGTCAAAGTCATTCTCTGTCCAGCTTTGTTCTGTTGCTGGCAAGGAGCTGCGTTCCTTTGGAGGAGGAGAAGCACTCTGCTTTTTAGAGTTTCCAGTTTTTCTGCTCTGTTTTTTCCCCATCTTTGTGGTTTCATCTACTTTTGGTCTTTGATGATGGTGACATACAGAAGGGTTTTTGGTGTGGATGTCCTTTCTGTTTGTTAGTTTTCATTCGAACAGACAGGACCCTCAGCTGCAGGTCTGTTGGAGTTTGCTAGAGGTCCACTCCAGACCCTGTTTGCCTGGGTATCAACAGTGGTGGCTGCAGAACAGCGGTGGCTGTAGAACAGCGGATCTTGGTAAACCACAAATGCTGCTGCCTAATCGTTCCTCTGGAAGTTTTGTCTCAGAGGAGTACCCGGCCGTGTGAGGTGTCAGTCTGCCCCTACTGGGGGGTGCCACTTGAGGCACCCACTTGAGGACCCACTTGAGGAGGCAGTCTGCCCGTTCTCAGATCTCTAGCTGCGTGCTGGGAGAACCACTACTCTCTTCAAAGCTGTCAGACAGGGACATTTAAGTCTGCAGAGGTTCCTGCTGTCTTTTTGTTTGTCTGTGCCCTGCCCCCAGAGGTGGAGCCTACAGAGGCAGGCAGGCCTCCTTGAGCTGTGGTGGGCTCCACCCAGTTGGAGGTTCTTGGCTGCTTTGTTTACCTAAGCAAGCCTGGGCAATGGCAGGCACCCTGTCCCCAGCCTTGCTGCCTCCTTGCAGTTTGATCTCAGACTGCTGTGCTAGCAATCAGCGAGACTCCCTGGGTAGGACTCTCTGAGCCAGGTGCAGGATATAATCTCCTGGTGTGTCATTTTTTAAGCCCGTTGGAAAAGAGCTGTATTAAGGTAGGAGTGACCCGATTTTCCAGGTGCCATCTGTCACCCCTTTCTTTGACTAGGAAAGGGAACTCCTTGACCCCTTGTGCTTCCCAAGTGAGGCAATGCCTCGCCCTGCTTCGGCTCACGCACGGTGTGCTGCACTCACTGTCTGGCACTCCCTAGTGAGATGAACCTGGTACCTCAGATGGAAATGCAGAAATCACCCATCTTCTGCATCGCTCACGCTGGGAGCTGTAGACCGGAGCTGTTCCTATTCTGCCATCTTGGCTCCACCCGCCCAAATCTGATTTTTTTTTCTTATAGAACCCTCTTTGTCAGAGGATTCTATTCATTTATACAAGGCCAGAGTACAGAAAGCCATCTTCTTTCTAAACCTGTCTTATTTGCTGTGAGTATCTCTATATATTGGTGAAAGGGTATAAATGTGAGTCTGGAAAATATCTCAAAATCTATGAAATAAACCCTTTCCCACATCCTTATGTATGCTCTCTTGGATCCCTGTTTGCATTCTGTGACCCCATTCCTTCAGCTACTGTTGATTGCCCACAAGGGGAGAACACCTTACTCCAGTGTTGGTCAATCCGATGATCTCTTCCAGAAGCATGCAGGTCTGGAGAATCTAGTTGAGATTTTGGATGGAACTGAGTTCATAGGAACTCAGTTTTCACACAATGAAGCAATGAAAATGAGACAGCACAAAAGACCCATACACGGAGAAGATCATATAGGGAGAACCTATAAACCCACAGAGAGAAGCTTCCAAAGTTCCGACTGTTTCCTTGTCTTTTGTAAATCCCAGATTAACTTGCCTTTGAGTTGCATGAAGCATAATTGTGTCCTGATTCTTTAATTCAATTATTATTGATTGAGCATCTATTATGTCCTAAGCACTAATCTAGGCATTGTAGTTATGGCAGTGCAAAAAAATTCAAAAAGATCAGCCCTCATGAAGCTTATATTCAGATGTTGAAAATACATAGTAAACAAGATAAATAATTAAAATAGTATGGTAGGTGTGTTAAGTGTAACAGGAAAACAAAAATGTTGTGGGAAGTTTCATGAGTGGAGGTTCAGCTTTAGATAGGTGGCTAGTGAAGGCCTTGACATGATATTTGAGTGAAGTAAAAGGAATGAAATGATGGCATTTGAGTGAAGTGAGGAATTGAGTAAAGTGAGAATTTGAGAAAACAATTTAACGTTTATTTTAGCTTCAAGGGGTACATGTGAGGCTTGTTACATGGGTTTATTGCATGAAGCTGAAGCTTGGGCTCTTTTCCCCATCCCTCTCTTGCATCTATAGTGGCATCAGTTATCAATTGTTCCCATCTTTATGTCCATGCGTACCCAATGTTTAGTTCTCATTTATAGGTGAGAATATGTGCGATTTGGTATTCTGTTCCTATGTTAATTTGCTTACGATAGTGGCCTCTAGCTGCCTTCATGCTGCTGCAAAGGACATGATCTCATTCTTTTTGTGGCTGTGTATTATTCCATGGTATATATGTACCTCATTATCCTTATCCAATCCACCAACCTACGTGTTGATGGGCATGTAGGTTGAGTCTGTGTCTTTTCTATTGTGAATAGTGCTGCGATGAATATGCTAGTGCATATGTCTTTTTCATAGAATGATTTATTTTCCTTTGGGTATTGTAATGGCTAATACTGAGTGTCAACTTGATTGGATTGAAGGATGGGAAGTATTGTTCCTGGGTGTGTTGGTGAGGGTGTTGCCAAAGGAGATTAACATTTGAGTCAGTGGACTGGGAAAGGCTGACCCACCCTCAATCGGGGTGGGCAAAATCTAATCAGCTGCCAGTGTGGCCAGAATAAAAGCAGGCAGAAGAACGTGAAAAGGCTAGACTGGCCTAGACTCCCAGACTACATCTTTCTCCTGTGCTGGATGCTTCCTGCCCTCCAACATTGGACTCCAAGTTCTTCAGCTTTGGGACTTGGACTGGCTTCCTTGCTCTTCAGCTTGCAGGCGGCCTATTGTGGGACCTTGTGATTGTGTGAGTCAATACTCCTTAATAAACTCCCCTTTATACGTATATATATCTATCCTATTAGTTCTGTCCCTCTATGGAAGCCTGACTAATATAGGTTTATAACGAGCAATGGGATTGCTGGGTCAAATGGCAGTTCTGTTTTCAGTTCTTGGAGAAATCTCTAAACTGCTTTCCACAGTGTCTGAACTAATTTACATTCCCTTTTCTCTGCAGCCTCCCCAGTATCTCTTATGTCCTGACTTTTTAATAATAGCCATTCTGACTGGTCTGAGATGATATTTCACTGTGGTTTTGATTTTCATTTCTCTGATGATTAAGGATATTGAGCATTTTTCCATATTTTTGTTGGCAACTTGTATGTCTTCTTTTGAAAAGTGTCTGTTCATGTCCTCTGCCTGCTTTGTTTTTTGAGACGGAGTCTCGCTCTGTTGCCCAGGCTGGAGTGCAGTGGCGCGATCTCGGCTCACTGCAAGCTCCGCCTCCCAGGTTCATGCCATTCTCCTGCCTCAGTCTCCCGAGTAGCTGGGACTACAGGCGCCCACCACCATGCCCGGCTGATCTTTTGTATTTTTAGTAGAGATGGGGTTTCACCATGTTAGCCAGGATGGTCTCGATCTCCTGACCTCGTGATCCACCCACCTCGGCATCCCAAAATGCTGGGATTACAGGCATGAACCACTGTGCCCAGCCCCTCTGCTCACTTTTTAATGGGGTTATTTGTCTTTTGACTGTTAAGTTCCTCATTAATTCTGGATATTAGACCTTTGTCAGATGCATAGTTTGCAAATATTTTCTCCCATTCTTTAGATTGTCTGTTTATGATGTTGATAGTTTCCTTTGCTATGCAGAAGCTCTTTATTTTAATTAGGTCCCACTTACCAGTTTTTGTTTTTGTTGCAATTGCTTTTGAGAAATTAGTCATAAATTCTTTGCCAGGGCCAAGGTTGAAAATGGTATTTCCTATGTTTTCTTCTAGGATTTGTATACTTTGAGGTCTTATATTTAAATCTTTGATCCATCTTGAATTAATTTTTGTGTATGGTGAAAAGTAGGGCTACAGTTTCATTATTCTGCATATGGCTAGCCAGTTATTCCAGCAAATCAGGTCCATTTTAAAGGTGATCATTTGCTTTGATTAGGCTAACATGAGCTGGTCTTTTCTACTTACAGTACATCAAAAATTCTTAACTAGGGTATACTTTGTCAATATAGTTTTTGAGCCAAAAAGCAGATTATTGATAAAGAAAGCTTGCCTTCATTTCTTTAGCAATTTTTTTCTTTTTTTAATTGTTGTGTTACAGGGTAGTTTGTCTTATATCTCTGTACTATACTCAAAAGCTCAGGCATTTGGTACCGGGATATGAAAGAGATTGAGGAGCAAATGAATTAACCTTTATTAACACTGGGAAATACCGTACTTGCAATAACCTTCAGAAATCACTGGGCTCATGGTTGTCTCCACTGAGGCTGCTCCCAATAACCTGGCAGCAAAAGGATTATGTAGAAAGGAAATCCATTTAAACATCTGCAAACCTTTCTGCTGATTGAATCTCCAAACATACATCCACAAATCTGCATTATAGAACATGAGGTAAATCACAATATAAAAATATATCCTGGTAGAGAAAGATCATAATTTATTGATGAAAACTTACACTTTTAATTATACATTAAGAACAAAATTCCAGAGGTAAATTTAAATTTCTCTGAGAAGCAATGTCTCATTGTAGGTTAAACAAATTTGTAAACTAGGTAAATAGTAAATATTATAAATCTGGGGTACTGACAAGAGGTTAGCTGCAAAAACAAACTATTTCATATATTTTTTCTTCTTAACAAATTCTTCTGAAGCATCAATTCATGAACACAATTTGTCCACACCTAGTGCTAATTCATTGACTTTGGGTTTAATAGATTAAAACGATCGCTCTATTAAAAGATACGACAGGTTCTTTGGAATTATGAGCAATAATTTCTAAAATGTGACATGCATGTTAAGTTCAGATGGTGTGGGGGCCATCAGGTGATTTTGCTTCATAGACAGAAAACTAAGTGACTATCTCAGGAAGGTAGCAGGGGAGGAAAGGGGTTGTGACTTCAGTTGCTTTGTTATTTTATCCAATTTGATGCCTGCTTCTTTTCTCACCTCGGGCCTTCCATTGTGACGTTTGCAATTGTAAAGGAAACTAGAGGACGAAATGAATCAAACTAGGCTTTTGCTCCCACTATCCCAGTTCTCGCCAACTAAAAGTCACAAAGGAAACTTAGTCTTATTAAAGGGCAGTAGGTCAGACCACAGAATCCGCAAAGCTGCTCTTAAAGCTCAGTGTTCTTGCTGGGTAACATTACCATTGAAACCAAGAGTCAAATGACTGTGCAGCATATCTCACCAGAAAAAGGTAGAAAATTGGGTGCTGGGATGTAGAAAGCTGAAAGCATCCGAATAGGGTTAGTGCAGTTATCAAAAACAAGCCTCTGTGCCTTTCTTTATTAACCTCACCTCCCACTTTGTTTAGTCTTTTCCTCCCATGAGTTTTACTAACTCAAACTGAGCTAGCACTTAAGATGTTTAAAACGTATATCATTTCTGAAAACCCATGCTCAGGTGAGGCAGTAACTTGGCTCCAGAGCACATTTTCTTAACCTCGGCACTACTGATATTTTGGGTAGCACAACTATTTGTTGTCAGGTGCTGTTTTGTACATGTAGAATATTTAGCAGCACCCCAGCCTCTACCCATTAGAATGCTACTAGCATCTTCCAGTTGTGACAACCAAACATGTGTCCAGACATTGCCAAATTACCCCAGGTTGAGAACTTCTGCTTTAGGGATTGAATTGGTGGACTGAATGGTGTCCCCTGCAAGACAGCTTATGCCAGCCAATGCTTCAGAGCTTTTCTCCAGTAATAGAAAAGGAAAGCTAACATAACCTGCTCTATACTGCAGGTGGAGAGAAACTCCATTTATTCATTTAGAAAGGTGAAATTGAGATTATGAATGTACCCACTTGGAAAACATGTAGTGTGACAGTTAAGAGTCACTTTGTGAATTTCTCAGTCCTTAGTAGTAGCGTAGGTGGCATTGATGTGAAAAGTTTAGAGTCTGGCTTGGGCTGTTCCATTGATTCATGGGGTAGCTTGTGACAATCCCTTGGACCTCGCTATATCACTGGCTGTAAGATGCCTTATGCTATGTAGTGACTCAAGACAATATCCATAAAAGACTCTAAGTGCTGGGAATGGCAGTCCTATATCAAAATAAGATGTCACGGATGCATTTGTGGATAGCCACTTGTCCTAGCACTTCAATGTGTAAGTAGTAGAGTAAAATGAATTCCATGGAGAATGATATAGAGAAAGACCTATTCAGTTTTATTAAGAACAAAAAATTATCAGCAAATTAATAATTAGAAAATACTTATTGAACACTAACAATGAACCACTTTCCCGTACACTTTACGTGTATTAACTCATTTTATCCTTATCTCACTATTAGCGGTATTTACTATTTTCAGGTAGTCAAATATCAATATCAGTGGTATTTACTATTTTCAGTTATTTACTACTAATTTCACATAGCATTCAAGTTGTAGACTTAGCATACAAACCAATCAGTTTGGCTTTCAACCACTACAATATAAATTTTAAATCAACAAACATGTATTACATCCATATTCAACATACCAGGTGGTCTGCTAAGTGTTGAATAATCAAAGATGAGTAAGTCATGATTTCTGCTACCAAGCTGATCACAATCTAGTGTGGAGGCAGTTCTCTCTCTCTCTATATATAATGTATATAAATCATTCTATATAACTGAAACCAGCATGATGCTTTTAGCATAGCAGCAGTTGCAAGTTAAGTAGTACAACAAAGAAGGGGTGATGTATTGAACCCTAAGGGAAGCAAGGGGCTTCATAGAGGAGGCAGAACCACAGCAAGGATTTGAAGGATAAATAAGAATTCACCAGAAAGATCTAATGTGTTAACAGCCATTGGGGAGGAGGGAACAGCATAAGCCAAGGCCCATCCTGGTACTCAGCAGTTTGTCTGTCTTTGGGCTCTAGGTGCCCATTGTAAAATAGCCCATTCTTCAAGGCCCAACTCTTCTGCTATCCTTTTCAGATAAAGTCTTTTGGAATATTCTTGTGCTTATTCTTGTTCCAGATCTTGATGTTAGCACTTATCACACTGCATTGTGTTAGTTGCATTCACATCATTCTCTCTGACTGGTCCCTAAGCTCCTTGAGGGAAGTGAATCTGTTTGCATTTATTGCTAGGCAGTAACTTATGCTAGATGATGCTGGATAAATGTTAAATTAAATGGTGAGTTGAATAAAACATAGCGGGACATAAGGCAATGCAAATGTCATATCGAACAATTCATTAAATGTATCCCATATTTTTAAAATATATATATATATATATACTCTCTAAGATATGTCAAAGATGAAGTTTGGCATATATTTTGATGTCTGGGATCTGTGAGTCACTGCAAGGTAACTTGGAGAAATGAAAGAATTAGCACTAAATCCAATCAGTTTCTAATCCTGGTAGGTCTGCTCTTGAGTTTGCCTAGTGCAGTGAGTGGTTCTCAAACTTAAGCATGCTCTCAAAAATTTGTTAAAATGCAGATTCCTACACATCCTAATGCAGAGTCCTGGAAAAGGGTACAGGAATAGGCACCCTCCTCCTAAATGATTCTTTGAAATGAATTTAAAAAAATGGTCTGGTAACAGTAGGCAGAAGTTTTGGACTTTGGAGGAGAAAGAAGGAGCACTCAAAAAAAGAAACATGAATGTAAGGGAATTACATTGGCCAGCTGAACAAAAATGTCTACATATGTGTGTATGTGTGTATACACACATTTTACATAAATAAATAATACATATATATTACATATATACATAATATGTATATAAGTAATACATTATCTATATATATATTCCCTCATTATCTTGTTACAGATTACTAAAATTACTAACAAGAGCCGTTTCTTAGGTACAGGTTTCACCCTATCTGTTTTATGAGAAACTCCGACATGGGTGAGGCCCAGGCATTCATTGGTAGTTTTAAAAAATCTTCTGAGATGATGATAATAAACAGTTTGAGCTAATAATCACTCTTTTAGGGCCTTAAAAGTGACAAAATGCAAACATCTCAGAATGATTAACACTTTAGCAAGCCAATTTTCAGTCATTGTTAACACCTGAGGGTAAATTATTTGCATTTGTCTTAAGAGGCAACCAGGTGAGGCGAATTCTCCATAAGCGTAAAATACACAAAAAGGAAAATCAGGTGGGAGAAATCGAGGTGGACAATCTGGCAATGCCTAAGGGAATATTGGCCAACCTGAGGGCATCTTGAGGACCAGAAAGGAAAGGATCAGGGTAGGGTTGTTTAAAAGGGAAAAAGAAAGCAAGGAAAGGGGTCAGAGATTTCAGAGGCAAGTAGTGATGCTAGGTCAATATCTGGCCTGAGACCCTCAGGTTTCTTCTTGGAGGAGAGCAAATTAATGAGGAATGTGTTGAGGCTGAAGATAGAAGCTAGGTAATAGGGAAATCTGGGAAAGAGTACCATCTGTGCCCTGAGCTCTCCCAGCTTTAAGCCATAAACTAATTCCTTCCCCGAGGTTTCTTGTGTCTTCATGAATGGGGTAAGAGTGAGCAGGGCCACTGATCTGGTTGAAAGAGAAAAGCTGATATGGGAGAAGAGGCAGTGTTTAAGGAAAGTGTGAGCTATTTTCAAGTGAGGAAGGCATGTTTGAAGAAAGAGGCACTATGGAGGTAATTAAAGCTGTGGCTGAAACCACAGAACTGGCTTGTTCTTAACTGCTATTTGTGGCTAATCACTTCCAAATAACAAATGAATAGCACGGTAAATGTTAGCAGGATAATTTTCTATTAATCAAGAATAATGAGTGAGTAGACTAATTCCCTCTTCAAGCATCCCTAATTTTAATGCTGTTGCATGTTGCTGCTTCAGATTGATTACACGGTGATTTAGAGGGAGTGAGACAGTATGGAGACTCAAAAGGCAGAATATTATTATTTTCTGCTACATTCATGTAGAATATCAGCTTCTCCCACATGAATTCTTGTAGAGGGTGAAGATTGCCTTTCTAAAAATAATTTCAAGTCTGAGAGACAATGTCCAAATTTAAGAGAGAGAGAAGGTAGGAAAGAGGAAGAGGAAGAAGAAAGAGGAGAAAAACAGGATGAGGAGAAGAAGGAAGGAAGGAAGGGGAAGGAGAAGAGGAAGGGGAAGGGGAAGGAAAGGAAAGAAGGAAGGAAAGGGAAGGGAGGGAAGGAAGGGAGGGAGGGAGGGAGGGAGGGAGGGGAGGGGAGTCCTGATTGCAAATGAAGCCATGAAACCTAAATGCATAAAATCTGGAATAAGTCTACATGTTTTCTCAACTTTGTTCACTGTGAGGCTTTGAGCAATTTCCTTAAATGCAATGATATTTTATCTATAAACTCATGGTAAAGAACTATGCAGAGTTTAGTTATTTCACATTACATTAGGCTGACCTCAACAGTCTGGGTCTTGGTCTTCCACAGCACCAGACTTTTCAAGAAATTAAATGTAGTCCCAGCCCTTCCAAAAGTATTTAATATAATTGGAAAATCAGCCACCTATGAAACAAGAGCAGTGAGCGAGAGTCTATGTAATTATTCTGCAAAAGATTAGAAAGAAATTTCTTTGTTCTTGTAGTAGTTCAAACAAAGAGGGACTATTGTGGCAACAAGGGTTTCATAGTGCATATGAAGTTGCTGGATGTAATTTGAAGACACGGTGTGATGTCTTTTTCACTCGTCCACATCTACTCTCCACCCTTCTCCATTCACCTCTTTAGTCCAGGAGACTGATGTTTGGATTACATTAATGGGTCCTTTTGTCTTCCAGCCTCTTATGGCCTTTGTCCATTGAAGAACCCCTGAAGGAAATAGGAGGAGGAGTGTGTAGTTGGTATTTATCCTCCGTCTCCTTGTAAGCTTGCACTTAGGAGCTTTCCATCCTCAGATAGAACAATTTCTATTATGGTCCCTCTAGACTCTCTCCTGTTTGGTCTTAGTACCACTTCCCTTCTCCCCTTTTAACCAAGAAATGACAGAGGTAGAGCAGAGTGTTAACTATCTCCTGTGATTTCCCTAAACTCTGCCCACATGTTTGTAAATAGTCTCTTTATTAAATTCTTCTTGAATTATTCTAATTTGAGAGTGTCTTCTGTTTCCTGTGTTACTAGCTAACACACATAGACTTGGAGATAAGAAGGTGGGCATATCAGAGAGTAGGAGTAACCTTGAAGATGCATTTAATTTACAGCAAGTTTGCCTAATACAGGGTACTAGCTCATTGCTCTACAGGAAGTTAATGACTAAGTTGAAGGAAAATAAGATTTTAAAAGAATCTAATACAAGATCATAAAGATGTTTCAAATGCACAGTTTTGCTAGATTTGAACCAACTTCCTTTCTTTTATCAAAGCAATATGAAAAGCTAAGATATCCCTGTCCAGAACATTTGGTTTGAAAGGAGATGAAGGTAGCAAGAGGACTGGAAGAGACTCTGAAGACTGCCTTTAAAAGAACCGTGTCTCTTTTAAAATTTCTGTCGTCTTAAAAATCATCATAATCGAGCTCCAGGTGTGAAGCATCAGCCGACTCCTCTGCAATCCTGGGGATTACGAGAATCAGGCAGAAATTTCCATGGATGAAATTCATGCCATGGCTTTCCTTTCAGGAATGCATATTTTGGGATGAAAGTGAAGGAACTGTTATGAGGTTTTGATTACTGTTATTATTATTATTATTATCATCATTTTTTTGAGACAGAGTCTCACTCTGTCGCCCAGTTTGGAGTGCAGTGGCACAATCTCGGCCCTCTGCAACCTCTGCCTGCTGGGTTCAAGCAATTCTCCTGCCTCAGCCTCCCTAGTAGCTGGGACTACAGGAGTGTGCCACTATGCCCGGCTAATTTTTTATATTTTTAGTAGAGATGGGGTTTCATCATGCTAGCCAAGCTGGAGTCGAACTCCTGACTTCGTGACAGGCCCACCTCGGCCTCCCAAAGTGCTGGGATTACAGATGTAAGCCACCACGCTCAGCTTTGATTATTTATTTACTTATTTATTTGATCATTTATTCATTCGTGTATTTATGTATTCATTTACGTATTTAAGGAAACGAATCTAAATGCAGTTGCACGTGGCAATGACATCTAGCCTCTCAAATGTCAGGAGGGTGATATATATGCATGTAGGAATAGACAAGACCAGTGTTTTCCTCCAGCAGCTCTAACCAATTTGTTTAGCTTGATGGACAGATGCAGGGTGCAAGGCTCTTTATCATATTTAAGAGAAACATTGACAAGCTGAACCATAAAAAGGAGAGCCCGGTGGATAGCTAAACAGTAGGAAAACGTGTAAGGTTAATTGCGTTTAGGAAAACCAGCAAGACCAGGCATAGCACCTCTATCATTCTTTTTGTTTACCTGTGCAAGATATTATTTTGAATGAAGTAAATCCCTCAAAAGGAAAGTGTTGACTTTTTTTCTCCTGTAAATTTTTTCCCCAAGAATTTTATGATCTTTGACATACAGACCAAAATATATACCTTTGTTTGAGTCAGCTAGATCCAGGTTAGAATCCAAGGTTTGAAATATCCTACCTCAAGCAACTTTATTTTCCTCTCTGAAATTAATTTTTCTCACCTGAAAAAACAGGGCAATAAAACAACATTTCATTAAGTACTAAGGATTAACTGTGGTAACGTTTATGAAATGCTTGACAAGGCACCCAGTGATAGAGGACAGATGCAACTGTTGTTCTAGTTGCTGTTTGAAACACTATTCATATGCAGCTTCCAAGAATCTGACCACAAGCAATGGTAGCAAGAAGAGAGATGAACACAGAAACACAGAAATGATAGCTATTGTAGAATTTCAGGCTCCACCCTTTGTGGAGCTTTTCTTCAGTATTCTGTTTCTGCAGGTTCTGGGCACCTATATTGGTGATGAGGAACTTATTACCCATTCAGTCACTGATTAAATTTTTTAGCAGCTTTAGGCACGAAGATTTAACTGAGGTTACAGCGATATAATGGTGGAATGGAAAGCGTAAGTTTTAGAGTCAGTCATAAACTGAGATAAACACCACTATGCCATTCACTAGCTGAGTGACCATAAGAAAGAAATATCTCTTGTCTACTTTTTTTAAAGGGTAAAATCGCAACTTTTAGTTCACAAATGGATGAGATGAAATATGAACATTTTTAAGTACACCTGTTCAAATATAATGGGTACTTATTTTTAGTTTGCTTCCTTCTTTCTTTCCTTCTGTTGAGGCAAAAATCTGCCTGTTTGTATCTCAACCATTTATCCTCCATTCAGCTCTGGATCAATGTGGATTAAATGGAGTTTCACTTTCACGATCAGTTATTCTCTGTTCTTTTATTTGTCTCTCTTTAAAGGTAAATAACCTCTAGGTTCTATTCCATTCCTGCGGGAACATGATTGCAAGGATGCTGAGGGAAAGAGATGCAGTATTTGCGTATGATTAAGGAGTATAAATTGACTTTATGTATTATGCAAATATCAAGGCTTGGGAGACAAAGAACCTTCTAAAACATACACTTTTGGTAATGCATCTCTATGACCTGCATTCCCAGACCAGCAGACATCCCATTAAGATGGAAGAGAGTAAGTTTCTTATTCTTACAACAAATCTTTGTTATGTAACTAAAACTCCCTGAAAAACAAGCACTAAGAGACAACACTACCTGTATTAGTACTAACCTGCCTGACAAACAGCACAGGCTAACGTTAGTGACCCATTTTGTCTGTTTTCATCCTTCATTTGTATACTTGGCCTTGCAAATAGAGTACTTTGAATAAACATTATAGCCATATTTATGAGTTTTCTTGCTAAGTGCTTCTCTTGGAGATGCATTATCAGGCATTCAACATAAAGCACAGAGATAGAGTCATTTATCCTTGTTAGGCCGGCAAACAGAGGGAAATTGTTCTTCCCCACCATCCTGGACCCACAAGAGCCTTTATCTAAAACTAAGGCAATTCAGAAAGACCAGTTCCCAGCTGATGAAGTAGGAAGTTATGAAAAATTTTCAAAAATAATTAAAAGCCTGGATGCTGGCTATTGCAAGGTTGAGAAGAAATGAGCTGCCAAAGAGTTCATAATCACTGGGGTGTCTAGGATGGGCCACAGTCTGCCATAGATAATTCCCATGCATTGTATTCTGTGATGTACAGATCTGCCACATCAGGTCCTATTGGGGGGTGCATGTTATTATCCCCATTTTGTAGATGAGGGAGCAGAGATCCAAAGATTAAGGAATTTGTCTAAGAACAGTGGATTTGTGGCAGAGTTGGGACTTAACCTCAGATTAGCATAACACAAAGCCCATCTCACTATACCTATTTTTCCCCTAGTCCTTCTGTGTGTCATATATTGCGTATTCTTGTCCTAGAAGTATGTAAACAATATTTTATCTTTGTGAAACGAAAGGTGTTTGAAATGCCGCTGAACATTTAAAGTACTTTAAAGATCAACTGCAGCATTGTCCACATCTATTAAGAAAGGAGGATGGAGGGAAAGAAGAAGGAAGGGAAGGAGGGAAGAAGGAGGGAAAAAGAACAGAAGGAAAAAAAGGAGGGAAGGATCTAATAACATCCCCAAAGATTGTCTGTGTTATCAGGATAATGACTGAAATATCTTGTAAAAGTGAACATAAACCCAAGCATAGACCCACAGTCCTTCTGCAATGACTAAATCAGGCTTTGATAAACACCTATGGGAAGTACCATTTTAGATCTGTTTTATCTCTCTTGTGACATTAGGGCTATTTGTTTCCAGTTGCCTATTGTTCATGTCTACAGTCAGGACCTAATCATGTCTGAATAGAAGAGAAAAATCCAAAATTCCCTCTGATCATAATACATTGTCAGTAAAGTTGAATATAACTCCAATGTTCAAAGAAAAGCAGCCCATAAATCTGTGCAAACTCTTGGTTAAAAAAAAAATCTTATGGTTGTTATTTTTCCCCTTAAACAAGTACAGTTTGATTTCTATAATGACACTAATTCTAATGTATTTCATTTATTCATTCCCTCTATGATTAGTCATCCTTGGAAATAACAACTAGGCAAGTAGCTTGGGATTACATTTCTCATTAGGACATTAATGCATATTGTGAACTGTGATAGCCTAATGCTTCCATCTCCAGGTAACACACTTAGCTCACACAGCTCTCTTTATGGTCTGGCAAGTCTATTCACTGGTGTTTGTGTTGCTACTAACTCCCTGATCTGCAGCACTATTTCAGTTGTACTTGGCATTTGGATAGCTGCCTTGAGACCTAGGCTGCCTCATTAGTAATTTTTTTATTCAAACATATTCTAGAGCAACTACCATTTAACATTGCAGTGACCTTTTTCACTTTTTAATGCTCATAATCCATTATACTTGCTATAAATTGGCAGGGATAAGGGTCAACTAATATTTTTCTGACGTTGGTCATTTCCCCTTATTCTTAACTCACTTAAATCACTGTGATTCATCACATGGTTCAGAAAAACAAAATGAATACAAACTTTAGATGTGTGTGTGTGTGTTATTGACAGATCAAATGTGTATTTCTGTCATGGCTTTGTAAAGATCCCTTTGTGTGTTTACACCGTGACATAATATCCAAGTTTCTCCATTCTGGGGTTAAAACTAAACTATTTTGACTTGATTAACCCATTGTATACTGCCTAATTTATTGTATAACTTTAGGCAATTTAGCAATCTTTAAGATACTTCTCTGAAAGGCTATTGTTATTATTGTGCTGGATTATTGAGAAGTATATGAGTCAGCAGAATTAATGCTAGCTGCTTCAGTTACAAACGCTAACATTTCATGGCTTGACCAAATAAAACTTTATTATTTCTTGCTCTCATAAAGGCCAATATAAATGTCCTAGATTGGACAGTTCTTCTTGGCAGCTACCCTTTAAAGCAGTGACTCTGGGACCTGGGCTCCTTTTGTCTATTCTATAAGTTGTGAGCTCCCATAAGTCCTTGGAGTTCTTCAAGGATTCTCTTCATCTGTCAAGCCAGTGATTCCGTATGAGAGATTTTGTGAGAGGTGTTTAGAGCCCATAATTGGAAAAACCATATGTCATTTCCCCAGATATTTCTTAGCCCACACCTGATTCACATTGTCTCACCATCTATAAGGCAGCTTCCAAAGGTAGTTTGGCTATATGCCCAAAAGGAAATGAAAAACTGTAGAGGGCAAAGAGTAGCATCTCCATTATGCTCTACCAATACATAGAATGTATTTAGCTGCACTCAAGGAAGACATCCCAAAGTTCCATCCAGGCACTGCATCCAGCAGGACTGCTGGGTAATGAGACACTTTCTCCATCTCACTAGATGTGGCTCTTCTTGGTCTTCTACCTATGACTTAAAGAGACAAGCTACCTCTTTCCGCACCACCCCATCCCCCACCGGCCACAAAACCTCATATGTAATGGCAGATCAGAGTCAGGATAACCACAGTGATACTACCACTTAGAAAACTGAAGAAAGAAGCACAGATAATTCACTTGCTTGCTTTGTCATCTTGTGTTTCCACATGGTCTTCCTTCTGTGCCAGTCTGTGTCCATATTTCCTCTTCTGTATGGACATCAGTCACATTGTATTGAGACCCACTCTAATGACAGCTTAACTTGATTACCTCTATAATACCTTATCTCCAAATAAGGTACATTCTAAGGTACTGGGAGCCAGGACTTCAACACATGAATTTGGGGGGCACACAATCCAACCCATGACACTGTCTTTTGATTACAATTAGTTTCATATGCCAATACCCACATTTGTATTTCCTTCTGAAACTTCTTAAGTTTTCAAGCATCCCTTATTTGTTGTTTCCTCAACCCTATGACTTTCTCTCTCTCAAGAAAATGGTAGCTGACATTGAATGGGAAGCCACACTCTTTATTAGGTAACTGTTTTTGGACATTTTATTCATCTGAGTTTTATTTGGCCATTGACACTCAAAACCTTTCAAAATTCCATCTTATTGTTTGTGTCTAGAAGCAGATGGCTTTCCTAGCAATAAAGTCCTTGCTTTCTATCTCTCTTTGTTTCCTTTCATTTCTGCTTGCAAACCAGCCAGGGTTTTCCTGAGTTCATCTCTTTCTTGTAATATTGCAATACCTTGTCAAAGCAGCCAGTAGTATCCAATACACGCTAACTGTTGATTCTTCTAATTATTTCCACTAGAGCTGCTGGCTCAGCAAGCATGTGGCTTGCCTTCAACACAATCGCAAGTGATAGTTATACAAAATGTTTACCGCTGAATAATAGGAGTTCTATCTTATCAGACTTCAATATCAATTTCCTTGCTGCTTATCATCCAATCTATAAGGCAAATACCACATATTTAAGTTTTGCATTTTAGCAGCACTCTTTTTCTAGTTACCAGGTGCTATATTAGTCAAGTTTAATAATACTCACTGCTACAAAATAGCAATGACATCTAAGTTCTTAGCATTACTGAACTTTACTGCTCATGAAAGTTCATCAATTAATATCATCACCATCAGCTTTCCTGAGTAGCTCTCCTCCATGGAATCCAGGCTCCAGTCATCCAGTAGTTATCATGGGTCTCAGAATCCTTTCCTGGATTCTCTCTGCATCCAGCCAGCCAATGAGAAGGGTGGGAGGCAGGGGCATGTGGAAGTTACCAAGGACAAGCTCTGAAAATGGCATATGTTACTCCCACTCACATTTTATTGACCATACTTAGTTCCATGGTCCCACCTAACTTGAAGAGGCTGGAAAATATTTTTCTCTTTAAAGGAATGATTTGGTGAGTTCATAATTCTAAGACAAAGGAGAATCAAATAAAATAACATGTGCAGAACCCTTGACACACACAGGAGGCATTCAATAAATATTGGTTACCAGTAGAGAAGATATTTTATGCACTGACTGGTCTCAATAAAGGCCTGAAGACTCTCTATTACATATCAGCATGGTTTAATCAAATATATCATTAGAAATAGGATGACATTTTCACTTATTGAAATTCTGACAGCTCACAAATCCTAAAATACAGGATCCACTGTGAAAAGCAAAGAAGTGAATTGCATTCACTTTTGCATGCACACAGATTTGCATTCAGTCACACACATATACATGTACTCTAAGAGACCAGCTAATAAATTACTACAATTTTCTTTCAGTGTGTTTTAAGGAACCTTTCTCAATATATCTTTGGTTAACTGTGTAATTCTGCTTTCCATTTAGACTAGAGAAAGGGTAGCTGTAATGTCTATGAAATAGCTTTCTATTGTCATCAGAATAAGGAACACTTACTCTACAGAGGTGAAAACATTTCCTTTTTCTCCCTGTTCTGGAATATCAGTGAGAAGTATAGGCTGTCACTGAAAATTTCTCCCTCTGCCTGGATCTACATAGGCTGTGTCCATGTAAGATTCTGTGGGCTTCTTGTGTACTGAGTGTGTGTATGAGAAAGAAAAGTTTATCTCTAGAACAAATACTATCTGATCTTTACAGAATTAGGTAGAGGAAAGAATGCCAACCAAATGCAATAATAATGTTAATGAAACTAATAGCTGGGGAGAAATTTCTGGCGAATGTCAATCATAAGGAAAAATGTCAGAAAAAGACATTAATGTCCCCTTATAGAAGAAGGCTCAGATGGAATTGACATTTGGAATGGCTAGTAAAGGGCAGACTTTTCCACAATATTGTCCCATTTAAATCAAATACACTGTCGACACACAAGGTCCCCCAAAACAGTCAATTGAGTTTTTACTGATTATGGGCCTAAAAATTTTAGGTTAAGGAAAACTCAAGCATGCAGAAATTTGGTGTGAATCTCAGAAAAGAAAAAAAAAATCCTGAAGCCAGTTGTTTGTCCCATTATCTTCCTCTTCATGTGATTACAAGAACATATTTCTTCTCCTTTTTTAGAAGCAACGCTTTTGATTCCAGTCCTTTTGTTTTCATCTGGTTCACTTTATCTCCTTCAAGTCAAGGTATTCGCAAATCTAAGGACTATTTTCATAATTTTAGTATAGTTAAGACTACATTTGCCATAAAGGTAGAATCTTGAGAGATACAAAAAGGACTTCAAATATTCAGAAACTTAGTTGCACACTAAAAATGTTCAAATTAGTTTTTTTGTTCACTTAAGTGAACAAACATCTTGAATATCATTTGAGAGCAGTAAAATTCAGGACATCAGAGAAGGAGTACAACTAAAAGAAGAGAAAGGGTCATGGCCTCATAAGTCAAAATACTAATTCATAAGGGGTCAAAAGAACTAAATCACAGAAAAGAGAAGGAAATAAATGGGAATACTTTTAAAGACATGAGGTATGGATTACAGTTAAGCCAAACTTAAGCTAAAGGTATCAAAGATGAGATTGGTGGGAACAGATGGATCTTAGAGGCATCACATTAAGGAATTCGAAAAAAATTTACAGGCTGGGCGCAGTGGCTCACGCCTGTAATCCCAGCACTTTGGGAGGCCGAGGCAGGTGGATCACGAGGTCAGAAGATCGAGACTGTCCTGGCTAACACGGTGAAACCCCGTCTCTACTAAAAATACAAAAAATTAGCCAGGCGTGGTGGCGGGTGCCTGTAGTCCCAGCTACTCGGGAGGCTGAGGCAGGAGAATGGCGTGAACCTGGAAGGCGGAGCTTGCAGTGAGCCGAGATTGCACCACTGCACTCCAGCCTGAGCAACAGAGCGAGACTCCGTCTCAAATAAAAAAAAAATTTACAACTTCCACTGAGGCCATGGGAAGGAGAGTGGTACATAGAAAATTGCCTCTAGGAGAGATGAACTTACTATGCAGTCTTGTCTTTATTTTGGATTCTCAACCATGGTACTACTGGCATTTTGGGCCAGATAATTTGTTTTAGGGGCCTCAGCTGTGCATTGTGGGTTGTTTAACAGCACTCCTGGCTTCTACCTATTATATGCCAGTAGCACCTCCCCAGTTGCAACAACCAAAAATGTCTCCAGATGTTGCTGAATGCACTCTGGGGAGGCAAAATTTCCCCTGGTCGAGAAACACTTGTTTAGAGGAATTTTATGCAGAAAGTGAGAATGGCTGGACAATTCCTTTTCCTTTCCTCAAAGCTGTTCAATATTTGAATCTTCCATGAAGTCTCTTTTGGGCAAACAAGTTTTCTTTATTTGATTTGCTATGGCCACTCGGAATTTATTTATGATTTTCATCTCCATCTTCTAATGCCTTTTTCACATTTAGTTTTGTTTTGTTTTCAAAATTACCCCACATTCTCTCTCCCAGTCATCATTTCAGATGATAGCCTCCTCGTGGCCATAACTCTTCTGTATCATTTGTTTGTTACACCTTACTGGCCTCTTAGTCTTTCTCTACACAGTAATAGCCAAATCAATACTATGTATACCTGAACATTCCAAGTGTGTCTAGTCCAATATAGAAACTCTTAGATATCTTGGTAGAAATACTGATCAAGTCGTAGTCGCAGATGCTTTTCTTCCTATTTATCTGTATATTTCTATTTGGATTCGAAGAGCATTATACAGTCTGTACTGTTACAATGTGTTTCCTTAAAGTAAAACATTTCATACTGATTGGCAAATAGGGATATAATGTCAAACAATGTACAAGTCATGTTGGTTCATTTTTTTTTACCAGCACTTTAATAGTTGGCCCCATTAAGTAACAGTAATTGAATTCAAAGTACATGAGCACAGCTGAATACAACAGTCAGCTGAGGATTGTAATACTGTACGCTATGACTTTTCACTCTATGTACTTCACCTTGCCTCAGTTTGGCTTCATGCTCTGTCTTAAAGTTTTAATTATTATATGTTTTGCCTCATCCATGTGGACTTTGTCCTTGAACTCATAAGTTTCAACCTTTCCTTACACAGGCTTCTATCAACAAATATTCGTCCCCTAGCCCCTTTATTTTTATAGGTAAAATCTTCTATGTACTGTAGTATTCCTTCATTTATTTGTAATTTAACATTCCTTTTAAACCATGCTAGTATTTTCATCATCATTATTATTTATTCATATACTTCTCTGATTACAAAGTTACACAGGTTATGAGTGGGCTGTTTGATTCCAAACTTTTCCTTAAGGCTTGTGATAGTACTTCATTATATAGAAATAGAGGAAATATTTTCAGGAATGTACGTATTGGTTTTTAACAGAAACACCTGAACTTGAAAAATACCTTAAAAGTGACTTCATCCAACTTTCATTTTTCACCCATTTTGTAAATACAAAAACTGAGACCCATGGGTGATGATTGTGGTACAAGTTGTTTCTTGCTTGATTCTGGCTGTGACACAGCAGCATTTTGTATGCTGCTACAGTATATTCCCCAAGCTTAGATTTGCTGCTGTAACTATCCTTCTTTCTTTTTTCTTTTATTTTGGCTTGTTACCTTGTAAAAGAGTTCTGATACATTAGCAGCTTTTATTGAAAGCCACCTCCAATCTGTTTTGGAAAATAGGCAATGTATAAATAGTAAATAAATAATGAACTGAGATGCAGAGAAGTTTTACAGCTTGTTGGAAACAGAGCTGGGACTGGAACCTAACTTCCAATTCCCAGCCCAATATTCTCTTTATAATATCCTGTCTTTCCCATGCATCCATGAGTTTCCCATTTCATATCATCATGGCCTTGAAGACTCAATAAGGAATCACCAAGGTGATGCGAGACTTACTTCCAATGTTTCTTTAATTTACATGTCTAGGTATGCCAAAGGTTAGGATCAGAGATATTCTGTTACTATCTAATGTGAATACAGTATTATTAGCTAATCAGTGGTATAGTCATATTTGTTTTTTGTTTGTTTGTTTGTTTAGAGTATTGGGTATACACAGCCCACAATCTCTTCAACTCTGATAAGGGAAATATCATTTACTCTTTGAAAGTTCACATAAAAATATAAAAATGAAAAGTTTCATGTGGGTTTTATTAGCACCAAAATATAATTGGCCCAAGAAAAAGAAGCATATACAAACATTTTATAGATTGGGCAACAGTTTCTCCCCACCAACTTCTTCTCGTATGTTCATTTTTATTTTTTTTATATTCCTTTGGAAAATATTTGACACACACACAAAAATGAAGGATTCAGAAACATTTTTTTTTAAATTGAGAGCACCATTGAAAGATTAAAGTGTGATATCAGAGTTTAAGATAATAAATTTAATAAGGGGAAAATATTACAGTTTGTCCTGAGCCAAGTTAAACATAAAAAACAATAGAAGGAAAATGACAAAAAAAAAAAAAACGGTTTGACTTACAACAAGTTTCGCAAATGTGATTCTCAGGCAGAGGATGGTCTATAGGTGGGCTTTGTTTGATAGGCATACAGTTGGCCCACAAGGAGATTTTATAAATCTAAACATCTTGCTGACATTACAAAACTGGAAGATTTTACACAATCATCTAGATTTCTGACTGCTCCTAAAAATAGGGAAAACTGCACAAAAAGTCTGTGTTTGAGCATGGTAAGCATTGGCTAGAACTGAGCTGCAGGGGACACCTTCTTGAAAGAGCATGTGTTCCAGCTTTGTTCCCATCTCCATCACTGATTTTTGCTCCTGGACACTGAGTCTGGTCCTGATTGCTATGGTAATAATGTCACCTATCTCGTTCCCATTGTATTTGCATACCTTAACCTAGTAATGGAGCCTTCTAAGCTTTCTTAGAGATAAACTTTCTTAGTGTCTCACTTTTTCCACCTACTTAATGTGTCAAATGTTAACCTATAATTATACCTGGAAATCCAGCTTTCAGAGATGAAACCCAAAGAGTCAAGATTTACTCTGGCTCATAAAGGCTTTTAAAACTCTTACCTTCTATTTCCACACACCTTGTTGCTTTCCTTTGATAAATCTTTTGCTGGCCTGGAACTGAAACTCACAGCGCAGCACAGCACAAGCAGGGCTATAAATTTTTACTCAAGTGATGGGCTTCCTTTGAACCTGTCCTGATGTCATCATTACCAGCTCCAATTCCACACCCTGGCTTTCATTTCTTGGTACAGTGGTAAAATTTGAGGCTTGTCTAACAAAGTTACCACTAAAAAGAAAGGAAAGAAAGGTATGGAGGATAATTTTAATAAGGCATGGAAGATAAATTGCTTTTGAAAAAAGATTTTTAAAAAGCTTCTTAATAATTTATGGTTAACTTCCAAATTGATTTTCAGGGTTAATTATAAGACTACTTGCAGTTTTGCAGTTTTAGTTACTCAAGGCACTTTCTCTGATTACTTTTGATTCTCAAAACTCTTCACATTGCTGCCAATACCACCTTTATTTCAGGTCACAAAGGTAATTTATTACTTCATTTTCTTTTTTAAAAAATCATCTTGCTGGGTTCCACCCTGACTCCCCTTGGAACCTAGAAATTATTTCATAAGCTGTTGGTGAATTCATTGATTTATTGCTGTTTTGGCCATTGGTCCCTAATATTTTCTTAGAAATTGTGCTTATTTGTTTCTTAACTCTTCGGTATAGAAATTTTCAAAAGCACACAAAAGTAGAGGGAATAATATAGTAAATCCCTGTGTGCCTATCATCCAGCTTCAACAGTTAGCAACATATAACCAACCTGATTTTGACCCTCTTAGATGACATATTATGTAATTGTATTTATCATACAGATATGTAGTTTTATTTGCATTTCTGAGACCATAATGACTCCTATTAATCTGACACATTATCATAACTAAAAATAATAATTTTATTAATCTAATTAACACTATTTGTTAATGCTGACATTATTATTACTAACTTTACTAGAATGGATTTCAACTATTATCCAAACTTTGTTCAAATTTCACCAATTATCCTGTGAATGACTTTTTATACTAATTTTCATTGTTCATTTTGCTCTGTCATGGCCCCTCCCCGCTTTCCTTTTCTTTCTTTTTTATTCTTGCAAATTATATGTGGAAGAACCTGAGTTCTACAGATTTTTTTTTTTTTTCAGAAAATCCTTCAGAATTTCCTACATCCTAGACTTGGCTGATTACATTCCAGTGGCGGTCTTAATGAGTTTGTCTATCCTCTGCGTTTTCTATAAATTATTAATTTAATCAAGTGGCTTGGTCAGACAAAAAGACTTTGATTTTTTCATTGAGACCATTTCATAGGTTGTGTGGATACTACCTATTTCATCATATTGGTAGAAACAATGTCTGGGTGTTTCTCCTTTTTATAATGTTAAGGGTGAGCATCACCTTCAGATGTTATCAATTTAATCTCTCCATTATAAAGTTTGCCTCTGACTTTTACCTAAAAAGCTTTTGGCATGTTTCTTCCAGAGGCTGTGGAAAACAGGATTATAACAGAAATAAAATAAAACCCCCCAAACAGACAGAATACTGAAACTTCTGTTCAGCTCTGGAATTACTTTGGTATTAGGGACTCACCATTCTCTGTTGAAATTTTCTATCTTGTTATCTTCCTGTGGTATCTAGCTTTGCACCTCATTTCTTCCAAAGCTCCTCTGCACAATCAGCTGTGTTGGGGACAAGCTGCTAGGTCAGAACCTGACTCTTGTTTCTGCCCCTGAAGCCACTCAGCATAAGAAAGGACTTGCTGTTTTCTAGGCTCCCTTACCAAGTCCTGAGTAGCTCAGCAGCATCTCCTGACCTTGAGTCCAGAAAGTGGGATAAAAAACAGTAATCCTGTGAAATAGTCGTATAGCTATTTTCATCCCCTTTTGGCAAATAAAAAATATATATAATGCAAAGAAAGTCAAAGGGGCTTCGAAAAAGACATACAGCAAGATAGGGAAGGAGTTGAAATGTATTCTGCCTGGGGTCACCCTTCAAAGGGAGGCAATTATAAATTTAATGGATAGAGAAGATTCATTCACTCTTGGGGAAACGGGCAATATCAAGCTGAGTTAATAACTTGAAGATTTTTTAGAAATCATTATTATTATCATTATTGTTTTTGTTGATATTTAGGATTGTAGCATTTTTTTCTCTTTAATTCCTGCATCCCCTTCATCTTCCCAAGAGGAAGAGATTTGTAATAGATTTCCTGTATGGCTCTGCCTTGAATAAAAAATAGACACATGAGGGCTAAATTTGCCTGGTCTCCTTCCTCCTCCTGCCGTAGTTCTTGTCACCATCACTGTCATCACCATCATCAGTTAATGACTTCTTTTATTAATCCACTCAGCAATTGTTTAAGAGTCTGCTATGTACCAAGCATGAGAATTAATGGTGAAAAAAAACTTGGCATGCTATCTACTGTCACAGAGCTTACAGTCTATTAGGGTGACCAGCAATAATTAAATATGCAAATGAATGTGAAATTACAATATAAAACATGCCATGAAGAAAAGGCACATGGTACATAATGGGAAGGCCCACTCGGATCTGTACCATTAAGAAAGGCTCCTCCAGGAAGTGACATCTGAGCTGAAGGCTCAAAGATAAGCAAAGCTGGCTTGACAGAGAGGAGGTGAATGGCATCCAAGTGAGCAATAGTATGTGCAAAGGTCTTGTGGCAGGAAGGATAGTGGCTCATTAATGGAACTGAAACAGGGAATGAAGAAGTGGTGTATTTCTATAACGATAGAAGACTATGTAAAGGCTTGCTAAAACTGAAAAAAAAATTACTAATGTTAAAGGGAAGCCAAGAAAGAATTTTATTATGCATCATCGGTGTGATAAAAACAACTAGAGAAGCAATATAAAGAACTACTAAAAACATAGTGGTAACTGAGATCACCCTCAATGAATATCAGCCAAGAGATTAATTAATTGGACATCAGACAAAAGGCCAAGTAGGAATTTTATGGAAACCTATCTCTTTGTTGAGAACATCTGCTTTAGACAAATGTAAAGATTCATTCAATCAATAACAAATAAAAGTAGAAAAGATGATCTTATTCAGGTAAGGGAGAGCTCATTACAAGAAATATCACTGTTGTTAATTTGAATCTAGTGAGGAAAATAGCATTCCGTGTTCTGTGCCCTTCTAAATTTTCCACAGTGAAAATTCCATTTGTACATATAAATTATATTTGTATAGCACATTGGAGTAAACAGAGAAGGCTGTTACTGGGTAAAGATCAACCTCAGAGGGTTTAGTCTTCTTGGGCCATCCTGGTGGCTGAGGGGTTCAACATTTTAGCACATCTTTAAAACATCTGTGGCATCCCAGTTGAGCAGCTGTGCTCAGCAATATTGGAATAGAGAGACAGGAGGAGATGATAACCTGGGCTAGTTACGTGGTTCAGAGGGGATGGTTACTTGGGCTAGTTCTGTGGTTCTCAAACAATATTTCAATAGGCCTTTTGCAAGAACACTCAGGAGTTGCAATCATGAGGCTGAATTTCTTGGTCCTCTGACCTCAATATAAGTAACATTCTTATCATCTGTTTTATATATTGAGCATCAATGTCAGATTTTATTTGAAAAGGATTCTATTAAAAAATATATGTGAAATCCACCGGCTTTTTTATAGAGAAAGCTTAGGTCTGGGACTGGGATGGAGGAGGTTTGACTGCTTCTCTTAACTTGTACTAAATAAGTAGAGAAGTTTGGTAAGTCACTTACTCTGGGGTTTGGGTTTCTTCAGCAGTCTTGGTAAGATATGCACATCTGTCCTGCACATCTTACAGGGATGTTGTGACAACCTGGAAGTGTGACAGTTTGAAAGTGTTTTGCACAACACAAATGCAAGACTTTTTTTTTCTCTCTTTTAAGTGATAAACATTACTTACAATAGAGGTTTATGGGGAATAAAAATCACTTAGCTATCCCTAGAGAGAGAAAGCACTATCAGGGAGAAGCTGACATTAGAAATTTTAAAAATAATAACAGAAAACAACCTCCTTTGTGAGTTTGGCACACTGTAGGGACTAAACACACACTTCCAAGGAAATCTGAGTGATGGGCTGAAATACAGATGGTCCCCAACTTACAGCAGTTTGATTTATTATTTTGATTTTATGAGGATGCAAAAATGATACACATTCAGTAGAAACTGTGCTTTGAATTTTAAATTCTGATATTTTCCCAGGCTAGAAATATGCAGTATTACACTCTTGTGATGCTGGACAGTGGCAGTGAGCCCCAGCTCCCAGTCAGCCATGTGATCAGGAGGGTAAACAACTGATACTCTACAGTGCATTGTGTTGCCAGATGATTTTTCCCAGCTGTAGGATAATGTAAGTCTTGTCAGCACATTTAAGGCAGGCTAGGCTAAGCTATGATGTTGGGTAGACTAGGTGTATTAAATGCATTCTTGACTTAAGATATTTTCAATGTAAGATAGGTTTATTGGTATTAACCCTAGCATATGTCCAGGACCATCTGTAGGTCTCTAGGGACCTAAGGACAAGATAAGCATTTCTAATCAACATAGTGTGGCAGGTTCTGCTTGTGGGGACATCAGTGAGGTGATCTGCATCCCTGATTCTGATGTGTTTGAGAGATGCTTCCTATGATTGCTGGTATGTGCAAAGCCTGGGAGGAGACACACTGGGAGCTTCCTTTCCTGTGGACTGTTAGAAATCTGGACATTTCAAAAATATATCACATAATAGTACTTGTGTGGGCTCTCTGAGTTTTTCTGTTCAATGTAATTCTCTTTAAATTGGGCAGCCCAAAGAGTCATGCCACTTTATCTGCAGTTTTCAAGGTATTTCAGAATTCATCAGAAAGATTTAATCAATTTATCTTCCACAATTGACCTCCATGACAGGTCTATTTTAAGTAGAGTGGAAAAAACAAGTTATTTAGGTATCCCATTACCCAGATAAAAATCCTTTATTTGCCTCTTAATGGTTCTATAAATTTAACTATCTATGTTACCTACCTCTATTTGTATTCTCCTCTGTAAATAGGTAGAAATAATAACAATTGTTATTGTAATAACATGGGTAAAAATCATCCTCATCATACTCATCATTATCATTACCTACCTAATAGAATTATTGCAAAGATTAAAGGAGATAAGATACTCACTTTCGATTATAAAGGGCCATATAATGTTAAAAACTAAAGCTGTTCCCAGATAGTACTGTCCTGTATTTTGAGAGGTGCTCAAATGCAATCTGAGAGTATGTATGTTCTTTTGTTTAGATTTCCCTTAAAAATTATTTTAGTGAGTGAGTGTGATTATGTCTTGACTATCTCATTTGTAGAAAAGGAATTCACATGCTGACGTAAGTAGGTAAGGGATATGGGAATTATATCTTCAATAACAAAGGAACACCTAGAGATGTATTTTATAATAGGAATGAGCATTGGGAATGCCTTTTGTTCTTCTAAATTAAGGAATACCTTGGAGCAGATCTTTGTCTTTCTTCTATTTAGTACCCAAACTTCCTTTGGGAAATTTCTTCTGCTGGGACTGCCAACCATAGTTCTGAAAGTCTCTGATGCCTTTAGGATCCAGCCCTAGTCTAGCACAGGCCACACTCAGACCATAGGGTCTGATCCCAGGTTGAGCATGAGTTTTACATTAGTAAAACGTTAGTAAAACCAAGTGGTTTTCATTTAGAGCTTAAGAAAAGGCACTGTACCTTTTGATTTTGTTTATGGGAGTATATTACTAGGGGACTGGAGAAGGAGTCTTCCCCACAAGTAGTTGGAATTGAGATAAAGAAAGAAATAGGGTGAAGGTGAGCTCCAAGTTCCTACACTCAGTTGTGCCAGATGCAAAGACCAATAAATTCATTTTTTTTTCTGTTTTTGATTTGAGCCTGTGTCTTACTGCCAATACTCCTGAATCATCAACCTTTTTTTTTTTTTTTTTTTTGAGATGGAGTCTCACTCTGTCACTCATGCTGTATATAGTGGCATGATCTCGGCTCACTGCAGCCTCTGCCTCCTGGGTTCAAGTGATTCTCCTGCCTCAGCCTCCCGAGTAGCTGGGACTACAGGCATGCACCACCACACCCAGCTAATTTTTTTTGTATTTTTAGTAGAGACAGGGTTTCACCATATTGGTCAGGTTGGTCTCGAACTCCTGACCTCACGTGATCCGCCTGCCTCAGCCTCCCAAAGTGCTGGGATTACAGGCGTGAGCCACCACACCTGGCTAATGGTCAACTTCTTATACATAATATCTATATTTGAATGCTGATGTAGAGGATAGAAAACTGTCTCTCTACCCTTTGAGGGTTTGATAATTAAGTCTATGAAATAAACTGACAGGTAGACAGATTAACAGGAGAAAAGCCATTTTAATTACATGCATACCCACAGGAGTTCTACTTTGTATGTATATGAGACTCAAAAAAAGGGTCAGATGATTGAAACTTATAAAGCATCCTGAGCTACAGAAAGGAACGGGGGCTTGGAGATTCCCAGGGCAGGAGGTAGGGCATAGTGACATTAGTAATGGAAGGGTGAGGGGAGAAAAATGCATAGTAAAAAAAGGTTGTCTTGTTATGCAGCCAAAATGTCTCCTGAGTAATAAAAATGGTCTCTAAGCAGCCCTCAGAATATGTGTAGTCTGTGGAAAAGTCTGATTTATATCAGACATAGACCTCTAGTCTCTTATTTTTTTATTTTAATTTAAAAAATGTTTAAAGACTGTGTCTCACTCTGTCACCGAGGATGAAGTACAGTAGAGCAATCATAGCTTACTGCAACCTCACACTTCTTTCCTTAAGCAATCCTCCCAACTCAGCCTCCTGAATAGTCTCCTCTCTAATAAGTTCATCTTCCCTGGTTAATGAGATTCCCAGGGAGGGAACTCATGACAACTGTATTATTTCTGGAGGACCTTTCTTTAGGCAGGTAAGGAAATTTCAGAGAGACCTTCCGTGTGCGTTGAGGAAAAAAGAAGGGCAACAGACAGGAGGAAAGGAGAAGGTCAGAGAACGTGGTTGTAGGGCTGCTTCTAAGGCCTTCCAATTTCCTTTAGTTCAAAGGACACAGCATGCCAAAGCACCAGACTTTGGGGTATTGTTTCTGAGCCCCAACAGTAGTATTATATGATTATACAAGTATTTTGTATTGATGCTCTTCAGTATCTTGTACATGTATATATTTATTTTTACTCCAAACATCAGACTTTCCTGCAGGTGTGAATTGGGGCAAGCGAGGGTGGGAGTAGATGTGGGGTTGCCAATAAAGCATAACTAAAAAGGAGAGTCATTATTTAATCGCTTAATGGGTTCTTCCTGACTGCCACACAGACAAAATCAACTCATTGAGACCAAGGCATTGCAGAAAAGACAGAGTTTAATTGATGCCAGGCTGACCACGTGGGAGAGAATTATTACTCAAATCAGTCAGTCTCTCTGAAGGCTCAATGGTGAGGGTTTTTATGGACAGTGGTGGGCAGAAGGCTAGGGAATGGGTGCTACTGTTTGATTGGGGATGAAATCATCGGAGTATGGGAAATGGTCATTGTGTGGTGAGTCTGCTTCTGGGCGGGGCCACAGGACTGATTGAGTCCTGAGTCACAAGTCCAAGTAAGATCAGTCTAAAAGACATCTAATAAAATCAATCTTAAGCTGATAAGCAACTTCAGCAAAGTCTCAGGATACAAAATCAATGTACAAAAATCACAAGCATTCTTATACACCAATAACAGACAAACAGAGAGCCAAATCATGAGTGAACTCCCATTCACAATTGCTTCAAAGAGAATAAAATACCTAGAAATCCAACTTACAAGGGATGTGAAGGACCTCTTCAAGGAGAACTACAAACCACTGCTCAATGAAATAAAAGAGGATACAAACAAATGGAAGAACATTCCATGCTCATGGGTAGGAAGAATCAATATTGTGAAAATGACCATACTGCCCAAGGTAATTGATAGATTGAATGCCATCCCCATCAAGCTACCAAAAAACTTCAAAAAACTACTACTTCAAAAAACTACTTTGAAGTTCATATGGAACCAAAAAAGGGCTCGCATTGCCAAGTCAATCCTAAGCCAAAAGAACAAAGCTGGAGGCATCATGCTACCTGACTTCAAACTATAGTACAAGGCTACAGTAACCAAAACAGCATGGTACTGGTACCAAAACAGAGATATAGATCAATGGAACAGAACAGAGCCCTCAGAAATAATGCCACATATCTACAACTATCTGATCTTTGACAAACCTGAGAAAAACAAGCAATGGGGAAAGGATTCCCTATTTAATAAATGGTGCTAGGAAAACTGGCTAGCCATATGTAGAAAGCTGAAACTGGATCCCTTCCTTACACCTTATACAAAAATTAATTCAAGATGGATTAAAGACTTAAACGTTAGACCTAAAACCATAAAAACCCTAGAAGAAAACCTAGGCATTACCATTCAGGACATAGGCATGGGCAAGGACTTCATGTCTAAAACACCAAAAGCAATGGCAACAAAAGCCAAAATTGACAAATGGGATCTAATTAAGCTAAAGAGCTTCTGCACAGCAAAAGAAACTACCATCAGAGTGAACAGACAACCTACAAAATGGGAGAAAATTTTCGCAACCTACTCATCTGGCAAAGGGCTAATATCCAGAATCTACAATGAACTCAAACAAATTTACAAGAAAAAAACAAACAACCCCATCAACAAGTGGGCAAAGGATATGAACAGACACTTCTCAAAAGAAGACATTTATGCAGCCAAAAAACACATGAAAAAATGCTCACCATCACTGGCCATCAGAGAAATGCAAATAAAAACCACAATGAGATACCATCTCACACCAGTTAGAATGGCAATCATTAAAAAGTCAGGAAACAACAGGTGCTGGAGAGGGTGTGGAGAAATAGGAACACTTTTACACTGTTGGTGGGACTGTAAACTAGTTCAACCATTGTGGAAGTCAGTGTGGCCATTCCTCAGGGATCTACAACTAGAAATACCATTTGACCCAGCCATCCCATTACTGGGTATATACCCAAAGGACTATAAATCATGCTGCTATAAAGACACATGCACATGTATATTTATTGCGGCACTATTCACAATAGCAAAGACTTGGAACCAACCCAATTGTCCAACAATGATAGACTGGATTAAGAAAATGTGGCACATATACACCATGGAATACTATGCAGCCATCAAAAATGATGAGTTCATGTCCTTTGTAGGGACGTGGATGAAATTGGAAATCATCATTCTCAGTAAACTGTCGCAAGGACAAAAAACCAAACACCGCATGTTCTTACTCATGGGTGGGAATTGAACAATGAGAACACATGGACACAGGAAGGGGAACATCACACTCGGGGACTGTTGTGGGGTGGAGGGAGGGGGGAGGGATAGCATTAGGAGATATACCTAATGCTAAATGACGAGTTAATGGGTGCAGCACACCAGCATGGGACATGTATACATATGTAACTAACCTGCACATTGTGCACATGTACCCTAACACTTAAAGTGTAATAATAATAAAAAAACAAAAACAACAACAAAAAAAAAACAATCTTCGGCTCAACAATAGTGATGTTATCTACAGGAACAACTGGGGAAATCACAAATCTTGTGACCTCCGGCCACATGACTCCTGAGCAATAACAGATTATAGAAACGACACCTACATTTTAGCAGAAACCTCCTATTTTTGTGCCGTTTAATTAGTCTTACAAGGGGGTTTCAGCTCCAGAAGAGGGAGAGGATTAGTTTTAGGAAGGGCGTATTATTGTTGCAAACTTTCTCCTTAGTTCAGCTAAAAGCGGGTTCTTGTCACATGACTAGGAAAGATTAGGCTTATGGGCACATATAAGGGTGAGAAAAAAATGAAATTTATTGGGTGAAAAGGAAAAAGAAAAAATCTCAGTAGAGCCAAAGGGAGTCTTGTTAACAAGCTCCTGCCCCATCAATTGAATCCCGGGCCACTATCCAGAACTGAAGAGGCTAGGCTCCTCCCCTGCTAAAAGATACCCATTTCTGGAGGCTCCACCTCATTCCCCCAGTGCTCATGTGGGCATTATTCTGAGAGTATCCGTTGGGAGAGGATGGGCTTCATCCAGGACCAGCAGTCCAATTTTCCAGCCTTCAGGCTGTTTTAGGCTTGAAGATGGGGTTTCGCTGGGGACCTTGGCTGTCTCCTGTCTCTATCATTACCATCCTTGCTCCAAAGTTAAATTTAAATTCTTCCCAAAGTTAGCTTGGCCTATGCCCAGGAATGACCAAGGGCAGCTTGGAGTTCAGATGCAAGATGGAGTCAACTATGCCAGATTTTTCTCACTTTCAAAATTTTGCAAAGGCAGTTTAAATCGTGTTATAAAGTCACTTTTAGGTATATCTGGTAAGAATTTTAATCCAATTTCTACCCAGGAAATAGAGACCTTATTAGTAAAATACCTGTGCTGAGCCATATTAAAGAGTTACATTCCCAACAATCTGATTCTGAAAGTTAGTTTGTTAAGATAATGTTATTGTACTTTGAAATAAATAAATACAATTGTAATATGATTCTTTCTTTGAAAAACAGCTAATGTGTCTTTATCATTTTCAACATATTCTTCAGATACTGCTTCAGTTAGGGATGTGTTTGCAGTTCTCATGATTAATTTCCATAAGTTTAAACAGGAAGGGATTTGTTAGATGGTATTAAGTAGCTTATAACAATTTCTAGGAAGATTAGGGGATTATATGTGAACGCTGCACTGATAGCAAGAACAACTAGGAGAAAAAGGGTTTTAGGGAAAATTCAATGGCCCCCTAGGCTGTGGGTTGGAGTCTGTCATGCTCTGGGTCTGGTGACTAGAACTTTTACCACAGTTGCCATAAGAACCAAGTGCCTATGTCCCTCATTCTTGCAAGCAGAATGCATCTGTGTGGCTGAATAATGCCAGCATCTCACTTCTTCCTTCCCAACTTTATGCAAGTGCACCCATGTGGCAGAATTTAGGTAGCATCTGCAGGCTTAACTGCAAGCAAGTCTCTAAAATAAAGATTTTGGATTTTCCAGCTCTGTGGTATAGGAAGTTTGCTAGAAAATATTTAGAATAGATGTGGAGTGTACCAATCCACAGTGTCCCCTTAGTGTTTTATCTGATTTTGTCTATATCAACCTAACGAAATGATTGTTATGGTTCCTATTTTAAAGACAAGAAGACTAAATCTCCATGATGGTGGGATAATAGTCTACAAATCAAAATCCCATGTTTCCTTCACCTTCCCCTGCTACTTTTTCTGATCATTTCTGGAGCTTAAGTGCATGCTCCATTAGTATTTCTTCCCACTGCCATTTCAACATAGACCAGAATAGTTGTCAAAATTGTCACATTTAAAAAGACATTTATCATCCACATTAGCCACTGTTTCAAGATTAACATTTCAAGAATGGAATCAACTACTGGGTTAAATCTGTTTCTGCTCTGTGATTTTGGGATTTCCTTAAATGACATGTTCTAGGATTGTATGCCACACACACACACAAAGTCTTCATGGTTGTCCCTCGAGGAAACCTAATTTGACATTTTCAACAGGCCTATTGCCAAAATTTTTAATACTAGCTATCCTCCTCAAGAACAAAATGATCATATACAGACAGTTAATGTCCTTAGAAAATGTCTTGTAAATGTGTACTATGATTTGGTACTGGAAAAAAACTACATTAAAAAAAATAAGGGGAAGGCACATAAGAGAAAGAAAAGGAACTGATTTACATGACTGAAAACCCATTTCTTCTGCATTTGTTCATTTAAATATCCCACCTACAGATAAAATTACCAAGCATTCCCACAGAACTCTATAAAAGGGGGAGAATTACTGAAAGATTTGATGGGTAGAAGCATTTCAGCTGGATTCCACCTTTGCATCATTCCCTTGGAGTTTAACAATACCCCATAAAATCAGAAGGAATTAGTAACACTAAGAAGCAAACAAATAAGCAAAGCACCCTAGGACTGATGAGCTGGAATAGATACGTCCACAGTCAGAGTTTATCAAACCTTATCAATAAAGCTGAAAGAACATATTTTCTTAATTTGAATTTTTAGTTTCTAAGAATAAAAGATTACTAAAATTTAAATTGAAGAGCTGAATAGAAAACTTCAGTGTAGCTTGAATCTATTAAAATACCATCTGTTGGTAGGAATCAAAAGGAAGAAGACACCATCATTATTTCAAAAATATGTCAATTGCTATTATAAATGTCAGGGCATCGTGACTGCTAAAAGATAACCCGTCCTCAGGAGAAGAGTGAATTTAGGACTCTCGATGGTTTAGAAGTTTATGCCAGGTACATATACAAGGTGGGATGGGGGAAATAAGAGAAGGATTGGAAGCAAGCTCTGCCAATTTAGTCATAGTTGTTTAATTATCCTGTGTGAGTGTCAATAGTTGTAAACCACGATTTTCAGTGAGTTATGGAATTTTATATTTTATGGTTCATGTGCCCATCCTCTGCCTATTGGCTGTAAACTCAACTACTAACCATTCTTCACACTAAAGAACACACTGAAGTCAGTTTTCTGTTGAGCCAATATCAAATTCTTTGAGTAGTTACAGTTAAACTGCAGTATTAGAGGTGAGCTTGGGAGAGGTATAGGTGTCATATCAGTTTGCACATTACAACAAAAGCAAGATATAGAGCAAATTCTGAGTGTTCAAACATGCATTGGTAAACTGACAAGAAATTATGACTTGTACTCTTGGTCAGAAAATTCCTACTCTCTGCTCTTAGGTACTTTGACAGTCATCTTACATATAAAGCTTTTTCCAAGGTAGATACAGTAAACTCTGATGACAGGATCCACTAACATTGTAATTGAGCTAAGTGGCAGGGTTGTTGAAGGATGTGAGTCCAAGAAGGCTCTGAAACTCAAATGTTGCCCTGATGTTACTGGACTGCAAAGTTTGCTGAGTTCCTAAATTTCTCAAAGGTTGGCAAAGCCCAAGCAATCTTTCTAACCAAATTCTAATTTCTAATATCACTAAGCTAATAAAAAAAAAACCTCTCTGGTGTGGATTTTGACAAAGATGCATGAAGCACTAAATAGCCACATTTGAATGTGTTAATTCCTTCTTGTGCTAGTCTATTTCCTAGCTAAATACTCTTGGAGTACTTTGCAGTATACCTCTCTGATGAAAATTCTTCAGATTTTATCTAACTGACCCTAGAGTGTAGACTAGAGTTGAACAGGGCAAACACATACATTTCACTATTTATACATGAAGACAATACAACATAGATGTGTGTCTTCTTTCATGCCATCTCTAGGGCTGTTCCTCTGTGTCCAGAATATTTTCTCTGTTTCTTTCTAAGGCAAGTGTAATGGAAATTCACCTTCTCCATGAAGGCATCGTTCTTTTTTCCCTGTAACTCACAAGAAACTCTTCTTTGGACACGTACCACTGACTACCTTGTATGGTCACTCAACTCTTTCATATGTTTGTATCCTGTTTCCCCAGGTGGAGGTCAAGTATCATTTCTCTATACCTATTTATTCATCTACTACAGGACTGCATACCTTGGAGGTACTCAGTAGATATCTTATAAATAAATGAATAAATGATGACATGAAAGACCCATTAAGGTGGGCTCAAATATGCCTTCTTACTGCTTCCACTTAGGAGAAATGTTGTAATCCTTTTAACTTTGTGATCCAGACTTGTGAGGCTGAAGTCTTACACACTATTTGATTCTGGAAGCAATATACTTTGAGGCATTTATTTTGACGGCTAAAGGCAGGTGTCTTAATGTTCCCCAGCTGTGGCCTGCAGCAAAGCCCATCAAGAGAAGGCCTTTAGGGGCAATGCTTTGTGAGTGCATCATGAATTTTGTGCTCTAGTTGTCTGCCAACCCCTATTCCAACCCACGCGCACACTCACACACACACACACGCATGTGCACACACACACACATACACACACACAGCTCCACCATTTACTTTGTTGCTTGGCATTTACACAGCAGCAGATGTGCTGTAAATAGACATGCAGCAACAGGGCTGGCATACCAATGGACCCAGAGGTGAGACATCTGGTAAAACAGATGCAACGTGGCAGGGAGATACAGACTGCCCAGAAAGTGCTCATCTCCCAAGATCAACACCAAGGATCTGACCAATGCCTGGTTGGGCATTGTGCCTTCCAAACAGATGGGGATAGATTTGAGCCAATAAGAATATATGAAGAAAGTGGTCAGATTGCTTGTGAGATAGAGGGGCCTGTGCCAGGAAAGTTGAATCAGCCATTTTCTTTTAAAAGTCTGCTCTCCTTGTCACCTGGCACCACACACTCATCAAACACTGTCAAACAGTTTTCACGCAAGTTTCACCATAGCAGAGTGAGCCTTTAAATAAATGCCTCACCTTTTTCATGGAGATGACGAGAGGATTAATTAGTTAATGTTAGCAATGCTCCTACAAGATCAGTGCATGAAAGAAAACTCACAAAGTGCATTATTAATAATGGAATGAGGTCACACTCCATAAAAGCCCTGTAAAAAATTCCATTTTCGGTATACAGCAGTCATTTTGTGCTAGAGTCCCACTTTTTATTGAAATATTTAACAAGCATAATGCAATGTAATTTGTGTTAACTAGCAAAAAAAAAAAAAAATGCATTCAGGAGAAATGTAGGGGAAAAAGCATCAAATCCACTTATCTTTTTACTTCTTTTGTGTGGTCTAGAAGTAGGGTCATTTTTTTTTTCCCTTGAAGAACAAGCTTACTTATTCATGTCTCTAATACTTACTTTTGATTCACTGTATCTATTCAACTAGCCATTATAATACAATGAACAAAAAGTAACTGTAAGGGACACTTGAATCTTCAGATATGCAAAAATAAGGTGTTAGATATGTTGTAAAATAAAGTTCTTGAACAAATGTAATTCTCTTATTTTTGGAAATATGTTATCAGGATCAGGCTAACAAAGTATTTCCGAAATGGAATTCTCTAAGGGGGCTTGCATACAACGGGAACAACCACAAGATAAACAGCAATGAACCCGGATAAGAGGAACTTGAAATTAGCATAATTTATTCCACCAAAGAATCTCTTTACTTCTGTTTCTTTCAATACTCCTTGAATTTTGTCCTCGTTTGTGAGACAAAACAGGTCATCTTAGCCTAAAAATATCTTGCATCCAACTTTTATTACCATATATATATATATATATTTTACCATATTTGCTGTTTTTATTATTACATTTCATTCAGGGTGTGCATACCCTATTTCATCAAAGTAATCATAACCTCTTATAAGACAGTCAGTTACACTGTTAATTATATTAGTTACCCAATTACATTATATTAATTTAGTACATCCCTCAATAAATACCTGTTGATTGATGCTGAAAATACAAAAAAAGGTAATAATAGATAACATACAGAGAGCACCCTCACTGTGCTAGCCATTTTACTAGTTGCTTTCATGCATTGTCTCCTTCTAGTCATCACAACACTATGTGAGATGGGTTCTACTGTCATCTCAATTTTAAAGATAAAGACAATGAGTCTCAAGCAAGGTCACTAAGATCCCCCAAATGTATTGGTAGGAAAGTGCAGGGCATGGACTTGAATTTAATTCTGGCTGAATCCAATCATCCACTATACTATATTGCCTCTAAGTTTCTTCCACTCCCTAGTGAAATCCCTACCCCCGACAGTGCATCATTAAATGTTCATTAAGAAAACTTTTGCTTCCTAATATCTTACAGATAAACTCCAACTTCTTAAATTAGGCAAGAAATACAAATAGATGAAGATTTGCTACACTAGTTGTTCAGTGACTATTACAAGCTGGATATAGCAGGTCTAAAAGAGAGAAGCAGGCTTGCTCTTTGAATACCCAGAGTCTCATTTATGCACTGAAGCCATCCATGATGATGTCTATCAAAAAGAATTTTCAGTTCCCTCTGCTCCCAACCAGGGATGCTTTGGGGACTAAATAGATATTGCTCACAGAACATAAAGTAATCATATAATTAATGATAAACCATCCAGGAGCTCTTCTGCTATTATGAGATCATTTAAAAATAACCATCTCTGAGGTCCGAAAGCAGTAAATAACGTCAGCCAAATAGCTTTGACATTCAGGTTCCAAGCATTCTAATGTAGGGGGTAATTCAATGCACTCTTATAGCTTGAAATGAAGACTTGCTTTCCTGATTGACTCTCTATTAACGATAAATTGTTTAATTAGTTAACAAGATAACTGCCGGGGAATGGGAAGTAAAATCACAATGGCATATGTTGGCAGAAAATGACTTCTCCATAGTAAACATTTATAATTTTATGCATTCATCCATTTAATAAACATTTATTCATCACCATTCTGGCATGAGGCATTGCTTTAGGTGCTGTGTTTACTGAGATAAACAATACAAATTCCCTGACCTTGTGGAGTTTATATTCTAGTAAGCAACACACAAAATTTATGTATTTAACTGTTGTTATAATCTGGTTTCAGATAATGATAATTACTATAAAGAAAGGGTGCAAATCAGATAACAGAGCAGTAGAAGGAGGTGTTACAAGGTCAGGAAAGGACTCTGAAAGTGCCCTGAGCAACAGCCTGAATTATATGGAGGAGGAAATGATGAATCTGGGAGAGGGATGTTCTGGGCAAAAGAATCAAATTGTCTAAAGGGCCTAAAGTGAGGACAAGAATGGCCAGTTCAAAGCAATGCTAAATGGCCATATTGGCTTCTGTAAATGAGCAAAGAGAAAGTTCTAAACAATGAGATGGAAAAGGCAGACAGGAACAAGACCATACAGAGCCTGGAGGCCTTCTTCAAATTTTAATTGTGAGGCTATTTAGAGATTTTGAGCAAAGGGATGGCATGATCAGATTTACATTTTAGAAAGATCACACTCACTGTTATGTGGATAATACCCTACAAAGATGCAAGAGAGGAGGAAGGGAGACTAATTAAATGCTATTTCAGGAGATGAGGATATTTTGGACTACAGTTTAAGGGTGGGGAAGGTGAGGATGCTCAGATTCAGGATATGATCTTGAACTACAGCTGTCAAGAAGAGGGGTTAAGTGAATTGTGGTATATAATGATAAGAGAAGACACTTATATTCAAGGGTTAAGGAGAGACTTAAAAATGCTATAATACCAAAAATAGGTGTTGCAAACTGTATTTTTCTCAGCCACATTTCCGCAGTTTAATGAACTATTCCCAATAGGAATTCCTGAGAATAGGACAAAAAGCCTTTACTCCTTTAAAGCTCAGAAATTAGTGTTGTGAAAAAGCCCTTGGGTCTAGGAATCTGGTCCAAGCTCCAATGCTGATTTTTCCTGGTGACCTAGAAAAGGTTTTTCTACCTCTCTGGGCCTTCGTTTCCTCTTTTGAAATGTGTAAGTGAGAAGCAAAAATTGGAAAATATTTAGGGTTCTTTCCAGCTACACTCTTTAAGCAAAGGGTCACGTTTAATAAGCTGTAAGGTTTAATTTTAACATATGTAAGCAGTCTATAGTCAGATATATTTTCTAAAACTGAAAATGGTCATTGATGATATCATTACCTCACTAACATTAGAATAGATCCTGGAAGTTGATACGGTTTAGCAAGCACAATTTCTGCAAAAGAATGGCAAGTAGCACCTATTATAGCAGAATATGTGGATCTTTGAATCCTGCTAGATGTGCCTAAATTTGGAATCTTTGTAGTGAAAATGATACTTCCCCTGTACCTTTAGCCAGTATAGGTACTAACTGACTATGCTGAACTACTTTTCCTTCATTCCGCTATCTACTTCATAAGAAAGGATTTTTGCTTAGAAAGACATCTTGACACTAAAAAGTTGTCCAACTACATAGGTTCCAATTAGTATTAATATGTTCAATGCTTTATCATATATTTGCAAATTCTTACCCAATCAAGAAAATAAAGATAAGAATAAACATTCTACATAAAAGAATTAAAATCTTTTATACATTCGTATGCTTAAAATCTAAAATAGAGTAAACTTCCAAGAGTTAACAATTCTGAAATTGATCTTAGGCTAGAATTTCCAGAAAGTACAGCTTGATCCCAAGGTTTATATAAAAGTATTTTATTAGCAAATACAATCAGAGAAAAGCAGGAGTAAACAAAAGAGAGAGGAGCAGAGCAGGAGGGAGCACCAGCACAAGAGTGTTTATCGAGCTGGCCCCACGGAGGAAGACTGTCTGATGTTGTGGAACCATCTTCTGAGAAGCATCATAAACTGCATCTCAAACAGCTTGTCTGGGATGAGGATCGATCCATCAGCACCTGCATTCTATTGGTCAAAATTCACTGCAAAAACTGTTAACTCCCACCCCCCAGCATTTCTGATTTGCACAAATGGGGGTCCACGCAAAGTCTCACAGTGCCCCTTTGCTGCAGGTCAAAAACCTGGTGCGAGGGGCAACAGAGGTGGCAGGGGAAGGAGGTGAGATGCTGTTGGGTTTTCCCTGCATGCAGAAGGACAGAACCATGCAGAGCTGGCCTCTGCAGCAGCGGCTGGAAGTAGTAAGTGTGATGCATAAGAAATGTCCGATTCAAAGCATTTTCTCCATTAGATGTAAAAATGCAAGGTAGAAAAGAAGGGCCTCTTTAGCAACATATGTGAGAATGATTTAAGGGACTTAGCCTACAGTAAAAATGACATGGGTTAACCATGACATGTAGTGCCCAAGCCGAACAAAACAAACAAAAACAATACTACATTCGGTAGCATTAACCAGAGTAGAGTGTCCAGAAATAGGAAGATGCTCATACAGTTCTCCTCTACATAGGTCAGATTACACAAAGCAGACTAGGATACAAGAAAAGTGGCCATGACAGCTAGGTGAACTATAACCCATACTAGAAAGAGAGTTACAGATAAAGGAATTAGAGAATTTTATTAGTAGAATAGCAGAAAAAGAAATTATGCTATGTCTTCTATATCCTAGTACTTAAAAGTGTTCATATGGAAGACAGCTGAGAGTTAATTCTGTGAGAAATAACAGGTAGAAATAAAAATCCACGGTTGAAGTCATTAAAACGCATTTTTGTTATTAAAATCTCTTCACATAAGGAATGTGTATCTTGGAGTGAGGTAGAATAATACTAAAGGTATCAGTGTACTTTGGGGGGTTATAGAAACAGAGCGTGAGATTTTTGAGTTAGAGAATATGTACGTGAATGTAGACCCTAGAATTTCTAGCTGGATGATAACTGACAAGTTGTCTGATGTCTCTGAGTCTCAGTTTTCTCAACAGAATAATGGTAATACTCTCAGAGTTAATGCAAGAATTACAAGATAGAAGTCTGTATATGAATCTTAAGGAGTACTAAATGTCCTGCTATCAACATTCACAGTAGTTACTGAGAGGTAGAAGGTATATCAAGATTTTTAAATGAAGGAAAGTTTTCTTAGGTTAGAAGAGTGAGCTTTAACATCACATATGTGGCTGGCATTGTCAGTTCCAGCAGCAACTTGGACTCTATGGAGAAAAAGCTGTGTTCTCTAGAGCCAAAACTCATTCAGTGGCAAGAATTGCTGTATTTTAAAATGGGGCTTATTTGAATAGAAAGAAAGACACTCAAACTGTAATGAGCCTTCCAGGCATTTTATAAAATTCTCATTAGAAAATAACATGGCCAACAGGCTATATGGGTACTAAATCTAAGAACAAATAGCATGAATGAGATACTAAACGTTCAAAGCCTGTACTGTTTGCTAAAAAGCATAAATCCAATTGATCAGATGCCAAATTAAATGTAGAGAGACTAACAAAATATTACTGTAGCAGAAAATACTGTTAGAAATTAAGCAAATGAATAAACATTCTCCTGCTGGTGAATATTTGTGGCAATTATTGAAAAATTTTGCAAGCATGTGGTATTTTAACAAACCTTAACATTATATGATGTGCAATTGTATGTGAGAAAGCTCTGAAGTGTTTTGCTCTGAGAATTGGATGGCGTTCTATCCTTGCTTCTAATGAGAGGCATGTAAATAATATAAAACATTGATTTGGCACTTAGATGGTATTAATGAATGAGCAGCGCTGACCACCAGCTCTTTTCATTTGGGACAGGTGACTATGTGTGTGTAGCAAGTTCCTCTGTGCTAATGAGAGATTAAAGCTGTTTGACAGCGTCCATGAAGTGTAGACACTTGATAGAAGACAGCATTGCAACTGGCCCTTTGAGAAAAATTAATGTCTTTTTAACTGCAAGGTTTTTAAAATCAATGTAAACCAAGTTTTCAAATACATGTGATTCCCCTACTTTTATCCAACACCATTTAAGAATTAACTCACACGTTTATCCATCCATTCAATTGCCATTTATTATCCATTCATCCGTCCAAGGCATGAGCCTTGGAGTTTCATTGCTTGATTTCTGAATCTTGAACCTCAACTTAGTGACAATACAACCTTAGACAATTTACTTAACCTTCCTAAGCTGCAGTTTCCTCTTGTATAAAATGGAGGTAATAATGGTAATTACCCCCATGGATTGATTCCTTGCTGTGAATGAAGGAGTTAAAGTGTTAAAATGCCTAACACTGGCTCCAGAATGTAGTAATCACTCAGTGTTAAACGTAATAGTTGTTATTTCATTCAAATATTAATTATGTACCTGCTAACCATTGGTACTCAAAAAACATGCTCAATAATTCTTCTGTTGTTATGTTATCTTCATTAATTACTTTCAACCTTATGGATGCCAGAGGAAATCACGCTTTTATTGAATAGTGCTCATCCCCAGAAAGAAAAAAAGGCAATTCTCTAAGGATCCTATATGAATTTCCAACCTACCAACTCCTCCTTTAGCTAGGATGCTTCTTACAAGTAAAACACGAGGCTCATATTCTGCACTTTCCACAGAATTCAAGATACGCTACCTTGGACAGACCAATCGGGACCAGAAAGGATGTTGGACAGCATGTGCATAAACTGCTCTGGCAGTTTTCATTCCAAATGAACATCAATTTGAAGGCAGTACCTGGCCCCTTCCACACAGATTATCTTGAAAATAACCCCACTATTCTTAAGGGACCTGAATAACAGGAAATTTTCCTGGGCCACCAACCCTCACCCGTGAGACATGTTTACAAAACACTGCTCACAGTTTGAATCAGTTTTCATTTTCTTCACTGGAAAAAGCCCTTGCATCCTCCCCCCACCTCCATGACAGACGCACATGGCTCTGCTACCTCCTCTCTGACATGGACTCTTCACAGTGAGTTGGATCTAGTATCATGTTAATTTATTTTTTCAATGAAACATTATTAGTTTGAAGTAATTACATAGGTAGATAACTAAAGATATAGAAACTTGAATTTAAAAATGAGTTTTAGGGGGAATAAAATTGTTTTTACCCAATACCACAGGCAATTGCAACATCCTGTCACCAAGGCAGGATTGCTTGAGTACACTGCTTCCATAAAGAGATTAAGACTGATTTATTACAAGATGTCAAGTCTATGTAAATGAATGCTGGTATAACATTTGAAAAGTGCATTTGCATGAAAAGCTCCAATTTGTTCCTGATATTTTATATAGATTGTTCTTTTTTTTTTCCAAAAATATTTTTGAAGAATGTGGTACAGAGAAAACCTCTGTTAGAGTTGTGGAAAAGCATGGTAAATGGTTCAATGTCACTGAGACATTTCTTATTGTTCGTTTACCAAAATAAGAAATAAAGATACATAAAAAGATAAAATGTGATAATAGAGCAATAAATAAAACATTTTTTAAAATGTCATTCAGCAAATCCCAGTCAAAAGTTTTATGTTGATAAATGTATTTTTCAATGCACGTCTCACCTTAGCAAGACAAACTTCTCCAACCATGGAAAAGAAGAAGGGGCAATGGAGGAAAGAAGGAGGGGAGAGACAGGGAAGAAGAAAGAGATGGAGAGATAGAGAGAGAGAGAGAGAGAGAAAGAAGCAACAGTAGCCTTTCAATGGTTCAGTGCATCTTGAGTTAGGCATGGATAAGGAAGTGAGATATGTATAACTTATACATTCATTCAACATATATTCATTTAGTGTTTATTATATTCTCAGTACCCTAGTAAGCATTAGGAATAAAACAGTAAATGAGAAAGGCAAAATTTCCTCTTTCATAAAATTACATTTTAGATGGAGAACACATATAATGTACAAACAAGTTAACAGTTTAATTTTGATAGTGATGAATGCTGTGAAAAGAATAAAATAAGGTGTTATAATAGCATGTTACTAGGTTGGCCTAGGAAATTCTTTCAGAGGGGAAACATTTGAGCTAGAGCTAAATGACAGAAAAGGGCTAGGCCTTTTCCAGTAGAAAGAGCAGGTGCGAAGACCCAAGGCAGGAAGAAAAATGAGGCCATTGTGACTGGAGTTTCGTAGGTAAGTGGAAGGAAAGTGATTGAGATAAGTGTGGCGTGATAGACAGGGATCAGGTCATTTAGAGTTTATGAGAAGTAGAATTTTATTTAAGTGCGATGGGAAGTAATTGGTAATTAAGCCTCTCATTTTCTCATTTACCTTATTTTCCATTGTTCATGTAACATTTATTTTTTAATGGCCATATATTAGGCCAAATGTAGGCATCATTAAGTTCCAAATAACATAAATTAAACAGGCCAGATTTTTTCCATATAATGACATAAAATAAATAGTAATTAACAACAGAAATGAAAGAAAAAAATCTGTTACCCAGAGAATTAAACATAAATCTCTTATGGAACCATTAGATCATAGGGGAATCAAAAACTAGAATTTCAAACTAGATCAAGAATAATGAAAATAAAAATGCACTTTCATTTTTAGCTATGAGCCAGACTAGGTATTCTGAACAATTTTACTATTGAAAATAACTAAAACTGACACATAATATTTGTGGCAGTAACTGGCTAGATGTTCACCTTCCTGTTTCCTCTCTCTGCATATACAGCTAAAGTATACTTTCCAGCCCTCTTGAATTTAGGTAGGATGATCTCTGTATTTCCTGTCTATGGAATGTGAATTGATGTGTCACTTCCAGTTCAAGCCAGTTATGAATAGATTTACCTTCTCCAAATTCTCTACCCACCCACCCCATCACACACACATTTGTTGTCTGAAGCATACTGGGATGACTATGAAAGCACATGATAAAAATGGGGGAGCCTCAGCATAGAAGGACTCTGAATCCCTGTATGATTGAGTGAAGCAGAGTCTACTCACCTGTTGACTTTATTAGACTGTGATATAAATAAGAAATAAACTTTGGTTGTGTTTAGCTATGGATATTTAGGGAGTTGCTTATTTTAGCACCTACTATTACTTATGCTATCTATTACAGAAGTTAAGATCCTCAAGTAGGACATTAGCTTAATAATTGTTTAGTGAGCAGGGAGGAAACTGATATTAGAAGCTTTAATGATGGAGTTATGACCTATGGTGATAAACATTTGGTAAAATTGAGGCTTTGGTACCTAGGAATCCAATCACGTACTGATTGAGTTGGAAGCTCCAGGGTAAGAGGTTGGCATGAATAAAATCTTTAGTTTGTGTTGGCAACTATTATTTTCTTTTAGCAAAGTCTTATAACACAAAATACTCAGGAAAGAAAGGGCTAATTTGCAATCAAAAATAAAAGCAAATATCGCAAGTGAATAAATTTGAAATATCTAGGGTTTGAAAAATCCTACTGCTTCTGGACAACAAAGATCAGAAAATAATATTGGGGGAATCTGTAAACAAACATGTAGTAAGACCCAGTCTTGTCATGAATATCAGATTAAGGGTGGGTGTGAGAGTGTCAGTACTCACCATCACTATGAGTAGTCACCATGTACAGAAGCAAGGGGATGAGGAAGCAAAGAAAGATAAAGACAGATTACCTGGGAACTTAAAAAAGGGTCTTTGGATTTAGTTGTTGGCCCAGGAAATTAACTGGAAAGAAACAGATGAGAAGCATGCCAAGCGCTGGAAGGATGTAATTGAAAAATAAAAATAAAAATTCAACCTAGGCTAAGCTATTTGGCTAATCAAAAGTTAAAACAATCTCTTTAGGTTACCGTATTTTCATGAGCAAGAAGCAGGCTTCGAAAACTTAAACCTACTCACCTGTAGACATAGCAAATGGGATCATGGAAAACAGAAAATAACTATCTGAATGAAGCTGTGAAGAAAAAAAATGTGCAAAGGTACCACTTCCAGAGCAGAGAACCAGAATCTAAAAGAGGAACTTCTCTCATTGTTAGGATTTTGGAACTACTATAGACAAGTGATTGTTCTGTGTTGTTTCACATTCTTACTTCTTTCAAAGAGAAGTATTTTGGGGGTTATCTTGACTAGGTACCATACTAAATACTTAGTGTGGGACAGTTGACTTATCTTTTTAGTTCATTGGTCACCAGCAAATGAGAAGCCATATCTGCACCTGATGGTGCAGAATATACATACCTGAGAGATCTTGAACCTTGAGTTGGATACACTGGGGTTATTGGTGTGATAGAACTAGAAGAACCATAGATTCTTTGTTACTCCTCATAACGAGTGGTAGAATTAAATCTTCCTCACACTAAATCTGGGCTTGCCTAAGTGATGTTCTTGATCAATAGAATCTGGCAGAAGTGATGTTCTTGGACCTTTGAGGCCAAGCCGTAAGAAACTTTGTATCTTCTACCAAGGAGCCTTGGAAAACTCACACTTAGAGCCCTGAGCTTCCTTATAACAAGCCAACTTCCCTGATACCACCATGTTTTGAGAAGCCCAAACTTTCAGGAGAGGGCACATGGAGAGGCTCTGAGACTACATGGAAATGGAGAGGGGAGAGGCTAAACCCAGACTTCCAGACATTACGCCAAGGCACATGAATGAAGTCATCTTGGATCTTCTACCCTAGCCTAGCATCAGACTAACTCCTGTTAAAGCCATTAGGAGCACAAAATTGCCTGCTGAACCCTTTCAGAATTTCTTACTCACAGAACTGTGAGATATAATAAAATGGTAATTGAAAATACAATAATTATTGATTAAAAATCAGAAATGATTTTTGCTGATTTTTAAAAGATTTTATGTCAATGAAAAAATAAAATAAATTAGAAAATTTAGAACTAACAACAACAAAAATACTCTACCTACAAAACATCATGAGATGAAACTAATGCTTAAGAGAAATCTACAGGCAAAAAGACTTAAATCCATATTTTGGAAAAGAACATAGGTTTAAATTAAACTAAACACTAAACTTATATAGTTAGAAAAATGAACTAAAAATTAAAGAAAAGTAATAATAACAAAAATTTTAAAAATAGAAAATACACCTATAATTAGAGAAGATTTTTAAAAAGTCAAATATTTGTTAATTTTTTTAGCCTTTTCAGGGTATTGATCTTTTGCAAGACTGAGCATTTAAAAAAGTAAAGGACACAAAAACAATATTAGAAATGACAATACAAAGATTTTTACTGATAACTTAATGAAAGGAAATAAAGATTTTTTAAACATTTTATTCCAGTAAGTTTGAAAACTTAGAAAATTTGCCAATTACTAGAAAAATATATCTTGCTAACTAACCAAAGTTGACTCAAAAAGTAGCCAAAAATAAAAATGCCTTTTATGAAGAAACTGTCCTTTCCCTATAGTGTAGCATCTTTTTCAAAAACCAGTTGGCCATAAATACATGGATTTATTTCTGGGCTTTCTATTTTGTTCCATTGGTTAATGTGTCTGTTTTTGGGCCACTATCATGCTGTTTTGCTTACAATGGCTTTATAATACATTTTTAAATCAGGAAGTATGATGCCTCCAGCTTTGTTCTTTTAGTTCAAGATTGCTTTGGCTATTTAGGTTCTAAAAGAAACATGCAGAAGAATGAAATTTGTCCCTTGTCTCACATCATACAAAAATCAACTGAAAATAGATAAAAGACTTAAAGGTAGGATGTGGAGCTGTAAAACTACTAGAAGAAAACATAGGAGAAAGACTCTACAGTGCTGGTCTGGGCAACGATTTCTTGGATATGACCCCAAAAGCACAGGCAATAAAAGCAAATATAAATAAATGGGATTGCATCAAACTTTAAAAGTCTTCTTCACAAAAAAAGAAACAACAGAATGAAGAGGCAACATATAGATTGGAGAAAATACTTTTAATCCTCATTAAGGGCTAATATCCAGAATATATAAGGAACTCAAACAATTCAACGGCAAGAAAACAACCCATTTTTTAAAATCAGCAAACACCATGGAATACTATGCAGCCATAGAAAAGAACAAAATCATATCCTTTGCAGGGACACAGGTGGAGCTGGAGGCCATTATCCTTAGCAAACTAACACAGGAACAGACAACAAAATACCACATGTTCTCACTTCTAAGTGGGAGCTAAACAATGAGGACACATGGACACGCAGAGGGGAACAACACACACTGAGGCCTACCAGAGAGTGGAGGGTTGGAGGAGGGAGAGGTCAGGAAAAATAATCAATGGCTACTAGGCTTAATACCTCAGTGATGAAATCATCCGTACAACCCACCCCCATGGCTCAAGTTTACCTTTGTAACAAACCTGCACATGTAGGTACCCCTGAACATAAAATAAAAGTTCCAAAAAAGACAAGAAAAAAATTTAAAAAAAGAATCTGAATAGACATTTCTCAAAAGAAGAGATAGAAATGGCCAACAGATACATGAAAAACATGTTCAACATTTCTAATCATCAGAGAAATGCAAATCAAAACCTCAGTGAGATATCACTTTACACCAGTTAGAATTTCTATTGTCAAAGAGACAAAAACTATGAGAAATTACTTAATGGATACAATGCGCATTATTCAGGTGATGGATGACCTAAAAGCTCTGACTTGACTACTGCGTAATCTGTGTATGTAACAAGAAATTGCACTTGCACTCCATAATTTTCTATCCAAAAAAATAAAAATAAAAAACAACTCAGAAAAAAAGACCAATGATAAGTATGTGCAAGGATATGGAAAAAAAAAAAAGGAACACTTATACACTGTTGGTGAGAATGTAAATTATTACAGGCATTTTGGAAAATAGTAAAGAAGTCCCTTAGAAAACAAAAAATAGAATTATCATATAATCCAGCAATCCACTTCCAGGTATATATCCAAAGAAATTGAAATAGAGATATCAAATATATAACTGCATTTTCATGTTCATTTCAGCATTATTCACAATATCCATGATATGGAAGCAAACTAAGTTTCTATCAGTGAATGAATGAAGAAAATGTGGCATATATACAAAATGGAATACTACACAGCCTTAAAAAAGAAGGAAATTCTGTCATTTGCAACAGCATGAATGAAACTAGAGAATATTATGTTAAGTGAAATAAGCCAGGCACAGAAAGGCAAATACTGTCTGATCTCACTTATATGCAAAAATTTTTAAAGTCAATCTCATAGATACAGACAGTAGAAAGGTAGTTATCAGAGGCTGAGGGAAGGGGGAAGATGAGGAAAAGGAAGGTATTGATCAAGGGTACAAAGTTTCAGTTAGATTGGAAGAATAAGTTTTAGTAACTTATTGCACTGCATGTTAATAATAATGTTTTGTATATTTCAAAATGCTAAAATACATTTTAAATATTCTCACTGGAAACAAATAATAAAATGGTGTGGCAATGAATATGTTAATTAGCTTGATTGAACCTATGATGAAAACAAAGATCACAACATCACATTGTACCACATAAATATACGCAACTAGTATTTGTATATTAAAATTAATTAATTGTTTAAAATGCTTTGCTGATAAAAGTATAAATTAGAATACTTTAGAAAGCAATGTGGCATTATCTACATCAGTTTGAGTGACCACACCTCCCACTTTCCCTGGAACAGTTTCAACTTATGACTGATGTCAAAGCCTAATTATGAGAAATAATTAATAATTCATAATTAACAAACTATTAAGAGAAAAATGTTCAAGTTTGGATACATACCTTACAACCTAACCATTCTACTCCTAGATATTTACCCTAGAGAAAACCTTGTACTGATACCTCAGGAAACATGTGCAAGAAAATTAATAGCAACATTATAAGCCATAGAAATAAAGAAACAAAAACACTGGAACCAATACAAATTTTCATTTGAAATGTTTTCTATAGAATATGATAGAATACCATGCAGCAGAGAGGAAGAATGATCTACAACTCCATGAATCAATTGAATGGACTTCAGGAAAATAATATTGTGAGAAAAAAAGTCTGGTTATAGAATACACCAGCATAAATTTATTATATAAAACTGCTTAGGAATACACATAAATGTGGTTTAAAAAGAGTCTAAGAAATATAACAAGGACATAATATACACCACATTCAGGACACTGGGATATAGAGGCTTGGAATCAGGAAGAGGGGTAAGGCTTCAAAAGTGCCTATTAAGTGTTTCTACTTCTTAACCCTTGTTGTTATCTATCTTGCATACATAATTTACTTATATAAATCATCTACCATTAAAGCAAGAAAAATTATAATAGTAATAACAGTTACTAACATTTACTGAGTACTCACTTGGAACCAAAAATAATTCTTAAGAGCTTTACAGCTTACAACAAGAACTTAAATTCTCACAACCCTAAGAAGGAGCCATTGTTACTTTCTCCTATTAAAGAGTAAAAATGGCCCATGCTCAGAGATGTTACTTAAAGTACAGGGCTAAACTGCTTATAAATGGCAGAGCCAGGTGTTACTTAATCATTGTGCTTCACTGCTTCTCTTAGTCTGGCTCTAATTTTGCAGATTTCTACACCAACTATATATAACGTTTATATGCAAAACAAAACAAACATTATAAAACAATCTTCAGCCTACCTTCTGCTGGAATTCTTACAATGCTTGAGTTAATTTAGCCTAAATTAAAGATGCTTTAATGTATGACTGAAAGAACTTGGGAGTGCATTAACAACTTACAGTGCAATTCGATTTACATTGAGCTTTCAATCTTAAAAGCATGTTGCCATATGCCTTTATAAATGCCCACTAAAGCAGGTTTATATCATCATTTTCATTTTATGGATAAGGAAACAAGTCATGTGACTATCTTTAGTTCACACAGAAAGGAGTCATCATCATGGATACAGATACTTTATCTATCTCTTAGTCATACTTATTCACATAATATCTGTTACATTGGCCTGGAATAGTTTTTTTTTTTTTAATCTTGATAATCATTCTAAGGTATGGTCTTTAGAAAATGCTAACTCTGATCATTTCACTCTTTAAGGGACTGGTTGTAAATCAGTGATGCTTGGAGCAGTTAAAAAGAAAATTAAAATGTTAGACCATGTTTGGTGCCTAGGAAGGGATAGGGTCTCAAGGCAAATCCATTTTTATTAAAAAGATAATTCTATGTACATTTTTTTCATAGGCTAGAAATTATGATGATGGCTTAGTGGGTTACCTCTTGACAAAAATGTGAGTTGGAAAAGTTCATTTTTCTCTGATCTCTTCTCTTCCTTTTAATTATTTTAATATTAAAATATTAAGAGTTAATAATTGTAATTATTGCTGCTGATTCCACATTCTTCATCACTTGGGTCCTGTTTCTTCCTCATTCTTTCCTTCAGTCTGCTACCAGTCCTCTAGATTTATAACTGGCAAATATGGTATTTTGGAAAACAGCCTGGTCAGGAAGCCATAGCCTTCAGTTTTGGTCCCAATTTTTCCTCTAATTCTCCTAGAGACTCGAATATTTCATCCCTCATCTCTAAGCCTCTGTTTTTCCTTCTTTAATGGAGAGGGATGAACAAGGCCGTTCAATAGAAGGGATGCCTTCTAAATCTAACATTTGTGTCTCTATAGCTAGAATATGTAATTATGAAATTGCCTAAGCTATTACTTCTCCCAGGGATATCTGTAATTTTAAAGAAAATACTTTAAAAATTCATTGCTTTATTCAGTCTCTTATTATCTCTTATAATTGACTGAAACACTCTCCAGATTTCCTTACTTCAGTCCTCCTCTCCTCCAATCTGTTCCAAATACTATGGTCAAAGTAAGCTTTCTGACTATGGACCCCTCAGCCCTGCTTCCTTCATGGATTTCCCCATGTTATCAACCTGTTTAAATCATGATGGCATCAGATAGGAGGACAAATGATCACATGGATACACAGAAGCATTGTTTATAAAAACTGACCATGGTTAAGTTAGCAGTAAATGTAACTTGTCTGTAATACCAAGAATTTCTTGATTATGTTTAGTATATTCATTTTTATTTTTAAGCTAAATCCAAAGGATATTTATTATTTATTTTTAATGCACCAACACCTTCCACACTCCTCTAGTTCTTCCTATAAGGCAGAGTTAACTGGGCTATACATTGCTCCAACTTCATTAGAGTTTTTTTATTGTTGTATTTTCATTACAATAATAATATGAGTAGGAAGCATCTTTACTAAAGCAACAAACATATGAAGACTGGGATGATTAGGTCTTCTGAGCAACTTGTCCATTTGCATAATTTTGTGGGTTTTTAAAAATTTTCTTAAGAGATAGAGTCTTGCTCTATTCAGGCTTGAGTGCAGTGATATGATCATGGTTGACTGTAGCCTTGAACTCATGGGATCAAGTGATCCTTCTGTGTCAGCCTCCCAAGCAGCTGGGACTACAGGTGGATGCCACCATGCCAGGCTAATTTTTAAACACCACGTTTGTAGAGATGGGGTCTTGATATGTTGCCCAGGCTGGTCTTGAACTCCTGGCTTCAAGTGATCTGCCTGACTTATCCCGCTGAATAGTTGGGATTACAGGCATGAGCCATCGCACCCAACTCATTTCATTCTTAAGGTCATAAGAATGTGAATATTTTGCAATTTCCCTTTCCTTTTCTTGTCTTCTTTTCAACAAGTTATTTCCAATATGTGTGGTTTCTCTAAATTTATTTAAGATAACTAAACCTAATACATGTTTTCTCCACCAAAACCATGGAATTCTCTCCTCAATAAAACCCGCTTTGAACTTACAAAGTTGCTCATCATCTTTTAATGTCTCCCTATTGCCCTCAGAACTTGGAAATGGGAGACAAAAATTCTTCAGGCCACTAAGGAGATAAATTATAATGATGGCGCATGAGCACTTAAAGAATATGTTGGAGCAGTGGTCCTCAAATAAGGAAATAAGGATCCCTCAATTTCTGTCGTTATCCACTGAAGGTTAGTTAAATGATGCTTTCTTCTTAGAATAACCTAACAAGCTAAAGATACTGGGGGCAAGATAGGGATTTATTAAGATGTAGACATATATTGATATAGATATATACATATACATACTTTTTAAACTGAACATCCCCTTTATTGAGGATTCACTGCCATTTCTAGATATTATGGAAATATTCAAATAATATATGTTTAAACTCAAGGAAATTACTGTACTAAGGAGAGGGCACACACACACAAACCTATAATAATAAAAGGCAAAAGGTGATAAGAATTTTCATAATGATGATAATAATGCTAATAATCATTAATGTTTATTAATTATTACCCAGTGAAAGTAATTGTTCCTAGAACTTTACATAATTAACTCAGAAACCTGTACCTCATCTCTCTGAATTGATAGGTACTATTTTTAGCCCTAATTCACAGATGAAAATGTGGGTCACAAGGAGAGTGAGAAAAATCCCCTATCCAAGTGTGAGCTTCATGGAGTGACTGTCTCCCAAAGAGTAAAGGAGGGGGGGGGGTCTTTGTAATTTTATATTGGAGAAACCTGACAAACAATATTTCATCCAGGTGGTAAAGGTTATCATCAACAATGATAAGTTATGTTGACAGTATGTACCCTTTATGTGATGCAATGAAAATGGCACTGTGTGGTCTTCCTCTCAAAGACTCTGTGGTCTTCTTCCCAAATATCTATAACCCCAGTCTAATCATAAGAAAAACATCAGACAAATTCTAATAGAGGGCCATCCTATAACATACCTGACTAGTACTCAAAACTGTCAACACCATCAAAAGTAACCAAAGTCACAAAGAAACTTATCTTCAGGAGTAGCTTAAGGAAACATGACCACAAAATGTAATGTGGTATCCTCACTGGAATTTTGGAACAGACGAAGGATGTTAGGTAAAATTTAAGGCAATCTGAATAAACTGTGGATCTTAGCTAATAATAATAGTGCAAGAATATTGGTTCATTAATTATAACAAATATACCTATTGAGGACTGAATTGTGTTCCACAAAAAGATATGTTAAAATTCTAACCTTAGGTACTGTGGATGTAACTTTATTTAGAAATGAAGTCTCTGCAGATGGAATTAAGTTAAAATGAAGACATACTAGATTAGAGTGGGCCCTAAATCCAATGACTAGTATCCTTCTAAAAAGGCCATGAGAGAGACAGGCACACACACAAGGAAGATGGCCAGGCAAAGACAGAGGCAGAAATGGGAGTGATGCAACCACAAGCCAAGGAATGCCAAAGATTGCCAGCAACCACCTGCAGCTAGGAAGAGGCTAGGAGGGATTCTTTCTGGAGCCTTCAGAGGGTACATGGCCCCACCAGCACCTTATTGTCAGACTTCTAGCCCTGAGACCTGGAAGAGGGTTGATTTCTGTTGTTTTAATTTACTGAGTGTGTGGTCATCTGTTACAGAAGCTCTAGAAAACTCATATGGTACCACACAAATGTCAGATGTTAATAATAGAGGAAACTGTGTGTGTTGGAGGGCAGGGAGTTACATGGGAACCCTCTGTACTATTACTATCTGCTCATTTTTTTCTATAAATCTAAACGGACTTAAAACATTATATCTACTAATTTTTTATTTTTTTATTTTACTTTAAGTTCTGGGATACATGGGCAGAACTTGTAGGTTTGTTACATAGATATACATGTGCCATGATGGTTTGCTGCCCCTGTCAACCCGTCATCTAGTTTTTAAGCCCCACATGCATTAGGTATTTGCCCTAATGCTCTCCCTCCCCTTGCTGCCATCCCCCAACAGGCCCCAGTATGTGATGTTCCCCTCCCCGCGCCCATGTGTTCTTGTTGTTCAACTCCCACTTATGAGTGAGAACATACGCTGTTTGATTTTCTGTTCCTGTGTTAGTTTGCTGAGAATGATGGCTTCCAGTTTCATCCATGTCCCTGCAAAGGACATGAACTCATTCTTTTTTATGGCTGCATAGTATTCCATGGTGTATATGTGCCACATTTTCTTTATCCAGTCTATCATTGATGGGCATTTGGGTTGGTTCCAAGTCTTTGCTATTGTAAGTAAGTGCTGAAATAAACATACGTGTGCATGCATCTTTATAATAGAATGATTTATAAAGCAAACAAACAAAAGCCACATGAGATGCCATTTCACACCAACAATAATGGTTATAGTAAAAAATAACAAATAATAATGAGTGTTGACAAGGATGTGGATAAATTGGAACCCACATACACTGCTGATGGGAATTTAAAATCAAGCAATTGCTTTGGAAAACATTCTGGTAGTTCCTCAAGAGGTTAAACATAGAATTACCGTATGGCCCAGTAGTTCCATTCCTAGGTATATATCCAAGCAAAATAAAAACATATGTCTACCCAAAAACTTTCACATGAATGTTCTTAGCAGCATTATTCATAATAGCCAAAACGTGGAAAGAAGCCAAATGTCCATGAACTGATGAGTAAGCCAAAAAATGTGGTATAAAAGAAATGAAGTCGATCCCTGATAGATGTTATAACATAGATGGATCCTGAAAAAAATTACACTTAGTAAAAGAAGCCAGTCACAAAAACTACACATTGCACAACTTCATTTATATGAAATGTCCAGAATGGGCAAATCCACAGAGACAGAAGGTAGATTGGTGGATGTCTAGGGCTGGGGGAAATGAAGAGAGGAAGTGGGGAGTGACTGCTAATGAATGGGTACAGGGTTCTTTTTAAGGGGTGATGAACATGTTGTAAAATGGTTGTGGTGTTGGTTTTACAGCCCTGCCAATATACTAAAAATAATTGAATTGTGTGCTCACTTCGGTAGGACAGATACTAAAATTGGAACAATACAGAGAAGATTAGCATGGCCCCTGCACAAGGATGACACACAAATTCGTGAAGCACTCCATATTTTTAGTGGGAGTTGAACAATGAGAACACATGGACACAGGGAGGGGAACATCACACACTGGGGCCTGTCGGGGGGTGGGGGTTTAGGGGAGGGATAGCACTAGGAGAAATACCTAATGTATATGACGGGTTGATAGGTGCAGCAAACCACCATGGCACATGTATACCTATGTAACAGACCTGCACATTCTGCACATGTATCCCAGAACTTAAAGTATAAGAAAAGAAAAAAGAAAAAAATCTGTGTATTAAAAGCATTTGCAAAATAAAATTTAAAAAAAAAATTGAATTGTACATCTCAAATGGTATGGTATGTGAATTACATCTCAATAAAGTTGTTATAAAAAAAAAAGTGGGTCACAGAAAGAACATGTAACTTGTCCAAGGTCACATAACTATTAAGTGGCAGAGCCAGAATTAGAACCAAAGCAGCCTGACACGAAGGGTCCACACTCTCAGCCACTCCATATACTGCATCTTTTGTAGTGTTTTCAACAAAATTATCTAAAAACACCAAGCTAGACACGAGCCTAAAAGAGGAAGAACGAAACCATCAGAACAGTGACTTTCCTAGCTTTCCTTGCTCAGAGTCGCTCCTGGGGCGACTCTGAGGGGAAACAAGGGCAGGCTCTGAGGGGAAAATGTCATTAAAGTCCTGATTACACTCATAGCCTCCCATAGGGAAGCAGGCTCTTTCTCTCCTTTGCAATTCTGAGAAGAGATATATTTAGGGGAGGAAAGAAAAAAAACTTATTCCAAGCAATATGATAAACACATTCCTGGTACCCACTTAAGTTATTTAGATGCATGACAAAGCATCATTTAAACCCAACTTAAAATGAACTCTAATGAGGCGATATTGCCTTCCATTTTACAACCTGTCACACATTTGCTTTTCTTTTATGATAGATGCTGCATGTCTGTCAAGCAAAATCAAGATATTTTTTCCAATGACTGAGATGTTTATGCACATACAAAGATACTGTTAGGTTGTGTTCTGTTCAACCATGATTTTTTTTTTTTTCCCCAAATAATAGGGGTTGGGCTCCACTCACGGAGTGAGCTGCACTCTCCAGGCAGCCTCCCTTAGGCCTGCGTTCTGGATGGAGGGGTCAGGGTTATGCATTCTTCTGATCCATGAGAAGCTAACTGTCCAGCCAATGAGCCTGGGGCAAGCCCCAAAGGCAACAGAACTCAAAGGAAGACAGAATCTTATGGGGTATATTTAGTGGAATGGGTGGTTGTGGAGGAGTCCTGGGGTGTTTGGAAAGGCAGGACCCATATCAGGAAGGGCCTTATGAATTTGAACATTAGCAGGCCTTGGAGAGCCTCTAAAGGATGTCCAGTGGAGGAGAAACATTTGCTATCTGAAAATAATTTTTGAAAGCATTATGGAATGTCTGTTTGAGGGAGCAAGACAAGAGACAGTATAACCTAAATGGATAATCATACATAGACATGTCATCTTATTTATTGAATAATTGTATAGACTGGGTTATAAAGATCTGGGTTCAAATCTTGCTCTGCCTCTGACAAATGTACAAGTCTGAATAATTTTTTAAATTATTGTTTCAAATTTTTACCTGCAAAAGAAGGATAAAATGATACTCCTTTCCCGGGATTTAAATGGAAATAAAAATAAGGTATTTACTCCATATCATTATATGTTTTAAAAAACAAGATAATTAGGCAGTGTTGAGTATTGTTGTTTGTCCCTAATGAGTTAGGTGTTGAATGATGGGAAATACAATGATTTATAGGCCAAAGAAATAATAGAATTGAATTATTGAATTCATCTTGGTGGTCTTCAAGATGTCATTAGATAATTTGTCAGATGCTAACAGTGCCATACAAATGTAGTTTTTTATGTGATCAAAGAATGAACTGAAAATTCCAAAAATACCCAGAAATTTCATAAATTCATAGAATACCTGGAAATTACACTGAGAAGAGTGAATCAATCAATTCATCAATTAAACATGCATTGATGCATTGATATGTTGTTTCCTCTTCAACTTGACAAGCATTCAATGAACTCCTACTTGGTACCAGGCACTAGTGATAGTGATAAGAATAAAAGAACATTCTTATATGTTTCAGAGATGTCAGACACATACATAGTCAAGAGTAACTCACAGTGATGGGGAAAGCGGGATTCTGCTCAGTGAGAGGGGTCTGAGCAGACTCTGATGTAAGATATTATGAGACATATTCAGAAATAGAGAATCTTAGTGTCTGATGAGTAAAGACATATTCATCTAGAAAAATAAGTTATGACCTAATATACGAACTTTGTGCTTTATTTTATGTATAACACAGGACATTGAGAGATATTAGAAAAATAGGGTTTCCAATGAAAGAACTATTTTAATTTAGACTCATCTGTCAAAAATAGGTGGAATTGGAAGAGGCAATGAGTAGAGCCAAAAAGTTGCTCAGCTATTACAGCATTCCAGGAGTGAGACTTTGGGAACCTGCACTACTGCAATAGGAAAAGAAAAGAAACTGTGAAACAACATAAAGGAAATACTGAACTGTTATGATAAGAAAAGGAGATGGCAGGATGACAAGAAATTTACCCTGGTGTCATTAGTGATAAAAATTACTTCGTAAGCTATAAAGAGTTATGCAAATGTATGACACTATTCACACCTTTCATTTTGTTTGGAAAGAAAAAAGACACACATACACACAAAAAATGAAATCAAAATGATGTAGACACAATTCATCTTTCTTGGATGATGAGAAAAGCTCGCAGAGGCCAATTGACTTGTCCCAGGTTACACAATGAGTGGCAGAGTTGGAATTTGGACTTGTATCAGCTCCTCTTTGTACCATAGCACAGGTCGCTATAGGCAAGTGATCTTATAACAGGTCTAGGTGTAAAATAACCCCAGAGTTGTTATTGTTGTACACCACTGAATTGCTGTTGCTACCAGACATTTCCCTCTAAGCACACCTTACGCCTTTGTCTTCTTTACTGAACACATTGCAAGTGTCAAAGAACATCTTTTTGTATGTTACAAAGGCCCATTTGCAAGAGCTCTTGGCTTACTATGTCATAGACACCTAGAACTGTGGAAACATAAAACACATTTGCTATTCCCATGTATCAAAAATTGGAACTCACTTCATAGTACTAGTCGCTTCAACCTCTCTTCTAAGACTCCCTGATTCTTGGGATTTATGAGTATTTGACAAAATAAGCTCATTGAAAACAGACATCTTTATCTGTTTTACTCAATGATACACCTCAAGTGCTAGAATGGCAACTGTCACACAGTAGATGCTCAGTAGATGTTTGTTTAATGTTTGAATCCCTTTCATCTGGATAACAAAGATGAAAACATTTGACTAAATATATTCATGCGATGCCAGAAATGAAGTGCTTAAACTCTGTTTTTCCAAGAGGCCAAGTAGAACAAATTCTTCACTACTGGATTTCTCTGAATCACTTTATAACCAAAGAAGCACTGCAAGACTATCCCAAGCATGGCCCTTAGGTAATGGTTTTATTTGCCATTTGATTCTTAGGGAGTCTATAGGCAGAAACAGTTAACCTAGTTTTAAAATGACCAGAGAGACTCTCGGACTACTTGCAAAAGAGGGAAACTCTATTCTTTCTCTTTCCTGTTTATTATCGTCATCAGCCTCAATGATTTCCAAGGAAGGGCAGCATGCTGTGATGGAAATAACAGGGGCCTTGAGTCCAGGAAAAAAAAAAATCTTCTGCATTCCAGCCAACTACTCACTAGCCGTTCGACCTAGGACAAATGACTATACACCTCTGCACCTATTTACAGTATCCTCAGCTGTAAAATTGGGACTAAACTATCTATATTAAGTTGTTGCTGTTGTGAAAATTACAGATAAAGCATAAAGGTGTTGACACATAGGAAATACTTAGGAAACATTGTTTTTATTTTTACATGTGCTAATTATTTCTCTTTGCCCACATATCTCTGAAGATAACAGTGAAAGGTAGTCCAGGGGGAGGGGACATGTACCCAAGCTTATGGATACGTGTAATTCATCAGGGTAATTGTCTAGGGGGAAAAAAAGCAATCTTGTGGCATCTACCCAGGTCTATTTAATGAGTCCTGTGCAGGGGATCCTGGGACCAGCTTCTGTTGTTCATTAAAGCCCAATGATGTGTGGAATTTAAAGCAAGGGTGAACAGTTAGAAATTTGCCTTTCAAAAATAAGATCTGCTATGATTCCCTCCATGGATTGTGGCACAGGTGCCTGTTCCGGGGGCTGCCTGCTGTGTAGGAGAGTGACCGTCACTGACTTTCACTTGTCAAATACATTTCTTAGCCCTCACTATTTACTCCTGAGGGAGCCACCACTGGGAGTATCAAAACAGAGAGGAGTTAAATAGACCATGCTGGGTTTGTAGCACCACGGCTCATGCAGGGCCAGCGTTAAGCCTTCCCTTTCTGGCATTCACAGTGGGTGTTCTCTGCTTCTTCCTGCATCTCCAACTCCCTCTGTCTTAATATTTGCTGGATTTCTCTCATGCTTAATTAATGCCAACTCTGTGGCCAGAGCTGGCATGTACCTGTCACTTCCCTTTACTACCATCCAATGAGGGGCAGATGAGTGATTTCAATTTAAATATGAAACTGAGGTTCTGATTGGTTAAATAATTTGCCCACAACTACCCAGATAGCTTTGCAACACAGGATTCAAACCTACACTGATCTCTAATGCTTTGGGTAAAAAAAATTGTCTTCAGGGGCATTAGATCTGAAACCTCTTAATCTTGACATGTTCTTGGGTTCTTACTGGGGTTAAGTACGTTTACCCTCCATGATTCTATTGGTGACCATGAAAAGTCACTCTGATCAAATCTTTTCTGCCCGTCTCTTATGAATTTGATGAGTTTTATTTTGAATTAATTTTGAAAGATGCAAACAGAACCAAGAAATGAAAAACAGGCAAGTAGCTTGGTTCCCATTGCCCACATTCATGATAATGATAAAATGTATTGAACACCACCTCCTCCATGCCTGGTACTGCTTAAAGTTCATTATATGTGAGAATTCACTGAATCCTCATGACAGCTCCAGGCGGTAGGCACTATTACCTCAAACTTACAGATCAAAAAAGCAAAGAAACAGGGAGATTGTGCAACTTCCTCAAAATCATACAGCTAGTAAGCAACAGAACCAGGATTCGAACCCTGGGAGTTTGATATCAGGGGCTTAGCTAACAACTGCACCACGCTGTCTCTATTTCTGTTCTGTTTTTAGAGCAACATTTGAAGAAGAAAAGAACATAAAGAAGCAATAGCCTTTGTTTTTATTGTTATTGTCTTCTTTCTTTCTTTCTTTTCTTTCTTTCTTTCCTTCTTTCTTTCTTTCTTTGTTTCAAGAGTAAAGAGTGAGCAAAGATGGAAGTAAGAAGGAAAATACGTTAGGAGTCCATTCAGACAATGGAGTGCCTGCCAAGGAAAGGTTATTGAGGCAACATGGCTGGGGATAATTTTAAAACATATTAGCAAAGTATATTAGGGGAAAAGACAGAGAAAGGGCCTGGAAGAGCTGCCAGGAGTCATGCTTGATTATCCAGAGGCTTCCATTTGAAAGGGTTAGGATACATTGAGCAATGTCCCTCTATCTCTGACGTTGACTGCTTGCCAGTGGGGAAAAATGCAAGGATCAAAATCAGAGACCTAGTGTGCACTAGGGCTACCAAACAGAAATGTTCAGATGCTAAAGGAAAAAAAAAAAAGTCCTTAAAAGGCACATCCTCTTCTGACACATGGCCAGAGTTTACTAAATCGAGACCCAGATACTGAGCATGGGTGGATAACAGCTGGTCCAGGTGTAACCCCAGCATTTCTCTTGCTGAATCTTGTTTACCCAAGTCTGCATGTGATACAAGGAGCAGAGAGTCTTATGGTCGGGGAGGAAGATCCTATTCCTTTATTTGCTTAACTATGAAAGAATACATACATTCATGAAGGCCTGAGATTAGCTTTAGTGGTTTCGCACAGCAGTGTGCATATGAAGAAAGCCAGGAACTTGTTAAAAATGTAGATTCCCTGTTTTTGTATCCAGAAATTATAATTCAAAGGGTCAAGGAGGGGATCCAGGAATCTTCATTTAATAAAAGTGCTTAAGATGATTCCGTTGCCAGAGGTTTTCAGATCTCATTTTGAGAAGACCAATTAGTGGCTCTTCAAGAGATATGCCTCAGAATTACCTGTGGAGATTTACAAAACTATGCCGGCTACTGCTGTCAGAACAATTGTACTCAGGGTTCTGTGGAAGGAGGCCAGTGTCATAGAATGTGTTCCCCAGGAAAAAAGATTAGCGTTCAGGGGATCTATTAAGGAGGGCTCTGGAGAGTGACATCTCTGAAAGGGAAGGAGATTGGGCAGAGAGAGATGAGCTGTGAAGCAATCTCAACAGAGACCTTAGACAATCCACAGGACTGTGAACCTCAGATAACCTTTTAGAGTTGTTGTTATCTGGGATGAGGGAACTGGACGTTTAAACCTCCACACTGATCAGTCATGGGAAGCTGGCTCCCTCAGGAAGGAAATGAGACATTAGTCTTTAGCCTCAGAAATCTATATAGGGACTCACAGTGGAAGGCCCTCTGCTAGAAACCTGAAGGCAGATATGAGCAGTACCTTACAGTGTCCACCACACTAAGTAAAATTTTGTTTGGTTTGGTTTTAGCCCCATTGGTGATTCTTACACATTCCCAGGCCACGAACCAGGAATGCAGATGTGTCATTGGTTACGAAGAGAAAGAAATGATACTTGGAGTGTTTTCGCAACGAGGTGAGTTCTACCTCTGTCTCCCAGAGAATTCCCATGCCTCCTACGGAATTCAGATCGAGTAGCATCATTTTTCCAAAGACTTTTTTTTGACAGTTTCAGGCAGTGTTAATCACTCTGCTCTTGGAGCTATCACTTATCTTGTATAAACTTTCGTGATTACATATCTATTCTCCCTAGTAGTCTGCTTATTTTATTGAGACCATGTCATATTCATTTCTGTACCCTCAGCATCTAACAGGGTCTACACATAGTGAATACTTATGAATGAATGAACAATTATTTGTTTATCAGTGTGACTGGAGGGTTAAGAGTAGAGGCAAAGAGAAGATGATGCTGTTAACAAACTTCCTTTAGTATCCCAGAGAAAGACATTGAGTAAGACAGATGATATTGCCACCATCCCTTGCAACAGCACTGCCTTAAGAAGGCTTAGTAAACAAAGATTCCTAAGCCCCTCCTAGACCCTTTGAATTACAATTTCTGGATATGAGGACCAGGAATCTGCATTTCCTGGCAATTCAGCTACAGCACCTCTTAGTCTACTTGGGAACAGGGGACTATTGTTTTTTGTTTTTGTTTTTGTTTTTTTTTCGTCTAGAATAAATTTCAGGAAAAAATATTTTTAAGTGATTCAAACTCTAGCGTGATCCTGCCTACCATCTTTCTCTCTAACTCATGTCAGCCGTGTCACCTTCTTACCTGTTAAAGGATTATGTGTCAAATGAGTGGTGTGAAATGGTGTACTAGCAAGCTGGTGGCAGATTTCACAAAGCCCCCCCTTCAGTGATTTTAGAAAACTAAAACCTTCCCCCACTTCCCCAGTAATCCAAATTCCCCACTAAGTTCCTTGAGCTATCCAGTGTGACTATGATGCGTATTACTAAGCCTAGCCACACAAGTGAATTCCCAGCTGTGCAGCCCTTGGCTTGATTAGGTTGCTGCCTGTGCTCTACCTCCAATCACTTGCATGAGCAACTCTGAAGCAGAACAACCAGCGATCTGCCACAATAACAGGTCACCGAGGGCTCAGAGGAGAAGGGGGAACACAATGAGTTTCACAGTTTCCTTATCCATCCTGAGAAGTGCCCGGGGACTCCAGTTGTTTGAGAGCCTGGTACCATTACAGGCTCCTGACGATTTATTTTAGATTTGTCCTGAGGGAGGGAGTATCAAAATTTCCTACTGATAGCTTGTATAGGTGAGTGATGCTGTTACTTGTTCAAGCAGAAAAGAAGAGCTTAGAAACATAATAGGAACTTTGGCTTCTCCTGGGTGTCTCTAAAGCCAGAAGTTTTCTATTATGCAAAATCCACGGTGCTTGAAACCTTCAGGTGCAGGGAGACAGCGCTCATCCTGCAGCCCCTACCCACCTGACTTCATCAAATGATTGCTTTACTGTAAGATGGCATTTCAGTATAGATGATTTTTGGGAAAGAGACTAATCCCTCCAGAAATCCTATTAGTACTGTATTTGTAAATCTATAAAAAGTCCTATTGTTTATAAGCATAGATAACCATGAAGACAATGAAAGTGGAGGTTGTCAAAGATTAGTAAAATAGCTTGGATATATATGCTAAGGAGTACTTCAAGGGAAAAAACAAACAGGTGACAGGGAAAAGAGAGCTAAGTTTCCCAAATGTCAGATTCCACATTCATATCACCTCACTTTTCCCTGTGATAGAGTGGATGCCATCTGTATTTTAGAAGTGAGGAAAGAGGGGCTACTGGAATTAAGTCAATTAGTGAGGGAATATTTCAGATTTCTGCTCAATCCTCTCATCTTCCATGCCTCCATTCAGAGAGCTGAAAAGAGCAGAATCTGAAGAAGGGAGAGAAGGAACAAGAGGATAGAAGATGGTGGCAAATGTGAAATGGGCTAATACATTATGTTGCAGAAAAGTATCATTACAATCACCTGGGGAGTTTGCTAAAATGGGGACACTTGCAGTTTCCACTGATGCATAACACAGCATTCCAAAACTTAGTGTTGTAAAACAAAAACAAGCCGTTATGTTTTCGTGATTTTGTGAGCCGAACAGGTAGTTCTGCATCAAGTAAGGTTGACAGAGATGCTGGGATCTGGGAAAGGCTCAAAATAGCCTCACTCAACAAGTTGGTACTCATTGCTTGCTGCAAGCTGCTGGGGCTTTCAGCTTAGCTAGGTTACAGTTCCCCCAGTGGGCTTCTTCACAGTGCAGTCAGGACTTTCTCACCATTGTTGGCCGGGTTCCAAGAAGGAACATTCTCAGATGACAGGCTCCAGCAGGTAAGCACTTCTTACGCCTTCACTTGCTTCACACTAATGTCTCACTAGCCTAAGTCAATCAGATGGACAAGCCCCAGAGCCAGTATGAAGAACCCTATGAGGGCAAGAATACTGGGAGACATGGTCATGGGACCTATCTACAGAGGGCTTCCTTTACCCCACCCTAGACCTATTGTGTAAAAATCTTTGGAAGTCGGATACAGGTTATCTGCATTTTTAACACACTTCCTAGAATATCTCCACAGCGCATCTTCCTTCCTTCCCTCATCTGCCTCCTACCTTCTGCCTTTCAAACTTGCTTTATGATGAAATTCTTTGTTAATTCATTAATCAGCAAGGCAATAGGTTTATTGATTGTGAGAGAAAGAGGCTCATTGATCTGGAGAGAAAACAATATCAACAATCACAAAAATTCCACTAAAAAAGCTCTTTGTAGTTACTAGTGACCTCCACGTCACTATTAAATGAACATTTTTTCAGTCCTCATCGTACTTGATTTCTTACCAGTATTCAATATTGTTGATCACTCCCTCCTTCTTAAAATACTCTTTCCTTGTTTTCTGTGATATATCACGCACACTTCTGACTTCTTTTCTATAACTCTGCCCACTACTTCTAGAATCATTTTGGTTCATTTTCTTGTTACTAACCTCTAAGTGTTGGTAGTTTTCAAGGCTTGGTTCTTAGAGCTTTTTTTTCCTCAATCTGTACTCTCTCCCTAGGCAATCTGACACTCACCAAATGCTTCCACCATCAACAATCACCTGTACGCAAATAACTCCCAATGTTATGTGACTAGCCCAGATCTCTACTCTGAGCTGTAGACTCAAATGTCCAACTATTTTGTCTCCATCTCTCCTAGACTGTCTCAAGGGAATTCATATTTAGGATGTCTAAAACTGCACTCAATCCTCTCTTTTACTCCATCCCAACCTCGCCTTCTTTATTTTGGTAAACCGTACTGTTATCTAGGTACTTCTGCAATAAAGGAGGAGTAATTCTGACACCTCTCTATTAGCCACCCACACACCCCATTCAATCCATCACCGCTCCTGTTGATCTTACCTCCTCTAATATGTCCACCTCCCTGCATCATCTCCTGCAGCACCCTAATCCAAACTGCCATCATTTCTCATCAGAAAACCCTTCAAAAAATTAATGAATCCAGGAGCTGGTTTTTTGAAAGGATCAACAAAATTGATAGACCACTAGCAAGACTAATAAAGAAAAAAAGAGAGAAGAATCAAATAGATGCAACAAAAAATGATAAAGGGGATATCACCACCGATCCCACAGAAATACAAACTACCATCAGAGAATACTACAAACACCTCTACGCAAATAAACTAGAAAATCTAGAAGAAATGGATAAATTCCTCAACATATACACTCTCCCAAGACTAAACCAGGAAGAAGTTCCATCTCTGAATAGACCAATAACAGGATTTGAAATTGTGGCAATGATCAATAGCTTACCAACCAAAAAGACTCCAGGACCAGATGGATTCACAGCCGAATTCTACCAGAGGTACAAGGAGGAACTGGTACCATTCCTTCTGAAAATATTCCAATCAGTAGAAAAAGAGGGAATCCTCCCTAACTCATTTTATGAGGCCAGCATCATCCTGATACCAAAGCCTGGCAGAGACACAACCAAAAAAGAGAATTTTAGACCAATATCCTTGATGAACATTGATGCAAAAATCCTCAATAAAATACTGGCAAACCGAATCCAGCAGCACATCAAAAAGCTTATCCACCATGATCAAGTGGGCTTCATCCCTGGGATGCAAGGCTGGTTCAACATACGCAAAGCAATTACTGTGATCCAGCATATAAACAGAACCAAAGACAAAAACCACATGATTATCTCAATAGATGCAGAAAAGGCCTTTGACAAAATTCAACAACCCTTCATGCTAAAAACTCTCAAGAAATTAGGTATTGATGGGACGTATCTCAAAATAATAAGAGCTATCTATGACAAACCCACAGCCAGTATCATACTGAATGGGCAAAAACTGGAAGCATTCCCTTTGAAAACTGGCACAGGACAGGGATGCCCTCTCTCACCACTCCTATTCAACATAGTGTTGGAAGTTCTGGCCAGGGCAATTAGGCAGGAGAAGGAAATAAAGGGTATTCAGTTAGGAAAAGAGGAAGTCAAATTGTCCCTGTTTGCAGATGGCAGGATTGTATATCTAGAAAACCCCATTGTCTCAGCCCAAAATCTCCTTAAGCTGATAAGCAACTTCAGCAAAGTCTCAGGATACAAAATCAATGTACAAAAATCACAAGCATTCTTATACACCAATAACAGATAAACAGCCAAATCATGAGTGAACTCCCATTCACAATTGCTTCAAAGAGAATAAAATACCTAGGAATCCAACTTACAAGGAATGTGAAGGACCTCTTCAAGGAGAACTACAAACCACTGCTCAATGAAATAAAAGAGGATACAAACAAATGGAAGAACATTCCATGCTCATGGGTAGGAAGAATCAATATCGTGAAAATGGCCATACTGCCCAAGGTAATTTATAGATTCAATGCCATCCCCATCAAGCTACCAATGACTTTCTTCACAGAATTGGAAAAAACTACTTTAAAGTTCATATGGAACCAAGAAAGAGCCCACATCACCAACTCAATCCTAAGCCAAAAGAACAAAGCCGGAGGCATCACACTACCTGACTTCAAACTACACTACAAGGCTACAGTAACCAAAACAGCATGGTACTGGTACCAAAACAGAGATATAGATCAATGGAACAGAACAGAGCCCTCAGAAATCATGCCACATATCTACAACCATCTGATCTTTGACAAACCTGAGAAAAACAAGAAATGGGGAAAGCATTCCCTATTTAATAAATGGTGCTGGGAAAACTGGCTAGCCATATGTAGAAAGCTGAAATTGGATCCTTTCCTTACACCTTATACAAAAATTAATTCAAGATGGATTAAAGACTTAAACGTCAGACCTAAAACATAAAAACCCTAGAAGAAAACCTAGGCATTACCATTCAGGACATAGGCATGGGCAAGGACTTCATGTCTAAAACACCAAAAGCAATGGCAACAAAAGCCAAAATTGACAAATAGGATCTAATTAAACTAAAGAGCTTCTGCACAGCAAAAAGAAACTACCATCAGAGTGAACAGGAAACCTACAAAATGGGAGAAAATTTTTGCAACCTACTCATCTGGCAAAGGGCTAATATCCAGAATCTACAATGAACTCAAACAAATTTACAAGAAAAAAACAAACAACCCCATCAACAAGTGGGCAAAGGATATGAACAGACACTTCTCAAAAGAAGACATTTATGCAGCCAAAAGGCACATGAGAAAATGCTCACCATCACTGGCCATCAGAGAAATGCAAATAAAAACCACAATGAGATACCATCTCACACCAGTTAGAATGGCAATCATTAAAAAGTCAGGAAACAACAGGTGCTAGAGAGGATGTGGAGAAATAGGAACACTTCTACACTGTTGGTGGGACTGTAAACTAGTTCAACCACTGTGGAAGTCAGTGTGGCCATTCCTCAGGGATCTAGAACTAGAAATACCATTTGACCCAGCCATCCCATTACTGGGTATATACCCAAAGGACTATAAATCATGCTGCTATAAAGACACATGCACACGTATGTTTATTGAGGCACTATTCACAATAGCAAAGACTTGGAACCAACCCAAATATCCAACAATGATAGACTGGATTAAGAAAATGTGGCATATATACACCACGGAATACTATGCAGCCATAAAAAATGATGAGTACATGTCCTTTGTAGGGACATGGATGAAAGTGGAAATCATAATTCTCAGTAAACTATCACAAGGACAAAAAACCAAACACTGCATGTTCTCACTCATAGATGGGAATTGAACAATGAGAACACATGGACACAGGAAGGGGAACATCACACTCTGGGGACTGTTGTGGGGTGGGAGGAGGGGGGAGGGATAGCATTAGGAGATATACCTAATGCTAAATGATGAGTTAATGGGTGCAGCACACCAGCATGGCACATGTATACATATGTAACAAACCTGCACATTGTGCACATGTACCCTAAAACTTAAAGTATAATAATAATTAAAAAAAAAAAAAAGAAAACAAATAAACACAAAAAGCTTTTTAAGTTCCCCCACCCCCAGGATCACTTTTTTCTTTCTCTTTCCACCCTCCTGATCCACAAGCCTTTCCCCAGGTTTCAATCAGAGTCATCTTTTAAAAACACACCCAATCATATCATCATTTCATTTAACTCCTTCAATATCTTTGTATTTATTTTAGAATAAAGACCAAAATCCTTACCATGATTCACAAGCTTGCTTCCTTCTCAGCCCCTTTGTCAATCTCCTTCTTGTTTTCTGTGATTCACCTTCCCTGGCCTCCTTTCTTTTTTCAAATGCTCAATTATCTTCCATATGAGAGCCCCAAGCCTCCTTTAAGAATGTCTCCTGGCTCCCATTTTCTTTCTGGTTTTTCATATCTTAGTTCACATGTCTCCTCCTGCGAAACAAGTCTTCACCATACAAACCAGTCTACTTCGGGGCTTCTTATTATCACACTCATAGTCCTATGAGATTCTGATTCTTATACTTAAACATTGTTTATGATAATGCATCTATTGCGTGCTTTTTATAAGAATGCCCATCTCCCCCAGTAGTAAAATATCAGAAGGCAAGAATCACAGTAAAACAAAAATAGAGATGGGAGTCTCACTATGTTTTCTAAGCTGGACTCAAACTTCTGAGTTCAAGCAATCCTCCTGCCTCAGCCTTCCACGTAACTGGCACTGCAACAAACCACCTTTTTAAACGCATTATATTCCTAGTGCTTGTCACATAATAGGTACTCAAAAATATTGTTGAGTTAGTGAATGGAGGAAGGAAGGAAGGAATAAAAATGCTTGCTAGGACTATAATCATGCCTAAGGTGCTATCTTTAATGTTAATTGCCTGCTTCTTAGGATCCATGAAGGTCTTTCTCTGCTGGGTCTTTCTTTATATGCTATCCTCTAATCTTCTAGAGTAGACCACTCCCAGCTAGGACTGCTTCATTTTATGCCACAACATTGTGTCAGGTTAGCCAATCAGAGTGATGCTTCCTTCAACGCCAGCATTTAGAGCTGCTCTGTCCAGAGTGAACCCCTTTCCTGGGCATGTTTAGTCTTCTGCTAAGTCCTAGATCTCTGAGTCTGTACTTCCTAGAAATTATCTGGCTATGGTGGGCATAGACCGAAGATTTGATAATGCTTCTTTCTTTATTTTTTTTTTTCAGACAGAGTCTTACTCTGTTGCCCAAGCTGGAGTGCAGTGGCACAATCTTGGCTCACTGTAGCCTCCTCCTCCTGGGTTCAAGTGACTCTCCTGCCTCAGCCTCCCAAGTAGTTGGGATTACAGGCATGTGCAACCATGCCTGGCTAACTTTTGCATTTTTAGTAGAGGCGGGGTTTCACCATGTTGGCAAGGCTGGTCTTGAAGTCCTGACCTCAGGTTATCCACCCACCTTGGCTTCCCAACGTGCTGGGATTACAGGCCTGAGCCACCACACCTGGCCTGATGATACTTCTTTAGCTTGGTTTCATGAGCTTAAAAAATAAAAAAGAAACAAAAGTTGATTGCCAATGTTAAGTGAGATAAAACCCACCATAACTGGATCTAAAGATAGCAGGAGACTTTAGGGATGTGTTGTTAGATGAGACGATTTTTTTTTCATGTAAATTGAAAACATTAATATTAGGATGTATCCCATGCAAATTGTTTGAAATCTACAGGGTATCTGCTTCCTATTTCCAACAAAGCTTGCCCTTGAGAAGTGTAAGTTTGGTTTCTCAACTTATGTGAATTGAATTTCTGACAAGACAACCCTTGACACAACCAATTGGATCAACCTGCTTTGACACTTTGGGATGTCTAAAGCATACTGAGGGCAATTGATCAGATTCCATTACTGTCCATTCACCTTCAGCTAATCCTTTCTGCCTTGACCTACTCAAGGGAGGATTACTGAGAAATTTGGTTGCTGCCATTTGTGAGGGTTGAGTATGTATAGACTCCTAATCATTACTGCACTTTGCACTTTTAATGGATATTTTTGTCTTGGTAGTTTCCTTTCCTCCCCTTTGCACACCCCCAAAATTGATTTGTGTATAGACTAGCTTTACACTTTGATGGATTGGAAAAACAGTGCTCAGCAGTTTTGCATTGGGGAAGCTATCTATATTTTATTAAGAATAAAAATGATTATTTCAAGATAGAGTTCTTAGAATGATTTTACATGGCCCTAGCCAGCATGGTCAGTTCATTCGATAACATAAACCTTTACCTGTCTCCAGGGGCACCTCTCATTTGGTGAGCTTCACTAACCTCTGGATAGCTATACCATCTCCAAGGAAAGACATATAAGGTCTTTTTGCAATTAAAGGAATACAGGTTTTTTTCTTCACTGAGTTTGACAATAGGAAAAAGGCCTCAAACATCTCAAATTTAACATGCAGCAAACTAAGATGACTGGTGATTTAAAAACATCTACTCGCTCATTTATTAGTTTATCCATCTTCCGTCTACCTATCTACTCACTTATGCAAGGAATGTGTATTGAGCTTGTACCATTACCCAGACATTGAAGTAGACAGTGGAGATATAAATGACAAATAAATACACACTACACATTTCCTGCCCTCTGGATTTCATATTTGTGAGAAGGTAGACATAAATCAAATAAACATACAGTAAATGTGAAGTTATAGCTGTGATCACTACCATGAGTGAGAGTAATAGGGTTTGGCTCTGTGTCCCCATCCAAATCTCGTGTCAAATTGTAATTCCCAATGCTGGGGGAGGGACTTGGTGGGAGGTGATTGGATCATGGGGGCACATTTCTCCCTTGCTGTTCTCACGATAGTGAGTGAGTTTTCACGAGATCTAGTTGTTTAAAAGTGTGTAGAACTTCCCTCTTCTCTCTCTCTCTCCTGCTCTGCCACAATAAGATGTACTTGCTTCCCCTTCACCTTCTGACATGATTGTAAGTTTCCTGAGGCCTCCAAGTCATGCTTCTTGTACAGCCTGCAGAATTGTGAGTCACTTAAATCTCTTTTCTTCATAAATTATCCTGTCTCAGGTAGTTCTTTGTAGCAGTGTGAGAATGGACTAATATAGAGAGGTATATTATGTCTGTAATAGCATCTAACAGTGATACCTGGCCTACATGTGGAAGATTGACTTAACTTATGGCTTCTCACTGTACTTAGCTAATTATTGAATGGGTGGGATAAAAAATTTGAAATTATACCTACAATCACAATGTCCAACTAAGATTTTAGTACTGTAGTTAGATTTTGATAGTTGAGAAAAACTTCCTTTACTATTGGTCTTTTGGGCGATAGCTCCTAAGTTTCTCCCAGAATATTGTCTTAACTCCTCATTGTACCACTTAAGGCCGTCAGTTTCTTCTTCACTTCACATGCTCCCCACCAAAAAGAATCTACTGCTAAAATAATTGACTCATATTCTGTGACTATCTCACGCATGTTCCCATCTCTCCCTTGCTCCAAATATTAACCTCATCTAAAGACACATATCCCTTTCTGCCTATCTGGTTATTGGGGGGATTTTTTTTGAGAAAAGGTGAGAAATCTAGTGAGAATGCTGAACTTTGACATCATTTGTTTAGAGACAAAAAATTGTATTTACCTCAGTCTGAAGCAGTATAACTGAGTTTGATAACAAGAATTATTACTAAAGGGATCCAAGTTGGCACTTGAAAAAAATGCCAAGTGTTAAATATGAAGAGTGAAATTGGGGCAAAAAAAATGTCAGCAGGAATAGACTAATAATAATTATACATCATAATTTATGGAATGTTTATTATATCAAGATGTTTATTAATCACATTGTCGCTTTATTTAATTTAAAAGATTTTAAGATCACAGCAAATTAATCTCTGGTATAATGACACTGAAAGCATCTCCACTGCCCTGCTTTCTAATAAAGTTTAAAAATTTAAAGCTTCTTGAAATGGCCATAAGGTAAATGCCAAAAGAAGAAATATTTATTAAAAAAAAAAAACTATGAAAATTCTGTAAGAAAGGCAAGAGTCTGTGGTACTTGAATCAAAACTATCCCCCTTCCCTCATCTCGAAACACACAAGGCTCCTTCTCTCTTTCTCTCTCTCTCTCTCTCTCTCTCTCAGTTCCAGTTGTAGGGCTATCTTCCTGAGAAGAGTAGGACTATATTATTTTTATCCTGACTCAAGCCTCCTAAAATTGAGGCTAAATCCTGAGTAAGTGCAGTTGAGAGGTTGGGGCCCCCTCCTTTCTATCTCATGGGATGGAGGTTATACTAGAAGTTCAACAATGTTGAGAATTCTAGGGCTCTGATTATTTATATCCTGGTTTGCGAAGAGGTACTTCCATATCAGAAGAGACAGGCCCAGAGGATCTCAGGCTGCTGCTGCTCCTCATTACCAAGTGCTCAGCACCAAGTTCAAAAGTGTGCCTCAAAGAGAAGCTTGCCATTGTTCCCAACCACAGCTCCAGATCTCTGGCTCAGAAGTTTTTGCCTTGGTGAGAACAAGCCCATTAAAAAGATAGCTTCTAATCTCTTCCCAAAATAACTGATTTCATTTAAACACAGTGTGGAGAAGTTCAAACCTAAGGGTGCCCTTAAGAACAGCGAAGGTTGAGATGAAAGGCAAATATACATAAATTTCCTATCCATATATTATAGTTCTAACCTGATACATAAAATTAACCATCACTGTCTGCTAGCAACAAATTCTCCTAGTTTGTGTTTATCTAAGTCCTTCTCTTTTCTTTGTTTTTGAAAGATAGATTTGTTAGATGTGGAATTCATGGTTGACATAAAACTTCCCAATTTACTGAAAAACAACAACCTACATATCCAGGAAGCTCAAAGAACTCCAACTAGGATAAATACAAAGATGTCCACCAACAGACACATAGCAAAAATGCTGAAAGTCAAAGATAAGGAGAAAATCTTGAAAGCAGCAAGAGAAGAATGACTCATTATTTATGAAGGAACCTCAATAAGATTAAAAGATTACTTCTCAGCAGAAACAATGGAGCCAGAAGGCAGCAGAATAACAAAGTGCTCAAAGAAAAAATTTTATCCATAACAGCACAAAGAAGGTGGATGGAAGCAAAAGTGCAGTGGGCTAAGGAAATAAGAGAGAGTAAAGTAATAATTAGAATAATAATTGTTGAGTTTGTAACATTAATAGATGTTGTATTAGTTTATTTGGGCTGCCTTAGCAAGATACCACATGCTGGGTGGCTTAAACAACAGACATTTATTTTCTTACAGCTCTGGAGGTTAGAAGTTCAAGATCAAGGTGCCATTAGGGTTGTTTTCTGGTGATGCCATCTTCTGAGGGTGTTCTTATATGGCCCTTCCTCTATGCACATGAAGAGAGAGAGAGAGAGATTGATCACAGGTGTCCTTTCCTCTTCTTAAAAGGGCGCCAGTTCTAGCAGATCACGGGGCCATCTTTATGAGCTCATTTTACCTTAATTATTTCCTCAATGGTCCTATCTCCAAATCCAGTTACATTGGGGGTTAGGATGTTGAACTATAATCATAAGTAAAACACTTTCCTGACTCCTATGAGTTGTTTCAGGTAATTATTCAACCTGCGAAGGTAGTGGGAACCCTCAAATTTGTAGCTGGTTGGTCTGTAGTGTGGGTGGCCTGAGAATACATAGCTGGCATCTGGAGTGATGAGAGTCTTATGGAGGACTGTGCCCCCAGCCTGTGAAGTCTGTGCGTGCTCTGGGTAATAAATGGCAGAACTGCATTAGAAACACGTACAGAACTTCACTGCTGTGTGGATACTGCTGCATGTTGTTAGACCTAGAATGACAATGTTAGGGAACATTACTCAGCCAGCTAAGATTTCTCAGTAAGGCCTTCCTTGAGGGTCTGATTTCTCAATGACTGTTCACACCTGTGATGGTTTATTTTATGTGTCAACTTGACTGGGCCACAGGGTTCCCAGATTTGGTTAAATATTATTCTGGGTGTATCTGTGAGTGTGTTGCTGAAGGATAGTAACATTGAATTGGTAGACTGAGAAAAGCAGATTGCCCTCCCCAGTGTGGACGGACCTCTTCCAATCTGCTGAAGGCCTGAATACAACAAAAGGCTGAACAAGAGGGAATTCACTCTAAAAAAAAAAGAAAAAAAGAAAGAAAGAAAGGAAATAAGAGAAAAGAAGAATCCTTTGTCTCTGCCTGATAGTCTTGAGCTGAGACATTGGTCTTCTCCTGACTTCAGACTTGGATTTAGACTGGAACTTACAAACCATTGGCTCTCCTCTTTCTCAGGCCTTTGGACCTAGGCTGGAATGTCTCAGCCTTCATAATCATGTTATCCAAGTCCTTATGATAAATTTGTGTATCTATATCTATATTTACATCTATACCTACATCTCCAGGATTCTCTGGAGAATCCTGACTAATGCAACCCTTTAATTCCTGAAGCACTAAAGCCTTTAAAATTATCAGTAAAAACGATAATATTAACTTCTGTTTTAAAATATCTAATTAAGCTGCTCTCAACTAAGTTAATAAGCCATTTGAAAGTAAGTTCTATGTGAATTTACTATGTAGTACCCCAGCATCTAATACCATACTCTCTAAATATTAACTCTAATAATATATTGCTACTACTTCAAACTACATTCAGTAATGAAGGATAAAAATATAATTCACATGCTTTGATGATCTGCCTTTAATAATTTTCATATCCAGGAATTTCCCAAAGAAAGGTATACTTGATACCGTTTTAGGGAAATCTGGCCAAAAGTTCTACATTTTACAAAGTGTGAAATTGTGCTTCTCTCAGTTCCAGATTCATGACTGAGGCTATATTTATTTCCAAATTATAGACCTAATACACCTTGATTTCCTTAAGTTCCAGAGGCTAGAAACCCCTCGATGAGTTTTCAGAATTAAATCGTACCTGACAAGATTTTATGGAATATATAATGATGCCTCTATTAGGAAGTGAGTACATTGAGACATTCAGCACCACAGGTAGGAAGAACAGAAGAAGCATGTTGGAAAATCAGATCGTAAGAACAATAAAATATCTCCCCCCTAAAAAAGTCTCTTTATTTTGGTATTTCTTTTCCTGAAAGAAAAATCCTGTCTCCAATTTAAAATAAGGAGCTGTAGGGTCTCCTTGTTATTTCCTAATTTGATGTTCAATTAAACTGGAATATGTCTGCTATTATACATTCTAATCTTCCAGTGACCAGATAAATCTACCTTTATTCTTCCTTTTTGTTATAGTAGAGACAGTGTCCCTTCACCTCCTCTTCAGTTTAGCAATCCTGTACATATATATACTTCTTACTTGACCTCTCCCTGAGGTGTGTGTATCATATCTATAGTATTGTAATTGTACATAGTCAAAAATCTGCTCCTCTTTGAAAAATCTTTTTGTTGGCTTCTATTATACCACATTCCTCAGGCCTTCCTCTGACCCTTGCTAATCCTTCCTAATACAAGCATGCAAAAACCTCTGGTGCAAATGCAGATCCCTCCAATAATGTTGTTGAGGCTGAAATGCCAATCCTGCTAACATTGAGCTGAGCTCCATGATCGATGGGCATTGTAGAGAGATATTCTTTTAGCATTATTTTTTTTTCTTCTTTATCCTAAGCAAAACTCCCTAGTGGCTGGGCAACAGGGTAATTTGTATGGCAAGTGCTGTAATGAACTCAATCACCTGCTGTTATTAACACGAGACAGTAGCTGCAGGTCACCTGTCCAAGGATGAGTTTCTTCCAGGGAGCTTTTTCAACCTCATGTAAACAGACTTCTGGTGACCGTGCCCCATACATGGCTGCCTGACTCCCAAGACCATTCCTATTCATCTCAAGATGCACTCTTATTAATGATATTAAATAAATTATTTACTTGAAAGGAACATAGCTTAATATACTTTGATGTTTTTCTAATCTGAAAATAATTTTTATAAATCCAGTCATTAAATTGCAGATCTCCTTTGCCAGTTTGCCACAAGGCCTGTTTCTGCCAGAGAAACTAATGGAATACACATGAATCTCATTGGAGATGAACAAAGAATCACTCTTAACCCAAACCTTAGCTGTTCTGCCTTAGGTATATGCCATCTTGCTTATTTGGCAATGCTGCAAAATGGCAGTAAGAGCTTCTCTATGAGATTAACCTTTCTTTCTGCATCTGGCAGAAACAAGATGCTCACTGCAAATCTTCTCTCTCATGCATATAGTAAATCCCAATCATACCCATTCAGCTGAGAGCTTCCAAAAGCCCACTTCCATTTGCTATCGCCATTCTCTCTGCATCTTTCCTCTCAGACTCTGGACTTGCCTATCTAAGCATCTGACCTTTCGTGATCCTTCTTGACTAGGCTAACCTACTGACGTAGACTGACCAACTGCCTATTTATTGCTTCTTGACTAATTTTTTCCACTGAATTCAACATAAATGCTTGTAAGTAAAACATAGTGCATAAACTTTTCCATTTAAAAAAGGAAACAAAATTTAAATAAAGTTCTATTAAGCCTGAATATATGAAGATGAAGGTAATAGTTGGAAATTCTAATATGATAGTATATAAAATAGATGGAACATTAAATAAGGCATGATATATAGCAACTGTAATCAAACGTTTTTACTGGTGATAATTTTAATTAAGGAAGTTGTTAATGGAGTTGTGTATATTCAGGAAGGATTTCATGGCTTTATTTTTAGAAGCACAGACTCTCAAATTTACAAGTCATATGAATTAAATGAATCCAATGATCTACATGTAATTGAAAGCCATCCTTCCAGTGCTAGAGAATAATTTTAATTGCAAATGTTATTAAACTGTCCTTGCAAATTTATTTATGTGAACAAAGTTCCAATAGCCGTGCTACTATTTGATGGTTTCAATGTGTACCATATAGTCATTAAAGGCCTCCAGAAATTAAAATAAGTACCTTCTTCTTTCATTTATTTCTTAAAATATTCACTTCAAATTAGTTCTCTGAAAGCTTACAGTTTGTCTCAGTGCCCCTGACATTTACTTAATATAAGGATCTGACTTATTTGATAGGTGGGAACCTGAGACTCAGAGTAGAAAAATGAATCATTCAGTGTCACACAGCACCAAGATGTAGTCAGCATTGGAGGCTTCTGATTTTTAGATGCAGGCATGCCTAGATACTCCATATTTGCTTCTGGAGAGAATACAATCTCTAACTTGAATAATTCAAATAACATTTGGAATGGCAAAGTTTGGGACATGTCTGTACTCAGCTTTCTTTAACATCATTTGTTCATTTTCAGAGGAGTCAGAGAAGATGTGAACAAAGTTTATAACCCAGAGTTGCAACAATCAGCTATTCATTCATTCATTTATTCATTCATTTAATATATAAGTATTGCTGGTTGCATTAATCTTTTTTTGCCCATATTCCATAACCACTTCCTTTATTGAACTCTCACTTGCCAAGCCAATATTCCCCTGCCTTAATCAATGTGGGGTTAGGCACTCAGGCACCAGACAACTCAGGACGGCACCTATAATCCAGAGCCCACTGAAATTATTCAAACTATACAATCCCAAACCTGCTTACCTTGCCTCCCCTAATCCTTTCCACAGAAATCACAATAAAGAATTTTGCCCACAGTTTTCCCTCACTCCTCCTGCCTCCTGACTAACCCTGGTGCTTCCCCATGTGTTCCTGTATAGCATGGCATGACCTGTCGTCTTCTTGGGAACCATGAGTAAGAAACTATCTTTTTACGGCCAGGCACAGTGGCTCACGCCTGTAATCCCAGCACTTTGGGAAGCCGATGGGGGTGGATCACCTGAGGTCAGAAGTTCAAGACCAGCCTGGCCAACATAGTGAAACCCCCATCTCTATTAAAAATACAAAATTAGCCAGGCATGGTGGTGCGTGCCTGTAATCCCGGCTACTTGGGAGGCTGAGGCAGGAGAATCACTTGAACCCAGGAGGCAGAGGTTGCAGTGAGCTGAGATCACGCCACTGTACTCCACCCTGGCCAACAAGAGCAAAACTTTGAAAAAAAAAAGAAAAGAAAGAAACTATCTTTTTAGTAACAATTGTCTTCTGACAATTAGCCTCACCATATGTGAATAATAATACAACCAACATTTTAAAACGTAATAATACAACCATAATAAAACAATAATAATACAACCAACATTTTAAAACAAGACCATGTCCTAGATATTGTCCTAAATGCTGGAGATTCAGTAGGGAGTAAGCTAGATGTGGCCCTAGTCTTGCTGGATTTTATAGACTGAACCAAGGGCTTTCTCTGCTCCAGTGATAGAGAGTCTGATCCAAGTTTTTAAGGGACTCTTTCTGTATATCTTGCATAATCGTCCTCATTCAAGCTTCAGTTCAGAGCAACAGGAAGATTATGAGATTTGTTGTCAGATCTCTTCATGGTTCTTATGTCTTGCAGGACCTGGGACAGGTTATCTAAACTTCTAGCTACACACATATGGTTATCCTAATACCATTTGCCAAGTCCGGCAAGCTATGTTCATAAGCGAGTTGTAGTATTTCAAAACAAAAGTGTTATGAAGAAACCAGGAGGACTACAGTATAGCTGATCATTTCACAAGAGTGAGTAAAGACTGGTATCCCTGAGGCAACTGTTCTTATAAACTCTTGGAGGACTCACTGGGTCTCATAAGCACATCGAGTGTTGCATAAATAAAAATGCAAGCCTTTAAGCATACACTTTACACACACACGAGTGCACACACACACACACTTAGAGTTAGACACTGATAGAGATTTGTGTCTTACACATTAGAATTCAAAGAGTGTTCTTCTTTCCACATAAGGGAATTTAGAGGGGTTAAAAAGAATACACACTCATGCATGTATGCACTCAGGTTTTCTTTGGGAAGTCTATGATAACAGTTACATAAATAAAAATGAATAATAATATAAATGTCCCTTGTCTCTAAGAAAGCAGAAGACCTTTCTCCCCATATCAGTTTATGTAATACAAACATCTCACCCCTACCAAAAAAATTTTATGAGCATACTTACACCCCCCAGGAAATCATTAAAAATCAATGATCCAGAGTTACAGTGGCATACATTTTTAAAAGCTTTGTTTATCTCCCCTCATTAAAAATACCTTTACACAAAGCAATAATCCTGATGGTGTGAATTAATAACTGCATTTTTGAGCTTCATTGTTCTTGTTGTACTCATGGTTCACTGATTTCCTAGGTCTATTTTGTGTACAGTGCTATTTACATAGTCACTGGATTATTATCTGCCTTCCAGAGTGAAAGGAAAAACCTGGATCTTCTGGGAGCAGTGGGAAGATTACTTGCACAGAAGAAGTGCAATTTTTAGTAGAACAGAAATCCAGACAGTATTAAAATTAGGGTTATAAAGTAACAAGGACAAAAGGATAGCAAAGTAGAAAACAGAGGGGATCAAACACATTTTTTTCCTAGTAGAACTGTGAGAAACAAGCAAGTATCCGATTACTTCATTCATATCACTTCTTACGTTCTCAAGGGAGAAGGAGTCTATTCAGTAACATATATACTCAGAAAGGCAACAAGATGAGGAGGAAGGAACAGGAAATTGGGACCCAGATGGATGAAGATGGGAATCTCTATGCTAGGACTTCCTTAGTACCACCCATCCTTAAGCAAGTGATTGCCTTCCATTTTCTCATTCATTAAAATGAGGGATAGTAATAACTGTTGCAGTGGGTAGTTATTAGAATTAAGCGAAAATCTTTGGGTATATACCCAGTAATGGGATTGCTGGGTCAAATGATATTTCCATTTCTAAATCTTTGAGGAATCACCATGTGGTCTTCCACTAATTTACATTCCCACCAACAGTGTAAAAGCATTCCTATTTCTCCACAGCCTCACCAGCATAGATACATACACACGTATGTTCATTGCAGCACTATTCACAATAGCAAAGACATAGAAGCAACCCAAATGCCTTCAATGATAGACTGGATAAAGAAAATGTGGTACATATACACCATGGAATACTATGCAGCCATAAAAAGGAACGAGATCATGTCCTTTGCAGGGACATGGATGAAGCTGGAAGCCATTATCCTCAGTACACTAACGCAGGAACATAAAACCAAACACTACATGTTCTCACTTACAAATGAGAGCTTAACAATGAGAACACACGGACACAGGCAGGCAAACAACACATACTGGGGCCTGTCAAGGGAAGGCAGGAGGGGGAAAGCACCAAGGAAAAGAGCTAATGCCTGCTGTGCTTAATACCTAGGTGATGGGTTGATAGGTGCAGCAAACCACCATGGCACATGTTTACCTACAAAACAAACCTGTACATCCTGCATATGTACCCCGAAACTGAAAAAAAATAAAATTCAATTAAAAAAAGAAATGTCCCTTGTCCTAAATGGCAATGGTTTGGGAGCAGTCACAGCATCTCAAAGGATACCTGGTTTTATAAAATAGCGTTGCCATTAAGTCAACAACCAGACAGAAGTCTGGCTATGGCTTTTCAAGGGAGTCTTCATTTTAAGAAGCTTTCCGCAGTCAGTTGAAAAGTTGAGTTTAAAAATAAATAATGCATAAAGAGGAAGGTTCTGGGCAAATCTTTCTGGAAGGCAAAAATTATATATTGAAATTTGTGGTTCTTTGAATATTGAGGATATTTTTTGGTTAAGTCATGGGGAGACCCTTCTAAGAAAAGTGACTGAAACACTCTCAAGTTTTTACATTTGATTTTTCACATTCTGAAAAACATGAAAGATGCCTTTCCCTTTTCTTTGGTTCTGCTACAATCAACTGTGTAATGGTCTTGCCATCAATTCAGACCCTGCTGTGCTTAGAAGCTTTTTCTCTCTGAGAGGACAACACTCTGGGATATGCATAAAAGCTTTGGAGATAATTTTATAAGCACATTTGATTTTGTCTAAGATGGATCACTTGAAACCCTTGCCAGTGTAACACTTCTCTTAGTTACTGGAAATTGTGGTGCTTCATCACAATTCTGAGTTATAAGTTATTTGAAGGCAATAAGACTGCAATTTTCAAATGTGGTTTCATCCATGTAATAAATAAATACCTTGAAGTTATAAATCAGCTCAAATACATACATACACATGTGTGTGCATGTATGATACATATTATATGTATTTTATATTTACATATATATGTGTGTGTGTATGTATGATTATATATTCTTTAAATTACTTACAAAAACTCACCAGTCTGGTGTTCTAGCAATGTGTAAAATAATTTTTTTGAAACACAAATTCAGAGACAGAAATATATTCACTGAATTGTGTAATGGTAAGGAGAGTCATGTGTTGAATGGAGTTAAGAAAATGACATCTCAGAATTGTGAAAAATAGTCAAGGCTTAGAAATAAAACATATTTGGTCTCTTACTTCCATATTCAAAAGGTGAGAGAGCAAAATCCCTTGGGCTTTCTGAGTTTGTTTCAGATTACCTTTCTTCCAGTTGGGGAAAGATGTCAAATAGCAAATGTGGTGTTAACTAAAATATTACGTGTCTTAGTATATTTTATGCTGCTTATAACAGAATATCTGAAACTGGGTAATTTATAAAGAAAAGGAATTTGTTTCTTGTAGTTATGGAGGCTGGGATGTCCAAGGTGTAGGGACTGCATCCACTAAGGGTCTTCTTGCTGATGGGGACTCTCTGCAGAGTCCTGAGGTGGCACAGGATATTACGGGGTAAAGTGGCTGCATGTGCTAGCTCAGATCTCTCTTTCTCTTCTTATAAAGGCACCAGTTCCATTCCCATGATTACCCATAAATCCTTTAGCTCATTCATCCATTAATCCATGAATGTATTGATCCATTTATGGGAGTGGAGCCCTCATGACCCAATAATCACCTCTTAAAGGCCCCACCTGTCAATTCTGCCACACTGCGGATTAAGTTTTAATATGAGTTTTGAAGGGGACAAACATTCAAACCATAGTATCATGTAACTGGTTTCTAAGTTCAGATTCAAAGTAATGCTTCTGACCTGGTTCATCTAAAATTCTAGTTCCTGCATTAATGGCTATAAAATATGTACCTGCCAACTTGCCAAGTTCTGCCTCTAATGCAAAGGTCTCTTTTTTTCTTTTTTTCTCTTTTTTTCCCCTCTCCTATTATTTTCTTTTCTCTCTATCCTATGATATTCTCATACCTCTCTCATTCTGGTTCTTTCTACTTCTTCACCCATAATTACTTCTTCTTAATTGTAATAGCTATCATATGCTTAGGATTAAGAGAAGAGAAGGATGAAGACAAAGGAATTGTCACCAAGAACAACTAAGCCCCCATCAGGTTCCCTGATGTTTTAAAGATGAGCCTAACATCTTGGTCAATGCAATTAAGGATGTGTCCAATTTATGAAGCTTCATATGCACTTAAGAAATCTGATTTACAAAGCTTTCTTGATTATAGAGGAGTCTTTTCTTGATCTATTATGATAGATTTGGTAATCTCAGATTACCCACTAAACAAAGCCTTTCTACAAAAACAGGGGGGTACTTTATGGTGCTTCAGGGCCCATTGTCACTCAGAACTCAGGTCTTGGCCCTGTCCCTCACCACGTGTGTGGCCTCAGGCAGGCCCTTAAACTTTCTAAGCCTCAGTTTTCTATTGGTAATATGAGGATAACAATCATAACTACTTAATAGGAGTACCATGAGGATTAAGTGAAATATTATTTCTGAAGGCCTTAGCTGAAAGATTCCCAGATTATATTATGAGATCAATAAATAATAGCTGTGTTTTTCTGTTATTAATCTAGTAATATGGTATATGCATACAGATGGCAACCATAGGATCAGTTTGAGAAAAAAGCTGAAGTCAGTCTTCCAATCTCAATTTTCTATATCCTGGATTATTCTACTTCAGTATTTAAATCTTTCTCTCTCTCTCTCTTTCTTTTTCCTCTCCTATTATTTTCTCTTCTCTCTATCCTATGATATTCTCATACCTCTCTCATTCTTGTTCTTTCTACTTCTTCATTCATAATTACTTGTCTTTAATTGTAATAGCTATCATATGCTTAGGATTAAGTGCTTTACATTTATAATTTGTTTTCCTTGGAAACAACACAAATGTAAATGTTATTATCATCACTAATTTTTAAATGAGAAAATTAGGTTAAATTTTTTACAAAGCAAGCTTTTTGCATACTACAGCCAGAATTTGAACATCAGCTCATGTAACTCAATAGCTGCTTCCATTTTCATTATATCATATATTTTAGTAGGCTATCTCTGCATTAAAAATACTCCAAAACTTGATAGCTTAAAACAATCACCATTGAGTTAGCTCATGCTTCTTTAGCTCAGCACTCAAGGTTTGGCTCAGTTGGCTAGTTCTTCTGGTCTACAGTGGGTTCAACCAGGTATCTCTTGTCAGTATGTTTTGGAAGAGGCAATTCTGCTGCCTTTAGCTGGTCTTTCTCATATTTTCTCATGTGTTTCCAGGTTGGCTTGGTATAGGCTAGTCTGGGATCACCTTAGCTGGGACAACTGAGCTATCATCTATGTCATCTCTTATACTCCCACAAAATAGATCTGACTTGCTTACATGGTAGTGGCAGAGTTCTGAGAGAGCAGAGTCTAGCCTGCAATGCCTGTCGAGCTCTGAGTTCAAAACTAGCTTTCTATTTGTCTACTGAATTCTATTGGGCAAATCAAGTCACAAAAGCCAGATTCAAGGAACAGGAAAATAATCTCCACCCCTTGACGACAGGAATGGGGAAATCCATAACCCAAAGTACCTGGGTCTAGGGAAGGATAGAGAATTTAAACCAGTTTTGCAATCAATTTTCACACCAGACATTTTGTCACCTTAGTTTGTCTCCTGCACTTTGAGTGCCTGGCTTACAGTCATTTCTCTCAAATTTTGAAAAGTCTGAAAGAGTATCAAAGGGCTTACCACTTGCCCTCGTTAGAGCAAGGAATTGCAACGGACTCTAAGGAGTGAAGAAAATCTCTTGCTAAAAATGGGTGCAGTTGAGTGTCTATAATAGTTGCATTACAATAATAATAAAAACAAAAAAACTTCAGAATTATTTCCCTACCGTCTGTCATTATTTTGCTAACCCATTCTATTGACATCCCCAGGAAACCAATGCACGAGGTAGCAATAGGCAAAAAAAACCCACACAATAATTTGCAAATGCACATTTCTATTTTTTATGGCCTAAAGAGGAATACAGTTTGGGCTGCATAGCCCTATGGCAACCGAGTGCAAAGCCATAGCAGGTATCCACTTCCAAATTTATCTTTGCCTAGAGCCCCATATGATTTATTTTTAAGTATATTTCACCAAGATGCCCAAAGTCAAAATATTATTTACAGTGAGGAGCTGGAAGCGGAACATACTGCATCAATTTTTCCAGACAGAAGGGAGCTCAGAAATCCACTCTTACAGAGGTAGAAAAACACAGCCCCCTTATTTGTTTACTTACAGCCTTCTTCCTACCAGAAAAGGGTTGAAGGTAGCTCACATAATTGGCTGCAAGGTAAGCCACATGTCTTGGGAAATGGGAAATCAATCCTTTTGTAACAATCCTACCTTTGATTGAGCAGCATCTGTATGTTTAAAGAGAAATGGGAGAAAGATTCAGCAGGTATCAATTCCAAAGTCATTATCACCCATGTTCAGTGATAACCAACCAGCTTTCCGTTTCCACTCAGCATTCGTTTGAATTAACTGGAGAGTACAAAGATGCAAAACACAGTAGTTGCCTCTGTAGGGAATCTTAACCTGGACCATTGAATCTAGATCTTCCAAGAATCATTTATTTTTTCTCTCTGAATTTCTCTGGGACACATATACAACATCTAACCAAGGACTTTCTCTTCATCATTGCCAAGTGGTTAGAGTTACTAGCTAAAGGAATTTCATTCTTCCCAGATACAAGTGTCTGAAATTTCAAAAGGCTGACTCTAAACACCAGTCTCTTTAAATGCTTCATTTTCACTAGGTGTTCAATGTTGGTTTAATTCCAGCAGATGCCTGCTTGAAGTTTCATTTCACACAAAGAAGTGCCTGTGATAAATATTCTTAAATTTTCTTGCTAGGAAATTTGCATGTACAGGAAGAATGGAGGATAGATTTTTATAGGCTTCATTCTGACATAAGAAAAAACTGGTTATTAATGTGAATTTAATAAGTGCCTGTTGAAAACTACAATGCATCAGACACCACCCTAGGTACTATTGATCATACCAAGATGTAAAATTAGATATTTTTCCTGAACTTAAAGAGTTATCACAGTGGCATAGCATATATGCCAAGGCAATAAAAATTGTGGTAAATATCACTAGAGAAACAGAATCTAAACACTACTGAGCTCAGAATAGGGACAGTTTGCCCCTGGTTAGGAAGAACTAAGAAAGACTTCATAGAAGAGGTGGCATTTGAGCTGGTTATCTTCTGCACATAGGTAAGATTGAGGCAGGAGAATAGGGTTGGAAGCAGGGAATCTAAGGCCAATTTACACTGACTTACTAGAACTAAATGAAAAGGAAAACTCCAAGTTTCCACACCTAAGTAACAAAAGGATGGGAGGCCACTCCCTTTGCAACCCCTGCCCCCCTTTTTCTATATTGCAGATGGAAATTTGAAAGTACATCTGATTGAGTGCTTTCCCCACTGGCGATATGGAATGTAACTTTGTAACTTTGCTTCAGCCTCTGATTGTGGGCCACTACTTCATTTGTATGGAGTGTACACCAAGTGGCTAATGGGAAACCTCTAGAGAGTATTTAAACTCCAGAAAATTCTGTAACTGGGCTCTTAAGCCCCTATGCTCAGGCCCATTCCCACCCTGTGGAGTGTATTTTGTTTTTCAATACATCTCTGCTTTTGTTGTTTCATTCTCTCTTTACTTTCTTTGTGCATTTTGTCCAATTCTTTGTTCAAAACACCAAGAATCTGGACACCATCCACCAGTAACAAGATCAGTATTGCTTAAAACAATTACCTGTTGGTTGATACAAAGTTTTAAATTTCATCTTGTGGTGCATCTCTTCCTAGCCAAAGCTAACCTACCATATAAAATGTGGAGACATAGAGGCGAACAACACACACTGAGGCCTTTTGGAGGGTGGAGGATGAAAGGCAGGAGATCAGGATAAATAACTAATGAGTACTAGGCTTTATACCTGGGTGATGAAATAATCTGCACCACAAACCCCCATGATACAAGTTTACCTATGCAATAAACCTGCACTTGTACTCCTGAACTTAAAGTTAAAAATAAAATAAAATAAAATAAAATGTGGATACTATCACTGTCTTTTTTTCCTGGAATTTTCCTTAACTACCTATTCTTGGTGTGTTCCTCCTCTTAATAAAGAAAGCCTCAGTTGAGATGGCACAAACAATTGGAAAAACATTCCATGCTCATGGATAGGAAGAATCAATATTGTTAAAATGGCCATACTGTCCAAAGCAGTTTATGGATTCAATGCTATTTATTTCAAACTACCAATGACATTCTTCATAAAATTAGAAAAAAAGCTATTTACAAATTTATATGATTCTATATACCAACAGTGAGTAATGTAAAAAAGAAATAAGAAAATAATCCTATTTACAATAGCCACACTGAAAATTAAATACCTAGGAATTAACCAAAGAAGTGAAAGATCTCTATAATGAACACTATAAAACACTGATAAAAGAAATTGAAGAAGACACCAAAAGATGGAAAGATATTCCATGTTCTTGGATTGGAAGAATCAATATTGTTAAAATGTCCATACTACCCAAAGCAATCTACAGATTCAATGCAATCACTATCGAAATACCAGTTGGCATTCTTCACAGAAACAGAAAAAAACAAAATCCTAAAATTTATATGGAACCACAAAAGACCCAGGCTAGCAAAATCTATCCTAAGCAAAAAGAACAAAACTGGAAGAATTACACTACCAACTTCAAATTATACTACAGAGATATAATAACCAAAACAGCATGGTACTGGTGTGAAAACAGGCACATAGACCAATGGAACACAATGGAGAACACACAAACAAATCTACACACCTACAGTGAACTCATTTTTGACAAAAGTGCCAATAACACACACTGGGGAAAAGAAAATCTCTTCAATAAATGGTGCTGGGAAAACTGGATATCCATTTGCAAGAGAATTAAACTAAACTCCTATCTCTCGCCATAGACAAAAATCAAATCAACATGGGTTAAAGACTTAAACCTAAGACCTCAAGCTGTGAAACTACTACAAGAAAACATTGGGGAAAATCTCCAGGACACTGGCCTGGACAAAGACTTCTTAAGCAATACCCAACAAGCACAGGCAACTAAAAATTCATATGGAACCAAAGAAGAGCTTGAATAGCCAAGGCAATTTTAAGCAAAAGAACAAAGCTGGAGGCATCATGTTACCTGACTTGAAACTATGCGACAAGCCTACCATATTAGTCCATTCTCATGCTGCTAATAAAGACATACCTGAAACTGGGTAATTTATAAAGAAAAAAGAGATTTAATGGATTCACAGTTCCACATGGCTGGGGAGGCCTCACAATCATGGTGGAAAGTGAAGGAGGAGCAAAGCCGTGTCTTAAATGGTGACAGGCAAAGAGGGCATGTGCAGGGGAACTCTCCTTTATAAAACCATCAGATCTTGCGAGACTTATTCACTGTCATGAAAATAGCATGGGAAAGATGCACCCCCATGATTCAATTACCCCCCATAGGGTCCCTCCCATGATGCATGGGAATTATGGGAGCTACAATTCAAGATGAGATTTGGGTGGGGAAACAGCCAAACCATATCACCTACAGTAACCAAAACAGCATGGTACTGGTACAAAAACAGACACACAGACCAACAGAATAGAGAGCCCAGAAACAATGCTGCATATTCACAACCATCTCATCCTTGACAAAGTCGACCAAAACAAGCAGTGGAGAGATGACTCCCTGTTCAATAAATTGTACTGGGATAACTGGCTAGCCATATCCAGAAGATCGAAGCTGGACTCCTTTCTTCCACCATATACAAAACCAACTAAAAATGGATTAAAGACTTAAATGCAAAACCTCAAACCATAAAAACCCTAGAAGATAACCTAGGAAATACCATTCTGGACACAGACCCGGGCAACGGTTTCATGACAAAGACACCTAAGCAATTGTAATAAAAACAAAAATGGACAAATTGGCCCTAATTAAACTAAAGAGCTTCTGTACAGCAAAAGAAACTATCAATAAACAGTCTACAGAATGGGAGAACATATTTGCAAACTATGCATTGACAAAGGTATAATATCCAGAATATATAAGGAACTTAAATTAACAAGCAAAAAACAACCTCATTAAAAAGTAGGAAAAGGACATGAACAGACCCTTTTCAAAAGAAGACATACACGAGGCCAATAAGCAAATAAAAAAATGCTCATCATCACTAATAATTAGAGAAATGCACATCAAAATCACAATGAGAGACCATCTAACACCAGTCAGGATGGCTATTTTGAAAACGTCAAAAAATAACAAATGCTGGCAAGTTTGTGGAGAAAAGGGAACACTTATACACTGCTGGTGGCAGTGTAAATTAGTTCAGTCACTGTAGAAAGCAGTTTGGTGATTTCTCAAATAACATAAAACAGAAGTACCATTCGATCTAGCAATCTCATTGTTGGGTATATACCCAAAAGAATGTAAATCATTCTACAATAAAGACACACACAGTCATATGTTCATTGCAGCACTATTCACAATAGCAGTCATGGAATCAGCCTAAATGCCCATCAATGACTGACTGTATAAAGAAAATGTACGTATATACCATGGAATACTACACAGTCATATAAAAGAATGAGATCGTGTCCCTTGCAGCAACAAGGATAGAGCTGGAGGCCATAATCCTAAGTGAACTAATGCAGGAACAGAAAACCAAATATTGCATGTTCTCACTTACAAGTGGGAACTAAACATTGAGTACACATGGACACCAAGAAGGGAACAACAGACACTGGAGCCTGCTTAAGGATGGAGGGTGGAAGAAGGGAGAAGACTAAAAAACTACATGTTGGGTACTATGCTTAGTACCTCGGTGATGAAACAATCTGTATACCAAACCCCTGTGACATGCAATTTACCTATATATGAAACCTGCACATGTACCCCTGATCCTGAAATAAAAGTTAAAAAAAATATAGCCTCAGTAGTAATGTGCTCAATTTTTATCCCGAAACCAATGAGGGATGTAGTGAAGGAAGTAAAATAAAATTTCTCTATCTTTATCTTCCTTACTCAATTGCAGATTTCCATCTCTCCTTTCTTTTACTCAAGCCTGTAGATAGAGTCCTCTGTAGACTTGTTCTCTCTGTGATACAAATAACTACTTGGGTTTTAAATTTTTTGGTTACTATAGTCAATGTTCCCTAAGTAATATATTGGTTTTTGATTCTCAAGTGAAATCAGATAATTATAAAAAATATAATTATGTACTCACAATAATTTCTGTCCCTAGGAGACATCCTGTTCTTATACATCTCTCCTTACTCCTCAATGCTCAAACACTTTGTAAAACCCAATACTTTCCATAGATGCCTGAAGTGTAGACTGGAAGCAAAACCGTTCTGTGTCTATCACAAACACCAATCAAACCACATTACACCAGACTAACAAAAAAAATTATTTCTTGGTATTTTTGGAAGAAGACAAAAGCAGGGTATATTATCCATAGATTGCTTGGGTCTAACCCAGGAAATTAAATCCTTTCAGATTTTGGTATATACAGAAAATAGTTTTAGTGAGCTATAATTTCATTTCATAATTTTTTCATTCACCTTCACTGGATTCCTTTAATATGGCAGGCAGGTGCTATGCTGAAAAATGAGATACAAAAAAAATGAGTTCAATATAAAACCTGCCCTTGAAGAATTCACAGGTTTGGTGGCTGCATAAATACAGTATGTAAAAATAATTGTGAAAAGTGTTAATAATATAGATAAGTGGATATTACTGTTAGATCATAAAGGAGAACCCAATTCTACTTAGAGAGTGACAGAAAAAGCTTCAGAGAAACTCAAGGTGATCCTTGAGAAGACAGGAGTTTGATAATGAAAGGCACAGAAGCCTGTGTGAGAAAAGAGAGGCATACAATAATGTGGCATATCCATGGAAGTGTAAGACATGCAGTATTACCACTACACAGGGTGAAGGCAGAGTATGTTTTAAAAAATGTGAAATTGGTGACAGCTTGGGGCCAGATTTTGAAATGTGCTATTGCTATTGTTAGTTAAAAACAATAGAAATAGAATTAAACACTGAAAAGAGCATGCTGAACAAACGTAGATGATAACAGAACTTCACAAACACCCTACTGAAAGAAGAACTCATAGAGGTATAGAAAATCTTTAGAGAGGGAGCATGAGAACTCGAAAAGGTAATACCATGGCATTCAAGGATGGAGAGATGTTGATGAAACAAGGTTTGGCCAATGGGAACAATACAATGAGGGAGGAAGAGTTCATGAATTTAAAAAAAATAACTTGGATTTAATACCATAAAGTCAGTAAATAAGGTTTGGGTGGGCTGTGAATACTGGTGCCAGACTGAAGTGGATTAATTGGCAGAATGAGAGTTCTGCTTCATACAGCCATGAAGGGACGTAGGCTCCCTCCATGGTATGGCTCTGCCACCATCTTCTAGATCTGGCACCATCATCCCATGATTCATTCAGAGGCCGTGGGAAAGCCAGAGCATGGAGGACCACGTGGGAAGTTTTATAGGGGCAAGACCCTGAAATTATGCTCATCCCATCACTTACATTCTACCAGCCAGAACCCAATTGCATGACCTCTGATATGGTTTGGCTGTGTTCCCACCCAAATCTCATTTTGAATTGTAGCTCCCATAATTCCCATGTGTTGTGGGTGGGACTCAGAGGGAGATAATTGGATCATGGGTGTGGTCCTCCATACTGTTCTGGTGGTAGGGAATAAGTCTCACATGATCTGATGGTTTTATAAAGGGTTGCCTCTTGCACTTGGCTCTCGTTCTCTCTTGTCTGCCACCATGTAAGATGTGCCTTTCACCTTCTGCCATGATTGTGAGGCCTCCCCAGCCACATGGAACTGTTAGTCCATTAAACCTCTTTTTCTTTATAAATTACCCAGTCTCGAGTATGTCTTTATTAGCAGTGTGAAAACAGACTAATACAATCACCTATACCTGCCAGGGCAACTGGAAAATGTAATGGACCTGCACACACGGGAGGAAGAAGAAATAGGAATACAAATAGTGAACACACAGCAGTGTCTGTCACAGCTGTTTTTCCTTATTCTTTTACAGAATTATTTTTAAAAATTATAAGCAAAAGAGACATGTAACAGGGAATTTTCAGCCTTTGCATGTGTTTTCTTCCTTATTGCAGCTTATCTCTTGGGAGAGGCACAAAGATGACTCTTAAGAACAGAAAAACAGCAGGAGTTTGTTTTTTTTTTAATCCCATTTGCTTTCCAGTTGGAGAAAAAATCTTTATGTGTAGCTGTCAAAATTCTCAGGCCCCACACATGGTACAGTATTTGGATGAAGTTTAAAGGAAATAGAAACAACAACAAAAAACCCACTAATGATAATTTCTAAGGGACTTTCTTGCCAGAAAAAGATACAAACATTGCCAAACATCATAGTGCTACAAACACCAGTTATACCGGCTGGAAATTTCATTCGCGTTAGAGCCAAGCACCTGACAATGTCAGTGGTGGAGAAAGAAGTGAGGGTAGCCACCCCTCTGGATATAATTATGGCCAACAAAGAAGAATGTACTGGTGTCTGTGGGTATGAGAACTGTGGGAGAAAGTGACCATGTCAGTGGAGATTTTATTGTGGGCAACAGGAGAATGAAGAGCAGATTTCAAAACGTTCACAGAAAAGGAGGATTTTGTAACTAGTGGTTATGACAGGATGTGGCTCAAATGGAACAGAAGATTAAAAACTGAAAATCTGACCATATAATCCATCACAAGTATTCCACATCAGGAAGAAAAGAGAGAATCAGCTAAGAAAACCAATGCCATATCTTGGGGAACTCTGGGTGAGTTCCATTAAAAATGGGAACTCTATCAGATAGAAGAAAGGACTGAACCTAAAAAGGGGTACAGATCTAAGAGAGAATCAGGGTGCAAAGGACTAAATTAACTGGGATTTCTGTAACAGGCAGGGAAACAAATTAAAAAGAAAGAGAGACAGCCCATCTAGTGGGACAGAGCAGTATATTTACCTGTGACAGAAAGGGACACATCTACATATTCTTATTTTTCTAACCTTTTCCAGATATTTTTATCCCCAACTGGAAAACCTACAACAAGCATTACTTCTTATTATGAGAAAGAAACAGAAATCCAATGTAGAAAGAGAAATACTTTTTTGTTTTTTAAATGTTTAATTTATATTTTTTCTTCAACTTTTATTTTAAGTTCAGGAGTACATATGCATGATGTGCAAGTGTGTTACATAGGTAAACGTGTGTCATGTTGGTTTGCTACACATATCATCCCATCATGTAGGTATTAAGCCCAGCATCCATTAGCTGTTCTTCCTGATGCTCTCCCTCCCCATGGCCTGACGGGCCCCAGTGTGTGTTGTTCCCCTCAATTTGTCTATGTGTTCTCATTGTTCAGCTCCCACTTATAAGTGAAAACATGTGTTTGGTTTTCTGTTCCTGCATTAGTTTGCTGAGGATAACAGCTTCCAGCTCCATCCATGTCCCTGCAAAGGACATGATCTCATTCCTTTTTATGGCTGCATAGTATTCCATGGTGTATATGTACCAAATTTTCTTTACCCAGTCTATCATTGATGAGCATTTGGGTTGATTCCATGTCTTTGCTAATGTGAATAGTGCTGCAATAAACATGTGTGTGCATGTATCTTTATAACAGAATGATTTATATTCTTTTGGGTATATACTCAGTAATGGGATTGCTGGATCAAATGGTATTTCTGCCTCTAGAACTCTGAGGAATCACCACACGTCCTCCACAATGGTTGAACCAATTTACGCTCCCACCAAGAGTGTAAAGCATTCCTTTTTCTCCACAACCTCACCAGCATCTGTTATTTTTTGACGTTTTTAATAATTGCCATTCTGACTGGCATGAGATGGTATCTCATTGTGATCTTGATTTGCATAGAGAAATGCTTTTTTTTCAGCCATAGTAAGTGAGCTTGTCTCCAAATCCAGATAGAATTAATTCAAGGGTGTGGAGAAAAATTAATAAAGGTTTTCATGTTGAAACAATCAGTAATTTTTGATGGGTTGTTGAGTTTGGAAGGGAAGCCCCATAACTGAAAGTAGAAAAAAAACCGTTTATTTTTAAAGGGACAGAAAAACAGATCGTGAGGAAGAAATCCTTATTAGTTTGCTAGCAGCCTACTGCCAAATTTTAAAACATATAAACAGATGTTTATATGCACTTGAAAAAGAAAACTACATTCATTTCAGTATACCATAAGTTTATTCAGGAAAATATATGCCAAATTATCTCCTTTCTGTTAAGTGGTATTGGTAAGTATTATGGTTGTGTTAACCATATAGAACTCTAATATGCAAAGAGAATTTGAGGGCAATACCCACACATATGGAAAATGTATTTCATTTTTTACTCTTCAATTAAAAACAATTCATCAATCAAACAAGGCACAAATATATAGTTCCTTGTAAAAAAATTTAATATTATCAGTGAGTCTAAAGACTCCTATGATTACCTCAACCAATTCTGTTCTCCTCAGCCCCTTCCTAAAAATGATCACCACTGGATATTGTATTATTCCGTGCCTTCTCCTATTTATTTATACAAACACACACACACACACATACTCACTCAATAAGTGGATAAAATAATAATATTTTGAGTAAATTTTCATTATCTCTCCAATTTATTTACACACACACTCATGAGTGGATAAATATTAATATTTTGGGTAAATTTTTATTACACAAAATGTCATATTTTCTTAAAACTATTCTGAATATTTTATTCAAAAATACTAACACATATTTCTCAATACATAAATAAAGATCTAAGTTTTTTTACTGAGTTCTGCAGAATATTTTATTGTATAAAATATCACAGTTTATTTCATCAGAATACTATAAAACCTGTTTGTTACTTTTCTTTTGTGTGTGAATCAAGGGTTTTTTTGTTGTTGTTGTTTTTGTTTTGGATTTTGTTTTTTGAGTTTTTTTTTTTTTTTTTTTTTTTTGAGACAGAGTGCAGTGGTGCGATCTCGGCTCACTGCAACCTCCGCCTCCTGTATTCAAGCAATTCTTCTGCCTCAGCCTCCCAAGTAGCTGGGATTACAGGTGCCTGCCACCACGCCTGACTAATTTTTTGTATTTTTAGCAGAGACAGGGTTTCACCATGTTGGCCAGACTGGTCTCAAACTTCTGACCTCAAGTGATCCGCCTGCATCAGCTTCCTAAAGTGCTGGGATTACAGGCATGAGCCACCGCGCCCGGCCAGATTGGGTCATTTTCTTTGGATAAACTAGCCTCAAATAGTCCAGTGCTTCCATTTGTCTGATGTGTTCTATGTTTCCTTTTGAGAGCTACCGAATTGCTATATCCAGCATGCTGGCAAGTCATACTCGCAGGACTTTTCTCTACAAAAATAGTCCATCATTCTCAATCATGAATATAATCCTGTTTCTTCTTTCCTCATCTGATATGATAATTATGAGACACATACAGGCCAAATTTAGGAACATAAATCTCTTAGATCCCATGAAGTCTAGGATGGCTAGAAGCTTCCCAAGTTCAACTTGAAAAACAATGTATCTGGTGTTTCCATATGTCAAGAAATAGTAGAGATATAACACTATTATAGAGGAGACTGTCTTTCATTCATTTGTACTTGCATTTTTTCAATCAACTGACAGTGTTGAGTGCTTACTTTATGCCAGACACCATTCTAGTCAACAGATATGCAGCCATGCAGAGACAAGTGTGTTCTCAAGGCATCCATCTGTCAGGTTGAGGTTGCTCTACAATCCACAAGCAAACAGTGAATGAGGTCATTTGAGATGGTAATAATGTTTCGAAGAAAATTAAATAGGTAAAAGTGTGACAGTCACTGGTAGAAAAGGAAGTAAGTGTTCAAATAGCAACAGTAATAATAGCAATTTATTACTATAATAGTGTTTAACATGCAAAGATACTGTTTGAAGAGAATTACATTGACTAATCATCTAATTCTCACAAAAGCTCAGTGAAGTAGGTAGAACTTTTACTCTTCTTTTATAGAGGGGGAAACAGAAGCCTAGAGACATTAAGTAGCTTGGCAGGGTCTCACAGCTTGTAAGAGACTGAGATAAGATAGTAAGAACAGCCTCTAGAGAAGGTGACATTTGAGCTGAAACCAGGATGACAAGACGCCATCCATGGAAGTCAGAGGGAAAATCAAGTACAGATTTCTTACAATGAAAGTGCTTGACCTATTTCTGGAATGAAAAGGCCAGAATGGAGAGGTTTCTTGGAATTTCTTCATCGAACTGTATTTCACTGAAGCAACTTTGGGACATCATATTTTTTGCATGAAGTCATGTCAGAAAACATGAGGTCCCCAAATTAAAAAATTCTGAAAGTCAGTATTTCTGCTCTTCTCCATGGTGGCCTGGGACTCTGTGGGACCATGGGTAGTGGGGAGAAGTATACGGCCTGGGTGCAGTTGTGTTTTCTAAGATTCCCATTCTGAACTAAAGTACTGGGGAAATAATGGGCATTTAGAATTCAGTAAAGCATTATATCCTCACAGAAGAGGTAGAGAAGTTAGGTAGACTTTCAGTGGTTCATCACTATACCTTGAAAGTGTACATTTAATAGCTCAATAACTACAAGTAAGTTAGTCTTTAATATGATGCCTTTGGGTTTTATCTTTGCACTCACCATAGTCAACGTTGAACAATTCTTTGAGTAAAGACATAGAAATGTTACGAGATCTTTGGAGTGTCGTTGTTCTGGCAGGAAACCTGTGGCCAGTGGCACCTTTGCCCAAGTTTTGCTTGGGCCTGCTGGGCTCATTTCACCCACTCAGCCTGGCGGGATGAGCTGAGTTCATGCTACTGGCCCAGGTCCCACATCTGCCAAGGGAGAGTCAGGCTTGGAACAGTGAGAGGTGTGTGAGTGAGCACGGGGTTCAGCCACTGCGCACATGCCAGCAGCTGCAGCACGGCAGGCAGCTCCAGGTGCCGACATGGACACCAGGTCTCTACAAGGGTGCAGCCAGACCAGGCACACCACAAGCAGCTTCCACAGCTGGCACCGGGGAACGTGGCAGCGCCCGGAAGCTTGAAGACGCCAGGAACCACAGGGCTCAAAGTGGGAGTCACAGCTTTGACTCAGGGAGCTCTCAGGTCTGGGCTTCCCAAAGGGACATAGCTCTTCTCTCCTATTTGACTGCAACATGGTGAGCAAGGGCCATGTTTCAGCCATGTCTGTGTTACAGTTCTTTTAGCCTCATTTGGCAGGTCCTGAGTTCTTGTCCTGTGCCCAGGAAGAATGAGGTACTCAGACAAATGGAGGGTGAGCAAGATGAAGAGGAGCTTTATTGAGCTACAATGGCTCAGAGCAGGGCCTGGAGTGGGAAGCTCCTCTCTGCAGCTGGTTGTCCTGATGTCAGCTCAGCTTTGACTGAGCCTGGGGCTCTTATAGGCCTCAGAAGGGACGAAGTGTGCACCGATTGGTCCATGGGCAGCCATAGGCAGGCCAAGAAAAGGCTCCACAAGTCCCCACCCAAGTCCATGGGACTGGCAGCCTGGCCCCAGCCTTCAGGTGCCCCCTGGCCTGAAGGTGGATCCTCACTGGGACCCTCCCCATTCCGCCCAGGAATCTGCCTCCTGCTGCCATTCATGGTGCCTGGGCTTGGCCTGACTTTGCTCCAAAATCTGAGCGGGTGTTGACAGCAGGGAGAAGCCAGGCAATGGGAGCAGGCACTTCTGAGCCTGTGAGGGCAGGATTGGGTGGGACCTTCCTTGGCCCCCAAGAATGCAGGGATGCCTGGGTCCCCAGCTGTAATTTCGGCAGCTATAGTGGCACCCAAGGAGCTCCTGCCCCAACTTGGAAGGGGCGCAGTTTCTGCTTGTCCCCGGTACCTGCAGGCTCCATGGAGCCTGCAGCCCCAGCCCCACCTCCCTACTGCAGCTGGTATGATGGCAGCAACAGCTCAAGACAGCCCACTGCTGTCATCAGAAATATTTTATTAGATTTGTGGATGGCATAAAGCTATGATTAAGTACAAATAGGGAATGGCAGAATCAGAGTTAATATGAATTAAATACACTACAATTAAAGGTCATATTTACAAGATATAATCTAACAGTGGAAATTATGAACTTGTCTATTAAGTTAAAGTACATACACACATGTATACATGTGATTGTTTCTGCATGTATGTGTGTGTATACTTATAAATGCATGCACAGAGAAGGATAGATTTCCAGACTTAATAGATATTCTTCCCAGATGGATACAGAGTGTGATGCACTGTTAGAAAGGTTACATGTCAGATCCCTCATTAGTACTGAGTCTGTCCTAGTTCATTTTAAGAAATTGTGGTAAACAAAAGAGAGACCAAGAAGGGCCACAGTTAAAATAAGGGTTCTAGAAATGAGCTTTTACATTGATAATCAGAAGAAACGGTACAAAACTTAGCCTGGAAAAAAAAAGAAGTTAGAATCTGAGAGCTGTCTTTCCAAACATTTTAAAGCTGTTGGGCAAAACAAGATACAGAGTTTAAGGGAAATGGCAGTGATTAAATCCAGGTGTCAGTGCACTTTGTTTGGCCAGTAGTATTAGCCTACATAGTGTTTCAAATTTGAATTTATTACCAGTATTCAAAAACTGGGATTTTTAATGTATGAATCTAATTTCCTGGTCTTTCTTAAAGAACCAGAAAATCTGATGACTCTAGGCCACACTTTTTCATAATAATTACTGGGGCTGGTAGCTCCCTTAGAAGGGAAATGCATATTTCATTTCACCAAAGTCTCCCTTCCCCTATACTTTAACTATAACTTATTATTTTATGCCTAAACCAAGTCACTTATTTAATTATCTTTCGAATCTTTATTATTCATACAGCAGAACCAAGGCAAGCCTTGGCAATTTTAGTGAGATACATTTCAACTCAACTTTAAAAAAAAAGTTAGATTTGCCCAGTAGTGGAGCAAAATACCTTAAGAGTTAGTAAGCTCCCTGACAATGGAAGTAACAAAAGAGATACTGGAAGAAGTATGCAATGGATATCTGGACTGGGTCTGTACTTAGGTCAAATAGTCAAGGCAGCTCTTTCCCTTATTCTATTATTCCATTCAAAATCAGAAGAACACGTAATAGAGAGAGAAGAAAACGAAATGTTCAGAGCAAAGAGAGAGAGAGAGTGCAAGCCACTAGGACATAGGGAGAAAAATAAACAACTTAAGCGAAGGTTACCAAGAGTGTCTGAGAGATAGTGGGAACAAATGAGAGTCTAAATGATGGCTCCACATTTCAGAGAGAATTGTAAACTTATCCACAACAATTTCAATTAAATGAGGTGTATCCTGGGCAGCTGTCTTCATGCATTAGATGGCCAATTGGAAAAGTGAAAAAGTAGATTTCCTTCTTTTTGAAAGCATCTGCACAACTCCTGAAAGGTTGGTGTCTCAAGAATCTCAAATTAATTTAGCAGAGGTATTTATAAAATATGCTTGTCATGTCATTTGTGGCTCAGGATGGATTAAGTCTGATCTGTTTTTATGCATTATAATTACTAAGTAGTTTTGTACATTGCATGTTTCCCTTAAAGGCCACCAAACAAGCAGGCAAATAGATTAGATTTCTTTGTTCCCCTTCTTTGTTTCTTAGGTTTGGTCCTTTGAGGACTTGCCATTCCAGGTCCTTCCTTACCATTAGTGCTCATCAAACTGTGTTCATCGCTAATGCTTAAGAAAAAAAAAAAAAAAGAAACACCTCTATTTAGAGACTGGGAGATTATGAAAATCTATGCAAATTCACAGAAGAGTGGGAGGAGAAAGGGAAGAAAAGATATTTCCCAAAGAGGTCAGTTCGTTTCTCTGTGTCTTCCTGCTGCATACATATTGCAGAAAGCTCTTGGGTTTAAAAGCAATGGCTGGTCAGCTTGCTCCCTGCCTCTCTTTTTCATCTCTTTAAGATAACCATGTAAGAGCAAGAGAAATACATGGAAATGTTGTTCTTTCTGACATTTTCCTCAAATTACAGTTAAGATTTTTTACATTTGTATCACATCCCTTTATATAGTGCATTATCAGGGGAACTTGTTAAAAAATATAAATTTCTGGATCCCTTTTTAGATGTACAAAAGCAGAGTCCCAGGAGAGTGTGAGCTGAGAATGTATAGTTTCAAAATTTAATAGAAAATTCTGCTAAACATACATATGTGACAATTACTAATATATAAACACCCTTTGTTTAGACAATGTTTCAAGATTCTGTTAATGGTATTGGGATGATCAGAAGTAGCAATATAGAGTGGAGATGACAGACTTCTATTTTTTGTTGGTTATAGCTTCTGAGAGCCCTGGACAAAATTGTCAGCTTTCAGCACTCTTGGTAAATAAATTGATTGCAATCTGATGAAGGGTGAAGAGGGGAAGGTAGAAGTTGTTTTAACCTTAATAGGGTACCTTAGTACCCAGATGCTTTGCTTGACTGCCAATCTGTAATCTATAATTGTCCTAAAAGCTTGCTCTGAAGCCACCCAAATGATGACCTGGGAACAGCTTACAACATCTCTAGTCACGCTATTCAGGGAAGAAGAGGAAAGCAGCTTTTTTCTGGAGAGGGAATTGAGTACCATTCAGAGGTACTGAAAAGAGGAAAGAATTATGACACAGTAAAGCATGATAGATGGTTTGAGGAAGTCCAGTTGGCATTTTTATTTACCCTTTCCCATAACAGAACAACAAGAGGGCACTCACTCAATTAGGGAAATCAAAAAGCTGCACGTTTAAAACAAATGAAAGGAAACTTCACAGCCTATAATGAACTCAAGAGACTGGCTGCAGATTGCCAGGGAATATTACTGACACAATTAAACATTTGTGTGTGAATGAGGATAGCATTTTACAACCCAAGTAGGTAGAAAAATAAATTCTGTACTTCTGGCTAACATTGGCTTTTTCTGTAAGAAGTATCTATTTTTCTACTTAAAAAAGAAAAGCTGATCTTCAACTGGATACAAAAAGTGCTATTGCTCACTCTAGCAGATGATGAAATGCCCTTGCCTGGAATCATTAAATCCATGAGAATGGGGTTGTGTTGGGAGTCTCCAAGACTAGACCACCCTCACATTTGGAGATTGGTTGGAAAGGACTCCTGGGACTTAGCATATAGTTGTACTTATAGCTAAGATTTATTATAGCAGGATAGTAGTAAGGATATACGGCTGCATCAAAAGGGGAAAAGACACAGGTGGAGTTGGGTGGAATCCACATATAGACTTCCTCATGTTCTCTCCCTCCCATGAAGGGTCACACGGAGCACACTTTTCCTCCCAGCAATGAAAATGCAGCAACATGTTCCTGATGTTTCCACCCAGGAAAGTCTATTAGAGAATCAGTATCCAAGGTTTTTATTGGAGGCTGGTCCCAAAGGCACTGTCTGCCTAACATGTACCAAAATTCCAGATGCCCAAAAATAAAGCAGGTGTTCAGCATAAACCATATTTGTTTGCACAAACAGCCTGGCACAATGATTCACCCTTCTTAGTTAGCTCTTGACTGGGAATACTCCAAGAGCCATGTTCTCAGATGCCAGCCAAGGGCCAACCTTGCAAGCAAGTCTTTTTAGGGGTAGCAGTCTCAGACCTTCTGTGTTAACTCTTTTTTGTGCAGGGGATTATGTGTTATGACGTTGGGGTTAAAAGAAATCAGTGTTAATTAGTATAGATTTCACACCATAGCAAAATGAATCACTGACCAATCCAAGATAGCAAATTATTTTATTGTTTTAAACTATGGATACACACATGGTAATCTATTTCTGTAAAACTTTGTTTTTTAATTTTGCTATCAATTGGCCTATTCAATTTCTGCCCCCACACCCATGAAGCATTTGTAGTCTGACATTAATTACATTAAAAAATTGGAGCAAAGTGGAAACTCCAGAAACCCAGGATTAACATTTGTCCACTCAATTGTTTCTTTCTTATGTTAAAACTAATATGCCTTCTCAGAAAGGTGACCTTTAAAACTGCTTGATATACTACCATAAGCACCAGCATACAAATGCTTCATGAATTTTCTCCTTCTAAATGTGTCCCAAGTCTCTAGGTCTTGATATTGAAGTACTGCCTTGGCTGTACTTCAAGATTGGAGAATGAATGCGGGGAAACTGGAGATGAAGGTAATAATGCATTTACCTCTAAATATAATTTAAGTGGTAATTTTGCCCACTGAAGAATAAAGTTTCACTAAATCCTTTTTAAAAGATGATTACCTCTCAATATAAACCACTACCTCTAGATATAAACATATTTATCTGGGTGAAATCAAGAGCACAACTTATAGTATCTTAGTATCTTGGATCGTGTCTTAAACATAGTTAAAACTCATTGGAAAATGGTTTACTTGAAATAAATGCATAATTTTTTAAAAATTTACACTTCCTATTCTAATTCAGGATCTGGAAGCCTCAAGCCTGGGCTAATCCAAAAGCCAACTTTATAATTGTCCTACTTGTAAGATCTACCCATCCAATATTTTGCAAGTGAATATAATCATTGCCAAGTGGGTCTTCCCAAACAGTCTGCTAATGTTATTCATTGTCCCAAAATCTTTCTGATAGCTTTCTTTCACCTTGAGAATAAGTCTCTAAATTCTAACTACTACCACTGCCCCCAATTTGGTTAAATTTAACTTTCTAGTTTAACAATGAATCAATTGTATCATCTATGATAGCAATGTTGAAATTGTAAATAGTTTGTTCTTTCTTGCCTCCAAGGGTAAAATCTTACCCTTTCTAGATATAAAAAGACTGTTGAGGTCTTCCATATGGGGTGCTAGTGGTTCCCCATTATATTTTTTATTGTCTTGATGAGGGAGGTGTTCTTAGGGCCCTCTTAGGAAATTTAGTCGTTTTGGTTTATTTGCTCTCAGGTAATTCATTTCAAGAGGCTGTTGCAGTGTCTTCACCTCATTTCCTGGATGAGCCACCATCCCAACAACACATTGGAATAGGCTCCAGGTGTGTCTGCTGTGACATTAAATTCTGAGTCATAGAAGACTGTTCCCATGTAATACTCTCCCCTGTTCACCCTCATGATCCACTCCTACACTTGTCCCTGGATCAGCCAAGCCCTGTAGTTATTTTGGTAATCAAGCTATTTTTCCTCCAAACAGGAATTATATTTTCCTGTTCAGGTTATGTTGAAACCTGTCCTTCATTAGTGGTCTGAAGGCCATGAGTAGAAGCAGAGTAAAGAGGTAAAGAGATGAGGTCTACTTCTGCTAGGCCCCTGTGTCAGAGCAAGATGGAAATTTAAGATTCTCAGGCTTGTCACTCAAGTGTCGTCAGTTCAGATTACAGGTACCATGTCCTCCTATAACAGCCCTGACTGTATAACCTAAGAGACCAGTTCCTATTAAGTTATATGTTCAGCCTCCTTTGCAGCTCTGCCACCTCTACAGTTAAATCCTGGGTATGAATTTCAGCCCAGTCTGCTCTCTTGCTGTGGGAGTTAAGGATCTTTTCAAACACTGTTATGGATGTCTTCTGATTTTCATAGCTTGTCATTTTCTTTATTTAAGATTTCCAAAACAACTATGTTTACATTCCTGAAGGTCTTTACATTCCTGCATTACTGTATAAACTAGTACTTCACCTTCCACTGCTCCATCATCCCAATCCATCACACATGAGTGTTATAGGAATTTTGTTGCTACAGCATGCCAGGAGTTATTATTCTCAATTACCAACATCACTGGGGTCTTTGTTATCATTTGAACAAGGAATGATCTCTTTTTTTTCCAGAATCCCACAATTAAAAAGAATCTAACTTGCAAGGTTCTGAAAGAATACAGGAGTTATTTTGCATAATCTTGAATCAATGAACATCGTCTACAAATATCAGTTCTCTCTCTCTCTCTTTTTCATAGTAGATGCTCCATAAAATTTTTATATTAAATCAGCATGGTCTTAGGTTTTCTTGTTTGCTTCCCACTTTGAATGTTCTGGGGAAAAGCAAACTAAATGAGCTTAAATGAAAAATAATTTGCAAAATAAATATGAATAAAATATGCATGAGTCTGCATTTTGGAAAATATAAATACAATCTCTCCCATTATCAGTTTTAAAGTAAGTTTGTTTTCCATAGATGTGTATATCACAGAGAGATGAGATTTTCTGAAACACATCCGAGGCAGATAAATTTATGGAGAAACATTTATCCTCTTTCTTGGTTATCCTGCCCAGGTCCATAAAATTGGAACTGTACCATGTGGGAAGTATGAAAATCTTGTTTCTGCCCTCTCGATGACTCATTTCTGCTCAACAGAGGAGGAAGACTTGAGTGGTGGGTAATACAGGGAGAAGAGTTCTGAGCATTGGCAGCACATTCTCTCCACCTGTCCCTTCTAGATCTTCCTGCTTGTTAACTGGAAATGGAGTCTTTTGCAAGGAGGTAGCAGTCACTTTTGAGGTGATAGAAATGGTGCCAAGGGTGAAAGCTGAGCTGGTTGGGAAGTTGAAATACAGTTCTTCATCTTCTGAGCCTGTGGCTGAATGGATGAATATGATCATTTCTGTAAAACTAACGAATCAACTCTCAACCTTCATTGGTTCCAATATTTAGACTAGAGTATGTCAAAGCAAATTGAGATTCTCAGTCTGAGTCACTGTGTTTTTACTTATAAACTATATTTATAGAAGAAGAAACTGCCTTTAGCTATGTTACCATTTTTAAAAGACTAAGCACAGTCTTTTTAACATATATTTGAATTAATTAGAGCTTGATAATAAGGTTATGAAAATTTAATTACTATCAAGTTTTGGTCAGTAAAGTCAACTTCTTATGAAAAGCATAGATTAATATAAATGGATGGTTTTCTTCATAATAACTTTGAGACTTTTTATTACAAATTTTATCTTAAGTTTAAAGTCAATGATTCTTGTCTATTTAAGGAAACTAAGACCTTTGTGTTTCTTAGTCAAAAGTCAGAGAGAAATGCAACTTATGTTTACAAGATACAAAATAAATATAAATTTATCTGAAATTCTATGAAAACAGGTATGGTAATATACACCTGATCTTTTTCTCTACTGATCTAACAAGATATAATAATAGCCCAGGATTGCTTCTCTAAGAAGTGTGTCAACATTCTCACATTTTTTGAGGGCTTAATTAACAATTTCTTAGCCAACAATTGAGTCTCTGATCTCAATTATTTTTCTATCCAGAGCAGAATTTTAAATATTAAGTTCACCGTTTCTGTTTTCACAGGGGGCAGCCTGATTCTACCTGCAGTTTTAAACTGCATTTTCTATCTAGGTTTTCTAGCAATAAAGATTATTTCTTTTGTAAAAAACATTATTTCTTAAAAGATCCAAAATCTCTTAGGAAATAGGGGAATAATGGGCAACTCAGAGAAATCTGTGTTACTATATCTCATAATAATGACCTTAGAAAAATTCTCCTACCAAAAGTAATTCTATAGGACTTTGAGAGTATTTCTGTGTTTCATGACATTTTTAAAGATGTGACTATATCTCTGCCATATTCTTTTCTTTGTTCTCCCCCATGATCTATTTTGCATAGAGGACAAGATCCCGATTTATGGTATTGTGTTCCAGTGATTTTTGTTTATGATTCCCTCTGCCCCCACGCTCGGTATGAGAAAAGCTAGTAGAAAAGCCTAAAATGTTATTGATAGGTGCCACTTTAGATATCATAGCTTAGATAGCAAATTCTTTGCAGTTATACGTTTAAGCTTGTAAAACACAAATTAGACTTCTCTTTGCCATTTTTGTACCTCTGAAATTGTAAACAGAAGTTTTTCTTTTTGTTTGTTTTTTTCTTAGAAGCAGGCTGGGATCTCAAAGGCATCAATGCATTTATTGGTGAGTTCAAGGAGATTAAAAACTGTTTAGGCTGGCCATCTCCAAATACTTTTTTTTTTAAATTAAGGCATAATATGGATATATAGGAAAACACAGATCTTGAGTGTACAGTTTGGTAAGTTTTGACAGATGTATGCACCCTCGTTACCATCCAAGTCAAAATAGAGTACATTTTTATTAAACCAGAAAGTACTGTTATGCCATTTCCCAGTCAGCCCTAACCCCTACACTTTCATAGTAATTGCTTTTCTAATATATATCATGACTGATATTTTGTTTGTTTATTTTGCCTGTTCTTGAACTTCATTTAGTTAGAATCTTGGAGCGTGTACTCTTTTTTGTCTGACTTCTTTTGCTTAACAAACTGGCCTTGTAGTTTCATGCATGTTGTTGCAAGTATCATAGTTCATTCATTTTTTTTTTTTTTTTGCTGAATTGTAATTGGTGAGTGTATTACAATTTGTTTATCCATTCTTCCATTGATAAGCATTTGGATTGTTTGCAACTTTTGGTTGTTTTCAAATAAAGTTTTTGAACGTTCTTTAAAAATCTTTCTTGTGGACATATTTTATTGCTCTTGGGTAAATACCTAGGAGTAAAATGGCTGAGTAATAAGGTAGGCGTGTTTGTTTGTATAAGAAATTGCCAGATTTTTTAAACCAAAGTTTTCATACTATTTTACAATTTCACTAACAAAATATGAAAATTCTAGTTGCTCCCTCCATTATCTTTGCCAAAGTTTGGTATTGCTAGTCATTTTAATTTTAGCCATTCTGGTAAATATTTACTAGTATTTCACTGTGATTTGAATTTGCATTTTGCTGATGATTAGTGATGTTGACTATCTTTTCTATGAGCTGATTGGCCATTTGTATATCTGCTTTTATTAAGTGTCTGTTTAAATATTTTTCTCATTTTTAAAAGTAGAGTTATTTGTATTCTTATTATTGAGTTATAATAGTCATATATTGGATACAGGGGCTTTGTCAGATATGTGCATTGTGAATATTTTCTCTCAGCCTGTGACTTGTGTTTTTATTTTTTTAATGATGTCTTTCATGCGCATAAGTTGAAAAGAAAATAGAAGTTTAAATGCAGTTTAAAATCTGGCATACTTTTCTATTGCTGAAAAATTTGAATAGGGTTTTTTATAGACCGATTTAAAGTACTCTGAAAATATGTTCAATGATGTAATCTCTTTCTTGATGATCTTTCCAAGTGTCATAAGAGACTCTAGTGGCTACCATAGTTAAACTGAGAAAGGTGAAATAAAGATACATTTAGTTTTGGTTTAGTGGGATGCATCTATGAAGTTTATAGTGACTGTGTTTAATTATATTTGTTGCTAGTTATTCTGGTATAGAAATGGCTTCTAAGGAAATTCCTGCCATCCACTGTACCAACTTCTCTGGTGTGGTAGCACGACAGTACAGGGCCAGAGGTTGTACAGTAGGAATATGATATGTTCTTTGATGCCAGGCACTAGAAGCACATACATAGTGGAAAAGAAACCAGATTTGAAACGTACAGACCAGAAGCTAGTCTGTAGAATATTCTTCTAATCTTTAGACATGTGAAAGTATAAGTGATAGAATCAGTTTTCATCAATCAAAAGTTCACATTTATAAGAAATATGCTTGATAATGTAGACAATATGCAGTTAAAAACATAGCTTATTACTTTTTATCGAAGTCACATGAAATATAATCAAAATTTTGTGTTTATAAGGCATGAAGCTACATAAATACTGCAAAAGCTAAGTATGTTTGCTTGTGTGTATCCACAACATTGATGCATCCCAACATATGAGACTTTGAGCATATATATATATATTTGAGCATATCTGACATAGTTTATTCTGAAGAGAATTCTGTTAGTTCAGGCAAAAAGGCAAACAACATTGCTACCAACAAAGGGGAAAAGCCTGAAAAAACAAGTGTGCCAATTACAAAACTTCCACATATATTCACCAGTAAGTTAATGTATGTAACATAATTATTTGATTATGCAATTACGGGGCTCAATAGTATGTAGTGACTATTTTACACACACTTGCTTTTGTGTGTACCTTATTTTCATATTTTTAGGAATTTTAAAGAGTAATTAAATGAATAAATAAAGCTCTTGAACTGTTTGATAACCCAGTTAATGAAGAGGAGTGAATCATGTAAATGTAAAAGAAAAAGGCTTGGGTTTATTGTGAATTTAAAATAAATGACTAAAGTAAGTGACTATATTAAATTCATGATGCTTTATGACAACAAGTGTGTCATTGACAAACTGGTTAATGAGTATGATCATTGAAAGATTATTTAATATTAATCATTCCTAAGAACAATTAAAGTGCCTTGAAATCTTATAGGTCACATATGAAAAAAACGTGATTAAGAAGCCTAAAGTGAGCATGGCATAACCAATGATAAGTTTTAAAACTGAAAACACCTTTTCCAACCTGTCGATAACAACAGAAGCTTTAAACATTCTTGCTGATTTTATTCTGATTTGCCTCAGTAATCATATTTGTATCACATTTGATGGTTGAAATTTTGTATTCGTTCTCTTAAGGAGGGATCCTCCAATTGTTTTCCTTTAGACTCTTCAACGTTTAACATAGGAAATGCCAATACATTATTGTTCTACAGAAATCCTGGGGACATCTGCACACAGTGTGAAGTGGAGCACAGTCATGTGGGCTGAATGCTGGGAAACTTCTTATACAACTGATCATGAACACACTCAGTCCTGGAGCAAGCACAAAGCTCCTGCCAAACACTTCATCCCATAGGTTTGCTCCTTGAGTCACCTCCATTTTCAAAATTTCTATTGTAATTTCAGGCTTTACCTATAAACTCTTTCAATGCTCTCACTGCTATTTCACTTATCAGATATGATAGTTAACACCATAAGATTCATTTAAACATATTTCAAAGCCTAAAACTAAACCTAAGTTCAGCAAACACCCAATAGGTTAACAATAAATTGGCTGAGACTAAAATAATTGCATGACATCCAATGTTTCACATTGGTTGCAGTAAAGAGGACACTCTTTGAAACAAAACTCCTACCACTTTTAGATAAATATTAAAAAATTAAAATTATCATGTTTAAGATAAGGATCTTGTTTATTCAGTGTATGTAAAAACAAAGCATCTATACATAAAATGAACTCAAGAGGACATAAATAACTACAGTAGTGTCTGTTTTGGATTTTTTTTACTCTGTCTACCTCCACTGTTGACTGTATTACATTTTTTTCCTGTAATAAATACATGTCAGAAGATCTCTGGAAGGGTGTAAAGGAAAATTCCTTCAAAAAATGGGAATCAGTGTAGTCAGATGGAATCAATGAGCTATTCGCCCACACAATACAATATAATCAGACAAGTACACATGACCCTGCCTCTTTTCTCATTTCACCACCCCAAAATAAAGATTCTCGGATTCTACCAATAGAATCTGTTAGCTCTTTTCTTAGTGTTAACAGACTCTTTTAAAAATATGGTGGAGAGTTATTTAGTTGACTTCTGTTTGTTTAGAACTTTTTGTAAATAGACTCAGTGAGCCCCTTCTCCTAACTCCTGAGATTAAATTCCCTCTTCAGGGAGTAGGCAGTTGTGGGGAGGGTGAGGAGGAAGGAGGAGGGAGATGTCATTTTCAAGTCTGGGTCATGAGTGGACTCAAATTTCAGAGTAACAAATGTTAAGGGATACAGGACAGGAAGTACTTGAAAGTGAAGTAAGGGAATTAAGAGAAAATCACAGCCAAACCTCATTTATGTTGGCTTTAATTTTGCCAAAAGACTCTTCTTGGAATGTGGTTCCTTAAATTGCTTTTGTTGTTCCATCTTATCCAGGTCTTCTCTGAAAAATCACCTGCTCAGAAAGTCATTCCCTACCCCCTCCTAATTAAAGTAGCTCTCCTAGACGAACCCTCTGTTCTTTTACTATATTTTACTGGTAAATAAATCTTTTCCTGCTCTAAAAATCATTTTTATATGTTTCCTGTCTGTCCCCATACTGAAATACAGACTGCATTATGACCAGACATTTTCCTATCACTGTTAAAATACTAACTCCCAGAATAGTGCCCAAAACTTTGTAGATTGGTTGAAAATGTTTTATGTTCTCATAAATTCTTAAAGTCTAACAACTTGTTTCACAGAGATGTGCTAAAAAGAAGACTCAAGATATGGGTTAAACGCTGCATCTCAAAAATATTATTTATAGTAGACATAGGCCAAAGAGTGCTAAATACGTGTCAAATCTACATTTACATGCATAACATTCTATATATCTTTAACATAAATGCATGTTTAATCACTGCCTTAATTTTAAGCCACTGTTCACATTTCACGGACTGGTTAAGTCTTCCCTAAGAACATACCCTAGTCATTATTATGTTCATAAATTTAGTGGCATGCCTAGGTTTTCCCTTCACTCACCTAAGAACTCCTTAGTGGGAAAAAAGAAGACACAGGAAATATTGCAACACATCTTCTATTTATTTTGGCTTTCTATACTTATACTGCTACTAATTTGTAAGGATGGCAGAGTCAGACCACAAAAGGATTAAAGACACTTAAAGGAGAAAGATGATCAAAAACAAAGGAAACAGGATTGAGAATTTGGTCTTATCCTTCTGGGACAAAGAACTGTATATAGCAAACCCCCTATGTGAGACTCACTTGTCCTGAGCATATGGGCTCTATTAATTTATTAAAAGTGAACTGATATTTTGCTATAAATCTGATATAAATGCTTTCTTTTCCTATGTAGCCCTAGTTGGATCTTGTAAAATGATTAATGCTAGTAGAGGCAATTGAACAAAGGAAAGTAGAGGAAAATGAACAAAGTGGGGAAGAGAGAGAAGTAAAGGAAATAACTGCTGAGAACACACAATGTTTACCTATTAGAATGATTTTTTTTTCTTTCTACATAGAGAAAAGAAAGCGAAGGAAATCGTAGAAGAAAAGGTCACTGGGAGCTACCTGAAATGAGGAAAATGAACTGTAATAGATTATCAGGGGATTGTAGTAGTCCCAGCCCTGATATTAGCCAGCTGTGGGACTTTTAGTAATGTCTTTAGCATCTACACTTTAATTTCTCCTTTGTAATATTTCTTTGTAACTCTAATTAGTGTACAGATTTAAAACCTACAAGTTATATGTGATTGTTGTTGTGGTGTTTTGTTTTGTTTGTTTTGTTTATGAGATGGAGTCTTGCTCTGTTGCCCAGGCTGGAGTGCAGTGGCGCAGTCTCAGCTCGCTGCAACCTCCACCTCCTGGGTTCAAGCGATTCACCTGCCTCAGCTTCCTGAGTAGCTGGGACTACAGGTGCGCGCCACCACGCCCGGCTAATTTTTTGTATGTTTAGTAGAAATGGGGTTTCACTGTGTTAGCCAGGATGGTCTCAATCTCCTGACGTTATGATCCACCCACCTCGGCCTCCCAAAGTACTGGGATTACAGGCATGAGCCACTGCACCCGGCCGTGATCGTTGTTTTTTAAAATCACATGTCCCACATCCAACCCCCTCAACCCAGGGTTTCCCACTGACTTTAATTCCAGCATCTATCTTGAATATGCCTGCTTTCTCCATCTCCGTTGTTATCACTATAGTCCAAACCATGGACTTTCCTAGGTTCAAAAGTACTGTTACATATGGATTTTTCGCTTCAAATCTTGCTCTCTCTATAGTTAATTGTCCACACAACAGCTAGTGAAAATGTTCTTCTTAAAGAATGAGACTCTTCCATGGATTTAAAGCACCATTTTAATAAAATCCACATTTCTACCATGTGCCCAAGGCTTTATATGCCTTGGCTTCTACTTGCCTCTGCATCTGTCTCAAACCACCTCCCTTGCTGACATCGTCCATTGAATGGCCATTTTCCTAACCTCCAAACCCACTGAGCTTGTTCCCATCTCAAGTCCTTTGTCATTTCTGCCACTTAGAACGCTCTTTCCCTGCCCTTCACCTTTTTATCACGGCAGTCTCACCACCAACATCACTTCCTCAGACAGGTGTTCCCTGGTGACATAATCTTATGTTGTCTCCATACTTCCAATTATACTTTAGCCTCCAGGGCATTGGCCAGTACCTGAAAATTTAAATCATCTATTTGTATACAGGTTTATTTTCTTCTCCCCCACTACAAAACTAGAAACTCAGTGACAGCAGAAAGTTTGTTGCTCACTATTATTATCCACAGTGTCCAGAATAATACTGGGCACTTGGTGGGTCCTTAATAAATAATGTTCTTGAATGAATGAATAATGAATGAGACAGTTAAACAGACTGGTAACGAAACCTTGCTTAGCTAAAGGTGAAACTAGATTTTCTGCATCACTAATAACATTCAGATTTTTCTGTTATCTAGCAAAGTATAGCATTAATCATATGAGTCAAGATACTTCCATTAGATGATTAATCCAACACTCATTATTGGATATGTATTTTTTGAATTGCTTCCCAAATTTAAAATTTAGATTTTCTCTGTCTCTGTTTCATTGTAGGGGTGAAACAGTAAGTTCTAATTATAATAAGTATCTGCTACTAGGCACCTCGCTTTATTTGGAGTGATCACCCTTTTTTTTTTTTTAACCTCTTTCTCTCTTCTGCAGAATTTAGTGCAATTCTCTCCCTTTTCACTCTTCAGTGACTAACAGCCTCTCCCTGCTCCCATTCACTTTAAGGTGATTACAATTAAAGGAAGAAGATAGAATTTGTTAGCAAGGCTAGGACACCTCAACACGTTATCTACTTTTACTTAAAGACTGAGCCCTTTTCTTTATACAGTGAAAAGAGGAAGAATTAGACAAAGATTACAGAGCAAGGGCAAAGTGACCTAGAATAAAGATATAGACAGATTTAACAACTTTTCAGACAGGAGGACACAATAAGTTTTAAGATCCAGGACAAGAGACATCTCTTTAGATTTAATCTTTATAACTAACTCCAACTTGAGTCTGCACAATATGTACTGGTCTTCCCGCAGCGAGGGTGATATTGCACTTGGTGATAGTACTTGAGTCTATATTTATAATGATTGAAAACATCATTTCTGAATTGAGCAGCAGCTGACTTAAAATTTAAAAAGTTACTCTTCGTTGTGCACAAATGTTTTCATTAGTCTATTCCCAGAAAAGGGGAGTGATTTTAACATGAAAAGGGCAGTGTAACAGGGCCTTAATATCTTACTCAAAGAATTGCCAAAATCTAGCCTGCCATGACAGATAATTTGCTTTAAAGTTAAACCATAAACTACCATCTCCTCCTCATTTCCTTAAGCAGTTTGAAAATGAATGACAATTCATGCTTATGATCAAATTGTTGCAGAAACAATCCTTTGCTACAGATACTTGAATTCTGTTAGAACAAACTCCATCAAAGACAAAAGCTCCCATGCTGTAAACAACCTTTATTTCATAAGAACTAAATCTAGAGTGTTTTCCTAGAGCTATTAAGGTTTATTGAGTAAATAACGCCCACTTTACTGTGGTCCTAACTACATGTTCACTTGACAAATACGTGGACACAACACGGGGCTGAATAATGTTGTTAAGAGCCTTTGAAGATATCATCCTTCCAAGGAAAAACGCATTTAGACAAAACCCCTTAATATTTTAAGTGCTTATCATAAATAGTTAAAGGTATCAGCATATTTTAAAACAAAAATTTTTTAAATAAAGTTTAAAAAATCATTTCAGTACTTGTAGGACAGATAGGGATGGGTGGCTTTCATGTAATGCATGTTTATTATTTCCAATATAATTTTTTCTTATTAAAACATTGACACAGCCGAGCATAGTGGCCTGTGCCTGTAGTCCCAGCTACTTGGGGTCTGAAGCGGGAGGATTGCTTGAGCCCAGGGGTTCGAGGCTACAGCGAGCCATGTTTGCGCTACTGTACTCCAGCCTGGGTGACAGAATGAGACCCGATCTCTTTAATAAAAATCAATTTAAATAAATAAATACAAACATCAGTACAATTTCCTTTTCTTTTTTTTGAGACAGGGTCTTGCTCTGTTGTTCAGGCTGGAGTGTCGTGACACGATCTCCGCTCACGGCAACCTCTGACTCCTGGGTTCAAGCGATTCTCCCGCCTTAGCCTCCTGAGTAGCTGGGATTACAGGCACCGGACACTGCGCCTGGCTAATTTTTGTATTTTTAGTAGAGACAGGGTTTTACCCTGTTGGCCAGGCTGGTCTCGAACTCTTGACCTCAAGTGATCCTCCCACGTCGGACTCCCAAAGTGCTGGGAGGTGTGAGCCACCACACCCGGCCAGTTTTCTAAAATTGTTCCCTATATAGCTAGAGCTAGAATAGACAAAAAAATATTTTCCACTTCAGTTAGAATTAAGAAGGATTCAGTAGACTAAAGGATTCAGAAGCTGCTAAAATGTTAATTTGATTGTGTGGCCTCTTTAAAATCTTGTATCAGAAACTTATGCTTGGTATTGTGGAGCTTGCTGATGTAATTGGTGTCATATTTGTGACTATCACTAATTTTCTAATGCTATTTGTGTAGAAACTTTAGCTCTCAGCATCTGCTATAAGCTGCACAGCACTTAGAATGATACAATTTCATCTGGTTCTTCAAATCCCAGTTTATACCTATGTGGCTTTGCTGTTCACAATCTGCATATATAATCATATGAATTCACAGACACAGATGATTAAGGTTGGGGTCGGATGGAGAGCTTATGCACAAACACAAAAACAATTAGGGTCACCTCCCTCTGCCCAAGGGTTGTGTGTATGGGCACGAGATGTGCAAATTTATTAGCAGCAAACTGTCTCCACAGACATTTTGCAAGTCAAATTTCTTGAAACTAAACCATGATTGTGTTGCTAGCAATCTTCAGCAACTAGTCAACCGTAACGATTTCATTAATTAACATTCCATATATGCAATATTTCTATCTAATTCTAAAACTGATCAGAAGAAGCATGCCTGATTGCAAATATTGACTTAAGAATTCTAATGATGGTCATAATTTATTAATGCTCTTGTCTGTATCTGTTAGAAGGAACTTTCTGTATGCCTCAATGGGAATTGTTTTTTTTATTTGTTGAATAGGAGTGAAGAGAAAATAGGCATGTAAATTATTTCTGTCCTGTACATCATCCTTATGATGCCTTGGAGTGGGGAGGGGTTATGGTTTTGTTAGCCATAAATGAATTTGGACCTCCCATATAACTTAATTGGTGACTAACCCAAACACTTCTGATTTAGTTGGGTTAAAGCCAAGGCTTATAGCTCACATGTACAACAGTCTTGACAAATTTATGTGAAGGCTTATTTTATAGCCTTTATTTATATATCTCCCAACTGAGTGTATAGTGAGCAAGTGCTGTAGCCCAGGGCTATGCCAAGACCAATTACATCCCCAAATTCACTCAGCTTTCTCTTCTTCTCTTTTTACACTCTTGTAGAAAATACATAAATACATATGCACACACCATAGGGATTACTTGTAAGTACCTTCATTAAGCAATAAGATTGTCAAATTACATTTTGCTGTATTTGAACACAGCAAAAAAGTATACACACTCTCTATATATGTTTACACAAATGAGGAAACAAACTTTCATAGCAATTTCTAAAATTTCTAAGCAGAAAAGCATATAAGGACACAGAAACATTATAATTATTGGGAAGATAAAGAACAAGATTTCACAAGGATACCTGGACATTTTAGTTTAGGAAGAACAGTTGTTTTCTCACTGGTAACAACGATGTGGGTTCTTGAGTTCCATTTACAAAGAAGACTCTTGGATTATTTTACGAATGACCTCAAAATGCTGAGTAAATGTGAATGATGGATCACAATAGAAATAATTTCATTGTTGAAATGTTTCACTGGTTACTGAGGTACCTGGAACTTCCATTTCTAAAATGAGTACTAGGTACTTAATTATCTTTCAAGACTATGTCTCAAAAGTACTTAACTTTTTCACTTTTAAAATGTAAAACTTGATGGCAATGGTTTTCAAAAAACATGAAGAAATGACTATATGCTTTTGTGGCTGATATTGCAATACACAGCCCAGATCTTCTTCAGGAGTGAAGGACTTGCAGCCCCATCCCTTGACTGTCACCTCCTTGCAGAGACTGCCTGTACTGAATGGAGCTGCTTCAATCAAGATTATGGCCCATTCCTGGAATGGCCCACACCCAGTGACTAAGTGATACGGGAGCATAAACGCTTACTTCCCCCAGCCCACTTGGAACAACTCTGAGGGATAAAACTTAGAATTCCTCAGTCTGCTGAGACTTCCTTTAAAACTGCATGGCAGCTCAACTTCTCCCTCTGCTCAATCCAAAACACCTGAATGACCTGTAAAGACTTAAAAATTATAGTAAAAATAATAGTTACAGTTATTTTTTGAAGACAGGATTACAGTTAATTAAGTTTGTTCATTAAATTTTTATTAATGTCTTATTTTTTTCTAGAATAAGTATGTATTATTTTATAATTAGAAGAGGAAAAAAAAAGTCCTGATGATCAGTGAGTTGTTTCATGGAATGTTTGAAATGAGATTAGTGGGCCAATCATGAGCCTTAGGAAACATCAGTATTCAAGGGACATATTTAGAAAGAATGAAAAGAATGGCTTAGGAAAGAATAGCATTAAAAACTCTAGGAAAATAATTAAAATAATATGTTTTTATGGAATCCCAGAGTGCTGAGAGGGTTTCAAGGAAGCCATTTCCATAGACAAGAACAATTCCAGTGAAATTGTTAGGGGCAGAAGATAAATTGCTGTTGGCTAAGGCATAATTAAGAGGTAAGGAAGAAGCACAAATAATAAGTACAAACCATGTTCCCAAATCACATGGCTATGAAGTTAATGAGAAAAATGAAAGGTGTAGCTAAAGTGAAGAAAATAATTTAAACCAGCATTTAAAAGAATTATTATTAGGTTGATTTGAACTTTTCCATAGTCAAGTAGAGTCAGAAATATTTAAAATATTGACAATACAATGAGGGGAGAATGATAGTAGCTGATAAAGAAAGGCATGGAGGAATTAAGATGGGATCAGATCTACTTTATAGAGAGATTAATCTTGAGTTGCAAGAGAGATACCAGGTTTTTTGAGACTAAACGATAGTCTGAATAAAAAATAAATATAAGGTTTGTAGTAAATTAAGGAAATTCATTCCTAGTTGTCTCAACGACTGTCAATTTTATGAAGAAAATTACCTGGTAAGAGTGAGAGAACTGGATCTTAAGCAGGAACTTGAGAAGAGTAGTGAAGTTTTAAATAGTTGCTGAATGGAACGGCAGAGGAAATGGATAATTCAAATAATCATTGAGTGATGTCAGGATCCTGGCTGGTGTGATGGCCATGGATTATTCAGGACAGCAATCTGAAGAGCTGTGGAGCTGTGAAATTTTTTAATTTATCCATTTATTTATTTACTTACATATTTCCTTTGCTGAACAATGCTTAAGAGACTATTTAGGACTATACTGAATGTAGATTGTGGCAGAAGTGGCAAGAGATATATGTTTAAAGGACAGGGGTGCAAGAAAGGAAGTGCTGAGACAAGAATACAAGTGGAGAGTGTGGTAACAATAATGATCCTTGTGTAGTCTGATGGACCTGAGAACATCAAGAGGTCAATGAGCTATGGACACTAAATAGCCCAAGGAAATGTTCATGAGAGTGAGTCCCCAAGGGAGAGGGAAGAATTTAAAGGCTCATCAAATGAGACTGGAATGTCTGAGGTGTCCCAGTCCTCAGTGATGATAAGTTCTAGGCTGTTGACGTAGACATAGAAGACAGACCAAGGTGAAAAAGTCAAGAAATGATGAGACCAAGATGTTTAACAACAATTATTCAGGATTAGCAGATATGGGGTACCGTCGGGAATATTTTAGGACAGGTAGAAAAGGTAAAATATCTATCCTGACCCCCTAGGATGTGATTTGCTAAAAAACAACCCCTGTTTCACTCTGAAAAACATCCATCTGTGCTGACAATGAAGAGATGGGTCGTAGGCTGAAGTGATGAAGTGAGTAGGGGGGTGGTCATTTTAAGGAGATATGTGAAGTTCTAAACTATGTTGCCAAATTAGAAATGCAGTGGCACAAGCAAAAATGTTGGTTCTTCCACATGACGCTAGATGAATTCTAGGAAGAAACCAGTGCATCATATAATAGGGTCCTGTGGAACACAATCACAAAAGCAGATACCAAAGCTGAGGGGAAGCATTCTTTGACTAATTGCAAACAGGAGACTTAGGAGTGCTTCTTTGCATCAAATATAAATGAGAGACGTGTAACTAATGCAATTTATGTGTAGATCTATCAAAATACATTTATTAAATCATAAATAAAGCAGAACTGTTAGGAATAGCCAAAAACTGGAAACTATCCAAATTTCTACCTTTAGCAGAAAGGATAAATAAATTGTGGCATAAACATATAATGAAATACTATACATTATATGAATGATGATTCTATATTACAAAAAGCATGAGTGAATCTCATATCCCTAATATTGAATGAAAGAAGCCAGACCAAAAAAGGATACATATTCTGTAATAACATTGGCATAACTTTCAAAAACAGGAAAAATGAATCAAAGGTGTTAGAAGTCAGTGTAAAGGTCCTTTGGGGGACGTTGTGACATGAAGAAGGCACAAAGAAGGTTTCTGCGTTCCAGTCATGTTATATTTCTTTTTTTTAACTTTTATTTTAAGTACAGGGGTACAAGTGCAGGTTTGTTCCATAGGTAAACTTGTGTCATGGGGGTTGTTATATTTCTTAATCTGGGTACTGAATACACAGGTTTGAAAATTAGTAGATGCTATCCATTTAGGTATCGCAGACTCTTCTGAATAAATACTACATTGTAAAAAATATCTTCTTTAAACTATGACAGATTAGCTTGTAGCAGAGAAACTTGTCTCTCAAGATAAACTCTACAAGATAAATATAATTTTTAAAACTATGCATGAAGGCATCATATCCTCAGAGAACTAACTACAGATCCAAGGCTTGAAGGAACAAGATCTCCAAGAGAAGTAGAACCAAGAGGCTAAGAAATCAAGGTGAAAGCAGTTGCTGAGAGACTGAGAAAAACAATAATTTTTGTCAGCAGTTTCAGCTGGGAAGACAAAAATTGTAGCCCAGAGCTTCAGACAGCCAGGACTTGGGGGTTATTATTACAGAGAAAGCCGAATCCCATTGAGGTGAACCTGACATTTGGTACCTTTTAACCTTAGATGTCTTTTCTCAGGAACAAACAATACCAACAAATAATATCAGCTAAGAAACTGAAAAACTTAGCAGAGATAACAGCAGTCTTGGATCTCTCTCTCTGTCTCTCCGCATGTATACATATACTATCTTCCCTTAGTATTTGCCTTAGGGCCTGATACCAGGACCCCTGCAGATTCCAAAATCTGCATATATGCAAGTCCCTAATATGAAGTGACACAGCATTTGCATATGATCTATGCACATCCTCTCATATACTTTAAATCATCACTAGATTACTTATAATACCTAATACATTGTAAATGCTATGAAAATAGTTGGCCAAACACAGTGGCTTATTCCCGTAATCCCAGCACTTTGGGAGGCCAAGGCAGGCAGATCACGAGGTCAGGAGTTCAAGACCAGCCTGGCCAACATGGTGAAACCCTGTCTCTACTAAAAATACAAAAATTAGCTGGGCATGGTGGCATGTGCCTGTAATCCCAGCTACTTGGGGGGCTGAGGCAGGAGAATTGCTTGAACCAGGACCTGGGAGGCAGAGGTAGCAGTGAGCTGAGATCATGCTGCTGCACTCCAGCCTGGGCTACAGAGCGAGACTCTGTCTCAAAAAAAAAAAAAAAAGTTGTTATACTGCATTGTTTGTGTTATTTTTATTGTGTTGTTATTCTGTATGTTTTAATAATTTTTTATTTGTGGTTGATTGAATCCACAGATGCAAAATTTGTGGATACCAAGGGATGACTGTGTATATATGTAAATGTATAATGTATTATCTATATTCTATCATCTATCAACTCTATCATCTCTCATCTGTCTCTGTATCTATCTATCTGTCTATCTATCTATCTGTCTATCTATCTATCTATCTATCTATCTATCTATCTGTCCATCTGTACAGAGAGAGGGTTAAGGCCTATAGGGAAGGATTCTGGACAATACTTTAGCTGTACCATAGCTTTCATTAGGAAAGTAGGGCCTAAGGATCAGCCAAAATTAGGGCAGCCCTTATAAAGACTTATAGCCAGCTCTAAATCAGCCCAATCCCAGACTGGAGTAAGTTGACCTATGCCTTCTCTATCAGTCTGCAATAATCAAAAGTAAATCATTTTTGGTGGAACACAGTATCATCCAGACTATTAAATTATTTCTATAATTTTTATATACAATATTCATCATTTCATTAATTTACTATGTATAGCATAAGATAAAACTAAACAACTGAAAAACAGGTAAAAATGTCCTCAATATAAACAGATCCAGTGACAATCCAGATACTGGAGTTCTCAGACATAGATTTATAATATCAGTAATTTATATCTTCAATAAAATATGTGAGAGAGTGGGAGATTTCAACAGAGAAAGGAGATCTATAAAAATAATAAAATGGAACTTTTAGAACTGAAAAATATAGTAATTGAAATGAAGAATTTACACATGTTTAATAACAGTTTAGACATAGCTGAAGAGAATATCAGTGAACTAGATGAAAGACTGATAGAAATATCCAAGTTGAATCATGAAAACAGAAAAAAGAAAAAAGATAGAAAATACAGAAGAGCATAAAAGACAAGTGGGCTGTGGTGAAAAGCTGTGGTAGGGGTCCCAGGACAAAAGTAGAGAGAGTATGGGGGAATATGATATTTGAAGGGATGATGGCTAAAAATTTTTGAATAGATTGAAAGAGACTGAGGTACATAGTTAAGTAGTGCTGCAAACCTCAAGGGAGAAAAATAAGCAAAGCCATTTCTAAGAAAATCAGAGTAAAACTAGAACCCAAAGACAATCAGAAAAGAAAAAAAGAGACTTTTTCTCTCTACTTCTAGTTGAAGAAGACAGAGATATACTATTTTCAAAGAAGAATAGGCCTGACGATTGAGTTTGATAGAAATGACAAAACCAAACATGAGAAAATAACAATTTTAAATGCTTAAAAAAATAATAATCTGCCAATTGTTCTTTATGTAGTGAAAATAAGGTTAAATGAAAAACACTTTTAGATATACAAAAAATAAGAGAACACACTATTAGATGTTAAGACATTGAAAAGCTATAGTTAAAACACTTGCATTCATAAGGATAAACAAATAGATCAATGGAACACAATAGAGAGTACAGAAATAGATCACACTCATATAATTGGTTGCTTTATGATGCTACCAATGGGACATCATACCAAGAGGAGAGTACCTAGCACTGGGAAAGGGTGGCCTCTTAAATAAATGGAGCTGGGTCAATAGGATACCAGTAGGGAAAACATACTTCTTGACTCTACCTCATACAACACAAAAAAATCAATTCCAACTTGATTATAGGTGTAAATTAGACAATAAAGCTTCTAGAAGGTAATAAAAGTGAATATGTTCAAGACTTAAGTTAGATAAAGACTACTTATATGTGAAACAACAAGCACTAAACTTTAAAAAAACGACAAATTAGGTAGATTAAAAGGAAAAATTTCTATCCATTCAAAAGCACCATTCCAAGCGTGAAAAAAGCTGCAAAATAAAACATATTTGTAACACAAACATCCGGAAAATGGATTATAAACAAAACATGTAAAAAAACTTACAGGTCAGTGAGAAATTCAATAGAGAAAGAAAGTTTTGAATAGGCATTTCACAAAACAGAATATCTAAACCACACACACACATACACACAAATACACATGCATGTGTACATATCTCAGCATCATTCATGAACACAAATATGGAAAAAAAAAACCTGAATTATACACCATATGCCACCAAAATAGCTAAGCTTTATCATCTATCTATATCTATCTATCTATCTATCTATCTATCTATCTATCTATCGCTCATCTCTCTATCTATCTATTTTTAGCAGCAGAGTCTTGCTCTATCACCCAAGCTGGAGTGCAGTGGCACAATCATAATAGCTAAAATATAAGAGACTGTCAAGACTCAATGCCAAGATTTTGTGAAGATGTGGAGCACCTATAACTCACATACACCCTAGTACTGGTGGGGTTATTAACCAGCACTATCACTAAAACTGAATATATCCATACCCTTTGTTTTAGATTACACTCCCCTAAAATCAAACACAGACAATCTTATTGCAAGAGGTTTCTTTGAATAAGGGAGACAGGGTAGGGAAGAAAACTAAAAAGAGTGTGTGGATTCTTAAGCAAATTACCAGGGTTGACCATTGAAGTTGACTAGAGAGCTTTGGGAGACAGTGTAGAAGATGCTCTGGGATTAGAGGCAGTCATTGTTTAAGGGCTGCTACCAGAGATGTTAATCCCCTGACTTCCAGCCCACCATGTGCATGTGTGACAATGTGTATATGTGTGTATGTGTCTGGGGAGCAGGGTGTTCAGCCAGCTCCAGTGGCCACAGAAAGGCCTCATGCAAAGGATAGAAATGGTAAGAACCATGTTGTTATGAGTGAAATACCAGGAGCCTCTGCTTTACCTTATAACCCAGATCATCAATTTCTAGGGATATATCTAACAAAAATACAAACACATGAATACTAGAGGCATGAACAAGAATATTCATAGCAGCATTAATTTTAACAGCCCCAAGCTGGGGAAAAAAACTAATGTCCATGATAGTAGTATACATAAATATATTGTATTATGTTATAAGAAAAATATAAGCAATGAGAATGAATAAACTACTGTCCTATGTAGCAATATGGACGAAATGTGCAGATATCACATTGAGAGGAAAATACCAGACAGAGAATACATATTGTACGGCTCCATTTACATACAGTCAAAATCAAGTAAAACCCATCTATGGTATGAGAGGTCCAGGATATTAGTAGTTGCCTTAAGAAAAGTGGTGTGTGTAGTGATTGGCCTGGTACAACAGGTGCCATTCCACGGTGTGTGGAATGTTCTATCTCTTGATTAGGGGGTGTTATATATATATGAGTGTGTTGTCTTTATGAAAATTCATTGAGTATATGAGTACATTTATGATTTGTGGCCTTACTATAAAGCCACAAAGATATATATATATGTTATTTTCCAATGAATAGTTTATTTTAACAAATATAAACATAAGCCATTTAAGAATTAATGGCAACACTGATTTTACATTCCTTGAGAAGGAGAAATTCTGACTCTTGTCAGCAAGTTAATGCTGCATCCTTTAATTACATTTTAGGCAATTCTATTGGAGGGTATTGGAGAACTCATCACCTCAGTCTGTGATTAGATGTGAATACTCTGGAGAAATGACTAGGACATGCCAAATGTTAAATCTTCATTATTATATGTTCTCTTTTGCAAGTTCCTAGCTTCAGCTCTATTTTTATGTTGCCTTTAACAGTTCCATAGTCCTGAGCAACTATGGCTGGTTTTTGTGAAATACATCTCATTATGAGACCAAAAGAAAATGTCTTTGTTTTTCTGATCAGTTCAGTTCTTAGGAATCCTTTGTGCAATCACACCCCCTACTACTCTTTTTAAACATATTAAACTTTTACCAAAATCCTGATCTCTAGGCAAGTCTAACTGCTCTTCTCTATGTTTTTACAGAAGCATAATATATGTTTTGTCTACTATCTTGTAAAGGGATATGCCCTTCATTATCCTTCTGAGAGCAACCCTAGACATGGTAGGCAGAGTCATCTGGGTTCACAGATAAATGGAGACAGAGCTTAAGTATTTTTAGAAATGTAGTCAAAGCCAATAGGAGCTGCTTTTGAAATGCAAATGAGAATTGCATTGCCAGAAGGCAGATGTTGTAAGAAAAAAAGCATGGGTATGTGGCATGATACCCTGCCAGAGGTTATATTTGTGATTTTTCTCTTTTCTGAGACAGAGGTAGTAGAAAACCTGTTTAGGATTAGCAACGGTGTCTTTCATCACACTCTCCAATTCCTTGAGTTTATAGAGGTTCATAATAGCTACACATAGAACTGTCAGTCTTCCCACAGTCAAGTATAGATTTCTATATTCTTTTTTTTTTTTTTTTTTTGAGACGGAGTCTCACTCTGTCGCCCAGGCTGGAGTGCAGTGGCGCAACCTCGGCTCACTGCAACCTCCACCTGCCAGGTTCAAACAATTCTCCTGCCTCAGCCTCCCCAGTAGCTGGGACTACAGGCGTGTGCCACCATGCCCAGCTAATTTTTTTTTTTTTTTTTTTTTTTTGTATTTTTAGCAGAGATGGGGTTTCACCATGCTGGCCAGGCTGGTCTCAAACTCCTGACCTCCTGATCCACCCACCTTGGCCTCCCAAAGTGCTGGGATTACAGGCGTGAGACACTGCGACTGGCCCTGATTTCCATATTCTTTTTTAAAATTTTTTTGAGACAGAGTCTCGCTCTGTCACCCAGGCTGGAGTGCAGTGGTACAATCTTGGCTCACTGCAACCTCCGCTTCCTAGGTTTAAGCAATTCTTCTGCTTCAGCCTCCCGAGTAGCTGGGACTACAGGCATGTGCCACCACGGTCGGCTAATTTTTGTTATTTTTAGTAGAGACAGGGTTTTGCCATGTAGGCCAGGCTAGTCTCCAACTCCTGACCTCAAGTGACTCACCTGTCTTGGGCCTCCCAAAATGCTGGGATTACAGGCATGAGCCGTTGCGCCTGGCCCAGATTTCCATATTCTTTCCAGAACAGAATACAATAGGAGCCAGAGAGGGATAAAAAAGGAGCAAGTAAAGTCAGATAAAGCCCCAGATGACAGAGGTGTGTTGTGATCAACAGCTTGGGTGTGTGGTAATAGAGGAACAAAGAAGGGGTAGAGGTCCCTATGAATTATTCATCTTTAGCCAAGAAGAAAATTAAGGATTGATAAGAATACTCATCAAGAAAACTTTTATAAAACTGCTTAGTATTTAATCCTGTATAAACCTAACTGAAGGACATAAACATCTGTTTAACTACTATAGTTTTATGGTTTGTAACCTAACATAAGCTAATAAGTGACATTGTTGAACATAAAATTATGTGTTCGTTCTAAATGCTGGGAATGAATTGCGATAGAAGAGACAAAATTAATTCAATTGAAGATACCTGGAGAAAATGGGCAGGAAATAGGGAGAAGTCTGGCTTTGGGGGATATTTCTTTTTCCACCTATGTCTTCATTTATTTTGAGGCATTTAAACATGTATCAATATATCTTTTCCACTCTGACTCTACCCTGCTTTAAACTTCTGTTTTAAAGGTAAAGGAAAAAGTGAAAGAAAACCTTTGTAACAGAGATAAGATATGAACATTTATTTTTTTTAATGAATAAGTTTAAAAGTAATTTGGGCAAGCGGCTTAATAAAAGGAAAGATACCTGGCTAACACGGTGAAACCCCATATCTACTAAAAATACAAAAAGAAAATTAGCTGGGTGTGGTGGTGGGCGCCTGTAGTCCCAGCTACTCGGGAGGCTGAGGCAGGAGAATGGCGTGAACCTGGGAGGCAGAGCTTGCAGTGAGCTGAGATTGCGCCACTGCACTCCAGCCTGGGTGACACAGCGAGACTCCCTCTAAAAAAAAAAATAAAAAATAAAAATAAAAAATAAATAAATAAATAAAAAGGGAAGATACCTTTCCTTCACTGGACAGTGCTGGGTGCTACCAACTCTGTTGATGATGGTAAGAAAATGACCGGACATCCTTAAAATGGTTTTCTAAGTTTAGTAGTTCCCTCAGACTGACTAAACTTTAGACAGGTTTCTTCCTGACTAAAAGTACCTAACTTCCCTTTACTTAGACTGTTTGCTTTAGAAAACATGAAATTATAAATTCTTTCTCTGCCTCTTTGAGATGTAAATCTTCTACAAATTATGTCTTTCTTAAGGACCCAGGAGAAATCTACTTCAAATGCAATCATCAAGAAAAATACCCACCACATCCCAGGCTCTGTGAGAGAGTAGGAGAATAACTTTGATGAACACCAATTAGCAAACACAGGGGGCTGAATCACATAGACAATCTTCCCGCTAATATCCTTCAGTACTTTACCACTAGTTTTTATTTCTGTGGAGTTGAGGTCAATCTCTCTCCTCTACTGCAATAGTCTTGAATAAAGTCTTCCTTGTCTTTTAATTGGACTGGTATAATTTTTCTTTTACAAAACTTAACAAAATATTGCTTTCAGTGTAAGTGCATTTGAAGAAGCCAAAAATTCTACAAATTATGTAGTTGCAGTTTATCCTGGTATTGGAGAACCTCCTCCACACTCTGCCACACACCGCTACCCACCTTAAGATAATAGCACTTGTAATATTTAGCAGCTCCTGTATTTTCAAGCTGGAGATTCCCTAAAGGTCCAGCCAGAGTTCTGGCTAGACTTAATACTTCTGAACTCAAAAAAATGAGCCAAAAAAATGGGAGGAATGTATATAACTGAGGCAGGTGGAGAGCAAATTCTGTGAGGGTCTTTTGATTCTATAAATAGAAACAGTTTCAGAAGTTGATTCCTATCAGAGGTTCAAACATTTTCTCTGCTGTTGGCATCAATATTAACAGCTTGTCTTATGATCACATCTTTCATTTATGTGAAAAGCAGATAGTCTCCAACCTCATCTTGGCCTCCCTCATAACTTAGGGTTCAACCTTAATTGTGTCCCTTGCTTATACTAAGAAACCTCTGGCCGGGTACAGTGGCTCATGCCTGCAGTCCCAGCACTTTGGGAGGCTGAGGCGGGTGGATCACCTGAGGTCAGAAGTTCAAGACCAGCCTGACCAACATGGTGAAACCCCGTCTCTACTAAAAATACAAAAACTAGCCAGATGTGGTGGCAGGTGCCTGTAATCCCAGCTACTTGGGAGGCTGAGGCAGGAAGAATTGCTTAAAAACCAAGGAGGGAGGTTGCAGTGAGCTGAGATGGTGCCACTGCACTCCAGCCTAGGCAATAGAGCTAGAATCCGTCCAAAAAAAAAAAAAAAAAAAAAAAAACCTCCAAAACATTTCTTCTTCATACGATAGTAACCTCAGTGAGCACAAAGATGAGGTTTGTTTTGCTCACAGTGCCTTGCATGTAATACACACCTAGTAAATATTTGTTGAATATTCAACAAATTCCAAAGTTGAATATTCTCACATTTGTTTTATGGTTTTGTCATTGGCTGACGTAAATGCCAATATCCTAAATTTTTTATTATGTCACTTTGGAAATGTCTTCCTGGGTACTTCAAACTGCTATTTATGCATTCAAACAGGACTATTTGTTTGATTTATCTTTTCAGTCGAGGGTGGGGAATCTGTTCCAAGTCACTTATTTTGTCCTCCTCTCTAGTTCATTGTAATTAAAGGCCAAGCTGAGAAAACAAGAGACTTCCAAGACTGATGGTATAACTTTTATCTGTAGCAGAGGGGAAATTAAGGGATCATGCAGGGACTGAACTCTTAATGACCAATGAACTTCTAACAAAATCAAAATAAAGCATTTAAAACATGGTATTTACCAGTCTAGCTTTTTTTTTTTTTTTTTTTTTTTTTCAGATGGAATTTCGCTCTTGTTGCCCAGGCTGGAGTGCAATGGCGCGATCTCAGCTCACTGCAACCCCCACCTCCTGGGTTCAAGAGACTCTCCTGCCTCAGCCTCCTATTACAGGCATGCACCACCACGCCCAGATAATTTTGTATTTTTTTGTAGAGACAGGGTTTCTCCATTTTGGTCAGGCTTGTCTTGAACTTCCGACCTCAGGTGATCCACCTGCCTCGGCCTCCCAAAGTGCTGGGATTACAGGTGTGAGCCAGCGCACCCGGCCTACTAGTCTAGCTTTTGAAAAATCTCTTATATTGAGGATGTTATTATCATGTAAAGATACATAGACTACCCAGAAAGTCCCACAGCACCAAACTGGGCTGTATAGCATTGTACCAGTCAGGCTGTATTAACTAGGAGTATTAGAAAACTCCACTACAATGATTACAAAACACAGGTATTGTTTTCCATGTAACAAGAAGTCTAGAGGTAGGTGATCTAGTGTTGCTGCACTGGCTCAGCGATGTTGTTGAAGACTTAGACTCTTTCCATTTGTCTTCTCCACCTTTCTTAGAATGCTGACATTTTTCCTCCTTCTTGCTTCCTCATGGTGACCGCTTCCCTTGGCAATGTAAGCAGCAAGGAGAAAGGGAAAAAGGGACAGGCCCAAGAGAGTCATATCTATCCATTTTAATAACTAAGAATAACCTTTCCTTGATGCCACACTCAGATCTTCCCACTTAGCTGTTGGCCACTCCTACTTAAATCACAGCCAACTGTTAGGAGGGTAGCAAGGCTGGTTTGAAGCATCATGGTTTATACTCTGAGAGGAGTCCAGCCATCCTGAGTTCAAGGGCTCTCTGCCACCTGAATAAATGTGGATTTTGTTAGAAGAGAGAAATGGGATTGGGGAGGTTTGGATGTTGTTTAAACAGTCGATATTGTCTACCATACCTTTTCTTTTAAAACCCAATGTCTACTGGACACTTACTGTGTGTCAGGTACTGTAAATTTCTCCTGAATTAACTTAACGTTCCTAACAACCCTGTGCAGTAGGTACTGTTATCTTCATTTTACAGAGGAGGAAACTGAGCAGCAAAAGTTTCAGTAATTTGCTCAAGGTCTTATAGCTAAAAAGGAGCACAGCCTGTACTTGAATTCCAGCACTTCATTTCTTGGACCCACGACTTTTCCATGTTGATTAATCTTATTCTCTATGCCATTTGTGGCTTAAAAAAAATACAATACCTAGGGTAATTTTTTCTTACATGATTTTAGGAAGAGTGATATTTATAACAAGTTGACATACTGCCAAACTGATTTTGATTTGTGAAGCATCTAATGGGGATTTTTTAAAGTAATTAAGTATGAAGATTTCCTTCTTGTTAGTTTCAAATGTTGAAGAATCCCATACCCAACATATATCTGTTGACTTTAATTCTACAAACCTTTACAGACAACCCACTATGTGACAGGAATCACAAAGGCAGAGCTAGATAATAAAAGTACTCTAGTCAAGGATACAGGCTTATAAACAAATAATTATAACATGATAAGTGTTATCATAACAAAATGTACAATTACACTCAGGCTGACAGATTAGCCTAAGGCTGGGAACTCTATGGGGGGAGGTGAAAATTGAACTGAGCTTTGAATGAGCAAATATTTGAAACCCATTAGAATCAGTAAAAGTGATCAAATGTTGAAGCAGAACCTTGAGAAATTGGAAGCTGTAACATGTTTAGATAGCTTTGAATGCAAAATGTGCAGCTTGATGATTAACTTTCACTTATCTTGTGAAAGGAGTTTGAGAACAAAAGTAAGCTCATATAAATGTAATCGACTTTAGAAATAAGCTGGATTTTGTAAGCACCAATACTTTTATTTGATCATCAAAATCTCAAGCAATGGCTAGATATGTAATAAAACAAATATAACAAAACATCAGTTGCAGAATCTATATAGTGGGTATATGGGTGTTCATTATACAACTCTTTCAAATTTTCTTTATGTTTGAGAATTTTCACAATAAAATATTGGTAAATAAAAACAATGTAATGTGTCTCCTCAGGAAGGCTGAGAATATCCAGGACATATAGTTTACTTGTATAGCTCTTACGTTTGTACAAAGCTGGTGTTTTTCTGTACCTAGGGATATAGGTCAAGACAGTCAGCTCAAGTTTAAGCTAATCAGATAGTCCAATCCGTTAGCCATAGTTATTGATTCAAGTAAGAAGATATATACAAAGATAGGCTATTAAGATTTGAGTGAAGTTTGTTGACATCTTCAGGGGAAGGAAATTTCCTCACTCTTTGGAGAGTTTCTGAAACCATCTGATCTTTCTCTTCGGTTGTAGAAGAAGAAGGCTATACTTAAAAATTGTTGAGAGTCATTTAGAAATGACCAGAGAAAACCTAGCAGAAGAAAAGTAGGTCCTTATTGCCACTACTGTAAAGCTACTAAACCAAATCTTTATACCTAATCTTTGCAATTAAACATACACATAAATTCTTCTTTAATCCAGTGTGCATTCTACTGAATATATCTTTTTACGAATCTCATATGTGAAATAAACACAAAATTCATGTAAGGAGACAAAATAATGATATTAAAATTGTATAAGGAAGTACAAAAATATATGTATTCTAATCCATCCCAAAAGGTAAGTCTTCAGCTTACAAAAAGGTAAGAAATATCCATATAGATAATAAATAATTTCAAGCTAACATCAGAAACCTATGTCATTGATTACCAATAAGTACTTTTTAAACTTAAAGCAGTGTATTTAGTTCTGAATGTTCTAAAATTTTCCAGAAATAATGTCTTTCTGATGGCCACCACTAATGTATTAGTCTGCTCAGGCTGCCTTAACAAAAATACCACAGACAGACTTGGTGGCTCAAAAAAGAAATTTATTTTCTCAGAGTTCTGGAGGATAGAAGTCCAGGATCAAGGTGGTCAGGGGTTGGTGAGGTTGAGCTTGCAAACAGCTTCTTTTTGGTAAGTCCTGTCCTTTTCCCTGTACCACAGAGAGAATGAAACCTCTCTGGTGATTCTTTCTCTTTTTATATGGACACTGGTCCTGTTGGATTAGGGTTGTGCTCATATGACCTAATTTAACCTAATTACATCTTTAAATGCCCTATCTCCAAATATAGTCACATTGGGGATTACGATTTCAACATACGAATTTTGGGGGGATGCAATTCAGTGCATAACATGTATATGAATGTATACGCACACACACTCACACATGCACATTTATATTTCTTTCCTCAACCTTGGTAAATGTGTGACCTTTGAAGTGAAACACTGCAAAAGATGAGTGAACTTTGCAGATGCTTATTCCTTTATGTGCTCCGTCTCACTCACCACCATACTCTACACACACACCAGGAAAAGAACTAAGAAACACTTAGTAGGCAGTCATTGCATCATAGATATGGTTGTCAGATAAAAAAAAAAATACCATTTAAGTTTTAATTTTATATAAACAAACATTGCTTGGGATGTGCTGAAAACCTATTATTTGGGCTGGCCATGGTGGCTCATTCCTGTAATACCAACACTTTGGAAGAGTGAGGTGAGAGGATGGCTTGAGGCCAGGAGTTTGAGACCAAACTGGGCATTGTAGTTAGGTCTTGTTTCTACAAAAACAACAACGACAAAAATGGGGCATGATGGTATGTGCCTGTAGTCCCACCTACTCAGGAGGCTGAGTTTGGAGGATTGCAGTCTTGGTGACCGAAAGATATCCTGTCACAAAAAAGATAACAAAATAATCCTATTACTTGATACTTATCTGAAATTCAAATGTAACCTAATTTCCTGTATATTATCTGGCAACCTTGATCATAGATTGAGGATTTTTTTGTTGTTAGTCTTGGAAAGAGGGGAATATTACCTTTGTGTTCAGGAATAAGTTTAATTTTTGATACCGCTCAACCCTGCTAGATCATATGTCCTGGCCAATTCTGGTTGAGACTGCTGCCCAGTATATTGCATTACATTCCTACTTCATGTTTAATTTCATCAATGTCAAATGATGTTTTTGGTGTGGCTTCAGATGGGTGGCTATGTGACAGGCTGTGAATACCAGGCAAGAGAAACCTCAGGTTCTGCTTTTACTAAGTCTAACTTTTAAAAACAGCTTGACAGCAACACATGCTTAGTGCAGAGACCTCTCTGAGGACCATATCTCTATGCTGCAATGGAAGTTGATCTCTTTGCATTGTTGATTTTCAAAAAAGGTTGTGGTGCAGTTGAATTGTACACTTTCCCCCAAAAAAGATATATTGAGAAACTAAGCCCTGCTAACTCAGAATGTGGCCTTATTTGGAAATAGGGTCTTCGCAGATTGTGATTGGTTACCTGGAGATGAAGTCATATTGGAATAAGGTGGCTCCTAATCTTATGTGACTGTTATCCACATAAGAGGTCACCAATGTGAAGACAGAGACATACAGGGGGACAACAAAGGCAAACATTGGAGTTACACAGCTGTAAGCCAAGAAATGTTGAAGGTTGCCAGCAAAGCACCAGAAGCTAGGAAGAGTCAAGAAAGGGTTCTGTTTCTGACAGGGAGAGCATGGCCATGCCGACACTTTGATTACAGACTTCTAGCCTCCAGAACTGTAAGACAATACATTTCTGTTGTTCAGAAGAACAAATACAGCATGTTCTCACATATAAGTACGAACTAAACATTGAGTACACGTGAATATAAAGATGGGAACAATAGGCCAGGCATGGTGGCCCACGCTTGTAATCCTAGCACTTTAGGAGGCCGAAGGGGGTGGATCACTTGAGGTCAGGAGTTTCAGACCAGCCTGGCCAACATGGCAAAACCCTGTCTCTACTAAAAATACAAAAATTAGCCGAGCGTGGTGGCATGCGCCTGTAATTCCAGCTACTTGGGAGGTTGAGGCGCGAGAGTTGCTTGAACCAGGGAGACGGAGTTTACACTGAGCTGAGATTGTGCCACTTCACTTCAGCCTTGGTGGCAGAGTGAGAATCTGTCTCAGAAAAAAAAAAAAAATACATATATGTGTGTGTGTATATATATATATGTGTAATATATATAATGTATATATAATGTATATATTACACATATGTAATATATACATATATGTTATATATATATATGAACAATACATACTGGGGAATACTGGGGATTACTAGAGTGGGGAGGAGGAAGGCGGGTTTGGGTTGAAAAACTACCTATTGGGTACAATGCTGGAGGAAGGCGGGTTTGGGTTGAAAAACTACCTATTGGGTACAATGCTGACAACCTGGGTGACAGAATCCTTACCCCAAACCTTGGCATTCACACAATATACCCATGTAACAAACCTGCACATGTACCCCCCGAATCTAAAATAAAAGTTGAAATTACTAAAAAAAAAAATCTGTTGTTTTAAGCTGCCCAGTTCGTGGCACTTCATTGCAGCACCCCTAGGAAACTAATACAGATTGTTACAATTTTTACTGTTATTATCAGAAGAACAATAGAATAGAGCCACCGAGGGATGAGCTAGGTGTAAGTCGAATCGTGGGGCCTACTTATAAGTGTTGGAACTGTCACGCCTTTGGAGGAAAAGTCTATTCCTACCAAAAAAATGGACAACTGAACTCCTGACAGCTCAGACCTTCTTTTAAAAAATTATTTTTTGATGGCACTTCTTATTTCACTTTACTGCAACAATTCCAATGAGAAGTGCAAAAGGATTTTTATTGTCATATCAGATTTACACAGTAAAATTTAATGTACTTCTTGTCAGTTTTAAACACTGGAAATATCAATAAAATGTCAAATTATATTTGACTTCAAACCCAAGTGGTTATAAAAATGCAATACAAATTTACAATCATTTAGTCTTCCCCTTTTCCCACAATAAAACCCTGTTTTATTCTTTATGGGAAGCTAAACTTATTTTGCTCAAAGCTGGTAATTTATTAAGGCTTACATCAGATCTGAAGTATGTTTCTCTTAGAAATCAATGGTAGGCCTGGAACGAGGACCAAACTTTTTAATTATGGCTTTGAAGTAATGTAATTGTGGTTTTTAATGCCTCGTACATCTGCTTGAAGGATTATATGAGTTTGTTCAAAGTTCTGGAAGCAATAAAATTAATTTTTTTGGACAGTGAGCCAGCAAAAGGATACTGGTAATGCTAATTGGAGTGTATGACATAATATCTCTTAATGCATTTTGTGATCTATCTTACACAATGAACATCTTGCCCAGGGTGTCAGCAGGAACTGCATCAAAGGAACTTTTGTTGGCCTTCTGTTCAAATACCTTCTTTTTTTCTTTCCCTTTTTCTGCATTCCTGGTATTAAAACAATTTATTCTCTCTTGGATGAAAGATTCAGTGGCATGCAGCTGATGTTTCTTACCACTATTTATGAGGATTTGAGGCCAAGCCTGTCTACAGATTAAGGTTTTTAGGCAACGCTCATTTCAGTGATCAAGAAGGTCAGCCATTCCTTTCAAGTGAGCGTAGCTGAATGGGCCATAGTCACCACTGAGAGTGAAGCTTGTAAGAGAATTCAATAAAAGGAGAAGGAGAATGCTACAGAGAGCACATAAGGAGAGATCCTGGTGGAGCATATCCTGGCACCTTTCCTTGGACTCCCAAAGAAAGCATTTTTATAGTATTTGAGGATAATCAGATTTCTGGATCATAACTTGCTCAGGCAGGGCAAACATTAAAAAATAAAGTTCAAATCTTTTCATGTTTCACCCTCTTCCCTCCTGCATACATTTGTGTTTTTTTCTTTTTTATTTCCATTTTTATAATTATGTGGCATCATATATGTCTTTGTAATGCCAATGGACTATTTATTCATCCCCTTTTTCTAGAAAGGTAACTATCTAGTATATCTGGAAATATTCACTTTCTACCAATAATTCATTTTTATTTTTTTCTGATGTTCATTTTATTCTAATGTTCTTTTTTCTACATTTTAGTAGCATTTCACAAAATTAAGATGCACTTTGTATATAACTTAGGTTGGCCCATATCAAAAGTAAATATTGAACATAAAAAAGGAATTCATAAAATTATTTTTCTAGTTTTGAGATTTAGTTGGCATCGGCTATTTGACCCTTAGCACACCTCTGTGTTTTGTAGCTTGTTCTCCGTCTGTCTCTTAAGCTTCTCCTAAATGATGGCTTCATATTTTCTCTACACCCCTCAGACATCCGAGTCCTCCCTCCACCTTTCTCCTTCAGTCAATGGCTTGGCTTCATTGTTCACGAAAAAAAAAAAGATAAATGATCAGATGAGATTTTTATTTTTATATCCAGCACATAAAAATTGTTGTGGCGGGCGGAATAATTCTCCTTCCCACATCTGCCAAATAGCTAGCTCCTAATTTTTGGAAATGGTGAATAGATTAAGTTACATAGCAATGGGGAATTGAGGTTGTGGGTAGAATTTAAGTTGCTAGCTAATCAGCTCACCCAGAAATAGGAAGACTATCCTAGATTATCCAGGTGAACCAAATATAGCCGTAAAGGTTCTTTACAAAGTGGACAAGAAAGGCAGCAGAGGAGGTCAGGGTGATGCACTGTGAGAAGGACTCAACGTGAGTTTGCTGGCTTCAAAGATGGAGGAACGGAGTGATGAGCGAAGGAACGTGGGTGGCCTTAAGAAGCTGGCAAGGAAGAAGGCGTCCTACCCAGAGCCTAAAGGAAGAAATGCAGCCCTAAAGATACCTTGATTTCTGCCTGGTGAGACCCGCATTAGTTGTCTGACCTAACAAGTGTAACATAATAATTTGTGTTTATTGAGCTTGTGGTAATTCATTGGTTTGAATTTGTGGTAATTAGTAACAGCAGAAAACTCAAAATTAATCAACAATCAAACTAACAAACCAAATAACCCAAACACAAATATAACCAAAAGAAACCTTCCCAGACCCTATACGTTGCTTCTCTTCCTCTCTCTCTCTCCCTCCATTAATTTCTCCTGCAATCTCTCTCTCTCTCTCTCTCCCTCTCCTGTTATAGCAGAATTACTCAAAACAGTTAAATATACACATCCTGTACTTCCTTTCCCATGGCTTTCTTTCCATTCTAAATCTGGCTTCTGCATTCACCATCATACCAAACCTGTCACAACTAAGATCACCAATGACACCCACCTTACCAAACTCAGGACATTTTCATTCTACATCAGTGTTTTTAATACATTCACCTATTCCCTTATTGAAATAGTACTTTCTGTTAGCGTCCATGAAAACAAACACTTAAAGTGTTCGCTCTTCTTTTAGACTTTCTCAGTGTCTTCTGGCTTTCTCCACTACACCTAGTGCTTTTTATGGAGAGAGCAATGTGTTCAAACCTGAACCTTATCCAGGATCCAAACATTAAAACAGAAACCACAGTAAATGCTTTGGACAAAAAAAAAAAAATTAATACATTGATTTTGTTACACAAGTGCTTAAAGCACAAAGGATACAGATAGAGGATAGCAAGGCAACCCAGAAAATTCACAATAGCAAGAAGCAGAAATGGGTCTTCCAAAATCCTGATGGGCATAATCCACTGCCTACCTTCCATCTTCCTTGGATAGCATAAGGCACCTAAAGCTAAACAGTCAAAATCAAAGCTCACATCTTTATACCCAGACTTCATCCAGTGGCCCCCACCTTGATAAATGGAAACACCTTTCCCTTTGTTGCTTAAAGTCCCAGATGCCATGCTTAGTACATTTCTTGTCCTCACCAGTCTACTGATATCCAATAAACTACACTTTATATTTTCCTTGTAAATAATTTCCAAAGCTGACAAATTTTCTTGATCTTCACAGCCATCATCTGGTTCAAACCACCATCATTTCTCACTTTACCATGAAAAAAGTCAAAATTTTCTATTCTTTTCCCAAAGAACTACATCTTAAAAGCAAATCTGAAGATGTATACTCTGTTCCCCAGTCAAAAATTATATGTACATTTAGAATGTAAGGGGAAACAGTTCTTAACAGGACCTAAAACCTTGTTTGATCAGGTCTTGATGCCCATGTGCCTTTCAAGCTCCCATGCACAACATAAATGAGTTTCCCGTGGGCCTTTTCTCTTCTGCCCTCTCCTCAGCTTTGATTCCCTGGAATTCTCTTCTTCACTTCTCTATGGCCTCACTCATCCTGTCCTAAGAGAGGAGGATGCACTTATCTGATTGGGAAAGTTGGGAGAAGAAACTGGACACTTGTGGCTCAACCGTTCTTTTCCCTCTGACTGCTTGGGACTTACCTCTCTGCAGAAGCCACATATCGGCTCTGATATTTTTATTACTAAATGTAATTTTAAAAAATTCTTCATCTTTATGACTCTTCTACCTCTCAGTTGCAATTAATCACAAGCACAGAAGAGAGAGGGTTTCATTCTGTGTGCTCCCTAAATGTACAACATGCCAGCCTATTATACCACCTACTACAAGCTCTCAAAGCCTTTCATAGTACCCTGTCCACCATGGCATTTGTCACAGTGACACTGATATCATTATTTGTCTAACATATGTGAATTGTCTCTTTGCCCTGCAAAAAGCTGCAGTCTGTGAAGGCGACGCTTCATCTTTTTCGCCATTCTATCTCTACTGCCTAGCATGGAGCCTGGCACAGAATGAGCAGTCAGAAAATGATTGTCAAGGCTGGGTGTAGCGGCTCACACCTGTAATCCTAGTGGTTTAGGTGGCTGGGGTGGGAGGATTGCTTAAGGCCAGGAGTTCGAGATCAGCTTGGGCAGCATAGCAAGACCCTGTCTCTAGAAAAAATTTAAAATTTAGCCAGGCATGGTGGTGCATACCTGGAGTCCCAGTCACTCGAGAGGCTGAGGTGGGAGGATCACTGGATCCCAGTGAGTCAAGGCTGTGGTTAGCCATGGTCACGCCACTACACTCCAGCCTGGGCAATAGAGCAAGACCCTGTCTCTAAATTAATTAATTTTTTTTTAGTAACATGATCATTGCTAGAATACATGGAAAGATTTGCTTTTTTTTTTTTTTTTTACAGGAAAGGTCAGGGAGACCTCAAGAGAGCAGCCACTTCAGACAGGTATTGCCCCATAAGGAAAAGTTGGTGCTCTGCAGCAGATAATAAAATTGATATCCTGGCTTTTTTATAGAAAAGAATCGAAAGGCACTATTTTATGAAAAAATTATAGTTAGATTTTATTTGTAATGTGACAGCAAACAGCCTAAATATATGATGAAGGAAGAAGGCAGCCAAAGAAGTTTAAGCACTCAGTATCTCAGATAGAACATGAAATCTTTGGACTTCAGTCAGAGTTTTCTCTCACTATACATTTCAGTATTTGATTTACCGATATGGTGTTTAGGACGGATGTATGCAATCAATGAGCACATTTAAGTGTGTCTAATCTGTAATAAATGCTGTGGGTACTATCAAGGGTATAAGTCACAGTCCAAATTTCAGAGTCCTCCTGGAGTTCACAGTGTTAGCAAACATCTAGTAGCAGGCAGTATGCCTTAAATGCTCTGAACTTTGTTGTTGTAAATGTTTACTTCTCTTATAAATTACTCTGGCTTGGATTTCCTAGGTTATCTTAGCACCTGTTTCTAAGGCAAGCTTGGTACAGGCCTTTTGCCATCTAAAACACTTGGGGCAGTCACAAGAGAAATCAGCTCATCCACTGAAGACTCTAGCAATTTGATGAGAACTTGCCCTGATTCTCAAGAGGGATTCTTCTTAAGAAAATAATGCAATATAATACACTGAGACTGCACTTAGATCCTGCTCTTAATTGCTGTTTTTAAAATTGTTATTATTATTATTTTACTTTTTGGAGTCAGGATCTCTGTTGCTCAGGCTGCAGTGCAGTGGTATGATCATAGCTCATTGCAGCCTCAAACTCCTGGGATCAAGCGATCATCCTGTCTCAGCCTCTTGAGTAGCTGGGACTACAGGCATGAGCCACTATGCTGGGCTTTAATTGCTGTTTGACCTTGATAAACCTCTTCAATGTTTGGAGTCTGTTTTTGCAACAGTAAAATGGAGGCAATAAAAGTGACATCAGAGTGTGTTTCTGACTGCTTTTAAAAATGTTTTTAATTTAGAATAGCTTTGGATTTGCAGAAAGGTTGCAAAAATAGTAGAGTTCCCATATATACCCACAGAGGGTACCCTGATTATTAACATCTATAGTGCATATTTACAATTAATGAACCAATATTGTTATATGATATTATCTATTATTCCATATACATATACATACACACACACATATTATTAACTAAAATCCATATTTTATTCAGAATTTTTTAGTTTTCACCTAAGAGCCTTTTTTTTTTCGTTCCAGGATTTCATCCAGGTACAACATTACATTCAATTATCATATGCCTCCTTAGCTCTTCCTGGCTGTGACACTTTTCAAGATTTTTGTCTGTTTAGAGGATTGTGGCATACACTGTTAGTTGTCTTCTCAATGTCTCTTCTCTCCTTTATTTTTTTTTTTATTATTTTTTAAATAGAGGCAGGATTTCACCATCTTGTCCAGGCTGGTCTAGAATTCCTGGGTTCAAGCAATCCTCCTGCCTCAGCCTCCCAAAATGCTGGGATTATAAGCATAAGTCACCACACCTGGCCTCTCCTTCCTTTTAAAAGAAAAGTAATGACAGTATGCTCAACTAAAACACTCATTCTCCAGACTCCCTTGCAGCTAGGAGTGTCCATATGACCTCCTTCTGGGCAATGAAATAGAAGTCAAAGATTCTGGGTGAGGTTTCTCAGAAAGCTTCTTAAAGGGTCAGACTTGGCTGGATGTGCCTTTTTCCCTTACTCCACTAAACTTGCCCAGAGGGTGAAAATAATGATAAGAGATACAGCAAATATCTTTTTTAAAAAACTATTGTATATTCTGTTTATTTCAATTATGAAAATGAATTTTGCAATTAATATATACGTACATATTTATTCATATTACCACATATTTGTAATAGCTTTATTAAGCTGTGATTCACATACCATACAACTGACCTTTAAAGTATACAATTCAGTGGTTTTTAGTGCATTCACAAGTTGTGCAACCATCACCATAATCAATTTGGGAACATTTTCATTACCCCCAAATGAACCCTGAACCCATTTGCAGTGACTCTTCATTTCCCCAACTTCTGACCCCAACTCTGGGCAACAACTAATGTATTTTCTGTCTCTATAGCTTTGCCTATTCTGGACATTTCCTATAAATAGAATCATACAATATATGACCTTTGTGTCTACCTTCTTTCCTTTACATATTTTTGGGTGTTTTTTAAGAACAGAATAGAGAACTCGGAAATAAGACTGCACATCTACAACCACCTGATCTTTGATGAACCTCACAAAAACAAGCGATGGGGAAAGGATTCCCTATTTAATAAATGGTACTGGGAAAACTGGCTAGTCATATGCAGAAAATTGAAACTGGACCCCTTCCTTATACCTAATACAAAAAACTAACTCAAGATGGATTAAAGACTTAAATGTAAAACCCAAAACCATAAAAACCCTAGAAGAAAACCTAGGCAATACCATTCAGTACATAGGCATGGGCAAGGACTTCATGTCTAAAACACCAAAAGCAATGGCAACAAAAGCCAAAATTGACAAATGGGATCTAATTAAACTAAACAGCCTCTGCACAGCAAAAGAAAAATCATCAGAGTGAACAGACAACCTAGAGAAGAGGAGAAAATTTTTGCAACAGTGGATAAGTTTATCTACAAAGAACTTAAACAAATTTACAAGAAAAAACAAACAACCCCATTAAAAAGTAGGCAAAGGACATGAACAGACACTTCTCAAAAGAAGACATTTATGCAGCCAGCAAACATATAAAAATAGCTCAACATCACTGATCATTAGAGAAATTCAAATCAAAACCACAACGAGATACCATCTCACACCAGTCAGAATGGCAATTATTAACAAGTCAAGAAACAACAGATGCTGGCGAGGCTGTGGAGAAATAGGAACACTTTTACACTATTGGTGGGAATGCAAATTAGTTCAACCATTGTGGAAGACAGTGTGGCAATTCCTCAAAGACCTAGAACCCAGAAATACTATTTGACCCAGCAATCCCATTACTGGGTACATACCCAAAGGAATATATTATATTTATAATATAGTAGAATAATAAATCATTCTGTAAAGATACATGCATGTATATGTTCATTGCAGCACTATTCACAATAGTAAAGAGTGGAATCAACCCAAATTTCCATCAGTAATAGACTGGATAAAGAAAATGTTGTACATATATACCATGGAACACCATGCAGCAATAAAAAGGAATGAGATCATGTCCTTTGCAGGGACACAGGTGAAGCTAGAAGCCATTATCCTCAGCAAACTAGCACAGGAACAGAAAACCAAACACCGCATGTATTCACTTATAAGTGGGAGCTGAACAGTGAGAACACACGGATACAGAGAGGGGAACACCACACATGAAGGGAGGGAGAGAATCAGGAAAAATATCTAATGCATGCTGGGCTTAATTCTCAGGTGATGGATTGATAGGTGCAGCAATCCACCATGGCACATGTTTACCTATGTAACAAACCTGCACGTGCACCCTGGAACTTAAAGTGAAATTTTTAAAAAAAAGGAAGATCTCATTCTTTAAGGGTAGGGTCTTGCTCTGTCACCCAGTCTGGAGTGCAGTGACACTATTATGGCTCACTGTAGCCTTGAGCGCCTAGGCTTAAGTGATCCTTCAGCCTCAGCCTCCTGAGTAGCCAGGACTACAAGTGTACACCACCATACATGCAGTTAATTTTTAAAATGTTTTTAGTAGAGGTGAGGTCTCACTATATTGCCAATGCTAGTCTGTAACTGCTGGCCTCAAGCAATCCTCCTGCCTCAGCCTCCCAAAGTGCTGGGATTACAGGCATGAGCCAACATGGTTGGCCTCCTAAGCACATTTTTAAGATTTATTTATGTTGTAGCATGCATCAATGCATCATTTTCTTTGATGACTAAATAATATTCCATTGTATAGATAGTTTATATTTTATTTATTCACTCATCAATTAGTGGACATTTGATTTATTTTCACTTTTTGGCTATTATAAATGATGTTGCTATAAACATTTTTATACAAGTTTTTGCATGGACATATATTTTCTTTCTCTTGGGTAAATACCTAGGAGTGGAAGCAGCAAATAACTTGAGAACATGAGGATGAAGGCCTCATGTAAATTATAGCAGAGCAAGAAACACAGGAGATGGGGTCCTCGTGACATTTTGGAGGTACTACAACTTGCCTAGACTTTCTACCTATGGGTTTCTTATTATGTGAGAAAAAAATAAAACCCTTTCTTATCTAAAAGGCATCTAAAAAGTCTGCTGCTGTATGCTGCTAAAGAGAATTCTTACTGATACCAAGATTAAATGGGATGTTGTCAAGCAGAGGGCAAGGGCTCCATGCCTATTGCAGTCAGTTTCAACCTCACTCCAAGGAAGCTTGTTCTGATTCTTCCAGCTCATACTCAATGGTTTCTTCTCCTCAGAATATCTTCAACTAAGGGCCATATATTATTTGCTCTTTTGTATGTTACCCTTGTATTCTTGGTGTGTCTGTAAACAGGACAAAATATCATTGGTAATGCTATTTTGTTGCAGCTCTGGAGCACCTAGGTGAGGTGCTGGGCCATAGTACCCCACAGGACATACTTGGGATTGATTCTACTGTAAGTAAAAAATCTGGTATTTTCTTAGTGAAGATCCTAGTCTCTGAACGTGACATTCACCAACACATGGAGAAGGACTAATGCCCTGCAGTGCCACAGCAATAAATCTCTAGTGGCAGTTTCAAAATTCTAGCCTCCTTCCTGCTAAAAACCAAGCCTAATTTTTACAAAAGACCATAACAGTTAGTGATACATGCCTGATTGCTGCTACTGGCTCAACCAACAATTCATTCCCTTGTTTTTGCAAGATTAACAACAGAGATTAATTTGCAGTAAAATTAACAACAAAGGCTAATTAACAAAGACAAAGACAACAGTTAACATCTCTTGAGCACTTAATATATATTAAGAATAGTGCAATGAAGAAAAATAACACAATACATTTGAAAGATAAAAAATAAATAGAGGATTTATGGAGGTGGGGGTATGGTGGAACAGGTCTGTATCTTGATTACGTGGTGGTTACATGACTGTATGTATTTGCTAAAACTCATAGTTTAACTAAAAAGTGTGAATTTTACTCTATGTGAACTATACCTCAATAAATCTAACCCTGCACTGTCAAGCCCTAAGAAAAAAAATAAAATAGAAATGCTCAGTCTGTACTTACAAGTAACTTACAAATTAGGGGACAAAAATAACCAATTCAAAAATTTGAGAACTCTTTTATTCAAATTTCAAATCAAAATCAAGGAAGATACTACAAAAATTAATTTAGTAAGCCATGAAGTTCATTTTAAAAAAGAAAATGTTGGAAAGGAAAATGTTGGAATTTAATACATGCCATAAGAATAATTAGATTGATAAAACGTATTCCAATTATATCCATGTAAGTAGAAACATATGGAATATGTTTGAATGCATGTGTATGGACTGGGTGTGGTGTAAATGCAGAATGACCAAACATCTCAGTTTGCCTAGTACTATCCTGACTTTAGCCCCGAAAGTCCCACTTCCTGGGTAACCTCTGATTCTCAGTGAAACCGGGATAGCTGCTCTATTTTTTTTTTTTTTTTTCTGAGAATTATGGTTTTTTAGAGTGCAAAAAACACTGATTGAAAAGTTATCACAATCTTTCTGTTTTTGCATTAGGACCAATAAGAATATAAAGTGCCAAAGTTCATTCTGCAGAGATTCGCATTTCTCCAGCTTGTGCTTATCAATCGATACCATAAGCATTTCTGTGCTTATCCACTCTACTTGATGGCTTGAGAGTAGAGGCCGGGTCCTAATTCTTGAATTCCTTTGATTTAGCACATAGTAAATTTTCCATATTCACCTGCTCTGTATACAGAGATCTTTCAATATAACTAAGGCATGGAAATTTGCCAATTATATTGTGTGTAATGAAGAGGAAAAGACAAGATTATGCATTGGCATGGAGGCAAAATAAGGATGTCAGATTTTATCTTTAATGTATTGAGAAAAAAAACTTACAAATTTCAAGTGGGAACTTTATTAGATTCACATCTTCCAAGTTTCTCAATTTTCTTTATTTCACTGTTTCGGCCACATCCTTACTACCAGAAAGGAGTGACACCCTCATTCCCTAAATTAACAGTGGCTCTTAATGAACAAGAGCCTCTTGTCAGCCCCAGAGCTTTGTAACTGAGATCACAGCTGTATGGCAGCATCCTCGTCTTTGACATAGGGATAATAATAGTATCCCTTTGCACTTGATTCAGCAGTTTAGTTCTCCTAAAAGGGGTAATAGTTCTAAAGCCCTTAGACAGTGCCTGGAACATAGTAAATTGCTTCTTAAATAAATATACAGTCTATTGTGAAGAATGTGAGGACTGAGTGATAAGTCTAACCTTTTCAAGTTAGACTTAAGTGCAGAAATGTGAATAAGAAATTGCTGGATCCAATATACGAATCAAGAATTATGCCAACGGATTACTGATGTACTTGTGTATTTTTGGGTAGTGATAGGTTCTATACATCCATTAGTTTTCTATTGGTGCATAACAAATTTGGCAGCTTAACAAGACAAATTTATTGTCTCACATTTTCCATGGGTCAGCAGGCTAAGTATAGCGCAGCTGGGTTCTCTGCCTGGATCTCAGAAGGCTCAAATGGAGAGGTCACCTGGAGCTATGATCTTACGTTAAGCATAAGTTCCTTGTCATGCTCATGTTCACTGGTTGGCAGAATTTAGCTGCTTTTTTTTTTTTTTTTTTTTTGATATGGAGTCTCACTCTGTCACCCAGGCTGGAGTATAGTGGTGCAATCTTGGCTCACTGCAACCTCCGCCTACCGGGTTCAAGTGATTCTCCTGCTTCAGCCTCCTGAGTAGCTGGGATTACAGGCACCCACCATCATACCAGGCTAATTTTTGTATTTTTAGTAGACACGGGCTTTCACCATGTTGGGAAGGCTGGTCTTGAACTCCTGACCTCAGGTGATCTGCTCACCTCAGCCTCCCAAAGTGCTGGGATTACAGGCATGAGCCACTGCACCCAGCCTTTAGCTTCTTATAATTGTAGGAATGGAGGCCCTCAGCAACTCGAGGCCACCCACTGTTTCCTGCCACATGATTTGCTCTACAATATGGTAGCTTACTTTTTCAAATTGAGCAGGAGAATCTCTCATGCTTCAAATGTCTCCCTTTAGGAGGGACTCAGTACCTTTTAAGGATTCACCTGATTCAAGCAGCCCCACCCAGGATAATTACCTCTGATTAATGAAAACTCAACTAATTTGGGACCTAAATGACATTTGCAAATCCCTTTACCTTTTTCCTACAATATAACTTAATCACAAGAGTGACAGCCATATTCATATTCACTGTCCTAGCCACCTTCAAACCGCAAGGATCATACAAAGCAATATACCAGGGGACGTGTATCTTTGGGGTCATCTTAGAATCCTACGTATTTCAGTATGCTTTTCAGGCATTGCAAAATACAGCTACTTTATACAACTGGGTTGCATAAAGATCTCTCTGAATGCAATAGAAAGGATTTACTAGGGGTTGGGGAGTAAAATGTGGTGAGAGAAAATAAATAATGAAACAGGAATAACAGTCGGAAAGATAATGCCATAGTGAGAGCTGATGCTGGCAGTGGAGGTGAAGAAAATTTCACAGTTTATAGATATATATTGGAGAAAAACTAGGCAGGCCTTAATGATGGGTAGGAAGTATGTAGCAAGGTAAGAGAGGAAGAGTAAAGGATGCTGTATTGTTATCTATTACTGCATAACAAATCACCCCCTAACATAGCAGTTTAAAACAATGAACACTTATCGTATCACAATTTCTATGGGTTAGAATTTTGGGTGCACTCAGCTGGGTTACAATCAAGACATCAGCTGAAGCTTCATCCATCTGAAGGCTTGACTAGGGCTGGAAGATCTGTTTCCAAAATGGCACACTCATATGGCTGCTGGCTGAGGCCTCCTATTTCTCCATGCATGGGCCTCTCCATAGGGCTGCTTGAGTGTCCTTATAAAATGGCAGCTGTTTTTTTCCAGAATAAATGATCCAAGAGACAGAGCACGTTAGATCTTGCAGTAACCTTTTATAAACTAGCCTAGATCCTGCAGTAACTTTTTATAAACTAGCTTCAGAAGTCACATACACTGACTTTTACCATGTCCTCCTCATGAGAAATGAGTCATTAATCCAGCCATACTCAAGGGGATGGGAATTACGTTCACCTTTTGAAGACAAGAGCCCCAAAGAATTGTGCATACATAGTAAAACTATGACAGGTGACTTTTTGGATTCAAGTTTGCACAATGGCACTGCTTGCCTTTACAGACTCACATTGAACATTCTAGTAATAATAAAATCAAATTGTGTGAGGGTTTTGGTGAAAATAAATGAATATCAATAGACTTCCGTAAGAGTTAGAGAAGAGTTAGATGGACAGGAGCTGAAGTGGCCAAGGGAGATTTAAATGTGAGCTTGCCCTTGAATGATGAGTAGGATTTGGGTAGGGAGATGCAAAATAGTAAACCAAGTAGGGTGCACAGTACAAGCAAGCGCTTGGAGATGGAACAGAGAAAGACCCTACTGAAGCCAAACATTTGATCTGAGGGTAATACGACAGGAGTCAGTAAAAGTGGGGAGCCACTTCATGAAGAACCTTAAGAAATTTCAAGCTAAGGAATTTGCACTTGATTCAGCAGTTGAGAATTCATGATATTTTCAGAGAGAAAGTGAATTGTGCATAGCAGTTTGATGTGTTAGGGACTTGGCACAACCAAGGGATGTTTCTACTGTTGACTTGTGTTCCAGATGCAAGGCCTGCTCCTCAAACTTAGTGAGACCCAGGAACCTAAGTATTTTGTGCACTGAAGGGACTGACTGTGAATCCAATTATTCATCAGTTTGGAAGGATTTATTGTGGAATCCTGAAGGAAAAGTCTCCTGTCACCAAAGCAAGATTTAAACTGCTTAAGTGCACATAAGTCAAGCAGAAATTATGGTAATTGGACTTAAACCTGCTTCCCTCTCTGCATATTGTAAATAAAAGAAGACAGTTTAAACAAAGGAGCAAGATGTAAATACAAGAATGAGATCAAAGCAAATCTGGAATTAAATTCTACAAAGAGAAAACAAAATCCAAGATATATGGCCAGCAATTTTTAATGCATTTTACAGCACTAAAAACTGGCAGCCTAAAATATGATTTGCTCAACACATCTATATAAAGTTTGCAAAACAATTTAGAATTCACTCATTTTGGTGTTTCCCAATTATCTTGCATTTTATGAATTCATTTACTAATTTTTCACTGAAATATGCACAGTGACTAACATATTTGCATACAAATGAACTACCCATAGTCCTGAACTTTTCTTTATCACCTAAACCACCCATAGTCTTGTTGTTTACATGTTATTTTCATTAATAATAATGTAAACTAAATAAAATAAATGAAGATGTTGGGGCATAGAATTAGACTAGTGACATAAAATTATTTATAGAATCACTAAACTCTATAAATTTATCCTAATAAAGAATAATTTGAAAGTAGGTCTTCAGGTAGATAGTGCTAAGAGTAAAAAGGTTTTGACTAAGGAAGCAAGGATGATGGGACACTTTGAGATACTGAGACAAATAGACATACACAGAATAGGGAAATGGGTCAGGAAAGCAAACTGAACAATAACAGGGAGCTAATACAAACATTACTAATTTATCATTTTTAATCAAGGCAGTGACAAATATACAGAATTAATATTAGTCAAGTGGCCTCATAGATAAGCTCTGGTCAGCTATCACCAAATAGAAATTTCTTTTTTTATCATAAGCCCATACTTGTATATCATGCCTTCTTCAGGCAAGTGATATTGCCTTCAAGGGAGTAAAAATTGATTCTTGGAGGGCCAAATCTCTTACTTGTTTTTCATATAAACACAGAAACACATATAATACCTAAACACATACACAGTATATCTCTGGTATTAAAATTTCATGGAGGGAATAATCAGGTAAAAAATGTCTCAAGGGCTCCTTGTATGTGTGTTGGGGGTAGGGGATAGTAATAAAAAAATATGTTGACAAACATGGTGTGATATAATCCTTTCCTAAGTTTTGTGTAGGAATCCACTAGAATTTAAGTTCCTTAAGCACAAGAATTTAGGCCTGTTTTTTTTTTTCTTTCACTGCTGTACCCTCAGTGCTTAGAGCCTGCTTGACACATAGTAGGTACTTAACAAATATTTACTAAATAAATGAATTGTCCTACTTTGCAGCAGAGACACCCAGGGCGATGGTGATAGTGCCTTGATATCTATTATTCTTATAATTAAAAGGGAACAACCTAGCACTTGGTCAAGTTCTTTGGTGCGACTGGAGAAGAAACTAGGGCCTGGACCAAAGAAGACTTGACAAAGTGCTAGGTTGTTCCCTTTTAATTGTCCTTCAGCCTGGCACTTTTCATGTTCTCTGTCCTCCCTTAAACCGCTGGGCCTTTGTATATAATGCTATTTCTACTCTAAATCTCATCTCCTGCAGCATAGTCAACTCCAAGTCATCCTTCATTCCTATCTCTGACTGATTCAAAGGTTTTCATAACTCCCTATACTTCTTTTTCATAGCATTTAACACAGGGACGATATAGTATGCCCATGTATGACATATCAATAATGCCTGTTTTCTCACTAGACAGTAAATTCTATGGAGTCTGTTTGCTTTCATTATTTTATCCCCTGCAAATAGTACTATGCCTAGTGTTGCACTCATTGAATAATTTCAAATAACGAACACATGATTAATTCTGAAAAGTCCAGGATTCAATGAATGCAAATGTGTTAGGTGTGTGATCAAGATTAAACAAGAACCATACTAACTTCAGTTAACCTAAAAAGTAATTATTTTCTACCAATTAGTCTCTGATAAGCCACTTGGAAACGAGAATGTTAATCAACGGGTAGTAACTGAAAAAGTACTCAGTGGCGGCACTGTATTATGAGCTATATTGAATGTGTTTTAGTGTTTGTAGATATTAGGACCCTATACATACTCAACCCTGATCATTTGGCATTCGGTATAGTATGGAGATCGGCTTAAGAAAGAATTGTCTGAGATTCGAGCTTTTATTTTTATTTTTATTTTAGGTTCTGGGATACATGTGCAAAACGTGCAGGTTTGCTACATAGGTGAGTGTGCCATGGTGGTTTACTGTACCTATCAGCCCCTATCTAGGTATTAAGCCCCACATGCATTAGCTATTTATCTTGATGCTCTGCCTCCCACCACCCCCCTGATAGGCCCTGGCGTGTGTTGTTCCCCTCCCTGGGTCCATGTGTTCTCATTGTTCAGCTTCCACTTATGAGTGAGAACATACAATGTTTGGCTTTCTATTCCCATGTTAGTTTGCTGAGGATGATGGCTTCCAGCTTCATTCATGTCCCCGCAAAGCACATGATCTCATTTGCTTTTATGGCTGCATAGTATTCCATGGTGTAAATGTATCACATTTTCTTTCTTTCTTTTTTTTCTTTTCTTTTTTTTTTTTTTTTTTTGAGATGGAGTCTCCCTCTGTCACCCAGGCTGGAGTGCAGTGGTGTGATCTCGGCTTACTGCAAGCTCTGCCTCCCGGGTTCACGCCATTCTCTTGCCTCAGCCTCCCAAGTAGCTGGGACTACAGGTGCCCACAACCACGCCCAGCTGATATTTTGTATTTTTAGTAGAGACAAAGTTTCACCATATTAGCCAGGATGGTCTTGATCTCCTGACCTCTTGATCCACCTGCCTTGGCCTCCCAAAGTGCTGGGATTACAGGCGTGAGCCACCGTGCCTGGCCTGTACCACATTTTCTTTATCCAGTCCATCATTGATGGACATTTGGGTTGGTTCCACGTTTTTGCTATTGTGAATAGTGCTGCAGTAAACATATGTGTGCATGTATCTTTATAATAGAATGATTTATATTCCTCTGGGAATCCCATTACATCAGTAATAGGATTGCTGGGTCAAGTGGCATTTCTGGTTCTAGATGCTTGAGGAATCACCACACTGTCTTCCACATTGGTTAAACTAATTTACATTCCTACCAAGAATGTAAAAGCATTCTTATTTCTCCACAGCCTTGCCAGCATCTGTTGTTTCTTGACTTTTTAATAATCGGCATTCTGACTGGCGTGAGATGGTATTCGTTGTGGTTTTGATTTGCATTTCTCCAATGATCAGTGATGTTGAGCTTTTTTTCATATGTTTCTTGGCCACATAAATGTCTTACTTTGAGAAGTATCTGTTCATGTTCTTTGCCCACTTTTTAATGGGGTTGTTTGTTTCTTGTAAATTTGTTTAAGTTCCTCCTAGATTCTGGATATTAGACCTTTGTCAGATGGGTAGATTGCAAAATTTTTCTCCCATTCTGTAGGTTATCTGTTCACTCCGATGATAGAGTCTGTTGCTGTACAGAAGCTCATTAGTTTAATTAGATCAATTTTAGCTTTTGTTGCAATTACTTTTGGTGATTTCATCATAAAATTTTTGCCCATGCCTATGTCCTGAATGGTATTGCCTAGGTTTTCTTCTAGGGTTTTTATGGTTTGGGGTTTTACATTAAGTCTTTAATCCATCTTGAATTAGTTTTAATATAAGGTGAAAGGAAGGGGTCCAGTTTCAGTTTTCTGCATATGGCTAGCCAGTTTTCCCACCACCATTTATTAAATAGGGAATCCTTTCCCCATTGCTTGTTTTTGTGAGATTTATCAAAGATCAGAAGGTTGTAGATGTGCAGTCTTATTTCTGAGCTCTCTATTCTGTTCCATTGGTCTATGTGTCTGTTTTGGTACCAGTAGCATGCTGTTTTGCTTACTGTAGCCTTGTAGTATAGTTTGAAGTCAGGTAGCTTGATGCCTCCAGCTTTGTTCCTCTGCTTAGGATTGTCTTGGCTGTACAGGCTCTTTTTTTCTTCCATATGAATTTTAAAGTAGTTTTTTCTAATTCTGTGAAGAATGTCAATGGTAGTTTGATGGAAATAACATTGAATCTATAAATTCCTTTGGGCAGTATGGCCATTTTGATGATATTGATTCTTCCTACCCACGAGGATGGAATATTTTTCCATTTGTTCGTTTCCTGTCTCATTTCCTTGAGCAGTGGTTTGTAGCTCTGCTTGAGGTTTTTCACTTCCCTTGTTAGCTGTATTCCCAGGTATTTTATGCTCTTTGTTGCAATTGTGAATGGAAGTTCATTCATGATTTGGCTCTCTGCTTGTCTGTCATTGGTGTATAGGAATGCTTGTGATTTTTGCACTTTGATTTTATATCCTGAGACTTTGCTAAAGTTGCTTATCAGCTTAAGGTGCTTTTGGGCTGAGATGATGGGGTTTTTTAGATATCGGATCGTGTTGTCTGCAAACAAAGACAATTTGACTTCCTCTCTTCCTATTTGAATATTCTTTATTTCTTTCTGTTGCCTGATTTTCCTGGCAAGAACTTTAAATCCTGTGGTTGAACAGGAGTGGTGAGAGAGGGCATCCTTGTCTGTGCTGGTTTTCAAAAGGAATGCTTCCAGCTTTTGCCCATTCAGTATTATATTGGCTGTGGGTTTGTCATAAATAGCTCTAAGGGGGTTCCATTATCTAGAAAAGTCACCCGGAGAGGTTTAAAGAAAAACACTCTTTTCGCTGAGCACTTTGTGATTGAAACATTGACAGGCACTTCACATGCATTCTCATTTAATCCTCATTAATTATGTGAGACAGGTGATATTTATTATTGCCTCCATTTTAAGATGAAGAAACTTTGGTTCAGAGTGGTGCTGTGATCTAGTTATGCTCCCCTTAAGTAGTGCTATGGTTTGAATGTTTGTTTCCTCCCAAAATTCATATATTGAAACCTAATCACCAATGCGATGGCATTAAGAGGTGGGATCTGTGGGAAGTAACAAGGTCATGAGGGCAGAGCCCTTAAGAATGGGATTAGTGCCCTTGTAAAAGAGGCCCCACAGAGCTGTTTTGCTCCTTTTACTATGTGAGACCACAGAAGGTGAAAGTGAGCCCTCACCAGATATCAAATCCATAGACACCATAATCTTGAACTTCCTGGCCCCAAGAACTGTAAGAAATAAATTTCTGTTGTTTATAAGTGATCTAGTTTATGGTATTTTGTTACAGAAGCCCCATTAGACTAAGACAGGTAGTATCCACAGCTTACAAAGTAAATAAACCAATATGACATCATTATTCTTCTACAGATATCAATATGAGGAACATAGGAAATAAAGCTTATAAAGCAAGCAGCAGTAACCTTTTTCTGAAGAGGTCTGGATAGTAGATATTTTAAGTTTTGCAGGCCGTGTGGTGTCTGTTGCATCTAGTCAACTCTGTCCTTGTAGCTCAAAAACATCAATAAAAATGTCCTAAACCAACGAGCATTGTTCTGTTGAAATAAAATTATTTGTGGACACTGAATTTGAATTTCACATAGCTTTCATATGTCACCAAATATTCTTCTTCTAAATTGTTTTCATTTACTTAAAAATGTAAAACCATTTTTAACTTACGGACTATTGCAAAGCCAACATTGGGAAAGTTTTGGCCCATGGATCATAGTTTGCTGAACCCTGTTATTGTAGTAATGACCGTATTAGTAGGTATAGTTAACATTTATTGGCCCTATCCTATGTCCCAAGTACTAAACACTGTAAGAGTTAAATATTAACATTTCTTATCAGGTAGATGGCAGTAATACTATTCCTACTTGCTCAAGATTATATAGTTATGGGAGATGGAGGAATCAGGATAAAAACCCAGGTTTAGAATATATCCAAAACTCCCAGCTTAGAATATATTTATGAATGAAAACATGTTTATATGAATCAAAAATAAAATAGTTGCGAATTTGTGTAGGACTCCATATACAGAGGAGGAGTTTGGGGAACAGTAAGTCCCTGATAGTAAGAGTAGAGCATGGAAGAGCTGAGTCTTAAATTGAGCCTTAGTAAGGTTCTTTAACTAAATGTTAGGTAGGAGGAAGTGGGTAGAGAGGGGAATAGCATAAACAAAGGGAGAAATAAATAGAGCTTAGCATACATAAGAAGCTTGGCTGTTTTGTAGATTTTCTGTTGTAGTTATGTATTATTGGAGCTTCACAGTGGGTACTATTTTCAAAGGCTTTAAATGTATGGATGTTGGTTTCATAGTTTTGACAAATGTACTGTGGTAATGAAACCATTAGGGGAAACCAGGTGAGGGGTAAATGAGAGGTCAATCATCTTTGGAACTTTTCTCTGAATCTAAAATTATTACAACATAAAAAGTTTATTACAAAAAGTATTTTGATATCCAGTTAGTTTTTCAAATATAAGATTGAGAAGCCTACCAGTTCAAATGATCTCCCAACTCAAACTTTATTCAGTTTTCTCTGTACATGTCCTGAGGTTAATCTAGGATCTGAGTTTCCCACAGGTAGTTGAGGGAACCTCAGAGAGGTTTAGAAATGAGCATCCAAGCTCTAACACTCCATCTGCTCCTGCTGTCACTCTGAAACTTTTTGACATCAGATCCATGGCGTGGCAGCTTTTTGATGTTGGATCAATAATATAAACAACAATTTTGAGTGACAGCTTAATCAAGTTAAAACTCCCAACAACTGTACTTCAGAGGCACAGAACTATCTGCTAGAGATCTACTGAAAAAATCAAAGGATGAACCTGAAAGAACTTAATATTATAAAGGAGGCTTCCTACAGGCCTTCTCTCCAAAGGGTTTCTTTTCCATTAGAGAAGACTGATGAGAAGTCAGCAAAAGGAAAGTCTTTCTCTTCAAGCCAGGTGACTTTAATGTCACTGAGATGATAGAATACAGCTTTGAAATTATCTCCTTCCACCACACTCATCATAATTCCTTTGGCACTATAGGTATAGCCAATAATATTTAACTGCTCCCAGAAAACTACTCTGTAGCATTTCAATAGCCATTGTAAAGGAAACCCATTGTCTACAGACTCTTCAATGCAGTAAGTATACAAAGGAATAAATAAATAAACCATATCTTCATTGGCTATAATATGCACATTTTTTTACATGTTAGTATCTCTGAAATTAGGATGTCAATATCTCTGAAATCCTCCCGCCTCAGCCTCCCAGGTAGCTGGAATGCAGATGTGCATCACCACTCCAGGCTATATGCATATAGCCGTACCACTACATGTGTAGTGATGGTGCATGCCTGTAGTCCCAGCTACTCAGGAGGCTGAAGCAAGAGGATAGCTTAAGCCCAGGAGTTTGAGGACACAGAGAAATATGATCATGCTACTGCACTCCAGCCTGAGCAACAGAGCAAGACCCTGTCTCAAAAAAAAAAAAAAAGAAAGAAAGAAAGGAAAAAAATCAATTGTCTTTCTATTGCTGGGACAGAAATTGTTTTTTTACAGGGAGAATTTACATTGGCTGCTATCAGTTAGCTAGGGGCACTGCTCACTTGAGATCACCTTAAATTAAATTAAGGTTTTGGAACTGTACTGGTAGTTTGCATTCAGACTTTAAACCTGCATGAGTACACGCTTGGTTAAAAAAAATACTCAGTGGAGATTTTTCTTTCTGTTCCTTCTACTTGGTGTCAAGTTTGAGATATGCATGTTTTCTCGTGATCTTTTTCTGCATGGTGGGTTTATTTCTGCTTACCCTTTCAAGAAGCATAGAGCTCTTTGGTATCATGACTTTAGGTACCACTTTCTCACTAACTTCCTCATCTTGGGCAGTTTGGGTTTTCTCTCTAAAATATATAAAATAATGGTGTATCTTACAATAAATGTTTTCTATGCAGTGAAATATGAAAATCTCTCAAGTTCAAGTTCTTATTTTTACTAGCAACCATGGTATACCTTTGCATAAATGATATGAAATTCTGCCTCTAGGACAGTCTGAGTGGTATCACTTGCTTTGTAGTTTGTGTCGTTGAGTATGACAGTGCATTATGTGTGCATGAATATTTTTGATTTTATGTGTGTATGGTTATTTCTTAAGCAGCAACTTAGGTTTAGTTGGTTTTAATGGGAATACATACTCTGGCAGTAGTGAGCTAGCCATCTAATCAGGAAGCTCATGCTTCAGAGGCAACTACTCCAAACATTTTTGTTATTCATATCCAATAAAACTCTAAATGCTTCATTAATTAGCAATTTCAGAAGTAGACTTTATTGATGAAATTATAAGTTTATTAAATGGCATAACAAATGTTAGAAGTAGGCTTTCATCAATGCCATGAAAATTTTCAATAGATGCAATAGCTAAAATACAGAGATTCTCCCCATCTCTTGCAAAACAGAATATAAGAACCTGGTAGAGCCTGCTCTGTTTCTGGAGCTGGCACTTGAGACTCTATTCTTAAACAGACCTGTACCATTGGTTTGGAAAATTTCTAACTGCCTTATGCCAATCACTAGAAAAACAGTACCCTGCCTCTGGAATATTGTTTCATCTGTCTTGCATGAACATTTCATGCAAGGAGTAGTTGGAACATCTAAATGGAGAGAGAAGTGAACTTTGAGTTTACAGAATAGTTGTTTTTCCTAATTACTATGGAATACTCAGAACATGTCACTATATGCAGTAGAATTTCCTCTGAACTGGCTTCATTATAGCCCAGCAGCGAGATTGTAATCCTGTATAAAGCCATAACATTTGTTTGTAAGGTGTGTGTTTTGCTTGCGCTTTCAGGCCAAGATAGCATGTAGAAGCTGAATCCAGCCTTGTTCTCCAATAGCCCTGTTCCAGTCAGGGCAGTAGAAACTCCAAGAGAATAACTTTTGTTTTGTTTTTTTTGTTTTTGTTTTTCACTTTGTCCGTCCAGAAGGGGGTATCTTTTCTAATTCAGACAGAGGTATTAGTTTAGGTTGGCTTAGTTCCTTGATCTCTGCTATTTCACATTTCTTAGAGGGTTATTTTTATCTAAGAAAAAAGAACCTAAGGTTTGTGGCTGGTGCAACAAGAAGGTACCAATATTTGTCTATTTTACATAAAAATATAAAGGGGCTTAAAGGAAGTAAAAAAATGTACCAAAGTTCATGTTCCCTTGGACTCTGGATTATGCCTATTCATAATCTGAGTCTCTGGGCAGGCCTCTATTTAGAAACTGACATCAAATCATCATGAAGACTTTCAAAACACAACAAGATTTTGACATCATTAAATTCCTCTGCAACCATTGCCTTATTGACATATGCATATTTCACTTTTTGTAGCATCTGTACTCTTGAAAGGACACACATAAATCTAATTTCTACAAATCGAAACTGTTTTGCTCACTAATTTGCAATAGAAGTTCAAGAATGACATTTTCATCTCATATGTCCATAAAAGATATCCTAACCTGTGCTATATTTCTATGGTTCACATTTCACCATTTTATTAAAGAGCTAATAGTCTTTAATCCTACATTCAACTGTGCCATGGAACCCTTAAAGAAGCCCTGCACCAATAAATTAATAAAATAATGTTACATAGATTTTGCCAATGTACCAAGTTTTCTATTTCCACCAACAAGCAGGTATTCCTGGAGAATCAACCAGTGACAATGTTAGTGAGAAGGCATGGGCTTGTACATGATTCTAAGATAGGCAAAAAGGCTTCACAGATCCAAGTTACTACATCAGCCTCATATTTTTAAAATAATCTAGAGTTATAATCATCTACATCTCTAAAAGGGCGAACTTCCACAGGTGCTGACTATAGAGAAGTAACTTGATGGAATTACAACATTCTAGAATTAAAAAGGACTTTAGAGAAAAAAGAGTCCAACTTCTTCCAAATCAGACTATCTTCTATTACATCTTTGATAAGATGATTAATTTACTGGGAGATGATGATAGAAAGAGAATAGAAGTTTACAGTTTCAAATGTTGTTGCTATGAACTGAATTGTGTCCCTCCCCAAATCTATATGTTAAAGCTCTAACTCCCAATGTGACAGTATTTGGAGATGGGGCCTGTGGGAGGTAATGAAGTTTAGATGAAGTTACCATGGTAGGGCTCTAATGATAGGTTCAGCACCCTTATAGGATGAGACAAAACACATTTATCCAACAAGGAAAAGATATATGGGCACTGATGTGGTTTGGCTCTGTGTCCCCACCCAAATCTCATCTTGTGGCTCCGATGATCCCTACGTGTTGTGGGAGGGACCCAGTGGGAGATAAATGAATTGTGGGGGCATGTCTTTCCCATGCTGTTCTTGTGGTGGTGAGTGGGTCTCACATATCTGTTGGTTTTATAAACGGGAGTTTCCCTGCACAAGTTCCAGCTCCCTCTTTGCCTGCTGCCATCCATGCAAGACATGACTTGCTCCTCCTTGCCTTCTGCCATGACTCTGAGGCCTCCCCAGCCATGTGGAACTGTAAATCCATTAAACCTCTTTCTTTTGTAAATTGCCCAGTCCCAGGTATGTCTTTATCAGCAGTGTGAAAATGGACTAATACAGGCACACAGAGAGAAAGCAGCTATCTGCAAGCCAGGGACAGAGCCTCCCCAGGAACTGAATTAGCAGTACTTTGATCTTGGACTTTACAGCCTCCAGAACTGTAAGAAATAAAGTTCTGCTGTTTGTGCCACACAGCCTATGATATTTTGTTATGGCATCCTGAGCAGACTAAGACAGTTGCCTAAACAAAACCAGGTGTTGTGGCTTGACTTGTCTCTCTAAGACTTCTATAAATACATACTGAATGCTGAGCCCATAAGTAGTTGATAAGTGCTAAGTGAAATGACTTTTTTTCAGCACTTTCAGACAACTTGGTAGTTTCATGGTTAATTTCTACCAACAGCAGAAAAGCAGAGTAGACACTGAAACCGGACTTCCTTGGAGCCAGTCCAGTCTCCAATACATAATATCTGGATAATCATGAGGTTAAGCTTGTTTCCTCATCTGTAGAATGAGAATAAAAATACTATTAACCTCATTGACTTGTGATGATCAAGGAATGAAAAACATACAATGCAATTAGATGAATGTCAGTGAAGACAGTAAGCACACAATAATAGTATTGTTTGTATCATCATCATTTTCATCATCATTGGGAAGGTGTGGCACACATTTTGAGGACTACTTTTACTCCTGGATCCATTTTACTATAGCATAATGTATCTATGTGCAAAAAAAGGGCCACATTTTCAAAACATGTTAGCTTCACTACCCAAGAAGGTCAGGGCTGAGAATGTTCAATAGCCTCAATAAGAAAATCTTTATCACTGCTTTGAATTAACAGGAGAATAAAGACTACCTCTAGATTTATTAAGAGACCCTGTGAGTTTAAACCCAACTGTCTTTTCCCCAATATCTGTTTGTAACTTCATTGACTCTAATAAGAAATATTTATATTTATTTATGAGATGATAATTATATAAAGATGACCTAATGAGTCTAGATTTTAGAAGCAGAGGCTGAGTCATTGCCAGCCCCGATAGGGTTCAAGTCAGCATCAGACCTTGTACTTACTACTTATTTTTAAAAAGGAAAAGTGCCTTAAGAAGCAAATAATTATACATTCTTTCTCCACCTATGGTACCACACAAAAAATTTACATTAATTCACACTCTAATAATTGGGAAGTTAGTCCTCCTTTGATTTAGCTTGGGCTTAAACTTACTTTTGACTCTCAATAAGAAGAAAAGCTTTGCTAAGTTTTGCTTAGTATAAATGACATTGTATAAAAATATATGTAACCTACTAAAAAGAATCAACTGTTCTAAGGACTTAAGTTCATTAATTGGTTGTATGCAAAGGCCTTTTATTTATAACTAGTTATCAAGTAATTAGGGTCCACCATGGTTTTGCTCAGAAGCACTTATTTATAATTGGTTGCTATAGGTATTTGAAAGCAATGAATTTACTTAAAATGTATTTTATAAATATTATTTAGGCTTACTCATACAAATCCACATCAGTGAAACTGATGTTTAAAGCTCATGCTTTTTATATAATAATAAATTTCAGCAGATATTTATAATATGGAACATTTTATGACATCTCACATTTACATAAAAATTGTGTGAATTCTCTAAAAAAACTTTATCATTTACATTATTGTCTGTATTGTTCCTCAAATTTTCTGTTCTTAGCTGATTCTTCAATTTACTTGTGAAAGCAACATTTTAATTAGCAAAAACTGATTGATTTTGAGTCAATGATTATTTATAAATACAGTTCCTAACCTGTCTTAGAAAACAATTTGACCATTATATCTTCATTATAACAAAAAGAAATGTACACATATCCAGCAATATTCCAATAGGGGAATGAAAAATGGAAAAAAATAATGATAAATTAACATTTTAAAATATCATTTAACCATTAAAACAACCTTAAAATGAAGTAACATGAAAAAAATGTTTGATGTAAGTAGAAGAGAAGCTGAATAAACAATTATATTTATACTGGAATTAAAGCCACATAAATTATTTCAATCTATGGTTGAATTATAGCAGGGAACATTGAAAATGAGCATTTTGGGAAAGTTTGTGTGCCAGATTTATTGTGAATTTTTTTTCTTGGATTTGTTTTAATTTATACTTGAGCCAAACAAAAAAAGGAAGGGGAGAGAGAGCAAAGAATGACTGAGATATTTATATTTAAATACAGATTTAACATTAGAATCTTTTTATTTTGTGGGGGCCTACTATTTACCAGCAGACCCAATCTTATGGAAGGCAAGAAAATCTCTGAATGTGTTCTCCCCGTCAGAAGTTGGGATGAATCACAGCTAACATTACCCTGTATTCACTATGTGTGTACTATATACAAGGCACTCTTCAAAGCATTCTACATATATTCATTAATTTAATCTTCACAACAACCTTATGAAGTAGATATTTATTATTTGCATATGACAAGTGGTAGAAGCTAGGAAAAAAGGGATTATATAACTTGTCCATGACAACAGTTATTAAGTAGTAGATCTGGGACTTTAACTCAAGCAGTATGTCTATACAACCCTTGCTTAACATTACTGTGCTATGCTGTCTGTCTGTCATTCTTGGTTTGTCTAGACAGACCTCTGTGGGTCTTCAGGGAATTGTGCCTTATTTTCCAGTCCACATACTTTGCAGCTCCTAGAAACCATCTTTGCAAAACCTGAATCATTCTGGCCAGAATCAATTTGGCTTCTCCCAATCTAGCCCATCTGCTTTTCTTTCCTGAAATTTTGCAATTGAGTCTGAGAGAGGTAAGGCTCTCTTTGAATTGTCAGATTTGTATGAGTAGATTTGTGGTCTGTTGGCAGTGGTTTTTACTTTTTGTTTGTTTCCAAGTGAACTGGAGATATATAAAACTGACCTGAAGAAAGTATGAGATGAATAAAGTAGACATACCTATGAGATCAAAGCAAAATCAACCAACCAACCAACCAACCAACCACACTAAAAAACAACAGAAAAAGAGAGCTGTTCCTCACAACATTGAAGGTCCTAAGCTCACTTTTGAGGTCGTGTCTTTGGGGGTCACTGAACCACACATATATCCTAAATTTAATCTCCCTATTTTGCTTCAGCTAATTTTCTGTTACTGAGAACCAAAATGAGCCTAATAGTGTTTAATATTGATAAATAGCACAACATTTCAAATAATATAATCTTATGGGAATATACCAAAATGTATGCAAAATAGAGATAAGGAATGTGTTATATGAAACTAGTAAAATGCTGTTGTGTATGTGTGTACAAATAAAGGAGATAAAGAAGGTAATGAACTCTGTGGTGTTTATAAGTTCTAAATGAACTTCTAAGGTAAACTTATGGTTCCTGGATAAAAGACATTGTTTTGTCCAAATCTCTGATTATTTTTGTGACATGTGGCCCAAAGTGCACTAAATTCAAGATATTTCTTATAACAAGTTAGACCTCATTCTTACCAATGTTCACAACTTGTTGGAGGTCATGTCAGAGGTGTGTGAACCAGAGCAAGTCCATCTTCTATAGGGGCTGAGTAAAATGAGGCAGACACCCAATGGGCTACATTCCCAGGCCGTTAGGCATTCTAAGTCACAGGATGAGATACGAAGTCGGCACAAAATATAGGTCATAAAGACCTTGCTGATAAAACAGGTTGCAGTAAAGAAGCTCGCTAAAACCCACCAAAACCAAGATGACCATGAGAGTGACCTGTGGTCAGCCTCACTGCTACACTCCCACCAGTACCATGACAGTTTGCAAATGCCATGGAAACATCAGGAAGTTACCTTATGTGGTTTAAAAGAGGGAAGCATGAATAATCCACTCCTTGTTTAGACAACATCAAGAAATAACCATAAAAATGGGCAACCAGCAGTCCCTGGGGCTTCTCTGTCTATAAAGTAGCCATTCTTTTTTTTTTATTTTTTATTTTTTATTTTTTTTGAGACTGAGTTTCACTTTTGTTGTCCAGGCTGAAGTGCAATGGCTCAGTCTCAGCTCACCGCAACCTCCGCCTCCCGGGTTCAAGCGATTCTTCTGCCTTAGTCTCCCCAGTAGCTGGGATTATAGGCATGCGCCACCACGCCGGTAAAGTAGCCATTCTTTTATTCCTTTACTTTCTTAATAAACTTGCTTTCAGTTTACTCTATGGACTCGCCCTAAATTCTTTCTTGTGCAAGATCCAAGAACCCACTCTTGGGGTCTGGATGGGGACCCCTCTCCTGTAACAGTCATATGGAATATCACATGCTAAAGACTTGATGATTCTGGTGGTTTATACATCTCTTATTTTAAATTTTTCGAGAGCGCTCATTTTATTGATCAAAGTTCTGATCTCAAGGCAATAATTATAATATTATCACTGTGGCCACAGAAGCACATACTACACTGCCCCAAGGGCTTCTCAAATGCTGCTTACAAAAATACTCAAAAATAAAAATATGGACTCATTACTATTTAACTGTAAAATAGCAAGCATGAAATCTGCAACGCAAAAGTTATTTAAGGCAGTCAGAGTAAATTTGGCATTAGCTTGGAAGGTGCAGGGCAGGCAAATAAAATCTCCCAAGCTTGGGAAACACTATTACCAGTTAGCAGAATCACTGAACTTTACAACTTCGGAGTTCCCTGACAACCAGTTACTCAGATACAGACACACAATCCTCTTCTATAGAATTCTGAACAGATGGTCATGTTTTTCCCATGGCTGTCCCTATTCCACAGCTGGGCAGCTCATAGGTTAAAAATTCATTTTTGAGTTTTTATCTGTTTCTCACATACATCCTCATATTCATCCTAAATCAACTCTGCTGTAAAAGAGAACAAAATGTTTCCTATTCAAGAAGTGTTACTATTTGGGAAGCCTTTTATATAAAAATCCTTCATTTCTTTGACATGACTTTGTCATTTTTAATAGGTACTGTGATGGCTAATATTGTCAACTTGATTGGATTGAAGCATGGAAATTATTGTTTCTGGATGTATCTGGGTGTTTCTGGGCGTTGCTGGAAGAGATTAACATTTGAGCCAGTGGACTGGGAGAAGCAGACCCACCCTCAATGTGGGTGGGCACCATAAAATCAGCTGCCAGTGCAGCTAGAAAAAGCAGGAAGAAGCTAACTTGCTTAGTTTTCCCGCCTTCATCTTTCTCCCATGCTGGATGCTTCCTGCCCTTCAACATCAGACTCTAAATTCTTCAGCTTTTGAACTTTTGGACTTACATCAATGGTTTACCAGGCAGGGACTTTTATCCTTTGGCCACAGACTGAAGGCTGCACTGTCAGCTTCCCTACTTTTGAGGTTTAGGGACTTGGACTGAGCCACTACTGGCTTCCTTGCTCCTCAACTTGCATATGGCCTATCGTAGGACTTCACCTTGTGATCGTGTAAGTCAATTCTCCTTAATAAACTCCCTTTCATATATACATATATCCTATTAGTTCTGTCCCTCTAGAGAACCCTGACTAATACAGGTATGTTCCAGGAAAGGCTGCTAACAGCCTGTCATCTGGTGGATGACAGAACCAGCTGACCTAGCTTTGAATAACCTTGGCTATTTTACATGGTTCACACGAGAAGTATATACAAGGAATATATAATGCTCAGCATAGTATGTCATCCATAGTAGATAGTAAATAAATGCAAATGAGTTATTTTTAATTCACTCTCCCACATCTCACTGTTGGAGTCAAATTACTTACTCTATGCCCTATACTTTGTATTTTGGGGGAGAAAAAATATATTATGTATTTTTTTCATCTCATTTTGCAAAGTGGAGAACTCTCAGTAGAGAACGATCATCCAGCTGTCTTTGAGAGCAAGAAAAAAATCCTGTTTATCATACTTTTATTGCTTAATCCTTGTTGAAAAGTTTCCCAGTGGAAGGTTCTCTTTGTTTTTCTACAGTGGGAAAAAGTTTAACAAACTCAATGACACAGTCACGTGCTCAGGGTCACACACACCATCTCCAGGGGTCTAATCTGAGGATTTGATGGAAGCTTCTGCCTGTGGTCAGCAAACTGTGGAAGCTCTTCCCAGGATGCTCTTTACTGGACAACGCAGGAGGAATGTAGAATCACAAACTGACTTCACTGTCAGTGAAGCAAACTTTGGCTGCAACATTCAAGAGTGGGACTGGCCTTCTGGGTCTTAATTTTAGCCATATATTTCTTCTCTAGATGTCTCCTTTTTTAAATGAGCCAAAAACTTCTAGGGCTGCTGCCACCAGATGAATACTAGCACATAATCTTAGGTGGTCCTGGAAATATTTGATAACATTCATCAGCACATATATTTTATTAGGCACTCTGGGAGATAACAGAGATGGGAGAAAGTTAAGTGTTGGCTTTGAAGACGGTAAAAAATTTGGGATGTTGCTGTAGAAGATATATGTGACTCTTTTGGTAGGTGAATGCCATGGATGCAAGATTGTGTGTATTTGTGTGAATGTGTGTATGTATGCGTGCGTGCATGTACCATGCATGTAGGATGGCATAAATTGCCAGCAAGCATATCTTGATGTGGGAGGTAAAGTACAATGAGGGTATTTATGAAAAAGAGGGAGGCAACAAAAGCTGCTCCTTGTGTCTTTCTCCTCCATGAGAAAGCTGAGTTGTGTCTTTCTCCTCCATGCTGCTACCAGCCTCAGACCCTCATTACTACAATCCTCCACCCCATTCCTCCTCCTTCCAAGATACTCTGTATCTATCTTCCTGTGATTAAGGTAGGATTTAAAAAAACTTGTAAGAGCTGCAACTGTATTTTATGTTCATCTTAAGGGAGAAGGTATGTCTTTTCACATAGAAGGACTTCACCATGACACAATGAAACATTAAAAAACAATCATTGAAGCTGTTTGTCTTAGCTTATGCATTAATACACGTACCACCCAAATAATGTATCTGTATCCTGTCTGTACAGTAAACCTTCCGATAAGCCCAACTTAAATGTTTGGGGATATACCAAGACTCTGCTGGCCTCAAGAAAGAAACATTTGGTTGGTCGTGGAGGCTCATACCTGTAATTCCAACACTTTGGGAGGCTGAGGAGGGCTGATCAACTGAGGTCAGGAGTTTGAGACCAGCCTGGCCAACATGGTGAAACCCTGTCTCTATTAAAAATACAAAAATTAGCTGGGCATGGTGGCGCATGGCTGTAGTCCCAGCTACTTGGGATGCTGAGGCATGAGAATTGCATGAACTCAGGAGGCAGAGGTTGCAGTGAGCCAAGATTGTGCCACTGCACTCCAGCCTGGGTGACAGAGTGAGACAGTGTCTCAAAAAAGACAAGAGAAACATTTGATAAAACAAAAAATAATAATTACAAGGTTAACAAAATAATAATTTAGGTACAAATAGAGATTGTGGCACCTTTACAGCACCCTTTTTGGTTTTCTAGAGAGTTTGTTTTTCACTTTAGATTTTGGTCATCATCCTTTCCCCTGCCATAGCTTAACAAAAGGTGCCAATAAATCCCACCCAAAATGGAGACGTGAGTCTGGGGCTGGAGGAGATGACTGAAGGTGGAAAATGACTGATCAGAATTTTTTTTGGTGTTGTATCACAACTCACACCCCAGGATGGAAGGAACTGCCTCTTAGAGGAATCACAGCAGTCTGACCTTTCATCTTTTTATATAGGAGATCAGGGAGAAAAGCAGTGGTGAGCAGGGTCATAGCAGGTTGAGCTGGCTGGTAATGCTGCTTTTACTAAGAAGTCCTTTCTAGTGAAACTGCCTGGATTCCACAGATGGGGAAAGGTGATTGATAGATGTAATGCTTCTATTAAAAACACCACGTTCTAGAATATGGTGATCTGAGTTAAATCTTGAAGACACAGATCTCTTGGGATAATGCATTTGATAATGATTCTGCCCAATACATGACATAGGTCAGTGGTCCCTCATGAATGCAAACCTCTGGAGACATCATGGATATCATGAATTTCTAGTTATTGGAAACTCAGAACCTTTTTATTAAGATTTATAAGGTTTTTAATTGCATTCTGTTTGGAATCAGAATATAATATGCCAAAGTGAAAGCCTCAGAAGCAAAAGTTTCTCTCTGACCTTCTCCTGTCCTCTTATCTCTTGCTCCTCATTTTTCCCCAAGGCTAGCCATAGCAACAAGAATCCCTCTTCTCCAAGCCAGATTGTAGAAACCAGAACCCATTTTCCCCAAAGCCAGCCATAAAACCTAAAAATATGACTCTAATTTTCCTTTACCTTTCTGTGTAAGAGCTGGCTGTAAAAAAATTATCTGACCTACCTAGTTTGATTGTAGGTCATAAGACCTCCTTCTGGAGAGGGTCCAGCCCCACACCCAGAAGGAAGGCTGTGTCAGGCCTCTGAGCCCAAGCCAAGCCATCTCATCCCCTGTGACTTGTACGTATATACACCCAGATGGCCTGAAGTAACTGAAGAATCACAAAAGAAGTGAATATGCCCTGCCCCACCTTAACTGATGACATTCCACCACAAAAGAAGTGCAAATGGCTGGTCCTTGCCTTAGGTGATGACATTACCTTGTGAAAGTCCTTTTCCTGGCTTATCCTGGCTCAAAAACTCCCCCACTGAGCACCTCGTGACCCCCACTCCTGCCCGCCAGAGAACAAACCCCCTTTGACTGTAATTTTCCTTTACGTACCCAAATCTTATAAAATGGCCCCACCCCTATCTCCCTTCGCTGACTCTCTTTTCGGACTCAGCCCGCCTGCACCCAGGTGATTAAAAGCTTTATTGCTCACACAAAGCCTGTTTGGTGGTCTCTTCACAGGGACGCACATGAAAGGCTGTATTTCCTTTCTTCTTGGAAGGCCAAGAAGAATCTAAGCAGACAGGCCTCGCTGGATTTTCCCACTCCATCTATTAGCTAATACCCTTTTTGTTCAATCAATCACAGTTCTACACAACTGTCCATACTTTATTAAACCTAAGCATAACAATGGAAAGTTTTCTCTGTATTGGTTGGTCTTCATTCTGAAGTCTCCTGTGTGACATAAAATTATGATTAAATAAATTTTCATACCCTTTCTCCTATTAATCTGCCTTTTTTCAGTTGATTTTTCACTGAAACTGTAGAGGGCAAAAGGGAGGTATTCCCTTTGCCCCCTACAATCCCTTTCCTGAATAAGCTGAATATAGATTCCCCCACTCCTATAATCTATGATTATTCCTATGAATATGAAACGTAAGACCTTGAGCAAGTTTTGTTCGCTCTTTACAGTTCAATGTTTTTCCCATTTTGGACATTATAAGGGGCTAGATAGTATACATAATGATCAACATCCCACTCAGCTCCAAAATTCCATTGTTCTCACATTCCTGCAATTCCAGGTAAATCCCATACTTCTCCCTGCATCTCAATACAGGAACTCGATTTCCCTTTCCTCCTCAAAAAAATGCAGTGAGCTGGCCAGGTGCAGTGGCTCACACCTGTAATCCCTGCCCTTTGGGAGGCCGAGGTGGGCTAATGACCTGAGGTCAGGAGTTTGAGACCAGCTTGACTAACATGGTGAAACCCCATTTCTACTAAAAATACAAAAAATTAGCCGGGCGTGGTGGCATGTGCCTGTAATCCCAGCTACTCAGGAGGCTGAGGCAGGAGAATCGCTTGAACCCGGGAGGCAGAGGTTGCAGTGAGCCGGGATCGCACCATTGCACTCGAGCCTGGGCAACAAGAGTGAAACTCCGTCTCAAGAAAAAAAAACAAATGCAGTGAGCCTCTTATTAAATATAATCTCTCAAAAGCCCAAAGGCAATACTGCCACTTTGGAAGGTTTTCCTCCCAGAAAGCTATTTAATTTGATGGTTATTATTTGTTTGTCAAAGCCCCACTGTTTATTCAGATTAATTAAAAACAATTGTTCCAGCTGCAGCAAGGTAGCGCTCCTTGTAATGAAAATATCTGCAATCCCGAATTCATCAACCTACATCTGATCCCATTCAAAAGTCTTTAACCTTACGCCACAAGGCAATTTAACTCAAACTGCCTCAGACCCATGTCAGTGGATGGGAAAATTGAATCCTTAAGCAGGGACTTTTTATTGTGGAAATCTCATGGCATAAAGCTGTTAGGGATTGCTCCCAAAATTGCAATTTTAGAGTTGGCCTAAATTAGACAACAGGAAGTGAAACTGAGCTGCTAAATCTTAAACTCATTTAAAACATCATCTCCTAGCAAATGATGTTTTAAAAAGTGTTTTGCTGTTTTGATTATCAAGAGTGCTTATGTGTTATGGATTAGCAGATGCCATCATTTCCCAATAAACAGATAGTTAATAAGACATAAATAGCTATTTGATGACATAAACCTAATTTATTTTAGTTTGTAAATTCTGCTGAGACCAAGTACTGTTACCTGCAGTCAAGTTTTTCTTATCCAGAATAATCTCCATATAATTGAAAATCCTCACACTTAACAGCTTTACTGATTCACATCTAAAATATTAAAAATTGGTTTCCAGCATATACAGACCTGCTGAGATGTGAGGAAGTTATTTTCCACCTATATATTAAACTGGAAATGTATCTTAAAGTCTGTAAAGCAGTTCACTGTTGCACAGATTAACTCAAAATACTCCATACAAAACCATTTGCCTCAACACTTCCAGATACTCACAAAATTCCAACTTTGAATTCAAGAGAAGCACAAAATATTTTGCTAATTCTCCATTTTTACTGCTATTGACAAGAGTCAATCTTGTCCTTAACTGAATCCACAGTATTATTTGGAAGACATTTATTATTCAAAGCCAGGCAAGTGTCCTAAGGTAGTTTAAAAAAAAATTTTTTTTTTAAATTTTCCCCCAGCTTGCCTGACTAGCTATCTTAACTTAGTATTTGCTTGCAATCTCTTCCTTTGGCCTCCAGAATAAATGCACGAATAACTCTTCTGCCAAAAATGGCTCAGAGACTAAAATAACTAAACTGTGTCTGTGTTTGGGTCACTCCTCAGGCAAAAATATTTAAAGCAAGACCCCTACTGCGCTGCAGAGGCACTGGCAAACAGAAATTGCCCACATAACCCATTCGTTGCTGAATTCCTTGCCTTCTTCATCAAGTCTATTCTTTCTTCCAAATGCCATGTTTAAAATTGTTATATTGTCCCCTGTCTCCTCTTGCTCACCACAATCTTGCCTCTGATTTTTCCTTTTAAGGGCTTACCTCTGTTCTATTTATGGAATCCACTAGGAAACCAATCTGCAAAAACACCAACTTTGGTAAGAAACATGTATATTTTGAACAAACTGTTAAAATGGGCCCCAGCATGCTCTGATTATTGTATTTTCTTCTAAGAGACCCTCTGATAGACCATCTCTATCCTTCCATAAATATAGATTCATTCTGGGAGCTCTGACCTTCCCCCCAATGATTCTTCTGAGGCTGCTTCGTTGCAGCAGCCTCTTTTATGCCTTTCAGTAATAAGTAATAAACAAGCAGCAATTGTCACGCTGGTCTCCCAGAATAGGGGCAGGCCTTCCTGCCCTACATGTATACATTCTCATTATATGTAGGGAGTTCATTATGGGGGCTGCTGCAACAAGGAAAAGGAAGATGAGGCGAGGGCCCCTTGCAAAGCTGCACTTTAAAATAGAAAAGGGAAATGAATTGCTTTTATTTTAAGAGGCTTCCTTTTAACTCGGGCTGCTATTTATCTGTCAGGGATCATCCCACCTCACAGCAGGGGAGACCAGTAACAAGTGTTTGACCAGTTCAAGAGGCAACTATTTCACACAAGGCGGCTTCTTGCAAGAAGACCATTAAAGCGCATCAATCCTGACAGTTGCACAGACACCCTGAGGGCTGTGCTGCAGAAACCAAAACTTCAATATATCTGTTGGCTTTCCAGGGGCCTGTGCAGCTGCCTGTTTAACTGAGATGAGGTAGGAGTTTCACATAATGATGGGGGGCCAGGGAGAGGGGAGGAATAGCAAAGGGGGGACTTGGACAGCAACCGAAACCCTAATGTGATTTGTTGATGCTCTGGAAGTCCTAATCTGAGAAAATGTATACATCTCGGTCTGAAATGGCCCACTCACAGTCTGTAGCACCACCACTTCAGCACTTACAAGAATTAACCAATATGTTTGCAGAGAGTCAGAATGGGTTCTGGTTACCAGAATACCACTCCACCTGCAGTTGCCTTACAGAGTATGGTTTTTGAGAAGTCATGCGGTGTATCATCATGCTGGGGATCTGAGTGGGAAGACGTAATGCTCACATGATAAAAAAAAAGAAACCTACTAACATTAATCACAGTTCCTAGACCATCTTTAGGATACTCTAGTATTTAGGATACTCTTCCTTTCCAAGCCCAAACTATGTATAATCTGCCTAGTCTCTGTGAGATTTCCTGAAACTGGGGAAGAGAACAACCATCTGCTTTGTCCCAAACACTTTCTGGTATCAGCATGGGAGTTTTGGCTAACAGGGAAGGCTTGTTATTGCTGATACAAACTGAGAAAGAGTACAGTGCTCAGACTTCCTCTAGGAATGGTAGATGAAATCCCCCAAATATAATGGGGCATAATGGGCTTCTAACCCCCTGTGAGTAGCATGAGGTCCTGCATACTGCTAATTTAGAAGCTTCTCAGCCAGCTAATGAATGGCAACAGATCCTAAGTGATAAGCCCTGAAGATGCTAAAAACATTTGCTAATACTCATTATTTTTATTATAATAATTATATCAACAACGATTTTATTTCATGTGTGCATAGGTCTAATTATTGTGCATGCATTGCCTTATTTAATCTTTTCACAACCCTATAAAATAGTAATTCTATTTGCTCCACTTCATAGATAAGGACCTGATGTCAAAAAGATATGGAATGCTTGGTCTATAGTCATACAGAACAGTATGGCTTTCGGTTATAGATTCCATTGCCATACTGACTTAACTATGAATCTTGATTCTCTTGCTTATAAACTGTGTGTGACCTTCCTTAAGTAACTTAACTTATCTGAACCTTATATTGATGTTACATCTAATAGTAAGATTATTGTGCAGACTAAAATAAAATAATAGCTTTAATATGAGCATATGGCAAAAGGTATGACATAGAGGAAACATTTAATAAATTCCACAAACAATTGAGCAGGTGTTATTATTGTCAATTTAAAAAGTGACTACTCAGATCCAAAGAATCTAATAGATTTATCTAAGGCTATACAGCTAGAAGATCAAAGAACTGAACTAGACACCCAAATTTCTAGGTAGGTAGGTGTTCTTTCTACATTATCACAAGTTTACCCTGCTTTGGGGAACATCAAATCACATGTTGTCAGTGGAACACTTCACCTATAAAAAGGTGATAAAGAGAATTCACCTTTCTTAATTCTTTATATTTTATTTTTGTTGAATCAAGAGTGCTTAGGGTATTTTTCATTGCTGGAAAAATAAAAGTGAAGTGCTTTGGCTTCATAAGAGTTAAAGGCAGCAGCCTTAAATTTCACAGAGAGTAACTTTGGAAAGTCCTTTGGCAGGGAAATGTGAAGAAAGACCTCTTCAAAGTTTTTGGTTCTCTATTGTCAGGGGTAACAAGATACTTAGTTCTGGACTTTCACTTCTGCTTCCTTCTCTTAAAAGAGGCCAGGGTAGAGCAGGTCATACTACAAGAAGAAAATCTTAATCACCTTCCCTCAAAATAGTTACCTGACAAATCTGCCCATACTCATTTATTTTCCTAGTTCTAAGAAATGTAGTGAAGATATTCATTCAGTCCTAGGGAAATAAAATAGGACAACAGTGCTTACAAAAATTAAAAAAAAAATTCACACAAAAAATAAATGTTCTTTCTTCCACTCTTCTTTCCACATATGACTGAGTGGCATCTGGGTTGAAAAGGTTGTGGTGGTGAATATTTTATCAGATTTTTGACAAGACATCCATCTCACTGTAGAATGAGGCTAGATCTTAAATAACCTTAGACAGTTTTGCTTCTTAATTAGACAGTCGATACACAACCAATTGGGAGAGCTGGGTTCTATTAGGCCTCTGATTCTGAGATGGCTGAGATCATCAACAAGTTGAGTCTGGTCCAATTAATTCTCTTGATAGTTTACTATCTCTTCAGTTATGCTAGAAAATTGGGTACTGACGCAGCACATTATATTAATTTTAAGTGAAGCTCTATCAAGGAAGAGTTGAAATAACGCTGTTTGCAGCCTGAACCAAGAATTCTGTTTAAAATGGTATTGCATTGGTATATGCAAACACTATAAGGTCAAAATAATCCATTTCCTCATTAGTACTCAAGGTTTCTACTGCCATTCTACTTCCTCAAGTTTTAGTTCTGTCAGAATGGTTATCAGTCACCAAATTCTTGGCTGTGCCTCAGAGTCCTAATTAAATTTGAGGTTTTTGTCTTGAAACCAATGGAGAATCGTTAACTACTGATTATATGTTATTTGATACAAAACAGCTAGTTTTGTAATGGCTTGCAATTAAAAATTCAATATCTTATCTTATTCAGGCAGCAGATTGGTTGGAACAAGACATATACTGTCCTGAAATATTTGGGTCAATGAATATATGACATAATCTATTCTATTTTCCAGAAAAAGTGACACCCACCCACCTTTTTTTAAAGATTGGGAGGAAGAGGTGGAAATAGGAGGCATTTGAGAGAAAAATGCATTCAAACTTAGATCTAAAAATCTTAAATGACTCAGTAAAGTAAAATTTAGCCAAGGGTGGACATATATTAAGTCATTTGAGGGTAAAATGAGATATCTTTTATAAATATACTAAAAGAAGAAAATGACCAAGTACTATATCATTGCTCCGGTTAGACATAACAGTTTGGGAAAGAAAATGCTTTTATATCTATTCCATTTGATATTCTCACAAAATTACATTAAAAAATAAAAGATATAAGCACATAAGGACAAACATCGTGAGAATGGAGACTATACTGATAATCATTATCAGCAGAGTTTTGAAAAATGTGAAGAAGCAATTCATTTTGAAGACTAGACCATGCCTACTGAGGGCGATCATTATGAAAATGGGAGAAACGAACTGTTTTGTCCCATAGAGTCCTGAAAAGACTGAATTCTTAGAGGTACCAAGAGTCACAGAAATGAGAGTCAGGTGTAAGACTGAAACAGGTGGATTGGCTTAAAGTTCATTCCCCAGATCCTCATTCTCATGCCTCTTAGCCAGATTATTATTCCTTTTATAACCTCTCAGAAGACAGGATATTCATTCTTTTCTGGAGAAACTGAACCAAGCAGAGGACAGAGTGTGTGTTTGTGTGGACCAAAGTCATGGGTGTAAAACCTGTGCAATTATACAGAATACCACGCTTAGAAGAACCTCATACTTGTTTAATACTCTGATGTCAAAATTGAAATTCTTAATAATTTTGAAGGAGTCCCATATTTTTAGTTTGCACTTGGCCCTATAAATTATGTAGCTGGTCCTGGTGTTTGTGATAGGTAAATTGTATTGAGGTACAGGAGAGAAAATATGAGCATTAGGAAAGTATGCGAAGTGAATCATAAGTCACCCAATCTTCTTACCCTGCCCTGTTCCCAGAGTAAGGTTGGTGAGATGTATTACCCGCCCATCCGTCCAAAGCACAAGAAACACCCAGGGAATGGGCTTTGAGGATTTTTTTAGGGGAAATAGAATAACCCTAAAGAAAACAGATATTAGCATTTGAAGGGTTTATAATAATAATCAGAATCGTTATCTAATCTACTATAAAGGCCTCAAGTCAGAAAGAACTTCCACTGCATCTAGAGATTCTATCAGAGATTTAATGTCTTACTCTACAATTCAAATAAATAACCAAGGATTATCAGACACTTGATGAGAACCTCAATATGTAAGATGGAGTCCAAAGGAAAGAGACTTCAGAAAAATTGATTCCACACAGGGAGAAGAATACAATTTAAAAGAAAAGTCTATTGTTAATTTTTTTAGAGAATTAAGGCAAGATTTAATAGCCATGATATGGTTTGGATCTGTGTCTGCATCCAAATCTCATGTTCAATTGTAAGCCCCGGTGTTGGAGATGGGGCCTGGTGGGAGGTAATTGGATCATGGGAGTGGATTTCTCATAAATGATTTAGCACCATCCTTTTGGTGCTGTTCTTTTTATAGTGAGTGAGTTCTCCTAAGATCTGATCATTTAAAAATGTATAGCACCTCTCCCCTCTTGCTTCTGCTCCCACCATATGAGACACCTCACTTCCCCTTTGCCTTCCACCATGACTGGAAGTTTCCTGAGCCCTCCCCAGAAGCAGAAGTCACTATGCTTTCTGTACAGCCTGAACCATGAGCCAATTAAACCTCTTTTATTTATTTTTTTATTTATTTATTTTTCAGATGGAGTCTCGCTCTGTCACCCAGGCTGGAGTGCAGTGGCACGATCTCAGCTCACTGCAACCTCCACCACCCAGGTTCAAGTGATTCTCCTGCCTCAGCCTCCCAAGTCACCACGCCCGGCTAGTTTTTGTATTTTTAGTAGAGATGGGGTTTCACCATGTTGGCCAGGATGGTCTCAATCTCTTGACCTCGTGATCCACCCGCCTCGGCCTCCCAAAGTGCTGGGATTACAGGTGTGCACCACAGTGCCCAACCAAACCTCTTTTATTTATAAATTACCCAGTCTCAGGTATTTCTTCTATAGCAATGTGAGAACAGACTAATACAAGCCATGAAATAAAAACAGGATGCTATAAATGACATAAGATTTAAGGGAGATAAGAAAACAAAAAGCAAAAATGAGCTCTTAGAAATTACAAATATGATAGCAAAGAAAATAAGAACAAAAACAAACAACAACAAAGAGATTAGAAGATAGAGTCAAGGAAATTCCCCAGAAAGAGAGAGCACAGATAAAATGAAGCATAGGGGATTTTCAAATAAATCAGAAGAAACAATTCCCAGGACAGCAGGATATGTATTCTCAAGATTGAAAGAGGCCATTGAGAGAGAGAAAACATCCACACCAGGACATCTTATCAGGCCCCACTGCAACAGCAAAAGCAGAATGGAGTTTACAAAGGACCAAGGGGAAGAATGGCATTACCTGTTCTGGCCATAGCACATGCCTGGAGGCTGGAGACTTATACCTTCAAAATGTTGACAAAAAATAATTTTCAAACTTTAATTTTTTATCTAACCATTACTATTGGTTTCATGTATAATTGATACATTTCTATAAATAAAAGGACTTTAAAAATGTGCTTCCAGGCACCCTTTCTTGATAAACTACTAGCAAGTGCGCTCAGCAACATAAAGAAAAAAAATAATGAGATTTAGGATCCAAGAAACAGGAAATCCCATCCAGATGAGAGGTGCCAGGTCCACTGCTGTGCAGTAGACAGCAAACAGTTTACATTAAAGCAGGAAGTTGAAGGACTACAAGAGGAATGGCTTCAAAGAAAAAAGAATTAGAATCCTATATTGCGTTTGAAAATACTTGAGCATTTGGACAAAATTTATAGACATTTGACGAATCTTTTAGAATGTTTAGAGGAAAAAACAAATAATAAAAAAGCTTGGTAACAAAACATAAAAAATTTAGAGGGAAAAAGCCATTATTATACAAAGGAAAAAGAAAAAGAAATATAAGAATACAAATGTAATCGCATACATTCTAGATTTGTAGTACCATACGCAAATAGTTACAGTAATGCCAAACTTAATTGGTTAAGTTTCTCTCAAGAGTGATACAATTGTGTTGGAAAGATTTCAGCCGTGGAAGGAACAATTGCACAAACTGTATAGGGTATGTATGGTATAGAGCTAAAAATCCTTAACTATTTTAACAAGAAAGAAATATTTAAAAATTGGGAAAAAAACACAGTAAAATGCAATGTATTAAGATGGAAGATTATAGAACAATAAACAGTTAAAAGTGATAATTTTTTACCAGAGATAGATAAACGACACTGATTAAAAATAAAAATTAATTTTAAACAAGCTAAATGGTAAAATAAAAAAAAGTAAAATAACATAAAAAAGTTTTTTCCTTCACTGGGGGAGTTCCTTTAGTGTTAACAAAGAAACAGTTGGCTGCAGAGTAAGATTTCATTTTAGGTTTTAAAAAAATTGATGCTCTTTGTCTTATTGTTATCACTTTTTTGTCTGTTGGATGGTGTTCAAATGGCCCTAGAATAAGATGTGGCATCTGTATTCATGATAAGATTCAGATATATGACTACAATGTTCTGTTCCTCCCACAGTTGACCCCATCATCATGAAGAGAATGAAACACAGAACGAAAGCTCTTCTCTGCATTCTTTACCCTTTCATTGTCCTCTTGGTTAACAGTTGCTTTGTTCCTGTGGGAGTGAAATAAAGACTCCCAAAATGCTGAGAATATTCAAAGACTTTCTCAGGAAGGGTCAACTCATGAAAGAAGTTGCTGCAATGTGAAAAATTGAACACATTAAGTCTGATAGGTAAACTTCAAAAAGAAAAATATTTGTGTTTCCAAAAGCCCTTCAGGTCCATATTTATAGCATTGCGTGTTACAGTAAAAGACTGAGGAAAATAACTGATTAAGATATGCTATATCCACACAGTGCTATACTTTGTAACACTGAAAATAATCAGAAATAGGTATACTTGCATGGAACGATGTCTAACACCTATTGTTAATCTAAAAACCCCAAACAAAACAAACCCAACATGTTGCAGAACAATACGTATGTTATGCTCAATTCCTGCATGAACTTATTCTGAAACTATAATTTTGGCTTTAGACGTAGATTCCGAGAACAGAATCTTGGGATCAGGACTAAATTTTTAAATCATTTATACTGTTATATTATTTTCAATTTTTATAATGCATGGATAATAATTTTTTGAAAGTTAGTTACATATAACTAATACATTATATTAGTTCAAGCAATCAGCACTATTTTAGTTTGGGAACATTCACTCTAACTTCAGTCCAGGAATTTGAAATAGCAACATTTGCCTCTAAGTAACTAAACATGGTAAATGCAAAGAACATGGGATTTGAGTCAGGAGTTCAAATTCCATTTTCCTGTGTAAAAGTTGGGTATATTCATTCCTCTTTTTAGTCTCAGTTATGTAATCTATAAAATGGGGATAATGAAGATCTTTTCTCCTCCCTCAAAGTTTAGTGTGATGAACAAATAAGATCAGGTAGCAGAAAAGACCTTGTGCACTGAGAAGTACCATAGAATGGTTTATTATTTTGTAGAAAACTGGCTTTACCAACTTAATGTACTTTATATTCAGCATTAATAATAACAAAAACTAAAAAAATTGCTAACATCTTTGAGCACTTATTATTTCACATGCTCTTCTAAGAGCTCTGCAAGTACGAACTCATTTTTCACAACAACAAATGTCTAAGTGTGTACTAGCGTTGTTCCTTTCATAGATGAAGATGCCCAGGTACAGAGAGGTTAAGTAACTCATCTAACATCATCCAGTTACAGTACTAGGTGTTGGTGCTGGGACCCATTGCCACACAGTCTGCTAGGCTCTCTGCCAGTTGATAAGAGAGCGTCTCTAAATGTTCCTTTCAACTACTCTAAGAGTAGCTGAAAAACGGATGGAAACTTTCTGAGAGACTGATGGGGACTTTCTGTGCTTTGTAGTGGCAGAAAGTTCTGTTTTGTTTTTTAAATTGTTAACTCAGGCTTTGCCTTTAATTTTCGTAAGTTTTCCAAAGTTTCTATTTTAATTTCTCTTTAAAATCATGCCCCCCATGGCCACCAATGCACCTTAGAAGCCCTAGGAAGTAAATCACAAAATTACAAACGTCTAAGAAGAGAGTAGCTGACTCTGAAACTACCAAGGTCTATTTTCATTCTGCGTCAGCTCTAGCAAATGCCTTTAGAATTGACTCACGCAAATTAACCTGAATCACAGAATCTCAACATTTCAGAGCTGGAAGGGACCAGTGTTCTTTCACAACTAGTCAGTCAAGTGAAAAAGGTAATTTGTATCAAGGAAGAGCATAAAATTAGAAATGGAATTTTAAAATAGCAGATGAGATTCCCTAATATGAGTTTTGAGCTTGAGCATGGAGCCTTCAGGATGGTGAGGTGTTGGAGGATACAACTATGGGAATGGGGCAGCTTTCCTTCTTTCCTCCTCTATCTGCTTTTTGATTTGGCTCTGTGGCCTTGGAGTAATCATTTATTTTCTCTGAGATAGACTGTTCAAATCTGTAAAGTGAAATGAATGTAATAGATGACCTTTAAAACTCTTTGTCTCTCTATTATTTCCAATCAGTTTGTGTGTGTGTGTGCATGTGTTCGGGGGATGGTTAGAAATGGAAACGGAAATGGGAGAAGCTTTAGTTAGTTGGGAAGAAATGCTTTTATATTCTCTTCAGCCTGAAGTAGACTCACAAAAAAAGATGCTTCCTTACGTACTACCCAGTTCAAAAACAAAGAGGGATGCAAGCTCACAGCTCATTCTTGAAATGATTCTATTCCTGAACTTCCCTGCCTACGTTTGTATGACATTTCATGTTTTTGCCACTTATAGGCATATGCACTTTAAAATGATATTCTGAAATGCTTCAGTGACTTCTAGTAGAAAAAATGCAAATAAATATAAATTTCTGTTATTATCAGCTTCATCAAAGCAAACAGGCAAAAGCAAGAACAATATTAGAGTTTGGTAAGAGTGTATCTTTGAATGATATACACTCATTCAAATATACAGGACTAGGGAAAATCTCATCTTGTTTGGTTTCCTATTGTAGAGGAGCATCAATTGTCTCTGGTGGAATTACCTGCATACACCACTTGTCAGTCCCACATTAACCCCCCCTACTCTCACTTTTTTTCCCAGAGACAAGCTACTCTTTTTATTTCTCAAATGTAATTTCAATAAATGGTCGACTTGAATCAAGAGATTCAGGCATAAACAGGTGAGAGCAGGCATGAATAACACAATCGAGGACTGGGAGAATAATAGTTTCAGAAGAGAATAATAGTTTCAGAAGCATTTATATCACAGAAAAAAATAAAGGAGAACTCAGATTGCTAGTCTTCCAATTAGAATCAAATGAAAATAAGGAATCTTGGCACCTTCTACGGGATTTCCAGGCTGTGCTACATCAGCTACCTTTGAATATAGTTTGGTATATTTTCTGACGTTTTCATATATTTTCTGACAGATTTATCTTTATGTAAATCTAAATTTCTTTGAGGGTAGTGGCTTTGTATTTAATTCAGTATACTCAGAAGACCAGTACATTCCTGGGCAAAAGAAAAGAAAATGCTCTTTATAAACTAATACTGATTGAGTGAGTGCTTATCTACAACACCATCAAAATTAGAAATAGTCATTTGATAGCAGGCCAGTATATGTGACCAGTCTTGTTCTAAAGATATAATTATCTAGAAAAACACATCCTTTACTTTGCCGAAATGCAAAAAATCAATTAGATGAGAAAGCATGTCTTCAAAAATGCATAAAAGACCACAAGATTCTTAAGTGCCTATTACTATAGAACAAAATGCCTAAAATAGAACAAAATGCCTAAAATAGAATAAAATCTTGGATTGAATTTCAAAATGCAATAGAATTTAGGAGCAATTGCATAACCAGATAGGAAGTTTTAGCATGAGTTTTCTAATTCTTCCTGTCAACAACCTTTGGAAGTTTTGAAATAGTGTCATTCTAATGCTGATTTGCATTAGTACTGGATTAGACTCATCAAACCATTATAAAAAGATCACTGGACAGAAATGAAGAGCCTAGAATTCTGTCTTCAGTCTTGTAATACGCTAACTTCTAAGTTAAATCTCATAGGTTCCTAGCACCAAAAGGAAAAGATCTGGGGGCTGAGTTTATTCCCTAGGGCAGTAGTTCTTGAGCTTAGAGGGTTTGTTAAAATTAGTTTATGGGCTCCACTTTCAGAGTTCCTGATTCAGTAGGTCAGGTAGGGGGCAGAGGTGAGATTTTGCATTTGTAATAGGTTCCCAGGTGATGCTAATGCTGTTGACATGAGAATCTCACTTTGAGAACCAGCACCTTAGGGCAAAAGACCAAATGGGAACCTGCTGGCCTACAAATTCTTCCAGTGACTACCTCTCTTATTCCATTGAATTTACACATTTCTCATGCGCTTGCCCAGTTTGCACAGCTAGGTTGTCTCTCAGGACTAGTTCTCTGTAGTAGGCCCCAGTGATAACAACAACCACAAGCCTGGCCTCTTTCTTCCACTCCTGATGAAGTCTCAAGTCTCCGGAGCCACCTTATGTTGCTCTCAACCTTTGTGGAATCAGTGCTCAAAGTAAACTGTCAGACCTCAGCCAACAAAGACTGAGTGCTAAGCAGGTGCTTCACACCATTTACAGGGTGGCAGGGGGGCCTCCTGTGGAAGGCTCTTTGCTCTGACTTTCCTGCCTGGGGGTGGATGGAGAGTAACAGGGCTTGTTAGTTGTGTAACACATTCACTTTCAGTGCCATTTCACCAATTTGCTCTTATGGGCTTTTGAAAAGCACATTTTCTCAAGCTCTCCGGGAAGAGAACAAGAAGTTTAATGGTGTCCAGCAAAGAAAAGGGTAAATCTTCGTACAGGGGAAAATAAGAAAAGAATAGAAAAGAAAGGAACAATGTTTCCTGCAAGAAGAGACCTAGCTTGCCTGTTAAATAATTTAATCTAATAATTGAACCTATAACATATGTCTACAAAGACAAGAGTTTGTCAATGAATGCCTTGTGGATGCTCCTCTTTGGAAATGAAATGGAATAATTAAAGATAGGCCTGCAGGCCTGGCTCCTGGCATCCCTCTCATCCTGTTCTCCCAGTTCCCTCCCAGATATCTTCCCTTCTCTAACCACCACCTTGGGTAGCCCCACGTGGTATTTGCTAGAATCTTCACTACACTGAAAAAACTAATAACCACGATTTATGGTGACTCCAGACTGTTTCTTTAATTTAGGGACTGCTGTAGCTCTGGAATTTATATGGCTACAAGCCCAAGCCTAGCTGTCTTGCTTTCTTCCTACTAGGCCCTAAATAAAGCCTCTTCTTTAGCTGAGATGCCTACTTCCCCAAACCCCAAATGTGCTGCTATATACTTTTTGACTCAATGCTTTAGTTTATGCTCTTCATCCTGTCTGAAACACTTTTTTGAACCTTTGGTTTCTTCCTATCTTTCCCTCCCTCAAGTGTCATCATTTTTGTGAAGTCATGCTTGACTGCCTCTATCCAGAGATCTAGTGCTCTTTGCTAGATACTGAAGATGTGATGCCAGCAATATTTATTTGTCTGCAGTGTTCTTGAGAGGATTAGACTTGTTTCCTCCTTTTTTAAAGAATCCTAAAGTGCAGTACTTTATCCCATACATCTTTTATGGTTTTACAAAGTGTCGTAGAGGCTGGGCGCGGTGGCTCATGCCTATAAACCCAGCAATTTGGGAGGCTGAGGGAGGTGGATCACCTGTGGTCGAGAGTTCAAAACCAGCCTGACCAACATGGAGAAACCCCCTACTAAGAATACAAAAAATTAGCTGGGCGTGGTGACACGCACCTGTAATCCCAGCTACTCGGGAGGTTGAGGCAGGAGAACCTCTTGAACCTGGGAGGTGGAGGTAGCGTTGAGCCGAGATCATGCCATTGTACTCCAGCCTGGGTAACAAGAGTGAAACTCTGTCTCAAAAAAAAAAAAGTTTCATAGAGTGTTTTTCTTTTGGTAGGTGCTTGATATACAATTGCACTTAGTTGATGTCTTGGAATCCATATTCCTATAATATGTCTGCCAAGGTATATGACACATATAAATGTTACAATAATAGCTACTCAACCTGTTGCTATATGTTAATATTTATTATCTCCTTAATACTTATTAGGCACCGGTTATCATCCTACTCTACTCACTTACCCTCTTATCTAAAACTTAAAAGAAAGAGGTCTAGAGAAGTTAGGTAAACAGCATAAAGTAACAGACCTACTAATTGGTGGAAGTGGGGTTACAACCTGGCGCATCTAACTTCAAAGACTGTTCCTTCCTACCAACTCCACTCCAGTCCTAAATCATTGGAAAAAGAGAGACATTAGAAAATATATAAGACTTGCCTAAAGTCACATTGCAAGCTACTTATTGAAGAGATAAATTTAAAATGAATTAAAATCATTATTCTTTTATATATTATATATAGATGATAAAAACTAGAAAATCACTCTCTCCAGCATTAGTGTTGGTTAATTCCAAAACAAAATGAGAGCCCAACATTTATTTTGGCATTGGTAGTTTTTTCACCTGGAAACAAAGTCTATCATACAAGACATACAAAGTGACGATAGTTTCGATCTTTTCAGTGGCTGATATAAATCTATTATAAATGAGCAAGCATTTTTATAATGCCCAGTGCTTTCCAGGTCTCTATGGGGAAAATTGCCTGAAACATCCTGCCTGATGCTCTCATGGGAGCCATGGCTTTATGTTTATGTATAAGAAATTCTTACAACTGCTTCAACTAATAACATTTTAATTTAATGCATTTCATATTTCCATATTTATTGTGCTCCAATCATGTTTTATGAGGAACGTGAATGTGGGAACCCGATGTAACTGATATTTAGTATGTATGTACAGTGTACTTTCCTCAAGAGGTTCCCCTGCTGGCACAAATGTAAAATAAATACAAATAAATCCAACTCTTTGATAGGCCCAACCTAGCTGATCAAGTCTTCCCCTTCCCTCCACTTAAGGATTTCTCTGCAGAAACAGACTGATTAGAACCAAATCCACTTGGAAAATGGAGTTTCTTTTTTCAAAGCTTCCTAATCTGGCTTCTCAAAGCCGTATTATCCTCCAAACAGAACCTGAAAGAAGTTCCATTTCTGTTTCTCTCCAGCCAATGAAGAAACCTTGGAAAAGGAAATGAGAAGGACAACGTTGTATCAGCCAATCTGTTCACCTTACAATTGATATTAAGCAGAATCTGATATGCAAAGAGGAGGCTCAGTATCTTGTACTGCATCCAGGTAGGGACCATTAGAGAGACTGGAAGGAAAAGATGCTCAGGTTCCAGAGACTTTCAATGACTGAAGAATGCACTAAGGTATCCACCACTAAGGTAAATTGTCTGACCAGATTTCATTTTGCCATTAACGAAGACAATGGTGAGAAATAAATACCTCATGCCAATTAAACTGTAGTATGATGTTTTGTAGTCATTGCACATGTAATAACTTTATATACAATCTACATTGTGATTTTTTTCTCCTTCAGAATTAAAATTTGTGTTTTTCATTTTCAGAATACAGATACTTTTAAAAGAAAAAAAATCCACAAAATTATCTCTTCTTTCCCTTCATTGAAAATTCTTTCTTGTTATGATCCAAGGAGAAAGGGATAAGCAACTTTTTCAAGTTAAAATATATTTAAAATGATTTTTTAGACATTGAAAGCAAAACATTTAGAAGTTGAAACTGTTAACTTTAGACTAAAGTAAATGTAATTTGGAAGCAAGTGTAATGACCCCAATTAGCTATAACTGATATCTACCTTAAAGATATCAGTATCAGTATCAGTATCAGTGTCTTAAAGGTATCTGTCTTAAAGAGTAAACACTTCAAAAACAATATTTTTAGTTTATCAGAATCTTCCATATTTGAGACAGAATTAGATGATGCATGTGTAGCATGAATAAGAAGGAAAAGGATGACCATCTTCCAGTGGTTCCTATGATGAGACAAGAATAAATTTCAGTATCTAATTCCTTTAGGAGACTCTTGGAGATTAGTTCATAATATAATCTTGACAGGGGCATTTTAGAAGAGAATAGCTGTTCTTCTCGAGTAGTCTGGAATGACCTAAGGAGAGTGCTAACCAAGGGTTCAATGACCTCCAAGATTTCTGCTGGTCCTGGGACTCTATTAATTTTCTTCCTTATCAGTATGCTCTTATCAATCTATATTAACTCATCAGATCTTATGGTGGCATATTCTACATATCAAACAAAAGGAAGGAAAAAGAAAACAGAAACTAATGTAAATTGTCTGCTGTGTGCCAGGAACTCTGCTATTATATCTGTTTTATTTCCTCCAAATCTGTAAGCATCATCTTGTCATCAATATTTCATAGTTGAGGAACCTAAAGCTCTGAGAAGTTAAAAAACAAAGTTTGTAAGTGGCAATGGTGGGACTGAAACCAAGAATGTCAGGCCCCATGCATTCTCTGCCTCAGAATACAATACTCAGAATGATAGTAGTTCAAGGGAGGTAAAAATTAAAGAAGGCAGAAGGAATGCCCCAGGATTTCATGGAGGGAAAAGAACTTCAGTTGAACTTGAGGAAAAAAATGTTATCCTCACAAACGAGAGGTTGGAGGAGACAATCTAATAAGGGAAAGGATGTTTGCAAACACATGCATGTGGAATGGTCTGGGGAAGCGAATAACCTAGTTTGCTTGGAGCAGAAACTCCACAGGGAAAATAAAGTCAGAGAGAATTGAGACCAGAATGTGCTCATGTCATTCATTTTTGTGGGGTTCAGAATTACATCCTTCAAAGTCACTCATGTTTTTTTCTCAAGGTTGGTATCTGTGGAGGAAGTAAAATCTGTGCCCAGCCTGCTAGGCCAACATTGAATAAGGTCAGGAAGAAGGGTGTCCTGCAGTGGTAATATTCAGCTAAAACCTAAAGAAAACAAAGAATGCAGTGTATGCAAATGGGTTAACAAGGAAGGAAAGAAGCTAAACTAAGATTAAAGATAACAGGTGCAGAAACCAAGTGAGCTGGGGTGGGTGGGTGGACAGCACAAGGTAACAGTGGAGAGAAGGGCAGGAGCTGGCTCATATTCAGTCTTGTAGGCTGTGATAAGGAGTTTGATTTTGTATGGATTTATAGGGAACCAACTAAAGGTTTATAAGCTGGGGGAAAAATGGTCCACTCTGGATGTGTGGTGAGGGAAGGTGTGAAGTTCACTTTGGTCAACTGGATTAATCCAGTCCTGGGATTAGGTGTCCTCAATACAGATGGTGAAGCAGGGATGGAAAGAAATGTATAGGGTTTCAGGTATATCTTGAAGGCAGATTTGTCAGCGCTTGCTGATGAATTACATATTGTCAGTAAGATAGACGAAGACATCAAGGAAGGGCTTCTGGCTTGAGTGATTCAAGGTGTCATTTTTTTTTTTTTTTTTTTTTTGATAAAGATGGGGTCTTGCTTTGTTGCCCAGGTTGCTCTCAAACTCCAAACCTCAAGCAATCCTCCCACCTCAGGTTCCCAAAGTGCTGGAATTGCAGGTGTGAGCCACTGTGCATAGCCTAGGAGTTTGTTTTTTAATATAATATGTTGGGAAGTCTGTGAGTCATTACTAGTCATTAAGATATCCAGTAGATAAATACTTCTCAGACTAAAGCTCCAAGTTTTCATAGATGATCTTGCTCTTAGATCAATAATAGGGCCACAGCATGAGTAGGATTGCCAGATAACATGCAGGATGTCCAGTTACATTTGAATTTAAGCAATGAATACTTTTTTGTGTGTAGGTATATCCCAATATTGTTTGAGATATAGTTTCACTAAAAAAATTACTAATTTAACTGGGTATTTCATGATACAAATCTTACTGGATGGAATACAAATTTAACTGGATATCTTATATTTTTATTTGTTAAATCTGGTAATGCTATATATAAGCTTCACTACTTTAACATCTTCTATTCCCCTGTCTAACTCTGATTCCAAGTCAGTCTTCTTATCTTTCCTTCTTTTCAGAGGAATAAAAGGCTTCTGTTCTCCTTGGCAAACCTGAGTCTATTAACTTTGCCACCTTCTCCAGGACCTTGTCACAGTTTTTTTTTTTTCCCTTTGAGATTGTCAGAGGCATTTTACAATGACCTATGTATGTGTGTTTGTGTGTGTGTGTGTCTTTTGGCCCCTTTTTCCCTATATCGGTTGATATATATTTTAGATACTTCCTACTCTTGTCTTACTTCCATAGTCAAAATAATTTTATAATGCCTTATTCTCTACAACATATGAATATATATGTTTAAAAGTCCAAATGGGAGAATGATCCAATGTATCATTTCAGAAACAAAAGGCAACTGTCATATTGGGTAAAATTATTTACCGTACATATAATATACAAAGGATTAAGTTATAAAATTCGTTCAATAATTCTACAAGCCAATAAGACAAAAAGCAAAACAAAAACACAGAGAAATCTAATATCAAATGGGGCAGTTTGCAAAACTGCAAACCCAAGTGGACAATAAACATGAAACATGACTAATTTATAATAAAATAAAAGGAAATTATACCAATATAAGATTTCACTCATCATTTGGCAAATATTAATTAGTTTAATATCAAATGTTGGCAAAACTGTAGGAAAATACTACCTCATACTACACTGGTAAATGTGTACAACCATTTGGAAATCAATATGTCATAAGCTAATACATTTGAAATGAGCATACTCTTTATTCTAACAATCACTTTCAGGTATCTGTGTATCCAGGAGAAATAAATCACACGTGCACAAGGTAGCATGCATAAAGATGCTCACAGCAGCCTAAAATTCAGAAGCAACTTAATATTTATCAACAGGAAAATCATAAGATAAACAACAGAATATTGGAATAAAGAGCAGTTAAGTAAAATGAGGTAGGTTTATATCCTGATATGGATAGACATCCAAGTAGAAGCTATTTCACTCCAAGTGTTCAGTAAAAAGAAGAAACATGCAGATTAATATGTAAAGATTATATCCGTTACATAAAATAAGCCAAATCCAAACAAACAGAACAAAATAAACATCTGAAATAAAATCGTGTGTTTTTGTAGATCCATATTGGATAAATGCAATTAAAAATAAAAGGTTTAAGACGGATGAGAAAAAGAAACTGAAGATAAAGGGATTAATCTAAGGTCCGTAAAACAGCAACTTTTTCACTTGTTTCCCCCATCTGTAACACAGACAAAAATCAGGCAGCAGGCATTTACCTCCAGCAAAAACAGTTGACACTTTCTCAGTGAAAGTGAACAAATTGCCAGGTCCCTGGTGAAACCTTCTCTCTTGAATTTGAGTGAACCTGAAGCCTGACAGATGGCTTCCTAGTTCTCTTACTGATCCGCCTAAAGCAAAGTCTCATATTTGCTTACTTCACACAGAATTCCAGGTAAGAATTCCAAATGGAAATTAGTTTTAACACAAAAGTAGTGGACTTTTATTAATGATAGTTTTTTTAACAGTTGGTATTACCAGACATATGAGTAAAGCAGCAGAATGAGATAGAATGGCCAAAATTAAGAAATTGAAAATTGACACCAGAGGAAATAGAGATAACTTAGACATCATAAAAGAAATTAGGGGAGAGTATACTAATGAATAAACTCAGAAATATTTTAAAAATTACATCTATAGAACAAAAACAAAATGTTATGAAAAAGAAATAATCAAAAAACAAGAACATATTTTCAGAAAATGCAATAAAAATAATCAAAAAACAAGAACATATTTGCAGAAAATGCAATAAAAAGTAATCAAAAAACAAGAACATATTTGCAGAAAATCAAAAAACAAGAACATATTTGCAGAAATTTTAATTATAATTAAATTTAAAATTATGTCTAAAATTAAAAAAATGAAAACTGTGGAGCAGGCCTACGGAGAAAACAGTCCAGATTGGAAAGTAGTGATAGAATGCTCTGGTGAAGTAGCTTCCATTAATGGGTACAAGGTTGAGTAAATCTTTTTTGTTTTTGAGACAAAGTTTCGCTCTTGTTGCCCAGGCTGGAGTGCAATGGTGCAATCTCAGCTCACTGCAACCTCCACCTCCTGGGTTCAAGCAATTCTCCTGCCTCAGCCTCTTGAGTAGCTGGGATTACAGGCACCTGCCACCATGCCTGGCTAATTTTGTGTGTTTTTAGTAGAGACAGGGTTTCACCATATTGGTCAGGCTGGTCTCTAACTTGCGACCTCAGGTGATCCACCTGCCTCAACCTCCCAAAGTGCTGGGATTACAGGCGTGAGCCACTGCGCTCAGCCAGATTGAGTAAATTTATTTGATGAAGAATGTGGTGGGCATACTGAAATAATAATAATATTAAAATAACAATAAAAGGTTTTCTAGAAAATGCTAAATTCATAGAATGGGTGACTCTGCGTATAGTTCCCTGGTTAGCTTTACCTTAAGAAACTTCCCTGATTAGCTTTACCTTAAGGCCTCCAATGGCATGCAGTTCCAAGCGTCTAAATGGGCCTTTAATTATTCACCAATAGGGAAATTGTACTGCAAGATTATGAACTCAAGTTTCAAGGTCCTGAAGTTTTGCTGCAGTGTGATGATAAGGGAAGACTTTCTCTGATGTCATTCTTAGAAAACCCAATCTCTGTGTTCTAGGTTGTGAAGGCTTTGATTGCCCTTGGTCAGTGGATCATAAAAAGCTTTCATTATCTGGTGAAAATACACTAATGAAATTCATTAGAGCTTTGCAGAATATAGTCATGTCAGAGTTTAGTAGCAGAAGATACATAAGGTTCTATTAACATATGAATAGGCCTTCCAGTGACTATTTTATAAGAGGCCAACTTATAAGAGGCCAACTTATGTTTCTACTCTAAATGGATCTGATTGTCATCAATATGCAATACCTTTGACCAAGGCAATCCAGTCAATTCAGTTAACTTTTCCTAATGCTATTGTATCTGTAATATCTTATTCAACAATTTTACAACTTGTCCAGTGAAACAAGTACCTCTATCATTGGAGATTTATCCAGGAATGTCCTATGAGGAAAACACATTTCTGTATAACCTTTTAGCTACTGTTATAACAACAGCCCTCTTGCTTGAGAAAGCTTCTATACAACCGTAAAATATGCACTGGAAATGACAATTGAGTGAAACTCCTCTATAAGAGTTCAAATGGTCTATCAGGTAGCAAAAATGTACCTGAAGTTTTGATTGAGACTTCCCAGGAATATGGGTTTGATAAACCAAACATTGGTCATAAACCATGTTAGCAATTTAGAACAGTCACCCCACACACACACACACCTATATATGTGTTATATATATATATATCCATCTCTCCTTTTCCCTGTTATTTTTTGGAGTTTACTCAAAAGGTGAGTAAAATTATTTTTACTGTTTCTTATTATATTACATAAAATTATTATTTAAAAGAGGAAACCAAATTTTACCTTTTTATTAGTATATTATCAATACTAAAATAAATTTTAATAAACCCTATGAGTATATCCAATATCAGTCAGCTTTTGACTACACAAGATTTTCATAAAGCTTTTAGAATCTTTTACAAATTTTTTTCCTTCTTTTCACAATTTTCTGTATTTAGTTTTATCTATATCTTTCTTCCTTCAACTTGAAACAATCTTTAACTTTTAAACAACACAAAATTATTTTTTCTCACTAAACACAAATTTTCATGCCTTTATGATTCATCTCACCAAAAACATATTTTGTTTTTCTTTATATAGTCTATATATAGAACTGTTTCTTTTATATCTAGTCATTTTAATTACATAACCACAATTTTAACTCTTATTAACCCCACTTTCTAATGAAAACCTAGGAAATAAATAATTTTCAAACTATTTTGTATCAATATTTGTAGATAAAAACCATTTCATAATTTTTGTAGAAAGATGTTTTCTCAACTTTTAAACAAATCTAAATATATTTAGCTTTTCTATGCCATATGAAAATAAGATGCCAAATTATATAAACTTAAACTTATATTTAATAATTAATATTTCAGTGTTTTAACTTACTTAGAGATGACTCAGCCATTCTATGATTATCTCTTAATTTAATATAACATGACTTTAAGATATTATATTACTGAAAAGAATTTTGATCCTATGACACAGGTACCCTCCCCAATGTCTTCCCCTGTTGTCCTGGGTCCCAAATACTCATGCAGTACCCAAGGATGGCTATGAAGGATATGATACATTTGGGTCCTGAATTGACATACCAAGTATAGAGTTCAGGACAGAGAACAGAGCTATGAAGATAATGCCTGGAGGACCTAATTGCTGTCAGCCTGGCTAGGAAGCAAAGGTGAGACAAGGAGGATGGAATCATATTGTGCTTTCTTCTGCCTTGCAGCTGGTGGTCCAAGTGCTGAGGACATAAACCCAGGCCTCACCATGGCCATTTATTCAGACCCTAGAATCCAGAGGCCCCAAAACCAAAAACATAACCTCACAGACAAATCAAGGAAGTATCAAAAATATTACCGAGCAGCAGTTTTATTACCTTAAAACATGTATGAGAGACAGCATAATACTCTCTGACCCATAGACCCAGGCAAAAGTGTCTGAATTATATGTAACTGGCAATTCCAAAGACATTCCTATTTTATTTTGAGAACGAGTTTAAAACTGGCTTTACTTACCAAATATTATCACATACACATAATTGTATAAAGCTATAAACATACAGACAGAAGCAGATCTTATTGATTTCATAGACAATTCTCATTTACTGACATTCAAATAGATTTTCTTCTCTCCATTCAAAGTATCACCCTTCTAATTTACTGTTTCATTGCCCTAAGCAATTGTTAGCTGGGCAACTTTAAATTCGCATTTCTAAAGGGATAAGTCTTTGGTGAAACAAGAGAAAATTTATAACTCAAAAGCACACAGCAGAGATTTCAGGCCAAATACTGTACAATGATTTGCTCAAACAAAGGAAAAAGTTGTAGGTAAAAGTGCAATTATGACAAGATGGACAGGAAGAGCAACTTAAGCAAAGGTAAATCTTATGACATAAATTTAAACTAATTGTAAAAGTTTCTAGTGATTCAGTTCTCCGTCTCTTTGTGGTGTACAAAGGCAGACACTCTTAAAACGGTGATTAAAAAATTTTATTTTTTACAAATGGTTTTCAAAGTAGCCAGCTAAATTCCATGAATATGTATTTGGAAGACTGATTTCATTAAATAGGTGGTCTTTTTTAACTTAGCTACTATTTCTTAGCTAAAATACTAAGTTCAGGGTAGATCCTATTAAGGAATAGGATGAAAAAGCATTCTCTATGCCAGGATTCAGCATGGATAGCTTTGAAAAAGGAGCAAGTCTACATTAGCTGAGGGCCTACCTTTTACACACACTTTATCCAGCATAGCTTTCTTTTAACCTTTAAGGAGGGTAGTAACCAAGCCAAAAAGTTAGCACATTTAATTATTCTTGTCACTTGGCTGCTTAAGCTTTTTATTTGCCATATATATATATATATATACATATATACGTATATATATATTTAATATATATAATTATATATGTATATATATTTAATATATATATAATTTAATATATATATATATAACACATATATATATAATAAAGAAATTGGCTGGGTGTAATGGCTCATGCTATAATCCCAGCCATTTGGGAGGCCAAGTCAGGAGGATCACTTCAGGCCAGGAGTTCAAGACCATCCTGGGTAACATAGCAAGACCCAATCTCCAGAAAAAACATTTTTTAAAAATAATGCCTTTTTCAAAAAATCAGTAAAAATATTGAAATCTTTATAGAAGCTTCTGCACATTTATAGGAATTCCTTGGTTAGCCTAATTTGGGAGCCCTCATTTTTAAATGCACTTTTTAAAATTCAATGTTGTTCATTTGGAACATTCCACTGAAATTTTAAATTATCTTTATTAATATTTTGCCATTTCTGTTACAGTTTGTTGCTTCAGGGCCTAATACTTGTACACGTAAAGACAGGCATGACTGGAAGGTGGGGTACTCACTTCTTCAGAAATTAAGCGCCCTTTTTTTTTTGAGACAGAATCTCGCACTGTCACCCAGGCTGGAGTCCAATGATGCAATCTCAGCTCACTGCAACCTCCGCCTCCCGGGTTCTAATGATTCTCCTGCCTCAGCCTCTTGAGTAGCTGGGATTACGGGCATGCACCACCACGGCTGGCTAATTTTTTTTTTTTTTTTGAGACGGAGTCTCGCTTTGTTGCCTAGGCTAGAGTCTAGTGGCGTGATCTCGACTCACTGCAAGCTCTGCCTCCTGGGTTCACGCCATTCTCCTGCCTCAGCCTCCTGAGTAGCTGGGACTATAGGCGCCCGCCACCATGCCCGGCTAATTTTTTTGTATTTTTAGTAGAGACAGGGTTTCACCGCATTAGCCAGCATGGTCTCGATCTCCTGACCTCATGATCCACCCACTTTGGCCTCCCAACGTGCTGGGATTACAGGAGTGAGCCACCACGCCTGGCCTAATTTTTTGTATTTTTAGTAGACACAGGGTTTCACTACATTGGCCAGGCTGGTCTCGAACTCCTGACCTCGTGATCCACCCGCCTCGGCCTCCCAAAGTGCTGATGGGATTACAGGCGTGAGCCACTGCCCCTGGCCAAGGTTCCCATTTTTATGCTAGATCTTGGCTTTGACTCTGAGCTCCCCTTGATCAGTTTAGCCAATGATTTTTCCCTACCTAAACATGCAAGAAGAAACCAAGGGGATAGAACACAAAAATCCTTGTGAATTTCCTAAAGCCAAAATTTACATCCTCTGTATGATTATCCATTTTATTGCCAGTTTCTGTCTGAGTCAGTCAGACATCTAAAGCCTCTAGCTGGATCTAATCCAATTAATTATTGGATTTAATCTGATCCTGGACTCAGTCTAGTTTCTGTTGTGACTTCCGAACACCGCTCACATAAAAAATTTGCTAAAACAAACTCAGATAGCACAAAACACAAATCTGTGAAGCTTCAGAATCTGAGAGAGAACTTACCCATGAGCCTCAGTTGCTGTGAGAGAGCAATGGATGCAATGGACCCTGGTGGAGGGGGTTACCTCTCTGGGTCACTTGATGCTCCTAGGGGTTACTGGAAGCTCTACTTCATGTTCCAATTCTGACACCATCTGTTAAAAGAAAAACGTTGGACAAATTCAATAACAGAGTTTAACTGAGCAATTTAACAGAGTTTAATTCATGAATCAAACAGCCCCCTGAGCCGGAATAGACTCAGAGAGACCCCAGCACTGCCACGTGGTTGGAGAGGATTTATGGACAGAAAAAGAAAGTCATGTACAGAAAGCAAAAGTGAGGTGCAGAAATAGCTGATTGCTTACAGCTTGGCATTTGCCTTATTTGAACTTGGTTTGAGCAGTTTGCTGCCTTTGATTGGCAGAAACTTGGTGATTGGTACAAGAGTATGTTACACTGTGTTTACCCATCCAGTTAGGTTACAATTCACTGTGTGCAGAGAAAACTTTAGGCCAAACTTAAAATATGTAAGGAGGCAGCTTTAGGTTAAATTTAATTTAATAGTTTAAAAACTGATTGTCAAACCTGAGGTTACCCAAATTTTCTTCTATGTTTTACTAAAAGTTTTCTAATTTTGTATTTTACATTTTGGTCCATGATACAACTTATGCTGTTTTCTGTAAGAGATGTTGGTAAAGCTTGTAGGTTGTTTTGTTTTATAATGTAGATATCCAGTTGTCCCAAAACTATTTGTTAAAAAGACTATATTTTCTTCATCGAACTGTCTTTGCTCCTTGTCAAAGATCAGTTGACTATGTTTGTGTGGGTCAATGTCTGGGCTCTCTACTCTGATCCATTGATCTATGTAACTAATCTCACAAGTACCACACTGTCTTTGTTACTGGAAAGGGGTCGCAATCCAGACCCCAAGGGAGAGTTCTTGGATCTCAAGCAAGAAAGAATTCAGGGCAAGTCCACAGAGTAAAATGATAGTAAGTTTATTAGGAAAGTAAAGAAATAAAGAATGGCTACTCCATAGACAGAGCAGCCCCAAGGGCTGCTGGTTTCCCATTTTTGTGGTTATTTTTTATGATGTGCTAAACAAGGGGTGGATTATTCATGCTTCTCCTTTTTAGACCACCTAGGGTAACTTCCTGATGTTGCCATGGCATTTGTAAACTGTCATAGTGCTGGTAGGAGTGTAACAGTGAGGACGACCAGAGGTCACTCTCATCACCATCTTGGTTTTGGATTTTGGCCGACTTCTTTACTGCAAACTATTTTATCAGCAAGGTCTTTACGATGTGTATCTTGCGCCAACCTCCTATTTCATCCTGTGAGTTAGAGTGCATTAACCATTTGGGAATGCAGTCCAGTAGGTTTTAGCTTCATTTTACCCAGCCCCTATTCAAGGTGGAGTTGCTCTTGTTCAAATGCCTCTTACATCTTGGTTACTATTGCCATAAATAAATCTTGACATCTGGTAGTATGAGTCTAATTATGTTTTTCTTCACTATTACATTGACTATTATAGGTCTTTTACCTTTCCAGATAAACATAGCAATCAGTTTATTGATACCTACAAAACAGCTAGCTACCATTTTGGTTGGGATTGTGTAAAATCTATAGATCAAGTTGGGAAGAATTGACATATTAACACTATTGGATCTTCCAATGTATAAAAACAGTATGTCTCTTCACTTATTTAGGTCTTTTGTTTATTTCATTAGAGTTTTATAGTTATTCACATATAGATTCTAAACTTACAAAAAATTATACCTAGATATTTTATTCTATTTTCAGTTTGATTGCAGAGTAAACCAAAAATTGTCTACCCCAAAATATATTCCTCCGACATATTTTGAGATGGCTATTCAGAGAGGCTGCAGACAGGAATAGCCCTGCAAAGCTGCCTTTTGTGGAGGAGATTTGCATCTGTAGAGAAAATCTGCATTAGTGAAATAAACAGCCAGGCTTTCTCTGAGCCCCTCCCCCATTGTCTGCATCTAAGAAAGATTAACTCAACCACAGGCTATAATCTATTCTTTCTGAGAGCTGCTACCTGTGCAGCAGGTACATAACAAGACCACCTTTGCAAGCCATCCCTTTCCTGTTTTCTCCCTCTGTTAACATGTCTTGCCATGTTCCAAGCTCCCATTCTTTCTGTAACCTCAAGATGGTACAAAAGCATCAACTATCTGGCTCTTCCTTTGAGTTTTTATATTTTGTATGGCTCCAATGCTTATAGGTGCATGTAAATACATTTTGTATGTCTTTTTTTTCCCATTAATTTGCCTTTGGCCAGTTGATTTTCAGTGAACCTTCAGAGGGCAAAGGGATAGTTTCCCCTTGACCCCTACAACTATAATTGTGTTGCTTTTTCCAAAATTTCAAAATCCAATTATACATTGCTGATAAAAAGGAGACAATTGACTTGAATATTAATCTTACATTCTTCAACTTTTCAATAGTAGCCTATTAGTTGTGGCAGTTTTTTGCTGTTGTTGATTCATTGGAATATTATATACAAACCATCATGTCATCTGTGAACAAAGACAGTTGCGTTTCTTCCTTCACAAACTATACATATTTCCTTTTCTTCTCTTTTTCCACAGGGTAGAGGTCCATTATGATAATGAATAGAAGTGCTAAGAAAGAATTTACATGCCATATTCCTGATCTTAGGAGAAAAGGATTTAGTTTTATACCACTGAATATAATGTAAGCTGAAAAATTGGAACATGGTTCTTTCTTTTTTCTTTCTTTCTTTTTCTCTTTCTGTCCTTCTTTCTTCTTTCTTTCTTCCTACTTTTATTTTCGATTCAGGGGTACAGGTACAGGTTTGTTATACAAGTAAATTGTATGTCACAGGGCTTTGATGTGCAGATGATTTTATCATCGATTTATTCAGCATAGGTAGTTTTTCTATCCTCACCCTCCTCCTACTCTCCAACCTCAGGTAGGCCCTATTGTCTGTTGTTCCCTTTTTGTTTCCATGTGCACTCAATATTTAGTTCCTACTTATAAGTGAGAACACGAGGTATTTGGTTTTCTGTTCCTGTTAGTTTGCTTAGGATAATGGCCTCCAGCTCCACTCATGTTGCTGCAAAGGACATAATCTTATTCATTTTTATGACTGCATGGTATTCCACTGTGTATATGTACCATATTTTCTTTATCCATTTTACTTTTGGTGGATATTAAGGTTGATTCCATGTCTTTGCTATTGTGAATAGTGCTGCAATGAACATATGATTCCATGAGTCTTTATGGTATAACAATTTATATTCCTTTGGGTATATATCCAATAATGGGATTGCTAGGTCAAATAGTAATTCAGTTTTAAGTTCTTTGAGAAATCACCAAACAATGACTGAACTAATTTACATTCCCATATAACTAATTTACGCTATACAGCAGTGTATAAGCTTTCCTTTTCTCCACAACCTTGCCATGATTTGTTATTTTTTGACTTTTTAAAAATAGCCACTCTGACTGGTGTAATGGTATCTCATAGTGGTGTTGATTTGCATTGCTCTAATGATTAGTGAAGATGAGCATTTTTTCATATGCTTATTGGCCACGTATATATCTTCTTTTGAAAAGTGTCTGTTCATGTCCTTTGCCCACTTTGTAATTGGGTTGTTTGGTTTTTGTAGCAGGAAGTCAGGGACCCCAAACGGAGGGACCGGCTGAAGCCATGGCAGAAGAACGTGGATTGTGAAGATTTCATGGACATTTATTAGTTCCCCAAATTAATACTTTTATAATTTCTTATGCCTGTCTTTACTGAAATCTCTAAACATAAATTGTGAAGATTTCATGGACACTTATCACTTCCCCAATCAATACCCTTGTGATTTCCTATGCCTGTCTTTACTTTAATCTCTTAATTCTGTTAGCTGAGAAGGATGTATGTCGCCTCAGGACTCTGTGATAATTGCCTTAACTGCACAAATTGTAGAGCATGTGTGTTTAAACAATATGAAATCTGGGCACCTTGAAAAAAGTACAGGATAATAGCAATTGTTCAGGGAATAAGAGAGATAACCTTAAACTCTGACCACCGGTGAGCCGGGCGGAACAGAGCCATATTTCTCTTCTTTCAAAAGCAAATGGGAGAAATATTGCTGAATTCTTTTTCTCAGCAAGGAACATCCCTGGGAAAGAGAATACATGCCTGGGGGAAGGTCTCTGAAATGGCCCCCTTGGGTGTGGCCGTCTTCTATGGTCGAGACTGTAGGGATGAAATAAACCCCAGTTTATTTCATAGTGCTCCCAGTCTTATTAGGAAGAGGAAATTTGCACCTAATAAATTTTGGTCAGACCAGTTGCTCTCAAAACCCTGTCTCCTGATAAGATGTTATCAATGACAGTGGTGCCCAAAACCTCATTAGAAATTTTAATTTCGCCCCAGTCCTGTGGTCCTGTGATCTCACCCTGCCTCCATTTGCCTTGTGATATTCTATTACCTTGTGAAGCACGTGATCTTTGTGACCCACACCTATTCGCACACTCCCTCCCCTTTTGAAAGTCCCTAATAAAAACTTGCTGGTTTTGTGGCTTGTGGGGCATCACGGAAAAAACCTACTGACATGTGATGTCTCCCCCAGATGCCCAGCTTTAAAATTTCTCTCTTTTCTACTCTGTCCCTTTACTTCTCAAAGCGGCTGACGCTTAGGGAAAATAGAAAAGAACCTACGTGACTATCGGGGCAGGTTCCCCGATAGGTTTTTGCTTGTTAATTTGTTTAAGTTCCTTATAAATTCTGGATATTAGACCTTTGTTGGATGCATAGTTTGCAAATATTTTCTCCCATTCTGTAGGCTGTCTGTTTACTCTGTTGATAGTTTCTTTTGCTGTGCAGAACCTCTTTGGTTTAGTTAGGTCCCATTTGTCAATTTTTGGTATTGTTGCAAATTCTTTTGGTGTCTTCTTCATGAAATCTTTGCCAGAGCCTATGTCCAGAATGGTATTCCCTAGGTTATCTTCCAGGGTTTTTATAGTTTTAGGTTTTGCATTTAAGTCTACAATCTATCTTGAGTTGATTTTTGTATATGGTCTAAGAAAGGAGTCCAATTTTAGTCTTCTGCCAATGGCTAGTCTGTTAACACAGCAGCATTTATTAAATAGGGAATCCTTTTCCCATTGCTTGTTTTTGTCAGGTATGTCAAAGACCAGATGGTTGTAGGTGTGCAGCATTATTTATGGGCTCTCTTGCCTGTTCCATTTGTCTATATACCTGTTTTTGTACCAGTACCACGCGGTTTGGGTTACTGTAGCCTTGTGATATAATTTTAAGTCAGGTAACGTGATGCCTCCAGCTTTGCTCTTTTTGCTTAGGACTGTCTTGGCTATTTTTTTTTGTTCCACATGAATTTTAAAATGGTTTTTTCTAATTCTGTAAAGAATCAGAAAGATGGCAGATAGAAGGCTCGACCAATTGTCCCTCTATAAGGACACCAATTTAACAACTATCTACACACAAAAAAAGCACCAGCATAAGGGCCAAGAATCAGGACAGCACTCATAGTACCTGGTTTTAAGTTCATATTACTGAAAGAGGCACTGAAGAAATAGAGAAAACAGTTTTGAATCAACAGCATCTCCTCTCCTGCATCCCCCAGCAGTGATGGTGTGGTGTGGAGAGTATTTCTGCACAGTAGTGAGAAGAGCAGAAAGCAAAACAAGATCAAACTCAGCTGACACCCAAGGAGGGAGCCTTTAAACCAGCCCCAGTCAGAGCAGAATCACAGATCCCAGTGGTCAGAACTTGAGCTCCCACAAGCCTTGGCACCACAGGCTACAGTGTTCTGGGGTAACAAATAAACTTGAAAGACAGTCTAGGCCACAAGAATTGTAACTCCTAGGTGACTCCTAGTGCTGAACTGGTCCCACAGATAATAGACTAGGGAGGGCATGACCTACGGAGACACCAGCTGAAACAGCCAAGGGAGTGCTGGAATCACCCCTTCTCTAATTCCAGGTTGCACAGCTTGTAGCTCCAAAAGAGACCCCTTCTTTCTGCTTGAGGAGAGGAGATGAAAGAGTAGAGAGAACGTTTTCTTGCATTTTGGATACCAGCTCAGCCATAGCAGGCTAGGTCCCCGGTCAGAGTTGTGAGGCCCCCCCTTTCCAGGCCCTTGCTTCCAAACAACATTTCTAGACACACTGGGCCAGAAGGAAACCCACTTCCCTGTAGGGAAGGACTCAGCCCTGGCAGAATTCAACACCTGCTAACTAAAGAGGCCTTGGGCCTTAAATAAACAGCAGTGATGTCCAGGTATATTAAGGAACTTAGGTGAGACAGTGAGATTTGCTGGTTTCTGGTGAGACTTAGCACATTCCCAGCTGTGGTGGCTACAATGAAAGACTCCTTCTGCCTGAGAAAAGTGAAGGAAAAATAAAAGGGTCTTTGTCTTGCACTTTAGGTACCAGCTCAGCCACCGGGGGCAGAGTACCAGTGAGCTCTTGGGATCCCTGATTCTAGAACTTGGCTCTTGGACAGAATTCCTGGATGTGCCCTGGACCACAAGGGAGCCTACTGCTTTGAAGTGTGAGTCCCAGGCCAGACAGCATTCACCGCAAACTGACTTAAGAGGCCTTGAGCTTTAAGAAAACATTGATGGTAGTCTGGCAGTACTCCCCATTGATTTGAGGTGGTGGTGGCCATACGGTGAGGCTCCTCTGCCTTTAGAAAGGGTAGGAAAGAGTGGGAAAGACTGCATCTTATGGTTTGAGTGCCACCTCAGCCTTAGTACAATAGAACACCAGGTAGACATGTAAGGTTTTTTACTCTAATCCCTGGCTCCTGAACGGCACCTCTAGATTCACCAGGGGCCTGGAGGAACTTGCCACCCTGAAGGAAAGGACACAGGCCTGGCTGACTTAGCTACTTGCTGATCATGAGGCCCCAGGGCTTTGAGAAAACACAGGTAGTAACCAGCAAGTGGTTAGAGCAGGGCTTTGTTGAGACTCAATGCTGGGCTGGCTTTAGGTCAGACCTAGCACAGTTCTAGGACTGGTAGCCACAGGAGTGCTTGTGTCACTCCACCCCTGGTTCAGGCGGCTCAGAACAGAGAGAGACTTCATTTGCTTTAGAGAATGTAAGGGAAGAGAACAAGAGTCTCTGCCTAGTAATCCAGAGAATTATTCCCAATTTTTGCCAAGAACTTCAAGGCGGTACCTCTACAAGTCTGCAAGAACTGCAGTGTTACCAAATTTGGGATTCCCCCTAAAGCAGATACAGCTTAGACAACAACACCCAAGTTCTTTCAAATATCTGGAAAGCCTTCCCAAGAAGGAAGGATACAAACAAGCCCTGACTGCAAAGACTACAGTAAATACCTAACCCTTCAATGCCCAGACACAGATGAACATCCACAATTATCAAGATTACCCAGGAAAACATGACCTCACTAAATGAACTAAATAAGGCACCAGGAATCAGTCCTGGAGAAACAGAGATATGTGATCTTTTAGACAGAATTCAAAATAGCTGTTTTGAAGAAACTCAAAAATATTCAAGATAACACAGAGAAAGAATTCAGAACTCTGTCAGATAAATTTAACAAAGAGATTGAAATAATTACAAAGAAATGAGCTGAAATTCAGGAGCTGAAAATTGCAGCTGGTATACTGAACAATGCGTCAGAGTCTTTTAAAAGTGGAAGAAAGAATTAGTGTGCTTGCAGACAGGCTATTTGGCAATCAGCAGCCCTCGGGGCTGCTCTGTTTACAGAGTAGCCATTCTTTTATCCCTTAACTTTCTTAATAAATTTGCTTTCACTTTGCACTGCAGACTCGCCCTGAATTCTTTCTTGCATGAGATCCAAGAACCCTCTCTTGGGGTCTGGATCCGATCCTCTTTCCCGTAACATTAGCATATCAATTATTCTCCTTAAAAAAAAGTTTTTAGTGTTTTCCAATATATTAAATAATATTAAACTAATCTTACTCTACTTTCAAATAACTCTATACCACTTCACATGTTGTTCACATACTGTATAACAGAATATCCCCAGTAGCTCCCTCTCATACCTTGTGAAATTGCTGTCATTTATTTTACTTATCCGTACGCTAAAATCACCCATCACATTGTCACTATTATTACTTTAAACAAAGACATATTTTACTTATCAATTTTAAAAAATTATGCCTTCATTTATGTCTTTCCTGATGCTCCTTCCTTCTTTATGTAAATCAAAGTTTCCAGCCTATACAATTTTCATTTCATTATCCTTTTTTACCTTTCTTTTAGGGCAGAACTGCTGGTGATGAATTCCCTCAGTTGTTGTTTTTCTAAGAAATTCTTTAATTATCTGTAATTTGTAGGGCAATCTAACAGGATATAGAATCAAAGGTTGGTGGTTTTTCTTTGAACTCTTCCAATATTTTAGTCAACTCTCTCCTTGCTTGCATGGTTTGTGACAAGAAGTCTACTGTTATTCTCATCTTTTTTCCTTTCTATGTAAAGTATTTCATTTTCTTTGGCTTCTTTCAAGATTTTTCTCTTTGTCTTTGGTTTTCTTCAGTTTGAATATGATATAACTGGTTGTAGTTTTTTTGGAACTTTTCCTGGCTGGTGTTCTGTAAGCTTTCTGGATCTGTGGTTTGGTATATATCATTAATTTTGAGAAATTCTCCTCTGCTATTACTTGAAATATTTCTTCTGCTCTGTTCTCTCTTCTCCACTGCTATTCTAATTCCAATGTCACATTAAACAAAGTATCCTACATTTCTGAGATAATGTTTTAGTATTATTATTTTTCTCTTTGTATTTTATTTTGGGAAATTTCTATTGACCTATCTTCATGCTCACTATTTTCTTGGTGTTCAACCTATTGATAAGCATATCATAGACATTCTTCATTTTTGTTGTAGTGTTTTTGTTTTCCAGCATTTTCTATTGATACTCTCTTACAATTTCAATGTCTTTGCATAGTTTCCCCATATTTTCTTGCTTTTACCTATTTTTTCCATTAGATCCCTTAACATATTATTCATAATTACTTTACATTTCCTGTTCTATGTCATATCTGAGCATGGTTCTGATGCTTAATTTGTGGTTTTTCTTGTCTTTTGGTGTGACTTGTAATTTTCTGGTTAAAGCTGGACATGATACGTCATGTAATAAAAATTTAGATATTTTTTCTAGGCCTTTAGTGTGTGGTCTTATGTTAATTTGGCTAAGAGCTCTGCTGTGTTTTATGTTTACTGTAGCTGTGGGTGCCAAGGGCTTTACATTTCTCTTGTATCCTTATTTTTGTCTCCTATGTTATTTTGGGATTTCCTAAAAACTCATTCTCAGACAGAATTTGCATCTTGCAGCTCTTTCAGCTACTATTGTTGTAGTGGAGCCCTGTTAGTATGCTGGTAAAGTGTGAGGGAGAAGGGATATTCTATAATCATATAATTAAATCTCAGTTTTATCAGTGCACCTGTGTCCCAAGGCTGTGTGACCTATGCTTAGATCTCTTAGCCTTTTTCTTCCCCCTTAGATGAGACAAAAAGGTCAGAGGGGGCCAGGGTGGGAGAGATGCCCTTCCCCCAGATAAGATAAGACTAGTAATGTCATTTCCCCTGAAGAATAAGACCTTTGCTCTGGAGAATACTCGGTGTGTTTGTCACAACGGTTACTCCTCCCCTCCCTTGATAAAGCCAGGGGAGAATCTTTCTTAGGTTTTTCACAGTAAGGATCTGGTATAGTTCCTGAAGATAAAACCCACAAAAATGTAGGGCCCTCCTAGCAGCATAGCATCCCTCCACCTCAGGATTTCTCACTTTCAAGCTAGTCTATATTCAGTTCCAGCAGTCAATTAACATTACAAGTTAAATGTCCCCACCAAGTTACGGCTACAGTGGCTTTTTCTTCAGGTAAGCAGATTTTGGCTGTGACTCGCTGGATTTGCCTGTTTTTCCAGATTTGTGGCAATCTCAGTTCTCTAATGCATCCAAGAAAAAATGTTGAGTTTTAGTTTGTTTAGTCTTTTCTTGTGGTATGAACAGGAGTGATGACTTCTAAACTTTACTTGTTGAAGCTGAAACTAGAAGTCTTAGGTTTTCATTTTTATAATTATATTTTTATTTTTGTGATTTCTGGGTACTTTTTAAATGGATGGAATGTAACATCCTCTAGAATATTTAATATTCAAAACAAATTTTAGGAAGATCTTAAAATAAGTAAAATGTGTCTTGCCTCCTTGCGTATTAGTTCTTTCATTTGTGGAGTGAGTTGCCATTCTTTTGAGTTGTAGGTCCTCCTCTTCAAAAGTTTGGTTATATTTGCCATTCAGGATCCCTGCTCTACTTCATGTAGATGCCATTTCTGACCACAGAAGACTGTTTCTGAAATCTTCGAGAGTTTGGCTGGTTATGATACTGAAGAGGTTGTGCTCAATGCTTTGCATTTGGGGTAAAGAATCTGTTTCTCCTAATACATTTTCCTGATTCTCCTTCCAAGTGATAAAATCCTTCATCAGCAAATACATGAATAAGTGGAGGTTCCACCAGCCTTGTGCTCCAAAAAAATTTTAGTTAAGCATCCTGATTATTTTCCCAGAGCCCTTTTATTTTCTCTAATTTCATCATATCTGAGACTTAACAACCTCTGAAATTATACTCCCTTTTAATTATCTTTTTTCAATGTGTTTTGGTCTGTGGCCTCTTTCTTTCATTCAATTCATCAATATTCTATCTTTTAGAAAGCCTTCAACATTTTTGATTTGCTGCTTACTCTTATTTTGTTGTTCATATAAATTGCAAATGACTTTTATTACAATTTGGGATTCATTAAGGTCATTTTTCTGGAAGCAGTTTCTCACATTATAAACCCATGTTTGTTAGAATGATTTTCTGATTAAACTTATAACATCAACAGATTAAAAATAGTCATCATATCTCTATCCCTATCAAGAATGACAGCTTTTACTTATAGATCTACATTGTATTAATACGTATATGAATAAATTAAGTACATATAATAGCTATGCTTCATCCTGTTTTTGAGTTACAGTTATTCCGGACTTATATCTACACAACTAATGGCAATATCCTTTCCTTGGCTTGGGATTAAATGAATTGGGAGAAAAAAAGAAAAGGGAAGAAAGAAAAAATATCTAGAGAAGGAAAGAGGTTTCTATTCTTCATCACCACTGCACAGAAAAGGAAGCTTCCCATTTGACCTCTGGCTTCTCCATCCTTCTGCCCCATCACACTGTTCTTATGACACTGGACTCACTGGTTATGACCTACACAGATATGGCATAACATTTCCTTCTGTTCTTTTGCTGCCTTCCCTTACATGGAACTTCATTTTTCTTCCTCTGGGTGTAGGGCAGCTATTTTCAATCTCAATAGGCCAGCTGCTCATGTAGCCCCACTTAATCACCAAGCCAATGCAGAGAAAGCAAAGCATATGTGCGCATCATATGTGATATTTTGTCTAATTTGTTTCCATCTTAGGTTCTATTTAGTGATCTGGTGGAGTGACCCTCACTACCACAGTCTATAATCTGTAAACATTATATGACCCCAGTGATTTTTTCCTTCTTCTAGGTATCTATTAATGGATGGTATGAGGAAATATATTGTTATTCTTCCTTTTAAGTAAAACCTTTCTGAAATGAACTATGAGTATGTTTATTTAGTTTTTATTTTATAATCATGAACTTAACTTTGCTATTCCACTAGGCACGGAAGGGAATAAGAAAAATATGGAACCCAAAGGGACTGCAGCAAGACCACAAAGATTATAGGACACTGTGAGCAAATAGGGTGAAGAAGTTCTCTCCTGACCTACAGAAAGAATGGTCTGGTGATTAAGATAAAACACAAGTCCGATTTATTAGAGTTGTCCACAATCAGCAATGGTGATCCACTTGCTAGTCTTACCATTCCTGGACCCAAAGTACTCCCTGGCTTCCATAATATTCATGCCTTCCTTCACTTTGCCAAAGACTACATGCTTGCCATCCAACCACTCAGTCGTGGCTGTGCAGATGAAACACTGGAAACTGTTTGTGTTGGGTCCAACATTTGTCATGGACAAGATGCCAGGACCTGTATGTTTCAGGATTCTCATCATCAAATTTCTCCCCATAGATGGACTTGCCACCACTGCCATTGTGACATGTGAAGTCACCACCCTGACACATAAACACTGGAATAATTATGGGAAAGCAGAAACCCTTATAACTAAATCCTTTCTCTCCAGTGCTCAGAGCATGAAAATTTTCTGCTGTTTTTGGAAATTTGTCTGCAAACAGCTTGAAGGAAACTAGGCCCAAGGGCTCACCAGCAATAGCATTGTTGAAGAACACAGTGAGGTTGACAGTGGCTGGTGGCAGGGGGCTCCAGGCAGTGTCAGCATCTGCAAAGCCTATCGTTTTTTTGAATAATCCAAATTATTTGACTACTTTTCTTTCTGTTTGCTGGTCTCAATAAATTCAAGCAATCTCTGCTCAAGCCATTCAATACCTTGACAGAGCCCCAGTCATATCTGAATGAATTTTACCCAAGAATCAGAAATTTAGCCTATGATTAAAACATTTGCTTTAAAAAATTAAATTTCTGAAAGCATTTAAAATAAAATGGAGTGATCAGAAGCTTGGAATCATTACTATTATTATTCCTGCTTTTTTTTTTTATTTAGATACAACTTACATTAACCATAAAAGAAGACTTGGGGACAGAGTCTCAGCTTCACCGCTGCTGCCACCACCGTCCAGAGACTGCTGAACCCCTGTCCATCTGCTGCCACCACCCACTCTGGACACAGAACATCCAGTCATGGAAAAAAATGAGCTGGTTCAGAAGGCCAAACTGGCTGAGCAGGCTGAGCAATATGATAACATGGCAGCCTGCATGAAGTCTGTAACTGAGCAAGGAGCTGGAGGAATCTTCTCTCAGTTGCTTATAACAATGTTGTAGGAGCCCGTAGGTCATCTTGGAGGGTCATCTTGAGTATTGAACAAAAGACGGAAGGTGCTGAGAAAAAACAGCAGATAGCTCGAGAATACAGAGAGAAAATTGAGATAGAGCTAAGAGATATCTCCAATGATGTACTATCTCTTTTGGAAAAGTTCTTGATCTCCAGTGCTTCACAGGCAGAGAGCAAAGTCTTCTGTTTGAAAATGAAAGGAGATTACTACCGTTACTTGACTGAGGTTGCCGCTGGTGATGGCAAGAAACGGATTGTGGGTCAGTCACAACAAGCATACCAAGAAGCTTTTGAAATCAGCAAAAAGGAAATGCAACCAACACATACTGTCAGACTGGGTCTGGCCCTTAGCTTCTCTTGTTTTATTATGAGATTCTGAACTCCCCAGATAAAGTCTGCTCTCTTGCAAAGATGGCTTTTGATGAAGCCATTGCTGAACTTGATACATTAAGTGAAGAGTCATACAAAGACAGCACGCTAATAATGCAATTACCGAGAGACAACTTGACATTGTGGACATTGGATACCCAAAGAGACACAGCTGAAGCAGGAGAAAGAGGGGAAAATTAACCAGCCTTCCAACTTTTGTCTGCCTCACTCTAAAATTTACACAGCAGACCATTTGTCATCCATGGTGTCCCACAAATGGTTTTTTGTTTACAATTTATGGCAGATTTGTGTTACTTCTATTTGAATTTCTATATTTCCCATGTAGTTTTTATGTTTAATATTAGGGGAGTAGTGGCCGGGCACAGTGACTCATGCCTGTAATCCCAGCACTTTGGGAGGCCAAGGCAGGCGGATCACCTGAGGTCAAGAGTTTGAGACCAGCCTGGCCAACATGGTGAAACCCCTTCTCTAATAAAAATACAAAAATTAGCTGGGCATGGTGGCAGGCACCTGTAATCTCAGCTATGCAGGAGGCTGAGGCAGGAGAATCGCTTGAACCTGGGAGGCGGAGGTTGCAGTGAGCCAAGATCACGCCATTGCACTCCAGCCTGGGGGACAAGAGTGAGACTTCATCTCACACACACACACACAAACACACACACACACAAAATATATATGTATATATATGTGTGTGTGTATATATATATACACGTGTATATATATATACACGTGTATATATATACACACACATATACACATATATACACACATATATCCACATATATACACACATATATACATATATACACATACACACACTATATATATATTATATATAATATTATTATATATATAATTATATATAATATATATAATAATATATATAATATATATAATATTATTATACATTATATATATTATTATATATAATAATATTATATATAATATATATAATAATATTATATATATATAAAATAATATAATATATATATATTAGGGGAGTAGAGCCAGTTAACATTTAGGGAGTTATCTGTTTTCATCTTGAGGTGGCCAATATGGGGATGTGGAATTTTTATACAAGTTGTAAATGTTTGCTATAGTACTTTCGGTACATTGTGGCTTCACAAGGGTGAGTGTTAAAACTGCGTCCATATCTAAGCAAAGAAAACTGTCTACATATTGGTTTGTCCTGATGGGGAATAAAAGGGATCATTGGTTCCAGTCACAGGTGTAGTAATTGTGGCTGCGTTAAGGTTTGGAGCATTTACAAGGCTGTGGTAGAAACAGATATCCCATGGATACCGCATGTTAAACCATGTATATCTGTGGAATACTTAATCTCACTGTGCACACCTTTGACTACAGCTGCAGAAGTGTTCCTTTAGACAAAGCTGTGACCCATTTTACTCTGGATAAGGGCAGAAATAGTTCACATTTCATTATTTGTAAAGTTACCTGCTGTTAGCTTTCATTATTTTTGCTACATTCATTTTATTTGTATTTAAATGTTTTAGGCAACCTAAGAACAAATGAAAAAGTAAAGATGCAGGAAAAATGGATTGCTTGATATTCATTACTTCATGTATATCCAGCATAGCAGTAAAATAAAAACCCATGTATTTAGCTTTTTTTAAGGTTTTTTGCTTTTGTGATTTTTTTTTTTTTTTTTTGATACTTGCCTAACATGCATGTGCTGTAAAAATAGTTAACAGGGAAATAACTTGAAATGACGGCCAGCTTGGTTTAATGTCTTATGAAATTTTCATGAACAATCCAAGCATAATTGTTAAGAACACATGTATTAAATTCATGTAAGTGGAATAAAAGTTTTATAAATGGACTTTTCAACTACTTTTCCCACAGCTTTTCATGTAACTTAGTCTTTTGGTTCTGAAACTTCTCTAAAGGAAATTGTACATTTTTTGAAATTCATTCCTTATTCCCTCTTGGCAGCTAGTGGTCTTTTCCAAGTTTAAACACAAAGTTCATCATAACAACAAAAATGCTGCTAATATCACTACTGTTTGCAACCATGTCCCAAGATCCCCTCTCAAAGTTTATCATAACAACAAAAATACTACTAATATCACTACTGTTTCCAAGCATGTCCCATGATCCCCTCTCTTTCTCCCCACCCTGAAAAAAATGAGCTCCTATTTTTTCTGGGAGAGAGGGAGATTGATTGGGAAAATAAAAAAAGGAATATGTTCCATTTAAAATTTTGGTATATGGCATTTTCTAACTTAGGAAGCCACAGTGTTCTTGGCCTATCATGACGTTGGGTAGCAGTAACTATGTTTTGTGCTTCCAAATCACTTTTTGGTTTCTAAGAGTTTCTTGATACTCTTATAGCTTGTCTTCAATTTTGGTCCCTTGTTCTTTCTATGTGTCAAGGGCACAAGATTACCTTCCTTTTTTAGTGTTCTGTCATGTCACCAGCCATTCCTACTTGGTGGCCATGTACTTGGAAAAAGGCTGCATGATCTTTCTGGCTCTTCTCAATATCTAAGACACCCTGCTTCCTTTGCTCGCATCCCACAATCTACTTCCCTCATCCTATTTACTGCAGCAAATCTCTCCTTAAGTGTGTTTATCTCCTTTTAAAACCCTACCTATCCTGAATGGTCTGTCATTGTCTGCCTTTCAAATCCTTCCTCTTTCTCTTCCTCTATTCTCTAAATAATGATGGGGCTAAGTTATACCCAAGGCTCACTTTACAAAATATTTTCTCAGTACTTTGCAGAAAACATCAGACAAAAATGCCATTTTAAAAGCTGTGTTTTTTCTTTTAGGCTGTAAGCTCCTCAAGAGCAGGGACAATGTTTTCTGTATGTTCTATTGTGCCTAGTACACCGTAAATGCTCAATAAATATTGATGACGGGAGGTAGTGAGTCTTGATGATAAGGGTGAGAGACTGAAATTCCAAACACTGTTTTGTTGCTTGTTTTATTATGACCGCAGATTAAATTGGGGACTATTGGCCCTTTTGGATAATTGTCCCAAATATTACATTCAAATAAAAGTGCAATGGAGAAAAAAAATAGAAGACTTGGAATTAAAAGATTAAAATGTACTTCTGGCTCTGCTGAATCACTTTAGGAAAGTTGAATAATATCGCTTAGCCTATTTTTAAAATCTATAAATGGCTGCATTAACTGTATGTTTCCTAAAGTCTACATTAGCTCTAAAATTATTTTATCTCTTGCATGAAGTTATTATGCTCCAAATATTTAAGGGATTACAGGTTTAAGATAATATAAACGTATATTGTGAAATGCTGGCCATGTATTAAAATGGGTGTAATGAAATCTGTTGTTACACTGGGGGCAGGGAGCAAGAAGGGGGTGGATATCATACTCAGTGAAAGCAGTGACATTGAATTAAACAGCAAGTTTTCCATTTTTTTACTTGATCAATTCAAAAAAACTCTTAAAGGCATATGAAAAGGTCACTGCAAATCTCACATTTCTGCTATTCTGTTATGAAGAACCCACTGAAAATATTTTGAAATAGCCACTTCGCCTGTGGAAAATTTACAGAGTAAATTGACAATATGTCTTCACTGGCAGAGGCAACCCATGAACCTGCAACGAGCCAGTTTATCGCTTTTTGTTTATTTTATTTTAGACAGATGTAGCTTGAAGTGTTTTTATTTTTAGTATGAATAATAAAACTGAGGGTGATAGGAATCTGTTTGGCTCTGAGCTACCACCACTGGAATTACCAGGACTTTAAAATTCTCTCTTGCGATGGGAGATTGCTGGGCCCTTACACAATCTTCTTGGGAGCCATTAAAACGGTCCAATTAGAGCTGCTTATCGGTTTCCATTGTGACACCTCCTGGCCTTATTCTTTCCTGCACCTCAAGCCCCTAGCACAATAGTTATGTCCTGTCTTCAAATCTTAGTCATGCTGAACCCTGGGGCCTTGATGGCTATAGCACCCTATGCTACTTGACAGGAGAAGAAAGGGACATTTTTCTATCATTGCTGTCATTATTAATGACTTTCCTATGAGTTAGATTTACTGTTTTGTTTTTTTCCATCTTTGGTGAACTGGGATCAACAGCTCATTGCATGTGGATCAGAAAACAACTGACTGTTACAACTAATTATGTCTGTCCCACTAACAATCAGCTTTAGAGCTTGCTTCAAGTATCTTGCCAATCACTTTTCTGGGTAAGTCTCTTTTGTCTCCTTATTTGTTTAGAGTCATGATTCCTATGTACTGGGTTCTTCTTCCTCAGCCTTAACATTTTCCACAGGGGTCCTTTATACTAGCTTCCAAACAACCTGAATAGTGCTTGCTAGTGCCAGAGTTTTGGAAATAGATACGCATATTAGCCACCATCCCACTCCACCCTGACCTCAGGAATCATGTTCCTAGTAAGTCAGAACTTTCCATGTGCAACATGAGCTTGTTATCAATCCCACAAGGACCAAGAAAATAGATTCTCTCTAATGATTTTTAAAAATGATATATTGACAAATTATAGTTGTATATATTTATGGGGTAAAAAGCAATGTAATGATTTTTGAATGCAATGTGGAATGTTTAAATCGAGCTAATTAACCTACTCATCACCTCAAATATTTGGCATTTTTTGTGATAAAAAACATTTGTGGTTTCCTCTCTTAGCTATATTGAAATATGCAGTACTCAGTGATTAGCTATATTCACCACACTGTGCAATAGATCTCAAAAAACAAACAAATCACAACAACAAAAACCAAAAACAAACTCATTCTTCCTATCTAAGGCTTTGTACCCTTTGTTATCATCTCCCCAATCCTCCACCATCCAGTCTCAGGTAAACACCTCTTCCCTATTTGTTTCTATGAGTTCAATTGTTTTAGACTCCACACGTCAGTGAGAACATTCAGTATTTGTCTTAATGTGTTTAGCTTATTTCACTTAGCATAATGTCCTCCAATTCCATCTATGTTGTCATAAATGACTTTAGTGATTTTTCATCTTCCTGTAAACATTCAGAATTTTTCAAGCTTTTGGAAAACTATATAAAATATTTCTTTCCAGTTCCTTACTTTTCCTCCTTATCATTTCCTGGAGTTAAATACAACCTTCCTTTTGTTTACTCTCCACACCCAAGCCCCAATTTCTATATTGTGATGATGATGATAAAAATATTGATAAGTAGATGAATAAATAGATATGTGTGTATTTGATATAGGATAGATATATTTGATATGTATCTTGCTATAGCAAGAATGTCCTAGGGATATACAGATAAATGGAATCTTAAGATTTGCCCTATTTGCATGTTGTGACAGGTACAACTGTTAAGCCTATATATAGCCCCCTCTACTGGGAGGATTTTCCCAGATTTATCATATGCACCTCAAGCAGGTGGTCTTTGTAAACTTGCTTTGAGTACTCTTGATCATGCCCAAATTAACTTAAAATCCCACCACTGTTCTGATTTATAGGATGCTACATGGATCCAAGCATCTAAAGTGCATGAACTCTGTTTCTCAATAAACTCCACTTTCACTCACTCTGAAGATTTGGCAATGGGTTCGAAGTCCATGTTCACCACAAACATACCTTTATTTACCTTTCTATCCCTCTTGAACGTCTGATGTCACTAGCTCATGAGATTTCTTAGGGATAGCATCTCATCAATTGATTATTGGAAATAATGTATTAGGTGTCTGTCATGTACACCATAATAAGAAGATCTGTAGATACAGAGAAAGATGTGAGGTACCTTGTTTGGTATGTTTCCCTATTGACTTTTGCAAATGCTAAAAAACAAACAGACAAACAAACAAAAACAAAAAAAAAACAATGCAACACATAGGGTAGATGACTTTGATAATTTGTGTTCTGAAACTACTTAATAGCTCCAAATAATACCTTTTTCTTAAAAGGAGGACATGAAGTTCCCCAAGCATACTCCCAGACCCTTAAGTCAACACAAGCTGACCAAGTATTGAGTATTGAGACTAAGTATTGAGAATGTTGTTCTTCTCTGAGGCTCTGATTTGTTACAGGAATGTGGTTTCTGCCAACTCTCCTAGGATGGAGAACTAAAATTCTGTCCATCGTCCTCATAGCTATGAGGTTCCCAAGAATGAGAGCAGTGCTATTCTGGGAGGCTTTTGGGTTGCAATGTAAGGAGCCCTGGGTGAGTTATGAGTGAGTTGGGGAATACTATCTTTAAAGAAGCATTATTTACTTCTCTCTTGGGGGTAGAAAAGTAGAAATGACAAATGGAAATTTTTTAAATGATAAATTTTAGGTTCCTTGGATCACATTAAACGAAAAATTTCAAAATTGTAGATTATGTATATGTACCCAGATGCATACTTATACAATGACTTTAAAATTAAGTAGACAAAAAGGTACATGCAGAAATGGAAATTAAAACAGTCACATGATATAAATTATGTCTTTTAAATACTCATTAGCAAAAATGATCTCAATCATCATTATCAATCATCATCATCATAGTTGACATTTATTGGTCATTCATTATGTTTAACTCTTCTCTGTTTCTTTGCGGGCAACAGCCAAGTTGGAAATAAGTTTGGGGTATTAGAGGTCTAACAAAGACAAAACCCACTGCTTTGGTATTAGGGAGCAAAATTTGTTTGTGTCATTAAGTTGATGATAGTACACAAGAAAATAAAAGCTCCCAATAAAAACATGGAGCTTCGCCGGGCATGGTGGCTCATACCTGTAATCCCAGCACCTTGGGAGGCCGAGGCAGGCAGACAGCCTGAGGTCAGGAGTTCGAGACCAGCCTGGACAACATGGTGAAACCCCGTCTCTACTAAAAATACAAAAATTAGCCAGGGGTGGTGGCAGGCACCTGTAATCCCAGCTACTGGGAAACTGAGGCAGGAGAATCGTTTGAACCCGCGAGGCGGATGTTGCAGTGAGCTGAGATCGCGTCATTGCACTCCAGCCTGGGTGACAAGAGTGAGATTTCATCTCAAAAACAAAACAAAACAAACAAACAAAAAACATGGAGCTTGAGGTAGCTTTCAGCTCAGCTCAGCTATATGGGCTATGTAGACAGAGTCTGTAGAAATAGGCTGGCAAAGACAATGTATAGAACAAAAGACAGAGTTTTAAGATAAACTTTTCCTTTCCTTCCCGCCTCCCTCCCTTGCTCCCTTCCCTCCTTTCTTCCCTTCTTTCTTTCCTCTCTTCCTCTGTTTTTTTTTTTTTTCTTTTAATTTCCAAGACACAGCTATTTAAAATCTGTAGACCTTCTTTAAGATCTTTGGTTGGTCCTTGTTTGGTTCTAGGATGGTCACCTCTTTAAACTCTATAGCATCAATCTGTTTGCTCTTGAATTGTTATGAACCAGGAGCCATATCTGAAAGCAAAAAGCCTTTTTGTTATTAACCCTTAAGAAATGCAGTATATTCAAAGAGACCAAGAATAAACTACTGTGAAGCTGGCTGTGTAGACAGCATGAAACAGATGGCATAAACATCTCCTTAGGAGGGGAAAATTAGTGTTAAATTATATACTGAATCAGGGCAGAAGTGTTTCAATGATTATCCTTCTCTAATTCTTTTTCAAATTAGATTTTCTTAAGTTATGGCCACTTCCTTTGGAACATCTAGGAAAGGCATACATTACACAGTGCCAGGACCAAAATACTAAAGCAGATCCCACCTCAGCCCTAAGCCTGAGGCTCTTTATATAGGGTACTAGCTCTTTCTGGCACACTGGCTTTTTTGACTATTAAAGTCAACTTTCAGGAAGAGTTCCAAAGACAACTGTCATGAATGTGACAATGACAGAGAGCTGAAAGTTAATCTTTCCAACATCACTTTTAGTTGCTTTTTAACAGAACAATATTTTAACCAAAGGAATTGAAACTTTTATTCTGGAATTTCAAGTCTTTTTGGAGAGTTTGTAGGGGATGTATATAGATGGGGCATGAATTCCTTTTGAACCCCCCCTTTCTTACCCTTCCTCCTTTCCTACTGAATTCATATTATATAGACATCTATCAACAATGCAGACAAATAATTTGAATCCTAGTTCAACCATTTGCTACAAATATGCTCTTGGGCAAATTATTGGACCTGTGTCTGAACTTTCCTCATTTGCAAAATATGTAAGGACTAAAGTAAGTAATATATAAGGTGTTGTATCTGTCCGCTAATATTAATTCTTCATCACACATGATAATCATTTGTTTTCCAGAGATGAATTGAGTGGTTCTGCTCTTTATTCCACAGTCAAAATTAAACCATGCCAAACCATTTACTCATTCTCTCACTTCCATGCACCAAAAGTTTGCAACCTCTCTTGCATTGAATTTTGCAAGAATTGCAAAATGATTAACATTTGGAATATTAGGCATGACTTTAAGTAGTAATAGCAGAAAAAGAAGGTCCTTATCATTTAAAGATTATTATTAAATTATTATATTTAAACTATAACTTTAACATATCATTTCAACGGCTATTGCTAAGGTGGTTTGATAGGAGCAAAAAACTGGTTGAAAAGTCAGATGGAGGGATAAGGGAACTAGATGGAGGGATAAGGGAATAAAATAAGAAAATGACAAATACAGCAAAAGAGAGCTGAGGACCTTATGAGATGGTGAGGAGTGAGCACAGAGCTGACCTACATGTGACATGCCAAAATCACATTTGGGCTTCTAGGTGGCAGGGAGCAGGCGGGGATGCTATGCATGGTGTTGAAGATAAGGACTTTCCCAACTGAAAAGACTATGAGAAAAATGAAAGGATGGACATCCTTTTTATACTTGTTTAGACTGTTCCAAAGGCTGGTCTTCCGGGCATTTCTGTCTCAATATATGCAAAAGCAAAACAAAGTGGCAGAGATAGTTACACATTTCAGTCTGGAAGTGCATTCCTGTCACAGAGCACCCATTGCTTTGATCCAGTATTGTTCTTCTTCTATTTTTTTCCCCAAGAATCCAAGCAGATTACAATGATGAAGACTCTCCTTTGAGAAAGCCAGAAGGGAGGCATTTCTGCATGCTTGCTCTTTCAGTCGACCTTTGTTAGAGATGATTTGGCATTTTCTCTACTTTCAAACCCCAAATTAAGTCTAGGCCTGTCATCAGTCTATTTTCAAAATCATGTCATCTTATTTTTCTTGTATGAAACACACAGATGGGTTTTTGTGATAAGGCACTCATTTCTAGCCTCTTTACACTTCTCCTTCTTGCATGCAGTCAAGGGCACATTAAAAAATGATCAGCAATTTGTATTGCAGAAAATTCAGTCACTTGAATTTGTATTTTCTAATCTTTGGCATACAAAAGAAAAGATAACATGAAACAAGTTCTTTTATCATGGCGGGGTTTGCTTGGCATGCAATATATAGTTCATCTAATTGCTCATTCAGTAGAGAGTTGCTGGAGTAGGTTGGGGCAGGGGATAGACTGCAATGTTACTGTGTACTTTGCTCTAAGTGAAAATCAGAAAGGGGGATAATTAATTTTCTTAGGGTTGTGTTATCAATTACTGTGTTCTCTTTTCCTTTTTAGATAATAGCCATGGCGTTTGTGCCAAATTATTTCAAGAGACTATGTGGCATGTGTAATGAACAGTATCTAGGAATGGAGAGGATTGACATAGTGCATGAGGCTCTTTATGGAGACAAGAGCTGCAATCTTTATTGTAAGAGACTTCCATTCTCAGGCACAGGAAGTTTCCAGAAGACTGAACCCATCTAATGTGCACTGGGTGGAGGAAATATGGTTTATATTAAAGAAGTGTCCCAGGTAAATATACAAACAGATGCATGAGTCTCACAAGTATAGATCTGACTACTGATTAGGATCAGATCATTGGTTGGAGTCTTATCTTCAGCATAAAGTGAACAATTGAGATTTTGCTGGGCTAGGTTCTCCTCCATACAAAAATTATCATCTTGGTGCCAGAATTTGGATTTGGGAATGGACAAAGGTCAATAGCTGTACATTATATATTCTGTGCCTTGTGCCTGCAAGGAACAACTAACCATTTTCTAGAATCATGGGTAGTCCTAAGAAGTTAGAAGCAAAATTATACTGTCTTGATCATGACCTTACTTTGTATTTTCTCCAAATTTTCTAGCTACGGTTTCAACAACATACATTTATATTTGTTTGGCAATGGCTCCTACTACTTCCTCCAGGATTCCAGGGAGTTTGAGAGTAGATGCTTGCATCTTCCTAGTGTCCTGCTCATGTTAAGGACATATCAAATGCTTATAAAATGAGTGAACACATAAATGACTGCTAGCCCATAAAGCTTTTAAAAAGTGCAGAAAAGGTCAGGTGTCTTTTGTAGAGTCAGCCAAGATCTCCTGCCTCGCTGACTGATTTTTCATCCAATAAACACATATTTGGTACCAGGAATAATGAGAGGGTAGATTAACACATGGTGATCTCTTTGCTAAATACAGGGCACATTGGAAAGGGGTTATGGAGTAAATACAATGAAGAATAAGCATGCTTTCTGCTTTTAAGCAACCATAATCCAGTGAACTACACAAGGACATAAAGAGTTAATAAATGTGCAAATTATTCTAACAGAAGTGGGTCTATGGTTCTCTATGAGTGGAGATGAAAGTCAGTCCGGAAGGTTTGGAAAGGTGCTAAGAGGAGGTAAAATAAGAGCTTTAGCCTTGACCTTCAAAGGGAAGCTAACTTGGCAGAAATGGGGATTTGGGGTAAGGAAACCAAATGGACAGACAGAGAGGCACAAAAGATCCAGTGTTCAGTTCTATGCCTTACACCATACCAAATGAATGAATGAATGAATATCTGCCTTGCATAGCACATTAACTTTCCAATGATACTCTGCTGCATATGCACAAACATTAGAGAATTCTTTTCAGGGTGTTTCCCTATTACAGCCATTTGGGGATGTGAGAAATTATATTCAACGGCCCAGAAAACTACCCCCAGAGCTTTCATTAACATCTGTGTATCATCTCCTTGTGCTGGTAAATATCTCTATTCGTATCTCCAGTCACTCTGCCCCAGTTTTAATGCTGGCAAATAAAACTCAAGCACTCGTCAGAAAATAAAATATTTACCCAGCACACTACCTCAAACAAAGTTACTGGATTGGTGCACCATTTTAATAACCATTGAGCACATGAATTTAATGAGATAAAGGATGTATTTTATCCAGAACATAAAGATGTACTGATGGTGATCAGAGGAAATGTGGGAGCCACTTCTCCAGCTAAGGTCTCCCCATTGGGAAGGGGAGAGTATCACAGTAAAGTGGGTATGAGCTGCTGGGGCATTTGATTTTTCTTTTTTCTTCCTTTCTATGCATCAACTGTGTCTACTTTTAGATAATCTGGCAAAAACCTTATTACTATGTACTGGACCCTGAAGGAGACCTGGAGGGTGATCCAGAAAAAAGAGGAGCTATGAGCTCTCTGTGCTTTTTCAACTTATACAACCTACTATCTGCTACCTCTGAAGCCAGAGTGGACATTGAAGAAGAATAAGATTATTTAAAAATTTATTTTGTGCTTTAATTCAGAGGAGAAGAAAAAGGCTACAACAACTCTATATTCATATTATTACTGTGATTCTAAGTGCTCTGGCTTAGTGGGAATTTGAGGCTGTCTATGAAAAGGGTCCTGGCCATTCCAGCATCTGTTCTTGTCTTTGAACCTCTATCTGCATTTTCCCAATTAAGCCACATGGCTTTAAAATTTTATGCTTTTGTGTATGCTGTTCTCTCCTCAAAGACTCCTATGCATCCTGCAAAACCCATCTCCAAACCTAAATCCTAGAGACAGAGAAGAAACTGAATCCCTCTACTACCCTTATGGAGTATTGTTGCTACTGGTATGCATGGTACATGAGGACAGGGAAAGTGTTTGCCTTGCGAATTACCCCAACTGCTGCATGCAGAACAGCTCTTTTCATAGAATAAATGCTCAACAAATATTTGTGGAATTAATAAATAATCAATGCTGGAATTTATTCAAAACATGGAGATTTTAAGCTTGCTTTTGTGAATAAGCTCCCTTACCCTTCTTGGCCTGGCTTAGATCATATTCAGAAGGATGAATGTTTGGTGGAGTTCTCCAAACACTCCCTGATTTATTCTCAGCTCCCTGACTTATTAAGCTTGCACCGACTCAGACGGCTGAGCTCTCCCCACCCTCCATCACATACATATTGCTAGGTCCCAGGAGAACTGCATTACACATACCACCTGCCTCCCACTCCCCGCCCTGTATTCATGGTTTTTAGTAATATTAGTGAGAAGAAATGTTGCTGCCTTCAAAATGGTGAGTGAAAGTGCCAAGCCAGTGTATGATATGCAGAGGTCTTCCACCCGCCACATAAACAACAAGAACAAATAATAGAAGTAAAAGGCACGTCTCCTCCAGAACAAGTGCTCACTGAGTATGTATCCTGCAAAGGACAGCAAGGCGACTGACTATGTAGGACCCACCATACGCCTGTGTGATCCAGCTCAGCAGTGGGACAAAGGGAAGGAGGGAGGCCTGGGGCTGTAGGAAAAGATTTCTGGAGAAGGAACATGGGACAGAGTAGTCTTAAAAAGAAAGGAAAGCCTCAGATGCATAAAGAAAGTGTGATGTTCTCCAGGTAGGGGCTGAGTCTGTGAGTATGCTCTGCAGACAGATAGGCAGACAGGCACAGTTTGTCCCTAGGAGATGGGTAGGGCACATGGTCCCGGCTGCAGAGCCATAGGAGACAAAGTTAGAGGGAGAGACCAGAACTGGTAGGCATTGAATGCTGGAGTAAACAGTTTGGACTCCACCTAACACAAGTTAGACACCATTTTCATTTGCTCTCTGAAGCCCCTGTGCTCTAAGACGGACTCTCAGTTGTGCTGACAAACATTTCAAGATAAAGCCCCAGAGAATATATTCTCGGTTGCTTTTCCTCCAAGTCTGAGTCCTTTGCAGCATCCTTCCCCAGTGGTCCCAGGAGGTGAGTATCCTCACTCATTTAGGGACAAACACCAGTAGCTGCTCTAGGTGATACTTTCTCTTTATTAGCAAAGCCAATTTCCAGTGCTGAGTACCTACAGGCACCCTGTGGTTTTCCTGTGTTTCTTTTTCTGTCATGCTCAGAGATGACAGTGGCAGTTCTAGCCTGGATCCTGAGAAGAGTGACTGTATTTCAAGTTCCATTTGGGTGCAAAGAGACAAGGAGGCAGATTATTTTTTTTTCATTCTGAAGTTATTGATAGGAAAACCTCACCGGCTCTGCTGAAGCTGGGGATGTTTTCTAAAATTCTGAAATTCTGAGCTGATGCCAGTGTCCACAGAATCCCTGTATGCTAATTTATGGCGGAGCTAGAAAGTGCAATTTTGGAATGCATTTTCAAATCTGTGGTGTTGAGTGAAACATTATTAAGTGTGTATTATTACCTCAGTAGATATCAGTGATGGTTTAACTATCAGAGAACTTCCCAGCATATGTAATATTATCAAAATGAATCAATACCTTAACCTCGAGGCTGATTCCTCAATTACTGTAACTACCAGTTGCTAATTTGAATGCTTTTTACACTCTGCTCCCCCTTTAGACTGTCCACGCTGCCCATGTGAATGCAACCGAGAGCACAAATAAATTGAGCGTGAACAATTAGACTATTCAGCTTTGGGTGATCTAAAGAGAGATGTGAACTACCATTACATGGCATAGTGATTTTGAATCTCTGGGCTGAGGCATGACTCCGGCTTACTGAATATCTTAGTCCTGCCAGGAGTAGAAGCTGGGATTTTTAAAGACCTGAAGCAATTCTAAAGCATCTGATGTTTTCAAATGGTAATGAAGAGTTTAGCCAAGATGCTTTACATAGCATCTAACAGAGCTATTATCAGCTATGATGTTACTCAGTGGGGCTGCCATTTAAAACTGCTTTTTTAGGGCAGAGAAGATCTAGCTTTGAATGGTGATTGAAGGACGCTAAGCTTCTGCCACTGCTGGGAGAGGTCTAATTTTATACTCTAGTGTAGGGACATGGCTCTAGCCAGAGGACCTCGTGCGATTAAACATGGTTGGGGAAGACACAAGACCACTCTGCTTTGCCTTCTTTTTTGCTTTAGCCTGAAGCCAGTTTGCTGCCCTTAGGGAGGAGATAAAATCTGAGTGGCAAAATAACTGAGCTCCAGAAAACAAAGAAATAAATCTGGCAGTTTTCAGTGATCCTCCAAAGCAAAACCAATCAGGGATACCTCACTGACTAATAACCAAAGGTGTCAATGGCTTTTACTCACCCACTATCACTAAGTCCACATTTTCTGGCAAGTCGCAAAGCAACTGGGTGCTTGCAATATAATCCGGGTGGGGAAAAGAAAATTGCATCAATTATAGTTAACCTACTGTAGATAAAGACCAATGTTTTTGGCTTTGCTCTTCTCATGAGATTCCTAAGGTAATGGAAACCTAGGGAAATAACAGTGTTTGCTGGGCCCAGGTTAGTGACATAAATCTAAATGCTAAGCAAAGTTGGGCAGGTAAGTGGATTAGTAGAGAGCAGGATTTGTCAAACTCTAATATTCATATGAATCACCTGGGATCTTATTAAAACTCGGATTGCTGGGCCTTTTCCCTGGATATTCTGATTGAATTGTTTGGAGTGGGGCCAGTGAATTTGCCATTTCTTTTTCTCTTTTTTCTTTTTTTTTTGGTGGGGGTGATGGAGTCTCGCTTTGTTGCCAGCATAGAGTGCAGTGGCATGATCTCGGCTCATTGCAACCTCCACCTCCCAGGTTCAAGCAATTCTCCTGCCTCAGCCTCCCGAGTAGTGGGGACTAGAGGTGCGCACCACCACACCCAGCTAATTTTTGTATTTTTAATAGAGATGGGGTTTCACCATGTTGGCCAGGATGGTCTCAATCTCCTGACCTCGTGATCCATCTGCCTCGGCCTCCCAAAGTGCTAGGATTACAGGCGTGAGCCACGGCGCCCGGCCCTGAATTTGCATTTGTAATAAACTTCCAGGGGATGCTGACCTGTGGCTCTGTGAGCCGCACTGTGAGTAACACAGGAAGGTGAACAGGGCTAAGAAGATGCTACATTGAAGGGTCTGCTTCATTAAAGGGAAGTGGAAGTGACTTAATTTCAGCCAGTTTCTATGCAAGGACAGAGGCCTACTATTATTGCAAATCATCTGAATTTTGGTGAAATTTTTAGTTGCAAGAAGCCAATTTGCTATTTTTGCTCAAAATTCTGAGACCCATCTGTCAGATAGATGTGGTCAATAGGCCACCAGTTTAAGACAGCAGGCCTTGTTATGATTACTGCAAAAGGAGAGCGGGCATTATTTAAGGGAGTGTTGTGAAATGTAAATTATAAAATAATAAAAAGCAAAATTCTCAAAGTGTGGAGAAAAATATAAACTTTCACCATCTGATTCCTACACTTTGATCTCTAAGAGGCTCTTTCAAAACCTCAAGTGAGACAAAATGCACAGGATTCTTTTCTAAAGAGCAAACATGGCCATTCAGACAATATGTGAACAAGGAAATTGTGCATTAGACATTTCCTGTGTGTATCTTAATTAATTACCCTGAACTGAGACCTGTGCTTATTATGGGCATGAATGCCTCTATGGGGGATGTTGGCAAATAATGTTTTGTTTTGTTTATTTCTGTCGACAGCAAGGCCAATTAGTACATCTGTGCTGTATCAGGAAAATGTGAGCTGAAATGAGAGTGACATTCAGAAAAGATTTCTTTTCAAGCTCTATGTCTTTAGGAAGCCTCCATGCAGTGACCTTATACTTGGAACTCAGCTTTCAGCTGGTATATCCAGCATTAAAGGTGACAGGGAAAATAAAAGTCTTCCTTCCAAAGATTGTGTGTGCCTTTGGCAAAGGTTATAGATGTGATGTCTTCGACCATCCTTCTTCGTGATGGCTGTGTCGCTGGAAATGGGCAGAGAAGAGAAAAAATCCGCAGCAAGCTAAAGCTGTTTTCAAAGTAATGATTGTCAAATTCTGTATGTCTTGGGCGCAGAACAAGTGTGGGTTTCATATTTACATCTAAATATCTGGTTTGCTTATCATTTTGTTTCCTTCCTCTTCTATCTTGTCATATTTATGTAGATACAGGATTAAAAAAAAAAAAAAAACCCAGTGTGAAAAAAAAGAGCAAAATACCCCAGCCTCACAATAATAAATTTTTGAGATTAGAAGCAACTCATTAACTTACGCTGGTCCTGGACTTTTTCCCCAGCTCACTTGTTTTTTGGCCAGGGATAACAGAAGGCAGGAGCATAACATGTGCCCTTTCAGTCCACTGTCACTGCCTGAAGGGATCCAGATGTTTCTAAACATGGCTGATTACAGGTCATCGTCATTATTTTCGGCAATTTTTCATTCACTGCCCAGGGTAGGCCGGGAATTGGAGACAGAGACAAGAAGTGACAAAAAATGCACTTTCAGATTTACAGTCCTTCAAATTGATTGTTATGCACCAACACTCCTCTCTGATTGCTCAGGTCATTTCAAGCTTTAGGCATATTCACAGTGCTCCCATCTACCCGTTAGAACCCTACTGAGGCCAGACAAGGTGGCTCATACCTGTAATCTCGGTGGTTTGAGAGGCCAAAGTGGGAGAATTGCTTGAGCCCAAAAGTTTAAGACCAGCCTGGGTGACATAGTGAGACCCCATCTCTACAAAAATAAAATTAGCTAGGTGTATGCACCTATAGTCCTAGCTACTTGGGAGACTGAGGCAGGAGGATTGCTTGAGACCAGGAGTTGGGGGTTACAGTGAGCTATGATTGTGCCAGTGTACCCCAGCCTTGGCAATAGAGCAAAATCCTGTCAAAAGAAAGAAAAAGAAAGAAAAAAAGAAAGAAAGAAAGAAAGAAAGGAAGGAAGGAAGAAAAGAAGAAAGAAAGAGAGAAAGAACTCTACTGACCAACTCAAATTATATCTATTCTTTGAAGATTTTCATGGCTACCTAGGCTAATGTTCTTGTATTATATTTGTAATATAATATTTCCTATATTGTATTTCTTGTAATATATGTCAATCATTCAGTGGAATACACATTGGAGTGAGACCATTGTGGGTTCCATTCCTGACACTCCTGCTACTAATGACTTGTATGCTGTTGGACAAGCTTCATCACATTTCCCAGCACATTTCTGATGTTCTGTTGTCAATTTGGAATCATTACCAGCCCCTTATACATTGTCTTCTGTATAGAAGGCGGAAAATCTATAACAACAATACCCAGAAACATTTTTCCTATATGGTCCTAAGATCGATTCCATTATGTTTGTGAGATTTAAACATTGGATAAGAAGGAGAGCACTTCTTCTCTGGTGGTGGTTGCAGGCAGAAACATGGGCAGACAAGAATGTCATAACCATCACCTAGGGTGCCTGGAGAAGTACCACACAAGTAACACAGACAGTGAAAATCCCTGGCCACTCTTTCCTGTGATTGTTGTTGTGTGAATCTTCCTCTGGATGAACACCTTTAATTCCTGCTTTAGTGCCACAGGTGATGAGATCCTGTGCACAGGTTTCTTGATTTTGGAATTCCACTAGAAGCTTCTCTGATTTTCAGCTCCCTTATCCTGGAAGAGATCCCAACAAACGTGCAAGCCTCTAGTTCCTGTATAAAAAGAGTTTTACTTGGGCTAGTTGGAGAGTTTTTAGTTTTCTTGACCAAACCGTGAAGGATACAAAGTCTCAATCCCTCATTAGCAAAACAGAGATTAAAAACATACTCACCCAATAAGCTTATTGTGAGCGTAAATGCCTGGCATGATATCTACCGCTCGATAATTCCCAAATGCCTTCTTGAATTAATAGTGCAAAGCACGTGGGCCAACACTCTAGCACTTGGCTCACAGACTTCGTTAATTAATTCAGTGCCCAGCCCTGTTGTAGTTGTTATCATGACACTGAATACATATGTACTGATAGAGTGGTTCTTGAGTCTGGGCTGGCTAATTTCTAGCGTATCTGCTACAATGTTTCATGTTATAGTTGTAGAGCCCTTGGGAGAGTCCCCCAACCACTCACTTGTAAAGTATCTTGATAAGGCTACAATTTGGGATTAAATCCTCCCAAATAACAACTAATAATACCATGTTTCCTAAAATCAGCAGCAGTGATATTTCACTGTCTTCTCGCCTTTTTTCTAAAATAAAATGTGGGTTATGACTGTAGATTTAAGCTGTGTACAGGTGAAAGCAGTAGGTCTCAAGATCAGTTTCGATGTGGTGGTGGCCTTTTGGATGCCTGCAGGTATCATTTCATCATTCTATTCATTAGTCAATAAAGATAACAATAGAAATAAATTTTGTTACTTTTTATTTCTATATAAAGTGCAGTGATTCTTTTGCACTCTCCATAAATGTAACAGCTGTGATTTGTACTGACATTTTTAAAAGCATCTGCATTCAGAGGTTATTGATGGGGCACACTAACTCCTAGGTGATGCGAATTCTAGAAGCCAAACAAGACAAGTATGGGATACCAAGCAAGACACCATCCTTTTGGAAGAAGACTTTTTGGCTTGTTTGCCCCCTTTAAGCTGGGGTAGTCCCTCTGGATTAAGCTCTCTGAAGGAGAGCTATACTTTATTTCCTGATGCAGGTGTCTGGTTTAACCTTCATGCACTTTCCCCAAAGACACATCCCCTCTGGTCAGCAACGTTCTATTTCTTCTAAAACTCAGTCTCCAGAGTCATACTGACTTGGCTCAAACACTGTCTTTACCAGTTAGCAGCTGTGTGACATTAGGCAAATTAACCGAATCTCTCTGTGCCTAGGTTCTTTTCTGCAATAAAGAGAATGTGAGAATAATAATAGCAACTGAGTCAGAGAACTGAGAATAATAGAAAGGATACATATATAAAGTCTTTAACATCATTGTTTACATAAAAAGCACTCAAAAGGTGTTAGCTTCTATTATTATGGTAGGCAATACCTACATGAAATAGCTTACATTTTGGGGGGAACACTTGCCATATTCTAGTAACTTCGCTAATCATGTAGAAAAATAAAATGTGAGTAAGATGTGGTGTTTCTCTCTTGTCTCAGGAAGCTCACATCCAGTGGGCAGATGTGACCCACATGTAAAAACTCAAAATACAAGGAAACAAACAAACAAACAAACAAACTGCGTGCTTTAAATTTTAGAAGGGAGGCAGAAATTTGAGTGGGTGTTAGGGACAGGTGGAGGAAAGTCAACGGAGGACCTCCAAATAGACTGGAAGTTCCCAGTAGGGTCAAGTCTCTGAGTTATCGCAAGGTGCAGTAGCAGATAGTGGAGAAAGACGCTGCCAAATGTACAAGTCTTAATGGGGAAAAGGGTAAGAAAAGCATGGCTTAACTCAAGAAGTAATATGCATAGGAGATAACTGATAGTTTTTACTATGGTTAACTCAACTAGAGAGATTGAACATCGTGCTGCTTTGAAATGAAGTGCTAAGAACAAGAAAATTAAAAGGACCTTGCTGCTGTAGTTGTCCTTCTTTGCAACTTAACAGTCAAGCTAAACAACTTAATAGATTTGAGCTCTTGTTCTCTCTTCCTTCTTTCCAATGAACAATTATTTCCCTCCTTGTTCTGGAATAGGCCCCATATGAAGAACAAAATACTATAGGGGAGGTGTATGAATAAAACAATGAATAATCAGGGGGTGAGTGCAAACCCTCAACGACCAGAGATCTAGCGGAAAGGTAATAGGGAAAAGAGGCAATGATAAATGCCCTGTGTGTATGTGTACATACAATCAGCCCTGGTAAAAACATCACTACACACAAATTGCGTGGTTTACAACTTGAGTATGCTAACTGAAAAAGCATAGGTCCAAATAATTAGGATTTCAGAGCTCTTCATTCATCTAAAATACAGTGGGCATCAGTTAAGTATCAACATAGTGCTTGGCACCAAATGAATATTCAATGAAATTTGTTTACTTCTCCATTTTTGTCACGGAGTCTAACTACTTTGTACATTATCTCATTGAAGTTCTCACACCTATCCTATAAAGTAGGCACTATATCTATCCCTCTTTTACAGATGAGGAAATAAAAAGTTGAGGAGAGTAAATAGCTTGCTCAACAGTACACAGCTATTAAGTGAAAGAGCAAATATTTGAGTCCAGACAATTGAAACCAGAGCTCAAGATATTACTGTGTTGTTCCGTATATGACCTCCTATGATCTCTGTGCTTTAGGGACCAATAGCTGTGGATGAGACAGACATGCAGAATATGTTGTATGCATTTAATAAACGCCACAATAGAGGTATGTAGAAATGTCTGTCAGAGAACACAAGAAGAAAATAGTAAATTTCTGAGCAAGGTAAGAAAGGCTTCCCTGAAGCAGTAACACTATAACTGAAGCGTAGGGCTGGATAGTTCTTGGCAGCTGTGGGCGTTAGGCAGGAGTATGATGTTGGGAAAATAGAGAAAACATCAAGAGGATGTGCTTATGCATCCTTGGCAGCAGCCTCAGTCAACATCTATGAAAACATAAATGGGCCATGCCTTTTGTATCTGTAATTTCACTACTAACTGCAAAAGACTAAAAAATGCACAAATTGCTTATCTGAAATATTGTTTTGAAGTAGGGGAAATAAATTATCTAAATGTTCAACAACATAACATATACAAAGTAATTCTATTCCGTCATTAAAAGTGAAGATGAATGTCCATCTACAACAGATCACTTAGTAGCAAGGATGGGTAAAGATAATCTCATATATAAAAAATTGAATGCAAATATGCTATTGGCATAGAGAAAAGCCTGGAAGGATTCCCCTAAAATGTGAAGAGTCACCACTTTCAGGTAGTTAAATTGGGGGTGCTTTAGTTTTCCCTTTCACTTTTTTGGATGGCTTTCATTTTGACAATGACATGAATCCCAAAACATTCAGGTATAAAAAAAAAAAAAAAAAGCAAAACAATAAGCTTGGGAGATCAGCAACATAAATATTAAGCAAATGAATTACAGAATAGGTCTGTTGGGATGAGGCATAGAAAGAGGTAAAAGCAAAAGGAAAAAAGTATCAAGGTGCCTAATAGGTCTCTTTCTGTACATATAACTGATGACTTTGGCAATGACGTAATTTAAGGAAGTAGAAAGTTTCAAAGCTAAGAAAGATTATCTGTTTAGGATATTACCAAACTGCCATCCTATAGACTTAATTCTTTTACTCAGTGCTACCCTCCGTGTGCCTCGTCTCACAGAGGTCTATAGATGTGCAGATATATTGATCCTCTTAGCCTTTTGGGCAACATGTAGGGCTTTGGACAGCAGAGCTCCTGGGCCAGGAACGACTGGCTTTGGATTGTCTCATCTGTTGACTCCAACAAGCCATTACAATATTTTGTTCTGAGTTGTGAGGTGAATAATGATTGGGACCACTGACTAAAGAGACCATTTTATGTGCCCCATTGCTTTGTGAAAAGTGTAACTGGAACCCAGAGAAGTTTAAAGACTTTCGCAAAGTTATGTAGCTCATTAGACAAGTAGGCCAGTCACTTATTCAAGTAGAAATAAGAATATTTACAAAAAAAAACACAAAAAGAAAACTTTGAATCCCAATCAAAATGGAAGATCACACAGCAAAAGAACTGAACTCCAGGAACGACATAAGCATGACCTGTTCTATTGCACTTCACAGAAAATGCATTTTTTAACAAATTGATGGTGTGTGGCAATCTTGCATCTTGCAATTCTTTTTTTTTTTGAAATGGAGTCTTGCTCCTGTCACCCAGGCTGGAGCGCAATGGCATGATCTTGGCTCACTGCAACCTCTGCCCCCTGGGTTCAAGCAATTCTCCTGCCTCAGCCTCCTGAGTAGCTGGGACTACAGGTGCAAGCCACAATGCCTGGCTCATTTTTGTATTTTTAGTAAAGACGGGGTTTCGCCATGGTGGCCAGGCTGGTCTTGAACTCCTGACCTCAGGTGATCCGCCCACCTCTGGCTCCCAAAGTGCTGGGATTGCAGGTGTGAGCCACCACGCCCAGCCTGCATCTTGCAATTCTACTGGTGCTACATTCTACTAGCGCTGCATTCCACTAGTGCAATTCTACCAGTGCTTGCAATTCTACTAGTGCTACATTCCACCAGCATGTGCCCACTTTGTGGCTATGTGTCACATATTGGTAATTCCCACAATATTTCAAATATTTTCATAATGATTGTATCTGTTATAGTGATCTGTCATCAGTGGTCTTTTATGTTACTATCATAATTATTTTGGGGCACCACAAACCTCACGCATGTAAGATGACAAATTTAATTAATCAATGTTGTGTGTGTTCTGACTGCTCCATTGACCAGCTGTGTTCTGTCTCTCTCCCTTTCTTTGGGCCATCTTGTTCTCTGAGACACAACTATATTGAAATTAGGCCAATTAATAACCCTTCAAATGGCCTCTAGGTGTTCAAGTGAAGGAAGAGCCACACATCTCTCACTTTAAATCAAAAGCTAGACATGATTAAGCTTAGTTAGCGAGGTATGTCAAAAGCCAAGGCAGGCTGAAAGCTAGGCCTCTTGCACCACACAGTTTGCCAAGTTCTGAATGCAAAGGAAAAGTTCTCGGAGGAATTTAAAAGTGGTACTCCAGTGAACACACAATAGTAAGGTGTAACAGCCTTATAGGTGCTATGGAGAAAGTTGTAGTGGTCTGGATGGAAGATCAAACCAGACAGAACATTTCCTTAAGTTACAGCACAATTCGGAGCAAGGGGTGCTAACTCTCTTCAATTCTCTGAAGGCTGAGAGAGCTGAGAAAGCCTCACAAGAAAAGTTTGAAGCTAGCAGAGGTTGGTTCATCAATTTAAGGAAAGATGTCTTCTCCATATACAACATAAAAGTGCAAAGTGAAGCAACAAGTGCTGAGGGAGAAGCCACAGCATATTATCCAGATCTAAGATATTTGATGAACGTGACTGCACAAAACAATAGATTTTCAATGTAGATGAAACAGCATTCTATGAAAAAAATAAATAAAAGATGCCATCTAGGATTTCATAGCCAGAAAGGAGAAGTCAATGCCGGGCTTCAAAGCTTCAAAGGACAGGCTGATGATCTTGGTCGGGGCCAACGCAACCAGTGATTTTTAACTTGAAGCCAATGTTCATTTACCATTGCAAAAATTCTAGGGCCCTTAAGAATTATGATACATTTATTCTGTCTGTGCTCCTGAAAAGAAGCAACTAAGTCTACATGACAGCACATCTGTCTACAGCATGCTTTACTGAATATTTTAAAGCCATTGTTGGGAACTACTGCCCAGGAAAAAGACTCCTTTCAAAATATTACTGTTCATTGACAACACGCCCAGTCACCCAAGAGCTCTGATAGAGATATACAAGAAAATTAATGTTGCTTTTATACCTGATAACACAGCATCCATTCTGCAGCCCATGAATCAAGAAGCAATTTCAACTTTCAAGTCTTATTATTGAAGAAGTACATTTTATAAAGTTACAGCTGCTATAGATAATGATTCTTCTGATGGACCTGAGCAAAGTAAACTGAATACCTTTTGGAAAGGATTCAACATTCTAGATGCCATTAAGGACATTTTTGATTCATGGGAAAAGGTCAACATATTGACATTAATAAGAGTTTGAAAGAGGTTGATTCCAGCCTTCATGTATCACTTGGAGGAGTTTAAGACTTCAGTGAAGAAAGTAACTGCAGATGTGGTGGAAACAGCAAGAGAACTAGGATTAAAAGTGGAAGCTGAAGATGTGACTGAATTGTTGCAATCTCATGATAAAATTTGAACAGATGAGGTGTTCCTTTTATGGAAGAGCAAAGAAAGTATTTTCTTGAGATGGAATCCACTCCTGGTAAAGATCCTGTGAACATTGTTGAAATGACAAAGGATTTAGCATATTACATAAATTGGGTGAGAGGAGGGTAAGGAATGAAATACCACCCTATTGGGTAGAATGTACACTCTTTGGGTGATGGGTACAGTAAAAGCCCAGATTTCACCATTATGCAATATAGTTATTTAACGTAACCACACTTGTACCCCTAAATCCATAAAAATAAAAAAGTTTCAAACATTAACAAATAAATAAGAAGTGCATCAAAAAAAGAATATTACATAAACTTAGTTGATAAAGCAGTGACAGGGTTTAAGAGAATTGGCTTTAATTTTGAAAGAATTTCTACTGTGGGTAAAATGCTATCAAACAGCATCACATATACAAAGAAATCTTTTGTAAAAGGAAGAGTCAATTGGTAAACTTTATTGTTGTCATATTTTAAGAAATTGCCACAGCCACCCAAAACTTTAGCACCATCCTATTCAGTCAGCAGCGATCAACATTGAGGCAAGACCCTCCACCAACAAAAATATTTTACAGCTCATTAAAGGCTCAGATGATTGTTAGCATTTTTTAGCAATAAAGTATTTTTGAAGTATGTACAGTTTATAGATATAATGCTACTGCACATTTAGGCTACAGTATAGCATAAATATAACTTTAATATTTGCTAGGAAAATAAAATAATGTGTAACTTGCTTTATTGTAATTTTTGCTTTATTGCAGTAATCTGGAACTGAATCCACAATATCTCCAAAGTATGCCTACATTTTGACAAAGTAAGTCACCTGACTTTCAAGAGCTCTGCTCATTTGAGTATCTGACATTGAATTAGGAATAAAATTATCAGCCCGTATCAAGTAAATAGTTGGGAATTCAAAATGTTAGTGTAGTTCACACAATATGGTACTTTTTGTTTGTTTTCATCTAATCTTGTTTTAACAGTCTGTCTGTAAAAAAACTTTAGTCTTTATGGTGTTGTCTTCTGCTGGAAAGTGCAGTTCCACTATTGATTAGTTATGATACTTATGCTCATGTTTGTCTCAAGACAGTGCTGAGGCGTTACTTCCATGATAACCTTACTCGGGGCATAGCTGTCAGTCACTGATGTGGATTAGATGGCTCAGAGCTGAGGCAATTTGGGAGATGAAGAGCTCACTCTGAGCGGCTGCTGGTGTGTCTGACTGAGGCTAACCCTCATTTTCTACTCTATGATATATTCATCCTCCACATCTTAGGCCTTTCAAATCCAGGCGCCTCAAAATCTTTATTAAAGTCGAACTCAACATTGGCCCTATATCTCCCTCTTCATCCCACAATTTATGTGTCTTCTCATTCCTATATCCTAGATCGCTGGGCTGTGTGTTTGCCTAGTGTTTCTTTGTCTAGGCAGGTGAAGAAATAGGTAAATAGCTCTAATGGAAGGCTGACTAATAGCCCTCAAGATGTTCACATCTTAATCCCTGGAGGCCGTGAATATTCCCTTCTATCACAAAAGGAACATGCAGATGTGATTAAATGACAGATCTTCAGAGGGGGACATTTTTCTGGATTGTCTGGGTGGGCCGAAATGTCTTCATAAGAGGGAGGCAGAAAAAGATTTTATTACAGAAAAGGAAGCAGAAGATAAAATGATGGAACAAAGAGGTTGGAGTGATGCAAGGAAGAGGTCATGGCCAAGAAATGCAGGCAGCCTTCAGAAGTGAGACAAAATAAGAATGCAGGTTCTCCCCGGACCCCCAACCCCAAAGAAGCCAGCCCTGCCAACACTTTTGCTTTACCCAGTGAACCTGATTTCAGACTTCTGGCCTCCAGAACTGTCAAAGAATAAATGTGGGTTCTTTTAAACCACCAGGTGTGTGGTCCTTTTTACAGCAGCCATGGGAAACTAAGGTAATTCATTTGTGGAATTGTCCCTCCTATTTCACCTCCATGCAGTTCCAAGCTACCAGAAAAGTTAATTGATGGTTTATTTCCACCTGCTATTGATATCACATCTTTATTTTTCTTTACTTTATCATCTTCTGTTTTGGAGATGAGGAAGTTCAGCTTTAGAAATTCAATGTAATTTTCTCAAGGGAGTATCATTAGAAAGCAATAGAGTATCCGCTGGAATCCCTCTCTCCAGACTTCCAAAGCTGACAGTCTTTCTAATACACTGAGCCCTTTCCCTGAATTTTAGCTTTCCTTTCTCCCTGTGTGATGAACAGAAAGCAGGGTGTCGCTCTCCTTTTGAGCGTATATTTTATTGAATAAAATTTCAATATAGCCACGACTCTAATAATAATGGCTGTTAACTCACAAATGTTTGGAGACTTCTTCAAACTTTTTTTGTATCCCACTCCCTTTCAATTCTTGTGGATGAAAACAGAATCAAAGAGACAGAAATATCATCTTAAAAATTATTTCACTATGGGACTCTAAGGTCCCTGGAAACTGGACGACTAAAAGAACCTTTCCCAAGGTTTGGGTCAGTGCCATATTTTTTATCATTTATATATATGTGGGCACGTTCCTATTGTTTACATTGACTTGCTTTTCTCTTTCTAGGCTTTCTGTTTGCATTTTAGGTACAAAAGTCCTTCTGATTCTTCCTCTTTCATGTCCGGTCCCAAAGTAATGTTGCTATAAATCTATTATCAGTATCAATGATGACGATGATGTGTGACATTTATTAAATGCTTCCCATGTGCTAGATCCAGTGCTAAGCATTCTAGCATGAACACTTTTCATACTTATAACAACTCTATGACTTAGGTACTTTTGTTCCTGTTCAGGATTCTAAAACAAATAAGTTACTTGCTTAACGTCCCAAAGCTAGCAAATAGCAGAATCAACAGTTGATCAAAATCTATCTCATGGGTATGATGGCACATGCTTGTAATCCCAGCTACTCAGGAGGCTGAGGCAGGAGGATCACCTGAGCTCAGGAGTTCAAGGCTGCAGTGAGTTAGGATGACATCACTGCACTTCAATCTGGGCGACAGAGCAACACTCTTAATAAAAGTATATCATGTTAAAACTTATGCCTTTCTTTGTGCTTTCTTTGAGAACTACTCTCCTTTTCATCCATCTCTAGGAAATCTTGCCTCCCAGCCACTCTCTTGCTGCATAACACTCTTGTGGCTCTGTGGCTATCTAGAAACTCTGCTATAATTCCCTATCTGGCCCATCCTTTTGGGCAGAGTCAGATACTTTCAAACCATCTCAACATTTTCTTCCTCATTCTTTCTGTCCCTAAGTCCACCAGCACTTCTGTTTTTTCAGAGCAGCTGGCCTACAGCAGCCATTCGAAAAAATAAAAACCTGATCACCCTCAATCCCACCCATGTGAGAACCTTGCCTGAGAAACTATGAAGAGTCAGACTTGACAGCAATAGAAAGTAGAGTCAGACCTAACAGTTGTAGAAATTCAGAGTAGGTTTCACACAAACAGAGTAGCAACTGGTAACACCCCCATCTATTTTTTAATGTTTGCTTTACTTTGCATAATCTCTCTAAGCATTTCACCACATGGCCTACTTTTTTAACAGGGTAACCCACTCCCTTCCTCAGTCTCCACCAAAGGTTAGGACTCATTGGATTACACAAAATATTGTTAAAAACAGTGACTTGATGAATGATGCTTAGAAACTGCATTCTATTCCTCCGAGAAAACTGGCCCAGTCTCACTGCTTCCCAGAAACATGATATGAAAAAAATGCAAGAGAACCTTAGTGAGGACTTTCTGATAAAGGGTAAGGTCACGGCCCAGACTTGCTTGTTCACTAAGGGTGACCCCATTGTCTGCTCTAACACATAGTGACGTTCTTTTAATTGAGCCCTGTATTCGCTATCAAGGAGAGTGAGTGAAAAGTGAGAAATAAAATGCTTCCATTCTTTTCCATCAGCTATTACCTCAGTAATGGCACTCATAATGATGGCATTAGAAAGAACTGGGAAAAAATCGTCATTACTCTTGGAGCCATGAGAAACAGAGATTCAAAAGGTTATTATTGGTAATAGGTTCACATTATAACACGTGTAATGATTGGATGGTTTTGGCTTAGTGATGGTTTTCCAGTAGGAGTTGTGTGCCAGCTGCATAGAAGTGGAACCTCTGGACCAGAGAGTGGAACTAGGGGCTTTATTCATATAAGGTCCCTAATATGGGACCTTGCAGCAACGTCTCACTAGAAATAATAATTTCTTCCCAAATCTGCTCTGAAAAGTCCAGTTTCTGTGCTTACAAGAATCTCAGAGGACAGGGAAGAAAGACAAGGCCAGATGAAGACAAGGTGTACAAATGAACTCTGTCTAGTTCGAATGAGCACGCTGCCCAAAAGCTATTCCAGGAATCTGAAAGCAACCGCTCTCTGGATTGTTCTGTTAACACTCAGACTACAACTGACGCATTAGGTTTCTGCTAAAACCTGAGTTTACCAAGCCAGGAACTTAAACATAACAAAACAACAACCAAACCCCCTGCACCCACCCCCCCAAAAAATGCCATTCTTACCTTAGAGAGGAGGGGATTTTAAATGGCAGCCACTGCTTAGCCAAAAGCACACATTCCAAAGTCTCCAATTTATGTATGAAATTGTTATTGCCTCTCTATGGCATTTAAGTTATAATTCCCTTTACCCTGAATTCTGAAGGGAGTGGAGTGAGGAAAGTAGGGAAATTAAAATCCCTCTAATGTTTTCTTACCTTTTTGTTTAAAACAAAAGTTTCATTACTAACTGCAGCTTTTCCATCATTATTTTCCTCTAGAGTTAAATGACAATAATTTTTATGGCTTCTACCATTATGGAGTAGTAGCAAAAACTTTAGTTGAAAAGTCAAGAACCTAGGTCTGATTTTTAATTCTACTTCCAATATTCAGTTACTCAGACCCCAAACCCTTCATGCCTGTTTCTCTAATATTTCTCATTTCTTCCATCAGGAAATTGAAATACTTCTCACCATCTTTATCATTATTCCATGAAAGTTCATGTTACCATCATCTTTACACACAGCTGCCAAAATGCTCTTTTTTTTTCTGCTGTGTAGTATTGCATTTTGTGAATGTCGTTTTTTTAATTTTAGAAAGACAGGGTCTCGCTCTGTTGTCCAGGCTGGAGTGCAGTGTTGCGATTACAGCTCACTGAAGCCTCAAACTCTTGGGCTGAAGTTACCCTCTCTCCTCAGCCTCCTGAGTAGCTAGGCCTATAGGTGTGCACCACCATGCTTGGCTAATTTTTTTTGTTTGTAAAAATGGAGTCTTGCTATCTTGCCCAGGCTGTCTTGAACTCCTGAGCTCAAGCAATCGCCCACCTCTACCTCCCAAAGTGCTGAAATGACAGGCATGGGTCATTGCCCCTGGCTAGAATGCTCTTTCTAAAACAAAAATAAAATTAGATTACTTTCCTGCTTCAAACCTCACTTTGAACATTCTCCAAAACTCCTACTCTTACCACATCCTAAAGGACATAGTCCCTGGCTCACTCTCCCACTTTTTCTGCCACTCTTTCCCCCCTTCACTGGGCTCCAGCCACACTGGCTCCCTTGCTCATCAACAGATGCATTTCTGCCTGGAGCCTCCCTGTGCTGGGGAGTCCAATGGACACCCTTCTTGGGCTCCTTACAAGGCTTGCACTGGAACATGGTCTCCTCAGAGAGGCTTCTCTCACCACCCTCCCCACCTGGGCTGCCCCCAACACCATCCATATCTTACTCTACGTTATTTTCAGTGACTCATATCTACCTGACACTACCTTTTATTTTACTTGTTATTGCTGTTCTTCCCCAGAAGGATAACAGTCCTATCCAAGGATGGCTTTGGCTTGTTGTTTTGATTGCTCTTGTTTACCACACATTCACTGTGCCTAGTGCTTCCTTGCGCAGAGCAGGCATTGCCTGCATAAAGGATCTGTGTCACCTCACTTCATTTGGTCTAGTTTCTTTTTTTCATTTCCTTATTTCTCTTTCTTCCTTTCTTTCCTTTATTTTCTTTTGCTTTCTTTTATCTTTTCTTTCTTGATTGCTTTCTCTCTCTCTCTTTCCTTCCCTCCCTCCCTTCTTTCCTTCCTTCCTCTTTCTTTTCTTTCTTTCTCTTTCTTCTTTCTTTCTTTCTCTCTTTCTTTTCTTTCTTTTTCTTTTTCTTTCTATCTTTCTTTCTTTCTCTTTCTCTTTCTTTCTCTTTCTTTTCCTTCCTTCCTTCCTTCTTTCCCTCCCTGCCTGCCTGCCTGCCTGCCTGCCTGCCTTCCTTCCTTCCTTCCTTCCTCTTTCTTTCTTTTACAATTAAGGTCTTAGATTTTAGGGTTTGTCAAGTGCCTTTTTGATTTGATGCTCTGGAATTCTACAGCCTTCATATTGTTCACTAGTCCACCTGTGATGCACAGACAATAAGACAGTAGCAGATACAGATAATTAAAAAGAAAATTTCCAAGAGATGGATATGAGTAATGGCTTAGTGCACATCCCACCATGCTTGTTTCTGTATGTGTGTGTGTTGGGATCCAGCATTCCCCAGGGATGAAGTATGGATGAAAGAGTCAGAATACTTGTTTTTGAGTCCCCACTTTGGCATTTCATATGAGTGACTGTGAGTGAGCTACTTACTTTCTTTGTGCCTCTGTTTCTTTACCTGGAAGAATGGAAAGATAGTACCATGGAATATGGTAATCTTACTATGGAAGATAGTAATCCTTCTGATCTCATTAGGTTATTTTGAGAAGAAGTGAGTTAATACATGTAAAGAACTTAGAACATGGCTGGGTGTGATGGCTCACGCCTGTAATCCCAGCACTTTGGGAGGCCAAGGTGGGCAGATCATGAGGTCAGGAGATCGAGACCATCCTGGCTCACATGGTGAAACCCCGTCTCTACTAAAAAATACAAAAGATTAGCTGGGCGTGGTGGCAGGTGCCTGAAGTCCCAGCTACTCGGGAGGCTGAGGCAGGAGAATGGTGTGAACCTGGGAGGTGGAGCTTGTAGTGAGCTGAGATTGCACCACTGCACTCCAGCCTGGGTGACAGAGTTCTCAAAAAAAAAAAAAAAAAGAAAAAGAAAAGAACTTAGAACACAGAGTAGCACCTTACAAGGACTAAAAATGTTAGCACTCTTTTTGTTCATGTTGATGTGTATAGGCTGTTCTGGCCACCTTGAACCTTGCCTGCTCCTGCCTGTCCTTTGGTCTCCTCTTGTGGACCCTCTCTCCTCCAAGCCTTGATGATCTTATCTGTGTGCAGACTTGTTCCATCTAGTTCACAGTAGTGGATTGAATGTCATGAAACATTCACTGGGATTCACCAATGAATTCCCAATATTGATCAAATTCTTACGTGGTCTAAACACTGGGGACATCCAAAGAATTGCAAATGCTGATTACTTTCCTCCAGGTCCTTATATACTAGTTGGGAATATGGAGCACACACAAAAAGATAACAATACCAGGGGGTGGATCAAGTGCAAATGTCTTGGCACAATTAGTAAATATCAGAGGAACCCTGAGGAGGAGAGGGGCTTTGTGGTCAAGCTCCTTGGCTTGATCAAGACTTCTATGGCCCTACACAATCCATACCCACTTACCTCTTCCATCTCATCCCTCTCCATTCTTCTCCCTTGCAACCTCTTTTCATGCCACAACTCAGCTATACCAAACTTCGTCCTGTCCCTTAAATGCTCCATAACTCTGTATTATCTCCAAGTCTTTGGATGTTCTTTCTTTTGCACAGAACATTATCCACCAATCTCTTTGACATCCAGCTATCCAATTCTACTTTCAGAAATCAGTTTAGATAACACTTTCTCCAGGGAACCTCCCCTGGAGCCTGGGTTTGGAGTCCTTCCTATCCACTGCTTTAGCACACTTTCATTTTCTAACTACCTGCTTTCTCACTTCCTTCTTTCACAGACTTCCATGTGAGAAGTTTGCTGAACTTGCAGCTCCCTTCTGTATGCCCAGCCCATGGCACCATGCCTTTCATAAAATGTGGGTTAAACACAAATCTATTGAATAAATGATTGATTTGGCTATTGTTTTGGAAGAATTGTTTATCTTCATTCAGAAACATCTATTAAGAGACACAATAAAGAAATTCTTCCAGAGAAAAAGGAAGGCATTTCATATCTGGCAAAGCATTGATTAAAAGACAGTCTCAGTGCTCAGGACTGACATTTGAGTCTCTATTCTTTAATTTTTCATCTCTATTAATCTCTTGGTCTGAGCCTTCCACAGCTGCACAATATCCCAGCCATTCTGGAAAGAGTACTCACTTTCCCATGGAACTAATTATGGATTAGTCAGGCCCATCTGGGCACCATGTTTTCATGCCTCTGGTTATGTAGTGATAACCTACCCATTTCTTTTTACCAGAGCTACTTGGAAAACTGCAATTTGTTCTCCATTGTACAATTTCTCACTCCACCATGTTCTCTGAACCATGTCCTTCTAGGTCTGGATGTCTGCCTGAGGACTAGGTTGAATTTGCCACATCTTTATTTGGCCTTAATCTCTGATTATTGAATCAAGCTCAGACACTGTCACCTCTGCACTATTTTGACTCATATTATAGCTAATTTTCTCACAAATTCTCCCCACCTGGCTTCCAGAGTTCTGTGTCTTGCTGTAGTAATTTCTAACCTTTTTTGGGGAAAAAAAATCGTAACTAAAAAATATAACTTGTCTTCTGCTTCCTCTGTGTCCCCCAAATCATAGAGGACAAACCAGACACATAGAGGTCTCTCAAACTGTGTGTGTGTGGGGCGGGGGCGGGCGGTGTGTGTGTGTGTTTAAGCACGAGGGTAGGGAATGCAGAAAGGTATGTCCTGGTCGGTTTGGGCTGCTATAACAAATTACAATAGATTAGGTGGTTTAAACCAGCAGTCCCCAGCCTTTTTGGCACCAGGGACTGGTTCCATGGAAGACAATTTTTTCACGGATGGAGATGGGGATAGGGAGATGGTTTGGGATGAAACTGTTTCACCTCAGATCACCAGGCATTAGATTCTTATAAGGAGCATGCAACCTACATTCCACAATAGGGTTCTATGAAAATCTAATGCCACCACTGATCTAACAGGAGGTGGAACTCAGGCAATAATGCTGGCTTGCCTGCTGCTCACCTCCTACTATGTGGCCCAGTTCCTAACAGGCCATGGACCAGTACTGTCTGTGGCCCGGAGAATGGGGTACCCCTGGTTTCAAAAGCAAACATTTGTGTTTTACAGTTCTAGAGACTGAGAAATCCCGCACTAAGATGCCAGCATGTCCGGTGTCTGGTGAAAGCTCACTTCCTTATTTGCAGATGGCTGTCTTCTTGTTGTATCATTACATAGCAGAATGGGGTGTGTGTGTGTGTGAGAGAGAGAGAGAGAGAGAGAGAGATCCTGTGTCTCCTCTTTTTATAAGGGTGTGAATTCCATTCACGTAGGCCTGAACCTCATGGCATAATCTAACTCTAATTACCTTCCAAAGGCCCCACCCCCAAATATCATCACATTGGGGATTAGGGTTTCAACAAAGGAATTTGAGGGATACAAACATTGAGTCCATAATAGATGACAATCGTAAATAAAGTTTCAAGCCACCGTACTATCCAGTTCAATGTTATTTGAGTCCAAATAATTCATAATACTGGGGTAACTTTGCCAGCTGTTAAGAATTCTACTCTTCTGGAAATGTTTCAAGAGACAAAAGATGTTCTCTTTTTTCCAGTTTTTGCAGCCAGGCTTCAATTTTGTCTGGCAGGTACATTTTTGATAAGTGACTGTTCAGTGTTTAGAGCCAGCGCTTCCTCCCCACATGCCAATTACTGTCAACTCTTGTGTGGACATATGTGAGGGCCATGGTTGATGCTGACACACACAGGCATCTCACAGAGGCCTCCAGTTCTGCACATGGCAAATGATTACTGGGCTGAGATTGACTCCAGAGACAAAGATGATTCTGTTTACTCTAAACGCTTTTCAAATGGTGTTAAGGGAACTATAGATTGTTAATGGAAAAAGTATATTTATTAATATTTAATTTTCTTGAGCTGTACCTCCTTATTAAGAGCTCCCTTATGTCAAGCATGCTGGGTTGTTTGGAGATAGCCAAGTATGCTTAGACTGATGACCTTTGTACATTAAGGGTTCCTGGTGCTGTGACATTATTACAAATCCATGATATTCAACTCAAGTGCATTTTCTTCACCTGAGGTCTCTCAATTATCCATGGCCCTTATTTTTGAGGCTTCAACTCTGCTGTTTCAATCCTGACATCTGAAAAAGAATGCATCCCCTGGTTTTCTAGTTCCTTAAAATATATTTAATACGTATCCCTTATGAGTTAGGCATTGTTATAGTTGGAAGGGACCCAGATGAATAAGACACAGTCCCAAAACAGAGGTAAAATAATTTGAATATCTACAACTTTAATCTTGCTGAAAATACATCCTTTCAGACTTCTTTTACAACTAAGAGAAAGATATAATCATTTTCTTCCTTTTTTTGCTTTTTTTTTCATTAAGCATATAAATAAGAACCTATTCTGTTCAGGTACTGTTCTAGCTTCTTCGGATGCAAGAGGGAAAAAAGGAAAATTCTTTAGAATTTTCTGCTTCTTTAGAAATTAAACTCTAAATATAAAAAGATAAACCTTTAAAAACAAATATATACATAAGATAATTTTAGATAATGATGAGTATTATGAAGATAATAATGTGTATATATACATATGGGTTGGGGGAACCAGGCGCAAGCAAAGGGATTGGCCTTTGATGACGGTAAGGGTATTTATTTCATTGCAACTAGAGGAGAAGCAGAGATTTGGAAGTAGATGCAAGTAAATGACAGATTAGTGATAGAAACTTGAGAAGTTTTTGTCTGTTTCTATTTCATAAGTGAAGTTTGGGGCTACATCATCATCTGAGATTAAGGAAGGTAAAAGGGTAAAATAAGTTTAAATAGATAATTATGAAATTATCATTTCAAAAAGTGGAAGTGTAAATGCACTATAGAAGAGAGTTTGGACAATGTGAAGAGCCCATTTTAAAATTTGACATCGTAAGTCAAAAGTGGAATCAATAGGATTTTACTAATATTTGGTGGTATGGTAAGTGAATATAATAGAAAAAGTGGAGGTTCAGGAAGTTATGGTTGTTTGCAAGACTGGTTATAATAATGACTATAGAATTTAAGTTGGGTGAGAAGGAAAATGAGAGAGGGAGGGGAATAATAGAGTCAAGAGAGTGAACAGTGGACAAACAGGTATGGTTGAAATATTGTTGGATTAGGCATCTTAGAGAAAGCAAACTCCTTCAAGGCAAAGTCCTCCAATCATGCCCTTGATTTGATCTCACAGCCATCTCATCTGGAATATTCCACCAATTAAAACTTTTCTCAATTGAACACTTAGTATTTCCTCTCCAAGGTCTACTTCACCTACACTCGCCAACATCACCTAATGGCACAATAAGAAATTCATCTTTGATCTTCTCCCAAACTCCCAGCAAGTCTCTCCCTTCATTCTACACCAGTTTCTTACCCTCAGCACTATTGACATTAGGGCCAAATAAGTCTTTATTGTGGGGGGCTGTCTTGTGTGTTACAGAATGATTAACACCATCACTGGGCTCTACTCAATAGGTGTCACTAGCAGACACCGTACCCTGCCATTGTGATAGCCAAGTACATCTCCAGATAGTGCCACATATTTCTCAGAAGCAAAATCACCTCCAGTTAAGAACTATTGTTCTTCACTAATTATTTCTATGTACTCTCCACCCACTTATTCCTACATCCTACAATTTGACTTATATATCATTAGTCAGTAATAGTTCTCTGTGAAGTTTATTGCCCACCAAACGTGATGACTATTTGGCATATCTTCATCATTTTTGTTTTTTATCCAGCTTTTAAAAATCCCTTTTGACTTACACCTACATTTGTTCCCGGGATGCTCTATCTTCTGCTTTTCATCTGACTTCTAAGATTATTTTCACTCTCAAATCTTTTATCCTTCTGCATTTCCAATGTAAGGCTCTATGGACCTGTCCCTAAATAAATCGATTTCTATTATTTCCTCACATAACTCTACAACTTCTATTATGACCTCTACGCAAATGAGAAATACAGCCCGTTTTTAGAGTTTCAGCCTCTCTCCCAAGCTAAAAGATTGTATTTTTTCCTGCCTTTCTCTTACTTACTTTTATAAATTTCTCTGGAACTTGCAAATTCAAACCCCAAAGCAGATCATTTCCTCTAACCTTACTGTATACTCCAAAATAATTTTCTATTATACATAACACTACATTCCCAATCTTTTAGTGTCAAAATGCCAGTATAATCTTTGATCTGAGCACTATGCCACTGAGCACTACACCACTCTTTCCAAAAGCTATCTTATCCCGACCTAATTACCTCATTGACAGTGTCATTTCCCAAATTTAGTCATTCAATAGTTTTGCCTAGATCAATGCTCTGGCTACTATTATGATCTCCTGGGCTACAATCCTTCTCTCTTCTAATCAGTTATTGAAATTCTTTTAATAGTTTTCCAGAAGCATATACGTGATCATGACGACATGACAACCCTATACTTCACCCAGAGGCTCCCGTGATTCTCTGTGATATGCATGAATATTTCTAAACTCTTTAGTCTATTGCCATGTCCTCTCCTACTTGGTTCTAAACTGTCTTTCCAAATTGACTTACCTTTGTACTAACAAAAGGTAGAAAGGACTTACCTTGAAGATGCAATGCACAGTATTTTTTTCCCCTTAGCTTCACTTAGGATTTTCACTATTCCTGGATTCCTCCTTTCTCCCTCTTCCTGTCTAAAAAACACATCTCGGCTCTGACAAATTCTCTTGATCTTTTCAGACCGCTTACTTTGCTATTTCTCTGTGGCCTCTTCTCTTATCCCACAATTGAAAACAAAACATTATTTACAGAGTTCTTACAGTAAGACACGGACTATGATGTCTGTGTGGGTAGGTATAGATACCTATATCTATATAGAATAGATTATTTCTTACATAAAAATACATTTAATCTTCATTTTATAGATAAAAAACCTAGCACAATGAGATTAAGTGACTTGTTTCACTTGACATGATGTTGAGGTTCAAGAGCTGGGATTTTTTTCCTACCTTGGTCTGTGTGGCCCTAAAATCACTTCTCATCCACTACAAATGTGACTTCAAAAGTAATGTTATCCTACCTTGAATGTTCACCATTCTTTATCTAAACTTCCCTTTTAGCATTTTTATTTTCAATATTGTGCAAGTTATATATGTAGACATTTCATTTTTTGTTCTGAGCTCCCAAAAGTTCTCTATATGAATCATGTGTATATCTACCAAACCACCTAATCCCGCACCTCACACATTCAGCTAAGGTTTTCAGGGAGTTTGTCTGATGGAGAGATGCAATTTTGTTACTGTGCATTTCAGGACTGAGCTGAGCTCTAGATAAACATTCCAATTCCAGATTCAACTCTAGATAAGCATTCCAATTCTAGAGTGATTAATACTTCACGAGTGAGGATACCTTTCAAGAAGGCCAAATAGGAAGAGCTCCAGTCTACAGCTCCCAGTGTGAGCGACGCAGAAGACAGGTGATTTCTGCATTTCCATCTGAGGTACCGGGTTCATCTCACTAGGGAGTGCCAGACAGTGGGCGCAGGTCAGTGGGTGCAGCACACCATGCATGAGCAGAAGCAGGGCGAGGCATTGCCTCACTCGGGAAGCGCAAGGGGTCAGGGACTTCCCTTTCCTAGTCAAAGAAAGGGGTGACAGACAGCACCTGGAAAATTGGGTCACTCCCACCCTAATACTGTTCTTTTCCGACCGGCTTAAAAAACGGTGCACCAGGAGATTATATCCCACACCTGGCTTGGAGGGTCCTACACCCACGGAGTCTCGCTGATTGCTAGCACAGCAGTCTGAGATCAAACTGCAAGGAGGCAGTGAGGCTAGGGGAGGGGCACCTGCCACTGCCCAGGCTTGCTTAGGTAAACAAAGCAGCCAGGAAATTCGAACTGGGTGGAGCCCACCACAGCTCAAGGAGACCTGCCTGCCTCTGTATGCTCCACCTCTGGGGGCAGGGCACAGACAAACAAAAAGACAGCAGTAACCTCTGCAGACTTAAATGTCCCTGTCTGACAGCTTTGAAGAGAGCAGTGGTTCTCCCAGCCCGCAGCTGGAGATCTGAGAATGGGCAGACTGCCTCCTCAAGTGGGTCCCTGACCCCTGACCCCCGAGTAGCCTAACTGAGGGGCACCCCCCAGTAGGGGCAGACTGACACCTCACATGGCCGGGTACTCCTCTGAGACAAAACTTCCAGAGGAACGATCAGACAGCAGCATTCGCGGTTCACGAAAATCTGCTGTTCTGCAGCCACCGCTGCTGATACCCAGGCAAACAGGGTCTGGAGTGGACCTCTAGCAAACTCCAACAGACCTGCAGCTGAGGGTCCTGTCTGTTAGAAGGAAAACTAACAAACAGGAAGGACATCCACACCAAAAACCCATCTGTACATCACCATCATCAAGGACAAAAGGTAGATAAAACCACAAAGATGGGGAAAAAACAGAGCAGAAAAACTGGAAACTCTAAAAAGTAGAGCACCTCTCCTTCTCCAAAGGAACGCAGTTCCTCACCAGCAACGGAAAAAAGTTGGATGGAGAATGACTTTGATGAGTTGAGAGAACAAGGCTTCAGATGATCAAACTACTCCGAGCTACAGAAGGAAAATTTATAGCACTAAATGCCCACAAGAGAAAGCAGGAAAGATGCAAAATTGACACCCTAACATCACAATTAAAAGAACTAGAAAAGCAAGAGCAAACACATTCAAAAGCTAGCAGAAGGCAAGAAATAACTAAAATCAGAGCAGAACTGAAGGAAATAGAGACACAAAAAACCCTTCAAAAAATTAATCAATCCAGGAGCTGGTTTTTTGAAAGGATCAACAAAATTGATAGACCGCTAGCAAGACTAATAAAGAAGAAAAAAGAGAAGAATCAAATAGATGCAATAAAAAATGATAACGGAGTTATCACCACTGATCCCACAGAAACACAAACTACCATCAGAGAATACTACAAACACCTCTATGCAAATAAACTAGAAAATCTAGAAGAAATGGATAAATTCCTCGACACATACACCCTCCCAAGACTAAACCAGAAAGAAGTTGAATCTCTGAATAGACCAATAACAGGAGCTGAAATTGTGGCAATAATCAATAGCTTACCAACCAAAAAGAGTCCAGGACCAGATGGATTCACAGCCGAATTCTACCAGAGGTACAAGGAGGAGCTGGTACCATTCCTTCTGAAACTATTCCAATCAATAGAAAAAGAGGGAATGCTCCCTAACTCATTTTATGAGGCCAGCATCATCCTGATACCAAAGCCTGGCAGAGTTACAACCAAAAAAGAGAATTTTAGACCAATATCCTTGATGAACATTGATGCAAAAATCCTCAATAAAATACTGGCAAACAGAATCCAGCAGCACATCAAAAAGCTTATCCACCATGATCGAGTGGGCTTCATCCCTGGGATGCAAGGCTGGTTCAATATATACAAATCAATAAATGTAATGTAGCATATAAACAGAACCAAAGACAAAAACCACATGATTATCTCAATAGATGCAGAAAAGACCTTTGACAAAATTCAACAATGCCTTCATGCTAAAAACTCTCAAGAAATTAGGTATTGATGGGACGTATCTCAAAATAATAAGAGCTATCTATGACAAACCCACAGCCAGTATCATACTGAATGGGCAAAAACTGGAAGCATTCCCTTTGAAAACGGGCACAAGTGAGGGATGCCCTCTCTCACCACTCCTATTCAACATAGTGTTGGAAGTTCTGGCCTGGGCAATTAGGCAGGAGAAGGAAATAAAGGGTATTCAATTAGGAAAAGAGGAAGTCAAATTGTCCCTGTTTGCAGATGACATGATTGTATATCTAGAAAACCCCATTATCTCAGCCCAAAATCTCCTTAAGCTGATAAGCAACTTCAGCAAAGTCTCAGGATACAAAATCAATGTACAAAAATCACAAGCATTCTTATACACCAATAACAGACAAACAGAGAGCCAAATCATGAGTGAACTCCCATTCACAATTGCTTCAAAGAGAATAAAATACCTAGGAATCCAACTTACAAGGGACATGAGGGACCTCTTCAAGGAGAACTACAAACCACTGCTCAATGAAATAAAAGAGGATACAAACAAATGGAAGAACATTCCATGCTCATGGGTAGGAAGAATCAATATTGTGAAAATGGCCATACCGCCCAAGGTAATTTATAGATTCAATACCATCCCCATCAAGTTACCAATGACTTTCTTTATGGAATTGGAAAAAACTACTTTAAAGTTCATATGGAACCAAAAAAGAGCCCACATCGCCAAGTCAATCCTAAGCCAAAAGAACAAAGCTGGAGGCATCACGCTACCTGACTTCAAACTATACTACAAGGCTACAGTAACCAAAACAGCATGGTTCTGGTACCAAAACAGAGATATAGATCAATGGAACAGAACAGAGCCCTCAGAAATAATGCCACATATCTACAACTATCTGATCTTTGACAAACCTGAGAAAAACAAGCAATGGGGAAAGAATTCCCTATTTAATAAATGGTGCTGGGAAAACTGGCTAGCCATATGTAGAAAGCTGAAACTGGATCCCTTCCTTACACCTTATACAAAAATTAATTCAAGATGGATTAAAGATTTAAATGTTAGACCTAAAACCATAAAAACCCTAGAAGAAAACCTAGGCATTACCATTCAGGACATAGGCATGGGCAAGGATTTCATGTCTAAAACACCAGAAGCAATGGCAACAAAAGCCAAAATTGACAAATGGGATCTCATTAAACTAAAGAGCTTCTGCACAGCAAAAGAAACTATCATCAGAGTCAACAGGCAACCTACAAAATGGGAGAAAATTTTTGCAACCTACTCATTTGACAAAGGGCTAATATCCAGAATCTACAATGAACTCAAACAAATTTACAAGAAAAAAACAACCCCGTAAAAAGTGGGCGAAGGATATGAACAGACACTTCTCAAAAGAAGACATTTATGCAGCCAAAAAACACATGAAAAAATGCTCACCATCACTGGCCATCAGAGAAATGCAAATCAAAACCAGAATGAGATACCATCTCACACCAGTTAGAATGGCAATCATTAAAAAGTCAGGAAACAACAGGTGCTGGAGAGGATGTGGAGAAATAGGAACACTTTTACACTGTTGGTGGGACTGTAAACTAGCTCAACCATTGTGGAAGTCAGTGTGGTGATTCCTCAGGGATCTAGAACTAGAAATACCATTGGACTCAGCCATCCCATTACTGGGTATATACCCAAAGGACTATAAATCATGCTGCTATAAAGACACATGCACATGTATGTTCAATGCGGCACTATTCACAATAGCAAAGACTTGGAATCAACCCAAATGTCCAACAATGATAGACTGGATTAAGAAAATGTGGCACATATACACCATGGAATGCTATGCAGCCACAAAAAAGGATGAGTTCATGTCCTTTGTAGGGACATGGATGAAATTGGAAATCATCATTCTCAGTAAACTATCACAAGGACAAAAAACCAAACACTGCATGTTCTCACTCATAGATGAGAATTGAACAATGAGAACACATGGACACAGGAAGGGGAACATCACACTCTGGGGACTGTTGTAGGGTGGGGGTAGTGGGGAGGGATAGCATTAGGAGATATACCTAATGCTAAATGACGAGTTAATGGGTGCAGCACACCAGCATGGCACATGTTGCATGTAACTAACCTGCACATTGTGCACATGCACCCTAAAACTTAAAGTATAATAATAATAAAATAAAAAAAATACTTCACATACCACAACTTGAAACTTAGACCTCCACCATATGAAGAGCCATCAATATGCCTAGTGTTGGAAATAGATAGTGTTTTTGCCCTTAATGCTCAACTTTTCTCCAATAGAAATATATTTCTTGGAGCGAAAGTCATTATGACCTATTAAAATAAAATCATATTTCGTTGGAAAAATATATACACTTGTAATCAAAGTAATATCATAGTCAGGAATTAGTCATCTTAGAGGAAGATTCTGGGTAATATTATTGCATGAGTGTTGAAGAGTCAAATACATGTTCAAAACCTTTTCCTAATATTTACTAGTTATGTTGCCTTGGTCAAGTTTTCTAACATTCTGGGCCTCAGTTTCCTTTTCTGTAAGATGAGAGATTTACTAACATCGCTTCATAGGGTTGTGGGGAATTTAATTGAAAAAATAAAACAAAACAAAATATTTATCAGAGTGCCCAATAAATGAAAACTCAGTAAGTGATATATAGTAATAATGTGCAAAAAAACTGTATATAATAGGGGTTTGTGGGAAGCAGGAGATAGGGAGGTGAAATAAAACAAGAGGTAAAAAAACCCATCAAGCACAAATTGTGGGTTTTTAATTTCCCCAACCTTTGGCTATGTCTGATTCTCCTGACTGTATAAGTATATGGTATACACTAATTTGTGAAAAAACACACTGCTTGTGACTTGTGGCAGTATGATGCAGTTCCTCAGCCTCCACTCCACGCCAGGGTGAACATTTATCAGCAAATAAAACACAGCCTAATGACATCAGAAAATGACCCTTCCTTGAATCTGTGGGGTGGGTTATCTCTCACACATCTCTGTATTTTTCTTTTCTGCCTATTAGTACCCATTGCTGTTGTAAACAAGAAGTTATGGTAGCAATCTGGATTGGCCTTTGAAGGCTCTCAACATTGGTAACAATTCTGCATGACCATTTGACCTGACACCAAATGGAACGCTGCTTTCAGCCTTTTGGAGGGGTCGTGTGTGTGCTTCTTGTGGCAGATGGTAAAACCTCTCCACATATTAAGAGGAAGAGCTACCTACTTCTTAAATTGAGCCATTATGAGGGTATCAAGTACATCTGATCACAGGCAACCTGAGGGTGAGGGTGGGCAGCTGGATTACGAATTAATCATGGACATGTAGATTATGGATGGAGGAGGAGGGCCAAGGTGAGTCACAACTCCTTTCTTGTTGTTTTTTTTTAATTATTATTATTATACTTTAAGTTTTAGGGTACATGTGCATAATGTGCAGGTTAGTTACATATGTATACATGTGCCATGCTGGTGTGCTGCACCCATTAACTCGTCATTTAGCATTAGGTATATCTCCTAATGTTATCCCTCGCCCCTCCCCCCACCCCACAACAGTCCCCAGAGTGTGATGTTCCCCTTCCTGTGTCCATGTGTTATCATTGTTCAATTCTCATCTATGAGTGAGAACATGCAGTGTTTGGTTTTTTGTCCTTGTGATAGTTTACTGAGAATGATGATTTCCAATTTCATCCATGTCCCTACAAAGGACATGAACTCATCATTTTTTATGGCTGCATAGTATTCCATGGTGTATATGTGCCACATTTTCTTAATCCAGTCTATCATTGCACAACTCCTTTGAATAGCCAGCAGACACAGAGAGTGGTGGCCAATGCCAGAGCCTCTGATTGACCTAAGGCCGTGTATTACAGATCACCTGAGCCCTTTTTCCTTATCTGTATAATGATAATGTGAATTTCACAATGTGGTTACAGCATTAAAAAATAGGTATATGAATGTTCCATGTAAGTAATTTTTAATAACCTGATGTTAACTGATTGCTGTTATGATTTTCAAAGACTTGCCTATCATTCTATGAGAACCAATGCTGTGATAGATTAAGTTTTTGTAATGTGAATTTTTTTCTTTCCTGTATCAGAAAAGTTTGATTTCTTCACTAGCAGGTGGAATTAATAGCCTCCAAAGGTCTTGTAAGTTGGACAGGAGAGTCCTAGCCCTCTACTTCAGTGGGTGATTTCTCCTTTGGGAAATATTTTCTTGTATTAGGAGACATTATATAAATTACATAAATCAGACACCAGAAAGTAAGTTTCAATGTTTTTGGTAATTTCTAGAAAAGCATAGGAATGAAATAAAATAAAGCCTCCTCAAATTCTCATTTGTTTCTTCTAGGCTGGAAATATGTTTTCTAAAGTGAAGCTTGTTTTTCTTCCATTATTTTTGAGGACTTGTCTATTAGATCAAATATCAATCAGCCAAAGGTAGCATATGACCATGATAAAAAAATGAAGGTTCTTAATCATTCATTCAGCAAATATTTATTTTGTGCTTATTATATGCTAGGCACTAGGATCCTCACAGTTTGAAGGGAAGGGTGGATGTAGCAGGGAGACAAGTCCATAATGAATAGTAAAGATGAAGTCTAAAATAGGAAAAGTTACCTGTAATCCCAGCACTTTGGGAGGCTGAGGCAGGTCGATCACCTGAGGTCAGGAGTTCAAGACCAGCCTGGCCAACATGGTGAAACCCCATCTCTAATACAAATACAAAAAATTAGGCATGTATGGTGGCAGGTGCCTGTAATCCAAGCTACTCGGGAGGGTGAGGCAAGAGAATCACTTGAACCTGGGAGGTGGAGGTTGCAGTGAGCTGAGATCACACCATTGCACTCCAGCCTGGTCAATAAGAGTGGAAACTCTGTCTCAAAAATAAATAAATAAATAACAAAATAAAATAGAAAAAATTCAAAGATCTAAAAGACGGCATCTAATTCAGACTTGCAGTTCAGAAAACTTCTCAAAGGAAATATGTCTATTGCGACCTGAAGGATGGGTTTCAAATGAACACTGGAGATGAAAAGTTTTCAAGATGGAAAGAGCAATATGTGCTAAGATAATACATTTGTGCAACTTCATGCATACATTTTGAGAAGGAGCATGATCACTGAAGAATCTAGAAAGGCAAGGTAGGGCTAGATCTTGCAAAATCATGCATATCATGCTAATTTTGAACTTTACCTCAAGAACAAAGGCTTTCCTGGCATTGAAATGTTGTATGCAGGCATGTAACTCTGGCTACAGTAAGAATGAGGCTTGGAAGAGCTGAGGTAGGCAGAGGTGAGGTAGCCAGACCAAATATATTACTATTTAGCAAGTGCATAGTGGACACATATTATGTCAACAGTTTTATGCAGGGTCTTGTAGGAGAAAAAATATGTGACATTCCCTGCCCATAGAAGAAGACTGGGATTTCTTAGAACTGGCAAGCCAAAAATTGCACTGGACAGTGTTAAATGGTTATGAAAAGACTTTATTCAAGAGTAATGCAATAGCAGGGAGAAACCAGAACTCAGTCTGAACTTGATCCAGCTGAAACAAGAAGTTGGAGAGGTTTTCAGAGCTGGTGGGGCCCAATCTTATTGCACTTGTATTGGCTAATTGGCCATACCTAAAAGAAAAGTAAACTTTCTCCTATCTTAATGGCATCATATATTTTTACAACTGGGAGCAAGACACCCAAAGCCATTAGGTTCTTATGCGCCCTCAGAGACTTGGAGAAAGAGGCATTATTTACTTTGTTGATTCAATTTCAAAGGGTGGCTCTTGGTCCTTGAGAAAGATATTCCTGGGTTGTAAAACTGACCAGAGGCTGGAATAAAATTTATATCTCAAAGGCAGATAGAGAATTTGCAATTACACGTTTTCTAACTTAAGGAAAGGGAGGCCAGGGGCCTTGAGACAGGGAGAGAAGGGTGTAAAGTCTGATCACGCTGAGGGAAACCTTAAAGTTGACTTGGTCAAGGCAGTCAGAAGCAACTTACCATAGGCACGGTATTTTTTCCAAAATATAATTTTACTTAAAAATCATATTATGTATGTATTATCAGGCCTCTGAGGCCAAGCCTGCACGTATACATGCAGATGGCCTGAAGCAAGTGAAGAATCACAAAAGAAGTGAAAATTGCTGGTTCTTATCTTAACTGATGACATTACCTTGTGGAATTCCTTCTCCTGGCTCAGAAGCAACCCCACTGAGCACCTTGTGAACCCTGCCCCTGCCTGCAAGAGAAAAACCCCCTTTGACTGTAATTTTCCATTACCTACCCAAATCCTATAAAATGGCCCCACCCCTATCTCCCTTTGCTGACTCTCTTTTTGGACTCAGCCCGCCTGCACCCAGGTGAAATAAATGGCTTTATTGCTCACACAAAGCTTGTTTGGTGGTCTCTTCAAATGGACGTACGTGACATTTGGTGCCATGACTCGGATCGGGGAACCTGCCTTGGGAGATCAATCCCCTGTCCTCCTGCTCTTTGCTCCATGAGAAAGATCCACCTACGACCTCAGGTCCTCAGACCAACCAGCCCAAAGAACATCTCACCAATTTTAAATCGGGTAAGTGGCCTCTTTTTACTCTCTTCTCCAAACTCTCTCACTATCCCTCAACTCTTTCTCCTTTCAATATTGGCGCCACCCTTCAATTTCTCCCTTCTGTTAATTTCAGTTCCTTTCCTTTTCTGGTAGAGACAGAGGAGACGCGTTTTATCCATGAACCCCAAACTCTGGCGCCAGTCACGGACTCAGGAAGACAGTCTTCCCTTTGTGTTTAATCACTGCGGGGACACCTGCTTGATTATTCACCCACGTTTCAGAGGTGTCTGATCATTGCGGGGACACCTGCCTTGATCCTTCACCCTTAGTGGCAAGTACCACTTTCCTGGGGGGCAAGCACCACCTCCCCTGGGGGCAAGTACCCCCCGACCTCTTCTCTCTGTGTCTCTACCCTCTCTTTTCTCTGGGCTTGCCTCCTTCACTATGGGCAACCTTCCACCCTACATTCCTCCCTCTTCTCCCTTAGCCTGTGTTCTCAAAAATTTAAAACCTCTTCAACTCACACCTGACCTGAAACCTAAATGCCTTATTTTCTTCTGCAATGCCACTTGACCCCAGTACAAACTCAACAATGATTCCAAATAGCCAGAAAATGGCACTTCCAATTTTTCCATCCTATCAGAACTAGACAATTCTTGTCATAAAATGGGCAAACAGTCTGAGGTGCCTGACATCCAGGCATTCCTTTACACATCAGTCCCTCCCTAGTCTCTGTTCCCAATGCAACTCATCCCAAATCTTCCTTCTTTCCCTCCTGCCTGTCCCCTCAGTCCTAACCCCAAGCGTCACTGAGTCTTTTCAATCTTCCTTTTCTACCAACCCATCTGACCTCTGCACTCCTCCCCAGACTGCTCCTCCTCAGGTCACTCCCCACCAGGCTGAATCAGGCTCCAATTCTTCCTCAGCCTCTGCTCCCCAACCCTAGAATCCTTCAATCACCTCCCCTCATCACACCCAGTCCAGCTTACAGTTTTGTTCCAGGACTAGCCCTCCCCCACCTGCCCAATAATTTCCTCTTAAAGAGGTGGCTGGAGCTAAAGACATAGTCAAGTTTAATGCTCCTTTTTCTTTATTCAACCTCTCCCAAATCAGTTAGCATTTAGGCATTCTTTTTTTTTTTTTTTTTTATCAAATATGAAAACACAGCCCAGTTCATGGCTCATTTGGCAGCAACCCTGAGACGCTTTATAGCCTAGACCCTGAAGGGTCAGAAGGCCATCTCACTCTAAATACGCATTTTATTACCCAATCCACTCCCAACTTTAAATAAAGCTCCAAAAATTAGATTCCGGCCCTGAAACCCCACAACAGGGCTTAAATAACCTCACCTTCAAGGTGTACAATCATAGAGAAGAGTTACAATTACTTGCCTCTGCTGTGAGACAAAACCCAGCTGCACATCCAGCACACAAAAACTTCAAAATGCCTAAGCCACAGCAGTCAAGCATTCCTTCAGGACTTCCTCCATCAAGATCTTGCTTCAAGTGCCAGAAATCTCACCACTGGGCCAAGGAATGCCCTCAGCCCAGGATTCCTCCTAAGCCATGTCCCATCTGTGCAGGACCCCGCTGGATATCAGACTGTCCAACTCGCCCAGCAGCCACTCCCAGAGACCCTGGAACTCTGGCTCAAGGCTCTCTGACCGACTCCTTCCCAGATATTCCTGGCTTAGCGGCTGAAGACTGACGCTGCCTGATTGCCTCGGAAGCCTCCCAGACCATCACAGATGCTTTGGGTAACTCTTACAGTGGAGGGTAAGTCCTCCCCTTCTTAATCAATATGGAGGCTACCAACTCCACATTACCTTCTTTTCAAGGGCCTGTTTCCCTTGCCTCCATAACTGTTGTGTATATTGACGGCCAGGCTTCTAAACCTCTTAAAACTCCCCAACTCTGGTGCCAACTTGGACAATATTCTTTTATGCACTCCTTTTTAGTTATCCCCACCTGCCCAGTTCCCTTATTAGGTTGAGACATTTTAACTACATTATCTGCTTCCCTGACTATTCCTGGACTATAGCCACACCTCATTGCTGCCCTTTTCCCCAGTTCAAAGCCTCCTTCACATCCTCCCCTTGTATCTCCCCACCTGAGTCCACAAGTATGGGACACCTCTACTCCCTCCTTGGTGACCGATCATGCACCCCCTTACCATCCCATTAAAACCTAATCACCCTTACCCCGCTCAATATCCATCCCACAGCACTCTTTAAAAGGATTAAAGCCTGTTATCACTGGCTTGCTACAGCATGGCCTTCTAAAGCCTATAAACTCTCCTTACAATTCCCCCATTTTACCTGTCCAAAAACTGGACAAGTCTTACAGGTTAGTTCAGGATCTGCGCCTTATCAACAAAATTGTCTTGCCTATCCACCCCGTGGTGCCAAACCCATATACTCTCCTATCCTCAATACCTCCCTCCACAACCCATTATTCTGTTCTAGATAAACCTAGCTGACCCTATAAATCCTAAATCCTTTCCCCACTCCCCTTTCCATTCCTTAAAAAACAGCCCTAAAAGCTGCTCCCACACTAGCTCTCCCTAACTCATCCCAACCCTTTTCATTACACACAGCTGAAGTACAGGGCTGTGTGGTCAGAATTCTTACACAAGAGCCAGGACCTCACCCTGTAGCCTTTCTGTCCAAACAACTTGACCTTACTGTTTTAGCCTAGCCCTCATGTCTGCATGCAGTGGCTGCCACTGCTTTAACACTTTTAGAGGCCCTCAAAATCACAAACTGTGCTCAACTCACTCTCTACAGTTCTCATAACTTCCAAACTCTATTTTCTTCCTCACACCTGACGCATATACTTTCTGCTCCCCAACCACTTCAGCTATACACACTCTTTGTTGAGTCTCCCACAATTACCATTGTTCCTGGCCCAGACTTCAATTCGGCCTCCCACATTATTCCAGATACTACACCTGACCCCCATGACTGTATCTCTCTGATCCACCTGACATTCACTCCATTTCCGCATATTTCCTTCTTTCCTGTTTCTCACCCTGATCACACTTGGTTTATTGATGGCAGTTCCACCAGGCCTAATCGCCACTCACCAGCAAAGGCAGGCAATGCTATAGTATCTTCCATATCTATCATTGAGAGGCTACTGCTCTGCCCTGCTCCACTACCTCTCAGCAAGCCGAGCTCATTGCCTTAACTTGAGCCCTCACTCTTGCCAATGGACTATGTGTCAATATTTATACTGACTCTAAATATGCCTTCCATATCCTGCACCACCATGCTATTATATGGGCAGAAACAGGTTTCCTCACTACACAAGGGTCCTCCATCATTAATGCCTCTTTAATAAAAACTCTTCTAAAGGCTTTTTTACTTCCAAAGGAAGCTGGAGTCATTCACTGCAAAGGCCATCAAAAGGCATCAGATCCCATTGCTCAGGGCAACGCTTGTGCTGATAAGGTAGCTAAAAAAGCGGCTAGCATTCCAACTTCTGTCCCTCACAGCCAGTTTTTCTCCTCCTCATCGGCCACCCCCACCTACTCTCCCACTGAACCTTCCACCTATCAATCTCTTCCTACACAAGGAAAATGGTTCTTGGACCAAGGAAAATATCTCCTTCCAGCCTCACAGGCCCAATCTATTCTGTCATCATTTCATAACCTCTTCCATGTAAGTTACAAGCCGCTGGCCTGCCTCTTAAAACCTTTCTTTTCCTTTCCATCGTAAAAATCTATCCTCAAAAAATCACTTCTCAGTGTTCCATCTGCTATTCTACTACTCCTCAGGAATTTATCAGGCCCCCTCCCTTCCCTACACATCAGGCTCGAGAATTTGCCCTTGCCCAGGACTGGCAAATTGACTTTACTCACATGCCCCAAGTCAGGAAACTAAAATACCTCTTGGTCTAGGTAGACACTTTCACTGGATGGGTAGAGCCCTTTCCCACAGGGTCTAAGAAGGCCACTGCGGTCATTTCTTCCCATCTGTCAGACATAATTCCTCGGTTTGGCCTTCCCACCTCTCAGACTGGCCTTTACTAGTCAAATCACCCAAGCAGTTTCTCAGGCTCTTAGTATTCAGTGGAACCTTCATACCCTTACCATCCTCAATCTTCAGAAAAGGTAATGGACTAATGGTCTTTTAAAAACATACCTCACCAAGCTCAGCCTCCAACTTGAAAAGGACTGGACAATATTTTTACCACTTGCCCTTCTCAGAATTCAGGCCTGTCCTCAGGATGCTACTGGATCCAGCCCATTTGAGCTCCTGTATGGACGCTCACTTTTATTAGGCCCCAGTCTCATTCCAGACACCAGCCCAACTTGAACTGCACCCCAAAAACTTGTCATCCCTACTATCTTCTGTCTAGTCATACTCCTATTCACCATTCTCAACTACTCGTAAATACCCTGCCTTTGTTTACACTGCCGGTTTACACTTTTCCTTCAAACCATCATAAATGATATCTCCTGGTTTTACCTCAAACCGCCACCCTTAAGGTCTCTCTTAAAGTGGATAGATAATCTTTGCTGACAGGGTGCACTCCAATACTTTCACCCTGATAAAGTCCTATTCTTTACTTTCATACTTACTCTTATTCTCACTCCCATTCTTATGCCATCCTCTACCTCTCCCCAGCTATCTCCATCACACACACTATCAATCTCACTCACTCTCTCCTAGCTGTTTCTAATCCTCCTTTAACAAACAATTGCTGGCTTTGCATTTCTCTTTCCTACAAAATTGCCAAGGCCTCGACTTACTCACTGCTAAAAAAAGAGGACTCTGTATATTTTTAAATGAAAAGTGTTGTTTTTACATAAATCAATCTGGCCTGGTATATGACAATATAAAAAAACTAAAGGATAGAGTCTAAAAACTTGCCAACCAAGAAAGTAATTATGCTGAACCCCCTGAGGCACTCTCTAATTGGATGTCCTGGGTCCTCCCAAATTCTTTGTCCTTTAATACCTGTTTTTCTCCTTCTCTTATTTGGACCTTGTGTCTTCTGTTTAGTTTCTCAGTTCAACCCAAACCGTATCCAGGCCATCACCAATCATTCTATATGACAAATGCTCCTTCTAACAATCCACAATATCACCCCTTACCACAAAAATCTTCCTTTAGCTTAATCTCTCCCACTCTAGGTTCCCACGCTGCCCCTAATCCCGCTCGAAGCAACCCTGAGAAACATCTCCCATTATCTCTCCATACCACCGCCAAAAATTTTCGCTGCCCGAACACTTCAACACGATTTTGTTTTATTTTTCTCATTAATGTAAAAAGACAGGAATGTCAGGCCTCTGAGCCCAAACCTGCACGTATACCTCCAAATGGCCTGAAACAAGTGAAGAATCACAGAAGAAGTGAAAATGGCTGGTTCCTGCCTTAACGATGACATTATTTAGTGAAATTCCTTCTCCTGGCTCAGAAGCTCCCCCACTTAGCACCTTGTGATCCCCGCCCCTGCTCGCCAGAGAACAACTCCCTTTGACTGTAATTTTCCATTACCTACCCAAATCCTATACAATGGTCCCATCCTTGGCTCCCTTCACTGACTCCTTTTTCGGACTCAGCCTGCCTGCACCCAGGTGAAATAAACAGCTTTATTGCTCACACAAAGCCCATTTGGTGGTCTCTTCACATGGACGTGCATGACATGTATTACATTTCAAAGTATATGTGTTTATAAAGTGTATACAAATAGTGCTTCCCTTGATTTGGATTCTGCCAATAGTAGAACCCGAGATAAAGACTTAATTTGGGATAGTTTCTTTGGAAAATAATTCCAAAAAGAAGCAGTGACAGTGGGGAGACTGAGACAGGAAAGGAAGAAAATTCAATAAAGACCTGTTATGAAGGTGCTGGTGTTGGCAAAGAGCGCTGAAGTTGGCAAGGATCTCTGAAAAGAGTAGCAAAAAAAAAAAAAAAAAAAAAAAAGCAGAGTTTAATGGAATGCAATGCAGCTGTCCTACTACAATAAGTTCTGAGAGTATTACCACCTGAGAAAATAAAAATATCCTAGGGCAGTCCAAGTTATGTGAAGTATGCAGGCCCAGAGAGACAAGAGTATAGCAGTTTCATCATGCCCTCTCCTTTATGGTTGGGGACAATTGTTTAAAGTCTTCTTGGTTCTGACTAGCTGCCTCACCGATTATCTTCATGTTCCTGGAATGTGTGATACAAATAACAATCTATAGCCAATCAATAGCTTAATGTAAATTCTTAGGAAACTACTCAGGAACTGTCCCTACTTTTTCTTTAAAAATTGACTTGCGGTCAGGTAGGGTGGCTCATGCCTACAGTCCCAGCACTTTGGGAGGCTGTAGTAGGAAGATCGATAACTTGAGGCCAGAAGTTTGAAACCAGCCTGAATAACATAGTGACACCTCATCACTACAAAAATATAAAATAAAATCCACTTGTAACTGCTGGTAATCAGAGAGCCTTTCCAGGGTTGAAAAGACTATACCGAGAATCTATACTCACGGGTTGCAATCCTCATACTTGGCCTAAATAAACTCTCTACTTGTATTAATTTTTCCTCAGCTTCTTCCTTTTGGCTCAACATACCTGTTGTAGATTTCCCTCACCTTCAGGGAGAAATTCAGTCACTAGGTTGCTTACATGTTGTGGTGATCTAATCTTTCATCCTTGAGGGATAATTCCTTTATTTTCTCATACTCATCAGACTATTTGCCTCAATTTTCTTCACAGTGTTAACACCAGACATAAAGCCCAAATATACATTCTAGTAAATTCCCATAGTTCTGCATATAGTCTTTCTCAGCTCCATGATATGGTAGCAACCCCAGCTTCTCATGCAGTGTTGATAATCCCGTCTTAGTTCAGGCTGCTATCCATGAACAAATACCATTGACTGGGTGGCTTGAACAACAAATATTTATTTTTTACAGTTCTGGAGGCTGAGAAGTCCATGATCCCAAAGTACCAACCAATTTGTTTCCTGGTGAAGGCCCTCTCACTGGTTTTTAGGTGACCTGCTGCTTGCTGTATTCTCATATGGCAGAGAGAGAAAGAAAGAGAGGGAAAGAGACGGATTGTCTTTCTTGTTGTCTTTGTATAAGGGCACTGCTCCCACCATGTGGGCTCCACTCTTATGAACTACATACCTCTCAAAGGCCTCAGCTCCAAATCGCACAAGGGACTATGGCTTCAACATATGAATTTTGGCAAACATTCAGTCCATAGCAAACCTCAACTTTTCGTTGCCTGTTGTCCAGCCTACCTGCATGTGGTGCCCAAAGAGACCAAGTGGAATTGTAACTTACAGCTCAATTGAATTCTCACTCTGACTCTTGGTGGAAATATTCCTTGCTGGAAAACAGGGCTTTTAATCCAGCAAAGCTTAACATTGTGAGGCCAGAAAGTACAAATTTTGTAATTGGCTGCTTGGAGTACTAAAGAGGCCAATGATACATCTCACTTTTGGTGTCCAGTCTGATGTATTCGATGTCTTGTGATTGCTTTAGTGCATAGCATAGCATCCTTCAGAAGAACTGCCCACCCCCTTAGTGTGTCTTTCTCAAGCTGGCACCTTAGCTGAGCCTTTAATAACGTATTAAAATTTATCAAGACATCTGCTTTGAGGTGAGAAAGTATATGGTAGGAAGAGTTAATACTCTGGTCATGAGTCCATCGTCATATTTCACTTGCTTTAAAGTGGGTCTCTTGTTCCAAAGCAATATTATATAGGATCCATGTCACTAAATCATGATAATCTTAATAACTTGTAAACCCTCAGATAGTAAAGCTAGCAAAGTATAGTAGAGAGGCATACTAAACCCATATTTGAAATAGTTGTCATTTTTAGTAAGGAAAAATCACTGCTTCTTCAGGGTTGAAAGATTCCAACTGGATCAACGTGCCACCAGGTGGCTGTTTGATCTTCTTTAGGGATAGTCCCATATTGAGCACTCAGATTCTGTCACTGCTGTTGACTGGCTTTCAGCAGTGGCTAGATCAGCTTTCACGAGAGAGTCCATACAGAGCTTTTATCTCAGCCACCAGGACTGTTCCTTTTATAGCCCCATTGTACCAGGCCTGGAGTGGCCTACCACAGAAGCTGGCTGATAGCCACTGGATGAGTCATTTATCCACCGGGTTCTTTAATCTCTCATACACAGTTGAAGATCTCTGTTGGGTAATGACGTAAGACTCAAAGATGTGCACACTTTTGGCCATTCCTTTAGATCCATTGACATGCCTCTTCTCTAGATCTCCTTTTATTCTGTCTTCTAGAATTGCTTATTTCAGCCTCCTAACCCAACCAGGAAGTGTCAAATAGGAAGCTTCTACAAATAGACAAAATGAATAGGGCTCATTTAAAAATAAGTAAAAAGAGCATGTTATAGGAGGAAGGAAAGATCCTATATCTGAAAAAATCAAGATTGCTTTATGAAATAAGTTGATTTGCACTTTGAAGGATAAAACAACAAAAATACTGTTTTACGAGCATATGGATATTTGAGACCAGTACTCTAGATGAAGAGAACACACAAGCAAAGAGGGCAGTATCAGAGTGGGTGGTCAATGAATACCAAGTAGTTCTATCTGGGCTGGATCCAAGATGAGACAATTCTTTTTCAGAATGAGCATTGTAGGAAATAAATGCTGTCATAATTTGAAGAAAAAATTATTTCATAAATTCTCTTAGGTCCTAATGAAGTCACCTCATGATCCACAGTGGGAGTGTCATCCATTAAGAACAAAGTGCCCAACCATGAGTTTCTAAAGCCACATGGCACTGATGCCAAACTCAGATGTCTGTGTGCCACAGCCATTAGGGAGTGTCCACATTTTGAGTTACATAATCTTAGAAGGAAAGAATAAACTGTGGTTAATGTCAAGGTCTTGCCAAGGAGAACACAGAAATAATAATAATAAAAAAAAAACTACAAGGTACAACCGTGATTTTCTCTAATTATTCACTCTTGAAACTTGAGATTTTTCTCAAAGCGAAACAGAACTGCTCTTTTTAATTTATCTTTTTTCCCACGAGCTGGGCCAAGGTTTCCATTTTAAAGTGCAGGTGGACTTTCAAGTTATAGCATGGCAGGTCTCCCTGTTACCAACAACAAAACTTCTTTCATCAGTTCAAATGCATATGTTTTCAAAGGGACTAAAGGAACTGATCATCTATAGAAACCAGCCATACCTGTGAGCTCACGCCAGCTATAGTCAGTCTGTAAACACACTTGGAGGAAAATGCTGTCTCTTAAAGGGCAAACACCCTGTCCTTTTTTGATACTTGATATTTTGCAGGCACCAGCTCCAAGTTGTGGATGAGAACCAGGGACACAAACCTTTATTATCTTTATATTTTTCTTTTAAAATGTATTATTAATATTATCATTATTTGAGGTGACTGGAGGAAGGGAAGGAGACAGCACACAGAAGGAACAAACCGACTTTTCCCTTCTAATTAGCTGGTGCTGCTACTGTCAGACTCATTTCTGGATTTGGGCCAGTGAACAAACTTTTCTCTCAATACTCTGCATATACCAAATGGCACTGGCCTCTATCCCAGAACCGAGCATAGGTTCATCATGAAGCCAACTGGGTCCTGGCCCAATGGATAACAAAGTCTCCTCATTAAAATTGTTCCACTAGGTACATTTCTATCTAATAAAGTGAGCATAGTACACATTCAGAAATATAGTCTGGTACACTGCATTATCGGGTTTGGTTTAAGCACTCCTGCTCCACTGTCCATCTCTTCCTTGTTATCCCGTATCAATGTTGTCCTTTGGGACAATATGAACGACTCCTCTGAAAACTCCCTTTTGATATTTCCAGGGATAAACAATGGAAATGTTCTGATGAAATGGAATGGTTGCATTAGTGTATCGGTCAGCCTACAGGTGGCCATGTTGTTCATCCTCTTGCAGCCTCTCTGCTTATCGGACTGAAGGGGGGACCATGGTATGAATGGAGGCTACAAGCAGCAGTTGACAAGTGTTTCAATACAGGTTAGCCTAATTTTAAGGGAATATGACACACAAAAGGCGTAAGTTGATTAATCAAGGCATCGGTGTTTGCTAATTTAAAGCAGGATCTTTAGTATTAGTTTTATAAGAACTCTATAGTATTTCACTTAAATAACAAGGAAAATTATCTTTATACTCAACTATTCCTGTAGATAAACACATGTTTATGTCAAGTAGAAATCCATCCACATATTCATGGAAGATAAAAGCAAACTCTATTTAACACACAACAGTTTTTACTGATTTTATTCTGACTTTTGTTTGTATGTCTAGCTTTCCTCTAGATTATAGGCAATTCGAGGATAGGATTTCTATCTTATTTAACTAATGTATTAATTTGTTTTATCCCAGCACTTGACCCAATGTTTGGCCAAAACAATAATAGTAATAATAGTAATTAATTTTAGCTTAATACTTGTTTGATATTTGCTATGTGCCAGGTAATATTTTAAGTGTGTTTTACATACATTAATCCATGTGATAATCACAAAGATGAGTAAACTGAGGCAAAATGACGAAAACATAAGTTTGTTTCCCAAAATCATACAGCTGGTCTGATGGAGACAAAGTTGAAACCCTGATATTTTGACTCGAGAATCCATGTTCTTGCCACCTTAGTTATAATAAGTTTTGCCTTTGATTGGGTTCCCACAGAAGGAGGGCTTGAGGAAAATATTTAAATGTCGTTTATTTGGGAAGTGATCTAAAAAGCATTGTTAAGAGAATTGAAGAACGAGAGAGAGAAGGGAAGGACACCAATGACAGGATGCATTAATGAGCATGTTACTGCTGGGCTGGGGCTCACCCTGCTGGGGCCCATTGGGAGATGGGGTAGAATCAGAATCACACCACCCGATTAGCAAGGAAGCTGACCCACCAGTTCCTACTTCTTTAGGGTTGTTCCTGGGGTGTCCACCCTCATGCGTGTCTAGCCTAAATTGCTGGCACAATGGGAACTAAGCACAATCTCATGGAAGGCTTTAGCAAAGGAAGGTTTTAGCAAAGAGTAATGCCACCAGCTGCTGGTGGAGGAGTCAATGCCAAGGAGTCCTAGGTGGGATAAAGATGGCACTGTTGTTTCAAAATGAAAACACATTTTTGGAGAGAAATCATGGATAGAGATAAGATGTATTCATCAATTTTGGTCCATTTGATGACCAGTTTCAAAAAATTGTGCAAGTTCTTAGTGGGGCTCCCCAGTTGCTCCTAGATAGGCATGCTGGTTTCATGGTCCTAGACCTGTTATGAGAAGATGAAGTTTTTTTAGTGACATTTCAAAGCTGTTCAGACAATTACTACACGGACATTTTCCCTTGCCAGACGGAGTGGGCCCAGCCTTCCCTGGCACCAGTTAAGTAAAGGAAAAAAAAAAAAAGGAAAAATTTAGAGTTTCTTGTACTGCTTCATTGCTTTACTTAATTGACTTGTTTGAGTGTGTGCCAGAACTTGATATATCTTGTTAGTGTGGCAAAGTTTAAAAATCGACTTACATTTCAATTCCATGCAGCTTTCAACACAGAGAGGTTTATAGTTGTTGCTGATGGGGGGTGGTAACAATGTGCTGGGAGGGAGAATGTGTGTTTAGGAAAGGAAACAAATTAGCAGCTTCATGTGCTGCAGTCTTTAATAATCCGGTAATCTAGGGCCGACTTATTATAAATTCTGAATAAGCGTTGTCTGCTGTTTAAAATTTCCCATGGCTTACTGTCAAATATATTAAAATGGATTTGGAAAGTCTGTAAGCCTTCTAATCATGGATAAAATATATTCTTTTACAGGACTCTAAATTTGTAGTAATTATGTGCCATTTAGTTAATCTCCCCATATTATTTACCAAGCATATTTTGTAGTCAAATACTTGAAGAGTTGACAGGGTAATGTTCAGCAGCAACTATGAGCAAAAATGGAAGAGCAAGAGGTGTTAGGAAAAAAGCACCTGAATGTAAAACTGATTTGTTTTCATGTTAGTTATTTATGGATGCAATCAGTGAGACAGTTAACAGAGTCACCTATGTTCTATTGAACACCCAGGCTTGGGTGCGTGGGAACACATGTTTAAAGGAATAGAATTCTACAAATACAATAACCCCTAAAACAAAAAATAAAACTGATTTAACGAGACTAGGCATTAAGAACCCGATTGTAGTGCCCATGCATGTCATACATACTGGCAAATAGCTGAGGCGTGTGAGATCAGGAAAGCTGCCTAGATATTCTGGAGCCCCACAATAATTAGTCACAATAAATAGCTTTCCTGAAGCTGCTCAGAATTGGCAGGGATTTATCTTCCCAAATAGTAGACAGAGATAAAGAATGATGTTGTATTGTGCATTTGGCCACCTAAATATCTTCAGATCCTTCTTACTCAGACATGGTAGCTGAAAATGCACTGATGTTTCCACACTATCCTGCTCATGAACACCATGGTGGGGACCCTCAGAATGGTTCTGTAGTTTTACAGCCACCCCAAGAAAGAGCAGAGTGACCCCAAGACTTTGCCATTTAAAACGTTATCTTTACGATGGTGAGAACACAACGTGAGATCTACCCTCATAACAGATGTTTAAGTATACAATACAATATTGTTAAGTATAGGCACAATGTTGTACACCGGATCTCTAGAACTCGCTTCTCTTGTGTTACTGAATCTTTGTAACTGTTGACTTGCAGCTCCCCATTGCCCCCTTTCCCCTTCTCCTGGCAGCCAACATTCCACTCTCCGCTTCTACGTATTTGGCTATTTTAGACACCTCATGTAAGAAGGATCATTGTATTTGTCTTTCTCTGACTGGCTTATTTCACTTAGCATAATTGCCCCAGGTTCATCAATGTTGTCACATATTGCAAGATTTCTTTCTTTGTTAGGGTGGCTATTACTAAAAAAAAAAAAAAAGGCAACAGGTGTTGGTGAGCCTGTTACAAAACCAGAACCCTTGCATACTGCTGGTAAAAATGCAAAATGGTGCAGCCATTATGGAAAACGGTATGGAGGTTCCTCAAAAAATTAAAAATAAAACTACAATGTGGGGTCCAGCAATCCCACTTCTGGGTATTTACCCAGAGGAAGGGAAATCAGGATCTTGAAGAGATATAGCACTTCAGTGTTCCTCACAGCACTATTCATAATGGTCAAGAAACAATCTACATGTCCATTGAATGATGAATGGATAAAGACACTGTGATATACATACAAAGGCTTTTCCATTTTTAACTTACAGCTGTGGAACACGTAAGAAGATTCAGTTCAAAAGAGGCAATGCCTGGGCTCTTGTATATAAAAATCCATTTTTTGTTTTGTTTGTGACGTGAGTCTTGAATGTAAACCTTGGACAAACACAACTCTAACCACACACACTCAGTAGGAAATTTTGATATTAAGATGAAAACATAACAACAATACAATATATAGGGGATTACTTTAAGTAGACACTCAAGCACTAGATATGGTTCTTTTGCACTTTGCATTTTATAAAGCAAATAACAAACCCAAACATAGGAAAAGAAAATAGAATTCTTTTTCCTATATTTTTAAGCTAATAAGCCAAAATAATTAGTGAGCATTAGCACATTTCTCATTCCCAGTGGGCCTTTTTGTGCCTAATGCCAACCTCATTTGCCTACATGATTCCTATATTCCACTCATTGCCTTGGAGAAAGCCTGACAGAAACTGCATAGAAATTGCTAACTTTCCATCTTTTTAGGACAGTTCATTATGAGTGTTTAGGCTTCTATTATCATATGGGCTCACCACAATCCTGGTAGTTTCTTATTTATTTTGAAATAGGCTAATGATATTAAGAACTGTGAAAGTTACTCTAGAAACTTTCATTTTCTTCTTGGCTCCAATGTGGGGTTTCCACATGATTATGCTTCCTGTGATAGTGTATTTTTGTAAGGAGAAAAAAATAGCAAGATTAACTGCAATTGACTGGAAGTTCTTGGAGGACATAATCTTAACTTTGCTTATTCCTCAAGCACCTAACATAAGGTTTTGTTAGAGCATGTAAGAAATGAATGTTTGTTGAAAATGAGTAGAACTGCATACACAGACAGGTGACCTGTCTTTGTTTTGGCTCTTAAATGTCCTAAGCTCCAAAGCAACCATGAAAGGTCAGCAAACTAGTGTGCTTGAGCAGCTGACTTTAGCTATCATAAAATCCATTTGTATTTCTGTGAAGATACACTTAGAATATAAACCCCCTAATTTTGAGCCAGTAAACAAAACAGTAAAGGAGATTTACTGAGCAGGTGGAGAAGATAAACACAAGTTTCGCTGAAAACTCTAACAAACAATGCATTCAAGGGTGGAGTGGAGAGGACAAATATACCTGCTCTAGGGGTAGGAGGTTAGGAGGAAATGCCAATATCATCCATCATTTTGAATCTAGAGGCTTCTTGGCTTCAGAGTTGTCAAAATACATCTCATTTTTTTTTATGAATCAATACAATGAAGTATGCAGGAAAATGGCAATTACACCTATTATACAGATGGCAATACTAGAAGATATAAATATAATTATAGTTTTTACAGAGTTATTCAGATTGTGATGGTGATGAAATAAAAACCTACCCCCTACTAGCTCTGAATTCAAGGCTTTTCCTCTTTAACCACATTTACACTGACTTTCTTGTTCTCCCCACTTCCACTCTCCAACTCATAACTAAGTTATGCATGTTGGTTCTTCAGGTGTATTTAAAATATGCAACCACCTGTGAACTCATTCACAGATAAAGTGAGCATATCTTGCAAAAGAAATACACAGTGAATCTAAAAATGTACATGCCATTTTATTTTGTATATATGATAGCAAAATAGAAAATAACTTTTAAATGTTTACTTATTCTGACTTTGTAACAGCATGTAAACCAGCCCTGTAAGTAATGACAGTGTTTACTAGTTTGTAAAGAGTGCTTTATTACAAATGTGAGCAAATCCAGGGGATATGATAGTTGTATGTGTATGTAAATATTTGTGTGTGTATGTATTTAACTACTCTTCTCACTCTTGCCAGAGCAAACGCTAGAAATAACTGAATCCACTGTTCTTCTATGTTTTCTTTAAATATAACATAATTCACTGTAGGAGACAAACAAGTAGGAATTATTGACTGATCTTTGATACTCTAAAAATAAAAATCACATTATTTCCTGATATCATAATACTTATTATGTTGTTTAAAAACCTTTTATTTAGCTATAAATACTATTTAGAGGATATAGACCACACATTAAAAAGAATGTCAAATCATAACTATGTCCATGAGAGATCATGTAGCCTGAAAAAGTAAAAGTTGAGATGGTTAAAATAATGTAACTAACGTGGTCTGATATATTTCACAAAAAGGGAAAATACACTACATTTCAAGCAACCTGGGACACTAATAAAATTGAACTTATAATAATGAAGAAAATTTTAATTAATTCCAAAAAACAGAAATGGTGCAGATGATATTCTTTAGTAAAAAATTAATTAATCTATACAAGCTAGAAAACAAAAAATGCAAAGAGAGAATAAAAAATGAAACCACAGGATTTATAGAAGGTAAAGTTTAGAAGACTTAGATTTCAACATATGAGATATAGCTAAAGCAATGTAAAATGTAAATACTTTTCAAATAGCAAAAAGTAAAAATTAAGCATGTATATCAACAAGTTAAAACTGACCAACAATAAAAACCTAAGGAAAGGGAAGAATCTAGTCATCAAGATATAATAAAAAAGAGTTGGAGAAAAGTAGGAAACATAATAAATAAATCTATTTGCTTTTCATTTGAAAATTGGAACAAAATAAAAAATTGATTATCCATTGAAATAAAATTAAAAGAGGGAGAAAGCACACTTATAAAATAAATGGGACCAAGGAAATAACTATTGGTACAAAATGTTATTAAACTGAAACATCTTAGCTCAAGTTTGTGAAAATATAATTGAAATCCATCTGAAATAAATGCTTTACTTAGCAAATAAAATTTCCTATATCTATCCACAGAAGACAATAAAATAAGCAAATAGAGTAATAGTGAAAAATTATTCAAGTGTTATCAAAAGACTACCAAGATCAATGCTTCTGTAGGTAAATCCTACTAAAGCTTTAGGAATACATAAAGAAATGCTATTTAGGCTGGGTGCTGTGGCTCATGTCTGTAATTCCAGCACTTTGCAAGGCTGAGGCAGGAGGATTACTTGAAGCCAGGAGTTTGAGACCAGCCTGGGCAACAGGGGAGACCCTGTCTCTACAAAAGATAAAAACATTATCTGGATGTGGTGGCATGCATCAGTAGTCCCAGCTACTCTGGAGGCTGAGGTGGGAGGATCTTTTGAATCTAGGAAGTCAAGGGTGAAGTGAGCCATGAATGCATCATTACACTCCAGCCCGGACAACAGAGCAAGACTCCATCTCTTAAAAAAAAAAAGCTATTTAAACTCACTAGAACATAGATGAAAAAAAAATTCAGCAAATAAAGACTATACATGACAAGCACATAGCAAAAATCACACTCCACTGTGGAAAGTTGAAAGCTTTTCTTCTAAGATCAGGAGCAAGACAAGGATGCCAATTCTTACCACTTCCATCCAACATAGTACTGGAAGTCCTAGCCAAATAAATTAGGTGAGAAAAAGAAACAGTCACGTACAGTGGCTCATGCCTCCATCTCAGCACTTTGGGAGCCAAGGCAGGAGGATTGCTTGAGCCCAGAAGTTTGAGATCAGCCTGGGCAACATAGCAGGACCCCATCTCCACAAAAAAATGAAAAATTAGCTATGGTTGGTAGCACATGTCTGTGGTCCCAGCTACTCAGGAAGCTGAGGCAGGAACATCTCTTGAGCCCAGGAAGTAGAGGCTGCAGAGTCGTGATCATGCCACTGCACTCAGCTTGGGTGACAGACTGAGACCCTGTCTCAAAAAAAAAAAAAAAAAAAAAAAAAAAGGAAAGAAACAAAAGGCATCCAAATTGAAAAGGAAGGAGTAAAATTGTCCTTGTTTGCAGATAACATGATCTTATGTGTAGAAAAAATCTAAGTATTCCACCAAAAAATTATTGTTACTAATAAACAAATTCAGTAAAGTTTCAGGATACAAAATCAACATACAAAAGTCAGTTGTGGTTCTTTCTTTATATTAGCAAAAAACGACTCCCAAAATAAATTAAGGAAACGATGCCATTTGCAATAGCATCAAAAAGAGAAAATACTTAGGAAATAACTTAGAGGTGAAGTATCTGTACACTGAAAACTGTAAAACATTGATAAAAGAAATAATTACTGAAGACAGAAATCAGTGGAAAAATTTTCTGTGCTCATGGATCGGAAGAATTATCATTGTTAAATATCCATACTACCATGGAGTATGGTAAAATGTGTATGGAACCACAAAACACCCTAAATAGCCAAAGCAATCTTGAGAAAAAAAAATCAAACACAAAGTTGGAGGCATCACACTTTCTGATTTTAAAACATATTACAAAGCCTCAGTAATGAAAATAGTATCATACCGGAACAAAAGTAGATATATAAACTAACAGAACAGAATTGAAATAAATTCATGCATATATGGTCCATTCATTTTCGACAAGCATACCACAACTACATGATGGAGAAAAGGTAGTATATTCAATAAATGGTGTTGGGGAAACTGGATATTCACATGTAGAAGAATACAATTGGATCTGTATCTAACACCACATGCCCAATGAGATATAACCTCACATCTGTTAGGGTGGGTATTATAAAAAATATGAATGATAAGAAGTGTTGGCAAGGATGTGGAGAAAAGGGAACCCTTATAAACAAACTATTGGTGGCAATGTAAAGTAGTAGAGTCATTATGGAAAAGAATATGGAGGTTCCTAAAAAATTAAAAATAGAACTACCACGTGATCCAGCACTTACACTCCTGGGTATATACCCAAAGGAAATAAAGTCAGCATCTTAAAAAGATATATGTTAATTGCAGCATTATTCACAATAGCAAGATATAGAAACGAACTTAGTGCCCATGGGCAGATGAACAGATAAAGAAAATGTGTTATGTGTATATATACATATATACAGTGGAATACTATCCAAACATAAACAAGAACAAAATCTTGCCAATTGGGACAATGTGGATGGACCTGAAGGACATTATACTAAGTGAAACAAGCCAGATATGGAGAAGCAAATACAGCATGATCTCACTTATATGTGGAATCTAAAAATTTAAACTCATAAAAGCAGAAAGTAGAATGGTGGTTTGCCAAGGGCTGTGGGGTGAGGGCAAAGGGAAGATGTTGGTCAAAGGATATGAAATTTCAGATATGCAGTATAAATAAGTTATGTAGCTCTAATATACAGCATAATGACAATAAAGTCAGCATAATATTATTATTGAATTTTAACAAAAATATTACAAAATGATAATACAGACTAATCTCTTTTATGAATGTCAGGGCAAAAATTCCAGATGAATGTAACCCTGCAACATATTAAAATAATAATTGACACTTAAGTGTATTTTACAACAAGAATATAATAATCTTTCAAAATCAGATTTATTAATATATTTCACTATAATAGTCCAAGTAAAGAAAACCTTGTCCATAAATGTTTAAAAGACATTAAAATTCAATGAGGCATTAAATTCTGAGATCCATTCCTGACTTAATGTCTGTCTTTATAGTCTAACTACATATTTACCAAAAAAATTTCCTTTGCATATTTTAAATATTTTCTGTAGGTGACATTAAACTGCTATCTTTCTGCAACATGCTTTCTAATATTTATAATGTATTTCTCATGCTTAACTCATAGCTTCAACTTATTTTAAATGTAGCTAAGGCACTACTGACTTATTAATTCTCTTGTTGATAGTTACGTGGTTTCAACATTTTGCTTTAAAATAATAGTTCTAAAATCATGCCTTTATAAGTATTTTATAAACATATGTAAGAGCTTCTGTAAGTTATATTCCTGAGAGTGTAATTGGTTGCTTGTAGGGTATATGCCCTTAATATTTACTAGAATTTTCTAAACTGTTCTTCAAATTGATGTTACCAGTGCTCCTACTAGCAGGGTGCATGACTCCACATCTTTCCTAGCAGGTGGAACTGATAGATTTTAATTTTGCTTTATCTGATACATGTGAAATGTGATACTATGTTTTTTATTTGCATTTCTCTGATTTCCTATTCCAGAGCATAGAAGAAGAGCTTCCTAATTCTTTTGCTGAAGTCAGTATTGATACTAAAACCCAACAAAGATCACATAAAACATAGAAACAAAGGCCAATTTTTCATGTGAATAATAGAGGAGGATTAATAAATACAAAGTTATCAAAATAATTCAGAAGCATATTGACAGAAAATATTTAAATGACCATGTTTATAGTTTTTATCAAGAAATAAGGATGGTCCAACATTAACAAATGATATGTAAAGTATTTTATACCATTAAATAAAATAATTATAAATTAATTTCCAAAGATGATTATAAGATTTTGAAAATACTCAAACATCATTGTTAATTAACAACTAAAGAAACTTAATTGAATAAGGATTTACAATACTTCCTTAATGTTCACTACTCTTAATAGAGAAATACTGCCAGTATTTCCATTTAATCTAAGACAGAGACAGGAATGGCCACCTTCACTTTTATTATTTACCATAGTTCTGGAGGTATGGCCAGACTCAACTAGACAAAAGAAACGAGAGATACTAAAATTGAAAATGTGAAGTTAAAACTATCATTTTCTGCAGATCATTTGATTGTATACATGCATAATCAAGCAAGGAAATTAAAAAATGTTAAAAATAGAATAACAGAATAATTTAGTAAGTTTTACCCCAAATTAAATATATCAGTTTTAAAAATCACAAATGACACTTTATTATATAATGTAATGGGATACATAATTTATAATATTAACAGAAATAAACAATCTGGAAATGATTTTATAAAGGAATATGAAATATATGCATATAAATTAGTAAAAAAGGAGTAGTGATAGCCAGTGCCAGGTATTAGAACACAGCATGAAGTGACAGGAATTAAATGAATATAGTCAACTGAGATGTAACTGATAAAGTTTAGAGATTAGAAAATGAATCAAATTAATATTTTTAAAAATTTGATAAAATGGAATACTAGATATATATGTATGTGTATATATACACATACATATACATACATACACATATACATACACACATATACATACACATACATATACATATATAGTGTATATATACATACATATGTATACATATGTATGTGACTATATGTGTATGCATATATGTATGTATGTGTGTATATATATACACAGGGTCAAACCACATCAATGACATATATATGTGAGTGTAATATATATATATGTCATTGATGTAGTTTGACCCTGTTCCCACCCAAATCTAATTTTGAATTGTAGGTCCTATAATTTCCACATGTCTTGGGAGGGACTAGGTGGAGATAATTGAATCATGGGGGCAGTTTCCCCCATTCTGTTCTCGTGATAGTGAGTTAGGTCTCATGAGAGCTGATGGTTTTATAAGGGGTTTCCCCCTTCACTGGGCTCTCATTCTTCTTCTTGCTGCCAACATGTGAAGAAGGATGTATTTGCTTCCCCTTCTGCCATAATTGTAATTTTACTGAGGCCTCCCCAGCCCTGCAGAACTGTGATCAATTAAAACTCTTTCCTTTATAAATTACCCAGTCTTGGGTATTTCTTCACAGTAGCATGAAAATGAACTAATACAATCATCAACAACAGGCAATATAAGACTTTCTATCTGGAGAGACGGGAAACACATTACTATCTTAGTAAAAAGTAAGCAGTATCAATAAATGTAAAGAAAACTTCATCTAAGGACATTATAATTAAATGACTAAAACCAAAATAAAAACAGAATATTTTAAAATCAACTAGGAGTAAAAAGACACCTTAGATATAGGTGAATGGCAATATGAATGACAGTCAACTTTTCCACAGAAACAATGCAGACCAGAAGACAAGAGAATGACACTTTTAATGTGCAACAGAAAAAGTGAATCCAGAATTCTACATTCAGTGAAATTATTTGTCAAAATTAAGGGTGAAGCAATAGCCTTACTGACCTTTCTGAATTACGTGGTATAAACCATACAAGATTTTAAAAGTCTCATGTCATAATCAACTGATCAGATCAATGCTGCCAGAAGATTCTTCTTGTAGGTGTATGTATCCTAAAACTTAAAGTATAATAATATAAAATTAAAAAAAAAGAAAAATACACTTACATTTTAAATTAAGCGAAGCTGAAAAACAATAACATTTTCCTCTTCTGTCAGCCAATGTACTGCATATCCTCTTTTTCTCCATATGTTGCCATCATTTCCCACCCTCTTTCTGCCCTGGGATGCTGATGTTTATGGATGGCATTGACAGCCTCACTTGCCCTCCAGCTTCTACCTGGGTGCAACCACTGGAAGGTACCAGTAGGAGAGTGGGGAGTGAAAGGAGAGAGTATGGCTCTTTATTGCCCTAGTTGCCTCTCTGCTGTGCTAAAGATTGTCCATGGCTGTATTCCTCCGCAAAGGCCAGGCTCCTTGCTACAGCCATACCCTTTAGCTATAAGCCTCATTCTGCGTTTTAGTGACCGTCCCTGGCTCCCTCAGAGATAGTAGGGGTATTGACTCCCTGCTATTGCTAGCTGCAAGAGGCTTCACCATCCTTTGCCGTTTTCTCTGAACACTGTCCACACCTTTGTCAAGAGTGTTTATCTCCAGTTATCCTTTTGACTGCATCATTTGTTTCACATAAGAATCTGGACTGACAGTACTTCTATGTAAGCAACAGGAAGAAAAACTGGCAATTTAAAGCAAAGGAGGAATTATTAAAGCTCCCACAACCTGTGAGTGCTGGAAAGCCAGGAACACTGGCTAAGCAGCAAGAACAAAGCCAACTATGGTGCTGAAAAACTCGTCCCTGGAAACTCTTGTGCTGCCATTACTAAGTACAGACACACCAGCTTGTACTGCTGACACCATCAATGCCAGACCTGGACACTGCCAACCACATACTTGAACCTAAGGAAAAGAGGTTACAGATGCTGGCAATCATCTGTAAGATTGACTATTTTGGCTACCCACATAGCCTTCTTCCCAACTTCTACTTATTAAAAGAAACATAAAGAAAGACAGCTCTTATCTAACTTAATGTTCCTTACAAAACCCTCTTACCCTCTTATCAAAAAAACTCAGCCCAGAAACTTATCAATTACTGCCTCCAATTCTGAGACAAGAGTCTGCGTGATGCTTATTCTTTTTCCTATTCTATGAAGATTTTTTGGTCTAGGAAGAAGAGAACAAGATGGGATTAATGAGCAATGATTTCATGCATATTAAAACATCCAAGGATTAAATATGCAAGGGGTTACCCAGGAAACCCTTGTAAAAGAAAATGAGGTGGATGCTGGGTGAGGCTTGGAAAGGTGCCAGAGTATGGTGGAGGTCTCCCACCAGCCCCCACAATGAAGGAAAGTGGGAAGGAAGGTTGAGTGGAATCATCCTGAACTTCTGTGTAGTCTGGGTAATGTGTAGTCTAGGCAAGGCCATGGAAGAGCTCTGAGCTGAAGCTCTGCATTAGAGAGCCATGTCTCCTAGGAAGAAGCCTGTGTTAGCATCACTGCTATACTTGGTCATTGGCTAGAAGCAGTCCATGAAAAGCACTGCCCTAGCAGAAACGCAGTTTTGGACTTCAGAGCACAACAGCTGGGAACTTGGTCAATTACACTCTCTGTGGTTGAGAATCTGGGGGGGGTATTCTTACAACCACTACAATGATCCTGTCTTAATGTCCTATAATCGATGGACAACACTCATAAGTTAACCTTCGATATACCACCATATATCAAATGATGGGGCAAAGAAGAATGAAGAGGAAAATGAGTTTAAAGAGATAATTCTATAGGTGAATATATATGCATGCATGTATATACATGGCAAAAATAAAAAAGGTAGCTGTTACAGTTTTTGTTTCTGTAACTGGGCCAAAGGCATAATTAGTACTTAAAATAATATCTCTACTATTCACGCCACATTCAAATTGCCCTCAGCAAGTACTACTGGAAGTTTACCTGAGAGATGTTAGCTTTTAATGTTTCTGCATATATGGGGTTACCTGCAGTCTTCCATTAAAATCTACCTGTGAAGAAGCAGTACTAATGTCTAAAGGGATCCTCTAAGACTCCATATTCTTTCTTGCTCCCATTGTACAACAGCATCCCTTAAATCCCTTGCCAGTGGGAATCAACCATCCCAGGGAGCACTGTAACTCCCTCACCATTTTGCCTTTTTTGCCAGGTTGAGAATACCTGGTCAGGTGGCAGTCTCAGCTTCATTTCAAAGGAATCATTGTTTTGTGTGTGTGTGTGTGTGTGTGTGTGTGTGTGTGTGGTGGAAGAGTTCTCTCCTGACTATGGATATGTTTTAAGTTAAAACACAGGAATAATTTAAAACAGTATTGTAAATATATGTTTATTTAGAATAGTGACAACTGCGTGCTCTCTTCTATCCCTTATATTATGCTAATGAAAGAACTGCTTTGCATCTTTCACTGTGATTTTCTGGTTAGAAGCGACATAGTATTGGATGCTATAATGATGAGTAAGACTTCCTATAATTGTATGGATTATAACGCTGAAAGAAACACAGCAGGCAGAAAAGGGATAACCAATTTCATTTTATTTCATTTTTAGTTTTTGAGATGGAATCTTGGTCTGCTGCCCAGGCTGGAGGGCAGTGCCACAAACATGGGACCGTGGCTGACCTTGAACTCCTGGGTTCAAGCGAGCCTCCTGCCTAGCCTCCCAAAGTGCTAGAACTATAGGCATGAGCCACTGTTCCTGACCACCAGTTTTAAAAACAAGTTATTTTTGGTGAAGACAAATCAGACATCTCTCCAAGATGGAAGGGGCCCAATGTAATCACCCTTTCCCCTTTGGCTCATGGATATAGTACCATTTTGGTGACTTGGTGTTGATTGCTGCTACTGCAAAAATCAGGTATTTAACAGCAGCATTAGCTGGAGCCATCAAAAACACTGAAGGCATTGCTTTGTCTAGCTCTATGCCAGAGAACCATAAAGTGACTGGGCTCTTCAGGATAACAAGAAGTAGTAGTGGTTCAAGACCTTAAGTTCCCTCTGATTCTTATGGGATGAAGGCAAGTTCAGGTTTCGAGGATGAAGTACTGAAAAAGCTATTTCATAAATGAAAAAAAGAAAAGAAAGAAATTCAACATGGAGAGTAGGAAAACACTGACCTTCCTCAGAAGTAATCCACATAGAAGTATATTTCTTATACATTTAAAAAATGATTGGAGATTAATCGGGGTACCCTAGAGTTGCAGTTAAATATTTTGTTGATGGACATTCATTTTAAAATTCTGGCTCTGTTACCAGATATCTGATCTTGGTAATTAGCTTTTCCAAATCTCAGTTTTCTTATTAGTAAACAGGTATTCTTATTAGTGAATGCAATTCCTGCCTTATAATATTGTTATGAGACACTTGAGAGAGTTTCTATAAAGTACTTAGCACAGATCATGGTACATTCTAAGGGTTCAAAAATGGTGACAATCTTTTTTTAAGGAATCATAATTTTTTAACTAAAACTAAAGTTTTCATAACTTAAATTAAAAAATATCAGAGAAGGCAGATGGTTTATGTATAGTTCAGAAGAAAAAGCCCCTAAAGACTGTATTCTCTACTTTCAAAGGTGAAAGAAAGTCTGTCTATTTTCTGTTAGTTTTCTGCCTCTAGAGATGTATATTCCATCATTGGGCAGGCCCGTTAACCAGGCTTTTCTATAGTTAGGATAAATTTTCACTAAGTAAATCAATCAGATTTTCTGCATTTCACGCACTATTCTACAGGTCCACAAACTTTCATTTGAAATCCCAATAGTTATCAAACCAAACTCCTCCTGCCTTTTTCTTTCTCTTACTTCCTTCTTTCTTTCTCTTTCTTCCTTTCTCCTTCCTTCCTTCATAATTTTTTTAAGAAATTCATTTGGTGGCAAAAACCTGAACTGTACTAAGGTAAGACTATTTTTAGTCATTATTTCCCTCCAACTTCCACCCCTGCTACAAAGTGCAGTGGGGGTGGTAGGAAAACTCCATGAAATATACTACATCACCGTTTGAAAGTCCAAACAATTCTGAATTCTCAAATATATCTTGTATCAAGGGATTAAGATAAAGGAATGTAGACCTAAAATTACAAACTAGTTTTTCAGATATTTCTGACATTACCATGGAGTATATTGAAAAGTAAATAAGAGAATTTTAGACATAGGAAAAGTTAAAGTGTTATTTAAATTGAGTCAGTCTTCTCGATCAACTGAGACATTTCCATTTCTGGTCCTGCGAAACTGAGGGCCTTCAGTTTAGGCCAGGCCTCACTCAAGTAGTTTCCACATAGATTATTTCTACTTGAGTAGCAATTCTACTCCACCATGAGACTTTATGTCCAATCTTCACCACCAAGGCACGCTCCTGGGGGTTCTCCTCTCCCCTCTCAAAAGCAAGGTGTTACTAGCAGTACAGGCGACTTTGGCAGCACCTGACCCAGTGATGCTCCATATGAGATGCTACTACTGATAGCCTAGCATTTCACCTGCAACAAAGATAGCTCGGTTTTCTGTGTTGGCTTTCTTCTTTTCTCCTTGACTTACGAAGACTGACTACTTTCCTAAGTATGACTACTAAAATTCCAAAATGTAACATTGTAAACTTAAATCTTCAGATTGCTCATCAGGTGACATTTAAAACACATCATGTGTACTCACATATCCTTTAGCCAAAAATGAAGATTTTTTTGTATTTGTTTGTTTGTTTGAGACAGGGTCTCTCTGTGTTGTCCAGGCTGGAAGGCAGTGGCATGATCTCGACTCACTGCAGCCTAAAACTCCCTGGTTCAGGTGATCCTCCCACCTCAGCCTCCCAAGTAGCTGGGACTACAGGTGCACACCACCAAGCTCAGCTAAATTTTTTATTGTGTTTGTAGAGACAGGGTTTTGATGTGCTGCCCGGGCTGGTCTCAAAGTCCTGGGCTCATGCGATCTGCCCATCTTAGCCTCCCGAAGTGCTGGGATTACATACATGAGCCACTGCACCCAGCCAAAAAAAATGAAGTTTTAATAGTTCCTTCCAAGTGTTTGGGTTATGATTGGAAGAACAAAGCAATAACTGTAGTAATGAAAGCAGCGGTGGTGCTAGTAGTAGTAACAACAATAGTAATCATAGTTAATTACAACCCCCACCACCATCTCCACAGGTTATTACATTTTCAGTGCCTACCTATGTGCCAAGTATCGTGCAAGGTGCCTCACAGATACTATCTCTGACCCTGTTATCTAAAGAATATCACGCCTATTTTACTTCTGGGTAATGACATTGGAAGAGTATACGGTATGTAAATTTCCAAAATTCATGTGGCCATTAGATGATGAAACCATGTTTTAAACACAAGTGTATTAGAATGAGCTGATAATCATCCTGACATTTTATTTTGCTTATTGAATTCTGTTCTGGCTTGTCTTATGTGACTTTGCCCTTTGTTACGTGCCTTTGTAAGTTATTTTAATACTTTCCTGACCACGGGTCCCCACCCGTAGAGTAAGCCTCTCAGCACTTCTAGTTTCTTTCATCACCTTCTTATCTCCTGAGCTGCTGAGCAAGGGTTCTGAACACAGCATCTGGTAAATAAATATTTGTTAACTAATTTTCCCTTTTTTATTCATGTAAAATATGTCCAACAGTGTTCACTACTCCACCAATTATCTTGTTCCAAATCTCAAAGTCACTCCATAAATTAAGTTTAACATGGGGCTGACACAATCTACAAAAGCTTTGCTCATTTTCCCAACTATAAATGGTAAAAAGCATCAGTGAAGTTCTTAAAGAAAAACAAGAAACAAAAAATAAAAAACAAAGGAAAAGATTGGGGGCTAAGTAGTTAAATACAAAACTCAAAGCTTGCAGTAGTCTAGTTAAAGAATAGAGGAGGAAGAAAAGAAAACAAATAAGAGATTTGTAAATTAAAATATGCAATGAGGCATTAGAACATTTTGACATTTCTCAAAGTGAAAACGCTGTTGGTCTATTACATTAAAGGAAGAGGGTAAATATGCCTTTTCTTCATTTCTAGTTTTCAGTTAATGCTGAGGAACGAAATTATATTTGCTGAAGAACTTGGAGATGGTTGCCAATATTTTCACTTGAATTTTTTAAAAAGCCTCTTCAAAAAGAAAATATTTTACCCCTGCCAAGGCTCTTTGTAGAGAACTGTAGCCTTTAAAAATAAGTTCAACAGATGCTTTTAAAGTTTGAAATTAATTTTTAAAGTAATTTGACTTTTAGTGGTTTGTTGATTGATATTTTCTACTCAGGATGAGTGATTAGGAGAAGAATTCACAGGACGAATAACAAATGATACTCTGGAACAGCCAACTTCGATCAAAAAGGAATATGAGAGAGAAAAAAATCTGCTTTGGCCTGTCTGGTTCCAGGTAGCTGGGGCATGTAAGTCAGACTCAGGGCTGGCAGTTGGCCCATCCATCCCAATCTCTTCATAAATTAAGGCCACCTACTTAATAAGTCCAATTCCTCTCCTGTCACCATTCAATTCACTTCCAATCAATACTGAGTAAGTTAAAGGATCCCTTCCTATCATACTTTGAAAGTAAAAGAGCTGTGAGGTTTTTTGGGGTTTTTGTTTTTCTCTTAATCTAAGCAAGCCACACCCAGTGGAAATAAAGAATTCTTCCATATTAAATTTTAGGTCTTTATTTGAACAACTACAATGAAAAAAACATTGCTCATTAACACTATTACTTAGTCTCTCCCTTTCGATGGAGAAGTAGCCAATGATTATAATAGATCCAAAAGCTATTTCATTGAAGTTAGAAAAAAGTTTAACTCTTTGTATGTACAAACCTCTGTAAATTGACTAAAAGTTAGAATGGACTATTTGAAAACATTATGAAAATGGAGAGTTATGGTTAGATGTGATGACACACACATATCTGTGAACAGTTAATAGAATAAGACTTGCAAATTTAATAGAATAAGAATGAAATACAGAAATATAAAGAGGTTTACTAAGAAGCCACAGATCATGAACAAACACATGACTGACAGCTTCTCAGTGCATCTTTAATCTTGAGTGCAGCCTTGAAGTGGCTTACAAAACAGAACTCAAGAGAGGCAGCATTGCACAATGCCTTGCCCAGAGAATATACCCAGTATTTATTTTTTGAATGCTATAAGCAATCCATTTAACTGGGTTGGCTTATTCCTTTCTCTTCTACCACCTTCCTCTAGGGAAAAGAGGAGAGCTGATTTAAGCTCTTAGGCTTTATCTTGTTTATGCCACTTCCCCGACTGCTTTAGTGACCTTCAGTAACTCAACTTTTATAGCCTTGGGCATCATTGACAAACCAAGTATGTACAACTAGATAATATCCAGGCTCTTAGACAAGTGCGTTAGTCATGCTTAATCTTCAACAATACATGTGGGGTGAGAAGATTAAGGCTCAGAATTATAAGGTATGTGAATATGTTTTTGACTCTTGAGACTATACAAATACTTTAGGAAAGCACTTTATAGTTGACAAAGACCCAAAGACAGGAGAATATATCGTCACTTTCCCTTAGTCTGCATTTTCCTTTCCAAACTACAAAGTGCAACAATGGATGGGCCTTAACCATAGCCAGACAAACACATCCTACCCACTGTAGATTCTAGTCAGTATGCAAGCCCATGGGAATGTATGAGGATATTGTAGTAAGCAGGGTCTCGAGATAGTCACAATTCTCAGTGTAAATATGGCATCATGGTGATAGGCTCACGGCCCACTTAGAATGGTGGCAGTGACACAGTGCAGAGCTGTAAATCTAGAGACCTAGGCTCTTATCCCAGCTCTGTCATGAATTCAAGGTATGGCCTCAAACAAGATCCTCCATTTCTTCTGGTTTCCAGAATTATCTGCTCTCTTTTCAACTTCGTACATCACTTGTAAGGATCAAATAAGCAAATATGCACAAAAAACACTTTTAAAGATTAAAATCCTCTGCAGGTGCCAGACTATCTGAACCCATATGAAGCTTGTCAAAAGAAATGGATGATGTACTTAAGACCAATGGTTCACCAAAGTGGTGATTTCCCCCTCCCTCTCCCTGGTAGACATTTTTGGCTGTCAAAACTTGGTGGGTGGAGGTGTTGTCTGCTACTAGCGTCTAGTTAGTAGAGAAAAGGGATGCTAAACATCCTATAATGCACAGAACAGCCCCCACAACAAAGAATGATCCAGTTCAAAATGTCAGGAGTGATGATGTTGAGAAACCTTGATTTAGACAAAGGTCCAAATTGGCTGGAAAGAAAAATAAAAGAAAACTTTTGTAACCAGGCTTATCTCATCCACTCCTACTCTCTTGCTTCTTTCTAAGGTAAAGAAGAAAATTGTGTCAACATTTCAGATGCTGACATATTCAGACTCAGAAAAACTCCAGTCTTTTAGGTGCCCAAAATAAATTCAGGGCATGTTTAGTTCAACCCAGATAAATCTTTCCTAATGAGCTAGGGAGTTAGGAAAAACACCTTTCCCCAGAAGCTGCAGTCTTCTAAACTCTAACTCCTAAGCTTTTATAGAAAACAGAGTATCTCTCCAGTCTTGTGGACTACATGATTTATTTGCTCATTTGGTTGACTATCCACAGGCCCAGGCTCAGGGCATTTCTCATCTCAGTTGAAAGTATATAAAGAGCATTGCTCAAACTACCTATAGTGCTGACTGTCTACTTCCGTCCCAGACCCACTGAGTGGGGGAGATGAGAAGCAATAAGGAGCTTTGTAGGGAAAAGCCGGAGAACAGTGAGGGCTGGGGGATGGTTAATTAGCCTGTTGTGATGTGCTCTCTCCAGCTGAGTCCCAGCACCACAACAAGCCATTATTTTCAGAGTTGCCAATTAATTCAGCTGAATTTCTGACTCGAGGTGCCTCTCCAGTATAGAGCAATTAGCTGACACCATTTGCTCCTGCAAGGGAATGAATGTGTTCTATGAGGGGGTATCGGACTCTGTATACAACACAACAGGAGCCTCAGTCTCCTTGCCTGCCCTCTGTCAGATCCAGCACCGAGCTAAAAAAAAAAGAAAAAGAAAAAAAAAAGTAAGTCTCTCCCATGTAAACATGGAAAGCAGGGAGGAAAGGAAGAGAGAGATGTGACAATGTAGGAGACAATTCCTGTTCCTGAGAGAGATTTCCATTTTCTACATTGCCCATAGAACAAAATGGAGTTTTCTGGTCAATAAATGTCTTGCCTAGATCTGAGAAGTTGAAGATACCGAGTAGAGCATGTTCTGGAAGAACTGTTATCTAAGGTTGAAAGAAGTATCAGAGCCTCTTCCTGGAAATGTAAGGCACAAAGTGAGAACAAGTCCAGCAGAAAGTTGGTCTTATACAATTATATTGGAGTAGTTCTCAAAGCTTGCTAGATGTTTGAATTGCCCAAGGAGCTAATGAAAACAATAATGCTGAGAACCAGCCATAGTGATTCTAATCTAATTGGCCTAGGATGCGGCCAAATCATCTGCTTTATAAATGCTCCCCAGGTGAGTCTCATGTGCAACTGGACTTGAGAATCACTGGAACAGTGTGGGCCCCAGATCAGGAGCATAAGCATCACCTGGGAACCTCTTAGAAAATATTGGACTCTGCTTCAAACAGGCTGGATCAGAATCTCTAGGGGTTGGGCCCAGCAATCTGTGTTTCACCAAACCCATCAGGTTGTTCTGGTGCACACTAAAGTTTGAGAATCACCACACTAAAACAATGAGTTGCTTTATTTCTTTGCCTCTCTCTATCCTAGTATTAAGAAGTATCAGTACTGGTGGAATCCTATGCTTATGTATGTGTGTTTTCCCAAGTTCCCTTAGGTTGAATCCTTTGCTGTAATCTCTCCAACTGGGATCATGTACACTCTACCCATATGTTAATCCTGGCCTTATCTTTGAGCCAATCTCATCTCTACATCTTGATGAAAAATGAATAAAATGATAATGGATAGTGACTAAATATTAGTTGCAAGTACTCATCACTTTCAGTGACAAGGCCATCAAAACCATACACAGAAGTTTCATCCAACTGCATCCATCACCTTTCCTGATGGGAACTTCTTTGTTTTTGTTTTTTCTTTTCTTTTTTTTGTGTGTGCATGTGTGTGTGTGATGGGAACCTCTTTGACAGGGAGTTACTTGAAAGGAGACACAACTCTTCTGCTAGAAAGCTGATTATTTAGTTATCTGCTGAGGGTCAGGGTCTCTCTCTTATGTGGAGGGGCCTAGAATTTATAGCTATTCTACTATTCTTGATTCACAGAAAAAAAAAATAAGGATGACAAATCATTGCTAACATCATGTGCTATAGCTGACTGGAAGGGAAACAGTATGATATCTGGAAGTTGAGGGAAACTTCCTCAGAAGTGTAACAGCATATAATAAAAACTGAACAAAAGTGTCTCCTTGTCTACACAATGAGGATTATTAAAATAATGCCAGAGGCTATTGGTGCTGGACATAAACTTGAGACTCAGCAGGGAAGCTTCCACTGCAGGACTAGAGCAAATGACTTGCTTGCTGTTGGCTAGGGGTCAGTGAGGTGGTGATATGAGGGCAGTTCTGGGCTCTAGATTTTAGAAGGCAAAGGGAGGGAAAAAACCACAGTGCTTGGCGCTGGTTAAGTAACGAGGGATGTACTGATTAAAAATGGAAGATATAAACCTTCAGGGTCAATGGCTGCCTCCCAGCAAGGGTCCAAATTATTGCCATGTGTAGTAGAGCCAGTGCATCTGTGAACCGTTCCTTGGGGAAGCACAGAGAGAACACATTGTACGTGTGTTACTGTGCACCTGCTGCCAGTTTGCTGAAGTCTGGTTTCTGACAACAGATTAAATAAAAATTAAGTTAAAACAAAACAATATATGAGTTTGCTATCTTGGCATTAAACTTTTATGAAAACAGATGGGTGAGCATAATCTCTCAGAGGAACTCGTCTGAGCTGAGGTACTTTCTTCAGGCTGCAGGTGTAGACGTTTCAAGAGCCCCTTGGGTCTCCTTTTGAAGAACAGAAACTAAAGCAAAAATCTAACACAGAACTGCACAATACACATTTTTGTTTTGCATTAGATATTTGAGAGTGTTCTAATGATGAGAGAAAATATATAGTTCAGTATTAGATAGAATACGAGGATCTGCATCTATTTGACGCATTGATTCTTCTAATCAATCAATAGAGGTTTTTACTGTCCTTTTAACGTTCTTATGCAGTTCAAGGCTTATGTGTCACCTCAGTAGTCCCTAATTTGTAAGGGAACATCAATAGAGAATAGGAATTCCAGTGAATTAGGCATTGCTTTATGGATTATGGGCTCTGCTGCAGAAAAACATCTCTTTGAATCCTGTTTCTGTAGCTCATTAGCTTTTCTACCTTGGGCAATATTCAGACTTCTATTAGTCTCAGTTTCCTCATCTATGAAGTTAAATTGTTTTGAGAATTAAATAAGCTAATACCTGTAAAAGCAATCAGCCCCATGCCTGTTAGAAACATATGTAAATGTTGATAATGAAATTTGGAGGCTAATTTGGGGAGGATTAAATTAGACCTCTCAAGTCCTTAAGTGTCTACCCGGATTTAGGATGATAATCTATGTTATTTATACTAATATAAATAATAAGAGCACAATAATCACACTCTAATAATTGTATTTTCAGGGACTTAGATATGGTGCAGGTCCAGTCAAATTATCTGAAACTTAAACCTGTAAATGCAAATGCTGATCTAACAGAATCTGGAATCTCTACAGAGAATACTTTGCACAGGAAAAAGACACAAGCTCACTTTTGGAGTAACAGTTCTCCCTCTGTCTCACATATGTTACACTATTCACAGGGATCTATTTTTTATCTTATTCTAATTTTCTTGTTGCTACTTTGGTCACGTGTTAACTCGCACATGTTTATGACCTGTGAAAAGGAAGCAGATATTAACTACTCTACTAAACTATACATCTTTAGTCACCCTGGCCTAAAGGCAACTGTTGATTCCAATTAATTCAGTTCAAATTTGTGTTCTTAAAAATGTGCAAATCACTAGGGTGTTAAAAAATGATAAGACTTGGTCCCTGTCCTAAAGAAGCTTATTTCCTAAGACAGGTAAACTTATTATACATGGCAGAATAAGATAAGAAATATATAGGAGCATTATAATTATAGGAAAGATAAATGGCTTCAATCTGGTGAGTTGAAAAAATACAGAATGGAAGATAAGGAGTATTAAGGGGACTTTAAAGAAGAATGTAGATTCTTCCAGGTGGAACAGGGGAGGAGTGTATAGGAAATTCTCACATAGGGCATACCAAAGGTATAAAAGTGGGAGAAAACAGTCATATTTTAATTAAAAATTCCAGTTTGCTGGATATAGAGGTTATATTTCAGACCATCCCAATTGTGATTAGGTTATGAAGAATAAGTTGAGCCAAACAGTGTTCATCCAAAGCCAGTGAGTGATAAGATAACTTACTTAAAGATATAAGTTGGAGAATGGTCAGAGCTTTACCTTAGGAAGATGAATACCAAAACTAGAGATAAGATGTCTTAGTAGTTAAGTACATAATATTTCAGGCAAAAAGTAATGGAGGTCAAATCTAAAGGAATAATACAGAAATAAAGAAACATCAGGAAGAAAAACAAGCACAATGCTTTGGTGATTGAGAGAGAGGGATACAGAAAGAAGAAAATGAGTGCAAGAGAAGAAAAACCGTCCATGTTTTAGTCATGATCTTTTCTCTCTGACTCACCCCTGTGGTCAGGAAGTGGAGGTTATGTGAAGAAAGGGAGATACGTCGGATTTTTGCAATACATGCAAAAATCTGGTACAAGCAGGGATGCTGAGCAAAACCTGGATGAATAGATGTAAAGTTCAGGGAAGAGTTGGCAGCATTATGGATTTAAATTGAGGTTTCTCAATAGACAGAGGACAGCTGAAGCCAGAATAATCACCAAAGGACAGCACACAGACCTCATCTCTTAAAAAGATTGCAGGATGGGCTCTCAAAATAAAAATCTAGTGAATAGTACTCAACAGTAAAGGATGACAGAAGACATTAAGGTAACAGAAAATACATGTAAAAATAATGACACTCTAATAGTGCTGCAAATCAAGAAAAGCAGCCAGCAGAAGATCATTTATTTTCAGTAAATATTGGAAGACAGAGAGCAGTCTAAGTCAGATTCAAGGTATAATAAAAGGTAAAAGAAAGGAGGGGAAAGTCACGCACACCTGGTGAGATGCTCAAACTTTGTCAGCTAACATAAAGGACAGGAGTTGCTTTGGGCAATGCTCGGGATAACTGATTGTGAACTGCTTTTAAAACCTCATCTGTACAAAAAAAAAAAAAAAAAAATTAGCCGGGCGTGGTAGCACTCACCTGTAGTCCCAGCTGCTCAGGAGGCTGAGGCAGGAGAATCGCTTGAACCTGGGAGGCAGAGGTTGCAGTGAGCCGAGATGGCACCACTGCACTCCAGCCTGGGCGACAGAGCAAGACTCCAACTCAAACAAACAAACAAAACAACAAAAACAACAACTAAGCTAGTTGGGCATATCCTCCTCTTATTACCCATGCGTTCATGCACATAGGAAGTTTGTCCCCTGAAAGAAAACTTTAGAATTATTTTTCAAAGCAAAATGTGTGACCTTCCTGGAGAAGAGTCTAAGTGTGGATGATGAGGTCTCAGACGGCACATGATCCAGAACTTCATATGAAGCCTTGGTGAAGGGAAAAAGATAGGTGAGGGAGGAGGTTGATAAAACCACCTGGAATAAAATAAGCACGCCATCATCCAGAGTGAACTATTTCTTATTCTAGAAATTGTGGTAACCTGCCTGCCTTCCTTTTCTGCACCAGCACCCTACAAAAAGACGGGCTGTTGTCCAGCACATTTACAAAAAGGAATCAGACTTTCAGTCCATCTAAGTCTCAAATTAGCTGGGGCAAAGTCATGAAGAAAGAATGAATAATGAGGGAAGGATGAAGATGGAGGAAGATGGAAGACCAGGTGACCATGCTGTGGAGGGAAGGAGGAAAGAGGTTAAAGGGAAGGTGGGTAGAGAGTGTGCTCTCAGGGCCTTATCGTATGGGTGTGCTCATGCTTTCAAAATCATGCATCAAAATCACCTGAAAGGCTTGCTTAACCTGCTCTTGCTGCCCCCACCCCCAGCCCCAGAGCACTTGGGTGTGTTAGAACCAGAGAATTTGCTTTTCCAATAAGTTCTCGAGTGACGATGATGCCAAACTGGGGACCAGCTTTAAGAAGGTCTAGAATACTGGGAAGTGCTGGACTGGGAGGAGATCACTGTGATCCAGAAACGGAAGTTTCTAATTTTGTAGGGGCTTAATTTAAGGAGCTAGGAAATGTGGCCAGAGAGGCAAAGGGTCTGGCAAAGTAAGCGCCTTGAACATTCTATTAGTTTCCTATTTCTGCTGTAACAAATTTAGTGAATTAGAACAACATAAATTTATTTTATTACTATTCTGGAGTTCAGAAGTCCAAAATCAGTTTCACTGGGCTAAAATCAAGGTGTCTGCTATCCCTACATGTCTACAGAAGTAGATTTTTCTAGAAGGTCTGAGGGGGAGAGTCTATTTCCTTGTCTTTTTTGGTGTCTAGTAGCCACCTGGAAATGTTCCTTGGCTTGTGACCTTTCCCTTCGTCTTCAAAATGCATCACTTTAAATTTCTGCTTCCTTCATCATATGCTCTGACTCCATCACCTGGAGTGACCTGACTCCTCCTGCATCTCTCTCATAAGGACTATTGTGAGGATTCTGGTCCCACATGGATAATCCAGGATACTCTCCCCCATCTCATGATTCTTAACTCAATTACAACTGCAAAGACCCATTTGCTACATAAGGTAATATTCACAGCTCCTGGAGATTAACACATGGCTATACATTGGGGGAATTATTTAGCCTTCTGCCACCATGTTCAGTCAAATGTCCTTTCCTTTATACAGTCCTCTCCTTCTGCATTGCCACCCTGTACTGAGAAATGGAACAAAATCATGCCATGCTCGAAATGGCTGGAAGTCATGTAGTTCTCTCTCTCCCTTACCTCAAGGCATGTCTGTTCTTCAACTATCAAAGTGCCTTTTCCATGTTTCAAAGCAGCAATGTCTTTTGGCTGATTCCAAATACAAGGTGACTTCAGTTATCTAGAACCTATCCATCTGGAACACTCATTTTACGCATAAGTTTTCCTTCTCTGTACAAAGGGTAAATGATATACAAATAAATGACCCTCTTTGACGGGTTTTATTAGTACCTTCTATGGTTTGGTTGAAAACAGTATATCTGTTATCCCTACATTTAATAATTATGAAAAAAGAACATGACATAAATGAGAAGTTTGGAAGTTTCCCAGATATAATTATTGCACTTATTAAGGCAAGAGTGAGGACCTCACCTAATAGTCACTTGTTCCATTTCCCTATTGGATTATGATGTTTTGGATAGTTTATCTCAGGCTGACTTACTTTATTTTACATGAGTAATTGGTAATGAGATATTTGTGTGCTGCTTTTTCTCTTGTTCTCCATATATCCTGATTTATTCTCATTTCGGGGTTGGTTAATCTTACAAACCCATTCCCTGATATTCCAGGTAACAGATCTTCTCTGTCTACTCTGGTTATTATTAGTCTGCCCTCTCCCAGAGAAATGCAGAAGTGCCTGGATAAATATCTTTAAAAAACTTATTTTAAGGGTCAGGGTCTTGCTCTGTTGCCCAGGTTTAGTGTCATAATCACAGCTCACTGCAGCCTCGAGCTCAAGTGATCCTTCTGCCACAGCCTCCCAAGTAGCTGGAACTACAGGATTATGCCACCATGCCCAGCTAAGTTTTTACATTTTTTTTCGTGAAGACTAGGTCTTGCTATGTTGCCCAGGCTGGTCTCAACCTCTTGGCTTTAAATGATCTTCCCACTTGGCATCCCAACGTTCTAGGAAAATGTCTTGTATAATACAGTCTCATATGTAGAACATCTGACTCCATACTCTTTGAGGATGAAGGTGAAATGTGGCTGCCTATGAGAGACTGTATTGTACAATGGTTAGGAGTGAGAGCTCTGTAATGTCATACTGCTTAGTTTGAGTTCTTACTGAGCCTCTTGCTGGCAGTGTGATTTTAGACGAGGGATAACTTTACTTCTCTGGACCTCTTTTTCTATTGTGTAAAATGAGGATAATTACCATAGTTACTTTATAAGGTTGTGGCAGGGATCAAGTAAAATAAATCCTAAAATCTGGCACATAATATGCCATCAATAATTATTAGCTTGTTTTAAAAATTTGAAGCTGGGAGCGTTGTTTTTTAAACATCCTTACAGCTCCCCAACAGATGCGACGTGTAACTAGCTTATTGTGTGATCATTACCTAGCTGCTATAATCACTGTAGTCATCTGTTCATTTCAGCAAAGAGCACACCGAACAGTTTAAAATATTGCCTGTCCTCCCCCAAAAACAGTTGCTGAGAGATAGCTGCCGTCGTTTAAAATGATGTGATGAGCTCACACCATATCTATATGTTTTTTTCAAAATGATAAAATAGTCTTTGTAAAGTAATATAAAATTCTTAATTGCTTCTTCTCACATATAAAAAGGAAGCATACACTCCAATCTCCTACGTGAGAAATATATTTCACCACAACAATATACAGATATAGAAAATCTAGGAGAAGAAATTAGTATTTAAATAGTAGCTGTCACCCAAGACTATCAGAGCACCACAATAATTCCTAAATGTTCTTTATTATCTTTAAGTTATGGCAATATTTTATTGCTTAAAATGAAATTTTTAAGACTAGTCTCTCTCAACAGAATCAAGCAGAAAAAGAAATGATCAGATTTGATTTCCTCCATTTCCCAGACAGGAAAATTGGAGATATGGTGAAGTTATCCAACCCAAACAAGATAAAAACTTCATAGCATCTCAGTGCACTGCTAAAAGTAGAAACAATTTTTATCATTGCAAAAGGAGAAAGAAATGGGTTTGATGACAAATTCTATGAATTTCCTTGAGATACATTCCTATTGAACTAGATTCTGCTTAGACATGTATACCTATGTAACAAACCTGCAGGTTGTGCGCATGTACCCTAGAACTTAAAGTATAATAATAATTAAAAAAAAACAACAAAAAAGAAAATTAGCCTTGTTGAAAAATAACAGCAAGACTGTAACAAAGTTTAAATAATATGCTACAAAGTCACATAAACAGATTTAGGTCCCAAGAAGAGATTTAGAATCTGCTAATAACAAACAACTACCCAGCCTATATTCCATGGATGAAGTCAACTATTGCTCAGAAACAAATGCACACAAAGAGGGCAAGAGCTCACTTATTTTCCTACCTGCCCACAGATATATACACGTGGGGTGGACTGATTTATTTTCTGGTCAAAGACAACTTATTTAATTTATCTGCAAATAAGAGTTTTCTCTATAGTTTTTTACATATACTGTTAACTTCTCTGCCAAAGAGACACCTGTGTTGTTCCATATTTCAGTCAAGTAAATTGGAAGAAGTAGGTGGTCTTTCTTTACAATAAACAAGTTGGCTGTGCTCTCAGTTAATTTCTAGATAAATATAACCTCCTTATTAAGGTTTCTGACAAGTTTCCCTTATACATTTCTGGTTTAAGTTCAAGTGACGTACGAAGGGATTTAGCCAGGCTTTCATTTTCTGCAGTTTAAGGGGTGGGGAACATTTAAAATATATATATTTGATAATATTTGAGTTCATTTCTTGGTCTCTAATAAATTACTTAGTGAAATTGAACTCATCTGGAATCAGAAGGAAACTGAAGTAATGTTTTCCAATTAAATATCAGTAATTTATACAACATCTAGGAAAGAAAAATCTCACTTTTAGAAAAGTAAAAGATTGGCAAAGAAGGGGACTTTGACAATAAGAAAGAAGGAAAAAGAATTTCAAGTCTGTGTTGAAGGAAAAAGAATTTGAAGAATTTATGTCAGAAAAAGAATTTGAAGTCTGTGTTGGGGGTCAAAATTAATTTATGGTAGATTAGTCACTGGTAGAAAGAGAATGCATTCTAGATAGACAAAGAATATGAACAAAGGCACTGAGTTGGTGTGAGGATGAAACATTGGGGACAATAAAGAGTCAATATATTTTGGGGAATAGAGGATGCATACTGAGTAATGTAGAAATTGAAGTTGGCTAAGTGGGAGGTAAGGAAAGGTCATGGAAATCTTCAAGCAAACAGAGTGGTGCCTGCACTTGATGTTTTAGGAATCAAGCATCTACAATTTTGTTTGAGCACTGTTGTCATGGCCAGCTAGCTGAAGCCACACCCAGGTGTGAGGTGATTTAGCACCTGCAATGATAAGTGGGGTCCTTTAGCAGGCTCTCCCCTACCAAGCCGACCGTTTCTAGGAGAGAATTGGCCAAGTACAGGTTTAAGATGGGATTAACCCAGGACAGACACAGATTGTGAATGTTGTCATTGTCAAGTGTCTTTTTTGGGCACTAATAGCTACTTCCACCCCTCTTTTTCAATGTCATTTGGGTACTTTCCTTATAATAAAGCTGGTTTGTGGGTAAGCTTTAAGGCAGGTGGCTGGGAAGCAGATTCTGAGACTATGATTCATAGTCAAGTGATTTATTAAGGAGACACCCCCCACAGAAAATCCAGTAGGAGAGTGGTGAAACAAACACAAGGAAAGGGAATAAGCCAAGCAAGGAAGAGATTTCAGGCAAAGAGCTGGCCCTCAGCTGAATCTTGCGGAGGAATTCTAGGGGGTGAACTGCACTTTGGAGTTTGTTCTGAATTCATCAAAGTGATGGGGGGTGGGTTTTAATTTTCCTGTACTGATTAGTCACTGGCTGAGGAATGCCCAGGGGAGAGAGTAAAAAAGTAAACTTCCAGGCACTTCTAGCTCTCCAGCCTGGAAGGCAAAACAGCCCTCATGCAGTCCTCTGAGTAGGACTTGGAGATAGAACCCAAAATAAAAAAGCCAGGAGATGGATGGACAGTAATATTTGAGGGAATCTGGAATGAACATCAGTAGTAAATGCTTCTGCCGGGCACTGGGTTTATAAGAACATTATTTTTGCCCTCTTTTCATATTGGCCTGAACTTGCAATTTTTTACCCATTACTTCCTCTCACCTGAGAATCTGAAACAGTTTGGAGGCCTGACTTCCAGGATATCCACTACCTCTTTCACCTGTCCAGTAGAAGTGTTCAGATTTAATCCTGCATCGCAGAAAATAATTAGGCCTTTAAAGCCTATAAATCACATTTGTCAGCAGCAGAGAAAACAAATGGAGTTTCTGGTTCTCTGGTGGCAATGATGAATGGCAACATTGAGCTTTTGCTATAAGAAGCTTGTGTGGACCCAGGAACTTGTTTATTGACTCTTAACGAAAAGACCATTAATCCAAACCATTTTAGATTGTGGTGGCCAAGCTCTGTGTATAATGGGACTGAGGGGTCCTACTGGGTTGGAAAGTTCCATGTGGCTGACATCCCTCCAATGACAAGAGAAAATGCTGTCAGGGCTCCAGTTTAGAGTAGAATATGTGGCAAAAGGATACAGATTAGACAGTTCATTAACTAAGATTTATATGTTGCTAGTAGCTATTAATAGGACTGATAGTATCTGTACAGGACATAGATTCCTGGCTAACACTCATGATGTAAACCCCTGTTAGCTTCTGACAACACACTGCAGTTCATCAGCAAAATTTCGAAGTTTAAAGTAAAATGTAATTGATTAAAACATGATTCTAAAGGTAAGGAGTGTGTAGGCTGAGAAGCAAACCTAGATTTGCCCTAATGACTGCTAATAAGATACTAAACCCAACAGCACTCTGTTTGTAGTCCTTGAGGAATGTGGTGCCTGGAACAGCCCTGCATGCTCAGAGGTGGGCTGACTCAGTGTGTAGGACACAGCTGAAGCAGATCATTATGCTGTGTATTTTGAAGTTGCTAAAAATAGAACTCCCCTCCACCTTGATCCTGCTTCCAGGGCAATCATTAACTGCTTTGTTAAAACAGAGATACTGAGGTTGGGATTAACCAAGGACATACACATTTTCCCCCTCTCTTGGGTCCTGAGAAAGGAGCTCATAGCAAATGACTGTATTTAGGCAAATATGAGTCTGCAAGAGTTCAATCAAAGCTGATTTACATCCTGTAATATCGGTAGTAGGAAGGAATCTCATTTCCAACGTGCTGATAAAACATAGCATTAGACAAATACAATAAACAAGCAAGAAAAACAGAACAAAAGAAGAAAGCTAAAAGAAACACTAAGACAGTATCTCAGCTTGCTTTTTAGCAATACACACAAGCAAACAGCAGAACAAACTGGATTCTAATGGAAGATGTTCTCTTGGCTTAATGCTCATAGAAACAGAGAAATCCATTCAAGGTCCCTGTTCAATATGGTTCAGGGAAACAGCCTTGCTGAATTCAACTTTCTACACAATTCAGTTACTGTGTCATCATCCAGAAGCCTACATTTGTATTCATGAGTTAGGAATATTATGGTAACATACAGGAAGTCTCTAGAGTCTATGGGCTTTATAAAGAAAAAAGCAGTCTTATCCCTTTTAATCAATAGAAAGGCATGGTAAAGGTACCTAAAGAGCACTTTAGAGCTCCTCATAATTTTTCATCGCTTCTCTTCACTCCCTGAAGAGAAAACTATTCATGTGTCCAGGATTCACTTAGCCCTGCAATGTGGAGGTGCCAGTGTTACATCCTATCAAGGTTACAGACATGCAAACGGTTTGTCTCCATTTCTCTAGTGGATATTCCTTGCAGTTGGGAATCCAGAGAGGTACAGAAATAATTGTTATAATAGGCATCCTGTAAACACTGACCACACAATTGGAAGAGATACCAGATGTTTAGGAACTGGGGAACTGGGAAAGACAGCAGTAGTTAAAATGAGTAAAATAAAATGCTGGATGTTCCAGCAGTATATTCTGTATAAAAAAGCTGGCCAGGATATGTGGAAGTCTCAAGCAAGCCAATAATTGAGCTCCATTACCATTTACTATATCTTAAACATTTATTCAATATTTTTTTGTAGTTGTTTCAAACACTTTTATTTTATTTATTTTTTCTTTTATTATTATTATTATTATTATTATTATTATTATTATACTTTAGGCTCTATGGTACATGTGCGCAACGTGCAGGTAAGTTACATATGTATACATGTGCCATGCTGGTGCGCTGCACCCACCAACTCATCATCTAGCATTAGGTATATCTCCCAATGCTATCCCTCCCCCCTCCCCCCACCCCACAACAGTCCCCGAAGTGTGATGTTCCCCTTCCTGTGTCCATGTGTTCTCATTGTTCAATTCCCACCTATGAGTGAGAATATGCGGTGTTTGGTTTTTTGTTCTTGCGATCGTTTACTGAGAATGATGATTTCCAATTTCATCCGTGTCCCTACAAAGGACATGAACTCATCATTTTTTATGGCTGCATAGTATTCCATGGTGTATATGTGCCACATTTTCTTAATCCAGTCTATCATTGTTGGACATTTGGGTTGGTTCCAAGTCTTTGCTATTGTGAATAATGCCGCAATAAACATACGTGTGCATGTGTCTTTATAGCAGCATGATTTATAGTCCTTTGGGTATATACCCACTAATGGGATGGCTGGGTCAAATGGTATTTGTAGTTCTAGATCCCTGAGGAATCGCCACACTGACTTCCACAAGGGTTGAACTAGTTTACAGTCCCACCAACAGTGTAAAAGTGTTCCTATTTCTCCACATCCTCTCCAGCACCTGTTGTTTCCTGACTTTTTAATGATTGCCATTCTAACTGGTGTGAGATGGTATCTCATTGTGGTTTTGATTTGCATTTCTCTGACGGCCAGTGATGGTGAGCATTTTTTCATGTGTTTTTTGGCTGCATAAATGTCTTCTTTTGATAAGTGTCTGTTCATGTCCTTCGCCCACTTTTTGATGGGGTTGTTTGTTTTTTTCTTGTAAATTTGTTGGAGTTCATTGTAGATCCTGGATATTAGCCCTTTGTCAGATGAGTAGGTTGCGAAAATTTTCTCCCATTTTGTAGGTTGCCTGTTCACTCTGATGGTAGTTTCCTTTGCTGTGCAGAAGCTCTTGAGTTTAATTAGATCCCATTTGTCAATTTTGGCTTTTGTTGCCATTGCTTTTGGTGTTTTCGACATGAAGTCCTTGCCCATGCCTATGTCCTGAATGGTAATGCCTAGGTTTTCTTCTAGGGTTTTTATGGTTTTAGGTCTAACATTAAAGTCTTTAATCCATCTTGAATTGATTTTTGTATAAGGTGTAAGGAAGGGATCCAGTTTCAGCTTTCTGCATATGGCTAGCCAGTTTTCCCAGCACCATTTATTAAATAGGGAATCCTTTCCCCATTTCTTGTTTTTGTCAGGTTTGTCAAAGATCAGATAGTTGTAGATATGTGGCATTATTTCTGATGGCTCTGTTCTGTTCCATTGATCTATATCTCTGTTTTGGTACCAGTACCATGCTGTTTTGGTTACTGTAGCCTTGTAGTATAGTTTGAAGTCAGGTAGTGCGATGCCTCCAGCTTTGTTCTTTTGGCTTAGGATTGACTTGGCGATGCGGGCTCTTTTTTGGTTCCATATGAACTTTAGTTTTTTCCAATTCTGTGAAGAAAGTCATTGGTAACTTGATGGGGATGGCATTGAATCTGTAAATTACCTTGGGAAGGATGGCCATTTTCATGATATTGATTCTTCCCACCCATGAGCATGGAATGTTCTTCCATTTGTTTGTATCCTCTTTTATTTCCTTGAGCAGTGGTTTGTAGTTCTCCTTGAAGAGGTCCTTCACATCCCTTGTAAGTTGGATTCCTAGGTATTTTATTCTCTTTGAAGCAATTGTGAATGGGAGTTCACTCATGATTTGGCTCTCTGTTTGTCTGTTATTGATGTATAAGAATGCTTGTGATTTTTGTACATTGATTTTGTATCCTGAGACTTTGCTGAAGTTGCTTATCAGCTTAAGGAGATTTTGGGCTGAGACAATGGGGTTTTCTAGATATACTATCATGTCATCTGCAAACAGGGACAATTTGACTTCCTCTTTTCCTAATTGAATACCCTTGATTTCCTTCTCTTGCCTAATTGCCCTGGCCAGAACTTCCAACACTATGTTGAATAGAAGTGGTAAGAGAGCATCCCTGTCTTGTGCCAGTTTTCAAAGGGAATGCTTCCAGTTTTTGCCCATTCAGTATGATATTGGCTGTGGGTTTGTCATAAATAACTCTTATTATTTTGAGATACGTCCCATCAATACCTAATTTCTTGAGAGTTTTTAGCATGAAGGGTTGTTCAATTTTGTCAAAGGCCTTTTCTGCATCTATTGAGATAATCATGTGGTTTTTGTCTTTGGTTCTGTTTATATGCTGGATTAAATTTATTGATTTGTGTATATTGAACCAGCCTTGCATCCCAGGGATGAAGCCCACTTGATCATGGTGGATAAGCTTTTTGATGTGCTGCTGGATTCTGTTTGCCAGTATTTTATTGAGGATTTTTGCATCAATGTTCATCAAGGATATTGGTCTAAAATTCTCTCCTTTGGTTGTGTCTTTGCCAGGCTTTGGTATCAGGATGATGCTGGCCTCATAAAATGAGTTAGGGAGGATTCCCTCTTTTTCTACTGATTGGAATAGTTTCAGAAGGAATGGTACCAGCTCCTCCTTGTACCTCTGGTAGAATTTGGCTGTGAACCCATCTGGTCCTGGACTTTTTTTGGTTGGCAAGCTATTGATTATTGCCACAATTTCAGCTCCTGTTATTGGTCTATTCAGAGATTCAACTTCTTCCTGGTTTAGTCTTGGGAGGGTGTATGTGTTGAGGAATTTACTCATTTCTTTTAGATTTTCTAGTTTATTTGCGTAGAGGTGTTTGTAATATTCTCTGATGGTAGTTTGTATTTCTGTGGGATCGGTGGTGATATCCCCTTTATCATTTTTTATTGCATCTATTTGATTCTTCTTTTTTTCTTTATTAATCTTGCTAGTGGTCTATCAATTTTGTTGATCCTTTCGAAAAATCAGCTCCTGGATTCATTTATTTTTTGAAGGGTTTTTTGTGTCTCTATTTCCTTCAGTTCTGCTCTGATTTTAGTTATTTCTTGCCTTCTGCTAGCTTTTGAATGTTTGCTCTTGCTTTCCTAGTTCTTTTAATTGTGATGTTAGGGTGTCAATTTTGGATCTTTCCTGCTTTCTCTTGTGGGCATTTAGTGCTATAAATTTCCCTCTACACACTGCTTTGAATGCATCCCAGAGATTCTGATATGTTGTGTCTTGGTTCTCGTTGGTTTCAAAGAACATCTTTATTTCTGCCTTCATTTCGTTACGTACCCAGTAGTCATTCAGGAGCAGGTTGTTCAGTTTCCATGTAGTTGAGCGCTTTTGAGTGAGATTCTTAATCCTGAGTTCTAGCTTGATTGCACTGTGATCTGAGAGATAGTTTGTTATAATTTCTGTTCTTTTACATTTATTGAGGAGAGCTTTACTTCCAAGTATATGGTCAATTTTGGAATAGGTGTGGTGTGGTGCTGAAAAAAATGTATATTCTGTTGATTTGGGGTGGAGAGTTCTGTAGATGTCTATTAGGTCCGCTTGGTGCAGAGCTGAGTTCAATTCCTTGGTATCCTTGTTGACTTTCTGTCTCGTTGATCTGTCTAATATTGACAGTGGGGTGTTAAAGTCTCCCATTATTAATGTGTGGGAGTCTAAGTCTCTTTGTAGGTCACTCAGGACTTGCTTTATGAATCTGGGTGCTCCTGTATTGGGTGCATATATATTTAGGATAGTTAGCTCTTCTTGTTGAATTAATCCCTTTACCATTATGTAATGGCCTTCTTTGTCTCTTTTGATCTTTGTTGGTTTAAAGTCTGTTTTATCAGAGACTAGGATTGCAACCCCTGCCTTTTTTTGTTTTCCATTTGCTTGGTAGATCTTCCTCCATCCTTTTATTTTGAGCCTATGTGTGTCTCTGCACGTGAGATGGGTTTCCTGAATACAGCACACTGATGGGTCTTGAGTCTTTATCCAATTTGCCAGTCTGTGTCTTTTAATTGGAGCATTTAGTCCATTTACATTTAAAGTTAATATTGTTATGCGTGCCTCTGATCCTGTCATTATGATGTTAGCTGGTTATTTTCCTCGTTAGTTGATGCAGTCTCTTCCTAGTCTCGATGGTCTTTACATGTCGGTATGATTTTGCAGTAGCTGGTACCGGTTGTGCCTTTCCATGTTTAGCGCTTCCTTCAGGAGCTCTTTTAGGGCAGGCCTGGTGGTGACAAAAATCTCTCAGCATTTGCTTGTCTGTAAAGTATTTTATTTCTCCTTCACTTATGAAGCTTAGTTTGGCAGGATATGAAATTCTGGGTTGAAAACTCCTTTCTTTAAGAATGTTGAATATTGGCCCCCACTCTCTTCTGGCTTGTAGGGTTTCTGCCGAGAGATCCGCTGTTAGTCTGATGGGCTTCCCTTTGATGGTAACCCGACCTTTCTCTCTGGCTGCCCTTAACATTTTTTCCTTCATTTCAACTTTGGTGAATCTGACAATTATGTGTCTTGGAGTTGCTCTTCTCGAGGAGTATCTTTGTGGCGTTCTCTGTATTTCCTGAATCTGAATGTTGGCCTGCCTTGCTAGATTGGGGAAGTTCTCCTGGATAATATCCTGCAGAGTGTTTTCCAACTTGGTTCCATTCTCCCCGTCACTTTCAGGTACACCAATCAGACGTAGATTTGGTCTTTTCACATAGTCCCACATTTCTTGGAGGCTTTGCTCGTTTCTTTTTATTCTTTTTTCTCTAAACTTCCCTTCTCGCTTCATTTCATTCATTTCATCTTCCAGGGCTGATACCCTTTCTTCCATTTGATCGCATCGGCTCCTGAGGCTTCTGCATTCTTCACGTAGTTCTCGAGCCTTGGTTTTCAGCTCCATCAGCTCCTTTAAGCACTTCTCTGTATTGGTTATTCTAGTTATACATTCTTCTAAATTTTTTTCAAAGTTTTCAACTTCTTTGCCTTTGGTTTGAATATCCTCCCGTAGCTCGGAGTAATTTGATCATCTGAAGCCTTCTTCTCTCAGCTCGTCAAAGTCATTCTCCATCCAGCTTTGTTCCGTTGCTGGTGAGGAACTGCGTTCCTTTGGAGGAGGAGAGGTACTCTGCTTTTTAGAGTTTCCAGTTTTTCTGCTCTGTTTTTTCCCCATCTTTGTGGTTTTATCTACTTTTGGTCTTTGATGATGGTGATGTAGAGATGGGTTTTTGGTGTGGATGTCCTTTCTGTTAGTTTTCCTTCTAAGAGACAGGACCCTCAGCTGCAGGTCTGTTGGAGTACCTGGCCGGCCTTGTGAGGTGTCAGTCTGCCCCTGCTGGGGGGTGCCTCCCAGTTAGGCTGCTCGGGGGTCAGGGGTCAGGGACCCACTTGAGGAGGCAGTCAGCCCGTTCTCAGATCTCCAGTTGCGTGCTGGGAGAACCACTGCTCTCCTCAAAGCTGTCAGACAGGGACATTTAAGTCTGCAGAGGTTACTGCTGTCTTTTTGTTTGTCTGTGCCCTGCCCCCAGAGGTGGAGCCTACAGACGCAGGCAGCCCTCCTTGAGCTGTGTGTGGTGGGCTCCACCCAGTTCAAGCTTCCAGGCTGCTTTGTTTACCTAAGCGAGCCTGGGCAATGGCGGGCTCCTCTCCCCCAGCCTCGCTGCCGACTTGCTGTTTGATCTCAGACTGCTGTGCTAGCAATCAGCGAGACTCCATGGGCGTAGGACCCTCTGAGCCAGGTGTGGGCTATACTCTCCTGGGGCACCGTTTCCTAAGCCCGTTGGAAAAGCACAGTATTCGGGTGGGAGTGGCACCCCTGGAAAGGGAACTCCCTGACCCCTTGCGCTTCCCGAGTGAGGCAATGCCTCGCCCCTGCTTCGGCTGGCGCACGGTGCACTCACCCACTGACCTGCACCCACTGTCTGGCACTCCCTAGTGAGATGAACACGGTACCTCAGATGGAAATGCAGAAATCACCCGTCTTCTGCATCGCTCGCGCTGGGAGCTATAGACCGGAGCTGTTCCTATTCGGCCATCTTGGCTCCTCTCCTATTCAATATTTATAAATGAGGTTGAGAAGGTGATTTTTTTTCTTAAGAAAACTATTAACACAAAAATATTATAAATAGAAGCAAATTCCCTTTCACTACTTCACAGCCACTGGGGGAAAAAAGTTCTAAAAATGATTAGCCTATCAATTTCTGCTTTTATGCAACTTTTATTATAGCTTCAATTAAAAAATTTTTTTATGGAGTCAACTTCTTGAGATTCATAGTAATAATAATAATAATAATAATAATAATAATAATATCTAACATTTATTGAGTGCCTATTATGTGCCAGATCCTATAAGTGAGGTAAATTATCTTTGTTAAACTTCCTTCAAAACAAACTTCCATTGTCAATAATACCTCAATGAAGCTGGAAAAAATCCCAAACTTACTTATAAGTTGAGGCTTATAATTAGCCTTATTTAATTAAAGAATCTAAAATGCAGATACTAAAATAAATCACTGGTTCCCAACAAGGGGCATTAAGCCATGCATAAGCTGCTTTTTGAACCTCAGCTAACTGGGTATACATGAAAGCCGCAAAAAAATACTCAACTGATAGACATTTTGCAGCAAGAGTGAATTTCATTTCTTTACATATCCTTGGAAGTGTGCTGTCCACTTTGCTGGAAGCTTGATCAATTTAGCTCAGCACTCTTAGATATAGGTAACCTGATCTTTAATCTGATTTGGAGGTCTATAAAAGTCTTATGAAATCCAAATTTTTCAAGTTCAGAAATAATTAGTATGATTGATATTTTAGTGCTAGTCTTAGTCCTTTTTTATTCAGTTATAACTTCAGATGACAGCTATAATAGTCTTGAGTTCTTAAAGATAAAAATATTTTTCTTATAATTTGAACTTAAGATTGTGAAAAAGAGAGGCAAATTTGAAAATTTTCAGTACATAACCAACACTCCAGCATATCGAGAACTGACATTAAACTTTTAACATCTGAAATGTTTCTTAGGGATGTTTAATTGCCTCTCAGAGCATGGGTAATAGGAAATCACTTAATACAATATCCGTCTTGCTCTTTATCCTACAGGATTTGATTTACTCAACCAATTCTACAATCCTGTGCTAGGTAATATTGAAACATAAAAATAAGATCTTCTTTCAACCTTTTCAACAACTTATAATCTGTAGAGAACTATCATCCCTATTAACAGATAGGAAAATGAAAACTTAGAGAGGTCCAAGTTCACATGGACAGTAAGTGGAGAAGCCAGAATTTAAAGTTGGCTCTAACTTTAGAGTCTTTATTCATTGTTTGGTAAATTTCAATCCTGAGTCTTCAATGCTGATGTCAAGCTGACCCCATAAGGCTGGTATCTCAGTGTGTGCAAACATCTAGCCATGTGTAGGTATGAAAAATAAGATGCTTCTAAAAGGCAGTATGGTATAGGGAGCAGAGTTTTGGACATGGAGCTAATCTTTGATTTGGTGATTCCTGGCTATTTGAACTTGGCTTAATCAGGACATTTTGTTAATTTTGTACAAAATAGAAATCCCAGTTGTCCACTTGAGCTGTTTCACTGGCTTATGATGGTGACTGTTCAGTTTCATCACTGCACTTGTCAGTGCTGTTTTACTGTGTGTGCATTCTTCCATCTAGAATTTAGGCTCCCAGGAAATATTTACCTTATTCAGTGTGTTTATCATCATTGCATTCCAGCATCTAGAAAATGTCTGTAACATAAGAAGTGATTCCTAAGGTTAATTGAATGAAAGAGGCAATGGATCTCAAGGCTTCTGTAGAATATAAAAGGCACTTTTATTATCAGGGGTTGCTATGATTATTCTCACCGTCACATTTCAGGGTGGTTAATCATTGTCCTCCATCTCCATGACAGCCTTGGCCTTGACTTGACTTGGTATCTTATCCTTCATTTCAGCTCATGGTATTTGGCATTTTTAGCTTATAGACTTTTTTTCATCAAACACAAATTCATTCACACAGATATTTGAGACCAAAGACTAAACATTAAAATGAATCGCTGTCAAGAAGAATCAGGCATGATGTTTGGGGCACAATTGTTGCCTGGGAAATGCTAAGACATGAAATTAATGGAGAGAAGTTTGGGTAGGTTTTGTTATTTATTTATTTATTTATTTGTTTTGTTTCTGGTAATTGATGGTTTCTTCCCTTGAGATGGATGTGTAACTTAATTGCTGACTCCCAGCCTCTAGGCAGCCTATGAGCAGAGAGCTCAGCCAATGAGGATGGAGGGACAATGAAAGTCCTGCTTTTCCCTTTGATGGTTCATCTGTTTCCATTGCCTCCTGAAACTGTGTTAAAGCACTCACAAAGCAATTAGCTTGCTGGACTGCTAGAGCCATCCTAGATCTATCCTTTTCATCAGGCAATTCCTGCTGGGGACCAAAAAGTCTGGAACTCGTTTAATAGAACACTAAGAATAATCACTATGTGAGTTCCTTACTTCCTGGAAACCTGAAAGCATAAACATATGGGTTTTGTTTAGATGAAAGTCCTGCCAGCCATGGAATTTTATTATTATGTAGTTTCTGATAGATAAATGGCAGTATGGAAGTAGAGTTTTCTTTCTATTCTTACATACCTGGAGATGATAAAGCTGGGACAACCCAAAATTTTATTTGTTTTTCATGAAGATTTACTACAAGGCTATTTTACAACTGGAGTGACTGCAATTCCCAAAACACATTCTAGAGCATCCTGCATGTGTGGACTTGGGTGGGAAGAGGTTCTATCGAAGTAACCTTAATTTCCACTGAGACGTACCTCCACCCTATGATTTTTAAGTTCAGCTCAAATTCATACCATAGGAAGAAAAAAAAAGCATTGCTTCTATATATAGCAATGATTTAATAGGATTAACTTAATAACATTTTCTTACCCATTAGCACATTTTATTGTACCAAAATTCTACAGAGCAAATGGTTCTGGCATTATTTCCTTGATGTTTTCAAGTCGAGGGGAATGACTCGTAGTGCTTAAGTCTTAAGCACTTGCTCCAAGTTGACTTCAGTGATACTATTTCATGTACAGAGAAAGCTGAAATAATTAGGTTAAATCTTGACTTTGCCAGAATTCAGATTTTTCTTAACCTATAAACCTGACTCAATAGAAAGCAGTTTCATTCTAAGACAACCAGTCAGACGCAAATTAATTATCTTCAAGAAATTGAGGTGGTTTACCACTCTACAAGGTGATATCACATACATTAACTCATCTGAGGCTTATAAGAACCTCTTGGAAAAGGTTGAAGAAAAAATCTCTTTATTTATAATATGGGGTCCTAGTAAGTCTCAGTGAACTGAAATGACTTACTTCAAGTTTCCCATCTAGGAGATGGTTGAGCTGGGACAATCCCAAACATCTTACTTGCTTTTCATAAGGATCTACTACAAAGTTCTTTTAAATAATGAACCTCCTTAGTGCATTTCAAGTAGGGTTCAATGTGCAGAGATATGATTTACATACCACCTTTTTCTACTTTTTCTTAATACTAAACAGATATTCTAGCAGATACTCATGAATATTCGATTTATGCCCAGTCTCAGGAAGTAACAGCAAGGTGCTCCTAGCTTAGGAAAGAAGCCAGGTTTCTGAAAATAGCAGTGAGGCTCCTAGAGCATCCAGCTTTGAGTTTCCTCACTGAGCCACTACAGGCCTCCCTGTCTCTATCAAGTCAGCCTGAGATAATTCTGAATCAGCAGTCAGACCAAAGTTCTCAGCTTCCAGTCAGCTCAACACTTCCATTTTCTTTCTTGCTCAAGGCTCCATTCCAACCTTCTTGCGACAAATTTTCCTGGCACCTCCTTTGCACATCATCTGATTTAATACCCTTACATTTTGCTGAGACCTCCATGGATGAGAAGAATGAAGGACCAAAGTCTCTCTCTCTGTTTTGCTCTTCTTTCTCTCACTGCCATTCCTCTGGAAGCTGTCATTTTAGCCTAGAGGGATCTCCTCTTTTGAACCTCTCCACCATTTATTGGTTTTGCTCATTTCTCCTGGTTAATTATCTTGTGGTTTATCTTTCAAGATTATTGAAAGTCAAATGAGGACAGAGATAGTTGACTATATTAATAGTATATATCTATGACAGTAATCTGAATACTGCCTTCCAGATCAGAAATGCTAATGAGTATCTACAAAATGCTTTTTTTTCTTGAACTAACCACCTCCAATGAGGATGTAAGCATATTTCCTTTGGTTGAGAACATTGTTAATCACAGCCTAAAATAGAAAATGCACAATTGGCAGCATCTGTATATTTTCAGGGATGCCCAAGTGTGTACTCCTAGACAATATGTATTCCTCAAAGAAATCCATTTAGGAAGCCATCCATGGTTATTATATTTTTGGTAATAATAACTCATATTTAACATTTATTGAGTGCTTAGTATGTGTGTTCTAAATATTTTACCTGTATTAATTCATGTAATCCTTATAGGAAACAACCTTTGGAGAAGCAGAGCAGTGAAGAGGTTGAAAGGGTGTACCCTGCCAGACAGCCCTGATTCATTACCCTGTATTCCTCTAGACCAAGAACACCTTGAACATACGAATTTTCTTTTAATTTTTTTTTTTTTTCCTTTTTTGAGACGGAGTCTTGCTCTGTCGCCCAGGCTGGAGTGCAGTGGTGCGATCTCAGCTCATTGCAAGCTCCGCCTCCCGGGTTCACACCATTCTCCAGCCTCAGCCTCCCGAGTAGTAGCTGGGACTACAGGCACGTGCCACCATACCCAGCTAATTTTTTTTTTTTTTTTGTATTTTTTAGTAGAGACGGGGTTTCACCGTGTTAGCCAGGATGGTCTCGATCTCCTGACCTCGTGATCCACCCGCCTCAGCCTCCCAAAGTGCTGGGATTACAGGCATCAGCCACAGTGCCTGGCCAGATCCTGGTGCATATTAAACGTTTAATAAATATTTAATGAATAGAGGAATTAATAAATGAATGCCAATATTGCTTGAAACCTTTTTTGTGGACTCCATGTTGGAAATTGACAAGAAAGAAAATCAGTCTCATTATTCTATAATCACCCTTCATTTCAGTCCAGGAATGGTATTATTTGGCTTGATGAACCACCTCAATCACGAGACTTAGTTTCAACTGATCTTTGGATAAATCCACAAAGTCAACCAAATTACCTCTTGATGGACATTAGTGTAAATCAAGGTTTCTCAGTCTTGGCACTGCGGACATTTCAGACTGGATAATTACTTGTTGGAGGGTTGTCCAGTGCATTGTTGTCTGGCAGCATCCCTGGTCTCTACCCACTAAATATCAATAGCGTCCCCCCACCCCCTCCAGCCCGGAGATGTAACAAACAGAAATGTCTCCGGGCATTGCCAAATGGCTGGTGGGACCTAGAGCAAAATCATCCCTGCTGAAGAATCACTGTTGTAAACCATTAGGAAGGTTGTTTTTTAAATGAGCTGCAAGTGTTTGTTTCTCTGACCGTTCTCAAAAAAGATATCCAGACATGATCTGAGAAACAATAGCATCTCTGGAATAAGTAACTCCTTCTAAGAGGACTACATCATAGGGAACAACACCGATTTTGATGTTGAAGTTCTTGTGAGTTTGTTTACATGTAAGAAAATAAATTCCTCATTTCATTGTCATGTAATACATCTTCCTCTGTAAAGGCCAGCAGTGCTTCTTATGAATCTTTTTATTTCTCAAATAAGAAAGGGACCCAGGGGATATATAGTGAAGTGGGTGAGGTGACTTAACTTGCTCCCAGGTGTCCTGCCTGAGAGGCCTGTATTCTTTCTTTGACTGGTGCCCCTTATTCTACTTATTTGGTGGTTCCTTCTACTTTCCTTCTAGCCTCTGCACCTGCCCTCCAACATGTGGCCTCTGAGGATTCACACTGCTTCTCTCGTACAGTGTCAGCTTCACAGTTCACCTCAGATGCCTTGCTGCCTGTCAGAAACGATGAGAGCATCTCTCCAAGAGTGGCAACCTCTTGCCTTTTCAGAGCCACAGCCTCATAGCCAGCCCCACACTTACCAGTAAACACACTGGCCGTACACAGCCCTGGGGTTGATGAGCCTGTCATGGCAGATTGACCTAAATGCCACAGCAAACACTCTCCTTCCTCGGCCTCGAAGCCCCAAATGAGAAGAGCAGACGGCTGAACAGTTCACAGCCTTTAGCCATCAATTTGATTTAGCAACTGCTGCCACTCCGACAGCCCAGCAGCCAATTAGCGGCCCCAAGTCATCAGCATTAATTTGTTCACATTTCTCCCTGCAAATTGCTAATTGGTTGAACTGAGCAACGGTTGGGCTGGGCTGCTGGGGAGGAAGGAAACACTTGAGCTGTATCATTTCCTTGCTGAGCGTATTTAGATTAGAGGGGATGCTAAAGGACAAACTGCTCTGAACTCTTAGCAACTTAGAACGATAATCCTTTATAGCAAGGTGTCAATTTTTATAAATTCTGAATAGTGTTCTATTTCTTTCAGGTTAATTAGAATCCCATTTGTTGGAGTTGTCTGAAGAATGACTAGACTAAAACATTTTACTACCACTCCTTTATCAAGTCTTTCCATGTGTTTACATTTTGTTCTTGAAAATGAATAGTAAGATATCAATGATACCTTGCTTAATACTACCAGGGCATTGCTTATTCTTCATAGCCAACCTCTGCTTCTCCACTTCCTAAATTTTTGCTCTTCTCTGGCTTTGGTATCCTGGAAGACTGACTCCTATGAACTGCACCACCCACTCTTGCCTTTTGGGTTGCCATCGGGTTGGCTTAGTGAGAATCACAAGGAGAATGGAGTGTAGGAGGAGACAGGCATTTTTTTCTTGCCCCACTTCGTCCCTGCTTTGGTGCACATTTCTGGTATTGGCTGAAGCACTCCATAACTACACTATCTTGCAGGGAACAATGCTTCCTTGGCTCTTTTTATCATCAAGCCCCAGTAATTTTGTTTTCCCTCTTTGTTTTTCCAGGTCTGGCTATAGTAATGGTAATACTGCTGCTAGTTCCAAGGTACTTTAGCATAGTTTGACGGTCTTTTGAAACCTGTCCATACCTCTGCTGGTTTCATTAAATCCTCCTTAAAATACCACCTCATTCTGCTATTATTTATTTTATGTGCCTGATACTTTCTATATGTTTTTATTCAACAAGTGTTTATTTTGCTTATTCTTTTCAAGGAGGTGGGTGTTCAGCTGTGGACAGAACAGGTAGGATTGCTTTGTTCATGAATTTTTAATCTAGTTGGGATGTCAGAAATTAACTAATTAATTAGAAAAGAGATCTTTCACAGTGGGATTCTAGATAAGGGATTTTAGAGTTAATAGTGCCCAGTTCTAACCCTGGCTCCACTACTTTCTGATTGTACCACCTTAGGCAAATACTTAATCTTAGTTTCTCCATCTGTAAAATGGGGAGATCTGTGGTACCTACTTGTATTTACTTGCTAGGGCTGTGTGTTAGTCCATTCTGCATTGCTATAAAGGAATACTCGAGACTGGGTAATTTATAAAGAAAGGAAGTTTGTTTGCTTCAGGGTTGATATGGTTTGGCTCTGTGTCCCTACCCAAATTTCACCTCAAATTGTACTCTCCGTAATCCTCACATGTGAAGGGCAGGACCAGGTGAAGGTAATTGGATCATGGGAGTGGTTCCTCCGTGCTTTTTTCATGATAGTGAGTTCCCACAAGATCTGGTGGTTTTGTAAGTGTCTGACATTTCCCCTGCTTGCACTAACTCTGTCCTGCCACCCTGTGAAGAAGGTGCCTACTTTTCCTTTGCCCTCTGTCATGATTGTAAGTTCCCTGAGGCTTCCCCAGCAATGCAGAACTGTGAGTCAACTAAACCTCTTGCCTTTATAAATTACCTGGTCTTGTGTATTTCTTCATAGCAGTGTGAGAATGGACTAATACAGTGGTTCTGCAGGCTGCACAAGCATGGCACCAGCATCTGCTTGGCTTCTGGTAAGGCCTCAAGAAGCATCCTATCATGGTGGAAAGCAAAGGGGAAGCTAGTGTATCGCATGGTGAGAAAGGGAACAAGAGAGGAGGAGGTGCCAGGCTTCTTTAAACAATCAGCTCTCAGATGAGCTAACAGAGCAAGAACTCATTTCTTACTGTGGAGAGGGCACCAAGCCACTCATAGGAGATCCGCCCCCTGACCTAAACACGTCCCACCACGCCCCACATCCAACATTGAGGATCACATTTCAATACGATATTTGAAGGGGAAAAATATCTGAACCATATCAGGCTACCATCACAAAAGGACGTAGATTGGGTGGCAAAAACATCATAAATTTATTTTTTCACAGTTCTGGAGGCTAGAAGTACAAGAAAAAGATGTCTGCAGGTTTGGTTTCTTCTGAGGCCTCTTCCCTTGGCTTGCAGATATGGCCACCTTCTCTCTATGTCTCCATGTGGTCTTTCTTCTGTGCACATGTGTACTTGGTGTTTCTCTGTGTGTCCTAATCTCCTCTTCTTACAAGGCACCAGTCAGATTGGATTAGGACACACCCTATTGACCTCATTCAGCATTACCTTATTAAAGGCCTTATCTTCAAATATGGTCACATTTTGGGGTAGTGGGAGTTAGGACTTCAATATATAAATCTTGAGGAAACACAAGTTAGTCCATACCACTACTTTATATGAGTGATATAAGGATTAAATGAGTAATACTATCATTAAAACACACAGACACACACATGCACACACTCCATGAACACATCAGTGACTTAAGACAACCATTTCTTACTTTATGCTACATGTCTATCATGGGCCCTTTCTATCACACCTACTGAGGGACCGTATTAGTCCATCTTATGCTGCTATAAAGAACTGCCCCAGACTGGGTAATTTATAAAGGAAAGAGGTTTAATTGACTCACAGTTCCACAGGGCTGGAGAGACCTCAGGAAACTTACAATCATGGCAGAAAGGGAAGCAAACACATCCTTCTTCACACGGTGGCAGGAGAGAGAAGTGAGTGTCCAGTGAAGGGGAAAGCCCCTTATAAAACCATCGTATCATCACATCTCCTGAGAACTAACTCACTATCATGAAAACAGGACGGGGGAAACTGCCCCATGATTCAATTATCTCCACCTGGTCCCTCCCATGACACATGGGGATTATGGGAACTACAATTCAAGATGAGAGTTGGGTGGAGACACAGCCAAATCATATCAGGAACCTAGACTAATGGAGCAGCCACCATCCATTTTAAATATCACTAATAGGTGTGCTAGAGGAGAAAAGAGTGAGACAAATCTTGCATAGGTGTTTTAAAGCTTCTACAACTTATAATTCACAGGTAAAGCAGGTCACAGGACCACATATAACTTCAAAGGGGTGAGGAAGTATAATTAACCATGTGCCTAAAAGGTGAGAGAACCAGAAATATTTAGTGACTATGACTAATGACCATTACAATATCATTAATTTTATTTCTCAGACAATAAAACTTACAGAAGTAAATGGAATTGCCTAGGATTACGAGAAAGTAAATGGTGGCATGGGGCTTACCCCCAAGTCTATTTAGTCTAAAGACAATGTTTTTAGCCACTAGGATATATGGAAACTCATTCTTATGAGTCTCATGTTTAGGCTAGGAACTTGAATTAGTAGGTGCTTTAAAAATATATTTTGATCAGCTTCAAAAATATCCAGTCAGGTTGGATGGAAAGACTTGTTCTGACTTTCCTCTGAGACACAAGTAAAGACAAGCCTGGTTTTTATTCAATTCCATGAGTAAATTATTCACAATAAAGAAGAAAGCTTGATCATTGTCGTCTTCTCCTCTTTCTTCTCCTTTGTTTTCTTGTCCTTTCCCTCTGCCTTTCCCTCATTTTTCCTCCTTCTCCTCCATTTCTTCTTCCTCCTCCTTCACTTCCTCCTTCTCCTTCCCCTTCTCCTCCTCCTCCTGCTTCTCCCCCTTCTCCTGTTTCTCCTTCTTCTCATTCTTGTTCTCCCTCTCCTTCTCCTCCTCCTGCTTCTCTTCCTTCTCCTTCTCCTTCTCATTCTCGTTCTCCTTCTCCTTCTCATTCTCGTTCTCCTTCTCCTTCTTCTTTCTCCTTCTCCTTTTCCTCCTCCTTCTCTTTCTCCTCTTTCTCCTTCTCCTTCTCCTTCTTATAACATTAATACTAGGAAGGTCCAATGCATCTGTCGTCTGGAAGACCTTGAAAGATCATGTACTGAGAACAGATGCATTAGAGTTCAATTGTTGCAATTTGGTGTGCCAAAGTTAAATATTTCCTCTTGTGAGAGCTCAGAAATGCACCATATTTGTGCTGGGAAAATTGGATAGACTCAGGCAGAAGAATGAAACTGTACCCCCATCTCTCACTATATACAAAAATCAACTCTTAAAGGATTAAATATTTAAAAGTAAGACCTGAAACTATAAAAATACTAAAAGCAAATCTAGGGAAAACTCTCCTGGACATTGGTCTAAGCAAAGAATTTATGAATAAGACCTTAAAATCACAGGAAGCAAAAACAGGATTAGACAAATCAGATTTAATTAAACAAAAAAGCTTCTACACAGCAAAAGAAATAATCAACAGAATGAACAGATAACCTGTTGAATGGGAGGAAATATTTGCAAAGTATTTATCCAACAGGAGAACTAATATCCAGAATATGCAAGGAACTCAAAAGGAAAACAAGAAAAAAACTAATAATCTCATTAAAAATAGGCAAAGAACATGATTAGACATTTCTAAAAAGAAGACACACAAACGCCCAACAAGTATCTGAAAAAATGCTGAACACCACTAATCATCAAGGTAATGCAAATCAAAACCACAATAAGCCATCATCTTTTCCCAGTCAGAATGGCAATTATTAAAAAGACAAAAAATAACAGATGCTGGTGAAGATGTAAAGAAAAGGGAACTCTTATACACTGTTGGTGGAAATGTAACCTACTACAGTCACTATGGAAAACAATATAAAGATTTCTCCCAAAAGATGAAAACAGAACTACCATTCCATCCAACTGGGTATCTACCCAAAGGAAAACCAAAGTATCATTCCATCCTACTGGGTATATCTACGCAAAGAAAAATAAATCAATATATCAAAGGAATACATGAATTCACATGTTTATTGCAGCACTGCTCATAATACAAAGATATGGAATCAACCTAAGTGTCTATCAGTGGATGAATAGATAAAGAAAATCTGCTACATATACACAATGGAATACTACTCAGCCATAAAAATAATGAAATCCTGTCATTTGCAGCAACATGAATAGAACTGGAGGTCATTATCTTAAGTGAAATAAGACAGGCACAAAAAGACTAATATTATATGTTCTCATTTATATGTGGGAATTTAGAAACTTTTTACACATTGAGGTACAGAGTGGAAAAACTAATAACAGACTGGGAAGAGTAAGTGAAGAAAAGAGGGGAGGATGAAGAGAAGTAGGTTAAACGGTGCAAACACACAGTAAGATGGAAGGAATAAGTTCAATGTTTGATAGCAGAGTAGGATGACTATAGTTTAAAGAATGTATTGTACTCAGGTGACAGACATTTATACTCCGACTTGAGTACTATACATTATATACAAATTATATATATGTAAAAATTTCTCATGTACCCCACACACTTTTACAAATAAGAAAAAAGAAAGCAAAAAAGAGAGAAAGAAATGCATCATCTTAATTCACCCCTTCAAGCCCAAGCCTGAGAGGGAGAGAGCAAAGCAGTCTGGTTATCCAGAGGTGCAGAGGGAGAACATCTTTAGTTTCTGGTTCATCTCTTGGATTTTGTAAGGAGAGAATTGGACTGATAATCCAGCATCACAGGTTAAAATGCTGTTTTCTATCAATAACAATTAAGCACATTGCTAACATTTTTGGACCTCTTTTCAGCATGAGAAAATCAAAAAGTTCCTCCCAGATATAATGTTTTATGATTACAGGTTTAATAAAATAATATTCCACTGCTATTCTTTTCTAAAACAAAGATGGCTCTCATTTTACCTGGAGTCCCCTGCTTCCTGGGGACAAAATCTTAATGGTGAGGGAGGGGTGATCACTCATGTTGTTTTTTTGCTTATGTAGATTTTTCTTTTCCCTGGATTCATTTTCTCCCTAATTAGGGAATAGTCACTTTATAGCATTCCCCAAGGGAATAAAACCTGGTATGCTTTACCATCTGTCACAATTCTGAGAGTCAGAAAATAACCACTTGCTAAAGACATAAATGATGGAATTAAGTAAGTTTATGTCCTCTACAGTATAAGGCCCTGTGAAAATCTCAAGTAGCATAGGAGACACACCATTGTCCAGGAGGGGTTTTAGATCTGCTTAGAGGAGCAAACCAACACACATGACACTGAGGACAAAACACAAGAGCGTATAGGTAGGGGCAGTGAACTAGGACCTGGAATATCTCTGGTGCTGGTTTCCTCTGGCAACTGTATCACATGGTGGGGTCCATTTCATCTGCAAATGGGTCTGATATAGATGAACTCATGTGAAGTTCTAACTCATTTTACTCTGATGACTCTACCCTCCCATGGGCCCTCAGCGATGCTGAGAAATTCTACTGCTTCTCCCTCATCCTTGCATGGTCTAATTCTTCTAGAGGACTTATGTATTCTCTTGCTCCTCAATACCTCCTTTTTCATCTTCAGTTTCAGCTGATGACCTCAGTTTCTATTTCATGGACAGAACAGTAGTAATGAGAAGAAAACTTCTGCCAGCTACCCCAACCTATGTGCAACATCAGTATCCATGCATTCCCCTTTCCCTCCTGGTCCAATAGCTGAGTTCTCCATGCTTCCAAGACCAGCACCTCCCCTGTGCTCCAGATTTCATTGTCTGTCACCTGCTTAAGTACATCACTTCATGGATATGTTTCACTCCCCCACTTCTCTTGTGAATCTTCAGCTCTTTCCTCTCTCAACTAGATTATTTCCTGAGCCCACAAATGCACTGTTGGTTTATTTAAGATGAGATACATGTGCGTGTATCTGTTCATATAGTTCAACTACTTTACCATTTCTCTACCCACTTTATAGCAAATCTCCTTGAGAGAGTTATTTCTAATTCTCAGACAGAAAACCTGTCTCTAATTTATCTCCTTCAATTCAGCATTCGACCCATTTCTATGAGGATTTCATCCTTTCTAATTCCACTAAATGGGCTCTTGTCAAAATCACTAACGAATTCCATGTTCCTAAATTCAATAATTAATTATCAGACCTCATTTTACTTAACCTATCTGGAGCATTTGACATCGTTGTATGATCACATGCTCCTTGTTAAAATCTTCTTTTCACTTGGCTTCCGGGATCTGACTTCCTCTTGGTTCTCCTTTCCTATAACTGAACATTTCCTTTCTGTCTTCTTTATTTGTTTCTCTGCATCTCTCTGACAGCCATATATTGGAAATATCTCAGAGCTCAGTGCTTGGACATTGTTCCTTCTCTTTGTACAACCATCCAACCTCATGGAGATAGATAGATAGATAGCATATATATTGGATGTGTCAATTTATAGATTACATATATGACATAAATATAGATATGCCATCTATAAATTGACAAATCCACTATATATATGCCATCTATAAATAAATAAATATATATTCTATGTATATATGTGCCATCCATAAATTGACAAATCCAAGGTTTATATCTCTGACTAAACATATCACTTGAATGCTACAGTTTTATATGTGCTGTCTTCTGGACATCATTGTTTGGATATCTAAAAGGTGTTCAAAATGACTTCCCAGACCCTCTTCCAATGTAATCCTTCTATAGTGTCAGTAAATGGTAACCTCATATCTCATGTTGTTCAGGCCAAAAGCCTTGGAATTATCCTGGGATACCCTCTTTTTCTTATACCCCACACTTCAACAAATCTTGTCATTGCCACCATCAGAATATAATCATAATCCTACTATTTTTAATCCCACTGCCCTGTTGCAAGTTACCATCACTGTTTACTTGGCTTATTATAATAGCTACCCCAATACCTCCTTTTTGCCCATTAATCTATTTTCAACACAGTAGTAAGAGTAAATCTATGAAACCATAAAATACGTTATGTGTGTCTCAGCTCAAAACCCTCTGTTTTATTTTTAATGAACTCAGAATAAATGCCAAAGTTCTCACAATGGCCCATCGGTCCCTTCGTGTTCTACTTCCACAATCCTTTTCTGACCTCCCTCACAACAGCTTCACTGCTATTGCTCAAACACAGGAAGAAGGCCCCACCTTGGGGCCTTTGCAATTCTCTTCGGCCTGCATTTGCCCTCTTTAGAGAGCTGAATGGCTTAATCTCTCACCCTTCTCAGAGATATTGAAATGTCACCTTATTGAGAACTTCCATTACCTCCATTTGTGAATAATGCACGCTTCCCTTTTCATCCTTATTTACAGTTTGCTGTATGTTTATATGTTTACTACCTGCATGTTCCAACAGAATGAAAGTTCCTTGAAGGCAGGGGCTTTGTTTTCCTTATGGCTAACAATCTCAGTGCCTACAAAAGTGCCTGAGAGCCAGGGGAAACTTAAAAATGTATGTCAAATTAATGAAAGAAAAAATAAATGAATGAATTTAGCTGAGAAGGGGCACTGAATCCTGATAACTACACATTTTTACAGTGTTTTATATGCGTCAGAGAGAAGAGAACAAAACACAGAGACTAGAAATGGAAGGTTTCCTTTAATTTCCCAGCCCCCTCTCTTTATTCTACCCCTTATTTCCTGCCTTTAGTGATATATTTCTACAACTTTTGTTTCAACCATAACTCAAAGAGCCTTTTTTTCTCCTATTTGTAGAGTGAGAAAGCATAAGGAGAAATGAGGCCAATCTGTTCCCAGATATACCCAGGAGACCACATAGTACCAATGTTCTAACAAGGTGGTAGAGCCAAAGAATGCTCTCTTTAACAGAGAAATAGCACAGAACACAACTTCATGGAGAATTAATAACACAAGTCACTCAATCTACCTCTGATTGAACCTGTGATGCCTTACAGACTTGGCTATTATTCACAGATCCACTCATGACCAACACAGTTTCCAGGGAATATAAATCTGAGGCTGTCATTGAACTTAACAAGCAATGATAGGTTCTTGCATGCAGTAGAAATTTAGCATTGGATTCCGCAGTGGAGGGATGACTGGGCAGGAGAGGTCACTAAACAGATGAGATTCTCATTGCTGTTGCTGAGTAACAGGAAGGTATGTCAGCCAGGAAAGTAAGACTCTTCGATGGAAGGCTTCACACGTCTGACAAGGGTACTTGGCTTGATTCCGTAAGCAGTAAACAAGGAGTCACTGTATTTTCTTAGCTGGGATAGAGGTGGGGAGGTGGTGAAAGCATTGTTTAGAGTGATTGAGAAACTCATCTGTAAACCATATTAGAGTGTAGTCTTTGAACAACCTGCAGCACCACACTAGGATGTACGCTTTTATTAGTCTGGAGTGGACTCAGTAATCTACATTTTAATCAGAATCTCTGTGGGGGTCTGACAATTTGCATTTTTTAAGCCCACCAAGTCAATCTGATGTATGGTATATGTTAAATCAATTTGTTTTTCAAACTGGGTTGCAGCCCACTAGGGAGCTAAAAATGAATTTAGTGAAATGCATCGGACAACACAAATGACTGCATACTGTATGATTCCATTTATATACAGTTCATAAATAGGCATAACTAATCTATGATAGAAGAAATCAGAATAGTAGTTATTTGGGTACGGGAGAGGGCTGACTGAAAAGGGTACGGAAACCTTTTGGAGTGTTGGGAATGTTCCATGTATTGTTTGGGTGACTGCAACATAAGTGTATACATTCTCTTTTGCCTGCATTTGCCCTCGTTAGAGAATTGGATGGCTCAATCTCTCACCACTTTCAGATCTGCTGAAATGTCATCGTATTGAGAAGTTCCATTACCCCCATTTGTGAATAATGCACCTTCCCTTTTCACCTTGATTTATAGTCTGTTTTTCTATATATTTATAGGTTTACTATCTGCATGTTCTGCTAGAATGTAAGTTCCTTGAAGTCAGGGGATTTGTTTTACTTATGGCTAACAATCTCGGTGCCTACAAAAAAGTGCCTGAGTGCCAGGAGAAACTTAAAAATGTGTGTTAAAACTGATCCAACTGTACACTGAAAATCTATGTACTTTGCTGTGCATACATTATTCCTCCATAATAGCAAAAGTAGGGAAATGTCAGGACATAACCTGATTTAAGGGTATGGGGTATATGTGTGTGTGTGTGTGTGTGTATGTGTGTGTCTACTGGGTCAAGATTACCCAACATGAGGGTAAGTATTGCTTGTGGGTGTGTGTTTATGTGTGTGTTGGAACACTGCTCTAGTGGGATATAGTCCAGGAACTAAGGGACCATTTAATTTATTCTGCATCCCTCTTGCTTTCTATGGATTGATACTTTGATTTCTTGCTATCAATATTCCCACTATTTTTTTTCCTGCTTATAAGGTCACTTGAGTTTCTTGGCCATTTTTTTTTCTCCAAACAACTCCAATCAACCCTAGCTTCTACAAATGTTCATGATGACATACTATTTTGTGTTTTTGATGGATGTGTAGTAAGTAAGACCCAGCTATGGAAAGGTTGATCATATTTGTTCAATAGGACAATTGACTGCTTCTGAATGCTTTGCTAAAATGGGTGATAGGTTTACAGAAGATCTGTGGTTATCTCCAATAAACACTGTATTTTCAAAGCAATTAATACACTGCCTATTCAAAGGGAGATGTTCAGAGGTTGTTCAATTCCTGTATGTAGAACTGGAAGAGGAAACACATGGCAACACTGGTAATCTGAAGAATCAGGCAAAGCCCTTTATGCTTATGCTTGTTTTCTGGCTAACAGAAGCATCTTAAAACCTGTCTTTGCTGTAAAACATAATAAAATCTACCATGTTCAAATTTATTTTGCTAGGGAAGTGGACAGTAAATACACTATTAGGAACAAAATGGAGTTTTACTCTGACAGTTCTGGATGTTGTTGATTTTTTTAAAGTATATTTTACTGTGCACATTTGAGGTTTACAGTATGTGCTATAGGATACATGTAGGTAGTAAAATAGTTACAACAGTATGGCAAATTAATGCATCTATCATCTCATATAGTTACTTTTTTATGATAACAATAGCTAAAATCTACTTGGCAAAAACCCCCAAGACAATACAATTTTATTAACTATAGTCCATATGTTGTATATTTAGATCTCTAGACTTGTTTATCCCATACAACTACAACTTTGTGTCCTTCGACCTACTAAATATTGTTGATTTCAAGGTGAATATTCTTTTTGTACAACGAGAATTAAAGATGTTAAAGATGTATCACTCTGGGTAGAAATATTTACTATTTTATTCAGGTTTAAAAAAGAGAGTCAAATTGAATTGGAATGAGCTGTGCTGATTATCCAACTTATAGGACTAAGGATTGTTGACTGGTCAGAGCCTTCCTTTCTTCTGCCTCGAAACTTTTCTGGGTATATGTCACCTCTAACTTCATATGTTTCCAGGGCAATCTTTTGATCTTCTTTCCCACGAAGTCTAACGTTAACACTGTGCATAATTTGTACTCTATTTGCTGTGGAGGATTTATATAACACTGGCCCAGTCTTATTTTCTTATGGGGATGCTAGTATATAATCCAGTTGAACCTGAAAGGTTTAAACGTTCTAGTGTACACAAGAAAGTCATAGAACGATTGGAGGCTTACACTGGTGGGAAAAATAGACAAAGTCTCTCTTTTCTGTCTTTCCTGTTAATGTGAGATATGGGATGCTATTGTGATAAGAGTGGGTGGGACATAGGTGAAAGTGGCTGATTAGAGAACTGAAAGATTACAGAAAAATCCCTTCATGGAAGGAATAATGAGACACCTCATACCCTTGAGCTGGACTAAGGCCATTATGTTGCCTTTTCCCATGGTGCTGGCAGGCACCATAAGATCAACAGATTTTTGTGAGACATTACAAGAAAAACTGGCTTCTTTTATATTTTTATTTCCCTGAAATCCCAAGGAGTTCATGGTTAAAATTAGAAGTCTGTACAGGAAATATACCTGTATAGAAGTCGATACAGGAAATATACCCCACTCACAGAGGTCTGAGGTCTATTATTTTTAACCCAATTCTCAACATGCACATTTTGTTTCCTTTGTTTATCTCACCTCAAAGTGGAGGTACAAAAACAACAACAGCACACCCCCCCCCCCAAATTAATTAAAATAGCTAAGCAGTTGTTTTCTAGTTATTTAAATTTTAGCAAACGATTTTCTTTCTCTGTAGAAGTGTTAGCACAGAAACACCAAGGCTTTGAAAAATAATAAGAACACATTAAGACTTTGAACTTATACCAGAGGAATACCAAATTGCAGAAGAAGGTAGCATCAGGTCTTATGGGAGTGTCTATAATAAGGAGGTGCATACCATTGATGAAACAGACTGACCCATTTGAATTCTTGGTTGCAAGCAAGAGAAAACAACTTTGGTTGTCTAAGCAATAAAATTGCTGGGATACTATAGAATGTTGGGAGTCTGAAAGGCCAGGCTTTAAAAAGAGGGAGAATAAAGAAATAATACAGTTCTGGATGAATACTCTGGCCTGAAAATGATGCATAACATGATAGATGCATTGGACATAACCACTGCAAAACCTGCTAGACATTGCCTCTACTTCTAGATACTTCCTTTGGGCATGTACCTAACTGCTACTATGAATCACCAACTCCCTCATTCCAAATTTGAATTCTTGGGGAGGAAGATGACTATTTACTCTTAGTTCATGAGCTTAGATTCTAGCTGCAAGGGAAGAGGAAGTGATTGTCCACATTTCACTTTTACATTGAGATGTAGAATAATATGCTCTATCTCCCACTCCCTTTCCCTAAATTAGGCACATGGGAAAATTATTCCTCAAAGAAAAACAGAGTTTATTATTATGCAGGAAGAAAACAAAGATAAATTATCAGTACATTGTGTCTAGTAACTGGGAATTTTTAAGTAGAAGTATGAGCAAATACTGTGTATAGTGTTATACTGAGAAAGAAGCTGCAAGTCCCTGATCTAATTCTAGGTTTCTATGAGATATGCGAACTTTGATGTCTCTCCAGTATAATTGCTAAGTTATAAGAGAGAAACTTGGGTGGGTGTGTGTTCTCTATTAGGATGCCTCATGCTGTTTTGTATAATAACTGCTTGAATACAGTCCCACCCCCACCCATTAAGATCTTCTTCTTAATTACAACACTGTAGGTTTGGCATCTAACCACTAGAGGTCATTCTTTTACATGTGTCATTCAAAATCACGTTAGAGGAGGGACCTGATTATGGGGCAACCTTAGAAGTTTGTTTTCTTTCCAGAAGTTTTAACTATTGCTACACATTGTACTGGGTGTATCTGTGGTTCCCGGGGCTAGGTACAGAATTAACTGCTATGGGATTTGTGCTGCTGTTGAAAAATAAATAAAGGGCTGGTGAGCGAAACTGGCAATTATTTCTACATTCTGTGTAACTTAATTTTCAACATAGAATTCCTTTCACTTTAAGACCCTTCCGCTGCTCTGTCCAACGTGCATGCGTGCACATGCACACACACACATATACACACAGGGCATTTCAAAAGTCAAGTGAGGTCTGGGCTAGTTACAATGTTATGGTTACATTAAAACATGGGGAAATAAAGATATAGAATGAAGACTAAAATGTATTAGACTTAAAACTAATCATATAAAGTATCCCACAAGTTAACATGAAAATGAAATGATTCTGCATGTAATCCCCTTTGGATATGGTGGTAAATAATGTCTACATTTAAGTCTCTTTGTCCAAATAGGGTCAGACACTTGTGGCTCAGCAGCATAGCCCACCTGCCTAGAATGGGTGGGCCTGTGTGCTTGCACCCTGGTACCTACGTGTACCACCTGCACACATCCGCTCTAGTGCACGAGACTTCATCTCAAGCCTTGAAGGACCTGGCATTTGGCCAACTCCTTTGTAAGGATAAATAAGAGTTAATATAGTCTTCATTTTATAGTGAAAGTTACTTTCTGCCCTTGATAAACATGATCAACAAACATAGTGATTCTATAGCCAGTGGAGTCAGTTAAATACATCGTGGGAGGGAAGAAGCTTCATCTGGTACTACCAAACTCCTTGAATTCCATTTCAGCTTCTCCACGTGCTCATTTTTTTTTTTTTTTTGAGTCAGTTCACAAGTTTAATTGTGGAATGTTTCACTTGGTTTGATCATGGGGGGAGAATCTATCTGAAGAGTAAAAGGTCCTGATGTTGCCAACCTGGGCCACAGACCATCAGCATCTTGTGTCTGAAGAATAAAGCCCCAATCTGATCTCTTGCATTCATTGGGATGGCCATGCTGCACTGCTGTTGTAATTCTTCCCTTGATCTTTTCCGTGACACTCAGCATTTAATCCTCTATTCTTCCTTTTCTTTCCTTTCAACATTCTTATTCTTGCCCATCCATTAGTGTTTCTGCTGAGAGAGAAGAGCTTCACAGTCCCTCCCCTATCTCCATCTTATCATGGTATTGTCGAGGACAAAGACAGAGTGGTTAACGCCCAGCAACATTTAAGAGCACAAGGAGACTCTTCTGAGCATTTAAATAGGCTCGATTTTCCCAGAACTGCAGAGAAAAGAAATAAAAGATAGTACACAGAGTTCCTGCCTTTTTCTTATTGCTGCCATGGGGATAAAGATCAAAGTCTTTATCTGTGATTATCCATCAGACAAATGCAATAAAATGTCCAATTTGCAGTCAAGGCTAACTCTGTACTGTCTTTCAAAACACATTCATCTCCTAATCTTCTTGAAAATCTTCCCCCCCGAAGCCCATGGGACCTGTGAGAAAGCATCCCTGCCACCAGCAGCTCTGGAATCTATAGACTGTTATTAAATAATGGGTTCCCTCGGGGCAAGGACCTGTCCCTGCCCTAGGCATGCACAGAAACTTAATAAATGGTTCAGGATCATAGGCATTTATGGAATCCACAGAGTGTGCTGGTTGTGGAAAGAAGGTCTCAACAGCCAATCAACATGCTATGCTCCCTTTAGGATCTTGCTCTAAAGTTGGGGCTCAGGGATAGGGTGGGTCATAGACATATAAATCAATTAGTCAACAATGCAGGAGGTTGGGTGCGGTGGCTCATATCCGTAAGCTCAGCACTTTGGGAGGCCAAGGTGGGCAGATCACTTGAGGTCAGGAGTTCAAGACCAGCCTGACCAACATGGTAAAACCCCGTCAGTACTAAAAATACAAAAATTAGCCGGGCATGGTGGCAGACACCTGTAGTCCCAGCTACTGGGGAGACTGAGGCAGGAGGATCGTTTGAACCTAGGAAGCAGAGGTTGCAGTGAGCCGAGATTGTGCCATTGCACTCCAGCCTGGGCAACAGAGCGAGACTCCCTCTCAAAAGAAAAAAAATAAATAAAAATAACAATGCAGGGTTAAATAAGGGAGAGTGATGTGTAGGAATGAGACTGTGTCTGAATTATTCAGCTTGGATCCAAGGGCCATAACCTCCCTTCCTTTATAGTGTGCAGTGCAAATGGTTTCACTTACGTGAACAGCCTTTGGAGTAAACATGGGAAATTGCTTGGTGCCCACAGAAGATGATGGGCTACAGGGTAAAGAAGAAAAGACAATGTTCCCCAACATCGTGTGTTAATAAGAAGGAAAAGGTTTGCTGTATATCTGAGAAGGCACAGGAAAAGGAAAGGTTAGAGGCTGTTTTTTTTGCCACATCCTCTCCAGCACCTGTTGAGGCACATATACATCATGGAATACTATGCAGCCACAAAAAAGGATGAGTTCATGTCCTTTGTAGGGACATGGATGAAGCTGGAAACCATCATTCTCAGCAAACTATCGCAAGGACAAAAAACCAAACACTGCATGTTCTCACTCATAGGTGGGAATTGAACAATGAGAACACTTGGACACAGGAAGGGGAACACCACACCGGGGCCTGTCGTGGGGTTGGGGGAGGGGGAGGGATAGCATTAGGAGATACACCTAATGTAAATGACGAGTTAATGGGTGCAGCACACCAACATGGCACATGTATATATATGTAACAAACCTGCACGTTGTGCACATGTACCCTAGAACTTAAAGTATAATAATAAAAAAATAAATAAAAGTGATAGAAAATAAAAAAATTAAAAAAATAAAAAAGGTTGTTGTTTTTTTCAACAGGAATCTTTATTTTCTCTTTATTTACAGTTCTCCCTTCAATCCTTTTACGTGTCTCTCCTCATTGATTGTAGTGTGTGGGAGCTCCTTGTGTGATGATTGAGCCTGGGGAGAACCTGACATCTGTGAAGCTTTATTAGAGTGGCAGGCAGAGCCACTATCTGATACCAAGACAATGGGGTCATCTTCCTCCTGGTCCCCTTGTTCTTTTTTTTCCTCTTGGGTTCTTGGGTATCCTATTCTTAGAAGGAGATAGTTTGCCTTACTCCATGTGATAAGCAAATCAAACAGAGTTTGCTTCTGGGGATCCAGGAGGTCATTGCTCTCTTAGTTCCAAATTCTCTGCCTGCCATTCTTGGCTTAACTCTGGGCTTACTCAAGTTTAGATTAAGGAGGCAAGTGGGAGGACTTGCTGAGTTCTCTGGCCAGCTTTGCTAGGAAGTTAATCCCCATTTGACTCTTCCTTTCTTTTCCCAAGTGGTCACAACATAGCAGGGAGCAGTGGGTGATTTAACTCTGTTTCAACCTCAATGAATCTCTATTGAGATCATAACATGTTATGCCTGGGAAAGGCCCAAAGGAAAACTCTTGTCTAGGTTTCATCATTTTCCAAATAAAGAGAGTGAAGTCAATCAATTTTTATTGTAGTAGATTTTGTTATATATAACAAAATCTCTCATTTAAACTATTTTTAAGTGTACAGTTCAGTAACATAACATGCATTCACAATGTTGTGCAACTATCACCACCATCCATCCTCAGAATGTGTTTATTTTCTGAAACTCTGACCCATTACACAAGCACTCTCCACTTCCTCCTTCCCTCAGCCCTTGGTGGCCACCATTCCATTTTCTGCCTCTATGAATTTGGCTACTCTAGGTACCATATAAGTGGAATTAAACATGATTTATTCTTTTGTGACTGACTTATTTCACTTACTATAATGTCTTGAAGTTTCTCCCATGTTGTAGCATGTGTCAGAATTTCTTTCCTTTTCAAGGCTGAATGATATATACTGATATATATATATACATATGTATGTATGTATGTATTCATATATCAGTATATATACAATATATGTATTTATATATCAGTATATATACACACACCCATGTATGTATGTATAAACACACACATAATATATAAACACACACATACATACCAACTTTTATCAACTCATGCATCAAGGAAAGTGAATGTCAATCTTTAATGCTAACATTTCCTGTTTGTCTGGAGTTCTATTTATGCCTTTTGTCTCAGCATCATTGTTAACAGCATCACCTTCCACTCTCAAAGTGTTACATTTTGGACAATATATTATATGACAATCCCTTGAAGACAACTCTTCCAGGACCTCTATTCTTTGTAACTGACCTCATGTCCAGTGAAAGCTTAAAGTTTTTCTTCAAACATTCTTATTCATTAAACCTTGCACCAACTAAGCATACATCATTTAAGTGCAAGCAGGACATGTCAGTGGTGATATTTTCCTGAATGAAGGAAGCAGAGATGATTTTCAAGCAGCTGGATGAATATCTTATAGATATTGCAATTCATGAAACAAGACTTCTTTAGGCCTGGTCAAATAGGAGAGCATACCTCACAAGTTTTAGAAGTTGCCAGAAAAGGTATCTGTCGGAAGTGCCTCTAATAGCTGGGAGAAAAGAATGGCGAACTATACAGGGAATGTGCACATGTCTTTCTTTCCATGCTAATCTGAAACATCTCCTAAAAGCCGTTAAGGGAAAACGGGCGTCATTTTTGATTCACAGGGACTTTCCCAAATATAATTTGCATTTTTTGTTCACTCCGTAAATAAGGGAGGCCATCTGATCATATAGCTGCAGGAAGGTTATTTCAGTGTAACAGATGAGACATGATATATGAAAAGTCTAATAGCTGGAGAGACCCAGAATGAGCTGCTGGGATCTTCAGGTTGAAGACCCAGGTTAGAGTCCTCACTGCCACTGGGCATCCTCCCTAAGATTAAAGCTCTGTGTGAAAGGATAGCTTGTCTAGATTGTTTGCTGCTGTTACCATCTTCACCTAAGCAGTGACTTGTCCATGGTAGATGCTCTAATAAATATCAGTGTAATGAATGAGTGAATAACCAACTTTGGGTTCACCACTTAGTTATTCAAAAATCCAGTTGCTTCATCTGTAAAATAAAACCCAGAGAATGAGGCACTGTCACCTTCTTTGCCATTACTTTAGGATTACATAATCCTATTATATATTATATACATTTTGTAAATAAAATATATAGTTTATATAATGTATAATATATAATATATAAAATAATACATATTTTAGGATTAAAAAATCCTATTATGTATATACATATAATCCCATATGTGTATTATATAATCCTATTATGTATATACATATATAATATATTATATACAATATAGTATATATAATCCTATATGTATATTATATAATCCTATTATGTATGTATTTACATATAATCCTGTATAATTCTATTATATATAATAATAATTCCATTATATGATCTTAAAATAATAACAGAGAAGTTGACATTGCTCCATTATCTGGGTTTCATTTTACAGATGAAGCAACTGGATTTTTGAGTTTGTCTTCATAGGAAGTGTCATTTGACCTTCCCCTATTACAAGTCTGGAGCAAGGTGAATTGAGACAAGAACTTTCTGTATCTTCAATAAAGTTTTATAATTTAAAAAATGCTGGGTAAAAAAATTATCATAATCTAACCATTGTTAAATTTTAATGACTTCCGCTGGATCGTTTCCTCTTATCATTTTAGAACAAAACCACAATTACAGCAACAATCTGTAATACACTTAATTTAAAGAGTCTAACAGTTTTACGAATTCTGGCAGGACTGCTAACCATTCACCAAAATTTGTGTCCTCCTATTTTTCCTAGATACACAGCTAGATTACATTTCCCAACCTCTGTGGCTGTTAGGAGCAGCCCTATGACCGAGTTCTGTCAAAGCAACTGGCGTACATGTGGTGTGACTTTCTCACCCCACCCTTGACAATTCCCCATGCTCTTTGTTCACCTGACAGACTTGGACAGTGATAAACATGGTGACCCCAGATATGAAGTTGAAGGCAGAGTTTCATCTTCCTTGTTGAGTACATGAAAGACAGCCATACCCACGTACAGAAACAATCACCTTGGGCTGTTAAATGAGTGAGAAATAAACTTGCATTGTGTTTGAGTCCATGATAAACATGGGGGTTTGTTTGTTATAGCAATTACTGTTACCCTGACAATAATACACAATCTTACAGCTGTAGTACTCTCTTGCCACCTCCATTATCTGCTTCCCAGAGGCAAATATTTTCCCTGTAAATTGCGTACTTTGGTATTTACATCAAAATCTCTAAATAACAAGCCTATATTACTAGTTCTATTTTTTTTTTCAGTTTAAAACATTATCTCTTGACTTCTCAATATGGAAGATGAGAATATAGCTTTCTTTTACAACCATCCTACCTTACATAATGATAGTATACGATTGTTCAGGTCAATATATTTATTATTTAATTCACTTTTACTCTTAAGATTGTTCATAGCTGAGACATGTGGTATATAACATAGTTAGTTTTCCTTCCCTGTACAAGAGTTTGTTTTATCTGGAATTGATAATTTACTTAATCTTCCTCATCCTCTTCATTCTTCTCTCTCTTCTTGCTTTCCTAAGTATTTGTCATGAGCCCAGCTCCCAAATCTTCACCAGCTGGGTAAATCTTCTCTCAGTACCATCAAACTAAATTTTTTATCCATTTCATCTTTTTTTTTTTTAAATCTCCCTTTCAACCACCTCTAATCTGGAAAGTAGCTATCTAACCCTGCTGAATAACTGCCATTGTGTGAACTCTTTTAATATCATCATAAGGAATATTCCTGCCTGTCTCTTTTGCTGACTCCCCTATTTCTCATATCCTGTTTTGTCTTCTTTCTTGGTTTTCTCCCTCATATTGATACAACTCACTTTCCAATAGCTTCCTGAGATAGAATGCATACACAAGCATTTTTTTTTGGTGTAACTGAAAATATCTTGACAATCTGGCATACCTAAAACATACGATTCTATGTTGAAAAATATTTCCTCAGAGTTGTGAAGATATTTCTCTTTAGTGTTCCAGATTCTGGAGTTGCTATTATGCAGAGAAATCCTAAGCAACTATCATTTCTAATTCTTCTTGTGAATTTTTTCTTTTTACCTGGAAGCTTCTAGAACTTTCTTTTTATCAACCATGTCTTTAAATTTGCAGTAATGCACTTTGGTGTTGCTTTTATCCAACATACTGGCCACCTAATGTACCCAGTCTGTATAATCAAGTCCTCTAGTTCTGAAAAGAAGATTGAATTATATCTTTGATGGTACCATCCACCCCCATTTTCTCCTTTCTCTTTATTCTGGGCCATTCATTATTCAAACAGTGCATCTCCTGAATTGCTCCTTTAATTTTTCAGGGGTTTTTTTTTCCTTTTTTTTTTAAATCTTTTCTTCATCACGTATCCTTTGTTCTTTCTCTAAAAGATTTCTTTAACTTTGTTATAAATGTTTTATTATTTTAATTTATTTTTCTATCACCAAGAACTCATTTATATTCCTTGCATATTCTTTTATGTGGCACTCTGTTCTTTTCTTGTGGATGCTATGTAATTATATTTCTGAGAATATTAATGACAGAAACTGTTCAGCTTATAAACTAAAGATACTACAGTTGAGAAGTTACGTGTTTGTTTTCTGTCTTTGTTTTCCATATCCAATGCCTGCTTCTAATGTCTAGTCATCCCTGTTTTTGCTTATATTAAAGAGTGAGAAACAAAGTGTTGATCAGAAACTCTATGCATTCAATTGGAATTTTGGGTGATGGTCGTATCTCTAACATTATCTAGATGGGCTGTTTCTTTGGAGAATCCTTAGTGTCAGTAGTTTTAGGTCTTTTAGGTTCAGTTGGTCAGATAATCTTAGAGGAGAACTGCTTCTGACTCCTATTGGAAGTGTACAAGCTGGCTGCCAGCTTTTTGGGAGACATGTAGGAGAAGACTAGAATAGGAGAATTCAATATTCCCTGTGAAACTTATATTTAACTCTCTCTATATATATTTATTTTTTAGTTACGGATTTCTCCCATTAAATATTTCTGGAATCCCCAGTATAGACTCTCTATTTCACTCTCTTCAGAGAATAAACTCTTAGTCATCAATCCAGGTTGAGGAGGGTCAGCATGTGACTGTGTAGAGTCAGGGAACATATCTGGGAGTCTTATCCCTCTTCAGAAAGATCTTCAAACAACCTGCTTAGGCCCATGTTAAACCCACTTCCAAGATACCTGTTTTTCTCAAATCCTACACCTTTTAGGGATTCACCTTTATACATGAGGTTTCTTCCTGGCCTTCTTACTTCAAGCACAGAATTAAATTTTCGTGGTCATGCTAAGTCAGTTTTCACTTTCCCATTTGCTTTTAGCTTCCAAAATCTTGTTTATGTCTCACCTCCCATTACTTCATTCCTTTGTGTTCTATGCCTTACACATTTTTGTCATTTTTGTGGGGCTTGAGGAATGTACTACCTCTATATCTATAAATCTATATAGATATACAGTCTGATCAAATATACATGCCATCTTAAACTATAAGGTAGATGCAACTTAATTTTCATTAATAATACATTAAATCATAGACTTCTAATGCAGTAAGATTTTATTGAATGATATGAACTCTGTGCTATCACCCAGTCCAGAAAACTCTTCTTCCTCATTGAGTACTATCAGTACTTCTTCCTGAAAGAGTACTTCCTGACAAGTACCTATCAACTACTTGGAGTACAACAGTGAATCATCCAAAGTGGTAGAGAATTCAAATAAGTAAATATTAAAAGAATATTAAAAGGGCTTCAATAGGATTGACAATAGGGTAGTCTACAAGTGAGATAGCTACTATAATCTGAATGAATAGGAGTTAAAGGCATATTAGGAGTTATCATTTCTGAGAGAAGAAAAGAGAATATTCTAGCTGCATAAAATAGAAATAATGAAAGCCTGGAGATAGAAGAGAATTAGGTAAATTTAGAGAACTAAATATGATGCTAGAAAGAAGGTGATAAGCATAGGCATAAAGTCTGACATTAGCCAGATCATAAGGACTGTATATGGCATGTCAAGTAGCTTAGACATTAACCTATGCACAATGATCAGCCACAGAATAGCCTTCAGCTGGGATATCATGGATATATGGAGCCATGTAAGAAAAAAATCACAAACAGTTCTCTAGTGATGCTTCATAGTATCTTTGCCCACTCTGTTCATGATCCAACTAGTTCCCCTGTTGTTTCATGATTATTAGCCAGTTATGTTGCAATTTGCACATATTTCTTGCAGTCTTTTTTTTTTTTTGCACACAGCAGAGCATATTCACTGTTACTTAGTACATTAACAACTCTTACGAATTGTGATTCAAAATTGTGTCTTCCACCTCTACTCAGAAAAGGTGAAGTACCATCATGAAGCAAAGAACTTGTTCTGGTTCTTTTACAAGAGCAGTGTGTGCTAGTTCTGACACAGCGCTAAGTCATTAGAATCCAGAGCTAATGAATTCAATCTTGCTTTAAGCCATTATCCCTTTTTCAGTTCTGTGGCTGAAGATCATATTTTAAATCATCTCAAGCCATCTAACAAATGAACAACTTCGCCCTGTTGAAGTATCCTTCCCTCTCCTTATGTGATTCAGAGCTTCGGGTCTTAGGAGAATCCTACTATCACTGTATTACCTAAAAATTTCCTCTGCCAAATGGGATTACTATACCTAAAGTGGTTAGGTATGGTGAATCCTAATCTCCTGTTCTCCAAGGAGGATAGTACTATGGAAGAAATGTGGTTGGATTTGTAAGAATCAGGTAGACTGAGATAGAAACCCTAGTTTCACAACTTGCTTATTATATGGCTATGTCAACTTGAGTCTTTGATTCCTTTCTATAAAATGGAGAAATATGAACATTCCCACAGGGTTATTCTAAGGATTAGATGAGGTAATACAATTTTAAGAACTATTACAAATTTAAATATTATTATAGACTTTTTAATATTGGGAATTTCTAAATGAATGTTTATCTTGGCGAAATGTTTATCTTGTTAATTTTTGTATTTTTTTAGTACATGGTAGAGATTTAAAACATAAACATAATATATGTATATGTATATGTAATATATGTATATGTTTTAAATCATTATATTCTCTCTCTATATATATATATTGAATAAAAGAAGCAGCCCTCTAATCTAGAGTTAGCTATGTTTAAAACACCTCATGGGCTGGGCGCGGTGACTCACACCTGTAATCCCAGCACTTTGGGAGGCTGAGGCAGGTGGATCCCAAGGTCAGGAGATCAAGACCAGCCTGGCCAACAAGGTGAAACCCCGTCTCTGCTAAAAATACAAAAATTAGCTGGGCATGGTGCCACGCACCTGTAGTCCAAGCTACTTGGGAGGCTGAGGCAGGAGAATCATTTCAACCTGGGATGCCGAGGTTGCAGTGAGCCAAGATTGCGCCATTGCACTCCAACCTGGGCAACAGAGTGAGACTCCATCTCAAAAAACAAAACAAAACAAAAAAACAACACTCATGCAGAAATTGTGAATTCAATAAGCTTTTATTTGAGCTCTGCTAGTTTCTGCTTTCTGTGACCTTTCAACTCTCCTTACTCAGCCCTCCCATCTGTCATTGTGGATCCTCGTATGTTCTTTCACTTTCTCTTCCCCATATTAAAATTTAGTTGTACAAAATAAGGAATGAGTTCTTAGTATTCAAATATCATTCCTTTTTCAATTTAGGAAGATTTTTGCTACAAGTATCAGGAAAGCCTTCTCTAATGGCCTTGAAGATTATGAAATGAACTGTAACGTATAAGTTCTGTATTAGGGCAGGATTCAGGTACATCAATCTCACAGCTCAGTAGTGTTAGCAGGGGCCTGTTCTGCCAGTTATGGCATTGGCTTAATCCTCAGTCTGGTTGCACTTATGGACAGATGGCTGCCTATAACAATTGTCCTACGTGTTTCTTCATTCACATCAAGCAGCCAAAAATTCAAAGCAAAAAATTCTCACAATTACAGAGTAAGTGATCAGCCTATTAGATCTAATAAAATGCCCAATTCCAGACCATGCACTGTTTGAGAGTATTACCTCCCCACCCCCAACCCCCTCCTCCTGCTCCCGCCCAGACCAGTCAGCCCTATCTTTGGAACTGTGAATGAAATAACCCACCTCACCTCCAGGCACAAAGGCTACCTGGGGTTCTTTGTTGGGAAGGAGAAATGGGGAAATGATGCTATTAGACAACTATTCATGTTAAATGCACTTCTCTCTTCCTTTAAAAAATGACTTGTTCCCATAAATGCCTTTGTGATCCAGTGAGAAGGTAATAGGACTAATTGGATGGCAAAGTCGCCTCCTATGTAAGATGTAAGGATGAACACGCTCCCTGGAGTTCCACTTAGCAGATAATCAGTTGCTTTCATGACTTTCAGCAAGAATGCCCATTTCCTGTGGGTCTGGATGGCTGCGAACATAGGAAAAAAGGTGTATATGTATTTTCTGCTGATCCCTTAACCAGAATCACCTTTAATTTTGTCCCAGACTCCTAAATCCCCAAATCAGAGTCTGAGCAATTTAGATGCCCCTTCCCCAAATCTCTCAGAGTGACTTTTAAAAAAGAGAGCAACCAAAAGCAAACAGGTTGATGCATTTTTAGGAAAATGTTTTTCAAAACCTCAGGAACAAATGGCATCTAAATTTTCCAAAAATATGGGATAAAAGCTCTGCCATTCCTACTTCTCTTTGCAAACAAGGCTTAAGTTTGGAGACAGCATCTGGATTTGTTAACAATACATACTTATGTACCCACTTCACTTAGCTTCCTTACAAACTTGCAGACATCTATTTGGTTCTGTCAGCTTATCTCCATCACCACTACTGGTTCTCTCTTGAGTTAATTTTTCTTCTATTTCCATCTCTGTCTTCATTTCTCTATTTTATTGCTTCAGTGCACAGGACCGTAAGCAGTGAATTCTTCATTGCTATGTTTGCTAACATGGAGAGTACTACTCCCTACAAATTATATACTAGTGAAAAAAAGCCAAAAGGCAGAACTTGTGCCTATGTAATTTTTGGATATAAAAAGTTTCTTTTTGGGCCGGGCGCAGTGGCTCGCACCTGTAATCCTAGCACTTTGGGAGGCCGAGGCAGGTGGATCACCTGAGGTCAGGAGTTCGAGAACAGCCTGGCCAACATGGTGAAACCCCGCCTCTACTAAAAATACAAAAATTAGCACAGCATGGTGGTGGGTGCCTATAATCTCAGCTACTAGAGAGACTGAGGCAGGAGAATCGCTTAAACCTGGGAGACGGAGGTTGCAGTGAGCTGAGATTGCGCCACTGCACTCCAGCCTGGGCAACAGTGCAAGACTCCCGCTCAAAAAAAAAAAAAAAAAAAAAAAGGTTTCCTTTTATGTTTGGTTTTATTATGAGGTTACAGATTGGTGGCACATGATAATAAAATTACAGATTTAAAAAGAGACAACAAGATGAAAGAGAAAATTCTGTAACACTAGTCACACAGTCATGGCGAAAGACAAAGTGGGAGCAGGCATCTCACATGGCGAGAACTGGAGCAAGAGAGAGTGGCATGGGAGGTGCCACACACCTAAATAACCAGATCTCGTAGGTACTCACTATTGCAAGGACAGCACCCAGCCATGAAACATTGGCCTCTATGACCAAAATACCTCCCACTAGTCCCCACCTCCAACACTGGGGATTACATTTCAACTTGAGATTTGTGTAGGGATAAATATCCAAACTATATCACTAATAAATTCCTAAGTTTCCTTTTAATCTCTTTAGAGTCAGGGTGCTGCCCCTTGTCTTCAACTGGGTTCAGCTTCATGCTAATATGATGTTTACAATGCGTATCAACCCTGAGATTCTAATTCTATGTGGATGGTCTATAACACAAGTCACACAAATGTGTTCTTCAGGCCTGGGCCAGAAGAACCTGGATTCTAAAGCAGTCACAGAGCCCTCCAAGATTCAAGAAGAGAAGACATAGACCCCAACTCTCCATAGGAGGAGTATCAAAGCTTTTGAGACATCTTTAATCTGCTACAGCCCTATTGGGTAAAACACTGTTATTCCCATGTTACTGAAGGTGAAACTGAGTGAAAAAGAAAACATATAACTTTATTAAGGTCACAGAATTAATAGAAAGCTATAGGTCTGACCTCGGGCATTCTAGCTCTAAAACCTACATTTTTTCTTATTAAGTTCTAGGGTACATGTGCACAACGTGCAGGTTTGTTACATATGTATACATGTGCCATGTTGGTGTGCTGTACCCATTAACTCATCATTTACATTAGGTATATTTCCTAATGCTTTCCCTCCCTCCTCCCGCCACCCCATGACAGGCCCCAGTGTGTGATGTTCCCCTTCCTGTGTCCAAGTGTTCTCATTGTTCAATTCCCACCTATGAGTGAGAACATGTGGTGTTTGGTTTTTTGTCCTTGTGATAGTTTGCTGAGAATGATGGTTTCCAGCTTCATCCATGTCCCTACAAAGGACATGAACTCATCCTTTTTTGTGGCTGCATAGTATTCCATGGTGTATATGTGCCACATTTTCTTAATCCAGTCTATCATTCATGGACATGTGGGTTGGTTCCAAGTCTTTGCTATTGTGAACAGTGCCGCAATAAACATACGTGTGCATGTATCTCTATAGCAGCACGATTTATAATCCTTTGGGTATATACCCAGTAATGGGATGGCTGGGTCAAATGGTATTTCTAGTTCTAGATCCCTGAGGAATCGCCACACTCTCTTCCACAATGGTTGAACTAGTTTACAGTCCCACCAACAGTGTAAAAGTGTTCCTATTTCTCTACATCCTCTCCAGCACCTGTTGTTTCCTGACTTTTTACTGATCGCCATTCTAACTGGTGTGAGATGGTATCTCATTGTGGTTTTGATTTGCATTTTTCTGATGGCCAGTGATGATGAGCATTTTCTTATGTGTCTGTTGGCTGCATAAGTGTCTTCTTTTGAGAAGTGTCTGTTCATATCCTTCGCCCGCTTGTTGATGGAATTGTTTTTTTCTTGTAAATTTGTTTGAGTTCTTCGTAGATTCTGGATATGAGCCCTTTGTCAGATGAGTAGATTGCAAAAATTTTCTCCCATTCTGTAGGCTGCCTGTTCACTCTGATGGTAGTTTCTTTTGCTGTGCAGAAGCTCTTTAGTTCAATTAGATCCCATTTGTCAATTTTGGCTTTTGTTGCCATTGCTTTTGGTGTTTTAAAACCTGCATTTTTAACCACTTAACCACCCTTAATTCTTTCTGGATATAGACATTATCATGCATGAAGGCTCCTTCTCTCAAGGCTGACTTGCAGCTCTGTTTCCTACTTTTGGCAAGAAGTAGGGTTACTGGCAGGTCTGGCCTCTGAGAAAATCCCAGATCCCAGTTTAAAAATCTTAGGAAATGCCTTGACTGGCCCAATATAGGTAGGTCATGAGCCCATCCTTGGGTAAATAAATGTAGTCAAGGTGTAGAGATATTCCACTTACTCAGAGGAGGTTCTGGCCAGCCCCTATCACCAAATAGCCTGTGTCTGTTGCTAGAAAGAGGGAGGAAGGGCTGTAGGGCAGACAAGTACCACTGAGGTCCAGAACAATGGACATCTAACCTAGCACTTTTGCCTAATACTTGAATCACTTTCACTCTCTATTTCAGTTAAGTGCTTAAGCAACTTTGCTTTCCATAGAACTCATTTCTTCCTAAAGATGCCCATTACTGTTTAAAGAATTTCAAGCTTCAGAGAGCAGATGAGGAAAGTGTTTTGAAGTGCTAAAGCCTTTCCCAGTCTTTGTCTTAGAATTGTGCCACAATTACCCGTCAGAGAGTAGCTGGTCTACTTAAACCTCTGTATGTTTTTGCCATGGTATCCCCAGAGTCTATCACAGTGGGATGGATTGGTGAACAAACCTGGTTCAATGCAATTTAACAAGCATTTATTGAACCATCAGGTTGATAGATTATCTCCCTAGAAAGGCTGATAATTTTGGTATTGAGGTTAGTAACAGACTTAGGAGTTGTGAGAGTCCTTAGGGAATTGTGATTCCCGGATTGGACAATATCTGTGGAAATCATCCAAAAAAACCAAGAAACGCTCTGTGCAGAAAAGTCATTAGCCCAGGCCAAGCCCCTCTAGGTATATGGTCACTTATTTATAAAACGGAAACTTTCCAATCAGTTTCCATGATGTCTCAAATATTGGGTATTATCCTTCTTCAAGAGCTTCTCCACAGAGCTAAAATGTTAGAATTTAAGCTGTGTAATCAATAAGATCTCTGCTAACACTATCTGTGATTTATAATTTTAGTGCTGAAAAGAACCATTTCCTGGAACATTCTGTATAATTTTTTTTGTTGAAAATTAAGTTATATTGTAAATGTTCTTGGAGTAATGCAATTTAAAGAAACTCTATCATTAAATCCACAAAGTGAAGAATTATTTTCAATAATCCATGATTTAGCATTTGCGTAAACCTGGATTTTTCACAGATCAAATTTGCCTAAGTTGCCACTGCAGTGCCCCACTTCCTTGTGTGCCAGCCCCCTCCTGAATTCCATTTGACTCCATGATGAGCTAGAGGGGAACTGTTAGCCGCTGGTCTAATAGCTCTACTTCTGCCATATAATCTTAGGAAATCCATTGCACTGGAGCACCGGATGGATTCAGAACCAACACAAAAGGGAGTCAGCCAACTCAAAATGCCCCGGCACATCGGATGATTTGAATGATGTATGTCAAACATAGTGAGATTGTGTATTGTCCCAGAAAAGAAATAAAGTAGCAGAAGTCATATTCACTGTTGCTTTTGGGTGTGTGGTCAGAATACCTGAGATTACCAAGGATGTTCATAACAGATGCACCAATTCTAGAGTTCCCAAATAGAATTTCATACTTAATTTTACTTTTTCTCCCCTAAAGAGAAGAAGGATTCATATCTTTGAGAATATTAATATGAATAATTATTATACAAATGACAAATATAGAGATATGAGTATTATATTCATATATATACACACACATATATTTACACAGATATACACAAATGCATTCAGAACAAAAGATTCTAACTTCATTGTTAGAATCTAACAGAAAAATCTAAAAAATACAATAAAACAAAACAAAATTTACCCCAGTTAATTGCTTTGCAGGTACACGATACAAATCAAGCTAGATCTGAGTTGGTCCTTTTCTCAAACAAGAATGGTGCTAGGCATTGGAGGTGCGGAGTGAGAAGAAAGGGGCAATTAACTTACTGAAGAAAATTAAATATCAAAAAGGAAAGTTTGGTTTCCCAAAAAGAAAAGTTTGATTTGGTCCATCAAGTGTTCCCTATAGCTATTTTCTGAATGCATTCCAACCTATTTCTGGGTAGATTTTTTTGAGACGGGGTTTCACTCTTGTTGCCCAGGCTGGAGTGCAATGGCGTGATCTCGGCTCATCACAACCTCCGCCTTCCGGGTTCAAGCGATTCTCCTGCCTCAGCTTCCAGAGTAGCTGGGATTACAGGCACGTGCCACCATGCCCAGCTAATTTTGTATTTTTAGTAGAGATGGGGTTTCTCCATGTTGATCAGGCTGGTCTCAAACTCCTGACCTCAGGTGATCTGCCCGCCTCAGCCTCCCAAAGTGCTGGGATTACAGGCGTGAGCCACTGTGCCCAGCTGAGCAGATTTTTTTGAATCTCTAAATTATATGTCTTTCATAAAACTCTATGAAGTCAGAGGCACAAAAGTAGATAAACTCCCTTTAAATTTGAAGTGGGGACAATGTAGCATGACTAAAGGACTATATACGGCACATTCACACACATGCAAAGAATTAACAAGGATGCTGGGTCTGCAGCAGTGTTTCTCAACAGCAGCGCTATGGACACGTTGAGCCTGATAAATTTTTGCTGTAGGTGGATGTCCTGCGCGTTGTAGAATATTTAGTAGCATCCCTCACTTCGATGCATTAGATGCTTGGTATCCCCAGGCTCATCACAACCAAAATGTCTCCAGATGTTGCCAAATGTCCTGTGTTGGGTAAATTTCTCCTGGTTGAGAACCACTGCTTAGAGACTTTAGAAGTCAAAACCTCTGTTACTTCTCTATTTTGGCCATCCCAGATATTCCTATTGTATTAGGCCTTTCTTGTGCTGTTATAAATAAATACATGAGACTGGGTAATTTATAAGAAAAGAAGTTTAATTGGCTCAGGGTTCTTAGACTACACAGGAAGCATAGCAGTATTAGGAAGCTTCCAATCATGGCAGAAGGCAAAGGGGGAATGGGCACGTCACATGCCAAGAAAAGGAGCAAACAAGAGGGAGTGAGAGGGAGGGGTGCCACACATTTTTAAACCACCAGATCTCCTGAGAACAAAGACAGAGAGTTCATTTATCACCAAGGGGATGGTCCAAGCCATTCATGAGGAATCTGCCCTTATAATCCAAACACCTCCCACCAGGCCCCATCTCAAATACTGGGAATTACATTTCAACATGAGATTTGGTGGGACACACATTCAAACTATATCACTTACCTACTATAAGTATTATTTTCAAATATTTATTGTCAAAGCACATAATTTATTTCCTTCACTCTAATTTTAAGGTTACTTGTCTTAGGTTTTATTCCTGAAAAGAAGAGCCAGAGAGAGGGATTTGTGTGCAAGCCATTTGTCAAAGGAGTGTTCCATGGAGAAATCTGTGAGTGCAAGAAGCCGATTAGAGAAGAGAAAAGAGCAACAAACACATGGATTCAGATGAGGTCTATCCTCAGGCTGCTCCCTTGAGAAGCACCAACATGTAAATCACACCATGGAATTTGCCCAGCTTTGAGGCAACAGAACCATGCTTTTGTACCTCACATTGAACAATTATTATCTAACAGCCACTGTAGGGAGGGTTGAAAATTGCCTACATCGAGCTGCACCAAAAACAGGTGGTATACTATTTCTTCAAAAGAAAAATTGGATGAGCCTGATTGGCTTAATATAATTTTATCCAGAGATGATTATCATCATGAAAATAGAAGCACACCAAAAATGACCAATATCAGCATTACCCTGGTTTAGCATACAAAACCCATCTATTTAAAGTACAGTATTTTGGAAAAAGATGTTTTAATGGAAACTAAATTAGTGACATTTCTAAGTGCCCTTTGACTATAACTATACTCCCAAGCATAATTTCACAAAACATCTCTTAAATTTGTATTTTTCTCCACAATGGGAATATATATTAATGTGTTTTAGAATAGTAACAGCCCTAATCTACAATATACACTTGAAGTATCTACAATACACACTTGAAGTATGTCTCCTGTCCTCTCCTGTCATTAGTTTGTTTGTGCTCAGGAAAAGTGAAAATGATAATAAGAATAGCAAGGATGGGAGAACATTATCTTAAACAAAGACAAGTAGTTTAGCTTGAGAATGGCAAGAGAATATTATAAAGAAATATATTCCATTCTAAAAGCCAATGCAAATAACTTTCTGATTATTGTGTGAGGTTATTGTACCATAATTCACTCATGTATTGAGGGAATACTCACATACACACAGACACACATACTTCAAATAATTTTTGTTTGTGAAAAACCCTATAATTATATCTGTGCAAAACTTCATGCATATGTTTTTAATGTATTTATTTTTAGTTATTGTTTGTAATGGAATGAAATCTATAATATAATAAAGATGAACAAAAATAAACCTACCAGAGAGACCTGGTTATCTTTGTTTGAAAATGGCAATGGATACTCTAGAGGCATTTAAATTATATATCTACAAGTTCCCTAAATACTCTGCTAATTGCTGCCATGGGACACTTTACTTTCTCAAGGTTTACAGTCTAGTTGGGTACACAGAATAAGCACACAGGAGAGGATGACAATTAATTTCAGGCCATAAGTAGTTAAATAGGTGCTAGCTATAAGGAATTCTGGAGGAAGAGATCCTGACCTCTTGAGATAACCAGGACACATTTTATGGAGAAGGTGGTCTTTAAATTAGGTTTTGAAGCTGCATTATAGCTCAGCTATTCTTATGCAATACCTAGCTATTGCAAAGATTCAAAGTTATATTTTTGATAGTCTAAGATGAAGTAGCAGTGCTGGCTTCCTTAGGCAACCCAAAGGAAATATTTTCTCTTTGAAACTTGTTATTTTTTCTGTTTGAGAAATTATGTGTGCTCATTTTTAGAATATTCAGAAGGTCTAAAGAAGAAATTTAAAAGGACCCATAACTCTAACAACTAGTGTAAACCATTATTAAAATTTTAATAAATATGAACAGATTTCTTTTTAGAGTTTCAGAGGCATAAAACTGCCTTATGTCGCTAGGCTAGAAGTGACCTGTGACCTGGGAGGTTATGAACCAACCTATAGAAGTTGTTTCAGTACCTACTACCTACAGATCGTAATCCAATGTATTCTTTTTTAAAAAATAGATTTATGTATTTTGTTTTGTATAAATCTGTGGTGTACAAGTGCAATTTTGTTACATGTACAGATTGCCTAGCAGTGAAGTCAGGCTTTTAGGGTATCCATCACCAGAAAAAAAGTACACTGTCCCCATTACCTAATTTCTCATCAGCAGCACATGGTGCCTCACACCTGTGGTCCCAGCACTTTGGGAGGCTGAGGCGGGGAGATCACCTGAGCTCGGGAGTTTGAGATCAGCTTGACCAACATGGTGAAACTCCGTCTCTACTAAAAATACAAAAATTAGCTGGGCGTAGCGGCGGGTGCCTATAATCCCAGCTACTTGGGAGGCTGAGGCAGGAGAATCACTTGAACACGGGAGGCGGATGTTGCAGTGAGCCGAGATTGCGTCATTGCACTCCAGGCTGGGTGACAGAGCAAGACTCTGTCTTTAAAAAAAAAAAAAAAAGTAATTTCTCCTCATCCACCTCTGTCCCACCCCCCCCGCCCCAATGTCTTCTAGAACACCTCTTTTGACAGGTAACTCATCAACTCCCAAGAAAGCCCAGACTATTTTCAGATAACTTGATGTAGTTTAAAATGCTTTAATATGTTAAGTCTAAATCTCCAATCTCACAATTTCTATTTCCCTGATTCTGGGCACCTCTAGAATAAACTAAATCTTGCTTTCAAGTGTAAATCTTTTGTGGCTTCTCTGTTCTTGTCAGTGTCTCCTGAGCTGGCCACTGTTTGCTGTCCACTGAATGGTCTAGGAGGTATTCACAAAAAATTACAGCAATAATAATACGGAAGAAGTTAGAGCTACTCTCTAAATCGGGCACAGATGGATTAGAATGGTATTGTGTTTTGAGAAAATGTAAATAACTAATAACTAATAATTGTCATACAGTATGAATAACAATATTGCTATTATGCAAGAAAGTCTTCATTACTTACTCATCTCCTATCCCCCAATCCCACCCCAGAAACAGTCTCAACAATATCTCCTGGGCTTTTTTTTTTCTTCAGTATCTAACGGGAAATAATTATGTGTGTCAGCTTTCAGCTGTCAAAAAAAGAGAGAGAGAATGATTTATAAAAGAAAATTGAATTTCCAACAGTTGGCATTTTTATGAATTTCTGTATTTTTAAAGGAGCATATGTTGTTAAGCAATAGCTTGAAGCCTTTGAAATCACTCTCTGTCTGCACCTCCCTATTATCTCAGTGGCCACCAAGAATCTGTGAACATTCTGTGCAAGGAAGATGGAGACAATGAATTCTTTCAGTACTCATGTTACCTGAATAACTTTAAGAGAAAAAAATTAGTCAAAAGATAAATTTATGTGTGCATAGTCAGTACTGCTCCTTATTCAGGGAGTAATTGTTTTATGCCCTTCCCAAACTGGGAAATGGAAAACAGGGTCTTCAAACTCAAACACATATGGGGCCTAGCAAGTAACATACTTGGGTTAGGTGAGATGATGGCAACTCGATAGGTCATGGTCCATTTAAGGGGAAGGGTGCAACTCAGCATCAAATGTTGCTCTATGAAAGTTTAGCCTCACCCACTATTGCCAGATCTCCTGACGTTTTACAAGAGATGCCCAATAAATTCTTATTTTTGTGCATGCCCTCTTGTGTTTTGAACTTTGGCAATTAATTACATTTTTAAAAACCTAATCTGAGTCCCACAAAACCTTTCTGTGGATTGAACTTGGACAAAGGTAAATTGAGACCCGCCCCAAATGTAGAGGTTCCCTCAATGCCAACTGGTGAGTCCGGTAGGCTGTGCAATTCAAATGTGTAATGAAGCTCACAATGCTCCTTGATGAGTAAGTAGGGTTAGGATTTCTGGAAGGAAATGGAAACATCTCAAGTAGAACAAACAACCATGTCTGAAGACGAACATGGGGATGTGACAGTGAGATGTCCCAATATTTGGAGTATATGGTACCAACTGGGGAGGAAAAGGAAATTGATATTAAATAGGCTGCATGGGTTGTGATCATGGAAGATATTTCATGCCAGCCAGAGGAAAAATTATGGATAGAAATAATTGGAAATAGGGAGACAATCAGGGTATTGAAGCGGGAGAATGGCACAATACCTGCAGAATTTCACAGAGATATCCAAAAAGGACTACCCAAGAGGATGATCTGGGTCATTCTGAAGGTGGTGTTCTTGTCTTTGTTGACCACCTGCTATTGATCCAGTGGAGAAAGTTTAGCCTAGGGAAGGCTGAAGAACACCTAGGCTAGTTGGGAGATGGAGAGAGATACCTTTTGGATTCTTAAGAATTATAAGTTTCTAATTCCGTTTTTTTTTTTTCATTCATTTATGCCACAAATATTAGTAAAGCACCTGTTCTACATCCTGCCCTATAGTTAGAACTACAGCATGCAACAGAAAATAAAATGGAAGTGGAAAAATACAAGTGATATTTGCAATAATGGGTAAAAAATATTAGAAAGTGATCCAGGGAGCTGTGGGAGCACCTACAATGAGCACCTGGACCTGTCTCTGCAGTGTTAGGTATTCAGGAAATATGTCCCAGAAGCAACATTTAAGCTGTAATGTGGATGACCAGTAGGAGTCAGGCCAAGCACAGAGGACAAGGGGGTTCCTGGGATAAGGTGGAAGGCAGCATATTGGTGTTGATATGAGAGCTGAGAACATTTAATTATGCTTGGAGTATGAAAGGAGAGGAGGAAGTTGGTGAGAAGTGAGTAGAGAAAGGTACTCAAGAATGACATTCTGTGGGCTTAGAGGCCTTGTTAAGGAGTTCTCAAAAACGTTTTAAAGGGCCGGGCGCGGTGGCTCACGCCTGTAATCCCAGCACTTTGGGAGGTTGAGGTGGGCGGATCACAAGGTCAGGAGATTGAGACCATCCTGGCTAACATGGTGAAACCCCGTCTCTACTAAAAATACAAAAAATTAGCCAGACGTGGTGGTGGGCGCCTGTAGGAAGCTGAGGCAGGAGAATGGCTTGAACCCGGGGGGCGGGGCCTGCAGTGAGCTGAGATAGCGCCACTGTACTCCAGGCTGGGTGACAGTGAAACTTCGTCTCAAAAAAAAAAAATGTTTTAAACCAGGATAAAAATAACATCCAAATTTTATTTTTAAAAACGAATTGACAATGCTATACCTGGGGGCAAAAAAAGCCAAAACCAAAACAAAACAAAAAAAAAACAAGTTAAAATCCTTTACCCAGAGATTTGACCTTACTAAGCAACTCAGAAAGCCTTTCTGGTGTTTGGACACAAAGGGAAATAAATGAAAGTTCCTGAGATGATACGTGGCAGCACTGTGTCAGACAACCACGAAAGGGATTGTAGAAGCCATTGGCCATTGCCTGTCACTCTTTATACTAAAGAGAAAACGGAGGCCCAGAGAGGACAAACAATGTACTTAGGATCACACAGCAAGGCAGTGGTAAAACAGGCAGGACCCAGATCCCAAGAAAATTAGTTTTTTAATTAGTACAAGGGCTAAACACACTACTTATTAAGGTAGGAAAAAACTTACAGAATATCAGAATTATAGTTGTGGAATTCCCTATCTCTGAAGAAAAAGAGGAACTAACGCAGTCAGTCCACAAAGTGGAACACAGAACACAGACACACAAAACAAATAATTAACAGTGTAAATGTTAGTCATTTTTACACTCTAAATTTATGATATTTTGGGCTGTGCACCTTTTCTAAAGAACTATACCCAAAGAAAAAGGGCATTCTGTTATAGTTTGACATCCTTGTGTTTTTTTTTTTCTTCTTCTTTGCTAAAATCAGGGATTGAACAGTCTAAAGAGAAAATATTTTCACATCTCAGAGGAACTGTCTGAGGAAATAGAAAGAGAACTTGGGGGTGTCAGCTCCCAGTCCCTTTATCCCTCATGAGTAGTATAAGGGGGGTGAATTGAGGATCCCCAAGAGTTCTTCTACTTCAAAGATTCATGGAACACAGATAACAAAAACCAGATCTTTTCAACCTTTTTAATATACTCAATTTTTCAAGCAAATGAGTTATTTGCAAAAAATAAATTTTTTATATATACCACTGAGTAGGAGTGGATATTAATCATTTTGGTAAATAGATTTCAGTTTACTCCCCAAACACAGAACTGAAGCAGCATACAAATTATTTATAAATGAACCAAAGGAGACAAGGAGGTAAGACTGTGGAACTGCCAGTTGTTAAAACAGTTCATGGAGCGGATTTAAATAAGGCCTGCTCTGCCACTACACGAGAGTACATTTCTGCATAGAAGCTTTGCATATGGATCCTTCTTCTACAAGGGCAAAATAAACAGGATGTTTTTACGTAGAGGCATCACATACTCACTGAGAGTGCCAACTCTCCCCCAGCTCAATGGTTGGAACACAATAAGCACTCAAATGTTGCTGGGTAAACTAATGAAGTCACCAAGATGTTAATAGCAGGGTTTGGTCTCTCTAGTGACCTGTGTTTTTGATGGGAAACAGCAAATGGTTAACAAAACGAATCTATTTTAGTGGTAGACTTATAAGCTGCAATTTGAAATGAAGTTTGGGGACCACAAGTGTATTCCAGTGCTGTTTGCAAAAGCCACTGATTTAAAAACAAAAACTATGCTTTTTATATAGAAACTGAATTGTTGAGACATTTTATCCTCAAGATTATTTCCATTTATGCAGGAAAGACAACCTGGAAGGCCAAAAATTGGAGAAGAACTTGGCAGAAGTTTGGAAGACATTGGATACACAGATGCTCAGGATGAAGAGATAACACCTTCTGGCTCATCTTCTTCTTACTTTTAATCTACTGCTTTTCCAAAAATAAATTTTCATTTCCTGTGAATGCTACAGAATGATTTATGTTCATCGAGTGTAAGAACTAGGCACTTAGGAAGCAAATATATTGCTTTTCTGTAAGCTGAGTAGTAAGAGTAAATATCTCTATCACAATATTTCTAGCATATGTTGCATATATTTTTAAAGTGAAGTTTCCAATGCTGCCTGTATATTAAGAAATCCTAAAGAGATTCACTTTTGCTACACAAAAGTAATATTCTGAGTTGCAAAGGTAGGTGCATAAGTCTGAATCATGTTAACATAAAAAGACAATTATCTACCTAACACTAAAATGTAATTGTTTCCTTCAACTGAGACAGAATAGTGCATTACACAAAGAGTCATCACTGCAGATTTTAAAATACTTTACATCACATTGAATCTGGCAAACATCTAGTGAAACTGACATTCTTCCAATTTTAATACTTGAGATTAAACCTGGAGCAACTCCACTGACAATAAGCAAGGTATAGGAATGTGGGAAGACAGAAAATTTCTATTTTTAGTCATTTCACTATCACCTGGAAAATGTCCAAGTAGGCTATCTATTGCATTTAAGACCTATAGAATAATTGTTGCTGGCAAATTCTAATACAAATAAGTCCAGAGAATGCTATGGAAATTATTGTTTTTTAATATGCCCACTTCTAGTGTTGTCTACACCGCAGGACAGTGGCAACAACAGTCAACAGATTAAGATAAAAATTACCACAATTTTTTTTTTTTTTTTTTTTTTTTGCCTACAGGAAAATGAAATGCTTACACAACATTAATGCAAACCTTAGGTCTTTGTGTTCCAAAATTGTGGGAACCTACATCATAACCTAGAGCAATAGAAGGCCATCAGGTTTCTCATTCTCTGGAAGACTCTCCACTGGTTCGTGCATGGATTCAGCTTGATCTGAGACCACTGACCAATAAGAGGGAAAAGAAATTGCATGGATGTGAACAGACATGGCTCCTAGAGGCCAGAGTTGGAAGGAATCTTAGAGGTCAATAAATTCAACTGTTACTTGTCATTTTGGTTCTTCCACAGAATCTGGGAGCGTAGACTAGGGTTTCGGATAAAGACCAAGTTAGAAAGCTCCCCTTGGCAGATCTGAGAGTGCAGTCCAACAACACTGCACAGAGATAAATCCTTTGCCTCCGCATAGTAACCTTGCTTTAGCTGAAATCCCAGAGAATGAATCAAAGAGGCTTCTAATGTGAGTTTAACAGAGACTCAAAGTTAACACTGCTTTACAACAGCCACCCAGAAAAGTAATGTTGCAGATTAGTACTCAAGGCCTGTAAAACTGGTAGGTCAAATCTTGGTAGGTTAAGCCACTAGTTTAACATATTTGGTAAGTACAATAAGTTTTTTTTAAAAATGCCAAGACTCACTATGTGTTCATTTAACTAAAACTTTTTATTGAATTTAATGCTCATAACAACTCTACAAGTCAGATGCTATGAATGCTCCATTTTATTAATACAGATGTGGAAATTACAGCATAGAAAAGCTCACATATCTTGGTAAAGATCACATGTGGTGAGGCCAGAATTCAAATCTGAGCAGCGAAATTCCAGGGTCTCTGATCTCACACAGTCCCCTGACCTGCCACATAGTCTCTTGTCCTCTCCCTCTCTGACCTTTCCTCTTTTCAGGAAGTTTGAGAACTCAGTTCGTATGAAGTTGTCAAATGATTTCAGAAATGGTGTCCAGAAATAATTTTTTAAAAATCTCATTTCTCTTGTTCCTGTCTCATCAGTAAAGAAATATTGAAATAGATGGTAATGAGAGACAAAGACCTTTTGAATTTTTACAGTAAAGGTTTTACCTGTGGGCGTTTTCAGCCTAATGGTCATGACCAACAGCAAATAGATGTTTGAATTGGAACTGGTCAGTGAAGGGTGATGTTGGAGTTTGGGGCTTGGGCCTCAATGGGGATGCCTTGAGAAGCCCCACTGAGAAGCATCTGTGGTGAAAAGATATCTGTGGACCTCAGTCTTCTGGGCATACAAACCAGATCACATCATCACAAGACAAGCACTATGTCTCACAAGAATAATGTAGATCAGGATGATGATTCATTAACTTACAATGAGAAATGCAGTCACCCTGTGGCCTGGAATACTCACATTAGAATGGCCAGCACATTTTCACCCTGTAGGCAGACCAGTGCAAGAAACCAAATTATAATCAGAAGGTTGCTTGATTAGTATGGAATTAGAATAAGGAGAGTGAATTAGATGATTTTAGGCTTAATAGTGTGAGAGAAAAACAGCCTGATGTGTCCATCTCCACAGCAGGGATAGCCTTTCAAATGGCAATATAATACTCAAATTTCACTGACCTAATTCTCTCTGCCCCAGTGGAGCTTGAAGAGACACAGCCAACTTTTTTCTTGTGATTATGATTTTTCTCTCATTGTTTTCAGACCAATCTCGCTTATGTTAAACAGAATTATCTTTATTTTTTAATAGTATGTTGAATATTTTTAGTTCAGCTTTACTTGACCCTAAATCTCTATTTCTTTAAAATGATTTCTACTAACTTTTGTAATTCATCTTTAGATTCTTGCTCAGAGAGCAGTTCAAGTTCCAAGCATTTCCATGTGCTATTAACTCAGTAATGTAAAAATCTCAAAGAACTAGAACATAAAAAGTATGACTTCGTGTGTATATTCACTTACATCTGTACACTTTGCTTATTAAAAACATTAACAAATATCAATAAATGAAGATTTGTTAAAGAAATGATAAAACCTGAGGGTATATCCTAGACTTAACTCATGTTCAACTCAAACTTCCATAGTTTTTCATAGCTAGTCTGTGCACTAAAACAATTGATTCTCAGAAAGATAATCTCAATAATTTATCAGGTCCTAAACATCAAACAACTATTTACTCACATATATTGAACTGTCCTTTTTAAAACAGGTAAAACAAAAAAGAAAAGAAAACATTCACACAAAAACTTGTGCACAAATGTTCACAGCAGCATTATTCATAAAAGCCAAAACAACCTAAATGTCCACCAACTGATGAACGGATACACTAAATGTGGTGTATCTGTACAATGAAATATTATGCAGCTATATAAAGGAACTAAATTCTGACACATACTACAACGTGGGTGAAGACATTATGCTAAATGAAGAAGCTAGATACAAATGAGCACACATTGTATGTCCCTTGTAATAGGCAAATCCATAGAAACAAAACAGAAAGTGGATTAGTGATTGCCACATGCTGGGGAAAGGGAAGAAAGAAGAGTGACTGCTAATGGGTATGATATTTCTTTCTGGGGTGATGAAAATGTGCTCACATTAGACAGTGGTATTGCTGTAGAACCTTGTAAACCTTGTAAACCTGCCTTGGGTTAAGGAGGAGGGGCTAGTGTGAAGTGGGCGTGGCTATAAAGGTGCAACATGAAGGATATTTGTGGTGATGGAAATGCTGTGCCTTGACTGTATTACTCTTGATATTCTGGTTTTGATACTCTACGATAGTTTTGCAAAAGTTATTATTAGAGGAAACTGGGTAAAAGATACATAGGCTCCTTCTGTATTTTTATGATTACATATGAATCTGCAATTATTTCAAAATAAAAAATTTAACTTAAAAACACAGGTAAAATAACTCTGACTGTGGAAAACTATTTTTATCAAGTATTAAAATCAGATATTTAAATTGTATTTAAAATATTTTTGTTTAACTTGAAAATTCAGTTTACCAGATTCTCCTATTCCCAAGTCATCTGACCAACTGATACATTCGCATTTATACCAAATCTATAATATAATAATAGCTCTTATACTTTTGATCACAGTACAATGGCCAGAGCTTGCTGTAGGCTTGGCAAATTCCTAGAGGAAGGTCCTGAGTTCTTAGTTTCATTCTTCTTTTGGATTAAACACTATTAGCAAGAGGCCCTCCTTCCCAGGTGCAGCAGATGCTACATATTCCCTTGGCCACCTCTGAACTCACTTATAGCTTCAGTGGACCCATCCTAAACACCCTAACAGCCTCGCACCACACAGGGTTGTATTTTTGTTTCCCTGCCTGACAAATTTCTCCAATGCCAGGAGAGCAGAACATCCTGAAAATACTGGAATATGACACACCCAGGACAACCTGATTAAAGTTGATAGAAAAATACTCAGCTTCCCCAACTTCTGACAGGTAATTATGTGGAACATTTTACAAGGCAACAGTTCCCAAGGCATCACTCACTTATTAACACACCTTTTATTGGCTCCCTCTGTTTCCTGTCAGACTTTTCCCACTCCATTTAGTTGAGTTTCCTGGGATCTATTCTCAAATTGTACCTAAGTCTTTATCTCAGGGTATACTTGTGTAGAACCTAAGAAAACACAATATCTATGATGTATTAAAGCAAAGCTCCCTATTTCTGATGTTTTATAAGGCTGAACTCATGGTGTTAAGTGTTGAGTCAATCAACCGCATCCCACTGTTAGTGAATAAGCCTCCATTTAGAACTATCAAGTGATACATGATAGACCTCATTCTAGCACTTCATTAGGACCTGAAAATAAAATTGTGTTCCCTGTTTTTCAGGTTTCCAAGAACTAGAGGAGATTTTTAAATCTGCTGATGGTCAAGTGTGTTGACTTAGTGGGAATCCAAACTTTTGAATTATTATAGTACTTTTATAAAGTAATTTGTTAGTATATTTAAAAAACAGTAACAACAATCATAGCCTTTGGCCCATTAATTCCACTCATGGGAATTTACTTAAGGGAAATTTATATCACCAAAAGTATACATGCTACAGGCATAAAACGATGTATTGTTTCAGGATTGCTTACAATAACACATTTCAAAAGCTGGAAAATAATCTAAATGTCCAACAATTAGATTTTGCTGCCTTAACTAGTTGCATAATTAGGCAGCTAGGGGAGATGGCACTAACATTCATGGTTTTGCTATGATTGTAAATGAAAAAAGAAGGAAAGTTGTATTTGTGTTATGGTTATTATATAAATATAATATTTGCATATAGACAAGACCTAGAACAGAACTAGCTAAGGTCACCTCTAATCTGTCCAAATAGATGTAGCACCAAAATCAGATATGAGAAGCAAAGAATGCTGTTGAAGGTATACTATTTTTTAAATACAACTCTTTTTTTTAATGCCTGAGGACTTGCCCACAAATCTGTCCCTAGTATTAAGTATAGTGGAGGAACACATACTCAGTCTGTCAGCCTGACTTTCTTCTTGGGAAAGGAACACACTACTCAGCCTTCTTCTGAGTATGTTTCTTTGGCAATAACTTAAAGACTAAGAGAGAGTCAAATAATTATAAAAATTATTAGACATTTGCTTTATTTCTCCCTCTCGATAAGAACAGAAGGAATTGATAAGAATATCATTACTATACTATTAACTTGAGAATCCTAGATTCAGAATGTTAGGAACGAAAGGTACACAGAAAAAGAGGAACTGATTCTGAAGAACTGAATTGACTTGCTAAAGTTAATTGGTGGTGAAGCCAGAATCATCTCTGGTTTTCTGATCATTAGTGTAGAGCTTAGCCAATTTCCTTAAGTGTAAATGGAGTAATAACCCTTGCCCTGCTGCAACACTTTGGCTTCTGTAGGAATCAAATAAAAGGAGATTCATGAAGGGGCTCTTTACATTGCAAACCCAGTTCACGATAAAGCAATGTAGACTTTATCTATTTTAATGGAAATGGGATCTTTCTCTATTGCCCTGGCTGGAGTGCAGTGGTATGATCCTAGCTCACTGCAGCCTGGAACTCCTGAGCTCAAGTGATCCTCCTGCTTCAACCTCTCTACTAGGTGTATACCACCATTTTTTTTTTTTAGAGAGTTGATTCTGATATTTTGCTCAGTCTGATCTCAAACTCCTGGCTCAAGCAATCCTCCCGCCTCAGCTTCCCAAGTACCTGGAATTACAAGCATGAGCTACCACGTTCAGCTCCCAATGTAGAATATTTTTTTTTTAAGTCACAAAGAATGATAGATGCTTGAGGTGACTGATGCTCCATTTACCTTGATATGATTATTACACATCATATGCCTGTATCAAAATATCTCATGTACTCCAAATATACATATGCCTACTATGTATCCATAAAAATAAAAAATAAAAAATTTAAAAAGTCAAGTGATAATGGTTGTTGCCTGATTTATAATCTGCATAGGTCAAGGGTATAAACTCTTGCAGAGAGGGTCATTATCTCCTATTACAGGAGATGCAGCCTGTTGGCTGGTCCCACGATTGATTCTGAGGAATGGGCACCTTAGCCAGAATAGTGGCAGATCAGCTAGATGCGCTGATGCATGGTTGTCTTTTTTCAGGCACGACAGGGCCCATTCTTTGTTCCTTTACCACCTGGGAGTGATTCAGACAGGAAAAAGGTAGAGCTGCCAACTTGAATTCTATCTTCTCCTACCCTCGTTTTTTCAGCCGTGCTGCACACACTGTCTCCCTTGATACTTAACTCTGTTCTCTTCAACTAGGTCCTATTTCCTGGACACAGCCATGGGCAGTTCAGGACCAGCTTTTAGAAGAATCCATGCTGAGCTTCTCTAATCCTCTACAGGCTCTCCAGGAGCAAGAAGCCTGCTAAAAGCTGCTTGGGATGTGAATAAAACAAGTTTCTGCACATAACAGATGGCCAATCAGATCTTTAATCAATCTATTGGCTAAGAAGGGATAGTACTCTACAAAGTTAACATAAGATTCAAATTGTGAATTGGTACTTTAAACACAGAAGACACTATTATTCTTATGTACCATATGTTATGAAACACACACACATATATATTTATATATATTCGGTATTGGAATAAACACAATATGAAATGGTTCAAGATCTGGATTCTATTCTTGGCTCAGCCACTAACTTGCTCTGTAACTATGGACAAATCACTTAAACTCCCTAGGCCCCTTTATAAAACAAAGAAATCCTAGATGATTCCTAACACCTTTCACTCCTGAAGATCTATTGCTATTTAAGAACAAGATTAAAAATAATGAGGAAAGGATCTACATATATCTCTCTCTATACACACACACACACACACACACATATACATATATAGGCATCTATATCAAAGGGATGGTTCAACAATAAACCAAATGTTTGCAAGACATATCACTCAAAACTAAATCACTCCTAGTGTATATGTCAACCAGGTTTTACTAAATACAGTTTGAATTAGGCTGCAGTAAAGTGAAGAACGCAATGAATAGTATATTTCTGTCAACTTTTTGCTTAAGAAGTGCTCTTTCTGTTTCCTTTTTTTCTGCCTTTCCCTCCTGTCTCTAGTTTAGTATATATTTTAAGAACACAGTTAACCAGATTGAGTTCAAAGCAAAGGTCTGCAACTATCTAGTTGTACGAATTTAGACAATTATTTAACTGCTCTGTGTCTCATTAAAAACAATTATAATGGTAGTACTTATCTTAAAGGGTAGTTATAAGGATTTAATGGCATTATTTGTAAAATCCTTTGAACACGGGAAGAACTTGTATGTGTTAAATCTTCAGATGTAATTAATAGAGAGTATATTAATATCTGTTTACTCCTTACAGGTGGGTGATGAAATCTGGAGGAAAAGATAAAAAAATTGATATGGAGTGTGTTGAGTGTTAAGTGTCTATAGGATATACGCTATCAATGTTGGGCAGGCAGTTCAAATTTTCAAATCCAGTCTAGAGGGAGATCTATGCTAGAGGTTTCTATTTGACAGGCTACCTATATAGATTTTACATCTAGAAATGACTGAGATTAGCCATGAAAAAAAATTGTGTGTGGGAAGAGGTCAAAAAACAGTACATTCTTTTCTTTTGACACCTACTCCTTTTTATTCTGTTTTATTGAGCTATAATTGATAAATAAAAGTTGTGTACATTTAAGGCATACAATGCAGTCTTTGGATAAGTAGACCTTGTGTGATGATTCCCACTATCAAGCTGTCACATACCCACCACCTCACATAAGTTACCTTTGTGTGTGTGTGTGTGTGTGTGTGTATGTGTGTATTAGGCCATTCTTACATTGTTATAAAGAAATAATGAGGTTTGGTAATTTTTAAGAAAAAGGGTTTCATTGCCTCATGGTTCTGCAGGCTGCACAGGAAGCACAGTGACAGCATCTGCTTTTGAGGAGGCCTCAGGAAGCCTCCAATCACAGTGGAAAGTGAAGGGGGAGCAGGCTTCTCACACGGTGGAAGCAAGAGGAAGAGAGAAAGCGAGGTGCCACACAGTTATAAACAGCCAGATCTCGAGAGAAGCCACTGAGGGCAGCACCAAGAGGATGGTGCTAAACTGTTGGTGAGAAATCCACACTCCAGGTCCATGATACAGTCACCTCTTACAGGCCCCTCCTCGAATACTGGGGATTGCAATTCAACATGAGATTTGGGCAGGGACAAATATACAAACTATGTCAGCGCGTATGTGTGTGTATGTGTATATGTATCTACGTATGTATTGTGAGGACACTTAAAATTTACTTAGCAAATTTTCTGTGTACAATATGTTATTGTTAGCTATAGTTATCATTACTGTGCATTAGATCCTCTAGGATTTATTTATCTTATAACTGAAATTTTATATTCCTTTGACCAATATCTTCCCATTTCCCCCACCCCATAGCCTCAGTCAGCCACCATTTTACTTCCAGTTTTCTAAGTTTGACTGTTTTAGATTTCACATAGAAGTGATAAAATGCTATTTTTGTCTTTCTGTTGATACTAACTCTTAAGGAGCAGCTTAAGGTAAAGGAGCCAGTGGAAGATACTGAGAGAGACAGGCCAAAGCACTAGAAAAAGAGAAGAGAATTGTTCCATAAAAGCCAAAGTACAAAGTTTCAAAAAGGAGGCACTTGATTCAAGTTACATAGACTTGAAACCAGATAAAGGCTGAGAAAAAGTCACTGCATCTGACAATGCCAAGATTATTGCTAACCTTGGAGAGCAGACTTGGAGAGATGATGATGCAAAATTTCATTTGGTTAAGGAATAAATGGGAAGTGAAAAATATGAGGCAGGGAATGTAGATAACTGTTTCAATATGTTGTCAGGTAAATGGAGCTCATAGCCTGATAGAGCTGAGAACAGGAACACAGTAATTGTCCTTGGTATATATCAAGGGAGTCTATGAATTTTTAGGTTATAACTAAATATTTTGCACATTTCATCTTGTGGTAGTCTGTAAATCAATGACGTGGAATAAAGGTTTCATTGGAAAATAGTTTAAAACTATTGTGATAATGTACAGAATTTCAGGGGATTAACACTAAAATAACTACTTAGTAAATATCAGAAAGGCTATACTTTCAGCTTGTTGCTATGGGACCAAGCCTATGTGATATCCAACAACCATGAGTTAAGTGGGAAAACTTAGTTAATCAGCTCATCATTTTGTCTGCATGGTACCAAATATCTGCTTTGACTGATTTTCTCACTAAATTGACTGAATCAAACATTTATGGTGTCGTCGTTTAGATAAGACCCTAGGTGTTTAAAGAGAGCATTGCTTACCTAAATTGTACTACATGACTGGAATTTACTCATCCATAAAGGCAGTAAGTGTTTGTATGCACACACGCAAACACACATGCACATATACAATCTTCCTACTGCATTTAGCTGTCCAGATGAAATTTTTTAAGTTTTAAATTTTTTCTTGATATTTAGCATTCTCAGGGGGATAATTTTGTGTATTGTGTTATTGCCTAGCACTATTAAGTCAGAAGAAACTGAGTCAAGTTAATACTCATAAAGTTCCTTCTATTTAAAATGGCAGAAAGTGAGGGGAAGGAAGAAAGAAGGAAAAGTGCTAAAGACTTGAGATATTAATAGTGTAAAAAAATAAAGACAGACAGGAAAGCTGGAGTTGGGGGAGCATTGCTTTTGCCAATCAGAAGGAAGCTAAGGGCAAGTTAGGAAATCCTTGCTGATGGATTCGGTTCTTATCTTGGATATCTATTCCAAATAACAAGGCAAGACATTTTGAAAGATTTCTGGGGTCACAGCTAAAATTTTCAAATCAGGATTAGTTTAAATCTCTAGATCTCTGACTCATGACCTCCTAAACAGAATATAACATTTTGTTTCAGAAGAAGGAAGGCAAGTTAATCTAGGGAAATGTTTTAAGTAGCTCCCAGGAAGAAACATTTTTATCCTTTCTATTTAAATAGGAGGAAGGGCTAAATTAAGCTGTAAAAGACCTTTGAATTGTCCAATAAATGTCATTGTGACTGCTTTCAAATAAAATAGCGTATGCTGATAGGAAAAGGCCAAAGAACGCAGTATGAATACCATTATTATAAATGACTGATTCAATTGATGTCACCATTTTAGATTATTTCACCATGGAAAGAACCATAATGATCTTGAATATTTGTTATTGCAAATATTTTTTATGGAAAATTACTCCTTCTTAAAATAGATTTTGAAAAATATATGTAATGTTAATGCCTGACATGGTGATGTCACAGGACAATTCATTTAATTAAGAAAGCCCGTGAATGGAGGCATACTCCTGGCTCACGGAAGCATGAGAAGGTACAAATATGAATCGGCCCTAGTATGTTCTGTTTCAGAAACAGTGACTTTAGATACACATGTCTTAAAAGGGAAGTTCCTTCATTTTGTGTTTACTCCAAAGAGCAAAAAAACAAACAAACAAACAAACAAACAAACAGTAACTCCATTAATAGAATTATAAAGAAGACCAAGTTAGACATAATTATTCTATCTTTTCTTCTATGTTCACATATTCCTTATTGTTTTCTCAAAACTAGGTGTTTATATTTGAGTTCTGGTTTTTAAAAATTTTATTCTCAACCAGGAGTCAATAAAGGTGTAGGCTGGACAGGCACAGTGGCTCATGCCAGTAATTCCAGCACTTTGGGAGCCCAAGGCAGGCGGATCACAAGGTCAAGAGATCGAGACCATCCTGGCCAACATGGTGAAACCCCATCTCTACTAAAAATACAAAAATTAGCTGGGTGTGGTGGCATGTGCCTGTAGTCCTAGCTACTCAGGAGGCTGAGGCAGGAGAACTGCTTGAATTCGGGAGATGGAGGTCGCAGAGGCAGGAGAACTGCTTGAATTCGGGAGATGGAGGTTGCAGTGAACCAAGATCACACCACTGCACTCCAGCCTGGGCGACAGAGCAAGACTCCATCAAAAAAAAAAGTTACGATCTAGTCCCTTCAGGGTATATGCATTTAAAACAATGAATCAACAAATCCTCACTCTGTGTATCTTGTATGTGTGACACAGTGGAGTCACAGAAGACCTAGGTCTTGCTCAGAGTGTATTATCTTCATTGAGTAGATAAAATATGGTACGAAGAGTAATAAAAGAAAAATCATACCTGATTAAGTACTATTGATAAAATCACTGTCTTAGATCCTATCATTCCAAACAATTTAGTAATACCATAGTATATAGCCTGCTAGTTAAGATGACAGAATCTGGAGCCAGCCTACTTGGGTTCAAATCCTAGTTCTGCTATATACTAACTGCATGACCTTAGTCAAGATCTTTAAACTATATGTGCTTCAGATTCCATATATTTAACATGTGGACAATCATAGTGCCTATCTGACAGAGCTGTGATAATTAAATTTGTATTATATATTAAAATACTCGGCATATACTTACATAGTGTTTACTATGTTCCAAGTGTTATTCTAAGCTTTGGTGTTAGTATAAGTAGATGGCATAACCAGGTACCATAGTTTGTACAGGAAACACATAACAATTGTCCTTTACATGCTAAACACATTACTGGCTTTGAAATAGAGAAGATATAATATAGGCTATTTATTTGGTTCAATAATAAGTACCGAGTACTTACTTTGTTTAATGATTGTTCAAGATACTGTTATGTGTAGTAATTATTACAAATTCTTTGCCATCATGGAGCTTATAATCTTGTTGAGAGGCAGATAAAGAGATGTGTGGTTTGATGTTGTCAAATGATAATGCCTGCTCTGATGGTAAGGGTATAGTGAATGGAGCAGGTGCCATTTTAAATAGCACTGTCAGGAAATTATTCTCAGGAGTTTGTCTATGAGCAGAGTCCTGGGTTTAATGAAGGAGAAAGGCTATGTTACTATCTGGGGGATAAACAATCCTGTCAAAGGAATGGTGAGTGCAAAGTTCCCGAGACTGGAATGTACTTGGTGTTTTCAAGGATGAATGAGGAGGTCAGTTGGTTTGATGTGGAATAAACAAAGACAGAGTGAGGGAAATGAGTATAACGAGAAGGCCAGGGGCCAGATCCCATAGAAGCTGGTGGACAAGGGTTTTAGTCTCAATGTGTAGGCAAGTTATTGGAGGATTATGGGCCATGACACGGAATGATCTCATCTGCATTTTAGAAGTATTCGAGAGGTAAATATGTGGCTTACAGTCCAGGGTAGGCATCAGACCGATAGTAGAAGCAAAATGACAGGGACTTCATGCAGTTCAAATGAAAGCTGGGACTTGGGAGGATGAATGGTGGAGGTAAGAGCTGTGTGGGATTTGAGATATATAATGTAGAAATGAGAGAATTTTCTGACAGTATCTAAAAGAGCGAGAATATTGTTTCCATAGGGCTAAGCTTGAATTTGACCTAAATTGTGAAAATATAAATTATTCTCAAGTGACTTATTAGTAACGGACTACTTGTGACACTTCACTGCCACACCCACCACCTTAGTGTGATTCCACAGCAGGGTCTGAGTCCCATAGCTGCAGGTTGTGGCTGGAGTGTTCTGGGAAGGCAATATGGAGCAGGTGAGGTCTGAGCCAAGCCTTTAATGAGTAGGTCAGAAAAGAGAGGATAAAGCTATCCCATTAATGGCCAGATGTTGAACATGCCACTCTCTCCAGACCCTAACACTGATCCTATGAAATAGAATGAAAGACAGTGAGCTGACATTTGGGAGAAAGAAGTGTGGGTCACTTTTCTGCCTAATTAACTGCTACACACATTTCTTTACTCACTAAACTCTCCAGAAAAGTATGCAAGAGGAGATATCTTGATAAGAAAAGAGAAGAATTTGAGCGCACTTTGCAGCAGTATGTCATTCCTCCCATCTGTGGGAATTGTGGGGTGCGAGATGAGCTCTGCCAAGCAAGTCTCTCCAACATTCTTTTCAGGTTTAGTAGATAAACGTGAACAAAAAGAACTCATCACATCTAATTAACTTTATGGGGTTGTTTGATAGGGTTACAGCTGCTTCTTTATGCGGTGACACTAAATGTATTCTCTTCTTCACTGGAGTCCAGATGGCTACATAGAAAAGGATAGAAACCATATGAAAAGCTTGATGCCAGTGTCCCAGAGATGGTCAAAAAGTCCCTGACCCTAAACTGCAAGGCAGTGGGTTTCATTTAGCTCAGTGACACCAGTAGAAGGGGAGATGGATTAGTGGGTATAGGCAGGAGGACAGCAGGAGGGTGACTGGACATTGGGCTCAATCTCCCTGAACAGATTCTCCAGCCTATGCCCTCACCTGTGTTTTTCCTATTTGTATGCCCTTTTCCACCCTCTCCACCTGCTGAAATTTTAGTTGTTTTTCAAAGCCGTATCAGTTGGGAATATAAACTGTGTTTTGTTTCCCACAAAAAGTAAAACAAAATCAACAGGTAGGACAAATATATATGGACTTAGACAATTAAAATACACAGGCAAGTCCGGAGGTGGAGGTTCAGCTTCGAGTATAGCTGAGTTCAATGTTTAAATGATATCAACAATAGTAATGTGAGAACAGAGCTTAGGTATAGAAACACAGCAATATCATAGAAAGGCACTTATCCTGTAGAAGAGAAAAGAAGCTTTCCTGTTGGGTCAAAGATAGAACTAGGCTGATTGACTTGTTATGGATTATGTTTTCACCACTGAACCAAACATTGTGGCCAGGGCCATGGACTCTGTTGATTGGCCCAGATCTTGCTGGGTGCTCAAGTATCACTAGATAGAATTAGCAGCACCAAATCACAAGAGCCGAGAGTGGGCTCTAGAGAGGGAACTCCTCACATGAAAGGGAGAGCATAAGAATCTGTTGTAGCAGATGGGATAAGTGGTGCTATCTGAAAAAAAGAAAAATCTACCACCAAACTACAAATGCCTACTGAGGAGACCTTGTTTATATTTTCTTTCATTTAGGAACTATTTTCTGACATCCCAGCCAAAAGTGAAAACTTTCTTTCCAAACTCTGCTAAGCAATTTTGTTTGTTTGCCTTGTTGTATTTATTTGTGCGTGTGTCTTCCTTCTCCTTTTATAATCCTTGATCAAAGGGACTGTGTGGTGCTTGCACCTGAATAGAACACAAAATATAGCACAGCATGTTGCATACAGAAAGTTTGTCATTAAGAAGGGATGTTACACCGCGTGTTCTCACTCATAGGTGGGAATTGAACAATGAGAACACTTGGACACAGGGAGGGGAACATCACACACCAGGGCCTGTCGTGGGGGGTGGGGTGCTGGGGGAGGGATAGCATTAGGAGAAGTACCTAATGTAAATGACAAGTTGATGGGTGCAGCACACCAACATGGCACATGTATACCTATGTAACAAAACTGCACGTTGGGCATATGTACCCTAGAACTTAGAGTATAATAAAAAAAATAAAGAAGGGGTGTTACAGTGTGTATAGATGAATTTTGGATTTAAAGAATAGGTTAGTATCACTCCTAGAACAATTAAATAGGTGTAAATAATTAGGAAATCATGGAAATCAATAACAGACAGTCTTGTGGGATTTCTCCTAATAACATCAGAGATTATTTACTCTTCTCATTTATTTTTATAGATCCTTATTTACCCACATTTATTTCATTTTTCTAAAAATATTAACCAACATTTGTCGAGTGCCTTTTACTTACAGGAAGTGAACAAGGCAATTTTGGTATGTAATCTCACTTTCTCATAACAAACCTAGTATTGCTATATCTATTTTATAGATTGTGAATTTGAAGGCTAGAGAGGTTAAGAGAGGTTTAGAGGTTAACTGCAGAACCAGGAATAGAAATTGGATTTGAATTCAGATCTGTTGGATTAAAAAACATGAATGCTTTCATCATAAATATCTCAGGTTTATGTTTTAATATTTACATTTCCTGGATTTCATCATGTAGAAGTAATCTGATGCTTTTTCTCTGACACCTATTAGAAGGTGATGACTTTCTTTTTTTTTTTTTTTTTTTTTTTTTACCATTTTATTGTTTTTTAAGATCCTAATACAAAGTGATATTTTTTGCTCTTTCTTTTCTTCCTTTCTGCCCCTTCCTCCTTTCTTTCTGTTTTTTTTGTTATTATTTTTGAAGAACGAGTTGTGGAGCCTTTAACATTTAGAGAGATAAAATAGCTTTTGGGTTCCCAGTTTGGCTTCTGGGTGTAGGTAGACTTAGGATCAATCACTGCTTTCATGACTAACATTACTATGATCTTGAACAAGATTGTAAACCTTGGTTTCATTTTTCTTAAAATGGCTAGTAACAATAGTACTTATGTTATAGGGTTGCTATGAGAAATAAATGCTAAATTTTGTTAAAGGAATTAGCTCTGAGCCCGGCACATAGTAAACACAGAATAAAATATTTGCTCTTATTTGCCACTATTTATCTCAGGAAGTAAATTTGATCTCCCATACTTTATGATCTTAGAATTGTTTTTAAAAGTTGCATATCTATTTCTAGGACTAAAAAGTGGAATTTTTGGAAATTCCTAAGATATATCAGTCAAATATAGGTTAATAAGAATTATTTATGTACGTAGAGGATTAAATGTATAAACCAACAATGAAAGAACCCTGTGGCAGCAAGCTCTCAAGGGAATCAGGAGCTCATATAAATGGACTAAAAAACCTCATATAAATCAGTTTCTAATAAGGTCAAGTCCATCTTATGAGCAAGAGAATAGGTCCAATATCCTATAGCAAAGTGAAATGTAAAAACAAAAATAAGCCAATGAAACCATTGAAAATATTTTGCTTTTTAGTTATTTTTTTCTCACTCGAAAAATGTGAGAAAGATCGGAGGCATAAGATTCAAACAGGTCATTGTTATTTTTAACTGTAACACTCCCTCCACTCTGTGAAAGAATGCTTTACACAGGATCTTTGGTTGGGTCAGATCATTGGCTTGGAAGGTAAAGGATGAAATCGTAAATCTTGAGTTCTAGGTAGCAGTAGGACCTGCCATTTGAAATGACCGATAGATAACATGAAAGAAAGGGAGATAGTAGATGGATCATATCTAACATCTGCAGAGTTAATGATAGTTCCTTCTTTCTGCAACCTGCTCTAACATTGCCCTCTCTCCAATGTTCTGTGGTTGCTAAGCAACCTCTCATAGATGTAGTGGAGTGAGCAAGATCTGTCAAATTCATTAGTTTTGCCTTAAAGAGGCAGTGTCTGTAATGAAAGTGAAAGTACTATACTTTGTCTCTGTTTATACTAGTGTAGACTGGCAAAAAAAAACTTTCTCTTTCTCTTAACCCCACCCCTTTCTGAAAGTCTTTGAGATGCAGACAACACTTGAGGTTAAAAACTGTTTCTTATACAGGGAAGGAAGCAAAGTAAAGAAAAATGATCAAGTTGAAAATGTGCACTTATTTTAACATTTTCCATTTTCAGTTGCTCTGGAAGCAAGTTACAAAATCTTGCACAATCTTGAAATTTAGCAAAAGAAGAGCAGTAGGGAAATTAATGGTAGTTTTGTCCAAAGGGGCATTTACTTTAAGGGAAGAAGAAACCATAGCTTTTCCTATCCATTTATTACATGTTTCTGGGAATAGCTGGTATTTTCCATATGTGTCAAATATGAACGTGAGACAAAATTACAGTCAGGAGGTAAGGCAGGACAGTTAAAACTGAGGTGGCTATTATACACACAGCCTCTATTTCTGCATTTTAACTTTCTTCTAAATATTACATTAGGACTGGAATTTCTTACGTTTGATTTCTTCTAGTTGAATTATTATTTTTTTTGGAGACTAGAATAGCCTGTATTTCTTTCTTCAATGAAAATCTGATGAATCTCTTTAAAATAAAGGCTTGATCTCTTCCCATGAAATAGCTACACAGGATAAGATGGTGGTAGCATTCATTATGGAAGCATGCAAACATGAAATTATGGCTTAATTGCAATTTATTTGTTGGGTGATATGGGATGAATCATTTAAACCTTGCTAATTCTTGGTTTTCTGATCTATAAAATGAGAACACTAAAAGTACTGTCTCCTGAAGTTGTTGCAAAGATTAAATGACATGATCCATGTACAGTGCATAGACAAGTGAATTATACAAAATAAATGTCAAATAAATATATTCTTGTTATTATTTTTGGGTTTGGTTTTCCCAGTAATTTTGCATTTTTTAAATGTTTTATTGTGGTTATGTGTTCAACAATACTAAGTATACTAATAAAATTAAAAAGTCAAAAGTGAATATCTCTTCATTCAAACCTCAGAATTACCCTAACCCCACCCCTGTAGGACAGAAACATTTACATTTTTTAGTAGCCATAAAAGTTAATATTTTTTTTAAAAAAACTTTTTTTTCCGTTCCATTGAATGTCAGAGTTTCTCGCTGAACAGAAACTAGGATTTTGTGCTGCTGTCAGTCCATCCAGGTGGAGTTGGTAAGGGATGATGACTCCATGCTTTCTCTCTCTGCCCCAACTTTAGACCAATAGAGTCTTGCATTTAAGCAATAATGCCAAGGAAAAAAAAATAGACTGGCAAAGTTAATCCAGAAGATTTCTAAAACAAGATGAAGAATTCCAAGTTTCTAGGAACTCACTGGATTTTCATTATAACTGGATCAGGTTGAAAGTCCAGAGGGTTTTGTAATACTTCCACTTTTATAAATAAGAACTGAATATTTTATTTCCAGTGTCATGGCTTCACACTCACATTGTCTGAGTGATTTTTATACTTTCGTTTTCTCTGTAGCCACACGTTACTCATCAGCATGTTTAAGAAAAGCAACTGCATGGCAATTTATTGATAATAACTTTTAGAATGGAAGAATTTAGAACTAAAATCAAATTTAAACAGTAAAGTATATTTTTATATGCACATATTTTAAATGTGGTATAAATAATTCTTAGTAAGAAGATACCTAAATTAGGAAAGTGAATGGGGATTTGAGTGATTCAATGATAGACTTCATCACTGACCTTACTATGTTTTTCTCTTTCTAGTTCCTCAGCAAATAAATAAGACCAATAACATACTACCCTGTGTGGCTTTCAAGAAAACTGTTATTAATAAATAAGAACATCTCTAACTCCTCTGGAGAAAGAGCATCAAGAAGAGGATTTCTGGGGAAATTTCCAGTGATCCAACTGGATTTGAGATGAGGATTATTTCTATGATTTCTCCATGTGGGTGGCAATATTTTATAGTGGTTAAGGCTGTGTGCTTTGAATCAGTGAGACCCAGATTTAGATCTGGATTCTGCCATGCACATCCTTAATCTCTCTCTCTCTACATCTTGGTTTTCACTATAAATGGAGAGGGCTGATAGAGTTGTAATGACTCAGTGCCTAGCACAGTGACAGGAACATATGTGAGCTGTTACAGCCATCATCACTATCTGCATCAGCATTATCCTGTCTTCATTTAGATCTGTACACTCAAGCCGGTTGTCACTGCTTTATAAATGAACACATCATCAAAAACTGTTCTTAAGCCCAGGATGTCTCTGTCTATAAGTAACTCTACACTTCCGGTTTTTAGAGGAGGCACGTAACTTCTACCGGGAGATGGAATCTCATAAATTTCTGTGGCTTAAGTTAGGAGGAAAACTGACTAGCAGTTAGGCAAGAATGAGCAGTAACGCTGATAAACACTAGGACTTGTGGATGCTATTAACTTTGCCTGTGATTTTCTAGTTCAGGAATGAACGTCGCAAAGAAGCTCTGAAAGATAAGCCAGAAGAGACAGGTCTGATTCTTTTGTGAGCATTCATTTCCTCACTTACAAAATTAGGCAATCATTGAGGGCTTTTTTCATGTCATTCATAATATAAGCATTTTATATTAAATAAATCAAAAGATCACTTGCAGTTCTAACATTAAATGCCTTGGGGTTATAGGTTTTCTCCTTCCTTTCTCTCTCAACTTGGACTAGTTATAAGAAATCAATAAATGTCATGTCAAAGTGTTGAAAATTATTCAGTTTCTGTCAAGCGAATTATGCTATTCCATGAAATACAATGGTGATGCTGGGATCATGCTTGTAGGAATTATCTGAAACTTTGCCATTAAAGGCCTCTTGCATTAAAAAGCAAAAAGAATCTAACATAAGGATGTATAATGTAACTAATGAACATCTCATCGGGGTCTTCTTTTAGTTACAATGTGTAAGTTACACTCAAGGCACTAATTTCCTGTTTGTTTGTAAGGAAGGCAATCACAGCCACTAAAATTTCTGCTCTACAAGTGATTTTCCCTCTTTTACCAATCTATGCTCCTTTTCTGTCAGATTACATCTTCCAGAACTAATTCCCAATTCATTGGCAGCAGTCTTTTATAGGGTTTAATGACTTTTCAGGAACTCTCCCCAGAAACATATTTTAGTTCAAACTAATGCAACTATACATCTGTAACATAATTTCCCAGATAAAATTTATATCATTCAACCAGCATGTACTTTGTGACTCCTATGTGCCTAAATGAGTGTCTTTTCTAAGAAGAAATCCTAAAGTAGACCACTTGGATTTTGCTAGAATCAGTATGCACATTGGTAAATTAAAACTATCACAGGGATTATCATGAGTTGCCCTTAGAGAAATAGTAGTTGGGTTTCTGGGAAGCAAAGATTCTTTCCAAACGCAGAGACAGATTTGCTTTTAGTCTAGTTCGTAACATGTGGCCATTCTCTAATGCAGAGCTGCAAACTTTTGTTCTTCTGCAGGAAAAAATTCTATCCAAAAAGGAAAAAATCCCCCCACCCCTATTTCTCTTTATCTGTCTGTTTCTGTTTTTGTCTATTCCTCTTTTGCATATATATATACATGAATACGTGTGTGTGTATGTGTGTGTATATATGTGTGTGTATATATATACACATATATGTATATATACACATATATACACATATATGTATATATACACATATATACACATATATGTATATATACACATATATACACATATATGTATATATACACATATATATACACATATACATACACATATATATGTATATATACACATATATGTATATATACACATATATGTATATATACGCATACGTATATATACATATATACGTGTATACGTATATATACATATATACGTGTACATGTATATATACGTGTACATGTATATATACGTGTACATGTATGTATATATATGTATATGTGCATGGTCCCTTACTCTCTCCAATATTATGTGCTGAACACATAAGGCTCTAAGCCTGTGTAGCTTTTATGTGTTTCTACCATAATTATGCAGCTTTAACCTTTACACATGAATAAGTTGCTGTGTGGGTGGCAGGATGAACAGTTAAAGAGCACTGCTGTTGCAGAACAAGAATGTGGGAAATAGAACAGCACAATGACTTAAAAACTTTATGCTCTCTTAAATGTCTTTCTGTTGTGGTTACATTAGAGCAAGATCTGAAAAAGTATTATCATAACGCTTGTTTATCCACAACTGCATTTCTTCCATCCTTTAAGATATTTTAAAATCCTGTCCAGGAAGATTTGTGTAGTGGAAGGATCTCCTCTTTTCAGAACCAGTTGTTTGCAAAATACCCAAAAAAAGCTTACATTCATCTTTCTGACCAATGGTACTTTTATCCTGTCTCAATTAAGGAAATAAAGAAGTTATTCCTTAGTGTTTACTACACAGAGGTGTTAAATCCTTGTTGGATCTCTTGTAGAGCCCCTGGAATCCATGTGAAATATTAATAATTATAATATCAGTGTCAATAACAAAAGTGACCCAATCCTTTATGAGTCTAAGATGTTTATTTGTGTGTGTGTGTGTGTGTGTGTATGTCTGTGTGCGTGTGTGTGTCTGTGTGGTAGATGAGGATTGGATAGGATTAGAGGGACGCTAGTTACCAAAAAACATACATCACGTTTCTTTCCATGTCTTTTCCATTAAATGTTACTTACATTCTGAACTCTTGATGCCAAGTGACAGCTAAAAGCTTGTCCTGAAAATACAACACTTGTTTTTTATTTCCCTTATGCCACTATGTTATTATAAGCACTTACACAGAGTCCATGGACCTGGCAATGTACAAAAGAATCTGAATAGAATTTAGAAAATCAATATGTCCCTTTTATTGTAGAATTTTCATTGAAGGCCATACTGTTCCACCAAAGGTGACAGGGAAAGTCAAAAGGGAGAGAAAGGGTTAAGGCCCAGGCTGTGAAAGATGTAGGCGACGGCATAAGAGTAAGAACAAGCAAAGCCACAAATCAAGTTAACTAAACTGTTCTTTATCTGAAACGTGCTTTATCAGAGGCACCCATGAGTTAAACTGCTGAATGAACTTAGATATTACAAATATACTTACGAATTTCAAACACATGTTCATTTACTAACAATTCCTAATGACCACTAGTGGCTATAACCTAGAAAGAAGCTTTTACAAGCAAAACTCACATAATAGCTTTGTCAGTGGGGACAAAAACTGAAGCATCATTTATCCTTCATCATAAACATAAACCAGGAGTCAGTCTTTCCCCTTGATGGTTTCTGGCTAAAATCTAAGTTAATTTTTGGCTCATCAATTTCAATATAAATTGTATAAATGCGATAATATTTAGTTATGCTAAAATAATATGAATCTACTCTCCATTTTACTAAGTAATGGTATATGAAATGTTAATCATTGTTGATGTTAAGGATGGGTGTTAAATTAGGAGTATGTAGGATAAATAGAAGACATAACCTTAAGTAGAAATGATTTAAATTTCTATTTGTGTTTCAATCACTATATCGGTGCTTTACAATGTTTGTTCTTTCCATTTTGGACAGCAGCTAGTAATCTCTGCCTAATTTTTATGATAACCACTCCCACTGATAGCAACCTGAGTTTGTGGTTTAGCGAGACTATGTGTATTAAATGAAGCTGAAGCTGTCTCTCAGAGATCCTAGAGTCTCTGGGTTAATTGGAATGTTAGTTATATATGCAGTCACAACATATCGGTCTCTCTTTTTTTTTTTTTTTGCAATAAGAACTAAGGCTTTGCGGCAAGCTTATTAAATTATTCCAGCACCCAAAGCCATTGTTTAAGAAACAAAAGCAAGTAAGTTTGTAGTTTATGCCTCTTGAGGCATGTAGAATGAGAACAAAAGGTTGTCCTTAATCTAGACTTAGCAGACTCTGGAGATGCACAGCTAATATTTTTCAGGCTGGAATTTGAATTTTAAAACATCTTTTGGATCAAGAAAGAAGCAACTGCCATCCTAATCAATAAATACCAAGGGGATTTCTGCTTCTGAAATAAGCATTTCAGAATTTATGGTTCCACTTTCATGTGGTCTAGAGCTTCTTTGTGAATGGTACAATGAAGAAACAATGATGTGAAATCAACACTAATTGATGAATCTGTGGGAAGAGAGATGGGAAACGACACCTAAGAGACATGATTTAAAGTTCTGGTGCTGTGTCTTTAATAACAACATAACCTATTAACTATCTGTAAGATCTAAGGTCCCTTTAAGCTCTGAAATTCTGTGAATCGCTAAGTGAAGTTTGATTTTCACCGAATCATAAATGGTACTGAGAGCCCACAGGCATGTTGATGGCACCAGGCACCTGCCAATGGCTCAGGAAGGGAGGAATAGGACCAGGTGGCAAACTACTCCTCACGTGTGCCAAGAACACATCCCTGCCTCTAAATGCAGTTAGCCTTAGCCTACATTAATTAAGAGCCTGCCCCCTTGCTGTTTCTGCTCTCTGAGCCTGATGGCTGATTCCCCATTTTTCCGTTTTAGAATTGTGTGAAAGAGAATTTGTTTTGTTTTGCAAAAGGGCTTACTTGGCAAATAACCTCCCCCTCCTCTCCCTTCTCACAGGCACCATAATAATAAGCACCACCAAAAGAGGCTAATTTTGCCAGACTTGAATTCCATCAGCCAGCGCTTCCCAAAGATTGCCATGTTATTGCAAAATTAGACTTTTTATTACTGGAATAAATACTGTGCAGTCTTTGTAGCCACCACTTAATGGATTCCTTTGCTAATTCCACTGAATAACAAGGATTCCTTGTGAAAATAAAAGGCAGACAAGGTAGAGTAAACCAGCAATTACATATAATGTGCTGCTGTTAGCCTGCCAAAGCGGTTCATAAACCCTGCAGGGAAAGACTGGGGCATTTTTCAGGGCTTTCACCCCAATTGCCTTGCTGAACGCCTCCCTCTTGGTGAGCTGTTTACATGGAGGTAAATAGATTCTGCAGCTGTCTCTTTCTGTGGCCTGGTAGGAAGGCTTTATTACCTTCTTTCTCTTGTTTCTTTCCCTGGGAGAATTCATTTTCTATCCTAATACCTTATTTGCTTATGTGCCAAAGCTCTGAGAAGGCCTTCAATACAAAAGAATACTGTTATCGGAGACGGGCAATACATTATGTTGATTCAGAGCTTGGGCATTAGATGTAGAGGAACACATGTCTAAGTGCCCTCTCTCCCGCATTTGAGCTGGATGACTTTAAGGGAAATTGTCTAAGTTCCTTTATCCTTAATTTTCACATCTTTAAGATGAACATAATGCAAGAATACTCAAACTTCAAAATGCGTCAGAATCACCTGGAGAGTTTGGATCAGTGCACCAGGCAATCGCAGAGTCACGCCCCAGGGCTTCTGATTCAGAAATTCTGAGTTGATGACTGCAAATTTGCATTTTTAAAACATTACCACATGTTTCTGATTGTGCTGGTTTGGGTGGGGGCCACACTGTGGTCGACTACAGCATAGTCATATTGTGGGGATTAGATAAGACAATGTATTAAAAATCTGTAGTTCACTTTGGGAGGCCAGTGGATCGCTTGAGGTCAGGAGTTGGAGACCGGCCTGGGCAACATGGCGAAACACTGTCTCTACTAAAACCTACAAAAATTACCTGGGCATGGTGGTGTGCACCCATAATCCCAGCTATTTGGGAGGCTGAGATGGGTGGATCCCTTGAGCCTGGGAGGCGGAGGTTGCAGTGAGCTGAGATCCTGCCATTGCACTCCAGCCTGGGTGACAGAGCAAGACCCTGTCTCAAAAAAAAAAAAAAAAAAAAAAATCTTTTAGTTCATATGGTGCTGCCATTCAGCTATCAATCAATATAATATATGTCTGTGTAAATACACCATCTTTTTTCTTGTTTTTTTTTTTTTTAAGTGTTAAGTTCAGGGGTACAGGTTCAGGTTTGTTACATAAGTAAACTGGTGTCATGTGGGTTTGTTGTATAGATTATTTCAACACCCAGGTATTTAGCCTGGTAACCACTAGTTACTTTACCCGATCTACTCCCTCCTCCCACTCTCCACCTTCTGATAGGCCCCAGTGTGTGTTGTTTTCCTCCATGTGTCCATATGTTGTCATCATTTAGTTCCCACTTATAAGTGAGAACATGCAGTATTTGGTTTTCTGTTCCTGTATTAGTTTGCTAAGGATGATGGCCTCCAGCTCTATTCATATCCCCGCAAAGGACATGATCTCATTCTTTTTTTATGGCTACATAGTTTTCCATGGTGTTTATGTACCACATTTTCTTTATTCCATCTATCATTGATGGACATTTAGGTTGATTCCATGTCGTTGCTATTGTGAATAGTGCTGCAATAAACATACACGTGGATGTGTCTTTACAACAGAACAATTTGTATTCCTTTGGGTATATACTCAGTAATGGCATTGCTGGGTCAAATGGTATTTCTGTCTTTAGGTCTTTGAGGAATTGCCACAGTGTCTTCCACAATGGCTGAACTAATTTACACTCCCACCAACTGTGTATAAGCATTCATTTTTCTCCACAACCTTGCCAGCATCTATGAGTTTTTGACTTCTTAATAACGCCATTTTGACTGGTGAGAGATGGTATATCATTGAGATTTTGATTTGCATTTCTCTAATGATCAATGAATGCTGTTGAGCTTTTTTTTTTTTTTTTTTTGAGACAAAAGTTTCGCTTATGTTGCCCAGGCTGGAGTGAATGGTGTGATCTCAGCTCACTGCAATCTCTGCCTCCCAGGTTCAAGTGATTCTCCTGCCTCAGCCTCCTGAGTAGCTAGGACTACAGGTGTGTGCCACCACACCTGGCTAATTTTTTTGTATTTTTAATAGAGACAGGGATTTCACCATGTTAGTCAGCCTGGTCTTGAACTCCTGACCTCAGGTGATCCATCCGCCTCGGCCTCCCAAAGTGCTGGGATTACAGGCATAAGCCACCACACCCAGCCAAGATTTTTTTTCATATGATTGTTGTCCATATGTATATCTTTTTTTGAGAAGTACGTATATCTTCTTTTGTTCATGTTCTTTGCCCAATTTTTAATGGGGTTGTTTGTTTTTTTTCTTTCTATAAAGTTAAGTCCCTTGTAGTTGCTGGATAATTAGACCTTTGTCAGATGCATAGTTTGCAACAATTTTCTCTTATTCTGTAGGTTGTCTGTTCACTCTGATGATAGTTTCTTTTGCTGTGCAGAAGAAGCTTAGTTTAATTAGATCTCATTTGTCAATTTTTGCTTTAGTTTTAATTGCTTTTGGTGTCTTCGTTATAAAATCTTTGTCCATGCCTATGTCCTGAATGGTACTGCCTAGGTTGTCTTCCAAGGTTTTTATAGTTTTGGGTTTTACATTTAAGTCTTTAATCCATCTTGAGGTAATTTTTGTATAAGGTGTAAGGAAGGGGTCCAGTTTCAATCTTATGCATATGGCTAGCCAATTATCCCAGCACCATTTATTGAATAGGAAATTCTCTCCCTATTGCTTGTTTTTGTCAGGTTTGTCAAACATCAGCTAGTCATAGATGTGTGGTTTCATTTCTGAGTTCTTTATTCTGTTCCATTGGCTTATGTGTCTGTTTTTGTACCAGTACCACACTGTTTTGGTTACTGCAGCACTGACAAGTTTTGTTGTAACTCTTTTTCTACCTCCTAATTTCTTTAAACTCTTAATTTCTTTCAACTCTTTCTAAAACTCTTTGTATTGCTGTTATATTTATTTATTTGTTTGGAGGATCGTGCACCAAGGTAGTTCCTCCTCCTCCAACTTTTTTCCATCTTTATCACATATAATAAATTTTATTGGGTTTTGGAATTTATTTCCAAGACATTTATCAATTCAGAAGCCTACTCTTCCCTATTTCTAATCTATATCCTATAAGCCTGGGTTTTGTGTGTGTGTGTGTGTGTGTGTGTGTGTGTGTGTGTTTTAATGAAGCCAATACATAGAAATAATTGTTTTGTAAATGAATTCTATTGTCCCCAAGTTCCAATCTAATTTCTTCATTTGTCAGACATAATTTAATTTGTTGACATCCACGTGGAAAAGCACTAAGGCTTTCTCTTATTCCTGGAAGAGCATGGAGAGAAGATGACCCCATGCTTGCACGGTTCAGTTTTTTCCAGCCGTGTGGCCAGTGTTCTGGAGATTTGTAAAGGACCCTAGTTTCAGAAGGCATTTCCTTCCCAGGTGATCCTGTATGAGCTGTCGTGGGGCAGTGACAAAAAGACAATGAACCGCTGGTGTTGTAGGCTGGATTCACACCCTGGCTCAATCAGTAGCTACCTGAATAATCCTGGTCAAGTTGCTTAGTATTTCCAGACTCAATAAGTCATTCTACTATTCATCATTTGTAAAAACAACAGTAATAATTCTCTAAGATCCCCATAAGTTCCTCAATTCCGTGATTCTTGAAGACTTTTCCTAAAAAGGCCTTTTCTAGAAAACATGTTTTCTAGGTAACTCACACAACAGAATTTTAAGGGATTAGGTAATTTTTATTATTTCCCTAAACTTTTTAGATAATGTGACTACTTATAATTTGAATAAAAATGAAAGTATCTTGACTGACATTTCCCCAACTATGTTTTAAGGAATGGTGTTCTAAGAAATCATAGTGGATATGCCACGTCTGCCCTCCCCTAATTCTAGTGCCGAGTGGAACACTTGGTACTATAGCCTCCTTTTGGAAGTCCACACGGCATATTAACACATCAAACCCTCTGAGAAGTTTTGCAGTAAATAAAGGCAACTTATTCAACTCTGTCTTACTTGGACTGGTATGAGGTGGAAACATATTTACAACACACACCCACACCCCACAGCTTTTTTCAGTATCTATTAACATTCTGCTGAATACTATTCCAGAATACAAACAATTTTGGAGAAGCTGGTTTGGAATTGAGTCCTATATATTTGGATAAAGCTATCTAAATTTCAGAACTCAGAGCAAGGAGAGATCACTGCAATACCTGGAGAAAGTGTCATGTAGGCACCGACCTTGAAGAATGAGTTGAATTGGGTCACTACATCAGGCATGTTGCCCCACCAGGACTTGCCACACCTATGTGATGAGGCGGGAAACTTTGCCTCTAAAGCAACTTGTCTCAAGCCCCACAGCCTGGAAATTTCAGAAATGGTAATAAAAAATTACATGGATCAAGTCTAGTACACTTTATACTCATTCCTGTCCTTAGCCCTTACATGCAAAATAACTCCATCATAAAGGAAGCAGTTTAACAATGTGATAGATCCCAATGTCCATCAGTGATACTGAGCACATATATCAGGAAAGCAGCTACAGAGATATTTTGAAAGGGTGGGACTTCTAGTTCCCCTCAGAATGTATCTCATGTATGAAAGAAAATCCAGGTCAAAGTTGCTTCAAAAACCACGTGAGGGGCTCCATCCCAAGATGGCCGAACAGGAACAGCTCCGGTCTAAAGCTCCCAGTGTGATCAACGCAGAAAATGGGTGATTTCTGCATTTCCAAGTGAGGTACCTGGTTCATCTCATTGGGACTGGTTGGACAGTGGGTGCAGCCCATGGAGGGTGAGCTGAAAGAGGGTGGGGCACTGCCTCACCCGGGAAGTGCAAGGGGTTGAGGGATTTCCCTTTCCTAGCCAAGGAAAGCCATGACAGACTGTACCTGGAAAAACAGGACATTCCCACCCAAATACTGTACTTTTCCCATGGTCTTAGCAACCGGCAGACCAGGAGATTCTCTCCCATGCCTGGCTTGGTGGGTCCCACGCCCAAGAAGCCTTGCTCACTGCTAGCGCAGCAGTCTGAGATCAACCTGCCAGGCTGGAGCCTGGCTAGGGGCAGGGCGTCTTCCATTGCTGGGGCTTGAGTAGGCAAACAAAGAGGCCAGGCAGCTCAAACTGGGTGGAGCCCACCACAGCTCAGCAAGGCCTACTGCCTCTATAGACTCCACCTCTGTGGGCAGGGCATATCTGAACAAAAGGCAGAGAAACTTCTGCAGACTTAAACACCCCTGTCTGACATCTCTGAAGTGAGCAGTGGTTCTCCCAGTGTGGTGTTTGAGCTCTGAGAATAGACAGACAGCCTCCTCAAGTGGGTCCTTGACCCTCATGTAGCCTAACTGGGAGATACCTCCCAGTAGGGGCAGACAGACACCTCATACAGGCAGGTGCCCCTCTGGGTCGAAGCTTCCAGAGGAAGGACCAGGCAGCACTATTTGCTGTACTGCAATATTTGCTGTTCTGCAGCCTCCACTGGTGATACCCAGGCAAACAGTGTCTGGAGTGAACCTCCAGCAAACTCCAACAGACCTGCAGCTGAGGGACCTGACTGTTAGAAGGAAAACTAACAAACAGAAAGGAATAGCATCAATACCAACAAAAAGGACATTTACACCAAAACCCCATGTGTAGGTCACCAACATCAAAGACCAAACGTAGATAAAACAACAAAAATGGGGAGAAACCAGAGCAGAAAAGCTGAAAATCCTAAAAACCAGAGCTCCTCTTCTCCTCCAAAGGATCACAGCTCCTTGCCAGCAACAGAACAAAGCTGGAGAGAGAATGACTTTGACAAGTTGACAGAAGTAGGCTTCAGAAGGTCGGTAATAACAAACTTCTCTGAGGTAAAGGAGCATGTTCAAACCCATTTAAGGAAGCTAAAAATCTTGAAAAAAGGTTAGACACATGGCTAACTAGAATAAACAGTGTAGAGAAGACCTTAAATGACCTGATGGAGCTGAAAACCATGGCATGAGAACTTCATGACGGGTGCACAAGCTTCAATAGCTGATTCAATCAAGTGGAAGAAAGGATATCAGTGATTGAAGATCAAATTAATGAAATAAAGTGAGAAGTTTAGGAAAAAAAAGAGTACAGGATACAAAACCAATGTGCATAAATCACAAGCATTCCTATACACCAATAACAGACAAACAGAGAGCCAAATCATGAGTGAACTCCCATTCACAATTGCTACAAAGAGAATAAAATACCTAGGAATACAACTTACAAGGGATGTGAAGGACCTCTTCAAGGAGAACTACAAACCACTGCTCAACAAAATAAAACAGGACACAAACAAACAGAAGAAGATTTCATGCTCATGGATAGGAAGAATCAATATCATGAAAGTGGCCATACTGCCCAAGGTAATTTATAGATTCAATGCCATTCCCATCAAGCTCCCAATGACTTTCTTCACAGGATTGGAAAAAACTACTTTAAAGTACATATGGAACCAAAAATAGCCCACATTACCAAGACAATCCTAAGCAAAAAGAACAAAGTTGGAGGCATCACGCTGCTTGACTTCAAAATATACTACAAGGCTACAGTAACCAAAACAGCATGGTACTGGTACCAAAACAGATATATAAATAAATGGAACAGAACAGAGGCCTCAGAAATATCACCACACATCTACAACCATCTGCTCTTTGACAAATCTGACAAAAAAAAGAAATGGGGAAAGGATTCCCTATTTAATAAATGGTGCTGGGAAAACTGGCTAGTCATATGCAGAAAGCTGAAACTGGATCCCTTCCTTAAACCTTATACAAAAATTAATTCAAGATAGATTAAAGACTGAAATGTTAGACCTAAAACCATAAAAACCCTAGAAGAAAATCTAGGCAATACCATTCAAGACATAGGCATGGGCAAGGACTTCATGACTAAAACATCAAAAGCAATGGCAACAAAAGCCAAAATAGACAAATGGGATCTATTACACTAAAGAGCTTCTGCACGGCAAAAGAAACTACCATCAGAGTGAACAGGCAACCTACAGAATGGGAGAAAATTTTTGCAATCTATCCATCTGACAAAAGGCTAATATCCAGAATCTACAAAGAACTTAAACAAATTTAGAAGAAAAAAACAAACAACCCCATCAAAAAGTGGCCGAAGGATATGAAGAGACACTTCTCAAAAGAAGACGTTTATGCAGCCAAAAGACTCATGAAAAAATGCTCATCATCACTGGTCATCAGAGAAATGCAAATCAAAACCACAATGAGATACCATCTCATACCAGTTAGAATGGTGATCATTAAAAAGTCAGGAAACAACAGATGCTGGAGAGGATGTGGAGAAACAGGAACGCTTTTATACTGTTGGTGGGAGTGTAAATTAGTTCAACCATTGTGGAAGACAGCGTGGCGATTCCTCAAGGATCTAGAACTAGAAATACCATTTGACCCAGTGATCCCATTACTGGGTATATACCCAAAGGATTATAAATCATGTTACTATAAAGACACATGCACATGTATGTTTATTGTGGCACTATTCACAATAGCAAAAACTCGGAACCAACCCAAATGTCCATCACTGATAGACTGGATTAAGAAAATGTGGCACATATACACCATGGAATACTATTATACAGGCATAAAAAAGGATGAGTTCATTTCCTATGCAGGGACATGGATGAAGCTGGAAACCATCATTCTCAGCAAACTATCACAAGGACAGAAAACCAAACACCGCATGTTCTCACTCATAGGTGGGAAGTGAACAATGAGAACACTTGGACACAGGGTGGGGAACATCACACACTGGAGTCTGTCGGGGGGTGGGGACTGGGAGGGGGATATCAGTAGGAGAAATACCTAATGTAAATGACCAGTTAATGGGTGTAGCAAACCAACATGGCACATGTATACCTATGTAACAAACCTGCACTTTGTGCACATGTACCCTAGAACTTAAATAATAAAAAAAATTCACATCTCAAAAACAAAAAAAAAAAACAAGTGAGATGACGTATATGTATATATCTCACATAAATATGAGGAAGTATTAATATATGAATTATATTCATTGTGGCATTTCTTTGTATTAACCTACCTCTGCAGATTTCTGTTTTAAAATGCACATTTCCCAAGAGTGTTAAGATATTTAGACTTGAAACAGGACTGTAATAAGTACATTTGAGAGAAAAGAGACAGGGTAAAAGAAATGGGAAAAGGAGAAAGCCTGGGATGTCAGAATTCCAAGTGGAATCCACCCTACTCTCGTCCGTAGCTTTGCTAAGGACAATCTGCAAAGGTTGCCGAGGTGAGGAAGGGGGAATTGTCTGATCTCTCATGCATAATCTTGCCATATATTTGTTAAGACTCTTTTTAGCTGCAAGTAGCAGAAAAGCATAAATTGCTATACATAAAATAGGGGAGGGAAGAGAATATATTGAAAGAATTTGGGGAATATCTTAGAAAGACGGGTAATCCAAAGGTAAATAATTACATACGGAGTCCTGAGGAATTGAATCAATAAACAGAAAGTTAGAATCAAGTGTCACTCTTTCACTTTCTTTAGCACCCCATGGGCTTACTGATTTGTTTCAAAGTGACAGCTCCACATTTCTTCTCTCTAGACTGACTTTCCCTCCATGGCATGAATATGCCAGATGTGGCCGCTCTCATCCTGACTTCATAACACTTCCCAGTTTTAGCAAGTGCCAGAAACAACTAGTACCTCTGAACCTTGCTTCAGATTCTCAGGACAAATTATTTCAGCCTGTATAGGGTTTAGGGTTCAGTCCCTTTTTCTGATCCTCTTAACAATGGCCAGGACACAGACCATGCAGAGAGTGCAAACATGGCAGAGGGCCCTTTCTATGGAAAGAAATACCTCAAAATTGGGTAGGGGCATCAGCTGGGCTTAAATCCTAAAAGAAATGTACTACCTATTGTGAACAATACAGCCATTGAAAAGATACACATACTGACCTTTGTACATGTAGAGTCTGTGGAAGTGGAAAGTGGAAAGATTTGAGTTAGGAGATCTCAGAGAAAATTATTATTATTTTTGTTGTTGCATAATCATGGGGCATAAAGACTTCAAAAGGGAAAAACTACAATCCAGGAAAGGCTTTAGAGAAGAAGTAGGGCTTGTGATTCACAAGCAGTTCTTTACTAGACAAAATGCATGAAGAGGCAGGAGCAGTAGCAAGAGCACAAAGGTGCAAGAACTTCTAGCTTATCATGTATTGCATTGCATATAACTGCTTGGTTAACAGAGAGGAAATACTTCAGAGGATATTTAGGAATGCAGGTGGTAGAGTCCAACTTTCAATTTCTGTCAACAGAATTTTAAAAACATAAGTTGATAATCTACAAGAGATTATTCATTCAGGGAAATGCCTTTGCACAAACAGTAAAAAAACAAAACAAAACAAAAAATAAAAAACACACAAAGGGGAAAAAGAGCAACATAGAAATATCTATCTGTTTCACTTACCTCTTTCAAGATATTTCAGTACACTCCAACATTCCGTGATGACTTCAACACACTCCAAGTGGTGGTCTTTTGTAATGTAAATCAAGTCTGATACTTTCTGGGATAACTGTGTAAGGATATCCTTTCTAAATGATGTTATTTTGTTGAAATGTATCAATATAGTGTTATAATTAACATGAAAATCAAGGAGGGGCTTGGTGAATTGCTGACCCTCCAGATGTGATTTGCTACACAAAAGTCATGTGCACATCTTCAGGACCTACAGATATATGAGTATAGAAGGTAAAGATAACAGCAGTGCCCTTCGAACATGTGTGACGAGTTCTGAACAAGACCAGTAATGGAGGGAAAAAAATTTTCTTCGAGACTCATAAATATGTAATGATAATTATTATCATTAAAATCACGGCAACTATCACCATTATCATCATCATCTTCATTATCATTAAAATCATAATCCTCTATTTAGCACTTATTATTTGCTAGACTCTATGTTAGGTGCTTTGCAAGAGGTGTCTCTAAGCCACTGAAGACACAAGGAGGTACATACTGTCATCACCCCATTTTACAGATGAGGAAACAGATGCACAGAAATAATAATAAAATATCAAACACTATACACGTATTAATGGTAGAGTTAAGATTCCAAATCTGGACAGTCTGATTTTAGAACATTTTTACCAACTTTACATTCAACTTTGTATATTGGATATTTAGAATGACCTGTCAGTGGATAGGTAGCGTTCTCACTATTTGACTATTCTTTGCCAATGTTTTTCTCCAAAGATGTAGGTTCTAGTTCATAATATTTTAGATTAAAGCTGAACTCATCCCCATGGCTTCAAATAGCATCAAATACCTAGAAATGAATCTAATAAAAGATGTGCAAGACCTCTCCACCAAATGTTACAAACATTACTGTGAGGAATTAGAGAAGACCTAATAAGATGTAATAATACATCATATTTCGTACTGAAAACTTAACATTATGAAGATGTTCATTCTTACCAAATTGACCTATAGATTTAAAAGAATTTCAATCAGTTATTGCCAAAAGTTTTGGGGGTAGAAATTGACAAGCTGATTCTAAAATTTATATGGAAATATAAAACTCAAGAATAGCCAAGAAAATTGCTCAAGAATAGGCAAGAAAAACTTGAAGAAAAACAACAATGCTGAAGTATACTACCAAATATTCAGGCTTATTTTAAAGCTATAATGATCAAGACAGGATGTTATTGCTCTGAGAATAAATAAACCAATGGAAGAGAATAGAGAGCTCACAAGCAGACTTACCTAGTTTATGACAAAATGACACTAATGTGTTGTAGGGAAAAAGATGGCCTTTTCAATAACTGTGGCTAAACCAATTAAACACTTATATAGGGTAAAAAAGGAATCTTGACTCCCATATCCCATTCTTTATAAAAATCAATTATAGGTATATTGTAGATCTATAAATAAAAGGTAAAATCATAAAAGTTTTAGAAAAAAATATAAGCTATTTTCATGACACTGGGGATAAAAAGAGATTTCATAAACAGGACACAAAATGTACTACTATGAAATAAAATGGAAATTTGCATTACTTTAAATAAGAACTTCTGTTAAGCCAAATATACCATAGGTAAGTCATGTAATGAGATTGACAAAGCAAAGGACTCATCAAAAATTTTATTAAAAACTTCCCAGGATCAATAAGATAGGGTAAAAGAGACCAACTAAAAATGGGCAAACAACTCCAATGAATACTTCACAACGAAGGCTATTCAAATGGTGAAAACACATTGAAAAGTTTCTCAACTTCATGTTGTTATAGTAAAACCACAATGCCCTGCAACTGAATGCCTGCCAGAATGGGTGAACTGTAAAAACAGGGAATACCAAAGCATTAATGGAGGCATGAAGCAGCTGAGAGTATCATACTGTTCTAAGGGAGGATAAATCTGTATTACCACTTTTAAAAATTATGCTTTAAATGACAAAAATTGCATATATATATATATACAATTATATATACACACAATTATACATATAGTGTTTCATAACTACTTTAGAAAAATATTTCTAAATATAGAATCTATTTAGGAATATTTCTATATATATTACATACATAGAAATGTTTCTGTATATGGAAATGTGTATATACATTATTTTTTTCTAAAACTAGTTGAACACTATATATGTATGTGTACATATATACATATATACATACACGTATATATGTATATATATACACGTACATATATGTGTATATATATATATAGTGGTCTGGAGTGCTGGTAATTTTTGTTTCTTGATCCTTGTGTATGTTGGAAGGTTTTGTTTCTTTTCATGAAAATGTATCTATATATAGAACAATAGTGTTCTACAACTACTTTAGAGAAGTATTTGGCAATATCTAAGATGATCATATGTATAATCTTTCACCCAGAAATTCTACTCCTGAGTTTTCAGAATTCTACCCAACAAATTGGAGTACATATGTTTACCAAAAAGCACACAGGACTGCTCATGCCAACACTCTTCTTAATAATCTCCAAACTAAAGAAAAGTAAAACGTCTAATAATAGAATGATTAAATTGTGGTATATTCACATAATAAAAAGTAGACTGAAATTATAAGAAACTATGATTTAAGCAAAAGTGCACATGACTCTCACAGTATTGAATACAATAAGTCAGACACAGAAAAGGACAGACTGCTTGAACCCATTTATATAAGTTCAGAAATGAACGAGCGTGGTCTGGAGTGGTCTGGAGTGCTTGTAATTTTTGTTTCTTGATCCTTGTGTATGTTGGAAGGTTTTGTTTCTTTTTATGAAAATGTATCTAGCTGTAAACTTGATTTGTGAACATGTTTGTTAATAGTATGGATTTTATTTCAAGGGAATGCATACTTTAAAAAGCCAACTCACAAAATTTACCCCTGAAATTATTTTTATTTCAGTAACTTTTGCTAAAAACTTCCATATAAATAATCCTCTGCTAATGGTTAGAGCCCACGTCTGCTTTGTATAGTACTGCTGGTGTTTACATACTCAGATTTGTAAGCTCTGGGCACATGGACTGATTTGAGAGGACAGATGATTTATTTGCAAATGCTTACCCTCTTGTGTTGCAGTTAACAAGCCTGCTAAGCAGGCTGCATACAGAATGGTGAGAGATTTACAGCCAAACTCTACATGCTCAAGAAAAAGATGGAAAATGTGTGTCTAATCGTCTAATCAGCAATTGTATGTTGGTGAAGTACCAAGATATCTTAAAGGCATTCAATGTCCAAGGAAAACACAGGAGGATAATCTAGGAGTCCTTGGGGTTGAACACATGGGAGAGGTGGTCTCAGAACTCCCTCTTCCATGCCCTATTTCTTCTTATCAGTGGGAGTTAAGGTTGAGAAAGATTTCTGAATTCTCCACCAAGAATAAACAAATATTAAATTCCTTTTATGTGAGCACTCCTGGCAAGGCAATGTAGAATATAAGAGCAAAGACATAATTGATAAGGTAGAAATACTTCCTGACCTTGAGAGACTCACAAGGTAATCTTACTAGTTTTGAAAGACCACGAAGCTTTCACTAAATTGAACTTCAGGTTTTGAACTTAAAGATAAGAAACATGTCACAGAGAAACTGACCTCATTTTAGGTTTACCTGCAAGGTTCAAGATGCTCTTGCCAGCATTTTCCTGCTACTCCACATGCACACATGCCTTGAATATCCTGTGTGGGGTTCATCTTAGCACATTTACATGGCCTTCTTCCTTAGTTTGTGGGAGCCCTTATATCAGTAAACAGAGTTTAGTTCTCAGATTCAAGGATCAAAAATAAGGGAAGTGTTGAGTTCCAGATAAACAGAGGACTATTGCATCTAAGTTTGTCTTCCATATTCATGATCTCGTGCACGTGTGTTTGTAGCCACCGTCAATGCTGCAATGTCAGCAGTCAATCCTGAAATGCAGCCTGAAGACCTCACCAAATCTAATTGCATCCCTCCTTTCCTTTGGTAAATGTTGGAGAATGACTGCAGCACTTCATTAAACCAGGCAATGGGTATGTGTGCCATGGTGGGGATAAGGGATAGGGGCAAGTGAGAGTCATTTTTATTTTGTTGAAATGTTAAAATAGACAAAGAAGTTGAGAATTACTAGGTCAGGGAGTTTGGGCTGCAAGTTATGTGATTAATAGAAACTCCAAATCTTATTTCCTCAGACTGTATACATGCTCTAAGTCTGATATGGCAGAAAGGATGATGATGCAGCACTAATGGAAATGAAAGCAGATTTGGGGAAACACTTATCTTGCATAGAGTAGTAGGTATGATTATTTTAGCTGCATGCAACAATATGCTATATTTCTGCCGTAGAATATTGTTTTTCTAAAATTTAAGTCATCTTCTCTTGTCTAATGACCAGAAAATTAGCCTTACAACACCACCACTGGGAGCCATTTTCTACTAAGGAGGGGATGTGCTAAGCCGGACTCCTGGGCTGACTAAATCCCCTAATGAGTAAACAGAATTTAAGAGATACTACTCATGCTTTTGAACAGTAAAACCTCAAACAGTGTCATCCAGGGACTACTGATTTCAGGCATTTCTTCTTTAACAGGCAGGAATAAAGATATCTTTAAAAATCAAGACAGAAGGATAAACCCTTGCAGATGTAGAAGTTGTAAAATTTATTTCTCTACTATTCTATTAAATTTTAAAAACTAGTCTGTATATGAAATTTCTCTCAGAGAATCATCAACTTAACATATACATAGTATTTATTACATATGTACATATATTATCTGTGCATACGTATGCACACATATTATATATATACACATACATATAAAAATATAGATATAATGTGTGTATTAACAAAACAAAGTTTAACTAATGCCCATAAAGAAATCGGATATTGGATGAACCTAACAGACTCTAAATATAGGGCCTGGATTGTCAATGCCTGGAGTTATCTTCACAGGAAGATAGACTCCTGAATCAGGAGGAAATGGTGTACACTTAGTCAAGTGGGCTGTACTGAACTTTCTAACAACAACAAAAAACCATAGAAAGTAAAAGTAGATGGGGCTGAGGAACGTGTGTGGCTTGAACAGTAGCCTTATGGGGAATATAGATGCACTGGCTCCTCATGTTCCATTTTGGCTATAGGCCAAAATCTTATGTGTGATCCTTCAATTAACAAAAGGCAATTAACAAAGATTTGCCTGTCCCTCATGGGAGGAAGTTACCCTTCACACACCAGACTTGGTATTCAGCAAGTGCCTGGATGTGAAGGAAGGAAATTGCAGTCAAGGACTCAGACCTTTATTAAGAAGCCACCTGTGATGGTTAATACTGAGTGTCAACTGGATTGGACTGAAGGATGCAAAGTATTGATCATGGGTGTGTCTTTGAGGGTGTTGCCAAAGGAGATTAACATTTGAGTCAGTGGGCTGGGAAAGGCAGACCCACCCTTAATCTAGGTGGGCATCATCTAATCAGATGCCAGCTCAGCTAGAATATAAGTAGGCAGAAAAATGTGAAAAGAGAGACTGGTCTAGCCTTCCAGCCTACCTCTCTCCCATCATGGATGCTTCCTGCCCTCAAACATCAGCCTCCAAGTTCTTCAGTTTTGGAACTCGGACTGGCTCTCCTTGCTCCTCATCCTGCAGAGGGCCTATTGTGGGACCTTGTGATCATGTAAGTTAATACTTAATAAACTCATATATATATATATATACATAGCATTATATTTCATATGCTATATATATGCAATATACATATGCCATATATATATGTCATACATATGCCATATACATATGCCATATACATATGCCATATACATATGCCATATATATGCCATATATATGTTATATATGCCATATATGTTATATATATGCCATATGTTATATATATATGCCATATGTGTTATATATATATGCCATATATATGTGTTATATATATATGGCATATATATGTGTTATATATATATGCCATATATATGTGTTATATATATATGCCATATATATGTGTTATATATATATGCCATATATATGTGTTATATATATATGCCATATATATGTGTTATATATATATGCCATATATATGTGTTATATATATATGCCATATATATGTGTTATATATATATGCCATATATATGTGTTATATATATATGCCATATATGTGTTATATATATATGCCATATATATGTGTTATATATATGCCATATATATGTGTTATATATATGCCATATATATGTGTTATATATATGCCATATATGTTATATATATATGCCATATATATGTTATATATATGCAATATATGTTATATATATGCAATATATATGTTATATATATATGCAATATATATATGTTATATATATATATGCAATATATATATGTTATATATATATATGCAATATATATATAGCATTAGCTCTGTCCCTCTAGAGAACCTTGACTAATACACCACCTTATTAGGTGCCTCAGGTAAGGCCCTTCTCTGGCATCTTCACCAAGTTTACCTTATTGGGGTTTTGGCTAAAGAACTTTGTTCCAGTTTGACTCAGTACCTTTTCACTCCTATGCCTTCCCTATACCCTTGCCTCTGCCCAGGGGTCCATAAAGAGACAAGATCATTTTGTTCAGGGATCCCTAGCAGTGGGATGATTCCCCTATTTCTGTGCAGCATCCACCTGACCCTTTCCTGGTTCCCTTCCCCGGGAAGCAATGGAACCGAACAGGGGGGCTTATTTGGCCCATTGCTAGTACTGTCTCAGTCAGTAAATAAAGGTTTGATTGTCATATTCAGTTTAGCTCACTTTGTAAACTGTAAACCTTGATAACTGATTGCTTGACAAAATTAAAAAGACTGCAAGTGAAAAATACTTTTCGGTAAGGCAGAGTAACTTTAATCAAACCATATCTACAGAGAAAAGCTATAAAAGTTGAAAGAAATACAAAAACAACTTTTTGAGGGCACCAGAAATCAACCAAGAGGGTCAGGATTTGAGGGATCTTGATTGGTGGCACAGTGATGTAAGCCATAAATTCTCTGTCATTTTTTCCCTCAAGGCAGTTGCCATTTCTAAACACTGGGATACGAGGATCATCAAAATTGTGGGATCTGAGCTTTGGGCAGTCTCACAGGGCTGGGGATATAAAAACTAGAAATTGGTATTACCAAGGCCAAAATCCTGGAGTAAAGGAAGCCTGTACGAGGAAGCCTGGTGTTCAGCATCACTTCTCCATAAGACATTTGCTGCTTCCTAACTTTTGTAAGGCAAGAAGGACAGAAGGCAGGAGAAAGGGAAAGGTAAGAATCTGAAAAGCTAGGCTGAACTTTTGGTAATCTCACAGTACTGAGAGAATGAAAATTGGAGCAGACAGCAACAGGGAGTTGAAGTCCTGGTAAAACCCAGATTTTCAGATGAGAATGTAAAAACGCTACCTTCACACAGTGCACACATTCCAGACAGACCTTCACAAAGATTGAGCTGCAGGCTTGAGTCACTTGAAAAGCTAACTGGATTAAGGCCATCTTCCTTTACATTAAATATATAAGGAGAACACAAAACCCTCTCTAGATACAGATAACACCTTAGAGTCTTTGAAAATTCTCATCCATATAGCCAGAATTCAGCTTGAAACAAGAACACCAGATATACCTGGAGACAGGACCAAGTAACAACAATCCAATAAGAAGAGAGGGAAAAATAACAAACAAAATATCAAACCAAACAACAATAAAAACCAAACATATAATAGAAATAGACTCAGATCTGTACTTTTTAGATACAGATTTTAAAACAACTGATACTTAATTTTTTAAGAAAAAAAAATAAGAGGATAATAAATTTTACCAAAGAGCTAGATTTACAAAAGATAAGACTGGGCGCCTTGGCTCACGCCTGTAATTCCAGCATGTTGGGAGGCCGAGGCGGGCTGATCACGTGAGGTCAGGAGTTTGAGACCAGTCTGGCCAATATGGTGAAACTCCGTCTCTACTAAAATACAAAAATTGGCTGGGCGTGGTGGCGCATGCCTGTAATCCCAGCTACTGAGGAGGCTGAGGCAGGAGAACGGCTTGAACTCTGGAAGTGGAGGTTGCAGTGAGCCAATATCGTGCCACTGCACTGTAGCCTGGGAGACAAGAGTGAGATTCCATCTCAAAAAATAAATAAATAAATAAATAAGAATAAAAAGGGGAAATTATTGAACAAAAAATACCATAAATTAAAAAACAAGTATGGGTATAATAGTATATTAGACAAATTAGAAGTAAAGATTAATGAATTAGAAAAAGAAGTCAGGACAAAATATTCAGAATGAAGATTTTTTTCAAAGGATGAAAAATACAGAAAAGAGAGTAAGGGCTGATGAATCATACAACAAAAAGCTAACAAATGCATTTTGGAGTCTTGATGTAGATGAGAGAAAGAAATACACAATATTTGAAGAGATATTGACCCCCCCCAAATTTATATTTGATGATAGACTATGGACTCAAACAGGGTAATCAAAGAAAAATACACATAGGCACACTAGAAAAATACATTAAAAAACTATTAAGGATCAAATATAAAGACATAGTCTTTAAATAAGCCAAAGAGAATATTATTACTCTTAAAAGAGTAACAAAAAGATAGACAACTCATTTGTGAATGAGACTGGATACAGGAAGAAATAAAATGTTATCCAGAATGGGCTAAAATAATATTGTGGACAGCCTAAAATTCTATATCCATCAGTAACATCCTTCAAAAATTAATGCAAAATCAACATTTTCAGGCAAATAAAAGCAGATAAATATTATGTCAACAATCTCACTCTCATCCAAAATGCTAGAGCAAATTCTTCATGCAAAAATATTAGTTGGAAGCACAATAATATGGGAGGTAATCAAAAGCAATACATGTATAAATATGAGTCAATTTAAATTGTTTGTTGTATGCAAATTAATTAAAATGTATTATATAATTAAAATTTACAAATAAAATAAGGGACAACAATAGCACATAAATATGAAGGCGATAAATGAAGTTAAAATTTATGAGGTTCTGGCATTGTCCAGGAGGTACTAAAATTTACATCAGAATCAAAATGTTAATGTTTATATGATACACATTGTACTGTCTAGGATAACCCTAAACTAATAACAACAACAAAAGTATATTACTCTAGTCAATAGAAACAAGAATATGATAATAATGATAACAATAATAACAATTTTTTTTTTTTTGAGACAGTCTCGCTCTGTCACCCAGGCTGGAATGCAGTGGCACGATCTCGGCTCACTGCAACCTCCGCCTCCCAGGTTCAAGCAATTCTCCTGCCTCAGCCTCCTGAGTAGCTGGGATTACAGGCGCCCACCACCACACCCAGCTAATTTTTGTATTTTTAGTAGAGACGGGGTTTCACCATACTGGTCAGGCTGGTCTCGAAACCCTGACCTTGTGATCCACCCGCCTTGGCCTCCCAAAGTGCTGGGATTACAGGCGTGAGCCACCGCGCCCGGCCAATAATAACAATATTTGATTAATGCAAACAAAGGTGAGAAAAAAGAACAAAATATAAAATAGAGAATAAAAACACATGGGAAACGTAGACATGAATATTATTATGGTAAATATAAACCCAAATATACTACCTATTGCATTAAATGTAGAAAATCTAAATATTAATAATTCAGTTAAAGGATATAGATTTTTAGCAGGATAAATTAGTGCTTATAAGAGACACAACTCGAATAAAGAACAGAGAACAAAAGGATTAAAAAAGGTATAAACACTAACCAAAAGAAAACTTGGGTAATTATACCAAAATGAGACACTATATACTTTAACAGGGTAAGTATTACTAGAATTAGAGAAAGATATTTCATAATGAAAAAACCAGACTATAGGAAAGATAATTCTAAATTTGTTGTAATAAAAGATTCAAAATATATAAAACAGATACACTAAAATTTTGAAAAAGAATAAAATCATTTTACTAAGTATTTCTTTCATCATAAAATACTATAAAGAGGGAGAAAAGGCAAATCTTAGACTGGTAAAAGATGTTTTTGGGTGCATACATTTTACCAAAAGCTAATATCTAGAATATATAAATAACATTTATAAACCAATATGAAAAGGGCAACATCATTAAAAGGGCAAAATATTCAACAGATACTTCACCAAAGAGATACGTAATGTTCAAAAACCATACAAAATGGATCTCAACAGCAATGAAAATTAAAACTACACAAAATACTATCTGCCCGTCAAGAGAGTAAAAATTACAAGACTGACAAAACTAAATGCTGATGAAGGTGTGGGACACTGGACCTCTCATACACTGCTGCTGGGAAAGTAAATAGTTACAACCATGTTTGTAAACTGTTTGGCAATTTCGTTTGAAGTAAAACTTATACCTGCCTTATGAACCAGCATATGTGCTCCCAGGCATATTTCCAGAAAATATGAAAGCCTGTATTCACTAAAAGACAATTACAAGAATGTTCACAGAAGATCAAAACTGAAAAAAAAAACGAATCTGAATATCCACCAGAGAATGAATAAGTACATTTTGGTTTATTCATACAATGAAATACTAAAAAGCAGTTAAGTTGGGAAGTCCAGAGCTACATGAAGCAACATGTATGCATCTCAAAGCCCTGAAAGAAGCTAGATGAAAAAGTGTGTGTATTACATGATTTTCTGTCTATGAAGATCAAGAATTAGAAAAGTATTCTAAGTGGTTGGGCACAGTGGCTCACGCCTGTAATCCCAGCTCTTTGGGAGGCTGAGGTGGGCGGATCATGAGGTCAGGAGTTTGAGACCATCCTGACCAACATGGAGAAACCCTGTCTCTACTAAAAATATAAAATCAGTCAGGTGTGATGATGTGCTCCTGTAGTCCCAGCTGGTCAGAAGGCTGAGGCAGTAGAAACGCTTGAACCCGGGAGATGGAGGTTGCAGTGAGCAGAGATCATGCGACTGCACTCCAGCCTGGCGACAGAGCAAAACTCAGAAAGGGAGGAAGGGAGGGAGGGAGGGAGGGAAGGAAGGGAGGAAGGGAGGAAGGGAGGGAGGGAGGGAGGGAGGGAAGGAAGGGAGGAAGGGAGGGAGGGAAGGAAGGAAGGGAGGGAGGGAAGGAGGGAGGGAGGGAAGGAGGAAGGGAGGGAGGGAGGGAGGAAGGGAAGGAGGAAGGAAGGAAGGAGGGAAGGGAGGGAGGAAGGAAGGAAGGAAGGAAGGGAGGAAGGAAGGAGGGAAGGAAGGAAGGAGGGAAGGAAGGAAGGAAGGAAGGAAGGAAATTGTTGTAAGTAACAGAAGTCACAATATTTGGTGGGAGCTTGAATATTGCCTGGAAAGGGGTATAAAGGAGCAAAATCGGGTGCTGAAGATGCCTATATCGTCCATCTCTTTAGTAGTTACACAGATACGTGTACTTCATGATATACATACTTGTGAAGTACATAACATGTTGTGCACTTCATGATATACCTCAATTAAAATGTACACAGAAAAAATAAGCAGCAAACGCAAAACCAAATATATAAACCAGTTAATTTAAACCATGTTTAGAGTTTGCTTCTAATACCGTGTATACATTGATCTTCCTGACTGGAAATCCCTGCAAATTCAAACCCTACCCAACTATCAAGCCCACTTTTCCATGTAGGCTCCTTGAATCCTTAGATCATTGCATTTTTGTTCTCTCCTTTAAATTTCTTTAATATATATTGTGACATTCATTCACGTCAACTTTTACCACACACCATTCTACAAGTTGCAGAGTAGCAACAAAATAACCCCTAAAATGAATTTTTGTTGTATTATTCAGTGGGGCAGAAGATCAATAACTTCCATTTACTTCCAGTGGTAAAATTCAAAAATGACAACCTGGGTACTGCACTGAACCTAGCAACTGTAAATGGCCCCACACAGCTGTATTCTGCCTGTATGCCTAGGCTGAAAGATTCATCTCTGGATTTTTGCTTTGATGATACAAGACATAAACATAAAAAACATATACACTTTACATTTAAATGTGATATGTATTTCTAGTTCTCAAGAAATAGAGTTATCAATGTACCTTTAGAAAAGTTTATTTATTTATATTTGAAAAACAACATTAAATAAAACCAAAATATGTAAATAGATTTTGATTCTAACACAGATGAAATTTTATATTCTGAGTCACAAGGTCTTTTCATCTCCTTGATCCACATCTCCATGTCAAAAAAGCAGCATTTATTATGCAAATATGAAGCCACAAGGTATTTGCACTTATCAAAATGTGTCTTAGACAAAATAAGAAGGGTGGGAAAGAAGCATAAGGATCCTTTATTCCACGTGGTCTCTTGGATTGAGTTTGCATGTGAAGGACAGGAGTTGATTGGATGCCTTCAAGAGAGGTTTTGTTCGGTCTAGGCATCAACTCATCTGCCCTCTGCAGAATACAGCAGAACACCATTCTTCTCATGTTTACCTGGAATCTGCTTCCGCTTGAATATGGAAGATTAGTAGCAACAATGAACAATTGACTTTTCTCATGTATTATATGGAATTATTTATATTACATAGCAATGCTAGTGGCATCTTTACTTATTTGTAGCTGGCTGTCATATTATACTGTCTTATCTGTTCTTACAAAATCTAATATGTATATACTCAAAATAATAATTTCACTGTTTATCACTGCATTAGTCAGCTCAGGCTGTTGTAACAAAATAGCATAGACTTGGTGGCTTAAACCACAGAAATTTGTTTTTTAATCTGTTCTGGACAATGGAAGTCTGAGATCAGGGTGCCAGCATAGTAGGGTTCTGGAGAGGGCTCTTTCTTGGCTTGCAGACAGATGCTTTTCGCTGTGTCTTCATGTGGCCTTTGATCAGTGCAGTGGGTGGCTAGAGGATAGATCTTGCTCTCTTCTTCTTACAAGGCCACCAATTCTATCAGATTAAGACCCCATCCTTATGACCTCATTAACTTTAATTACCTCCTAAAAGCTTAAATACAATCATATTTGAGGCTAGGGTTTCACCACAAAAATTTGGGGGAACACTATTTGACCCATAGTGGTCACCTATCTTATATTTAACCCCTGACTGCATCTTACCTTTCTTTGCTACAAAATACATTTTCACTACTTGTTAAAGAAAATGACAATGGAATTGCCGGGTCCTGAGGGAAGGATGACTTTGAGTACAGAGATACTAGAGGTAGAGTGGCAGCTATGAAGCTACATCAGTGATAGCTTAGGTACTGATTTAGACTAAGATCATGATTTAGAGTAGGATAGATACAGGCCAAAGAAAAAGAAAATATTACAAGTCAGAGAGATTTTACACACAAAAAAACTATATTTGACTTCATGAGTGTAAAGCAAAGAAATGTGTAGACTTCAGACCTGACCTGAAACATATGATGGAATTTAGTTTTTTAAAAAAATCTCACAAGTCATTGGAATCAATTCTGAAAGTTTTTCAAAACATTTCTGCAACTTTTTGATTCACATTTCATAATTTCTTAGGATTCCAGGAATCTGTATGAAAAGCCACTGGACAATTTGGATAATAATCCAAATTTGGAAAGCACTGTTCAAATTAACAATGACTAAAGAATTTCCCATAGTTTAATATTTACTAAAATATATTCAGCAACAGTCGAATGGAAGGAAATAAATTTGAATTTCCAGTTAAAAAATACATTCTAATATTTGATAGTGCAGTAGGGAAATTAGAGTTAACAATAATTTATTGTATATTTCAAATAGCTAGAAGAGAAGAATTGTAATACTCTAATACAAAAAAAAGGTAAATGTTTAAGGTCATAGATTTCCCAATTACCCTGATTTGATTATTACACACTGTATACAGTTATCGAAATATCATATGTACCCCTAAAATATGTACAAGTATTATATATCAATTAAAAATAAAAATAAGGTGAACATGAACATAAATAGTTCTAGTCATTCCTAGATATTTTTGGACGTTCTTCAGTTTCTAAGAATCTCATTTTAAGAGAAATTTTCAGATATCTTAATTTTTTCCTGTAGAACCTATTTTTCAACAGTATAAGCAAAACATCTTACAGGAATTTTTATCTTTGTGCTTTATTTCTACTTGTAAAGCAGCTTTATAAATGCTATTTAATTTGCTACTCACAGCCTGGAAATTAATAGCCAAAGTCTTTGAGCATTTATGCATAACCACGTACTGTGCTGAACACTTTGAATATATCACCACATTGAATCCTTCCAACGACCCAATAAATAGATACAATCAATGTCTCGCTGTTAGACCAGTAGGTTCAACCCCTGAGGCTTACAGAAACCAACAAATTGTCCAAGTTGACAAAATTGAAAAGTAGTGAAGTCAAGTCTCAAGCACACAGAATTGGGCCATCAACTGAGGCTTTTACCATTATATCAGTTATATATCCCACTTTAATTAAAGACACAGTCAACATGTGTCACTTATGTTGTAGTTTGAGGACAATGGGAGCAATAAGCCAAAGATACCCATCAAAACAGGGTAGAGTGTTCATACCTTTCTAGAATGAAGATGATGTATTGGGTGTCCATTAGTAGCTTCCTCCAAGAGAGTGAAGAATCTACAATTGCCCCAGTATGGTCCAAATTTGGGGACTGGAGATATGAGGCTGTCAGTGAATGTAATAAGGGCCTTGTTCTGCAAATGCCTCTCAAGTTAACTAAAGTCTAGATGACAGCACCATTACTGAGGGCTCTGAGACCTCAACAGTCTATACTTGCATGAGTTCTCTGGCATTACACAACAAAACTACTAACAGGCCTCCTGCCCCCAGTCCTTCTCTCCCAAAAGCTTTGGACTTGGCTTAGCTAAGCCTACTATTTTGTTCATAGGGGAAATAGACAGTTCTTTGTATTGTTATTAGAGACAAAAAAAAAAAAAAAAAAAAAGAGAGAAAGCTGGACATTAGACTCGGCCCCAGAGTCTGTCTGTACTCTAATGCAAGTTCTTGTTAATAGGCACTTGTGATTTTTTGGTTTTTCCCATATCCTACATAGAAATAATTCTTCTTTCACACAAATACCTGCTAAAAAGCAGGATACACAGAGTGTCACCTAGTCACCAAGAAATGTATTTGTGAGGCCCTTGAACTATAATAATAAACAACACTTATCAGATTCTTTGCCAGGCACTGCTTCTTATAGGCATTTTGCTTGTACTGTTATTTTACTCTCATTACAACCCAATAAGATTAACACTACTTGTAACTCCACTGCACAGATACAGAAACAGGTCCAGAGTTATTATAATAGTTAAGTAATAAAGCCATGATTAAAATCAGGAAATGTGTTACTAGAACCGGTCTTCTTAACCACTCACCTATACTTATCCTCTCCAGACTTTGGACTGTGTTTCAACTCACTTTAGCAGGCTGCTAACATCAAATGTTTAAATATATTGACCTACCTCTGAAAGGGGTGTTCTCTGCCAAGTGCTGTCTATAAGCAGTTTTCAGGCTACTCTAAAGTGAAGTAGATTAATACAGGTAAGGATGTGAGAGAGATATAATCAATCTCTATCAACTTCACATATGAACCCCTAATAGATGAGAAAACTTGGTATTACTCTGTAGAACATCTGTGCTCTTTGTACATCCTTAAAATGCCCTTTCATTATTAATTCATTATTAATGCTTTGGAATTTCATTATTAATGCTTTGGAATTTTCCCAATTCCATCAAATAGCTAATCACTATGGTTTTGACTTATTTTAACTTAAACAATTTAAAAGCAACGATGTTCTGGAAAAAAAAAAAAACCCATAGAGTCAAGTCAATAAAAACAATAGAACAAAATCACTATTCCCCAAACAATTCTATAGGGGAATACTTCAGTTTCTATTTTATTGGAAACAATGATCAAGTGAAAATCATTCCTTAATACACTGAAAGTCTACCTATGTGTGTGCAATTTCCAATTCTATCTGGCCCTGTTCCTTAAAACATGGGTGCTTATGAATGAAGACAAAGCCCTCAAGGCTAGTGAAAGGCATAGCAAATAAACTGCTTTTTCTATCATTTCCACCTTTAGGAGAAGACTAAGTCCATATATAGCAGGACACAGTCAAATGGGATATTATTTTCTTAAATAAATCATAGTTCTAGTAATTCCTAGATATTTTGGGAAATTAAATGTGTGGTGTGATAAAATAAACATATAACTCTATTCTAAATTTCTTTACTTTATTGAGAACTCTTAATGGGTTAGGATCTAAATTTGTTTGTTTGAGACAGGGTCTTGCTCTGTTGCCTAATCTGGAGTGCAGTGGTGTGATCATGGCCCACTGCAGCCTTGACCACTGGGCTCAAGTGATCCTCCCACCTCAGCCTCCTGGGTAGCTGGGACTACAGGCTTGTGCTACCATGCCATGCTAATCTTTTGCATTTGTTTGTAGAGACAGAGTTTCGCCATGTTGCCCAGACTGGTCTTGAACTCCTGGGCTCAAGTGGTCTGTCCTCCTCAGCCTCCCAAAGTGTTGCGATTACAGGCGTGAGCCACCAGGCCTGCCCATGTATTTTGTATATTATCTAAACAATGGCTCATAGTAGGTGGTCAACACATTTTTTTTTATGGAGGAATTGAAATTTCTTAGTCTTCATATGCTTTCCTACAGTATTATCTGGTAAAGATGCATTGAACACTTATTTTACGCCAGGCACTGATGTCACGTTTATTATTGAAGTTCCTTATGTGCTACTCATAAAAGAGTTAATGATACAACTTTAAAAAATACATTTTATAAAAAAATACATTTTATTGTGTATATTTACGGTATACATGATCTTATAATATATACATAATAAATATGTAATATATATAATAAAATAGTTACTATAGTAAAACAAATTCACATATACATCATCTCCCATAATTATCCATTTCCCTATCCCGTGGCAAGAGCAGCTGCAATCTATTCATTAATAAAAAATTCTGAATACAATATACTATTACGGGCATACCTTGGAGATATTGTGGATTTGGTTCCATACCACCCACAATAAAGCAAATATTGAAATAAAGCTAGTCACACTATTTTTTCTTTTGGTTTCTCAGTGAATATAAAAGTTGTTTTCATAATATTGTAATCTATTAAGTGTGCATTAGCATTATATCTAGAAAAACAATATACATATCTTAACTAAAAATGCTTTATTGCTAATGATCATCTGAACTTTCAATGAATTGTAATATTTTCCTTATGGAGAGAGTTGCCTCGATGTTGATAGCTGCTGACTGATCCGGGTAGTGATTGATGAAAGCTGGGGTGACTGTGGCAATTTCTTAAAATAAGACAATGAAGTTTGCTGCCTCTATTCATTGGTCTTTTCATAAGAGATTTCTCTGTAGCATGTGATGCTGTTTGTTGACATTTTATCCACAGTAGGACTTTTTTCAAAATTGGAGTCAATTCTCACAAAACCTGCTGCTACTTTATGGACTAAGTTGTTGTAATATGCTAAATCCTTTGTTGTCACTTTGACAATGTTTACATAATCTTTACCAGGAGCAGATTCCATCTCAAGAAACCACTTTCTTTGTTCACAAAAAGCAACTCGTCATCCATTATTAAAGTTTTATCATGAGATTGCAGCAATTCAGTCATGTCTTCAGGCTCCACTTCTAATTCTATATCTCTTGCTTTTTCCACCACATCTGCAGTTACTTCCTCCACTGAAGTCTTAAACTCCTCAAAGTCATCCACAAGGATTGGAATTAACTTATTTTAAACTCCTATTAATGTTGATATTTTGACCTCTGTCCACAAGTCATGAATGTTTTTAATAGCATCTAGAATAATGAATACTTTGCAGCAAGTTTTCAAATTATTTTGACAAGATCCATCAGAGGAATCACTATCTATGGCAGCCACAGCCTTATGAAATGTATTTCTTAAATAAGACTTGAAAGTTGAAACTACTCCTTGATCCCTGGGCTACAGGAGGGATGTTGTATTAGAAGGCATGAAAACAACATTAACTTCCTTGTAGATCTCCATTAGAGCTCTTGGGTTACTAGATGTATTGTCAATGAGCAATAATATTTTGAAAGCATCTTTTTTTTTTTCCCTCTGAGCAGTAGGTCTCAAAAGCATGCTTAAAATATTCACAAAACCATGCTGCAAACAGTTGTGCTGTCATCCAGGCTATGTTGTCACATTTATAGAGTACAGGCAGAGTAGATTTAGCATAATTCTTTGGGGCCCTAGGATTTTTGGAGTGGTAAGTGAGCATTGGCATCAACTTAAAGTCACCAGCTGCATTAGTCCCTACAAAAAGAGTTAGTCTGTCCCTTGAAACTTTGAAGCCAGGCATTGACTTCTCCTCTCTAGCTACGGAAGTCCTATCTGGCATCTTTCTTTAATATACAGCTATTCAGTCTCCATTGAAAATCTGTTGTTTAGTGTAGCCACCTGAATTGATTACATTAGCTGGATCTTCTGGATAACTTGCTGTAGCTTCTACTTGAGCATGTGCTTTTTCACCTTGCATTTTCATGTTGTAGAGATGGCTTCTTTCCTTAGCCATTATGAACCAACCTCTGCTAACTTTACACTTTTATTCTGCAGTTTCCTCACCTCTCTCAGTCTTCATAGAACTGAAGAGGGTTAGAGCCTTGCTCTGGATTAGGTTCTGGCTTAAGAAAATGTTGTGCCTACCAGACAGTAGAGGTTGTAAGGAGGAAGAGGATCAGTAAAAAATAATGGGTACTAAGCTTAATGCCTGAGTGATTAAATAATCTGTAAAACAAACACCCCCCTAACACACGAGTTTACCTATATAACAAATTTGCACATGTACCACCAAACTTAAAAGTTAAAAAAAGAAAATAGTTTTTTAAAATCCTGATAAAATAAAGACTTTTCAAACATACAAAACAAAACATACAAAAACTAAAAGAAATCATCAACAGCAGACTCTCATGAAAAAAAGATGTTGTGGATGGTTTGATCGTCTATTCAGACCACTAAAACTTTCTCCATATCAGCAATGAGATTGTTCCACTCTCTTATGTGTGTTCACTAAGGTAGCACTTTTAATTTTCTCCGAGAACTTTTTCTTTGCATTCACGACTTGGCTAACTGTGTGGTATAAGAGACCTGAAGTTTTGGCCTGTCTCAAGCTTTCAGCGTGCCTTCTTCACTAAGCTTAATCATTTTCTAGTTCTTGACTTAAAGTGAGAGACACGTGATTCTCTCCTTTTACTTGAACACTTAGAGGCCATTGTAATGTTGTTAATGGGCCTAATTTCAATACTGTTTTATCTCAAGATATAGGGAAGTCCCACGAGAGGGAGAGAAATGAGGGAACAGTCAGTTGGTAGAGAAGTCAGAACATACACATTTACCAATCACGTTTGCTGTCATAGGTGGGCAAGGTATATTGTGCCCCAAAACAATCTGTAACATCAAAGATCACTGATCACAGATCATCATAACAGATACACAAATAATAAAATGGTTTGAATTATTGTGAGAATTACCAAAATGAGACATAGAGAACAAAGTGACCACATGCTGTTGAAAAAATGGTGCCAACAGACTCGAATGATGCAGAGTTGCAACAAATTTCCCACTTGCAAAAAAAAAAAGGCAATATCTGTGAAGTGCAGTAAAATGAGTTATGCCTTTATTAACTATAGTCCTCATGCAATATGTTTCTTTCTGCAGCTGGCTTATTTTACTTAGCATAATGTCTTCCAGGTTCATCCATGTGTGCAAATGGCATGATTTCCTGCTTTTTAAAAGGATAAATAATATTCCATTGCATATATATATATCACATTCTTTATCCATTTTTCCATCAATGGACACTTAGATTTGTTTCCCTGCCTTGGCTATTGTGAATTATGCTGCATTAAACATTAGAGTACATGTATTTTTACAAGGTGACGGTTTTATTTCTTTTGTCATATACTCAAGAGAGGGATTGCTGAGTCACATGGGAATTTGTTAACTTCTTTAGGAACCTCTATACTATTTTTCACAATGGTTGCACCAAACTACATTCCCACCAACAGTGCACAAATGTTTCCTTTCCTCCATACCCTCACCAACACTTGCTCTCTCTTGTCTTTTTTGGTAATAGCCATCGTAATGGATATGTGGTGATATTTCACAGTGGTGTTGATGTGCATTTCCCTAATGATTAATAATTTTGAGCATTTTTAAAATATATACCTATTGGCCATTTTTATGTCTTCTTTAAAGTAATGTTTATTCAGGTCCTTTGCCCATTTTTAAAATTGGGTTATATGTTTTCTCACTATGGAGTTGTATGCATTCTTTATAAATTTGGATATTAACCCCTCATCAGATGTATAGTTTACAAATATTTTTCCCGAATCTGAAGGTTGTTCTTTTTATTTTATTGTTTCCTTTGTTGTGGAAAAGCTTTTTAGTTTGATGTAGTCTCTTTTTTTTTCTGACATGCCTTTTAAATGTTCAGTGAGATGTGGGTGTCTAAAACTAGAAAATTTTCAGAAAGCCTATTTGGGCAGCACAAATAGGTAAGGAAAAAGCATAGTATGTCTTGGAGATAAAGGAATGTACACAGACAGACTAGGATTGACTATCCAATGTAAACATCTCAAAACCACAAGGTCATAGTATTCAGGGGCTAAGGAAGTAAGAATACGTGGTGGGTAAAAGCACAGGATTTAAAGCATGGGATTTAAAGATGGCACAGCCAAAACTAAGCAGGCTGTGGTATGTTGGGCAAAGTACAAAATGCCTCTCAGCCACAGTTTCCTTATATGAAAGTGGAGATAACAATGTCTTTCTCGAAGAGCTGCTGGGAAGACTAACCGAGATAATGCATAAAGATGTTAGTACCTTTGCTAGCTCACCTTAGCAGCTCCTATTAGTTGAATCATTATAATTTCCAAATTCTGCATGGCAGCTCTGTTCTGTCAAGAACCTGACATTCTTTTTAATATAAAAGAATGATGATGACATTGATGATTAAGGTGAAGCAGAATTATAATTCAGAGGCCTTTTTTTTTAAAAAACATGACTGCTGAACACTTTTGTTTACATTTTGGTTCTAAAGCTATGGCACCATATTCAAAGTGTGTCTTCTTTTCTACAGTACCTCCCAAACAAGGAAGACATCCAGATTAAACCATCCCCAAGTCCACGTGTAGATAAGGGAGGTAGTATTGTCTGTAGCAGAAGATCTGAATTCAGATCTTGGCTTTGTCATTTATTAGTTCCCTACACTTGGGTTACTCTTCCAAATGCCCTGCACTTCAGCTTCCTCATCTGCAAATTGTGGATTAACGCAGCCCTCAGTGAGAATTATCATGATGATGAGATAATGTATAAAAATCACATCATGATTCCTGTCTTGTTGGTCTTTAATATACAGACAGTGTGACTGCTGCTATAGGGCTGTCACTGAGCCTGCGGTTCTCTTTCCATCTGGACACACAGAGTACTGCAATTCCCCACCCAGGTGACTCATTACAGTGAATGAAATGGAAGTGGAAGTGCCCTGTTATTTCTAGGTAGAAGCTTTAAGGGCATGGATGTGCTTAATCCTGCTGTCTTTCATCCTCTGCCACAATCACCAGCACATCATTGAAAGAAGGCCATGGTTCATCAGCCTAGAATCAGAACAGAATGATGTGGAACAGTGCTCCCAGCTGACTCTCAAGAAGTGGGTCTTTGTTTTAATCCGCTGAGATTTGAGCTTTGTTACTGCAGCCTAAACCAACTTATTCTTTCTGATATTATTATTATTATCATTGTTAATAGGAACTTCATCTTTGCTTCTGAGTTCTTTCACAAAAATGAAAAGAGAGTTGGTACCTGTTTGATGAGCTAACAGTCTTTTGAGCTGCTAGTTAATAATAATAATAACAATGGTTAAGTATCAGCTTTTGAAGACTTATTCTATCATAAAGTCTGCTCTACACAATTTCCTTATGTAATCAGATTTCATCTTCACTGTGAGTCTATGATGTAAGTACAATTGCCCACTTTGCACAAGAGGACTTTGAGGCTGAAACTGGAGTTTGAATCTTGACCCACTCGTCTTAATTGTATTGTCTGGACCAAGTTACTTAAATTTTTGATCCTATTACACAGCATTTCCTTTCTCGGTCTAAAAGGAAACCTAGCAGTATAGCATAACTTAAATATAAGAAGGTCAAAGAAAATTAAAAATGACAAAACTATTTGGAAATTTATTTGTTTCTCTCTTATTGTTCATAAAATTGGAATAGATCCCTTTGGTTTCGTTTTAGCCATTTTCTGACTTTTATTTTCCTTTTCACTTCTCTCTCTCTCTCTCTTTTTTTTTTAACTAGCTCCTTTTTCGTCAGAGACAACAAACTAACTCTTGATTTGGGCCTGTAGTGGCTGAAGTGGTTAGGTGCTCACAGTAGAAGAGAATTCATTTTGATTTTCTCTTATCTGCCTCTTATTATCCATGCTTTTCTTTTGTTAAGGGTCTTTTTCTTTTCTTTTTTTTTTGGAGACGAAGTCTTGCTCTGTGGCCCAGGCTGGAGTGCAGTGGCACAATCTTGGCTCACTGTAACCTCCGCCTCCCAGGTTCAGGTGATTCTCCTGCTTCAGCCTCCCAAGTAGCTGGGATTACAGATGCATCTGCCACCATGCCCGAATAATTTTTGAATTTTTGGTAGAGACAGGGTTTCACCATGTTGGCCAGGCTGGTCTCAAACTCCTGACCTCAAGTGATCTGCCCGCCTTGGCCTCCCAAAGTGGTGGGATTACAGACATGAGCCACCACGCCTGGCCTGTTAAAGGTCTTTTCTAACTAAAGGGTGGTAACTTAACAGAAATAATGGCAGGACTTCCTTCTATCCTACTTACCTCTATGGAGATGCAAGCAGCTAAAAACAAAGAAGTACAGTTTTCATTTTCTGGACTGGTTGTGTACTATTCTCAACTTCCTACTTGTAAAGATGTACATCCTTACCAAGCATGGACCATACTGTGCCCTCAATATGGGATGAGTGGGGCTCACGGATGTTCAAAGGGCACGGAGAAAACATCATTGTCCCCAGAGGGAGGAGTAGTCACACGGAAGACAAACTCTGGTGGAGAACTCCAGACTCTATAATTCAGGAATTAAAACCAGACTCTGGGCCGGGTGCAGTGCCTCATGCCCGTAATCTCAGCACTTTGGGAGGCTGAGGCGGGCGGATCATGAGGTCAGGAGATGGAGACCATCCTGGCTACCACGGTGAAACCCCGTCTCTACTAAAAATACAAAAAAAAAAATTAGCCGGGCATGGTGGCAGGTGCCTGTTGTCCCAGCTACTTGGGAGGCTGAGGCAGGAGAGCAGCCTGAACCTGGGAGGAGGAGCTTGCAGTGAGTGGAGATCGTGCCACTGCACTCCAGCCTGGGCAACAGAGCAAGACTCCGTTTCAAAAAAAAACAGACTCTGGGAGGTGAGCCAGTTTTGACCAACATTTTAATTTGTTCAAGTTTAATATGTTGTGTTCTCTGGCCTGGCCAGGGGCATCTCTAGGCGCTATCAGGGCATCATGTTTATTACAAGCCTATCTTGACCCATCTTCACCAAGACCATCTCTTTCTCTTTCATATTTTCTGTCTTTTCTCTGCAATTGTCCTTTTCCCGAGGCTTAAAAATAGACCTTAGAGTCTCATACCCTAAAAACAAACAAACAAACAAAAATAGGGAAAAGACATATTTAGTTGGTGGTGAAAGTACCAGAAAGGAATAGTGTAACTAGCCTGACTTGAGAGAAATATTTAACAATATCTGTTGTTAAACAAAATAAACCAGATTATGTATGAATGGTCTGGTTTACTGCTGAACTTAAGGTATAAAAATATATCTGCTTTAATCTTTCTCAGATAACCTCTGCAATGCAAAAAACACTTGAACGAAAAACTGTTCCTGTGGTTAGGAGGAGGCAAGAAATATGTCCACACTGGACACACACATCACATTTATCTGTCAATCATGTGCAGATACCTCAAAAATAACCTAACATGAACATCCAAAATCTCCCTGAGAGAAGTGAGGTGAATTTGGTTTTGATGCATCCTTTTCTTCTTCTCTCGAGAAGAGAGAAGGTTGCCTTTTACCTGAAAGAAAACCAGGTTGTTTTCTGAATGGCTGTTCTGTGGAAGCGGAGCTCAGCAGAAGTACATCAGCAAAGCCACACTGATTGTCTGCCTGCTTCTTTTTTAAGGGTTGTAACCCTGATCTTCCTCACTCACCAACTCATTCTACTCGGAAAAGCAGAGGAGTCTAAAGCCTTGGAAACCCAAGAGGGTGACACCAGGAGCCAGTCAAATGTATGGCTCACGAGGACTCTGCAATGCTCACTAGGCCCGCTTTGTTTTTTCCTTAAGATAAAGTCAACAGATCTGCCACAGAATGTTTACCAGGGAGAGAATATTCTCTGGATAAAAACTGTACAATGCTATTCCAGTTATTGTAGTGAGGCTATATCAAAAAATAAATACCCTTTCTTCTCCAAATTTCTGAATAAGCAAAAATGGAGAGGACCTTAGAATTTAAGCTTTGACATCTCTAGGGGATTCTACTGCATAACTACATTTAGGAACCAGTGGTTTAATCCAACCCTCTAAAATAATCTTGGATTTCCTTAACCATATGTGTAAAACTAGTCACTTAGACACTGTTTAAATTTCCTGTAATAGGACATAGAATGTATTTTGATCTGGTACATTTTATTTTTGATAGATACCCTTGAGAAAAGATCCTCCTTTCCATGATTTAATCATACTTTTGAGGTGTTACCTTATGATTTTTACACTTGGATATGTTTTGGGAAAGATGAATCCTCAAATGTATTTGAGGAAGAAAACTTCAAAGTTTCCATCTGAAACTCTGGAAGGAAGCAGTAGCATTAACTTAAGGTGAGGCCAATGCAGCAGAAAAGGCAGCTCTAAAAGCGCCACAGTGTTGAAATAATTTCCCAGACAGCTAGACTTTCCTGCGTCCCTAAGAAAGTTCCAGCCAAAGGCTAGCTGAGAGAGAGCTGATGTATCCTGAAGGGTATATACAAGAGCTGTAAAGCTCTGTAGATCATAAAACTGAGCATCCAATGGAGATATGAACATTTTATTGGACATACCCATTCAGTGACCAAAGCAGTTAACTCTCAGCAAATGCCTACCTTGAACAGAGGATGAAACACATGTCTTTTCCCCTGACTTTCAAAAAACCAAGATTCTGGACAAACCACACAAAATGTAGTTGGGAATGTAAGGAAAAGAAGGGAGATGGGAAAAATGCTGATTTCACCAAACTAAAGTTGAAATACCTGAGAAGACACTGAAGCACCTGGATTTACCCAGAAGTGACAAAAATTATACATTCTGACATCAAATTCACATGTTATGACATCAAGTAGAAATTCAATAGAGGCTGAGTTTCAGAAAAATAAAACAATGAAGATATTAATTATATTTTCTTTTTGTTTGTACATCTAAATATATATGAATCTTGAAAAAATGTTACAGCTGCTACATATTAAGTTGAACTCCCTTAAATTTCTCTTTACTTATATTTATTGTACCTTCTGGAGTCACTAAAAATATCATTTTCCACATGACAGCTTCTATAGAACTTAAAGAAAATGTATCCTTCCTCTAGGTCATATCTTTTCCAGGATGAAAATCGTCACAATAATATGGCTTATAATTCTATTTCTTATTTCCTAAACCTTTCAGTATCTCAGTTTCTATTCTGTCTATAATGGTTTTAGACAATCCTCATAGAAAAGTGGATTATGAACATTTCTTTAGGGGTTTAAAAACAGTAAGGCCTTAGTCCCCACCTCCAAGACTTTTTAATTCAGCTGGTCTGGAGTGATGCCCAGATTGGAGTGGTGTTTACAATGTTAGATTTGATAGTGATATGAAAATTCTTAGAGATTAAAACTCAGAATTGAACTCAGTGAAAAAGATGTGGGCAGGGTAGGCCTACATGATTATTTCCCTTTCCCTGGATATCACTTGTTCATCAAGGCTGCTGAATAGATACACTTTCACTTGGCAGACACCTATCTGATTATATCACCCAGTCACCCAGCCTATGCCTCCTTTTCTGCTGATGAAGTTATCCGTTCACTTAAACCAATATTCATTAAGAGTAATCTTGGTATCCACAGTGTTTCACACACTGTTGCTGCTAGTGCCTTACACAAAGATGATACAGGTATAAACTATGTTATGGAGGAATTTATGGTCTGGCAAACCATACTGATAGATAACTTCAGTGCAATGAGGCAAGTGCTATGATATTAAAAAAAACTATTCCAGGGATGTTGTAGAAGCACAAAAAAGGGGGGCATTTACCACATTTGGGCATGGAGACAATGTAGGGATGTTGAAGAAATAGCATGAGTCAAAGCAGGAGGAGCATCTGAAGCTAAAAAATCCTGGGCTGCAGGCCGAGAAGCATAAACCAGGTGCAAATCATTTCTGGAACCGCTGATTATCAAAGTACCATGCCTTCAATACAAGAAATAAATCCTGGTCACAGGGCAATTTAACTAAGTGTAACAATCTCAAGTTTCTGGTCTATGTAGCAGAACATTATCACTTGTGTCTTTTAGATCAGTGTTCCACAAACTGTAATAATGCACATACTAATGCCCAAATATGGTAAATACCCCCTTTTTCATGCTTCTCCAACATCCCTGGAATAGTTTTTTATATCATAGCACTTGCCTCATTGTACTGAAGTTATCTCTCAGTATGGTTTGCCAGATCATAAATTCCTCCATAACATGGTTTATACCTATATCATCTTTGGCTTATACCTATATCATCTGAGATTTTGGTAAAATGCAAATTCTGATTCCATAGGTCTGGAATGAAGTCTGGGACTCTATATTTACAACAACCTCCCTCATGGTACTAACATTGCCGATCCCAGAGCACATATTAAATATCAGAGTACTACAGAAACACCACGAGCGAAAGAAAGCCTTCATGTTCTGAATCTGGGTAGCAAAAAGGTAACTAAATCTCAGAAGATAAATTAATGGAGCACAGAGCTGGAAGTTCCCTGCTTCAATCCCTCTCCTACCTCTTCAGCACAGTAAGAAAGGAAATTTGCATGAATTGATCTTAATTTGCTGTCAAATCATCATCAACACAAATTATTAGAGAAATTCAGTACATAAAAGGATGCTCATTCGTTTGGTAATGGAGCCTAAGTAGGCATCTGTGCTACCCATCCATCACTTCCTTCTCTTGTCATCCTCTCTAAGGTACATTTTAACCAACGTTTCTCCTATTTCACACGAGTCCATTTCTATGAGGGAAGCTACAAATAGGGAGTGTAAATATGGATCTGGTATGTGATTTAAAAAGACTGCCTGCCAGTCCTACACATTCAGCTCCTATTCTCTCTAGTTAATTTATCCTACATGGGGATTCATGTGCATGTCAGGGAATATTGGAACAGATTGAAACAAAACCTTGCATTCCAGTTTCACTGCAGATTTCAAGTACCAGTGTGAGATGGCTTGGGTAAAATGCTCCCAGAAGTCTGCATCAGTTCACATTGTGAAACCTACTCAATTTCAGATATATCAAATGTTTAACAACATGTCACTGTTTGAAACTCGACTGCTTCTATGGTCTCATAGGCTTGTTCTGGTGCTCTGTTCCTTTTTCCACAGATAGTAATATTATTCCTATTATTCTGTTTGTCAGCCAGACTTGTGCTGTATCATAGATAGAATTTTACTAAAACTTACTTGTGTGACCTATGTTCTATGCATAATGAGATTAGTGCTTTATTAGGTAGTGAGCCCCAGAAGCACTGATGAAATGTCTTAGAAGTGTAGAGGTCTGGGCCATATCCTAGATCTGTTGCATTGGAGTCTCTTGCCAATTAAAAAAAATACCACAGTTGATTCCATGGCAGACTCATATTTGAGAACCCCTGGATTAGACATAATAAGATTTTCTAAGAATATGTGTTTTGGATACTGAAATTGAAGGCAGAGGATTTTCTTTTCTCAAGAGCTATAAGACCAAAGTAGATATTGGAAGACATTTTATAAGCAGTCTAGGACTGAGAGCTTAAGGTCAGGATTGGCATTCTGCAGATACTTTACCCTGCTAGAACACATTCAAAGCAAAAGTGATAAAATCTTATAGCACATTAATATAGAGAAGCTATCCAATCTTCTACCTGCAGGACATAGACAATGGTGATAAGCAAATAAAGACCATTCGTGAGTGACCAAACTAAAGTTCCTTTACAATGGCCTTCCAGGTTTTTTGTGCTGATTAAATGATTGATGTGGATAAAAATCTCTTGCACGGGGCAAAACATATAGCTGGTGCACACTAAATGTTATTTCCCTTCCACATATTTAAAGGCAAAAAAAATAAAATGCAAGTGAAACTCAAACTAGGTCCAGAATTCTCAACTACATCAACCTGACCAACCAGGAGTAAGTACTAATACACGGTATGTCATTTTATATTTAAGACCACAGTGAGCACAGAGGCTAGGGAGTCCCTGAACCTAATTAAGCTTTTAACTTCATCTCTGTTTCCCTGTTGTGCAGAAATGGCTGATCAAAATTAAGTTGCAATGTTTTGACAGAAAAATAATGACTTCCTGACAAACATTCCTAAAATGCAAATGGAAATGAATATGCTACAGTGAAATTCCAGTAGCACTCTGAGATCACATTTCATCTCTTCAGCTTCAGTTCATTGCAGGTTAAGTTGCTCTAGAAGAGTAAAAACTACTTGAGCTCAGGAGTTCAAGACCAGCCTGGGCAACATAGTGAGACCCCCATCTCTACCAAAAAAAAAAAAAAATAGTGGGGCATGGTGGCGTGCCTATATTTCTGGCTAATCCAGAGGCTGAGGTGAGGGGATTGCTTGAGCCCAGCCAGGAATGTGAGGCTGCAGTGAGCTATGACTGTGCCACTCCAGCCAGGGCAACAGAGATAAACTCTATCTCTCGTAGAAAGAAGAAAAAAAAAAAGAAAAAAAGAAAGAAAAGGAAAGGAAGAAAGGAAGAAGAAAGGAGGAAGGAAGGAAGGAGGAAGGAAGGAAGGAAGGAGGAAGGAAGGAAGGAAGGAGGGAAGGAAGGAAAAAAAAAAAACCAAAAAACAAGGGAAAAATACTCCAAGCAAGGTATGAAACAAGGTTTGTAGAAGGGTCACATAGAAGAGAGTCTGACTTGAAGTGACCCCTTTAGAGGTCTCCTCCTTCTTCCTCCCCTGCTTTTCCTTCTTCTTCCCTATGCCCCCCCAATATTGGAATGTTTTGCTCCTCTTTAAGTCTTAACTAATACTTAGAATTCCTGGCCTTTCTTGAATTATTATTGAGATTTCTCAGTTACTTTAGAAATAATATTTAGAAACATATGTTTCTGGTACCTAATATTTACTGTTTAGAATGTTAGAGCAAAATGTCCCAAAGTGCTAGGATCTGCCCTCCAGATGCTTTGTGAAAAGCTGGCTCCCTTATCACATATGTCTGGGAAATACTGCATTGATTTTCCCTTTGGAGCTTCACAAAGCAGGGAGACAATGCAAAAGCTTACCATTGTTTTACTCATCATTTTACAAATTAATTTGACCATGGAGTCTTCTCTTTAGAAAATACCTCCTGACAAGTGATTTGCTTTGCAGAACATGCTTTTGGAAACACTTGTTTAGGTATCAGATAAAGATGGATTAGATTATCAATTCCCCTGTAAGTTATGAGATCTACCTCAGGGCACTATCCTTCCTTCACCCTGCTATTTTTACATTCTCTAAATAGAAAAGAGCATAATGAAAGTAAAAAAATATTGTTCCATTTTCATAACATATTCAGTATCGTTGTTGAAGAGTATGATGAAATTTCCCAGTGTTATAAGTTGTGTAAAGATGTGCTTTACTGTATTTTTCATTCATTGTGTTGAACATTGACTTTATGGCACCTTTCTTTAATAAAATTTTTATTTTATGCTGGGTAAAATTTACAGAAATATCATGAAGTAATACAGAAGTCCCTTGTACCTTCTACAGCCAGTTGCCTCTATTATTATTATGCATTAGTATGGTACGTTTGTCTCAATTAATAAAATAATATTGATACATTATTATTAACTAAAGTTCATGCTTTTTCTTCAGATTTTCTCAGTTTTTCCCTAAAGTCCTTTTTCTGTTACAGGATTGCATTCTGAATGCCACATTACATCTAGTCATATCTTAAAGTTCTTTCAGCTGTGATAATTTCTCAGCCATTTCTTGTTTTTTGTGACTGACAATTTCGAGAAGAGCGCTGGTTAGATATTTTTTTGACTGATCCTAATTTGGAATTCTTCTGGTGCTATTCCTGTTTTGGGGAAGAAGACAAAGACATAAAGTACTATTTTTAACATATCATATTGAGGGTTCATATTAGCAGCATGTCTCATCACTGTTGATGTTAACTGTGATCACATGGCTTGATACAGTATTTCTCAGGTTTCTTCACTATACAGCTTTTTAATTTTTTTTCTCATTTTCCATACTGTACTCTTTGGAATAAAGCCACTATGCCCAGCTCATATTTAAGAACCGAAAAGTTATGTTCAACTTCCTTAAGGATGAGTATATAAATTATTTAAATTCTTCTGTGTGAAATATTTATCTACTTTCCCATATTTATGTATTTATTCAATCATTTATATGCAAATATGAAAAAATGGATATTTATTTTATTCTTGGGGTTATAACCCAATATTCTCTTTCTCTTGATGCTCAAAATGTTTGGCCACTGGGTCTCTTTCAGTTGTCTTCTATCTCCCTTTAACATACCCCTATCATCATGAGTGTACATGTGCACGTGTGTGTGTTTGAGCACTTTCTTACTTTCTGGCACTATGATGGTCCAGACACATTTTATATATTTCTGGCACCAGACCTATAATAACCCATTTTTTCAAAGAGCCCTTGTTCTTCTTTCTAATGAATGCCATTAGAAACCAAGATCTAGGCACTAGATATGTTCGTTGTACTAGTGTGAGGTTGTTTCTAGGCACTCTCAGCTAACAGAGCATGAAGATAGATGTGTGGGTTCTAACCTGTGTATACACATGTGTGTACATGCACACACACACACCTATCTCACTATCGATATTTATATTTAACTAAATATGAGTTTATAATGATGTTTCCAACCCTAAACCATTACCACAATGATCATTTTGGGAGGCCGAGGCAGGCAGATCATGAGGTCAAGAGATTGAGACCATCCTGGCCAACATGGTGAAACCCCATCTCTACTAAAAAAAAAATACAAAAAATTAGCTGGGTGTGGTGGCATGCACCTGTAGTCCCAGCTACTCAGGAGGCTGAGACAGGACAACTGCTTGAACCCAGGAGTCAGAGGTTGCAGTGAGCTGAGATGCCACTGCACTCCAGCCTGGAGACAGAGTGAGACTTCATCTCAAAAAAAAAAAAAAAAAGAAAAAAGAAAAGGTAAAAGAAACTATATATAAGTACTGTACTCTAGTTGATAAAAGTCCGCCCCCTCCCCAGAGATACAGGTTAATAATTCTGAAATTATCATTTTTTGAGATGGAGTCTCACTCTGTCTCCAGGCTGGAGTGCAGTGGCACTATCTCAGCTCACTGCAACTCTGCCTCCTGGGTTCAAGCAGTTGTCCTGTCTCAGCCTCCTGAGTAGCTGGGACTACAGGTGCATGCCACCACACCCAGCTAATTTTTTGTATTTTTTTTTTTTAGTAGAGATGGGGTTTCACCATGTTGGCCAGGATGGTCTCAATCTCTTGACCTCATGATCTGCCTGCCTCGGCCTCCCAAAGTGCTGGGATTACAGGGGTGAGCCACCATACCTTTTGTTTTCTAGAATCCAAATATTTCTGAATTACTTAAGTCAGTAGCTTATAGCCCTATCCACCCTAGTGAGGTTTTTGATACATATGTAATAACATTAGATTATTTTATCACATTCTTCCTTCCATTCTGGGATTCCTTGACCTCCAAATATATATGTTTTTAATATATATGTATTAAGATTCGCTATTTGTGTTGTACAGTTTGACATATGCAGTTTGACAAATGCAAAATAACTCATAGGCACCATTTTGGTTTCATACATAGTAGTTTCACTACCTTAAAGATTCTCTTGTGCTGCAGCTACTTGACCCACCCTCCCAACTCTATACCTTTTCCAGAATATCATGCAATTGAAATCATGTGGTAGGTAAGCCTTTTCATGCTAGCTTCCTTTAACTTAGCAATATGTATTTATGATTCATCTATGTCTCTTCATGGCTGAGAGCTCATTTTTTAAAATTATTAAATTAGTTTTCATTGTGTGGATGTGCCATATTTTATATATTCATTTTCCTCTTGAGGACACCTTGGTTGTGTCCAGATTTTGGCCATTGTGCATACAGCTAAAATAAACATGCACAAGCACGTTTCTAGGTGGACATAAGTTTTCAAATAATGTAGGTAAACATAGGGGCAAAATTATAGATTATATGGAAAGACTTCATTTAGATTTATAAGAAATTGACAAATATCTTCCACAGTGGCTGCACCAGTTGCATTCTCATCAGCAGTGAATGAATTCCTGTTGCTCTACAGCATTCGGCGATGTTGGATTTTAGCCATTTTAACAGATGTTTTGTAATACCTCACTGTTATTTTAATTTACAATTTCCTAATGACAAATGATTTTGATTATATTTTCATATGAACATTTGGTCTGTAAATCTTCTCTGGTGAGGTATCCACTCAGAATTTATGTCCATTTTCAATTGGTTGGTTATTTTCTTCTTGTTCAGTCTTATACATAAATTTTAATACAAGTCCTTTATCAGATACATAGTTTGCAAATATTTCCACCCATCTATGGCTTGCATTTTCATTCTGTTTACTATGTTTTTATTTTAATAAACTTAAATGTATCAAGTTTTTCATGAATGGCATTGGTGGTATTACATTTAACAGCTTATCTCCAAACCCAAGCTGTGGGTGATTTTCTCCTATTTTTTTTTTAAGTTTTATAGCTTTGCATTTTACATTTAGGTCTATGATTCATTTTTAGTTAATTTTTGTGTAAGCTAGAGAGTCTGCTCCAGGTTCCATTTATTCTTTGTTTGTTTGCATATAGATTCTTCCAAATGTTAAAAAAAAAACTATCCCTTCTCCATCGAGTCGACTCTGCTCCTTTGTCAAAGAGTTGCCGAACAGATTGTGTGGGTCCATTTCTGGACTCTTACACTGTTCCACTTATACATGTGTCTATTCTTTTGCCAACATCAGACTGTCTGCATTACTATATAATAGTATGTAAGAAATCAGGTAGTACTGAGTCCTCTAACATTTTTTTCTTCAGTATTGTGTTGGCTATTCTAGAATTTTACCTTTTCTTAAAAACTTCAGAATTAGTTTGTTGATATCCTTGCTGGGATTTTGACTGAGATCATGTTCCACACATAGATCAAGACAGGAAAAATTGGTATCTTAAAATATTGAGTCTTATAATCTATAAATGTAGGATATCTTTCATTTATGTAAATCTTTTATTAAAGTTTTGTAGATTTTCACATATAAATTTTTGTTAGAGTTATACCTATATTCTACTCACATAATAAACATAAATGCTTTATGGATTTGGTGTTATTATAAATGCTATAGCTTTTTAAATTTAAAGTTCTACTTTTGCATTACTAATATTTACATTTTGTGTTTTAGCCTTATGTCCTATGATCTTGCCATACTTATTAGTTCCAGATTTTTTTGGTCAATTATTTGGGATTTGTTTTTACAATTAAGAAAAGAGACAGTTTTATTTCTTCCCAATATTTGTGCCTTTATTTTTTCTTATCTTATTACACTGTCTAGGACTTCTATTATGATATTGAATAGAAGAGTGAAAGAGAACGTCCTTTCCTAGTTCCCAATCTTAGAAAAATAGTGTCCAGAGTTTTCTCATTGAATATAATATAAAATGCATATTTTATATAGATGTTCTTAACCAAGTAGAGGAAATCTCTCTGTCTTCCAAGTTTGCTGAGTTTTTTTTAATGATTGAGTATTTTCAAATGCTTTTTCTGCATCAATTGATATAATCATATAATTTTTCTTCTTTAATCTGTTCCTTTGATGTATTTCATTGGCTGACTTTCTAATAAAAAACCGTCTTTGCATATATGTAATACATTTCCCTTGGTTTTGGTATATAATTATTTATCTTTCCCTATTAAGCCAGTAGGGTATCTTTATGAGATCATCATTCTTAGGAATCTAGTGAGGTTGTTAAAGGTAAAGATCATGAAAGTGTGGACACTTCTCCTAAGATTGAGGCTCCTGGGAGTTTCTAACACAGTCTAGTCTACGTACAGACTTCAACAATTCATCACAATTGCCATTCCTTTTGTCCACGAGTTAATGCTTCCAGTAGCTTCTGGAATTATGTTCACCAGTTAATGCTTCCAGTAGCTTCTGCTCCAGGTGAACAGATCCCATCTGTGACTTTTTGATTTGCCTGTTTCTCCAGAGTTTGAGGAGGCAGCTCACCCTGCAAACTTAGGTGTCTGATGGACCAAAAAAAAAAATCATTAATTTTAAACTTGTTCAGCTTTTTTCTTGATGTTAGGATGGGAACAATGACTTCTAAATTCTTTACATGTTGAAACTAAAACTGGAAGTAGCGTCTTTCATTTGAAAACTCATGCCCATTAGTTCTGAGAATTTTTATATAACATTTGACAATTTCTTTCCTTCTATTTTCCTGTTTTCCTGGAATTTCTTTTACCCAGATGTTGAGCCTCTTAAATTGATCTCCTAATTTTCTTGTATCCTTTTCTGCTATACCCTGTTTCTCCCTGTGGTGGGTTTCATGGTGGCCTTAAAAAAGATATGTCCATATCATAATCCTCAAAACCTATAAGTATGACCATATTTGAAAAAAGGCTCTTCACAGATGCAATTAAATGCAAGATTTCAAGATAAGATTATCTTGGATTATCCAGGTGATCCATAAATTCAGTGACAAATATCCTATTAAGAGACATGCAAGGCCAGGTGTAGCTGCTCACACCTGTAATCCCAGCACTTTGGGAGGCTGAGATGGGTGGATCACTTGAGGTCAGGAGTTCAAGACTAGCCTGGCCAACATGGTGAAACCCCATCTCTACTAAATTACAAAAAATTAGTCAGGTGTGGTGGTGTGCACATATAATCCGAGTTACTCAGAGGCTGCAGCAGGAGAACAGCTGAACCCAGGAGGTGGAGGTTGCAGTGAGGCTGAGATCATGTCACTGTACTCCAGCCCGGGCAACAGAGTAAATCTCCATCTTGGAAAAAAAAAAAAAAAAAGACATGCAAAGGAGAGACATAGACATACAGAGAGAAGAGAAGTCCCTGTGAAGGTGGAGGCAGAGATTGAAATGGTGCAATCGCAAGCAATGGAATTCCCAGAGCCACAAGAATCTACAAGAGGCAAGGACGAATTTGCCCCCAGAGCTTCAGTGGGAGTGGGGCCCTGTCAACAGCATGACTGCAGAATTTTAGTCTTTAGAAGTGTGAGAAAAAAAAATTTCTGTTGCTTTAAGTCACCAATTTGAGGAAATCTGTTACAGGAGCACTAGGAAACTAACAGACTGCCAATCATTCCATTTTAAGTAGTGTTTCTCCAGATTTATCTTCCAATCTTTCTGTTGATTTTCAAATTTCTGCTATCCTGGTTGTAGTGTTCATAGTATTATTATTTCCTGTTTGACTTTTTTATATAAAGTCTGGTTTCTTTTACTTGTGTTAGTTATCTTATTTTTAAAGATTTTATATTTACTTCATTGTTTTTCTTTTTCTGAGGCAAAGTCTTGCTCCATCCCCCAGGCTGGAGTGCAGTGGCGCCATCTCGGCTCACTGCAAGCTCCGCCTCCTGGGTTCACGCCATTCCCCTGCCTCAGCCTCCCCAGTAGCTGTGACTACAGGCGCCCGCCATCACGCCTGGCTATTTTTTTTTGTATTTTTAGTAGAGATGGGGTTTCACCATGTTAGCCAGGATGGTCTCGATCTCCTGACCTCGTGATCCACCTGTCTCAGCCCCACAAAGTGCTGGGATTACAGGCATAAGCCACCATGCCCAGCCTCTTTTTTTTTTTTTTTTTTTTTTACTTTAAGTTATACATGTGCAGAAAGTGCAGGTTTGTTACATAGGTATACATGTGCCATGGTGGTTTGCTGCACCTATCAACCAATCATCTACGTTTTAAGACCCACATGCATAGATATTTGTCCTAATCCTCTCCTTCTCCTTGCCCCCAATCCCCCAACAGGCCACAGTATGTGATGTTCCCCTCCCTGTGTCCATGTGTTCTCATTGTACAACTCCCACTTATGAGTGAGAATGTGTGGTGTTTGGTTTTCTGTTCCTGTGTTAGTTTTCTGAGAATGATGGTTTCCAGCTTCATCCATGTCCCTGCAAAGGACATGAACTCATCCTTTTTTATGGCTGCATAGTATTCCATGGTGTATATGTTCCACATTTTCTTTATCCAGTCTATCATTGATGGGCATTTGGGTTGGTTCCAAGTCTTTGCTATTGTAAATAGTGCTGCAATAAACATATGTGTGCATGTGTCTTTATAGTAGAATGGTTTATAATCCTTTGGGTATACCCAGTAATGGGATTGTTGGGTCAAATGATATTTCTGGTTCTAGATCCTTGAGGAATCGCCACTGTTCCTCCCACAATGGTTGAACTAATTTACACTCCCACCAACAGTGTAAATGTGCTCCTGTTTCTCTACATCCTCGCCAGCATCTGTCATTTCCTGATGTTTTTTTAACTTTCAATTTTCATTTATTAGTAAGTATATCAAATATTGTTCCAGATTTACACATGGTTATTTTCCACTATGTCAATACACATTAATTTTTATATACTATGCAAATACTTAATTTTCTTGTAACTATTCAAATGGAAAATATTCAACAAAGAATAGTAATTTCCTCCTTTTCTTAATTCTTGTGCTGTGTGATCCAAGTTACTGGATTTTTCTGGGTTCGTTTTCTTTAGTATCAATTTACATTACCAGAATTTTACAACAAAGTTGTGTACTACAGTCTCCTAATACTTGTAAATACTTTGCAGTACAAAACTCTGTATTTAAAACATTCCTATTTCTACAAGGCTATAGTAACCAAAACAGCATGCTACTGGTACCAAAACAGAGATATAGGACCAATGGAACAGAACAGAGCCCTCAGAAATAATACCACACATCTACAACTATCTGATCTTTGAGAAATCTGACAAAAACAAGAAATGGGGAAAGGATTCCTTATTTAACAAATGGTGCTGGGAAAACTGGCTAGCCATATGTACAAAGCTGAAACTGGATCCCTTCCTTACACCTTATATAAAAATTAATTCAAGATGGATTAAAGACTTAAACATTAGACCTAAAACCATAAAAACCCTAGAAGAAAACCTAGGCATTACCATTCAGGGCATAGGCATGGGTAAGGACTTCATGTCTAAAACACCAAAAGCAATGGCAACAAAAGCCAAAATTGACAAATGGGATCTCATTAAACTAAAGAGTTTCTGCATAGCAAAAGAAACTACCATCAGAGTGAGCAGGCAACCTACAGAATGGGAGAAAATTTTTGCAATCTACTCATCTGACAAAGGGCTAATATCCAGAATCTACAAAGAACTCAAACAAATTTACAAGAAAAAAACAAACAACCCTATCAACAAGTGGGCGAAGGATATGAACAGACACTTCTCAAAAGAAGACATTTATGCAGCCAACAGACACATGAAAAAATGCTCATCATCACTGGCCATCAGAGAAATGCAAATCAAAACTACAGTGAGATATCATCTCACACCAGTTAGAATGGCGATCATTAAAAAGTCAGGAAACAACAGGTGCTGGAGAGGATGTGGAGAAATAGGAACACTTTTACACTGTTGGTGGAACTGTAAACTAGTTCAACCATTGTGGAAGACAGTGTGGTGATTCCTCAGGGATCTAGAACTAGAAATACCATTTGACCCAGCCATCCCATTACTGGGTATATACCCAAAGGACTATAAATCATGCTGCTATAAAGACACATGCACACGTATGTTTCTTGCGGCACTACTCACAATAGCAAAGACTTGGAACCAACCCAAATGTCCAACAATGATAGACTGGATTAAGAAAATGTGGCACATATACACTATGGAATACTATGCAGCCATAAAAAGCGATAAGTACACGTCTTTTGTAAGGACATGGATGAAGCGGGAAACCATCATTCTCAGCAAACTATCACAAGGACAAAAAACCAAACACCACATGTTCTCACTCATAGGTGGGAATTGAACAATGAGAACAAATGGACACAGGAAGGGAACATCACACACCGGGGCCTGTTGTGGGGTGGGAGTGGTGGGGAGGGATAGCATTAGGAGATACACCTAATGTAAATGACGAGTTAATGGATGCAGCACACCAACATGGCACATGTATACATATGTAAGAAACCTGCACGTTGTGCACATGTACCCTAGAACTTAAAGTATCATAAAATATATATATATATATATATACATATAAAGGAACAAGTAAAAGGGAAAGGGTAAAAAAAAATTCCTATTCCCTAATTGCTTAAACACTTAGCTGCATTATTTGTAGTGTTTCCAAGTGATGCTTAAAGAAAATCTATATAAAACCAACATTCTCAGGAACAGAATGAGTGGTGCTCCCTAGAGAAGAAAGGCCCTCCTACTTATTACATCTACCTTCCTGGTTGAATTATTATTATTATTATTATCATTTTTGAGACAGAGTCTCAGTCTGTCGCCAGGCTAGAGTGTAGTGGCGCTATCTCGGCTCACCGCAACATCCCTCTTCCAGGTTCAAGTGACGCTCCTGCCCCAGTCTCTCAAGCAGCCAGGACCACAGGCATATGCCACCCACCATGCCAAGCCAATTTTTGCATTTCTAGTAGAGACGGGGCTTCACCACCTTGGCCAGGATGGTCTCAATCTCCTGACCTCATGATCTGCCCACCTCAGCCTCCCAAAGTGCTGGGATCACAGGCATGAGCCACGGCGCTCAGCCTGAATTTTTTTTTGATGATCGCCATTCTAACTGGTGTTAGATGGTATATCATTGTGGTTTTGATTTGCATTTCTCTAATGACCAGTAATGATGAGCCTTTTTTCATGTTTGTTGGCCACATAAATGTCTTCTTTTGAGAAGTGTCTGTTCATATCCTTTACCCACTTTTTGATGGGGTTGTTTCTTTTTTTCATGTAAATTTGTTTAAGTTTCTTGTAGATTCTGTATATTAGACCTTTGTCAGATGGACAGATTGCAAAAATTTTCTCCTATTCTGTAGGTTACTGTTCACTCTGATGATAGTTTCTTTTGCTGTGCAGAAGATCTTTAATTCAATTAGATTCCATTTGTCAATTTTGGCTGTTGCAATTGCTTTTGGTGTTTTAGTCATGAAATCTTTGCCCATGTCTATGCCCTGAATGGTATTCCCTAGGTTTTCTTCTATGGTTTTTATGGTTTTAGGTTTTGCACTTAAGTCTTTAATCCATCTTGTGTTAATTTTTCTATATGGTGTAAGGAAGGGGTCCAGTTTCTGTTTTCTGCATATGGCTAGCCCATTTTCCCAGTAAAATTAGGGAATCCTTTCTCCATTGCTTGTTTTTGTCAGGTTTGTTAAAGATCAGATGACTGTAGATGTGTGGTGTTATTTCTGAGGCCTCTGTTCTGTTCCATTGGTCTATATATCTGTCTTACAAGTACCATGCTGTTTTGGTTACTGTAGACTTGTAGTATTGTTTGAAGTCAGGTAGTGTGATGCCTACAGCTTTGTTCTTTTTGCTCAGGATTGTCTTGGCTATAGGGGCTCTTTTTTGGTTCCATATGAAATTTAAAGTAGTTTTTCCTAATTCTGTGAAGAAATTCAATGGTAGCTTGATAGAACAGCCTGGAAACCCAGTGAGACAGAACCATTCACTCCCCTGGAAAGGGGCCTGAAGCCAGGGAGCCAAGTGATCTTGCTCAGCAGGCCCCACTCCCATGGAGCCCAGAAAGTTAGGAACCACTGGCTTGAAATTCTCACTGCCAGCATAGCAGTCTGAAGTCGACCTGGGATGATTGAGCTTGGTGGGGGGAGGGGCATCCATCATTACTGAGGCTTGAGTAGGTCATTTTCCCATGACAGTGCTAAGGAGGTCTGAAGTATGTACTGGGCAGAACTCACCACAGCGTGGCAAAGTGGCTGTGGCCAGACTGCCTCTCTAGATGCCTCCTCACTGGGCAGAGATCTCTGAAAGAAAGGCAGCAGCCTCAGCCAGGGGCTGATAGATAAAACTCCCATCTCCCTGGGACACAGCACCTGGGGGAAGGGTCGGATGTGGGAACAGCTTCCGTGGTCTTAAACATTCCTGCCTGCTGGCTCTGAAGAGAGCAGTGGATACTGACAAGGAGGATTCTCCTAGCACAGTGCTCAAGCTCTGCTAAGGGACAGACTGCATCCTCAAGTTGGTCCCTGACCCCTGTGCCTCCTGACTGGGAGAGACATCCCAGCAGGGGTCGACAGACACCTCATACAGGAGAGCTTCAGCTGGCATTAGGCCAGTGCTGTTCTGGGACAAAGCTTCCAGAGGAAGGAGCAGGCAGCAATCTTCGCTGTTCTGTGGCCTCCACTGGTGATACCCAGGCAAACAGGGTATGGAATGGACCTCCAGCAAACTGCAGCAGACCTGCAGAAGAGGGCCCTGAATGTTAGAAGAAAAACTAACAAACAGAAAGCAGTAACATCAACAGCAACAAAAAGGATACCCCCATACAAAAACCCCACCCAAAGGTCATCAGCCTCAAAGATTAAAGGTAGATAAATCCACAAAGAAGAGGAAAAAACAGCGCAAAAATGCTGAAAATTCCAAAAACCAGAATCCCTTTTCTCCAAGTGATCGCAACTCCTCTCCAGCAGGGACACAAAACTGGATGGAGAATGAGTTTGATGAATTGACAGAAATAGGCTTCAGAAGGTGGGTAATAAACTCCTCTGAGCTAAAGAGGCACGTTCTAATCCAATGTAAGGAAGCTAAGAACCTTGATAAAAGGTTATAAGAACTACTAATTACAATAACCAGTTTAGAGAAGAACATAAATAACCTCATGGAGCTGAAAAGCACAGCATGAGAAGTTCATGAAGCATACACAAGTATCAATAGCCGAATCAATCAAGCAGAAGAAAGGATATGGGAGACTGAAGATCAAATTACTGAAATAAGGCGTGAAGATAAGATTAGAGAAAAAAAGAATAAAAAGGAATGAACAAAGCCTCCAGGAAATATGGGGCTATGTGAAAAAACCAAACCTACGATTGACTGGGGTCCCTGAAAGTGATGGGGAGAATGGAACCAAGTTGAAACTTTGGGATATTCACTCATGATTTGGCTCTCTGTTTGTCTGTTATTGATGTATAAGAATGCTTGTGATTTTTGTACATTGATTTTGTATCCTGAGACTTTGCTGAAGTTGCTTATCAGCTTAAGGAGATTTTGGGCTGAGACAATGAGGTTTTCTAGATATACAATCATGTCATCTGCAAACAGGGACAATTTGACTTCCTGTTTTCCTAATTGAATACCCTTTATTTCCTTCTCCTGCCTAATTGCCCTGGCCAGAACTTCCAACACTATGTTGAATAGAAGCATTCTTATACATCAATAACAGACAAACAGAGAGCCAAATCATGAGTGAACTCCCATTCACAATTGCTTCAAAGAGAATAAAATACCTAGGAATCCAACTTACAAGGGATGTGAAGGACCTCTTCAAGGAGAACTACAAACCACTGCTCAAGGAAATAAAAGAGGATACAAACAAATGGAAGAACATTCCATGCTCATGGGTAGGAAGAATCAATATCGTGAAAATGGCCATCCTTCCCAAGGTAATTTACAGATTCAATGCCATCCCCATCAAGCTACCAATGACTTTCTTCACAGAATTGGAAAAAACTACTTTAAAGTTCATATGGAACCAAAAAAAGAGCCCACATCACCAAGTCAATCCTAAGCCAAAAGAACAAAACTGGAGCCATCACACTACCTGACTTCAAACTATACTACAAGGCTACAGTAACCAAAACAGCATGGTACTGGTACCAAAACAGAGATATAGATCAATGGAACAGAACAGAGCCATCAGAAATAATGCCACATATCTACAACTATCTGATCTTTGACAAACCTGACAAAAACAAAAAATGGGGAAAGGATTCCCTATTTAATAAATGGTGCTGGGAAAACTGGCTAGCCATATGTACAAAGCTGAAACTGGATCCCTTCCTTACACCTTATACAAAAATCAATTCAAGATGGATTAAAGACTTAAATGTTAGACCTAAAACCATAAAAACCCTAGAAGAAAACCTAGGCATTACCATTCAGGACATAGGCATGGGTAAGGACTTCATGTCTAAAACACCAAAAGCAATGGCAACAAAAGCCAAAATTGACAAATGGGATCTAATTAAACTCAAGAGCTTCTGCACAGCAAAGGAAACTACCATCAGAGTGAACAGGCAACCTACAAAATGGGAGAAAATTTTCGCAACCTACTCATCTGACAAAGGGCTAATATCCAGAATCTACAATGAACTCCAACAAATTTACAAGAAAAAAACAAACAACCCCATCAAAAAGTGGGCGAAGGATATGAACAGACACTTCTCAAAAGAAGACATTTATGCAGCCAAAAAAAACACATGAAAAAATGCTCATCATCACTGGCCGTCAGAGAAATGCAAATCAAAACCACAATGAGATACCATCTCACACCAGTTAGAATGGCAATCATTCAAAAGTCAGGAAACAACAGGTGCTGGAGAGGATGTGGAGAAATAGGAACACTTTTACACTGTTGGTGGGACTGTAAACTAGTTCAACCCTTGTGGAAGTCAGTGTGGCGATTCCTCAGGGATCTAGAACTAGAAATTCCATTTGACCCAGCCATCCCATTACTGGGTATATACCCAAAGGACTATAAATCATGCTGCTATAAAGACACATGCACACGTATGTTTGTTGCGGCATTATTCACAATGGTAAAGACTTGGAACCAACCCAAATGTCCAACAATGATAGACTGGATTAAGAAAATGTGGCACATATACACCACGGAATACTATGCAGCCATAAAAAATGATGAGTTCATGTCCTTTGTAGGGACATGAATGAAATTGGAAATCATCATTCTCAGTAAACTATCACAAGAACAAAAAACCAAACACCGCATATTCTCACTCATAGGTGGGAATTGAACAATGAGAACACATGGACACAGGAAGGGGAACATCACACTTCGGGGACTGTTGTGGGTTGGGGGGAGTGGGGAGGGATAGCATTGGGAGATATACCTAATGCTAGATGACGTGTTAGTGGGTGCAGCACACCAGCATGGCACATGTATACATATGTAACTTACCTGCACATCGCGCACATGTACCATAAAACCTAAAGTATAATAATAATAATAATAATAATAAATAATAATAATAATTGATGGGCATTTGGGTTGGTTCCAAGTCTTTTCTATTGTGAATGGTGCTGCAATGAACATACATGTGCATGTGTCATAAAAAAAAATAAATAAAAAAAATAATAATAAATAAAATCAGACTCTACTCCAGCTACCTGAAAACTAAATAAAATGCGGCATGATTTTCACAAGTGTGAAATAAGAAGCTACACATTAGTGGAAATAAATGATTATAAAATTTTAAGTGCCATTTTCATGCGCAAAATATTATCATTAGGTATAATTTTCATTAAATTGATACTATTATAACATCTTTGATTTATATAAATGTTGATTACACACTGGCTATTTTGAAGGTTAGAGTAACATGTGAGAGAAAAGTTTGAAGGATATTAATTAAATGATATCATTTTCAGCTGAGAGTGCATTTATGACTGTTTAGCCAAACATGGCAAATACAAATTTGTCTCTCTGAAATAAATAAAACATCATTAAATGATGAGATATATTTATATTTAATAATTCAACAACATGCTAAGATAGTATGTAAATTAGTAAATAATTTACTTCAGTTTTTAAACACGTTACTTTTTTTAGTAGAGAAAAAATATGATAACTTACAGTATGTTATTAACTGTTATAGATTTACTGTTTTCCTGTTTTTTATTGTATTTTATTTTCAATTTCAAGTAATTTTGACTATACAGTACTTTAAATAATTTTGATTTTATGTTTACTTTTCATCTTTTGCAATAAAATATTCATTACTCCAAAAAAAAAAGAAACTTTGGGATATTATCCAGGAGAACTTCCCCAACCTAGCAAGACAGGCCAACATTCAAATTTGGGAAATACAGAGAACACCACTAAGATACTCCTCGAGAGGAGCCACCCCAAGACACATAATTGTCAGATTCACCAAGGTTGCAATGAAAGAAAAAATGTTAAGGGCAGCCAGAAAGAAAGGTCAGGTTACCTACAAAGGGAAGCCCATCAGACTAACAGTGGATCTCTCTGCAGAAACCCCACAACCAGAAGAGAGTTGGGGCCAATATTCAACATTCTTAAAGAAAAGAATTTTCAACCCAGAATTTCATATCCAGCCAAACTAAGCTTCAAAAACAAAGGAGAAATGAAATCCTTTACAGACAAGCAAATGGTGAGGGATTTTGTCACCACCAGGCCTGCCTTATAAGAGCTCCTGAAGGAAGCACTAAATATGGAAAGGAAAAACCAGTACCAGCCACTGAAAAAACCCACCAAAGTATAAAGACCAATGACACTATGAAGAAACTGCATCAACTAATGTGCAAAATAATCAGCTAGTATCATGATGACAGGATCGAATTCATACATAACAATATTAACCTTAAATGTAAATGGGCTAAATGCCCCAATTAAAAGACACAGACCGGCAAATTGGAAAAAGGGTCAAGACCCATCGGTGTGCTGTATTCAGGAGACCCATCTCATGTGCAAAGGAACACAGACTCAAAATTAAGGGATGGAGGAATATTTACAAAGCAAATGGAAAGAAAAAAAAAAAACGGGTTGCATTCAATCCTCATCTCTAATAAAACAGACTTTAAAACAACAAAGATGAAAAAAGACAAAGAAGGACATTACATAACGGTAAAGAGATCAATGTAACAAGAAGAGCTAACTATCCTAAATATATATGCACCCAAATACAGGAGCACCTACATTCATAAAACAAGTTCTTAGAGACCTACAAAGAGACGTAGACTCTCACACAATAATAGTGGGAGACTTCAATACCCCACTGTCAATATTAGACAGATCAAAGAGACAGAAAATTGACAAGATATTCAGGCTTGAACTCAGTTCTGGACCAAGTGGACCTAACAGACATCTACAGAACTCTTCACCCCCAAATCAACAGAACCCCCAAATCAACAGACTATATGTTCTTCTCAGCACCACATCACATTTATTCTAAAATCAACCACGTAATTTCAAGTAAAAAGCACTCCTCAGCAAATGCAAAAGAATGGAAATGATAACAAACAGTCTCTCAGACCACAGTGCAATCAAATTAGAAGTCAGGATTAAGAAACACACTGAAAACCGCACAACTACATGGAAACTGAACAACCTGCTCCTGAATGACTATTGGGTGAATAACGAAATGAAGGCAGAAATAAAGAAGTTCTTTGAAACCAATGAGAATGAAGATACAATGTACCAGAGTCTCTGGGACACAATTAAAGCAGTGTTTAGAGGGAAATTTATAGCAGTAAATGCCCACAGCAGGCAATGGGAAAGATCTGAAATGAACACCCTAACATCACAATTAAAAGAACTAGAGAAGCAACAGCAAACAAATTCAAAGGCTAGCGGAAGATAAGAAATAACTAAGATCAGAGCAGAACTGAAGGAGATAGAGACATGAAAAACCCTTCAAAAAATCAAGGAATCCAGGAGGTGGTTTTTTGAAAAGATTAACAAAATAGACCACTAGCCAGACTAATAAAGAAGAAAAGAGAGACGAATCAAATAGACACAATAAAAATGATAAAGCGGATATCACCACTGATCCCACAGAAATACAAACTACCATCAGAGAATACTATAAACACCTCTATGCAAATAAACTAGAAAATCTAGAAGAAATGGATAAATTCCTAGACACATACACCCTCCCAAGACTAAACCAGGAAGAAGTTGAATTCCTGAATAGACCAATAATAAGTTCTGAAATTGAGGCAGTAGTTAATAGCCTGTGAACCAAAAAAAGCCCAGGACCAGACGGATTTACAGCCAAATTCTACCACAGGTACAAAGAGGAGCTGGTACTATTCCTTCTGAAACTATTCCAAACAATAGAAAAAGAGGGAATCCTCCCTAATTCATTTTATGAGGCCAGCATCATCCTGATACCAAAATCTGGCAGAGACACAAGAAGAAAAGAAAATTTCACGCCAATATTTCTGAAGAACATAGACGTAAAAATCCTCAATATAATACTGGCAAAATGAATCCAGCAGCACATCAAAAAGCTTATCCACCACAACCAAGTGGGCTTCATCCCTGGGATGCAAGGCTGATTCAACGTATGCAAATCAATAAATGTAATCCATCAAATAAACAGAACCAATGACAAAAACCACATGATTATCTCAATAGATGCAGAAAATGCCTTTGACCAAATTCAACATCCCTTCATACTAAAAACTCTCAATAAATTAGGTATTGACGGAACATATCTCAAAATAATAACAGCTATCTATAATAAACCTATAGCCAATATCATACTGAAAGCGCAAAAGCTGGAAGCATTCCTTTTGAAAGCCGGCACAAGACAAGCATGCCCTCTCTCACCACTCCTATTCAACATAGTATTCAACAGGGCAATCAGGCAAGAGAAAGAAATAAATGGTATTCAAATACGAAGAGAGAAGGTCAAATTGTCTGTTTGCAGATGATATGATTGTATATATTATAAAATCCCATCATCTCAGCCCCAAAACTCCTTGAGGGGATAAGCAACTTCAGCAAAGTCTCAGGATACAAAATCAATGTGCAAATATCACCAGTATTCCTGTACACCAATAATAGACAAACAGAGAGCCAAATCATGAGTGAACTCCCATTCACAATTGCTGCAAAGAGAATAAAATACCTAGGAATAAAACTTACAAGGGACGTGAAGGACCTCTTCAAGGAGAACTACAAACCACTACTCAAGGAAATAAGAGAGGACACAAACAAATGGAGAAACATTCCATCCTCATGGATAGGAAGAATCAATATCGTGAAAATAGCCATACTGCCCAAAGTAATTTATAGATTTGTTTTTAAATGATGCTTAATAATTGTACCTGTTTATGGAGTACACTGTTAAGTTTCAACACATATATACATTGCATAATGATCAAATCAGGGAAATGAATGTATCTATTAACTCAAATACTTGCCATTTCTGATGAAAATACTCATCACTAAAGTATATAAAATTAAAGATATCATTTAGATAAAATTCTCTCTTCTAGCAATTTTGAAATACACAATACATTATTAACCATTATCTTATTTTAGAAGTTATCTTTTATTTATCCAATGACCATTTTTTCCAATTTGTTTCTTTTTAATTGGTTATTTTGTATCTTTCTTCCTCACTCAAATATCTGCTGTGATTTGGTGTCTATTCATAGGTTACAGTAAGTCACTGAAAAGCTGATTGGAAGATCCACATTTGTTGATAGTAGGTCTGATTGTTGGTTCATCAGGGAGCCATTTTATTGGAGAAACCTGAATGACATTGGGTGGAATATTTTTGAGGGAACTAATCAGTTACTCCAGAAGAGAATTCTGTAATCATCTTACTAGAGACATCTTACTGCCTTAGAGCCAGTATTCTGTAGATTGAACAAAAGAAAGAGAATGGAGGTCATACTTATTTATATGCAGAGTGTTAGTTAATCCCTAATTGTCAGTGAACTCTGTCACTCTGTCCTCCAATGCCAGGCTTCCATATATCTTCAAAGACTTTCCAGTTATTATTCTCCAGGAAATTCTCACCAGCCTGGAAAGAGTAGGTATGTTTGCCTAACTGAAGAGAAAGAGGATATATCTGGTAATTTAATAGCTTCTCTTATAATCTTTTAGGAGTTCATTTTGTTTTCAGCACATTTTTAAGAGTTTCCAAACACTACTGTATCCAGGACTTTTCGTGGACACTGAGCATGATTAAGCTTCATTTTGTTGACATCATTCCACTGTAGGCACTTATGTTTCATCTTTCTCCTTTCTGTTTAATCATTTTGCATTTTTCCCATCTACCTAAAACTCTTTAAATTGCTTAATTGCTGTGGTCTACTTTTCCATTCCATTAGACGTGTAGGGTTCATAGCTTTAACTAAAATGTATTTGTCCCTTTCTATTGTTTCATTAGCACAGTAGTATACAAAAATGTGTGTGTTACATTTTCCACATAATGCAAAGATGTGCAATGTAATTGTGGCAGAGAGGATGCTGTACCCCTTGCAAAGATGTCTATGTCCTAATCTCCAGAACCTGTCAATGGGTTACTTTACACAGAAAAAAAGAATCTGCAAATGTGATTACAGTAAAGATCTTGAGATGGGAGGATAAACTTGAATTATGCAGGTATTAGAGAAGAAGTTGTCATAACAGAAACAGAAATGGGAGAGAGAAAGGAGAAACAGGGAGAGAGAGGGAGAGGGAGGGAGGGGTGCAGAGAGAGAGAGACAGAGATGCTACCACTGGCTGGCTTTGAAATTGGAGAAAGGAACCACAGACAAGGAATGCAGGTGTTCTCTAAAAGCTCAAAAAAGGCAAGAAAACAGATTTTCCCTGAACCTGCAGAGAGAATGTAGTTCTGACAATATCTTGATTTTAGCCTGTAAAACCATTTCAAACTTCTGACCTCCGTAACTGTAACATAATAAATCTATGTTGTTTTAAGCCACCAAGTTTGTGATAATTTGTTACTTATGAAATAAGAAACTAATCAGTAATATTAACTTTTTAAAAGCCTGTCATAAAATATAATGTATATCCATACAATTCTGTATTTGCTTAAAAATCTATACTCAACCAAATACACACATATATCTACAAACACCTGCATACACGTAAAATAAGAAAGAAGGCCAGAATTTTATTCATCAAAATAATAATGTACTGAAATCTGAGTTTATGCAGGGTTACATGGAATTTTAATTTCGTTCTTTTTTCTTTGTAATTTTAGATAGCTGATAATGAACAATTAGTTTTTCAATTGAAATCTAATGAAAAAAATTTCATCAAGGTTCTTACCTTAAAACATAAAGGTGTTCCTCGCTAATAGAGGCAGGCCATTTATGTCAATAATAAATAACACTTAATTGTACAGTCTGGAGAACAATTACACAGAATATAGGACAAATGATTTGAACATAAATAACTGAAGGACTCATACAAAGAGAATATCTTTGAAGAAGTACAGTTATACACATTTAGCACAAAGCCACTAATGTCCACACGCAGTCAATGTTTAATGAAATCTTTAACACACTGTTGTCCTATGCTAGGAAAGACTAGCAAATACTGTGTTTCAGTGCCTCAATGTTTCCACTTTGTTCCCATGGTATCAATGCAATTCACATATCAATAATGCATCTTGGTCTTGATTAGTTCATGTCTCATTATTTCTCTGTCTTTTCCACTTCAATATGTATCTGCCCAGAACTCAGTTAATGTGAAAATGTTCACATGTGCTGAGGCAGTACTGTATGTTCACCTGGCTCCCCTATGAATTTTTCATTTTAGATGAGAATTGAGGCTCACTGAGATTGAATAACTTGCCTGAGGCCACCCTACTAATGAAGGGTGAGACTAAGATTTGAGTCCAGGCAGTTAAAGTTCAGAGCATGAACAAAGAAAGACGATAAGGAGGATGGAAGTAAATTGTGGAAAAGCTCTTGGAGATACTGCATTAAGCCTTAAATAATAGGATTTTGAGATTAAAGGGGATATCTTCTATTGAAACCAGTTTTCTGTAGATCTCTGAAGCCGCACATCACAGACCAGACCCTACTCTACCAGTACTTGGAAATGAATGAGTTGGAGAATTCTGTGATTCTAGATTGTCTGTACTCCAGCTTAGGAGCTGAATGAATATTCAACTCCATCCTAGCATACTTGAGTTCAAGACAATATTACAATAATTTGAGAAGAATTTCTTGCTTTGAAGGGATGAAGGAACCACCTCCCCCTCACAGAAAATTTGATTTTAACTTAACATTACGCAGTCACAGGAATTCTACAAGTTTAGACGTAGTTCTTCCTTGCCTGGCCATTTCTCAAAAAGTTTGGCTTTGCAGCAAATAGACATTCTTATTTGATGGAATAACTTGAGAACAAAGCACAGGCTTCTTGGCTTTGTTTTCGCATATCAGGTTGTCTAGTTAGATTGAAAAATGGCAACATCACTGTCAAATATCCCTCTCACAAACATTTCTCATGTAGTAAAAGAAACTGAAATCACTGATTCGTTTTGGCCATTAAAAGTGACACTTCTACTTCTAAAGGGTTTATTACGCAGATACAGAACTACACAATGTATTAAGAATTTAAACAAACTAGGTGGAATGAAGCAAAATCAACCTTTCCCTGAGGCCAATTGGTATGAACAACAAATTCACAATGCAGTATAAATTGGGTGACCGTGTCTCTTGTGTCACAATGTAAGAGGTCTAAACCAAGAGAAAGAGGGTGACAAAATTTACAAGCTGAATAGGCCAAGGTTGTGGATCAAAACTACAGCCAAATTTAAGGCTTCAGGATATTCCTATTTTCACCCAGACTCTTGGTGAACAACATGTTTTTAGTGGCTCATGGCAAAATTAATAAATTATTTATTTTTATGTGTTATTTTTATTTTTGTGTTTTTGCATATATAATAAGTAGAACATATTGATAACCTTGAAATCCTCCGTGTCCTCTATTCCTTTTCCATCCTCAGCCCTTTCCAGGGCCAATTGCCAGCACAGAGGGTATGCACGCTCCCAGTCCATGTTTTGGTATTTTAGTAGGTGGATTCTTTCTTGACACCTCTTTTTCATATACTCACATTTAATCCATTGGTATATCCTGTTGGCTGTAGCTAAAATATATTCAGACTTTGAGCACTTCTTACCAGCCCTTACCTCAGATCATGTGACCACTCTCACTATCATAGGACCTTTGCCCTGTGAGTTACCTGACAGCCTCTTTGGTATTATTATTCCAAGAGATAATTACTTTTCAACAGAAGAAACTTGAGCTTGGAGATTAACACATTTCCAAATTCCAAAAGAAAGTGACTTAATGGACCAGTATCACACTGCCTTGCACACTTTGGTTCCCTATCAGGCATTGTGTAGAAGCAGTGCTTTCTGCTCCACGCCCCTCAATTTTTACCATGGAGACATCTGCCTGAGGAAAAAGGAAATCTCTCCAGTAGATGACAAACATGGCATTTCTATGGCCTTAAAAGACTGTTATTTCCCATTATAATAAGCAGCTCACTCTGGAATGAGAAGGAGGCTGGCTGATTAGTAGCATGGCTGTCACATGATGCTTATCATCAGGATGGGGATATCATGGTCATCAAGCATTTTTTGCCATCTCACTCCAAATAGAGTTGACTCAATTTTTCTTCCCTAGCTGTATTTTAACCATTCCATCTATACCCACATGTCCTTATTATAGCTCTCACTCATAATACACTAAGTCCTTCAGGGATTCTCTCCTTTTTCTTTGTTTTGTGTTTGTCAGTTTCTTGCAGAATGAAGTTTGGAACACTCCTACATATGTATTATAAATAATTAAAGTTGACAAAGCCCCCTTTACTTTCCCTGTTGTGTGTGTATTGTGGGGGGTGTGTGTGTGTGCATTTTCCAAAAAAACTTCAGATTAGAACAGTGCCACTGACTGTCTCCAATCTTAATAGTGCTTTTTTTTCTGCCATCGGATGAGACAGGCTTTTACTCTTAGGATTATTATTCTGGAAAGTAGGTAATATTCCTTTAGAAGGAAAGAACAAAAGAAAGACAAATCAAATCAAACACAAACCTCTGGGCTCTATTATGGCATTAGGCTTTATGTCCCAGAGCAGGTCGGAGCATACCTTTGATATGTGAAAATTTGTCTTTCCTGGGTACATTTCATTTACTGAAATGCTGTTTGAGAGCAACTTTATTAAAGATGCAAGACACTGGTACAATGCTGCTTTATTTTGTGTCACTGCTTTCATATAAAATCCTCTCTCCAAACACGTTGGAGAATTAAATAATACAAGACAGGAGAGAGTGTTCTTTATAAATTATACAACACTATGGCATAAAGAATAATTTAAAGAATCACTTAGAGAGCCAATAGCTAAGGCTTAGAGAAATGGAAAGAAATAGGAGGGATTCTTAGATTTTTTTTTTCTGTCCAAAGGTTATGGAGAGTGTTTGAAGTAGTGAAGAAAAATAGAATTCCTCATGGAACATGGGGCCAACATTTTATTACCAAGAAATGCAACCTTCTCATGATTTTCCTTCCACTGCATCACTTTCTAAGTTGTCCCTAGTGCTTTTATTTTGTGAAGAACGTATGAGTAATGTTCATAGATACTAGTTTTCTATTATAATTTAAATTACTTGAAAGTCCTAAAGTTTAGGGTTATCATACACATATAAAAGTGAAAATCAGAAGTAAAATGACCTATACATGTGGTCATACAACTGCCAAATAGCAAATCCTTAAGGCAAATCCAGGTTTAATGGAATCCAAAGCCTGGTGCTTGTTACCACTCCAGTGAACTTAGCAAGAACTAGAATTAATGAGCCATATCTTCTTACCAGCTCTTACTGGTATAGTCCTATAATTTTCCAACAATGCTATGCAGGCAAGTATTCTCAATCTTTGTTCTAATATGACTCAAGGGCCTTAATTCATGAAGATAAAAGTAGCTAGAATTGTATGAACCTCTAGTAGAAGGCCTATACACAATTTTCATTGTCCTAGAGCACATTCTATTTCTATGCTCTTACATTAACAATTGCGGTGCATCGCGCAATACACTTCTTCATCAGACATACTGAGGTGACATCATCTTTCATCTCAGGACCTGGAATAAACCTGAACAGGTGGCATGACAAATACTGTACTCATTTTCCTCTTTTTCCTTGCTGGTAACAACCCCAGTGTTGTTCTGGACAAGAATATGCTCACTTTCAAATCATGGATTACTCTATGATAATAAAAAAAATTCTGGTTTGCAGTTTGCCAGCCTCTCTTGCCCCAGAGAACATGCATAAGTCACAGTCTTGCCCAATGAGACTAAACTGAACTCTGTGAGCATTACCCTCCTTTATGTTTTCATTAGTCCTGCTCTAAATGTGGCTGTGATGACTAGAGCTGCAACATTCATTTTGCAACCATGTTCCTGCAAGCAGAAGAGTGAAGGTAACATGCTAAAGACTGAAAATAAAGAAAGGATCTGGACTTCAAAGATATCATCAACAGTTGCCAACCTCTAAATATTTGATATGTGAACAAAAATTCTTATTTGTTTAAGGCACTGTTAGTTTGGTTTTTGTTGTAACTTACGATTGAATACAATCTCAACAGATAATTATAAACAATCCAAGTAGACACACATCAACATGAGAAAGGGGGTTAGGGTTGAGTTGTAGAGAGATAAATGCAAGGCTAAAGAGCAAGAGAATAATTCCTTCTGTGATCATACTTTTGGACAAGGTTGCACTTCTCTGTGACATCTAAACTGTAGGTGTCACTACCAAGGCCGTACATGGTTTCTAAAGGCCAGCTGATGAAGCAGCCATAAACATCACTTATCTAGCACACAGAATTGATGCCTTATTCCTTTGACCATATGTGATTGGGCACGTGTGTTGGTGTGCATTTTTACACAAAGCTTTGTATAGGCCAAGACCTGGGCTACAAGTAAGACATTTGGGTTCTATCTCTGACTATTCCACTTACTAGATGAATATATTACTCAGGATAGGCTAGGTTGTGCTGCAATAAAACAATAAGTATTAAAAATAAAATAAAATAAAATAAACAATCTCCAGGTCTTAGTGGCTTAAAAGAGTAAAAAGTGTATTATTTGCTCCAGTACTTGCCCATTATGAGTCAGCTAGGAGGCTTTGCTCTATCTTGTCCTCACTCAGGGACTGAGCCAGAGGGATGTTCCATCTCCCTGCTTCCATGTTTTCCCTGATAGAAAAATGGGTATGAAAACTTACACATGACTTTTAATGCTTTTAAATGAAAGTAACCCGTATTACTTTTGCTAAATTTTCATTGGACAAAACCAGTCACATGACCACACCTATACTCCTGAAAGCAAGAAAATAATAATATTAACATGAAACTTCAAGGGAGAACAGAAAATGCTTGGTACAATGCACACAGTGACTCTAAATGTGTTATTTCCCTTCTTTGCACATTCATTTTCTTCATCTCTAGCAAAAAAAAATATATATATATATTTAAATTCTTCCTTGACTATCGTAAGCACACATGATCCTGAAAATGGCTTAGTTTGACTCTTCACCTTTTGCTCACTAAGCGTTGAAGCTAAACTAAGCAGCTGCTTGCCATTACAGAGACAAAGCCTGAGTGACCTTCTTCACTTTCAGCTCTCAGCAATTTAAGAGTGAAGACAGCTAGTAAAAGAACAAGAGGTGTGGATATCTCTACCTTCTATGTTGCATCAAATTAGTGAAATAGAATATTTTTGCCTAAACCCTGTATCCCTGGCTTTCTATTATATGAAAGCAACAAAACAACTAATATTTTAAACTCTTAGTACATCGTCTGCAGAACACTAGTTGGCAAAGTATGCTCTTCAAATACGCTGGGTAAATAGCATGGGGTAACCCAAGGGAGCAAAGAAGAGTGCATTGTGTTCTAAATTAGATATGAGGACCTGATATGTCCTGAAGGCAAAGAGTTTGTGGACACTTTTCCTAAAAGCCCAGTAGGAATTCTGTTTCCTAAAGAACACTTGTAGCTGCCATTACCTTTGCCTAAACTCCTGCAATTTAGTAAGGAAAGAGCCTACATCTAATGTTGAGATAATATGCTACCATTAACCACAGAATCAAGAAATGACCTCTAGCTTTTTGATACTTTTTTGCTATTCTTCAAAAAAAGGTTCTGTGAACTTCTCATGCAAAATCTCACTGCTCTTCCAACACAAAATTGATTTGCCAAAAATGTGCTTTTTTTGTGACTCTGTTGTCAAAGTTTCATATTGAGGAGCTGTGCCTTCAGACCAACTTCTTAACTGCCAAAACTGAGGCAAGAGTTCTGAAGCAGCAACTTCAACTGGACCAAACTTTGTTACTAACATGACCTGATATTTTCTATATTTTGCCTCAGGGAAAAAGAAATTATCATCCACATGTTTACAGGGCATGAGATAACAACCTGGACTTAACATTGACATTTTTAGGTTGGAAATACTCACTTGTTTTTGCTTTGTTTTCTTAATCTGAGAAGTTAGGCAGAGAAACCTAGAATGATTGCACTTCTACACTTTTATGTTAAGAGCTCGTCCTTGCCTTTTCTCCTCAGTTAAACATAAGGGATGCTTCCAAATGTGAGTGACAAAGCTGCCAAAATGGTGATGAATATTGCTTTCAGAGCTGATAAAACAATCTCTTGATATCATCAGCCAACAAATCACTGAACACCTTGAATGCAATTTGTATTATGTAGTGTTTTATTTGTTTCAATTTACAATGAATTGAGTTTTTCAGAGGGAGAATGAAAGTAAGAATTCGTTTATTATGAAAGAACCATGCTGGGAACAGAAAAGAGAGAGTCTCACCCAATCTTTGGTCTTTACTGTACGCTCATTGGAGAATGATAGTTTGTTCTTTATATAGTATTTAGCAGAACAGGATTAGAGATGAGGTGTCCCTGGTCTGTGGCCTGTTAGGAAGTGGGCTGCACAGCAGGAGGTGAGTGGCAGGCTAGTGAGCACAGCTTCATCTGTATTTATAGCCACTCCCTATCGCTTGCATTACTGCCTAAGCACAGCCTCCTGTCAGATCAGTGGCGACAGATTCTCATAAGAGTACAAACCCTACTGTGAACTGCACATGGGAGGAATGTGCACTAGGTCTCATAAGGAGCTAGGTTGTGAGCTCCTTATGAAAATCTAATGCCTGGTGATATGTCACTGTCTCCCATCACCCCCTGATGGGACCAACTGGTGTCAGAAAAACAAGCTCAGGGCTCCCACTGATTCTACATTATGGTGAGTTGTATAATCATTTCATTATATATTACAATGTAATAATAATAGAAATAAAGTGCACAATAAATGTAATGCATCATCCTGAAACCATCCCCCACGACCTGCCCTCCTGGTCCTTGAAAAAACTGTCTTTCATGAAATTGGTCCTTGGTGCCAAAAAGGTTGGGGACTGCTGTTATAGATTAAGAATGGAAGAGATGAACGCTTGATGAGTGAGACCCCATGAAAGCAATGCTGATTAAGAATGGCGTAAAGTCGGTTGCTCACGCCTGTAATTCCAGCACTTTGGGAGGTGGAGGCAGGTGAATCATGAGGTCAGGAGTTCCTGGCCGACATAGTGAAACCCCATCTCTACTAAAAATACAAAAATTGCTGGGTGTGGTGGTGCGTGCCTGTAATCCCAGCTACTCAGGAGGCTGAGGCAGGAGAATTGCTTGAACTCGGGAAGCGGAGGTTGTAGTGAGCCGAGATGGTGCCACTGCACTCCAGCCCAGGCAACAGTGTTAGACTCTGTCTCAAAAAAAAAGAATGGCATAAGGTAATTAAGCCTAAGTTGTTGTCCTAAGGTTAATCAACAACTTCTCTTTCACTACTCTTTGTGTTGCAACCAGTTGGATAGCTCTCCCTAGAGCCCCCCAAGTCCTCATAATTTAGTATTCTTGTTCCTTTTAAGTTCCATCTAAGGTCCCCCTATGTCCCATGTGATATACTCTTCCTGGATGATGTCATGCTCCCTTCCACTTTGAGACCTCTGAGTGACATACAAATAAATAGTTCAAGATTAGCATGTTAAAAATGAAATGTATTTTGTATATTTATACTTTATTTATTGTTTCATAAATTATTGCCACCAAAAGTGCAAGCTAGAATCCCATATGAATACCCTTGATTGAATATAAGTAAAGAGTAGATTCACTCTCCAAATCTCTAAAAGCTTTAATATTAAAAATCTTTTCTTTCCCTCTCCACCCTACTTTCTATCAATACCTTGCCTTTATTCAAACTCCATGCTTTATTACTTGGATTACTAAAATAATTGTCCAGTTGTTCTTACTGCCATTCATCACTATAGAGTATGGATAAAAGCCGTAGTCTACACCACAGCATATGTGAACACTTGGAAACACAAATCTGTTTCTATCACTTCCCTACATAAAAGTATTATTTGTCTTTCCAATGCTTTCAGGATGAAGTTTAAATTCATTAGTTTATCATATAAAAAGGATTTTATAGTAAATACAAACATGATCCCTGTTTTCATGGCTAGAGTTTAGTGGAGTGTGTGAGGGGCAGCAGGCAAGTAATTCCAAAGTTACATTTCAGTGTGACGATGTGTGCTGATAAAGACCTGCATTTGTGCTATGGGAGAATAGCAAAGAAACCGCTAAATCAGGCTGGAGGTTAGGAGGTAAAATTTGGAGGAGGTAATGCTTTAGCTGAGTTTTATAAAATGAGCAGGGACTGGTTACATGGAGAACAGACAAAAGGCATACAGTACTTGGTATATGGTAGGTGTTTGCTAAAATAAATGCATGTAGGCTAAGGTGTGTATGTGTGCATGCATGCATTATTTCACACTATATCATAGATATTTATCTGGATTGAATAGGTCATCCACCAAACACTTATGAGATGTGACAACTCCAGATCTCAGCTGCAAAAGGTGAAACCTAGATTTAATAATCTATATTATTGAAATGTTTGAATCTGAGAAGAATAAATATTAACACAAGTAGCAGACATGTATTTTCAGGTACAGAAGGACAATCCAAACATGGATAACGGAAACAACCCACAAGGATTCTTATTAAGTCATTGGGACTTTCCTCTTAAGCAATGGAGGTCTGGAATCACAGTTCCAAACTATATATCAACTCCCTGTCATTTTGCAGGAAGTAATTTCAGAGTTCTTCAGCATGTGTCTCATTATCTATCAAGCACAGCCACAGTATGACAACCTCGTCTTCCAATGTCTTAGAATATTGCATTGCTCTCCTGGGAGATGTGTATTATCCGTGGCATGCTGAACACTGGATTTCTCAACTAGAATCTTCAGCATTTATGGACAGAGGCTGAAGAACGTAAGAGGTCAAACATTTACATGAATTTCCTAGGGTCAAAAGTTGATTTTGGTATGAAATATAAAATATACTGTCCTGATAATGTTTCCTTCATTATCCACATCTGCCACCTGTGGTACTTATGTGTGGTGGGTTTGTTGCTGTTTTTGTTTTGTTTTGTTTTTACTAGAGGGCTAAAATCAGAAGAAAATGTGAAATGCTGGACAAAAAAGAGATTTCTTTTCAGCTTCATAAATCTTGGACAAAAGCGAACCCCTGTGAGACTATTTTATGTCCCTTATCTAGCTTGTTGGCTGTACAGGTGAAAATAAAATTTCCCAAGTGGCTGATTAGACTGTATAAAACACTCTAGGACTCTAATGGGCCAGACAATTCAAAAGGGAGTCAAATATAAGATTCAGTTCGATCTGTTATAAGCAGGTTGTTTTGCTTCTTTATTAACATAGCTACCTCCTTTTAGGACTCTTTATATAACTAACTAGCAAGAGATTGTGTCCTCAGCTCTGGTCTTCTCTAATATAGCTGAATTCCTCCATGTTTCCCCAAATTGGTTATTGTTTATCAAATTCCTGTTACTTTTTTGGAACTATCATACCACTTATAAAGTGTGCTCCACTACTGAAGCAAAATCTAGGGAGCACACTTAAGCTGCCTGTTTCTGCTTCTCTCTTCTACCTAGGGAGTGTTGACAGTGTCTTGGTATCTTAATTTACTTGTCAATAAGAGAGTTATACCCAGCACAAACCACCTTCTCCAGAAAGCAATAAAGTTTGACTAAGTAATATTTGTAAAGGGCATCTAGGATTCAAAAAAATAAAGTTTATTATTAAAGATTTTGATTAAGAACAACAAACACAAAGAGAAAATTCATTCTATATCTGTTTGATATTAAAAACAATGACAGCCATAAATAAATGTTGCGTAATATTTCCTCTTTCTTCCCAAAGGAAAACAAAGGGCTTGACAAGTATATCAAAATGAAATACTGAGTATATGAAGGGGGTGGGAGGGAAGAACCCCAGTGATGTTGACTGGTTTTAACATTTTTGTTGTCCTTTTATAACCCAGAAAAGTGGCATTTCTCATTCAAATGTCATATTTCATTGTGTTGGAACATAATGGGAACTAAGTCCTTCTACTACTTTTTTTATATAAAGCCATGAGAATTTAAGACAATGCCAGCTTGCTTTGATTTTTCAATCATTCAAGATATATTCTTAATGTTATTTATCTTGGCACCTTTAGAAATGTAGCTCGGTGCTTCTTTCAAATATATAACTGAAGAAATTATATTACCCCTTCTATTGAAGTCTTAAAGTGAATTCAAAATCAATTATACATGCTTTTCTCTTCTATTTAATATTCCTTGCCATTCATAGAACTATAGGGTTCATAAAGTGAAAGGGCATGTACATTACTATTTTCTGTAACTGGGCTAAAGCCATTTTACTAAAAAAGGCAGTCTGTGTCCTATAAAGGGATGAGGCCACTCATACCACTATGGTATAATGCAAATAAGATAGGAAACTACTCTCCGTGGGCAACCCATCTCACTCACATGAAAACCCAAATCCTAACTGCCACCTTCAGAGAAGAACAGGATTTGGCCCCCTCTTATATGTCTGATATTTTCTCTCACCACTTTTCACCCTTGCTCACTCTATTGCTGCCATATTGGGCTCCTTATTATTCCTCAAATGTGCCAATCACATGCGTGCCTCCGATTTTCGCTAAGTGATTCCATCTGCTTATAATTGTTCCCAAGACTCACTCCTATGCTTGCTTTCAAGGCTTTTCTCAAAAGTTACATTCTCAGTGAGGGATTTCCTTGTCAACCTATCTAAAATATTGTACTCCTCCTCTGGAAAAAAAATCCAGTTGCATTTATCTACTAAATTTTATCTTTAATGTCTATCAGTATCTAATATGATCTATATTTACTCATTTATTTTGTTTATTCCCTATCTCATACATTAAAATATAAGCTCTGTGGTAGTAGGAGATTCACTGCTGTGATCCTCCAACTAGGACAGGATCTGGCACACAGTATGTTCTTAATAAAAACCAGATGAATAAATATATAAATAAATGTATAAATAAAAAGTTGAATGAATACATGAGTGAATAAATGTAAGGAGTGAATGAAATGGCAGGAGTCACGAGAACAAAATTGCAGATACATCTCAGATACAATACTTGTTTTGTGAACTTGTGCAAGTCATTTAACTCCATTAGACCACAACTTTTTTATCTTTAACATGTTATCCTTTCTAAATCCAAAGAATAAGTACAGCTGTATAGTTTCATAAAATTCAAATGAAAGGATTACATTTATTTGGAATGTAAAAGGTCTGCATAATATGCACACCGCATGATAGACCCAGTTAGATACATTTGTCACTCCGGATAATGTAAAAATTTCTGAATCTCTGATAACAGGGAGCAGAAATAAATGATAATTTCACTGACAACCAACTCCACATTTTCCTTTATCTCTGGCTTCTCTTCTTTAATACTAGTTTAAGCCACTTAATTGCTTTTGATCTTGATGAACAAGTGATTGTAGCAATGAGTCTATAAAATAGATTGGCAGAAACTATGTTGGTGTGAAGGTTAATTCAATTTTAAGATGTTTTTTGTTTGTTTGTTTTGTTTTTGTTTTTTTGAGACGGAGTTTCACTTTTGTTGCCCAGGCTGGAGTGCAATGGCATGATCTCGGCTCATTGCAAGCTCCGCCTCCCAGGTTCAAGTGATTCTCCTTCCTCAGTCTCTCGAGTAGCTGGGATTACAGGCGCCCACCACCACGTCCAGCTAATTTTTGTATTTTTAGTAGAGGGTTTTGCCATGTTGACAAGGCTGGTCTTGAACTCCTGACCTCAGGTGATCTGACCACCTTGGCCTCCCAAAGTTCTGGGATTACAGGTGTCAACCACTATGCCCGGCCTTTTAAGATGCTTTGAAAAAAATTGGAGATTTTTGCAGGGAGTACACATATCTATTCAAAAAAATGATCTAAGCACTCTGTTCTGTGCTCCTTCAGCCTATTTTTTCAGAATACTTATCACTTGAATCATCTGAAAATTGTCACCTATAAAATGGGACTACTTATATTGCCAAACTAAAGGTTTCTGCGAGGATTGCTAAGATTTTAAGTGTAAAATATTTAGAATAATGCCTGACATGTGATAAGATCTCAATAGATGTTAATTATGATGATGATTATTACTGTACTCATTAAACAAATTATTATCATACTCCACTATACAATGAGCTCCTTGAGAGCACAGTATGTATCTTTTTAGCCTACTGAAGACACATCCTTATTTCAAAGGATCTGTTCATTATACTCAATGGTGAAAAGTTGGAAGATTTTCCCCAAGATCAAGAACAAGACAGTGCCCAATCTCACCATTTGTAATCAACATAATACTAGAAGTTTTATCCAGAGCAATTAGGCAAGACAAAGAAATAAGAGACATATAAACTGGAAAGAATAAGTGAAATTGTCTCTATATGTACAAAGAAACCCTGCTAGCACTAATAAATGAATTTACTAAAGTTACAGGACACAAAATTAACATGCAAAAATAAGTTGTGTTTCTAACAACAAACTATCTAAAAAAGAAATTAAGAAAATAGTCCCATTTACAATAGCATCAAAACAAATAAAATACTTACGAATAAATTTAACCAAGGAAGTCAGATCTGTAACTGCAATATTTAAGACATTCATGACAATGAAATCTATAAGACATTAATGAAAGAAATTGAAGACACACACAAATGGAAAGGTAACTCATTTGCGGATTGTAAAAATTAATAATGTTAAAAATGTCCATACTACCCAGTCAGTCTACAGATTCAATTCAATCTGTATCAAAACACCAATGATATTCTTAACATAAATGGACAAAATAATCCTAAAATTCATATGGAACTACAAATGACCCCAAATAGTCAAAGCAATCCTGAAGAAAAAGAACAAATCTAGAGGCATCACACTTTCTGATCTTAACTTATACTACAAAGCTATAGTAATAAAAGAAGGATGGCACCAGCATAAAGAAAAAAAAACAGACACATAAACCAATGGAACAGAATAGCCTAGAAATAAACCTACATATATATGGCCAACTAACCTCTGCCAAGATGCCAAAAATACACATTGGGGAAAGAATAGTCTCTTCAATAAATAGTGCTGGAAAAGCTGGATATCCACATAAAAATCATGAAAATGAATACCATATATAAAAATTAACTGAAATCAAATTCTTAAATATAAGACTCAAAACCACAAAACTCCTAGAATAAAACATAGGGAAAAAGCTCTTTGACATTAGTATTGGCAAAATTATTTTAAATATGATCCCAAATGCACAGGCTACAAAACAAAAATAGAGGCTGGGCATGGTGGCTCTGGCTTGTAATCCCAGCACTTTGGGGGCAGAGGCAGGCAGATCATTTGCGGTCAGGAGCTCCTATCCAACCTGGCCAACATGATAAAACCCTGTCTCTACTAAAAACACAAAAATTAGCCAGAAGTGATGGCGCATGCCTGTAACCCCAGCTACTCAGGAGGCTGAGGTAGGTGAATCACTTGAACCCAGGAGGTGGAGGTTGCAGTGAGCCAAGATGGCACCACTGCACTCCAGCCTGTGTGACAGAGTAAAATTCCGTCTCAAAACAATAAATAAAAATAAACAAATGGGACTATATCAAACTAAAAGCTTCTTCACAGCAAAGGAAACAATCAACAAAATGAAAAGGTAACTTAGAATAGAAAACATATTTTCAAATAATGTATCTGATAACGGAGTTAATATCCAAAATAGATAAGGAACTCATACAACTCAAGAACAGGAAAATATATAACCCTTTTAAAAACTGGCAAAGGATCTGAATAGATATTTTTCAAAGGAAGACAAGCAAATGACTAATGGGTATGAAAAGATGTTCGACATTACTAATCATCAGAGAAATAGAATTCAAAACCACTATGAAACATCATCTCACACCCATTACGATAACCATTATCAAGAAAGACAAGAGATGGCAAGTATTGATGAAGGTGTGGAGAAAAGAGAACTCTCATACACTGTTAGTAGGAATGTAAGTCAGTAGAGCCATTTTGGAAAACAATATGAAGATCCCTCGAAAAACTAAAAATAGAATTACCATATTATCCAGCAATCACACTTCTGAGTATGCATCCAAGGAAATTAATATCTGGACTTTGAAGAGATCTTTGCACTCCCTTGTTCATCACATTATCCACAATAGCCATTAAATGGCACAAACCTAAGTGTCTGTCAACAGATGAATAAAGAAAATGTGCTATGTATACAATGGAACATTACTCAGCCAAAAAAACCTTTCCATTTTCTACAAAACAGATATATCTGGAGGACATTACGCTAAGTGAAATAAGACAGACACAGAAAGAAAAATACTGTATGATCTCATTTATATGTGGAATCTTACCAAAAAAAAAGGTTAAATTCATATGAGAAGAGAGGAGAGTGGTAGTTTCCAGGGTCAGGAGGGTATGAAAAATGGGGAGATGGTCAAAGGGTAGCAACTTTCAGTTATAAGATGAGTCAGTTCTGGGGATCTAATGTTCAGCATGGTGACTATCATTAGTAATACTGTATTTTTTACTTGAAATTTGTTAAAAGAGTACATCTTAAGTGTCCTCACCCCACCACCCCCCACACACAAACACACACAATGATAATTACACGTGGTTATAGATGTGCTTATTAATTTGGTGTGGTAATTTTATTTCACAAGGTGTACGCCTACCGAATCATCACATTGTACACCTTGAATATGAGCACATTTTTACTTGGCAATTATACCTCACTGAAGTTGGAAAACAGTAAAAGCATTTATTGAACAAATTTGTTTCATTTTGTTTTAATTTTTTCATTCATACGAAAGAAAAGATGGTGTTCTTTGATTTTTGAATATATGACATGCTGTATGGACAAGATTTAGCGCTTAAACTTGACAGCTGATTAACTTTGTAGTTAAGTTTAGCCCTCTTCAATCATAGCTTTAAAAAGATTCATGGTAAATATAAGAGGAGAGCCCATTTGCTCTTTGAAGAAGGCATGCGTGACACAACTCATTTTCAGCCCTATGACAGCTTCCACAGCTAGTCCTAAACCTATACATAATCATGATAACAGTAACAGTAATTATACTACCTTCTTAGATTTGCAAAGCACTTTACAACTTTCAAATTTGGTCACATTTGTTGGCTACCAATCTCCTTGGTTTGTTGGGAAGATTTAATAAAATATATTTTTTAAATCTTGCCCAGAGAGACCAACATACGCTAACCTTTTTTTTTTTTTGAGACGGAGTCTCGCTCTGTTGCCCAGGCTGGAGTGCAGTGGTATGATCTCCGCTTACCGCAAGCTCCGCCTCCCAGGTTCACGCAGTTCTCCTGCCTCAGCATCCTGAGTAGCTGGGACTACAGGTGCCCGCCACCACATCCAGCTAATTTTTTGTATTTTTAGTAGAGATGGGGTTTCACCATGTTAAGCAGGATGGTCTTGATTTCCTGACCTCGTGATCCACCAGCTTGGGCCTCCCAAAGTGCTGGGATTACAGGTGTGAGCCACCGTGCCCACCCCTAACACTTTATTAATAAATGTAAGTACCAGGCCAGGCACGGTGGCTTATGCCTGTAATCCCAGCACTTTGGGAGGCCGAGGCAGGGATATCACGGGGTCAGGAGTTCGAGACCATCCTGGCTAACACGGTGAAACCGCATCTCTACTAAAAGTACAAAAATTAGCTGGGCATGGTGACGGGTGCCTGTAATCCCAGCTACTCAGGAAGCTGAGGCAAGAGAATTGCTTGAACCCGGGAGGCAGAGGTTGCAGTGAGCAGAGATAGCACCACTGCACTCCCGCGTGGGCGACAAAGCGAAACTCTGTCTCAAAAATACAACAATAATAAAATAAATATAAGTTCCCTTTTGCTCATTTGAACCTCATTAAGACTATAGGAAGCCAGTAGTTGGAGGTAGGTATTATTTTTTCCTCTCAGCTCTACTGCTACCACCCTAGTCCAAGTCTGCATCACAACTTGCCTGGACCACCACAGTAGGTTCCTGTAGTATCTTCCTAATTCCTTCACTCCCTCCCTAAAATCCCTCCTTCACACAGCAGAAATCTATTAAAAACATAAACATGAGGCTGTTGTTCAGAACCAGTTAATGCCTCTCCATAGAAACTTAGAATAGAATCTAAGTCTATTGCAGTACCTAACAAGGCCTTCTACTACATAGACCATGAGAGCTTCCCAGGTCTCCCTCCATGACTCTTCTTCCATCACTCAGTTGGCACTAGCCTCTCTGGGCTTCTTTCTGTCCTTCAGCCCAGGAAGTCCAGTCTAACCTTATCATCTTTACTGTTGCTTTACCTCTCTGCCTGGAAGGCTTTATTCCCAGATTTTTACTTGCTTGTCTCTTTTTTAATGTTTGATTCCAGCTCAAATGTAGCTTCTCAGAGAGCTGTTCACATAGAGTGGTCACTCTACCTTACTGCTCCCCATCAAGGCATCCTGTTTACATAGTGAATTTTCAACAAATATTTTATTTTTCTTTTGTACACATACCAAAAAAAAAAAAAATCTAGAGAGATTAAGTAGCTTGGTCAAGCTTCTAAGTAGCATGCTTTTGTAGAACCCAGGTTTTATACAAATAATAATAATTTTAAAAGCCATGATTAAATAGTGTTGATAGTTGCACAATTCCATAAATATCATTAAAAAGCAGTGCACTGTATACTTTAAATGGGTGAATTTTATAGTTTGTGAGTTATATTCTCAATACAGCTATGGTTAAATATAATTATGAACTTTATTTTTCTAACTCTACCTTTTAATTTATGTTACATTATTTATTTAATTTAATTTATTGAGGGTACTTAAAATCTATTAAGCTGTCTCTCTATAAAGTCAATTTCATTAATTAGACCTCATGGCTCCTCCTTTATGATGGTGCTTATTTGTTGGAGGATTCTCCCTAGGTTTCCTCATTATAAGCCACTTTAGCACACATTCGGCCCTTTGGGAAGAATTTTACATGTTTTGCATATAATGTCTATTGTTACATTGCTCTGTTAGTCTGTTGAAGAAACAGAATTGTATTTTTTTTAATCTCCAAAGGGTGGAGAAGATACTTACTTACCAGGCAACAGTGATACAGCAGGGATCATTTGAAGATAGAACTCATTAATAATCTTACATAAGCAGCTTTATTCTCAACTGGAGTGCACTATCCTTGGTGGCATCCAGCTTGCCGGATTCTGGTTGGTGGTGGCATCTTTACTATGAGGTCCAGACCCTTGTCCTGTACCCTTTCTGAGGTCTATCAATCTCCCTTACTTGATGTCTGTGTTGTTGTCTGCTAAGGAAGAAACTAAGATCCTCCTGAATACTGAAATTCATCTGAGAAAATCTACAACGATCTGGGTTTTTGTTTTCTTTCTCCAAATCAGCCCTAATTCACATGAGAAATCTGTAGAGCCGCTGAATGTTCATTTTTTACAAAATAATTGCTCTGGTTCCACTGCATCTATTTTATTACAAATACATTACTCCCTTTCATACTTATCAGCTAGGAAATGGTACTACCATGTAGTTGGCTAAGAGACTGAAATGCTTCCTTTCTTGAAAGAGCACATTAACTCAGGTCCATTAATCACATCTTAAACAACAGCTACAATAACGAGAAATCAAGTGATAGTTTCAAATGAGAGCTGGTTGCCATAGAGAAAGCTAAACAATAGTGGCTAAATTGTCTATCTACATGTAATGCCATTTTCTAATACTAAGTAAACCTTTCTCTGCCTACACACTTCTGTACCCCCATCAACCACACACACATTCACAAACACACTCACAAACACAGAGTAGGTCATACTCTACCACCGGTTGCAACATCTTATCACGTGTCTACACTGCAATTTCCCACATGGACAAAGTGCAATTCTTGTTGCCTTCCAAATGTCGGATGCAGGATGTACAACATACCACATAACATGCCAAGGTTTGATGTGAGAGTGTGATGACAAAAATATGGGAGATGCCTTCAGACAGGCCACTGCTTAGTAGCATGTTATTTTGGCAAGGCATGTACTGTCTGTAGCTTCATGTTCTACATTATTCTCCTAGGGGAGGGATCTTGCATTCAAAATTAGATGGTTCTGTTATGTGACTTACCACTTACGTTTTGAAAGGTAACCCGATTTATAATTCCAATACCATGTAATACTCAAATCAGAGCCCTATAAAACTAATTTCCAAGCTTTTTGATTCTAGATAGAAAGCCTCAGAAATAGAGGGTGATTTAAATATTTCAATAATACCAAATTAAAAAATCCACCCATGCAGTAAGATTCTTAGTAAATAGTTTTCTACTCAAAGTGATATTATTTGATTAGGAATTTATGAATTGGTCAAGAGTAAAGAGCTGTCAGGAAGGCACTGAATCAACTGCAGACTCTCCTGACATGAAAACCAGGGACATATTTTTCTCTGCTACAGAAAATCTCTTTAGAAGGTTTCTTCCTGGTAAAATGGCCATTTGCTTTATATTGTCCTGTGTTATCCTTTGAAGTCTCCAACTCATGTACCAATGGAATCCTATAATCTCCTTCACTAATTTTCTTTCTTTCAAAATTAACATTTTCTATTTAAGCTCCCCCTTAATGCTCTTCTCTCCTCTTCTTAGCTGCAGCCCACCTGTGGAGTCTAAAATAACACACCATATTAACACTCTTCTGCTGAGATTTTGATAACAGACACCTGTGCAGTCTAAGCAGCTCTTGACTTATTTCTTCCAGAATGTGTTAATAATGGTGGCCACATTTATTTTCCTCCAGATGTCAATTAAAAATACCACAAGGGCCAATTTCAGTGAAAACTTGAAAGTGGATTAAGCTACCCCCTCTCCTTCACTCCCTCCATATACCATTTTGCCATCTTTCAAATGCAGCAGAGAGCACATCCATCAATCAGAGAGCTGCTGGGCATCCCAGGAGCACACCGCAGGTGGCGAGTTTCACTGCATACACCTTAAAGTGCATCCTCACCTTATTGCTCATGTTAATAAACACTCTGCCATTTTAACAGCAACCACCACTGCATGCAAATATAATGATGTAAATATGACTCAAGTATTCAAATTGGTCCTCAAAGTTGATGTCATAAGATAACAAAACGAGACTGTAATCCACTCTGCCATTTTTATCCTTCAGAAACAACTTTCTAATCAACATTTCAGCCTCACCAACATTTCTTTTTCTCTGGGTTAATATTTAAAATAGCTAGTCAATTTGTGAGGCATTGGAGTTGTCATTAAAATAAGTGACTCTCTGGGCTTTCAAAATCTCTTTGATGCAGCCCACCCTAACCATTAGGGCTGGCTCTACATTAAACATTTCTTTTAAGGGTATATTTTATTTCTTGCAAGCAGCTTTGCACATTTTTTATCCACATGAGAACAGATCTCTTTTTGCAGGTTAGCTCACAGCCAGACCCTCGATCGATTTTGAAAGCTCATAAGGGAAGAAATCCAGAGAAACAGCTAGGTAGTTAAATCAGGGAGTTACTCTCTTGGTTGTGTTGTTCAACCAACTTCAAGAACTGCTTTCGCTTTTATTCATTCATTTACTCACATGCCCATATGATAACATGCACCTCCCCTAGCCCCCACCCCCAACAAAAGGTTCTCTAAATATTAAAGGCTATGAAGAGCCACATGAACTGAACACTAAGCTGTATAATAGTCACTGGAGGGTCATTTAAAAGCTGCAATAATAATGTAAGGAAGAGAATGAAATGCTTTATTTTTTTTGAAGGCCTCTGCCCCTTTTAGAGCAACTGAATTCCATTTAGCAAATGACCTCCTTGTGGAAATAAAGAAAAAATAATAACCCGAGAACAGAAGGATAAATTATGTATTTTACTCAAGAAATGCTAAGAACTCTGCTTACTTCATGCTGTATGTAAGAGAGCATGATGCATGCCATTATATTTCTATAGCCCTCCTTATTGTTCTGATAGCACAGTGATTTTTATAATTTGACATTCTATTTTCATCCTAGAGAAGGAGAGCTTCAGAAAGGAACTCTGCTTTTGCTAGAGCTGCTAAATTCTGAAAAGGAACTTCATTAATGTAACTGTTGTGTGTTGCACTTCCTAGGTTTTTTACAGAGCTGACCATTAGAAGAAAATATTTTCTGCAAGGAAAAGGAGCATCCTCTGGGAAAGAACATCACCTACATTTAAGCAAAGTGGTTGAAAACAGCTCTTAGGCAGGTAGGGTCAAATCCATTTTGTGACAAGCAGTTCATTGACGCTAAGTGTAGAATCAGCATAGAATGAGGATTGGTTAACTTTTAAAGATACTTTTTATTCTATTACAAAGTTTGTACTCTAGGTTAGCCATTTTGGAAACCTGTAGTATCCGTAGGCCACAGTCATCTCGTAGGAATCACTCTGCAGCCTTCTCACTGGGCCCCTTTAATCCAGCCTTGTGCCTCCCCAATCCTGTCTGCACACTGCAGACAGAGTAATTCTTCCAAGACACCAAGCTGATCAAACCAACCTTCTGTCAAAAACCCATGGGAAGCTTCACAAAGGGCTGAGGTTAAAGTCCACATTCTTTAGCATATCACACCCGTAGCTTCCGAAAGTATTTTTCTAGTCTTGCCTTTCATCATTCATCAACTTATTTCTAACCACCCCAGCCAAACTGAACTTTGAAGAAGAAAAATAAGACCAGTAGATAAAAAATTCAATGGACTGACACCACCTTCCCTGTACATTTGGCCTGGTTATTAACCAGTTACCCTTCAGATCTCATTTAAAAATCACAAATTACAGAAATGTTGTCCTGATTCTCTTTGATCAGAGTGGACTTGTCTGGGATATGCTCTCCAGCCCATTATATGCCTATTATTGCTCCTATCCCATTTTAGCCATATTGGATTTTTTTTTTCTTTATTATTATTATTATTATTATTATTATACTTTAGGCTCTATGGTACATGTGCGCAATGTGCAGGTAAGTTACATATGTATACATGTGCCATGCTGGTGCGCTGCACCCACCAACTTGTCATCTAGCATTAGGTATATCTCCCAATGCTATCCCTCCTCCCACCCCCCACCCCACAACAGTCCCCGAAGTGTGATGTTCCCCTTCCTGTGTCCATGTGTTCTCATTGTTCAATTCCCACCTATGAGTGAGAATATGTGGTGTTTGGTTTTTTGTTCTTGTGATAGTTTACTGAGAATGATGATTTCCAATTTCATCCCTGTCCCTACAAAGGACATGAACTCATCCTTTTTTGTGACTGCATAGTATTCCATGGTGTATATGTGCCACATTTTCTTAATCCAGTCTATCATTGTTGGACATTTGGGTTGGTTCCAAGTCTTTGCTATTGTGAATAATGCTGCAATAAACATACGTGTGCATGTGTCTTTATAGCAGCATGATTTATAGTCCTTTGGGTATATACCCAGTAATGGGATGGCTGGGTCGAATGGAATTTCTAGTTCTAGATCCCTGAGGAATCGCCACACTGACTTCTACAAGGGTTGAACTAGTTTACAGTCCCACCAACAGTGTAAAAGTGTTCCTATTTCTCCACATCCTCTCCAGCACCTGTTGTTTCCTGACTTTTTAATGATTGCCATTCTAACTGCTGTGAGATGGTATCTCATTGTGGTTTTGATTTGCATTTCTCTGATGGCCAGTGATGGTGAGCATTTTTTCATGTGTTTTTTGGCTGCATAAATGTCTTCTTTTGAGAAGTGTCTGTTCATGTCCTTCGCCCACTTTTTGATGGGGTTGTTTGTTTTTTTCTTGTAAATTTGTTGGAGTTCATTGTAGATTCTGGATATTAGCCCTTTGTCAGATGAGTAGGTTGCAAAAATTTTCTCCCACTTTTTGTTTACTTGTTGCTTTCTTCTCTGACTGCAAGTTCCCTTGGGACAAGAATTGTATTCCTTTCTCTCATCATGTCTTCAGTGCCCGGCACAGAAGACGGTAATTGAACAAATGAATGAAGAAATGAATGAATGAATTCTAGTGGCAGAAAAGTTGAGAAAATAGATGGAAATTACTAGAGTGTTGCAGCATGGAAGGACTGACTGAACAGGAGAAAAATTACTGTCTCCCTAAGTCGGATCAATTCAAGCACCACAGAATGCATTTCATCCGCAATATTCGGCCTTGGTTTCCTTACTCTAATTCCCAAAAGATTTCTGACATGTAAAATCCTACAATTAGACATTCATTGATGGATTTAAGGCCCTATCTTCTGTGAAATGCCCATGGGAGGTAACACTCCACATACTATAAATACATCCAAACATTCCTGGGAATAGTTCTGAGAAAGGGAGAATTATTTCACCTTGCATCTGAAGGCAGCAGGGAAGACTGAGAGGGTCCTGCTTTCCAAGAGCCATAAATGAAAGCTGAAGACAAAGGGAAAAATTAGCTCACATTCTGAAAAAATGTGTTTTTTTTTTCCAACATGACTAGTAAAGAATCATTAAGCTCTAAAAAGAGCAGATATTTTAGAACCCTTTCCTGACTTCGTCTTCCACATCATCTTCCACTACTCTAAGATCAAATTTCCAATTTCGTGAAAAGAGACCCGAGGAAAACATTATCAATTACTCAGTTTCACCCAATATTCCATGATCCGAAAAGTCCATCAGCTCTCGCATGGATTCTCAATTTCTTCAACAAATACTTACTGAAGACCTGCTACATGTCAGCATTCTACCTCGCTAAAAATTCAACAGTAAACTTTTGTTTTCTCCCTCCCAGCCTCATGGAGCTTATGCTCTAGTAGAATTCTTCTGGGAAATAAAATTGATGCTGGTTGAACAATTATTGAATAAATAATATGTGATTGAACAAATAAACTGCTACTATTCAAGGATAACAAAAACTGGAGTTTTCATGTTTCTCCTCCTGGATTTCTATAGAACAGCATAATGCCACGCTTAAGAATTTGGGCCTAAAACAAACCTGGGTTTCAGTTCTAGTTCCTCCACTTACTGGCTGGGTGAATTTGAGCAACTTACTTTATTTCTCTTTTCCACTGTAACATAGATATAATTTAATCAAAATTAGCCTCAAATTTGTTGTGGGGGGTTAAAGAACATACAAGAAAAAAAATCTGGCATGTGAGAGGAGAATATGACAATATTAGCTATTACTTCTTCCTTCTAAGTTTCTTACCTGAATTGGCAAAATGAAAGTTCATTATGATCAGTGACTTTTACTTTTCATAAGAAGACACTTATGTAGTCAAAAGGAGTGAAAATTTATTATTCCCAATGCTTAAATCTGATACTCAAAGCAAACCACACTGACTCCTTCTGCCTTCCTGTTGACAGCACCCTATTAAACAGAAATGCTCCCATCAGGGGGGATGAGACAAATCTGCCCAATTTCTGAAGTACGCCACTTCCCCAGCATGCCTGGTAGGGATTTACAATGCTCTGGAAATAGGAAACAGGGCATAAACGTCCTTGGAAGACGACTGCATAAGCAGCAATACGACTTGTGCTAAGTGAGAATTCTATCACAGGGAAAGCACAAAAATATGTCTGATACACACATCCCAGACACTCCTCCAATTACATAATTATTTATCTTAAACCAAATTCACCTCTTTCTTTATAAGGATACTTTTTTTTTTAAACTAATTTTACAACTGGGAAATATATACACACACACAGATATGTATATGTGTGTATACACATATATATTCTCTGCAAATACATATATATTTTCTCTGAAAAAATAATATATATATTTCTTCCCCTTAAATACGATCTCAGAAGAAAAATAAACTTTATTTCTAGTGATGAAAGGGCTTCAGAGAAGTTTGTTCTATTTGTGATGCATAAAATTTGTCTTTAGAACAGCTATATGAAGACTACATCTCAAAAAAAAAAAAAAAAAAAAGAAAAAGAAAAAGAACAGCTATATGAGCCTGACCAAAGCTTTTCATAAACTTTCATCTTCCTAGAATCACTTGTCTTTCTCAAAATACAGGTAAGCCAGTGGGGAAAAAAAAGTTTACTTTAAAATATGATTGACTTGTATTTCCCTGAGAACCATTAGATTCATTTACATAGTTTCTTATTTTTATGTCTAGTTAATATTTATTTTCTGCTATATATATTGCATAGAGATTATTTTTTTACTAAATCTAAGAACCTAAAGTTATTTCCTCCCTTCATCCAATATCCAAAGATCTTCCTAGAAAAGTTATCTAAAACTCTGTAGTTAAAATAATTTAATCTGTTAAGAGAGGCACAAAGTCAACTTTTGTTTTACAGATGAGATAGAAGCTATACCTAAATTTCTCTAATGTGTTTATAAAACAAATGAGCAATGAGTTCATAGTTTTCTGCCTCTAGTCCTGCATCATGAAATGTTGGTATTTTATAGAATTTAATTTGTGGTAAAATTTTAAATGTCTTTTAAAAATTATTTTACTTTGTAATACTTGTCTTAGTATTTATGAAATCTTATTTCAGCCTCAGTGCTACTACTTTTTAGCAGCATTTTTTGTTGTCAAAGTGTCCTTTTTTAAAATAATTAACACAAATGCTCTATTCAGGAAGACTTATTGAGACTCCTCTGTGTTGCCCTACCAGGCAAGCCAACCCACTTCACAGCTTGTCCTAGTAGGTGATGCTAGGTAGCAGATGACGGCCAGTCAACTCCTTTAGATTTGCTTTCAGCTGCTAAAATCCAACAACTTATAAGGTATGTTCTTCTTTTTTTTTTTTTTTCCTTAATGGAGTTTTGCTCTTTTCGCCCAGGCTGGAGTGCAGTGGTACAATCTTGGCTCACTGCAACCTCTACCACCTGGGTTCAAGCGATTCTCCTGCCTCAGCCTCCAGAGTAGCTGGGATTACAGGTGGCTGCCACCATGCTTGGCTAATTTTTGTACTTTTAGTAGAGATGGGGTTTCGCCATGTTGGCCAAGCTGGTCTGGAACTCCTGACCTTAGATGATCCACCCGCCTCGGACTCCCAAAGTGTTGGGATTACAGGAGTGAGCCACAGCTACCAACCTTATAAGGTATTTTCCTGAGGCTTCCTGGGTATTACTTTATGGTTTTTTCATTGTTCATACTGCAACATTAATATCAATCAACTTTGTTTTTTTTTCTCTCCATGAAATAAGCATAAATGAGAGCAGTAACACTTGGCAAAAGAGGATACTATTAGATAATTTATAATTGATTTTGTTGGGTTCTTAGGAAGTAGAACATGCCCAAACACTTGATTTATCTCAATAATTGAGATGAATCCAAGGGTCTTCCTAGGTTAGAAAGATTAGCAGGAGACATTTTAAAGGGGGAACATCTGCCCCCAAAAGTAGACCTTCACTGTGGAACCTGAAAGTTCAGATCACAGGAGAAGGATTTTACATTACCTGGAGCTGAGACAAATTTGGAGAGCTGAGTGAAATACAGGGGTAGAAGAAGCAGGAGGAAGAGCCCTGTGGGCTCTCTCTGTCCCCAGGGAATCAATTTCTGACTTTGTCTTGAAGAGGTCCTTGGGGATGGCTGTCAGAGGAACTGGGAAAAGACCACAGGGAGAAGGAAACTTCCAGCTGTACTTTGTAACAATTTCAACTGAATGCAAAGTTTCCTGGACAGAACTCAGGAGAGGGGGGGAATTGGGAGTGCAGACACAGCACAGAAGCCGTAGGAGGTAGGGCGGCAGGCGGGGAGGCAGGAAGCCGAAAAGCCCTGCTTGCTTTCTCAGCCTTGCTCACCTGTTGCCCAGAAACAAACTTGGTCCTGTTGTGGGGGCACAGTGGGAGTTAGAATGGCCTTTTGGGCTGCCTTGGGGGAGCTGTGTAAGGCCTATAACTGCCAGCTTTCTCCAACTTCCCTGGCAACCTGCATGACACACTAGCGGCAGCCATAATCCCCCTGGGAACGTAACTCCATTGGCCTGAGAACCACACTCCCATCTCCCACAGCAGCAGCAGCAAGTTCCATCCAAGGAGAGTCTGAGCTCAGACACCTAACCCTGCCCCCACCTGCTGGTCTTTCTCTGCCCACCACCTGATCCTGCCTACACTTCCGCAGCAGCTGATTCTCTCTTGAAAGCGCCACCTCCTGGCAGTTGCCCAAGCAACACAAAACTAGTGCAATAAACAAAACTGCAACCAAGGGTCTCCACAGAGTCCATTTCACTCCCCTGCCACCTTCACCAGCACAGGTGCTGCTATCCATGGCTGACAGACATGAAAACAGTTTACATTACAGGACTCTGTGCAGACACCCTTCAGTACCGACCCCAAGTCTGGAAGCTCTGCTGGGTGGCTAGATCCAGGAGATAAATAACAATCACTACAGTTTGGCTCTCAGGAAGCCACATCCCTAGGAGAAGGGGGAGAGCACTACATCAAGGGAGCATGCAGTCCAAATGTAGGGAGCACTACATCAAGGGAGACTAAAGAATCTGAACAGCAGCCTTGAGCCCCAAATTTTCCCTCTAACATAGTCTACCAGAAAAGGAACCAGAAAAAGAATTCGGGCAATATGACAAAACAAGGTTATTTAACACCCCCAAGAAACCACACTAGCTCACCAGCAATGGATCCAAACTAAGAAGAAATCCCTGAATTGACAGAAAAAGAATTCAGGAGGTCGATTATTAAGCCAAGCAAGGAGGCACCAGAGAAAGGTGAAGTCAAATTTAAGAAAATAAAAAAAAGATACAAGATATGAAGGGAAAAATCTTCAGTGAAATAGACACATAGATAAAAAACAATCACAACTTCTGGAAATGAAGGACACACTTAGAGAAACGCAAAATGCACAGGAAAGTCTCAGCAATAGAATCAAACAAGCAGAAGAAAGAATTTCAGAGCTTCAAGACAAGGTTTTCGAATTAACCCAATCCAGCAAAAACAAGGAAGAAAGAATTTTTTGGGCTGAGTGCAGTGGCTTACACCTGTAATCCCAGCACTTTGGGAGGCTGAGGCGAGTGGATCACGAGGTCAAGAGATCAAGACCATTCTGACTAACGTGGTGAAACCCCATCTCTACTAAAAATACAAAAAATTAGCCAGGCATGGTGGCACGTGCCTGTAGTCTCAGCTACTCAGGAGGCTGAGGCAGGATAATCACTCGAACCCGGGAGGCAGAGGCTGCAGTGAGCTGAGATCATGCCACTGCACACTACCCTGGGTGACACAGCAAGAGTCTTTCTCAAAAAAAAAGAAAAAAAGAAAAAAAGAATTTTTAAATGAACAAAGCCTCCAAGAAATTTGGGATTATGTTAAACAACGAAACCTAAGAATAATCTCTGAGGAAGAAAATAAATCTAAAAGTTTAGAAAACATATTTGAGAGAATAAATGAGGAAAACTTCCCTGGTTTTGCTAGAGATCTAGGCATCCAAATATAAGAAGCTCAAAAAACACCTGGAAAGTTTATCGCCAAAATATCATCACCTAGGCACATAATCATCAGGTTATCTAAAGTTGAGATGAAGGAAAGAATCCTAAAAGCTATGAGGCAAAAGCACCAGGTAACCTATAAAGGAAAACCTATCAGAATAACAGCAGATTTTTCGCAGAAACCCTACAAGCTAGAGTGTTTGGGGCCCTATCTTTAGCCTCCTTAAACAAAAGAATTATCAGCCAATAATTTTGTATTCAGCAAAACTAAGCTTCATAAATGAAGGAAAGATACAATTGTTTTCAGACAAATTCTGAGAGAATTCACCACTACCAAGCCAGCACTAAAATAACTGCTAAAAGGAGCTCTAAATCTTGAAACAAATCCTCAAAACACCAAAATAGAACCTCCCTTAAATCTCACAAGACCTATAAAACAAAGACAAAATAAATACAAAAAAGCAAGGTATTCATCCCACAAATAGCACAATGACTAGAATAGTACTTCACATCTCAATACTAACATTGAACGTAAATAGTCTAAATGCTCCACTTAGAAACAGAATGGTAGAATGGATAATAATTCACTAACCAAGTATCTGCTGTCTTCAAGAGACTCACCTAACATATAAGGGGTCACATAAACTTAAGGTAAAGGACTAGAAAAAGATATTTCATGCAAATGGACACCAGAAGTGAGCAGGGGTAGCTATTCTTATATCAGAAAAAAACTTAAAACAACAGCAGTTAAAAAAGACAAAGATAGGCATTATATGATGATAAAAGAAGTTGTCCAATAAGAAAACATCACAATCCTAAATATACATATGCACCTAACACTGGAGCTATCAAATTTATAAAATAATTACTATTAGACCTAAGAAATTAAATAGACACCAACAGAATAATAGTGAGGGACTTTAGTACTCCGCTGACAGCACTAGACAGGTCATCAAGACAGAAAATCAACAAAAAAAAATAGATTTAAGCTACACCCTGGAACAAACGGACTTAACAGATATTTACAGAACGTTCTACACAATAACTTCAGAATATACATTCTATTCATCAGCATATGGAACATTTTCCATGATAGACCATATGATAGGCCATGAAACAAGTATCAAAAAATTTAATAAAACTGAAATTATATCAAATACTTTCTCAGACCACAGTGAAATAAAATTGGAAATCAACTCCAAAAGGAACTCTCAAAACCATGCAAATTCATGGGAATTAAATAACCTGCTTCTTAATGATTGTTGGGTCAACAGTGAAATCAAGATGGGAATTTAAAAAATTCTTTGAATGGAGGCTGGGCACGGTGGCTCACACCTGTAATCCCAGCACTTTGGGAGGCCGAGGTGGGCAGATCTCCTGAGGTCAGGAGCTCAAGATCAGCCTGACCAACATGGAGAAACCCTGTCTCCACTAAAAATACAAAATTAGCCAGGCGTGGTGGCACATGCCTGTAATCCCAGGTACTTAGGAGGCTGAGGCAGGAGAATCACTTGAACCTGGGAGGTAGAGGTTGCAGTGAGCTGAGATCATGCCATTGCACTCCAGCCTGGGCAACAAGAGGAAAACTCCATCTCAAAAAAAACAATTATTTGAATGGAATGATAATAGTGATACAACCTATCAAAACCTCTAGGATACAGCAAAGGTGGTGCTGAGAGGAAAGTTCATAGTCTGAAAGAGCACCAATAGACAATTTAAGGTCACATGTCAAGGAACTACAGAAAGAATAAATGAAACCCAAATCCAGCAGAAAAAAAGAAATAACAGAAATTAGAGGAACTAAATGAAATTGAAACAAAAAAATACATAAGATAAATGAAACAAAAAGCTGGTTATTCTAAAAGAAACGTAAAATTAATGGACCATTAGTGAGATTAACCAAGAAAAGAGAAGATCCAAGTAAGTTCAATTAGAAATGAGATAGTAGGTATTACAACCAATACCACAGAAATACAAAAGATCATTCAAGACTACTATGAACACCTTTACATGCATACACTTGAAAATCTAGAGGAGATGGATAAATTTCTGAAAATACACAACCCTCCTAGATTAAACCAAAAATAAATAGAAACTCTGAACAGACCTGTAACAAGCAGAGACAATGAAATGTTAATTAACAAATTGATACAAAAAGGTCCAAGACCAGATAGATTCACAACTGAATTATAGCAGACATTTAAAAAAGAATTGGTATCAATCCTACTGACACCATTCCACAGCATAAAGAGGGAATCCTCCCTAAATCATTATATGAAGCCAGTATCACCCTAATACCAAAACCAGGAAAGGACATAACAAAAAAGAAAACTACAGACCAATATCCCTGCTGAATATAGATGCAAAAATTTTTAACAAAATATTAGCTGGCCAAATCCCACAGCATATCCAAAAGATAATCCACCATGATCAAATGGGTTTCATACCAGGTATGCAGGGATGGTTTAACACTTGCAAGTCAATAAGTGTGATATATTACATAAACACGATTAAAAACAAAACATCACATGATCATCTCAATAGATGCAGAATAATCATTTGACATAATCCAGCATTATGATTAAAACCCTCAGCAAAATCTGCATAGAAGGGACATACCTTAATGCAATAAAAGCCATCTATGAGAAACCCACAGGCAACATTATATTGAATAAGGAGAAGTTGAAAGCATTCCCCCTGAACTGGAACAAGACAAGGATGTCCACTCTCACTACTTCTATCTAACATAGTACTGGAATTCTGAGCCAAAGCAATCAGACAAGAGAAGGAAATAAAGGGCATCCAAATCAGTAAAGAGGAAGTCAAACTGTTGCTGTTTGCTGATGATATAATTGTATACCTAGAAAACCCTAAAGACTCCCCCCAAAAGCCCTTAGAACTGATAAATGAATTCAGCAAAGTTTCAGGATACAGAATTAATGTACATGAATTAGTAGCTCTGCTATACACCATCAATGACCAAGCTGAGAATCAAATCAAGAACTCAACCCCTTTTACAATAGCTGCAAAAATAAAGTAAAATACTTAGGAATATACCTAAACAAGGAAATAAAAATCCTCTACAAGGAAAACTACAAAACACTGCTGAAAGAAATAATAGATGACACAAACAAGGTGAAACACGTCCTATGCTCATGGATGAGTCGAATCAGTATTGTGAAAAAGATCATACTTTCAAAAACAATCTACGAATTCAGTGCAATTCCTATCAAAATACCACCATCATTCTTCACAGAACTAGAAAAAAAAACCTAAAATTCATATGGAACCAAAAAAGAGCCCACGTAGCCAAAGCAAGACAAAGCAAGAAGAATAAATTTGGAAGCATCACATCACCCAACTTCAAATTATACTATAAGGCCATAGTCACCAAAACAGCATGATACTGGTATAAAAATAGGCACATAGACCAATGGAACAGAATAGAGAATCCAGAAATAAAGCCAAATACTTACAGCCAATTGATCTTTGACAAAGCAAATGTGGGGAATGGACACCCTATTCAACAAGTGGTGCTGGGATAATTGGCAAGCCACATGTAGAAGAACGACACTGGATCCCCATCTCCCACCTTACACAAAAATCAACTCAAGATGGGTCAAGGACTTAAATCTAAGATCTGAAACCATAAAAATTCTAGAAGATAATGTCAAAAAAACCCTTCTAGATATTGGCTTAGGCAAATACTTCATGACCAAGAATCCAAAGGCAAATGCAACAAAAACAAAGATAAATAGAGGGGACATAATTAAACCCTAAAGCTTCTGCACAGCAAAAGAAACAGTCAGCAGAGTAAACAGACAATCCACAGAGTGGGAGAAAATCTTTGCAATCTATACACCTGATAAAGGACTAATATCCAGAATCTACAAAAAAACTCAAACAAATCCACAAGCAAAAAACAAACAATTCCAACAAACAGTGGGCTAAGGACATGAATAGAAAATTCTCAAAAGAAGATATACAAATGGCCAACTAACATAGGAAAAAATGCTCAGCATCACTAATGATCAGAGAAATGCAAATCAAAACCACTATGCAATATCACCTTACTCCTGCAGGAATGGCCATAATAAAAAACAATAGATGTTGGCAGGGAAGGGGCAAAAATTGAACACTTTTACACTGCTGGTGGGACTGTAAACTAGTACAATAACTATAGAAAAACAGTATAGAGATTCCTTAAAGAACTGAAAGTAGAAATCCATTTGATCCAGCAATCCCAATACTGGGTATCTACTCAAAGGAAAAGAAGTCATTATATGAAAAAGATACTTGCACATGCATGTTTATAGCAACAAAATTTACAATTGCAAAAATATGGAACCAGCCCAAATGTCCATCAATCAGTGAATGGATAAAGAAATTGTGATATATATATACATATATACACATATGCATGAAATACTACTCGGCCATAAAAAGTAATGAAATAATGACTTTCACAGCAACCTGGATGGAATTGGAGACCATTATTCTAAGTGAACTAATTGAGGAATGGAAAACCAAACATTGTGTGTTCTCACTCATAAGTGGGAGCTAAGCTATGAGGATGCAAAGGCATAAGAATGATACAATGGACTTTGAGGACATGGGGGAAAGGGTGGGAGGCAGGTGAGAGAAAAATGACTACACATTGGGTACAGTGTACACGGCTTAGGTGATGGGTACACCAAAATCTCAGAAATCACCACTAACTTATTTGCATAACCAATCATCACCTGTTCCCCAAAAACCTATTGAAATGAAGGAAAGACTAAATGAATAAATTACATGAAATGATTGTAAATAGGATAGAAGTATATAAATAAACTTTCCACAGTTTCAAAATTTTTTTCAGTAACTAAATCTTAAAGTTATGATACATTAAGTAATAGGTAATCATAAGATTTCTGAATTATTTTATGCCATAGAAAAGTAAAATATGTTCTGATTTGTTAATAAAATAATTGAAGAAACATCTTTCAAAAAAATGAAGAAAGCTTACAGGTTTTACTGAACAGCATCAAAAGTATCAAAAGTTTGAGTTGTAAGAGTTTGTAAAGAAGAAGAAAGACATAGGGGTAGAAAGTTTATTTAAAGAAATAATACAAACTTTCCAAATTTGGATAAATATATAAAATCCAAGTAAAACAAGACCAAAGTCTTCAATCAGATTTAATCTACACAAGATGACACAGACATATTATTATCAAACTTTCAAAAATCAAGGGAAAAGAGAGGATCTTAGATGCAACAAGAGACAAGAAGTAGATTACAAATAAGAAATTTCCAAAAAAGGCTAAGAGTGGGCTTCTCAGCAGAAACCTTATAGGTCAGAAGAAAGTGGGATGACATATTTACTGAAAGTGCTGAAGGAAAAAAAAAACTGCCTATGAAGAAAACTGTACCCAGCAAAGTCATACTTCAGAAATGAAGAAGCGATAAAGACTTTGTCAGTTAAACATAAGCTGAGGATGTGTTCATCCCCACTCATCTTACAAAAAAAATGCTAAAGAAAGTTCAAGCTTGAAGGACACTACGTAGCAATACAAAAACATTTGAAAGTATAGGCCAGCATGGCCGCTCATGCCTGTAAATCCAGCACTTTGGGAGGCCAAGATAGGCAGATTGCTTGAGGTCAGGAGTCTGAGACTAGCCTGGCCAACATGGTAAAACCCCAACTCTACAAAAATAAACACACACACACACACACACACACACACACACACACAGAAAAAAAATATGAGCCAGGTGTGGTGGCGTGAGCCTGTAGTTCCAGCTACTCAGGTGGCTGAGGTACTAGAATTGCTTGAACCCAGGAGGCGGAGGTTGTAGTGAGCCGAGATGATGCTACTACACTCCAGCTTGGGCAACAGGGCAAGACCCTGTCATAGAACAAACAAACAAACAAATAAAAAAACACCAAAACCATTTGAAAGTATAAAACTCACTGGCAACAGAAAGTACACAGTCAAATTCAGAATACTTTAATATTGTATTGGTGTTACATGAATCACTTATATTTTTAATATGAAAGTTAAAGACAATATATTAAAAATAACTACAATAATTGCTTAAGGGATACATAATATATAAATATTTAAATTGTGATATCAAAATTTTTAAATGTGTAGTGGTGGTGGAATAAAAGTGTAGAGAGTTTCATGCAATCAAATTTAAGTTATTAAAATAGTCTATTATAACTATAAGATGTTTTCTGTAAGCCTCATAATAACTAAAAATTAAAAACCTTTCATGGATACATCAAAGATAAAAAGTAAAGAATCAAAACATATAGTTAGAGAAAATTAATTACTCATAAAAGAAGACAGTAAAACAGGGAGAAAGGAATTCAAAAATCTCCAAAGCGACCAAACAGCAATTAACAAAATGACAATAGTAAGGCCTTGACTGTAAATCATTACCTATAATGTAAATAGATTAAATTCTCTCATAAAAAGACACAAAATGGCTGAGTGGATAAAAAGATACAGCTATATGCTGCCTATAACAGACTAACTTCACTTTTAGGAACACACACATATTGAAAATGAAAGGGTGGAAAAGATATCATTCTATACAAACAGAAAGCAGAAGAGATTGCGGTAGCTATACTCATATCAGATAAAATAGACTAAGTCAAAACTGGAAAATGAGACAAAGAAGGTCATTAGATAATAATAAAGGGGTCAATTAATCAAAAGGAAAAATTACATACGCACCCAACAGTGGAGTGCCTAAAATATGTAAAGAAATATTAATAGATCTAAAAGAAGATATAGACTGTAATACAATAACATTAGAGGAATTCAAAATTCCACTTTTGACAATGGACAGATTGTCCAGACAGAAAACTTATAAAGAAACATTGAACTTCAACTTGAAATGGTTTGGGTCTGTGTCTTCAGCAAATCTCATGTCAAATTATAATCCCCAATATAGGGACTGTTCGGGGTGATTTGATCACGGGAGTGTATTTCTCAAGAATGGTTTACTCATGAATGGTTTAGCACCATCTCCTTGGTGCTGTTCTTGGGCTAGTAAGTTCTTGAAAGATCTGGTTGTTTAAAGGTGTGCAGCCCTTCCCCCATCACTCCCTCTTGCTTCTGCTCCAACTATATAAGATACCTCACTCCCCCTTTGCCTTCCACCATGATTGGAAGCTTCCTGAGGCCTCCGCAGAAACAGAAGCCAATATGCTTCCTGTACAGCCTGAATAACCATGAGCCAATTAAACCTTTTTCTATAAATTATCCAGTATCAGGTGTTTCTTTATAGCCATGTGATAATGGACTAATACAGAAAATTGGTACCTAGGAGTGGGTACTGCTATGAAGATAACTGAACACGTAGAAGCAACTTTGGAACTCAGTAACAGGCAGAGTGTGGAGGGTTTCAGAGGAAGACATAAAGATGACAGAAAGTTTGGAACTTTGTAGAGAATGGTTGAATGATTATGACCAAAATGCTCATAGTGATATGGACAGTGAAGGCCAGGCTGCAGAGGTCTCAGATGGAAATGAGGAACTTATTGTGAAGTGGAGTAAAGGTCACTTTTATTATGCCTTAACAAATAACTTGGCTGCATTGTGCCCTGCTCTAGTGATCTGTGGAACTTTGGACTTGACAGTGATGATTTAGGATTTCTGGTGGAAGAAATTTCTAAGCAGCAATGAGTTCAAGAGGTGGACCAGCTGTTTCTAACAACATGGGCTCATATGCCTGAGCAGAGAAATGATCTAATGTAGGCACTTATATTTAAAGGGGGAGCCAAGCATACAAGTTTGGAAAATTTGCAGCCTGGCGATGCGGTAGAAAAGAAAAGATCATTTTCAGGGTAGGATGTCAAGTGGTCTGTGGAAATTTGCATAAGTAAAAAGAACCCAAGTGCTAATGGTCAAGACAATGAGGAAAAGGCCTCAAGGCATTTCAGAGACATTTGGGGCAGCCCCTCCCATCATAGGCTCAGAGGTCTAGGAGGACAGAATGGTTTCCTGGGCTGAGTCCAGGGCCTCGCTACCCTACAGAGCCTTGGGACACTGCTTCCTGCATCCCAGCCACTTCAGCTCCAGCATTGGCTAAGAGGGGCCCAGGTACAGCTCAGAATGCTGCTTCAGAGGGTGCAAGCTCTTAGCCTTGGCAGCTTCCACCTGGTGTTAAGCATGTGGGTGGGCAGAATGCAAGAGTTGAGGCTTGGGAGCCTCTGCGTAGATTTTAGAGGATGTATGGAAAAGTCTGGGTGTCCAGGCAAAAGCTATCTGCAGGGGCAGAGCCCTCATGGAGAAGGTGTACTTAGGGCAGTGCAGAGGAGAAATGTGGGGTTGGAGCCCCACAGAGTCCCCACTGGTGAACTGCCTAGTGGAGCTGTGAGAAGAGGGTCACCATCCTCCAGACCCCAAAATGGTAGATCTACCAGCAGTTTGCACCCTCAGCCTGGAAAAGCCACAGACACTCAATGTCAGCATGTGAGAGAAGCCATGGGGGCTGAGCCCTGCAAAGCCACAAACGCAGAGCTGCCCACAGTCTTCAGAGCCCAACTCCTGCATCAGTGTGCCTTGGATGTAAAACATGGAGTCAAAAGAGATTATTTCGGAGTTTTAAGATTTAATGATTGCTCTGCTGGGGTTAAGACTTGCATGGGGCCTATATCCCCTTTCTTTTTTCTTTTCTTCTTCTTTTTTTTTTTTTTTTTTTTTTGAGACAGAGTTTCACTCTTCTTGCCCCAGCTGGAGTGCAATGGTGCGATCTTGGCTCACTGCAACCTCTGCCTCCCAGGTTCAAGTGATTCTCCTGCCTCAGCTTCCTGAGTAGCTGGGATTACAGGCACATGCCACCACACCCAGCTAATTTTTGTATTTTTAGTAGAGATGGGGTTTCACCACATTGGTCTCAAACTTCTGACCTCAGGTAATCTGACCTTCTCTGCCTCCCAAAACACTGGGATTACAGGCATGAGCCACAACACCTGGCCTATATCCCCTTTCTTTTGGCTGATTTTTCCCTTTGGAATGGGAGTATTTACCAAATGCCTATATTTTCATTGCATCTTGGAGGTAACTAACTTGTTTTTGATTTTACAGGTCCATAGGCAAAAGGGACTAACCTCGTCTCAGAAGAGACTTTGGACTTTGGACTTTGGACTTTTGAATTAATGCTAGAATGAATTAAGACTTTGGGGGATTATTGAGAAGGGATTATTGTATTTGAAAAGGGCATGAGATTTGGGAGGCCAGGGGTGGAATAATAAGGTTTGAATTTGTGTACCCACTAAATCTCATGTTGAATCATGGTCCCCAATGTTAGAGATGGGGACTGGTGGGAGGTGGTTGGATCTTGGGGGTGGATTTCTCCTGAATGGTTTGGCGCCATCCCCTTGGTGCTGTTCTCAGTGTAGTGAGTGAGTTCTCATGAGATCTGGTTTTTAAAGGTGTGCTCCTTCCCCCTTGTTCTCTCTTGCTTCTGCTCCTGCCATTTGAGATGCTTGCTCCCCCTTTGCCTTTCACCATTATTGGAAGCTTCCTGAAGCTTCCCCAGAAGCAGAAGCTTCTGTGTTTCCTGTACAGCCTGCAGAACAGTGAGCCAATTAGACCTATTTTCTAAAAATTACCCACTCTCAGGTGTTTCTTTATACCAGTGTGAGAATGGACTAATATAAACTACACTTTAGACTAAATGGTTACCCATTTAGTCTAAGACATATACAGAATATTCCATCCAACAACAGCAGAATACATGTTCTTCTCAAGTGTACATGGAACATTCTCCAGAACAGGTCCTGTATTAGGCCTCAAAACAAGTTATAACAAACTTAAGAAGATTGAAATCATATCTCATATCTTTTCTGACTACAAAGGTATAAAACTATAAATCAATAATAGGAAGAGTTTAGAAAATTCAGAAGTACATGGAACTTAAACAATCTGCTTTAGAATGACCAATGGGTCATTGCACTCAGTGGTGAAAGTTGAAAGCTTTTCCCCTAAAAGAGAAAAAGACAAGGATGGTTTCTCTCAGCAATTTCATTCAACATGATACTGGAAGTCCTAACCAGAGCAATTGGGCAAGAAAAAGAAATAAAAGGCATCCAAATTGGAAATGAATGATTAAATTTTCCCATATAATCTTATATATGGAACACTCTAAATATTTTGCCAAAACCTATTAGAACTAATAAACAAATCCAGTAAAGTTGCAGAATATGAAATCAAGATACATAAATCAGTAGCATGTCTATAGATTAAAAACAAAATATCTGAAAAAGAAACAAAAAAATCTCATTTATGATAGCTACAAATAAAGTAAAATAGGGCTAAATTTAACCAAGGAGGGGAATGCCCTGTATACTCAAAATTATGAAACATTGAAGAAAAAACTGTAGAAGACACAAATAAATGGAATGATATTCTGTGTTCACGGTTTCGAGGAATGAATATTGTTAAATGTCCATATTGCACAAAGTTACCTACAGAGTCAATGTACTCTCTATCAAAATTCCATGACATTTTTCACAGAAATAGAAAAAAAATTCCAAAGTGTGTATCAAATCACCGAAGATTTTGAAAAGCCAAAGAAACATTGAACAAAAGGAACAAAACTGGAGGCATCACACAACCTGACTTCCAAATATACCACAAAGTTATGGTAAAAACCATTTGTAGCATGAAACAAAAAAAGTTATAGTAAAAACCATTTATATCACAAAACAGATACATAGACCAATGGAACAGAACAGATAGACAGAAATAAATCCACATATTTATAGTCAATTGACTTTCAACAAAGTTTCCAAGAATACACAATAGGGAATAGACAATCTCTTCAATAAATGGTTTTGGAAAAGCTAGACACGCACAGGCAAAAAAAATAAAATTACATCTTTATCTCACATGGTATACAAAAATCAACTTCAAATGAATTAAGACTTAAATGTAAGAACTTCAACTCTAAAAGCTCTATCCATGACACGGGTCTAGGCAATGAATTTTTTATATGAACCCAAAAGCACAGGCAACAAAAGCAAAAATAAACAAATGGAATGACATCAAACTAAGAAGTTTTTGTACAGCCAAGGAAACAGTCCACAGAGTGAAGCCACAACCTATGAAATGGGATAAAATATTTACAAACTGTGCAGCTGATAGGGGGTTAATATCCAAAATATACAAGGAACTTGAATGACTATTACCAGATTTTTAAAATGGGCAAAGAAGCTGAATAGACATTAAAAGAAGACATACATATGGTCAGTAGGTATATTAAAAATGCTCAACATCACTATTCACTAGAGAAATGAAAATCAAAACACAATGAAATATTACCTGACATCTGTTACAATGACTACGATAAAATGATGAATAATAACGATTGCTGGTGAGAATGTGGAGAAAAAGGAACACTTGAACACTGTTGGTGGGAATGTAAATTAATATAGTAATTATGAAAAACAGTATGGAGATTCCACAGAAAGTTAAAAAAAAACAAATTAGCATACTATTGAGCAATTCCACTGCTGGGTGTATATCTAAAGGAAAGTAAATCAATATATTGAGGAGATATCTGCATTCCCATGTTTATTGCAGCATTATTCACAACAGCCAAGATACAGAATCAACCTAAGTAGATGAATGGATGAAGAAAATGCGGTATATATACACAATGAACTACTAATTAACTGTAAATACAAAAAAAAAAAAAAAAAGTCCTGCCATTTGGGACAAACAGATGAACGTGGAGGACATTATTTTAAGTAATATAATCCAGTGCAGAAAGTGTAATCTCACTTATAATCTGAAAATGTTGATCTCATAGAAGCAGAAACTAGAATGGTGGTTAGCATAGGCTAGGGTTGAGGGAATATTGAGGAGATACTGGCCAAAGATTCAAAATTTCAATTAGGTAGGAGAAACAAGTTCAGTAAATCTCCTGTACAACATGGTGAATATAGTTGAAAACAATGTATTGTATTCTTGATAATTACTAAGAGAGTAGATTTTAAGTGCTCTCACTACAAAAAATAACTATGTGAGGTAATACATAGTTAATTAGCTTGATCTAGCCATTCCATAATGTATACATATTTCCAAGCAACATATAGTACACAATAAATACATACAAATTTTACTTGTCAGTTGAAAACATTGAATACAATACACAGCAAAACATCTGAAAGGAGATTTTAGAATGCAATAATCAGTGAACACACAAAAAGATATTCATAAAGTTTAAAAAGTCTAATATGTACAAGACAGAGTTCACTGTTGCCAAGGATAATTTGAAATGGGCACATCTATTCCCTTTCAGTAACTGTGTAAATTGTGTAGCATTTCTAGAGAATTGTACTATATTTATCTTAAAATATGCATGCACATTAATCTAGAAATGTATTCAAGCAAAGAGAAAAAAACGTATGAAAATATGTTCATGGCATTAATGTACGTAATACTAAAAAGAACTGAAAACAAATTGTGTCCATCAGTAAAAGAACTGGACACATTATTTATAAGCCATACATAATAAAACATTATGCAGCTCCTTAAAATTACAGTCTTTTTGGGATATCTAAGACATGAGTGAACTAACACAAATATACTACTGAAACCATTGGCTAAATGCATTTATTGATGTATGACTGGAATGGAGAAATGGAATAGAGAAAATTCACCAGAATGTTAACAGTGGTTTTCTATGAATGGAGGGTCTTAGCAGGTGTTGTCAATGGTCTTTCCATACCCCCTAGCTTTTGTTTTTCCTATACAAGCTTTTCTGTGCTCTACTGGAAATTTCTGGAACTCTGCTTCTCATCTTTCTCCAGCCCTATATGTGGAATAATCAGGAAGTGAGGAAAAACGAAGGTTGGGAGGACAGCCCTCTGGGAATGATAAATGGTATTTAGAGAATAAACACTCCAGCTTCTTCCCCCTTGGGTACAGGGGGTTACAGCTGTGAGGAATGGTCCCTGTTGTCTCCCAGAGGTCCCCAGGAGATTGAACTCCAGTTGTTTTCAGCAGTCAACTATTCATTAAGGCACCCTCATTGGATTCTTTCCATTGTCTTTATTCCATACTATGCTAAGAGTGCTTCCTGATTTCACCTTCCGCATAGGTCAGCTGCACTCAAATCTTTGCCATAGCTGCTGCTTAGGAAAGCATAAAAATGAGTTGTTTGAATTTTTTTCTTTCTTTGTACTCTTTTCTACTGCTTACATATTTTTCTCTATGTATGTTTCTATATACGCATGTAAATAACTTATGGTCCTCAAAATGAAATACTCACTTTCATAGGTCTGCAACACTCTTGACTCATAAACACCCTATCTGTGAACCAACTGTTCATGCCATACTGCCCTAAGCTTCTTCTGGACACTCAACTATAGTTTCCTAGGAACAGCCCATCTTCTCTTCTGACCTGCTAGAAGACATATAGAGCAGCTTTCAGCGTATCTCCTTCTCGAAGAGTATAATTAACATGAGCACAGTGCACGGCACGTGGGCAGTACTCAATAGTATCTGGAAACTATATTAATGAATAAATGATACCAAAGCTTGCTACTGAAATCTCTAAACTTCTGCACCTGGAATTAATTGCCTACATTCTGGGACTGATCAAATTCTGCTTTGAGTAAGATATCTTTTTTTCAAATATCTGTCTAGGCAGATAATCATTAAGCATCTGGGTTGGCATGTGACCTGGGCAAGCTGCTTAAACTCTCAAAGACTCAGTTTTCTCTACTTGAAAGTGATGGAGTATTGATATGAGGATTAAAAGAGATTATTTATGTATAGCTTTGACAGTGTGTAATAGGAATTCAAACAGTAGAGAAGCATATGGATGTATCAGGATGCGTTCAACCTTTGAAGACTGGCCAGTTCTAAACTGCACTATGTGATAGAGTCCTTTGTTAGGAACATCTGCTGGCGAGACAGTAGGCTGGAAATCAGAATCACTAATAATTTAGGAACTGCCTTTATATTCTTACACCTAACTTAGACATCTAAAAGAGTTTTGTTATTTGAATATTCTAAAAGTGAATTGCCAAATTTGTAGGTTCCAAACTATTTATTCAATTTATATGGGCACCTTATTGTTCTGACATTCCATTTTTAATAGCAGATTTTCCCCTTTGCCTTGGACAATACGTCAAAGTTTTAATTACCATATATCATAAACTCCTCTTAAAGCAATATAAAATATATATGTCCTATAATTTCAACAAGCTTCTACAACCATGTTTATTCACAATTATAAAGGCCAGAAGCATCTTTTCTCTACTATATACAACTTCCATTAAATAACAGTTATTAAGTGCTGCCCTGCTCCGTGCAGTATATGTAAACTGCTAGATATGTCTTCCATAATATTAAAAATGTCTCTAACTAACTTGTCTAGAGATTTACATTACTTAAGAAGTCCCATTGCTGGAAAAATTTCCATGTACATAAAGATAAGTTAAAGCTCCTAAACATGCTTTCCCAGTGACTAAAGATGAGATTTGTGTGATTTGCTTTTGTGAGTGTCTGTCTCTCTCTCTCTCATATTTATCTGCCCTATTTGCTTATCTTTCTATCGCCTCCTATTCTGACCTCTATTTGGAGATGAAAATGTCACCCGTCATTGCAGATGTGTACACATGTGATCTTTAGGTTTGGTAGACAAGGCTTTTCTTTTTCTTTTTTTTTTTTGCACTTGACTCTAACTGCATTTATCAATGTCCTTTTCCATTGTCTTAATTTCTGTTGAATACGCAGTATGTAAACATACCTGAAAATGCTATATTCATTTTAGGAAACATTGATTTAAGCATAGACTAGATGACTTTTTAGGGGAAGATTTAAAAAATGTGCAAAAGGAAAAGCTAGCAGCCTTATAAAGTACAATTATATCAGCTCTATACATTGATAAATGAATCTTTGTTTTAGGCTTGCAAAATATTTCTGCACATTTTGATTAATTTTATATCTGTTTTCCAGAAATATGGAGGGACACAAAAGGTTTGGAAAGAATTCAGAGGAGATTATTAAGATGAACTGAATTTCCATAAAAGAAGCCAGATAGCTATCTAGTAATGGCAATGGACATATAGAACATGGTAGATAATTTTGAGCAGGGGTCACCTCGTCTGCAGCTTACACTTCTGAGAAAACAGAAAAATTTTCAAGAAAGGAGAAAGAAAACAATATTCTAATCATGGTAATTCTAAGTTTTCAAATTCCTTGTGCATGTGTATGTTTCGGATTTTGAAGTTCTTTCTCCCCCCTCAGAAGTTGGTATATTTAGACTTGCTGAAAAACAGAGGAACAGATACTGAATACTCTAGCAAATTTCTCAGTTCTTTGTATCTGTAAGCTGGTTTGTTAAAGCCTTGAGCAAACCTTAACATTGCTATTAACTGGTGACAAATATACAGAAAAGCTACAGAGTCTCTGATATGTTATCATTTGCCTTATTGGTAAGTAAGTACATTTCTTTTCTTCTTTACCTACTGAGCCCATGAGGAGCCCTATCTGTTTTGGTACAACTTAGAAAAAGCAATCCCATTAGTAAATATAGTGGTATTTTATGTTTTTATAATGCAAATAGAATGTCTGTACCAATGGCACCAAGCCAAAGATAGAACCATTTGGTCTGAAAGTTTTATTCAAAATAGGTCTGTGCTGGTTTTGTCTCTGTCTGTGACTGAGACAAATTAAACAGCAATTGTATGAGACAGTCTTTTGTCTTCATGGAGAACTAAGATGTCTTTTATACATGAACTGATATTTTATTATTTTGTGCACTTACACTTTAAATTAATGGTCTAGTTAATTATAGTTGAATTCAAGTCGAAATTCTATAAAAGTGCAAGTGACTGGCATCCACATTAATTCAAATTGTTCATCAGGAGTCCTGTTATTAGAGTAAATACCAAGAAAATTTACTATGATTGGGTCATTATTTTAAAGGGTCCCAATTTTAACATTTTTTTTCTGGACAGTTGTGTTTTATTAGGATTGGGTAATTTACATTCATTATACAGAGTCTTGCTGTATCATAAATTAAGGAAATATTAAGAAAAAGCATGTAGATTTACAAGTTGACAGGCAATCAGAGCTTCATGTTTTAGGAATAGTTGAGGTTTGAATGAACATTAGGTCTCTTTACTTAAAGGAATTGAAAACATTCTTAAATAGAATTCCATCTCACCCAAGTTGGCATCAAGGTTGGTTGGGCCAAAGGTGATTAGTATGGGAAGGGGATTTAAGAAACAGTGTGATTGCTGTGGGAACTGATATTAAAAGCACCCCAGGGCTAACTTGGACTTGAATTGCTAAACTTGGCCTCTCATATATAGCTCATCTATAGAACATGTGGAGCCATCTCCTTTTACTACAGTTTAAGAGGAAGTTATACATGATATCTCCTCTATTTTTTTAAATTAACTTTTAAGTTCCGGGGTACATGTGCAGGATGTACCTGCAGGGGTACATGTGCAGGTTTATTACATAGGTAACCATGGTTTGCTGCAAAGATCAACCCATCATCCAGGTATTAAGCCCAGCACTCATTAGCTGTTCTTCCTGATGCTCTTCCTCCCCTTGCCCCCCATTCAGTAGGCCCTAGTGTGTGTTGTTTCCCACCATCCATCATGTGTCCATGTACTCTCATCATTTAGTTCCCACTTGTAAGTGAAAACATGTGATGTTTGGTTTTCTGCTCCTGTATTAGTTTGCTGATAACAACAGTTTCCAGCTCCATCCATGTCCTTGCAAAGGACATGATCTCATTCCTTTTTATGGTTGCATAATATTCCATGGTATACAGGTATGACATTTTCTTTATCCAGTCTACTGTTGATGAGCATTTGGGTTGATTCCATGTCTTTGCTATTGTAAATGTATATAAAATTGACACAAAATACACACCTGACTAATGGACTTTCACAAGGGGTCTTCATCAAAATATTAGAGGAGACAAGAAAACAGCAACATTAATATGAATTCAGCTTTCCATGTCATGTGAGTCATCTCTTAATTCCCTTTACTGCTACCTATTTTTCCTATCTTCTTACCACCATGGAAGACAGTCACTAAGAGGGATATCCACTCTGTGAGAGGAGGTTAGAGGGAAGACAAGACTGTAAGACCCTGGGCTCCATTCCCCACTATAGACTAGGCAGTTTCACTCATCTGTTTTATGCTTCACTATTCTATGTAAAATATTATCTGAAAAAATTCTACTGCTAAATATAATAGCATTTCATGTATGGTATATACAATCATTATTTCATTTCTAATATATTATATAATATGTATAATATAATGTAGTATAAGATGTATGTTATACATTATTTTATTATTACAAGTTATGAGTGTGTGTGTATGTTCGTGTGAAAATACATAAATTCATTAAGGTAGATGTTGACAGCCTTAGTATATGTGGCCTCGTTTCACTAACCCAAGCCACTTAAAATAGCAGGAAAAATTTTTTTTAAAGAAATTCAGCCACAACTCCATGGGTGGGAGGGAAGAGTCAGCATGACCTCAGTAGAGCAGAAATTTTGAGCAATACTTATAAGACCGAAGGCAAATTGATGTTTATCCCACCAAAAATTGTACTTGAATTCTTCCTAGTGTGTTTTTTCCTTTATACCCATGGTTCATCTACCAGAAAAAAAACAATGTATCATTATTGTTTACCTTTAATTTTTTTTCTGTTTCCTATTATATTTTTTGTTTTTATTTTTTAATTGGTAACAAAATAATTGTACATATTTATGGGTATATAGTTATATTTTAACAAATATAACATAGTGATCAGATTCAGCATCTCAAATACTTATCATTTCTTTGTGTTGAAAACATTCAATATCCTCCTTCTGCTATTTGCAAGTATATATTGTATTATTGTTAACTATAGTCATCCTAGAGCAGTATAGAATACTAGAACTTATTTTTTGACTACTAGTTAATTTGAACATTTTCTAACAGCTTATTCAGCTGTATTTTTTGTGTTGTCTATTAATATCCTTTTCCCTTTTAAAATTACAATATTTGTGTTTTTCTTATTCATGCATCATAAAAGCATATGAATTATCTGTCCGCAAATGATGTTTGACATTTATTATTTTTTTGAAGCTACTTCCTAATTTTCAATTTGCTCTTTAAATCTTCTTTATGGAACTTACATTTTCAATCTATAAAATGGAGAAAGAGCTCCAGACATATACTTTATCTATTAGGTGTGAAGACACTTAAAAAGAGAAAAGTAATGAAAAGCATACCCAACTTCATAGTTGGAAGGTACATTCTAAATTCATGGTATACACAGTTACTATGTCAATAACTGGTGAGCTCTAATAATACTTATTACTTTGGATTCCTAAATTGTATACAAAGATTAAATTGATCAACCTCTCTTTCAGCATTTTTAATTTCATACCACTATCCAGATTTTGAATATCCCATATATCATAAAGGAATAATTTAACGCTAGATTTTTTTGACCTCCAATTTGACAGTATCTTTCATTTTTTAAATGAATGTAATCATCTTTGGCTATGAAGTGTGATAATTAACTCAAATTGTACTTTGGAATTAAAGACATTTTCAGACAGTTGTGGGCAGCTCATTGGTTATAAGTAGGATGTTGATTATGAGGGGTAACTTAATTTAATCATTATTGTTTGAATTACTGCACATAGATTGTGTTATTGGTCTGTGAAAAAGAGTATCAACTGCTTCTAGTTCTTAAAAAAGTCCTGAAGAAACTGTGAAAAGCATACTTTCATGTTAAGAGAAAATTTTCACATGTTTAGAAATGGTACACAGTCTTACCCTAGCTTTGCAGTTACAACCTATATTAATAACCAACAATTTGGGTAGCATTTATGTTCTTAACCACCCTCCCCCACAAAAAAAATTATTTTCAGACTTTATAAATAAACTATCTACCAAAGAAGTGAGTTCTATTCCTAACCATAATATCAGTTGTTATGAGGCTTTGGACAAATCAGCTAAGCAAACTTTTTCTGTCTCAAATCTTCATTTATTCATGAGATTAGATCATGTCACATCAGTTTTATTTTTATAAGATTCTGATTCATTTAGGATATTATTTTTCTGCGTATTTTCTTTATATGTGTATTAAGTGAATTAAATTTTTGCTATTTGTAGCTAAAAATAATCCAGCCTATCTTAAACTAAAAACAGAATTCACTGGCTCACAAATCGCATTTAGATTCTCATTCAATGTCATCACAAATTGGTCTTTTTCTGTCTCTCAATTCTATTTTTCAGTGTATTGGCTTCATTCTCAAACAAGCAAGGTGGCCAAAATAGCTTCACATTTATATCTAAACTTCTTGGCAATCTAGTGGACGGAGAGTACCTCACATTGGAACTTTTTGGAAAACACTTGAGGAGTGGCTTAGAGCCGCATTTCTGTTTAATAGAACAATTACTGTGGCCAAGGGCATATGGTACTTTGATGGGACAAACCTGGGCCTTCATCCATTGCTAAAGACAAGGAGTGGTACCATGTGAAAGAGAAATTCCCAAGAGGAAAATCGAGTGCTGACATTAGAAGGGGAAATAGATAGTTGAGCAGGCAAAAAACCACCAGACGAACCAACCAGTAAAGACTCCTGTCCAGTAACATGTGCTTTAATTCTATTTCCTGTCCCACAAATTGATCACAAAATTCATTGAGATATGCTGTCCAGTAGTAAAGTTATCTTCCCATCTGGGTCAGAGAATATGTACAAATTTATCTTTTCTGAACGTCTTGTTGAAACATTAATCCATATAAACTCTAGAACATGTCAGTATAAATAGGACTCAGTAACTATGACAGGAACAATCCTCTAATGGAGAAATTTTAGGCTCTGAAGCCTCAAGTTTGTTTGAATTAGAGGAGTCCAAGCTTTGGTGATTTTATTCACAGCAATAAAGCATGGTCTGAAAACGGAATGCCCCGAGGCCTTGTACTAGATCTGAGACTAGGAAGGGAAAGATCAAGCAGAGAGTATCACCTAGAATCATCATTTGAATTATGATGTAATAGCTAAAGAATACATTACCTAACATTTAGAAATTGTCTGATAAAACATTTGTATTGACCTTCAAGTTTCAGAAATTGGATTTCAATCTTAAGGGACTTTGGAACTTTACCTTTTTATATCACTTGAAGCATTTGACTTTCTTCCCCGCTGGGCCATCCTAACTTCTACCAATTTATCCCACCTCAGTTAATGCAAATCATTGAGGCTGAGCCTTCTTCTATTTCTTTTTCCTCTTTCTAATAATGGCATTTGTATTTTATTAGTAGGTGCTCTTTGCATCATATATGACACTGCCCAGACAACATTCACAGATCCTAGAGTGACTTGAACCTGTTCAGACACATCTATTTTTGCCTTATATAAACCCTCTCCACCAGTCTGATGTACTTACTGATTCAAGAAAAAAAAATCTTTTACTTGTAGGAGTAGAGCCTTCTGGGGATGGAGAGGAACCCATTGGATTTTCTTTTAAGAACACTGGAGTCGTTCACTACAGATCATAACTCTCCCCTTTCCCCAAGTTTACCAGAGTCTGAGCTTTTATTTTGACAAATAAATTTGTTCTCACAGTAGTCAGGGCACATTAACCCCTCTTTATTGGACACATTATTACCTTAAATTGTTGCATAAAGACCTAGTTTTCTTGCATTTTTCCCCATGATGTTTGGATTGCATCTGCTTTTTTCTACGCTATAAAACTTTAAGAGTAAATATTTATCTGTCCATAATGAGGCCCACAGATTTCTGGAATCTACATGTTCCAGAAGAAAGTCAATCATTTCAATTTAGTTTTAACAAGAACCACCTAAATTGCCTATTGATTTTTGTCTTCACAATCAACTACATATAGAAAAGGAAGATTGGACTCCAACATGGGCCTTAGCACTGCTGGCCTCATGAGCTTCTGGAAAAATTCATACTGCACAACTTAAGTCTGATATTATGTAACAGGCCTTACAGTCAAGTCCTCTTCAACGTGACCTTGGTTTTCCTTTTCAGTCACATCTTCTACAGCTGTTCTATAAAGACTCTCTCCTTCAACCATTCTGACCAAATACACTACAACGTAATACCATATTTATTTCTTAGAGCAGAGACCTCTGAAAGTTGAAAATCATCTTTCAATTGAAATTTGAAAGATGGATTTGATTTCAATGGACAAAATTCTCAGGGCTTTCTGAAAATTCCCAAGAAGCATCACTGTCAGGTCATCGATCTTCTAAACGAGAATGAAATCTGCATGCTCATGAGAAACCACTCCCAACCTCAGACATTGCCCATGGATCACAGCATTGTTTCTTCAAGGCTCAAATATATTTATTATATTACATGTTAGTCTTGTTTATTAACTATCTTCCCTTACTAGAATGAAAGCAGGAAGTTTTGACTTTTTGTTCACTGCTATATCTTCAGCATTTAGAATAGCATTTCACATATAGTAGGCACTCAGTATAAGTTTGCTAAATAAATATAGTTTAGAATCCTTTTCAGCCTAGAACTACTGTCCAGCACTCTTAATGAATTGGTATTAGAATTCAAGATTAAATCTACTGGCCGTCTGTATTTGCCACTTCATAGGCTACTGCGTATTTCACTGTTTGTCCTGAAAATATCTCATCTTCCTCATTACTAGACACATAATAAAGCCACACAACTAAATAATGTTACCTATAATTAAACTTTTTAAAGGTAGGCATTCCTCATGAATAATGCACAGATGCCAAGAGTTATCTGTTACTGGATTCCTACAGTGGTGGCTTTGTAATCTGTCAACTTGGCTAGGCTGAACTACTTTTCCAGGTTCCCTTTTCTGTATGTTTCTGGCTTGGGTGGGCTAAAAAAGAGATTCTTTTGTGAGATTTGGAAAGAATAAAGCAGCAGGTCTTTGATAGCTCATATGTATTGCTGTTTACTTGTTTGCTTACCTAAGTGGCATGATACAGACACTAAGACTACAATGGTTTCACCTTCCACTGGATCCTCCATTAGCTATTGGACTCGTGGGCTAGATGTGTGTGTTTAGCTCTCTTGCCAAAAAAACCCAGTTTCTGCAGGACACCCACACCACTAAGGCAACAGCCATAAGACCTGGCAGTTTAGTTTGTCCTACTGAGTTCCTGAGTTCCAGGTCTTGCTGGTCGGTTCTAGCTTGTCCTTGTTCTTCTCCACTTTACGTCTGTCTTCCCTTCCTTCCTGCCTGCCTGCCTTGTAGACTTTGAGCTCTTCCATCAGTCTCTGAGGCAATAGCTTTACAGAAGTTGGTTAACCAGCTTTCACAATTGCTTAAGCACAAATCATTACGCAAATCTACTTCTGCCTATCTAATCTATCTATCCTTCTCTCCACTTATCTGTCTATCCATACATCCATCCATCCATCTTCATCATCATCTATCTATCTATTTTTTTCTATTGAGCCCTAACACACCCACTATATGCCATGAACCCAGTTAGGCACTGTTATCTCCAGCCCTATCAACAGCACTATTATAATTATCCCTATGTTCCAGAACATTTAAAACCACATCTGCTTGATTTCTAAGTCTGTCATCTTTTCATACTTCATACAATCTTAACTACATATTCTTTTCTCACAATATTTATAAAATAAAACATACCCACATTAAAATTATATTAACATGATTCCACTAGCTCCCGCCAAAGCATTTGGCATTTTGAAGCAGGAACAAAAAAAGTTGATGGAACACAAAACACTAACAGAAGAATGTTTCCTTTTACTGAGGCCCATCTAGGAACTTTTCCAATGTGTGCTTTGAGAACTTAGATACATTTTGATTGATGCACCAATTTTAACATCCGCTTGGGCTCTTAAAACTAGATGTCTGGTCTATAACGTCTGTCTTAAGTGTACAAAACAGAGAAAAACTCCAACTAAATAAGTTCATCATTTATGAACTTATGCCATGACTTTTAACCTGAGACCTCTACTTGATTCTGAATCTTTAAGATTGAAATAAAATCTCTCTTTAAAAGTGATGATCTAAAATTGGTGCCAAACAGAACATTTTTTAATGTGTCTGACCAATAGTCATTTTCTGTTCCCACCCCTACCCAAATTATAGTAATCTGTCACCAGCCACAGAGAAAACTCCTCAAAAGGAAAATGCATGTAAAATGCCACAAATTGTCCTTGGAACAGAGTCAGTTTTAACACATATTAGCCATTATTATTTTCATGTTAATTATTGTTTTCTGCCATTATTTTGTTGCAGCTGGTAAGAGACTCTTCACTTTATGTCAACCAAATAGATTTTGCATCCCAAAGGCCCTGCGTGATCTTCATTTTCATACCCTTGAGTATGATAGAAGCTTCTACTGTATGTGGTGTGCTCTGTGTGGCCAGCAGAGGGAGCAAGGAGTTCTTTATAAAAGTAACCTTTCTGCCTCAAATGGGCAGATGGGAGATAAAGTGCTGATCTTTAGGACAAGTCAGCATTACACAGACTAGCTTCATGTAGAACAAGTATTTTTCATTTCTAACTGTGGAATGAAAAAGAAAATGGTGTTTCTTCTCTTCTCCTAATTTTATGGGCCAATGACTCCTCTCCATACAAATTATAGAAAAACGCAATTCACCATGAACTGCTCATTGCTTCCCTAGAGATTCATCCGTTGATAGCAAACAGATAATTTATTCATACATTCACACGGTCCATCATTCATTCACAGAGATAGATACTTAACAGAGACATAAGGTCCTGTGTGGCTGACAATGTCAGTCATGTTTGGATGGGTAGAAAAGAAGATTAAGAAAAATATTAAGAGTATAGACATTAGAGAGGTTTTGATATATCTTTTAGATACCAGTTTGAAACAAGCTCCAAAATGATGCTAACAAGCCGTGTAATTATCTGACTTCTCATTAGTGATAATTCATTAGCAAGCCAATGTTATGCATGTCTGTTAATCACCTCCTGGATATGGCTCTCTCTAGAGGACCACAAATGAGATTTTTAATTTTTCAAAACAACTTTCACTCTTTTCCTCTTGCATTTGCATAGCACCTTATGCTTCTCAAAGTTGACTGACACACATAATCTTATTTGATTCTCACCGTGGACCTGAGAGGTCAGTTTATTTACAAGTCCTCCACTGTCGACATGCAGTAGGGGGAAGGTAGGTACACATAGTGGCTGAATAACCTGAAACTGGAATTTAGGGTCCTGACTTCCAACCCCATTTGATATTCCTAGATGAGCTATCCATACTAGGTGTTTAGTAAATGCTTGCTGGATGAATGTCTGATACTACTCTGTTTCACTTTGTTTCACTGATAGTCTCTGATACTTGCTGATTGTCAATTAACATCCAGAGAAAGAGAAAGTCATAAAGAGTTTGGTTTTAAAAATCAATGAGGTGGGCCGGGCACGGTGGCTCACACCTGTAATCCCAGCACTTTGGGAGGCCGAGGCGGGTGGATCACAAGGTCAGGAGATCGAGTCCATCCCAGCTAACACGGTGGAACCCCGTCTCTACTAAAAAAATACAAAAAATTAGACAGGCGTGGTAGTGGGCGCCTGTAGTCCCAGCTACTCGGGAGGCTGAGGCAGGAGAATGGCGTGAACCTGGGCGGCGGAGCTTGCAGTGAGCCGAGATCGCGCCACTGAACTCCAGCCTGGGAGACAGAGCAAGACTCCGTCTCAAAATAAATAAATAAATAAATAAAATCAATGAGGTGATGAAAAAGTTCTGCAACTATATAGTGGTGATGGTTGTACAACACTGTGAACGTATTTAATGGCAGTGAATTTTACACTTTAAAATGATTACCATGGTAAAAGTTATGTATTTTACTACAAGCCTTTAAAAAATGATATCAATAGAGAGGTCATTTGCATTCTGGCCACAGAAGGGACTAAAGAAATGGAAGGCTACATGCAAACTGGAAGCGTCTGTAAAGAGGATTCCAACTTTAAAGGAGTTAGAGTATTCACAGTTCCTTCTGCTGAATTAAATTGTTTGACCAAAAGCTGCCTCCATACCTAGCAAATGGTAACCTAGGGTAACATGTAAACAAATTGCAACCTAACTTGAGAGTACATTCTTGTAAAAAGTAACAGGGTCTTAGCCAATCTCAGCAGCCGAACTTTCAAGCAGTCACGGGCTGCAAACTGCTCAGGCATGTCTGAACAAGGCAAATGCTAAGCTGCAACCAATCAAGCTGTTTCTGCTTTATCACTTCCTTTTTCAGTCTGTAAATACTGCCTGCTCACATTGCTGGGTGAAGCTCTCTGAACCCCTCTTGGTTCTGAGTGCTGCTGAATTCATGAATCTTCTTTGCTCAAATAAACTCTGCTAAATTAATTTGTCTAAAGTTTTTCTTTAAACACTTGCAAAGCTTAAATTCGATACTTCTGTTATTCCAATTCATCAGCATATTGGCTTGGGATTACATCCCTTCTGAGAGGAAATTTCTTTTAATATTACTCAACCAATTTTCATCACAAAAACGATTAAAACATGGACTTAATTTTCAAATAGGTCATAGTCCTTTGAGACAGAAGATGTAGTTTTACATAATAAATGTTTAAGTAAAAACAAAAACAGAACCCATGAGAAGTGAAGCACCAGTTCAGTACAGACTTCGAGTTATTTCTAAGCTTTGGTGAGAGAAGAGTTGCCTGCCCCTATTTGGCCCCAAATGCTCCTGACAACCATATCCAAGGTCACCGTGTGTATGCTGACAGCATCTTCATTCAGATGTTGAAAACATTTTGAAAATTTCTCTACAGCCAGCTAGGGAACACAGTTTCTTTTTCTCCATTATGGTTTAATCATCAGCTTTCTTCTGCTTTCTTTTACCTTCATGTGGGGCAGGCCACCTAGTTCCCAGCCTGAAATCCAAGGAAAACAAAACAAAACAAGCAAACAAACAAACAAAAACAATATTCATGCCACAAGGTAAGGAATTAGTCATTTGATGTTTATTTAATATTCTTCCTGACTGGTGAGATTTCCTACTTTAATATTTGTGAAGGCTTTGAAATAACTTCCTTATCTGGTGTTTGAAATGTTTATTTCTTTGGGTGTGTAGTGCTCTTGTGGTGAAGTGTATTCATGTACACTGCATGACTCCACTTCTCAAGATCACCCTTGGACGGGTCAGAATGAGAATGGTTTCTGTCTTTTGAACTCACCTGTGAGGACTCTGTGAGAAGTGAGCCAGAATGAATTGCACAGAAACTAATTTAATTGTATTTCTTTTACAATCTGCGTAACTCACTCATTTTGCTCTACTATTTTTCATGAAAAAACATTGCTACTCTGCATATTTTATGTTCAGAAAACCATATACATTTATTGTCATGTAATATTAAAAATCTTTATGGTCCCTGATGAAAAGAGCCAAATACATCCCTAGAGGGAAGATAGTTGTTAATGATTATGGTCTATGTCAATGGAATGTCACTGTGTCCCCCCCAGGAGATGACTCGTGTTCAGAAGCATTTATTCATTGATTAGATCTCCTAGGTGTCAGGCACTGAGTTTGGTGCTGAAGACAAAACCAGGAGCAAAAGCACCTATGGACCCTCCTTTAAATGAGTTTAGAAGCTAGTAAGCTGATTGATAGTCTCAAAGAGACCATGGCATTTGGGGTCAAACCGATCTGGCTTTGAATTTCAGGTAAGCCTCTTATTGTCACTTAGACATCAACACCATACCAGGTACCCAGGAGGATAGTCAGTGTGTTTGGGAGAATAAGGCTCTGTACATATGACTGTAATAAGACACTTGCTCATTTCCATCCTGCCAAAAAAAAAAAAAAAAAAAAAAAACTCTTCTAGCTAGAAATTTTCATTACATCTCTTCCTCATGGGAAGAATTGCCCATTAGCTCTAGTAAGTTGGTAATTGTGTTATGCCTCTAAGCAGGGAGAAGTAAGCTAAATGTATTCCTGACTTATAGGTTTATTAACATTTGAGCTCTAGTTAATTTGAGCACCGTTTTAGAATAGAATTTAGGGCAAAGGAAAGAACAGGAGGAAGGAGGTTTATTTGTGAGCAGGTGGTAGAAGCAGGTAGGAAGGGAGATGAGAATGAATCTACGATGAATGAATACTCCTCTTAATTATGTATTAACCAGAGGTCTTCATTATTTGATGGACTACCTTGACCATTACTACCTTTCCCTTCTGGTATTTAATAACTGAACTGTTTATTGCTTTAGTGGTAAACTGTGTCAGGAACCTGCAGTCCCAGAATTTTAAGAGCCTATGATTGAATTGGTTGAAGAAATCAAGAATAAGGAGTCCTGTATTAACAGCCCATATGTAGGCAGTCATCTCTCCTTGGGAAGTCAGATGGGCTGGAACAGGGGAACAGTGGACAAGAAGAGAACAAAAAAGCAAATATTCTGTGCTCTAAAATATTAACATATAGAAATTCTAGTCATGGTTGAAAGAAAAAGGGTGAGGGGATCTAATGGTCAAAAATAAAATAATAATAATAATATAGAGCCTGAATCTTGAAGGATTTTGTTTTGTTTTCCTTACATGCTCAGAAAAGGCCTAGATAAATGGAGCTTGAGGATATAAAAATGTGTCAGAATGAAATCCTCATGAAAATATTACATGGAAGTCATCAGAACTCTACGGTACTTGGAGTACCTCTCTGCACCAAGATAGCTGGCTGATTTTCTGCTCAGTCACAATTTTACTTGAAAGCAAGAATTGTCCTAGCTCCTTTTCCATTATCCCAAAAAGTTTAACGTTCAAAGCAGGGTCTCATTAAAAAAGAAACTACTGGTTAGTTAATATAATTGAGATATCACAATTTCAGAATAAACATTTGATTACAAATAAAAATAAAAAGTATTCTAGAGTAAAATATTAGTGGATGTTCAAAAAAAGCTGATAAAGGTAATTCTACTTTGTCCTCTGATGTACACACACACACACACACACACACACACACACACACACACACATCTGTCTCCCTTTTTAACATGACAGAAGATATCTTTTGCTGATTATTCTAGGCTACCTCCTCCAACTAATGCTTCAGACACGTAAGCACTACAAGGACCTTACCATCTCCTACTCCTAGATCAGTCCCTAACTCCACTTGATGAAGGATGACATATACTCCCAGGGGAGCCTTGGGGTCTGGAGAAGTCTGCACCCTGGCTGGGAACATTTACGTCTCAACCTGTCTTGAAGGTGTCTTCGTGGTCTTTTTCAAAGAGGTGGAGAACAGGTCACTGACAAGGTGGGCGCCAGTGACCCAAACACCCAGGGGGTACTCCTTGTTCTACACCACCAAAGTAAAAGATATAAAAAAGGAGGCACGGCAGGACAAAGCCACTTGCTCAAGTTCTCACGGGAAGAATGTACAGCTGGAATCAGTCCTTTCAATTTCAAGCCCTATTTTTCTTTTCCACTGTGCCATTCGCAAAGCCATCAGAGGAGGATGTAATGTAGGCCCAGACCCCTAATCTGTCTATGTGTGAAGAAGAGCTTCTTCAACTCTCAAATATGTATGCACCCTCAGTGTCAGCATTGAATATGTGCTCCTCACATCCAAAGATCCCAACACCAATCACTGGCATATAAAAGTACCCTTTGAGACACTGTCTAGTGGTGATACCATAGCTGCATAAAGCTGTCCATAACTGTTTGATCAAAGATCTTGGCAGTAGATTAGCCAGAGAGTGGGGTGCCGTCTACTGCCATGATACGCAGAAGGGTTCTGCAATTAGCTCAGGGGCCTCAGCTTGGATGTATAATATCCCTACTTGTCCCTGGTTAAATATTTTGCACAGCAGGCTTTGAAAGTCAGTGCAACCTATGGACATGACCAGAAGAAAATAAACACAAATAGTGCACCCCTAGCCATCAAAAACAATGTCATAAAAGTGATTTGGTAGTCAAAAGTGAACAGAAAATAGAGAGAAGAGATTAGCCTGGCTTCTCGGGAGGCTCTAGATTCAGATTACCTGGGCCACAGTTGTGCCTCTGCTGCTATTTTAAATGGATTTCCTGGGAATCAGACTCTGATACAAACATATGATTGCACAGAGTTATTGGGGTGTGCTCTTAAAATCTGTAGAGGAGTAAAGGAGTAGAGTGAGGCTGAAAGAGGAGTTGAATTCATAGGATGCAGGCGCAAGAAAGAGTCCCAAAGCTTACTCTGGAGTTAGGATGACCTTCTGAAATTAACGACGAAGTGGGTGTGCCTGGTCTTCATTTCCCTATACTGACCTGTCATTTGATTCAGGCTGTTTCTGGAGAGGGGAACAATTTGGGCTAAGTGATCTCTTTCTAGCTAAGAGACCAACACTTCAGCAGCTAAGGGAAAGAGTACCCCTGCCTTGAAGGAGGACTCTTGCTGCACAAAATATCCCTTATGGTCGACCACTGATGCCACTGAGATCCAATTGCTTTAAATATGTTCTGTGAATAGCATAATTAGAATTCTGTTTTTCTCTTTTACCACGGAAATGGGAAAGACAGTTTTGTGAAACAAACTGTGGCCCCAAATGTTGCAGCTAAACTAAAAGCTACAACTGAAACTCACCATAGCTCTCTCCTACTACCCATTCTCAATTCTCAGCACCCTCAGCTAGCACTGCTGTTGATATCAGGAGCTAACTTGGTGGGGTGGCTATACCTTCAAAAGATCTGAGTGATCTGAATCCTTGGTCATTCTGCTTTTCTCAGGCCATGGCCACTGCTCTTGCATGTTCACTGTCAGAAACAACAAACCTCAATGACACAAGTTTAATAAACCTGCACTTGTACCCCTGAACTTAAAAGTAAAAAAATTAGCAAGAGACACTCTGGAGGACGACCGGGATGCTAAGCATACTCTTTCCTGTCCCCGTTGCATAACAGCTATACTGTCTCAGGCAAATGACCAGAATCAGTTACCCTTCCCTTTCCTGCTAGGCACTTGACATGAGAAGACCAAAGTAACGTGGCAAAAACCATGATTTGAAATGTATTGAGACACTTTTATGTTCCCTGGTGAAAGCACTTCTTCCTGGAAACTAGGGTCTGTAAACCTGAAAGTACAGAGTTGTGTGCATGGGGAGCATTAAATTCTCCCAAGGTATCACCTGGAATGATAGTAAAGAGCACCACTTCAATTTCACTGACTCCTTAATTTTAAGACTAACGCACTGTGTGTTGAAGACAGCTATAAAATAGTTGTTAATGTCAACCATCTCCTATTGAAGGTACTCTGTATCTTCGATGATAGTGCTTTATCTCCACATGGGTACATCAGCTGTGCCTTGTATAGGTATCCCAACTGCTTCTCAAAGGTATTGCATGAGATAAGACCAATGGGTCCCTGGTCATAGTCCAACTGCCACATCATTGTAAAGAGGGATTCTTGGGCTGATGTGGTGGTATGCAGGGCCCTGTGTCAGTGGATGAAATTCTCTGTAATCCTTAAGATTGTGGTACCAGTTGAGGCCCTGTGAGCAGCAAATGCAAATCCATATTCAGTTTACGTCTTTATTCTAGTCAAGACAAATTCTTGCTGTTTCCAGAGTGAAAAATGTCCAATGTAATTAACTTGTCAAAAAGTGGCTGACTGGTCTTCTTGAGAGACAGTCCCATGCTGGGCACTCAGTATTGGTTTCTGTTGATAAACGAATAAACAGTTGTCATTTATAGTAGCTAAGTCATCCTTGATGAGTAAAATGCTGTGTGATTTTACTCATATGCATACCCTCTATTCCTACCACCATAGCAACTTTGTAAACAAAGCGCAGGAGCAGCCAGTTAGAGAGACTGATTGATATCATCTGGCCAAATCATTCGGCCTACTTGGTTGTTTGGTGGCTCCTCTGTGATAGATGCCCTCTGGTTGGTGTTGGCATTAACATGTAATATCAAGATCTTTACACTTCATGCCTGCTGTCAGAGGTCCACTACAGTCCTTTTAGCTGGATTTGTTGTTCCTAATCTTCCATTGCTTCATCTGCAAAGTCCTGAGCAACTAGCCAACTCATATGTCATCCATGAGTCTGTAGGTATTCTTCCCCCAGGCCACTTCTCTATCCATCCAAAGAGAACAATAAAGTACACTGGACAAAACTCTGGCCCACTGGGAGTATTTCACCTCACTGCTGCCTTTTAGGGTCACTTCCCGGCATGGCTATAGTGCATCAGCAGTCTATTTTTGGTCTTCACTCACATATCAAGTGAGTGAAATGAGACTCACTTTTACAAATGAAACTTGGCTTTGTTCCTCCCCTGTCAACTGGTTATAAGTGACTCCCCTCAGACTGAGACAATAGGGGTGGACCAAAGAGAGGAACCCATTTAACAATGGCTGTTGATAAAAGTCTGGACCACCTGTATGTGCAAACTTGCTTATTCTCCCAAATATATGACTTATATCTTATGAATATAGGTTGGTCGGATCAAATTCAACCCACGATAACTTATTATGGACACCTGATTCATTCAAGCCCTGTTTGTCAAGAGCTCTGTAGCTTCATCAGGACCCAGTAACACAACAGGAGTTACTTTTCCAATGTATAATTTTCTACTGCAGATGGCATAGCCTTGCTCCAGAAACCTTGTGGTGCTCTACAACCCTACGTTGTCAATTTTTAGAGCTTCCTCAAAATTCTATATGACATATGCTAGGTTCCGAACGTCAGTGCCCCACCGAAATCCATACGTTGGAACCTAATACTCAATGTGATTGTATTAAGAGGCGAAGCCTTCTGGGAAGTGATTAAGCCATAAAGACTCTACCTTCATGAATGGAATTTGATACCCTTATAAAAGAGGTTGAAGGGAGCTGCCTTGCTCCTTCCAACATGTAAGAACACAGAGCAAGTGTCATCTACCAGTATCAGGCCTGTACCAGACATGGAATCTACTGGTACCTTGATCTTGGACTTCCTAGCCTTCAGAACTGTGAGAACTAAATTTTTTTTTGTTTATAAATTATCCAGTATTTTTTTTATAGCAGTCCAAAGAGACTAAGACATCTTTTCCTACCATAGATATTTCTAATACTATAGGATTTTCTGGATTTATGGCCCAAGTAGAAGAACTACTTGCACCACAGCCTAAACCTATCGCAGAGCCTTTTTATTTTGGATCCAAGTCAAAGCTGGTATTCTTTTGCCAGAATAGTATTTTCAAGTATGAAATATTTTACCTCCAAAACACGAAGAGGCTTACCAGGAAGCTATGCACTATTTACCCTTTTCATAGCTTTCTGAAGATCAGACCATAATGCTACTGGCCCAAGTGTTTACTGTATGGGCTGAAATGTATTCTCCCCTATTTATATATTGAATCCCCAGCCCCCAATGTGACTGTACTTGGAGACAGGGAAATGGTAATTCAGGTTAAATGAGGTAATAAGGGTGAGGCCTTAATCTGATGCAACTGGTGTTTTATAAGAAGAGACAAGAGAGCTCTCTCTCTCTCTCTCTCTCTCTCTCATCTCCCTCCCTCCCCCTGCATGCACACAAAGGAAAAACCATGTGAGGACACAGCAAGAAGGTGGCTGCCTGCAAGCCAGGAAGAGAGGCCTCACTAGAAACCAACACTGCTGGCATCTTAGTCTTGGATCTTCCAAGATATCACAATATCCAGAGCTGTGAAAAAATAAATTTATGTTATTTAAGCAGAAAACTCAGCCTATATGGTATTCTATTTCAGCAGCTCAAGCAGACTAATACGCTCATTTTAATTGTGTACACCTTGCTTTTTATGAAAGATCTACCAACTGGCCTCTATTTTTTTCAAGATTCTGTTATGAATGTTGCCATCACTGAAACCAGCTATGTAACATCTTCCACCGTCATCCCTGCCTACAAAGGACAGCTATCACTGAGTTTTTCAATGATACTGGTGTTCCTCTCTCCAGCACATTCCTTATTACATTGGTAAATGGAGTATACTTGGGGCCTTCCTGCTGAACTGCTCAGCTGGTGTATTTTTTAGCCTTAAAAACATATCTATCATAGCATGCTATTTCTCCGTCTTTTGATTCTTTATTCCAGCACCTACCCCACTAGGCATGAAATTTCTATACCACTTTCAAAAGCCTTCCAAGAGTGCTCCTAAGACATGTTAACACCATCTTTTGGGATCCTTCTAGGTATTAAATTCCATATTGTAGGAGAGTGTCCACACTCTTGATGATCCCACCCTATTTTCTGCTCTCATTGATCCAGTACCATCAGAATCCAATCTCATACATTTTCACCTGGCTTTTTCTGTACATGTTGTCTATATTCTGTAACTTCTTCCAGCTATAGTTTCTTTTCTCCTTTAGAAGATCCAACACTTTCCTGGCCAGGTTATATAGACTTGACCCCAGTTTTTGGTTTAATGGCCAGGAAGAGAGGCGGAGGCAAGGCAGTGGCCTCTAAATTTTCTTTAGGCAAGAGGCGAGGTCTAGGCTATAACAGGGAAAAATGAGCCACTTCTGCAAGTAAAGAGAGTTTAGAGGGATCTGAGACTTCAAGGTTTTTGAGTGCATAGATCCAGATGTTCCTATGCCAAGTCTCAGGGTCCTACTCCTTCCCAAGTAGGTCCACGAACCTACTCCTTACCTTGCACAGCAGACTAGCTAAGTCTGAGAACTTAACTTTTTCTAGAGTTGTATTACTCTTAAAATTAATTATTGACCATGAGCCTCAACATTCCCTGCCTTCAGACTCAGGTGGTAAGTCTCCTTATTTGTTGCCAGTGAGGACCTTTGACTTCCACACTTTACTTTCAGTTGGTGATTAACCATGCTTAATCTTTTATTGTCTTTCTCCAATACATCACTGGCACTGAGCAAAACCCATCAGATTACCTTCTCATTATAACTGGTATTTACTGGATATTCTCATATTACTCCTACCAGCATTCTCTCCCACCAATTTCCAGTCCAAGTTCATTACTTTGAAAATGTTGCAGTTGCATCACTACAGCATACGAGGATTTATTTATTCATTTATTTATTTTTATTTTTCAAGACGGAGTCCCACTCTATTGGCCAGGCTGGAGTGCAATGGCGTGATCTTGGCTCACTGCAACCTCCGCCTCCTGGGTTCAGGCGATTCTCCTGCCTCAGCCTCCCAAGTAACTAGGACTACAGGCATGTGCCATCACACCCAGCTGATTTTTGTATTTTTAGTAGAGACAGGGTTTCACCATGTTGGGCAGGATGGTCTCGAACTGCTGACCTCAGGTGATCCACCCACCTCGGCCTCCCAAAGTGCTGGGATTACAGGCATTAGTAACTGCACCCGGCCCATATTAGGATTTATTAATTTAACTGCTCCACCTAACACCAGGGCTTTTTATTTCTACCAAGATGGAGAATTCAGCTTTAAAGCTCATTTTAGAGTTTTCCTCCTTGGGCCACTTCTGCTAATAACTGTCTTAGATTGATTTCTCAGGAATAGACTCTAGGAAGGAAATTTGAATGGAAGTTTACTAAGGATTGCCCCTAGGAACGGCCCCTATAGAGCACGAAGGCAGTAAGACAAGGCAGAAAGGGGAGTTGTGTTACAATGCATTTGCAACAGAGGCCTCAGCGAGTCCCACTGGGAGCTCTGGAGCTGGGATGGATCTTCACAATTGCATCTTTTAAGGTAGTGGGCCAGACTTATATAGCCCCTAACAACAAGGTATTAGATAAAGGCTACCACTGTGGATGGGACATCACTTTGAGATAGATGACTTCCACATTGAAGACAGTACCCAAGAGGGGCTCAGCTCTGAGCAGACACCAATATTTCCAACAGCAAGGGGAAAGAATACCTCATTCCTTAAGGTACTCACTGCAGCATGCACTACAGCCTGGCCCTATCTCTGTGACTCACATTCTTAGCTATACACTAAAAAAGATAATAGGACGAACTTTATAAGGTTATTAAAAGGATTAGATAATTTAATTCATGTGAAGTGCTCACTAGTGTATAGTAAGCGTTCATGAAAATGTTATATTCCAATAAAAACATCCTGGTGTTTTAGTAATAATACTATGATGTAACTGAGTTAAAACTACAGATTTAAAGAGGGAATTGGCATGCCATGTTGCATTAAGTAATCCTCATTAAGCTGTCTTAAATAATTCAACTTGCACCTAAAGAATCCCTAACTGGATAGAGGTGACATCAGTGAGGACCACGTGAAGAAGATTCCTTTAAGAAATCTTAAAGGAGTCTTCCTTTAAGTCACTTAATGTGAGTACCGTGTATTCACATTAGCTAGCAGACATGAACAGAATGCAGTAGTCCCCCCTTACCCATGGTTTTGCTTTCAGAGGATTCAGTCTGAAAAACATTAAAGTAAAAAATTTCAGAGATAAACAATAAGTTTTATATTGCATGTCATTCTGAGTATCATGATGAAATCTTGTGCCATCCTACCCCGGACATGAATCATCCCTTTAGTGTATCCACGTTATAAATGCAACCTGCCCGTTACTGTATAGGAAAAAAACACAATGTATATAGGGTTCAGCACTATCCTTTGTTTCAGGCATCCACTGGGTATTTAGGGGGACTACTAAAGTATAGACTTGTTTATTTGGTAGTCTAAGACTGCCTTTTCATAGATGACTTCCAAGCCATAGGTTATAAATAAATATGTTTGTTCTGGGTTCTACAAGAAGAGAGAAAGTTGCGGGAACACAGAAGAACTGACTCAAGTAAAAAATATCATTGTGGGAAGACATGAGCAGCTGGGGTAGCCAAAAGGAAGCAGTGGAAGAAAGGCCTATTGACTTTTGTATAGTAAATGGAGGCAAAATATAGATATCTTTTGAGTCACATAAGCCTGTTTATGAATCCTCAGTCAGTCTCTTAAGTGTAGGAGTTATCTTAATTGGTATGAGTTTATAAAGCAATGGTTTTTCTGTGCATTGTTAAAATGACATGATAATCCTGCCTAATTTATAGTTTTGTTGGGAGAACTAAAGAAGACCAATTACTTAAAGTGTTCAGTGCAATGCATGGTACATGGTGAATATAAATAGTTACTGATTATTAGAATTACTGCTAAGCATCTGTCAAGAGCAAGACTGGGGCAAGCAATGGTTGTGATAATGATAAATAATGAGGTATGTAACTAAGAACTACCTAACCTAATTTTCGTCCTCAAGAAATGTACTTCAGGTATTTTATATAATGCTTGAAAAAGACTTGGGACTTAACAAAAGTGCAGAGTCAAGCTCTGTATCTGGAGCCTAAGTTCATTTTTTCTAATGTAAAAAGGTGCATTAGTGGTTTGCCTTTTGATCAGTCCTTTCTAGCACCTACTTTCCCTCTTCTTGCTTGTGTCTTTTAGGAAAGTGTTAAAGCCCTTTTCTTTTAATGACAGGCAGTAAAAAGGGCACTGCATTTCTGCAGGATCCAGCAAAGATTTGTTGACATTGAGCTGAAATTGGGCAATCCATTCGTTATTAATAGACGTGCTCACATAATGGAAGGTGTTTCCGTTTTCTTTTTTTTTTTTAACCAACGACACAATAAAAATGTTTAATTAATGACATGTGCAAGTCTTAAGCAAAGATTTACTTGTTTTATGGGCTTAGCAAATTCATTCAGCCACTTCCTCCCAGATGCTGACAAGCCTGTTTGTTTATGCTCATTGGCTTTTCTAAATACCAGCCAAGTATTAGGATTATTTTTGAAGTAGCTCAGTAATCTCTGAGGTAGGGACTGGATGTCTTCAGTATCTCACCCACTACACATAGGCTCTTTATGGGAGCACTGCCTGGCCCTCAAAGCAGGCATTAGATAAGCCAGCCCTACCTTGCTGGAATATAGAATGCAATTTTCCATTGGATATAAACTATTGACTATTTACACAGACACAGTTATAATTTGTTTTTAGAAATTCTTCCAGGGTTTTCTCTAAGCTTTTTAAAAAATTATTTAGTCTTTATCGAAAGCTAGACCTGCCATTAATTTTAAATATCTGTTCACATAGTTAATGTTTCATATTTACCAAGTGGAATCCATCACCCCAAAAAATAGGAACCAACACAATTGTAGGTGACCAATCTAAAGCCAGTTGCTTATTGGAACAAGATTCTCAAGAGGAACAAGATTACCAAGAGTTATGTATTACAAAAGGAGGTGATATGACATCACCAAGTAGAAAGTGTCCGGGAGGAAATCATTTGTTTGTAAGCAGGGACTGAAAAGAAATGAAAGATCCTGCCATAGCACATTTTTGGCTCTTCCTGACTGAATTTGGGTTGGAATATTCTCATAGCTCCCTCTTTGTTCACTGACACTGCCTGAAACCTGTACCTTGCCAGCTCAACATTTTAGCCACCAAGTTAACTTTACTGCTTAAGTGGTGTACCCAGCATAGTTGATAGCCAGAACAATTTAACATTTTCTTCCTTCAGACAACAATGGATTTATTTTCAGTAATATTTATGAAATGAAAAGATTAATCAAAAATAATAGCTGGGGTTGGGGAGGAAAACACAAACTGAATTTTCCTTTTATTACAATTCATATATATGCATACACACACATACACACATATACACATACATACTTATATTCATATATATAGTATGTATCATCCTAGTTTAAAAAAATACTACAGTATTAAAAAGAAAAAAGGGTAATAAATACCAATTTTAGGCACCTTATTTATGTTTTGAAAAAAGGGAGAAATCATATAGTTACATACTGGTTAGTTATAATAATGAATAACACGGTATTTTCTGTTTTTATACCTTGTCTTCTGCAAATTAGTAAATAAACCCATCAAAATATATCTTTTTTTTTTTTTTACATATTCTTGTTCTGTAGACAGTATAGCCAGATTTGTCAATCTATCTAAATCTGTTTTCATAGTCGAAGACCACATTTCATTAATTTTAATTTCAGAGGTTTCTTTCATATGAAGCAAAACATGTGCAAGTAATTAGGAAATGTTTTAAACTCTAGGATAAGTTTGTCAGAGTTATATAAATTCCTTTTCCACAATATATTCCAGAAGTTGCCATACTTTCTATAAATTTTTCTTATGCATTGATTCTGACAGATTTTAAAAGTTACTTTATTTGAAATGATTTAAACACAAATAAAAAATTCTAGGTGGTCAAATAGAATGGTAGAATCACATAGATCAAGTACTGTATCTTTATAATCACTGTGTTATTCTTATTTTGAATCTACTTTTTAAATGCAAAAATATGTGTTGGAGGGCTTAGAGATAAACAGTGCCTGCAGTAATAGTAAATAATTCTCATGAATGTCAAACACAGAACTAATGTGTGTAGGGTAGCAGAGATACTTTCCATGTAGAACACAATGTTTATTAAATAATAAGTGCTAAACATATGTTAATTTGGATCTTATACATCTGTATTTTTTAATGCAATCAAAACTGGAATAATTTTTTGGAACTTAGACCAATAAAATATTTTGCCCCTGGGAGAAGTATTTTATAACTGATATTGTTTAGAATTATTGGCTCTGAGTGATCATAAAAGGCAGGCTTACATTATTTGGTTTTATTATTATTTTTAAATTCTCCAAAGACAATGTCCCCCACCTGATTATTGCCTGCACTGGGGCAACCCACCCCACCACTTGCCCTTGGTACCCAGCCACTGTTCTGCTTCCTTCTGGGGTTTCATCTCTCACCAACTCAGAACAATTCCACATAATCTTGATCTTATTGTGTCACAAATACACCAGGACAAATATGATCTACTCTAAGCCATGCTCTGTATCTTCTGATAAGTTTGTCAAACGGAATAACCATGGAGGAGGTCTCTGGGCAATTTTTTAAGAGAATGAAAAAAAAAAATGCCTGAAAGCAATGGATAGCGATGAGACTCAACAATAAATCAGAGAGACTGAACTGTCCCAGGTAATTCTATCAGAAAGGAGTAAACAAATTCAGAGCCTTGATTCAGACTATTACCTTTAATACATTAGGAGAAAGGGAGAAGAGGGAAAATAATACACGTGAATTTCACACTTCGCACTTTGTCACTTAGCATCATTTCTGCCTTGCTTCTATCACCCTGCACTGACGCAACATCTGGACAATAGAGAAGAGCAGGGAGGATGTGCTACTTTTTGGAAAAATTAAATGAATGAGACATAAAGAAGCAGTCTTTTAAAAGAGAAATTCAAAAGCAAATGTATAGAAAAGGACCTCAGCCAGGGAGAGAAGCAAAAAGGTAAACATTTAGTGAGTAAAGGAGAGTTTGAGTCATCGAACCATAAATTCAATGCTTGTATCCATTCACTTCATTCAACAAAACATATTAATAACTTATTATTGTCAATTAATTAATGTGTCATCTGATGAAAAATACAAGTGAAAACTAATCTCTGTGATCCCTCTTCTGCGCCACCAGTGAATTCAGGTGGTCACAGCTACACAGCATACAGATCCCAATATTCTGTACCTCTAGCTGCTTGACAAGCAGGCAGCCCAGTTTTTCCAAGGATATCTCCTCCCCTACTTTCTCTCTACACATCATTGAAATGGAGTGGCCATGGGAGATTGTCTGCCAACAGGAAACCTATTTTCCTGGAGGATTAGGAAAGGGTCAGATATAAGTTCTTTTTGTGACATGCAGAGGAGTGTGGACTCCTTAGGTAATGGAGAACTACTTAAGGATTTTAATGACACCAGCAATTCAGATTTATGTCATCGTAGGAACTCAACACTGGTGTAGTGGGTTGAATGCTGACCCTCTCCAAAAGATACGTCTACATCAAATCCTTGAAACCTGTGAATGTGATCTTACTTGGAGAAAGTCTTTGCAGATGCCATTAAGTTACGAATCTTAAAATGAGTTCACCCTGCATTATCTGGGTGGATCCTAAATCTGATGAAAAGTGTCCTTATAAGGGACAGAAAGAAGGTACAGACTTTCAGTTATAAGAGAAACAAGCTCTGGGAATCCAACATATAGCCTGCTGACTATAGTAAATAATACTGTATTATATTTGCTAAGAGATTAGATCTTAAGTGTTCTCACCATACACACAGACAGACACACACACACACACACACACACACACACGGTAACTATGTGAGGCTATAGAATTGTTAATTTGATAGTGGTAATCATTTCACAATGCTTATGTATATCAAATCATACACTGTATACCTTAAATACACATAATTGTATTTGCCAATTATACCTCAAGAAATCTGGGAAAAGAGACAAAGGATAACAGACACATACAACAGAAGTCAATGTGAAGACACAGCAGAGAAATGTGGCTGCAAGCCAAGAGAGCTAGCAACCACCAGAAACTCCAAGAGGTAAAGAAAGCAGGCTCCCCTAGAGTCCCAGAGGGAGGGCAGCACTTCCAGCATCCTGATTTCAGACTTCTGGCCTCAAGCATACGAGAGAATGGGTTTCTGTTGTTTTAAACCACCAGTTTGCAATAACTTGTTATGGCAGCCACAGGAAACAAATACAAGTGGTGACAACATTAAGAATTTGTTTGATATAGAGGTATGACTTGGGAAGAGATATAATGAAAGAAACTATTACTACAGGATGTGTTTAGAATAAAGCATGGTTCAAGACTTTTGTTAATCTTACATGATTTACTTTTTCTATATTTACCATTATATTTATTTTTAGAATAAGCAATGTGGGATAAAAAAGACTTAGTTAAGATAAAAAAGATAAAGTTAGATAAATAAAAAGACTAAGGAAGCTGAAGGGAACATTGAGTGGAGGGGGCTGTTCCTTCCTTATTTATTTCTCTGACAAATATTTTCTGAGCATGTGTTATGTGCTAGGTGTTGTTCTAGACATTGTAGAGCTAGCACTGAACATAATAAAAAAAATCTCTTATGAATCTTACATTGAAGTAGAGGAAAATCGTAGAAGTTTTTGAGTAGAAGCATAGGTAACAGCTTTAAAAGGATCACTCTGGCTGCTGAGTATAAGGTGAAAGCAGGGAGACAGAATGCCACCACTGTCACCCAGGTGAAATGACAGTGGCTTGTGCTAACGTATGAACTGGGAGGCTAGAGTTTCTTGTGGCTGACTTGAATGGGACCAAATGAAATAGTGAGATTAACTTGATGATTTCCAGACATACAGTAACCGTGAGGTTATAAGTATGTATGTGGGGTCGGGGTGGAGGGGGGTGGTAAGAAGTGAGATCCAGATCTGAGACCCAGTTGTTCACTGGTGTATATGGAAGCCTGAAGGCTAGAATGGTAGAGGCAATATTATTCTGAGTAGTTGGGTTCTCTCTTAAATCCTACTGATGAAGTACCGTAGTACTCAAAATGAAGTACTCAGAATGCAGCTGGGACAGGGGGAAGAACCTCACTGATAGGTAATGTCTCCGGATCTGACCCTACCCCTCAAGGCACATAACTTGCAAAAATTGTTCCCATTAGATGGCATCTTTTTCACACAATAACATCTTGTAATAAATTAATTCATTGGTTAAGAGAAATTTCATGTGTTTACCTCTGAGATGAGGGGCTATCTCCAGTTGCTCCCTAACAGAATGACAACTAGAGAATCAACAATGATATTTTTGTGGCTGATTATTAGGATATTCTTGGAAAACAACCTCAATTACTGAAAGTTGTCCAGTCAGAGAACAATATTGGTCACTAAGTCAACTAATGAAAATCACTTGCCCCATTTTCCCAAAAATAACAATGTAATTGAGAAGCAGGATTGTTTCATACGATCTTTTTCCTGCAGAAGGCTTTTTAATTATCCCAACTACATTCCAAAAAAGATTTGCCATTGACTACAAGTTAGTCCAATTCTAATAACAGTGCAAGAAAATGAAAACCACATGTAGAATGTTAGAAAGTAAGACGTCTGTTTTTTCTTTTAATTGAGAACTGAAAACGGAATGAATTGATCAAAGAACCAATTGAATGACTCAAGCAGGAATGACAGAAATTTTGTACTTAGATTAAGTTGCAGGTCATTTAGGTAGCCCATGCTAGAAGAGTAAATCAGGTAAATGTTATAATACTCTCAACTTCTAGAAACCATCACCCTACATATAAATCCATATGCTTATGCAAATATCCCCACTCCAATTAGTTTTAAAACTATCTGAAATGCCACCAATTATTTGAAGTATTTTTCAAATCTCAGTTTTCTTGAACACACAATCAGAAAGTTTGCTGGAGTGCTCACTTGCATTCTCTATGCTTGTCTCTTGAGGGACTCCAGATCATAACAAATTGAAAGGGGACTCCAATTATCCCTTGACATCTTTGTTTAGGATTGTACATTTTAGTTCTCATGAATAAGCAATTAAAAAGTTATATTTCTGAGAGAAGAAAATCTGTATTAGTAGCTGGCCTTGCAAGAAAAAAGAAGTAGAACCAATGTCCTGGAAAGGAGGAAAAAAGCAATAAAGAGATTCTGCATCCACAGGAAGAAAGAATAGCATGACAAAACAAGCTGCCTGCACAAATACAGCCCAAATATATGGGTTAAGGACTAGATTAGAGTCCAGCAGGCTGGACTCTGAAGAGGTTGGCTAAGGGATTAGGGTGCCTGTGGGAATCCAATTTCCGGGTCATAGGGATTAATTTTTAAAAGGAGGGTATACAAATAATAACCAGTCTTCTATTTCTGATTCTTGAGCCCAGCTGGCTCTGTTACTAATTATGGAGTCAATATGGAAAGTCCATAATTAATTTAACTGACCCCGTCTCATTGAAACCCTTCGTGAATCAGGGTGACTCTTAATGGAGGAGTTTTGTAAAAGCATGATAAAATCTCCTTTACATTTCCCAGATGATATCTCCTATACCTCTCTCCATGTGTTTATGGCATTCTATAATACTTTGTAATTTGATAGGCATTACCGTTTGTATTAGTCCCTTTTCACACTGCCAGAAGAAACTTCCCCGAGATTGGGTAATTTATAAAGGAAAGAAGTTAATTGACTCACAGTTCTGCATGGCTGGAGAGGCCTCAGGAAATTTACAATCATGGCAGAAAAAGCAGCAGGAACCTTCTTCACCAGGCAACAGGAAAAAAAGGAACGAAGGAGTAACTGCCAAACACTTATAAAACCATCAGATCTCGTGAGAACGCACTCACTATCACGAGAACAGCACGGAGGAAACCGCCTCCATGATCCAATCACCTCCCTCCTTCCACACGTGGGGATTATAATTCCAGATGAGATTTGGATGAGGACACAGAGCCAAACCCTATCACCACTTCATATTTGAGAGTAGAGACTATGTTCTACCTATTTTTGTAACAAACAAAGGGCCTGATGTACTTCCTTGCACATAGTGAGAATTGAGAATGTATCTATAATATTGAAAAAGGAAAAATGTAGAAAGAAAATAAAGTCCCACAACGACTACACTATGAGAATATCCTTCCAAATTACTTGAGTACCATGGAAAATGCAATGGCAAAGCTCTATTTGCCCTTCCAGCCTTAGCCCAGAAATATCTCTGTAATATGTGTTAGCTCCATTTCTATTTCTATTTACAATAGTTTAAGAATCAAGCTATGATTACATATGCCTAACACCAGTTCCTTTCTGACAGATGAGATCCTTCCCATCATTCCAATTCCTTACGCATATCGTTCCTAAATGATTTCATTCTTCTTAATTACAAGGTCTCAAAGAGCTACACCTGTGAAGGGGGACACACTCCACAAACCTATAGAGTTTAAAGGGAACTACTTTTCCCTGAGGTCTTCTCCTCAGATGTTAGGAAGTGTAACTGATTATTTCAACAAGGAAAATTTCTTTCCCCTCAAGTCATGACCTGGTTTATCAGATAAATTCAAAGCTTTTGGGTAAGCACCTTAAGGCCATGTATTTTTTTTCCTTTCAAAGTTTTTGGCTGCTTGCCTTCAAACTGCAAGCTGGCAGGCTTCATCCTTTAAAAGCTTAATAACCTGAAAACCCACAGGGCACCTAGAATACCTCTAGTTTTTAGCCCTAGAGCTAGAGGATGGATGGAGTAGAAATCTAATGCACTTGACCTTCTCACCTCCTGCTCATAGCCCATGCCTCCTATTACACCCACTCCAATCCTCCTTGAGGCCACAGTTGAGGAGTTCTGCTGACAGACATCTCTAGAATAGCTACTGTGCATCTCATATAGGCAACTGGGCTTTCTAGGTCAGAGTTCTTCAAAGTGTAGTCCCCATACGAGACTAGTAGCATCAGATTCTCCATCACCTGGGAATTTGTTAGAAATTAAATCTTGGGTGCTGCACCAGACCTCCTTAATCAGAAACTCTGGGGGTGGAGTTCAGAAAGTTGTGTTTTAACAAGCCCACCTAGAGATTCCAAAGCTCCCTAAAGTTTGAGAACCACTCCTCTGAGTAAATGAAACAGTGGTATTTGGCAGTAAACCTTGGACTAACTTACAACACTAAGGAGCAATCACTCATCCCAATCTGGTCTCAGGAATTGTGGGATTTGGTGACCTCATTTCAAAGGGACAATACTTATCTCTGAAGGTGCTTGGGTGGCTGGCTCTGTGCATTTGGAAATACACAATGCTGTTCTCCCATGTGGTCCAAGGTAGCTGAAGAAAGTCAAAGGTTCTAAATGTGAACTGGTAAAACCTGGGACTGGCAAAGGAGGGACTGAACATCACAAAAAATATTTCGTTTTTTAAGATTTGACTATTCATACTTGGTTGGTATTGTCTTCAAATTTCATTTTATCACAGGCACTTAGCTTTTCAGGGTTCCTCCCAGTAAGTATTTATGAGGTCCTATTTTGTGTAAGATACACATTAAAAAGAGCTATCTCTAAAAATAAAATAATAATAATAGAAAGAACAATGCCAACACTAGCCCAATTTTAAGAACTGATTTATCTATCTATTGTGAGCAAATATATTTTAGGGAAAACTTCTTTGGGATTCAGCCTCCTTAGGAAGAATGATCATCTTCATTTGGCACTCATCCCTGCTCCAAAAGCTACCTTGTAGTGGCATAGTTATCGTTCTGTAATGCAGGATACTACCTTCAAAACTGTGCATCCATTTCAGTTTTGTTCTAATCCAAGCATGTAACCTCATTAGAGGAATGCATTGTTTAAAGGAACTCTCCAAAGATTCTATTTGAAATACACTTAATGGTGTATGGTTCATTTTCTTTTAACAAATCTAAGTTTTCCTATAACCAAATTTGCACAGAGTAGGATTTAATCAAGTTAACATTTAGGAGGAAAGAGATAGGGAAAATGGGCACATGGTTTAAGATTTACAGAAACATTTCCTGGGAGTCTGCATTTCTGAGAAGCCAGTACATAAACTTTTCTGCAAACAGAAGTGAAACTGAAGTCCAAATTAACCTAGCCTTGTATCAGGAAATAGAGGACTTCAGTTCTAATCAGCAGAAAATTACTATATCTATAGAGTATATATATAAAATTATAAATAAATTATATAAAATAACTTTATATATAATGACTCTGTAGATACATAGTAATTTTCTGGTGTTAATGTAAAAAATTACTAGAACTAAAAGAAATATACAGGTATTCTTAAATCAGTGATATTAACATTTTTCTTTGTGACCGATTATGAGCCAGTTTCTCCATATCACCTCTCTCAAGTTGATGCTGAACTGGTTTTAAGGAGAGAAGTGAAATTGCCCACAGTTGAAACGGTGGATGTGGGACTTAAGACTACCTCTGTTTTATCACCAGCTCATACCTGGCAAAGTTTCTTTCAGCACCTCAAAGTTCATGTGCATTTGTTTACATATGTGCATGTGTATTGGCTGGGAATTGGAGTTAATCTAAAATACACACTAATCCGCTGAATGTGCCTCTAAATGAGAAATATTATATCCTGTTGGAGTAAGCTAGGAAAATTGCCTGGTCTGCAGAGTGCTGAATTATGTTCACAGCATATGTGATGGGCATTTTGTACTTTCCCCAAACGTACACTTCCTCCCTAAGGGGAGATTTAAATTGACCTTTATTTCTGCTAGTCGAACTTGAAAAACATTGAGTTGCAATCTCTTTCCTTAGTTTTCTCTCTTTAACCTCAGGGCTGAAGTTCAGAATCATTTTTCCAAAGAGAACCTTTCCCTCAAGCATATTCTGTAGCCTTTTCTACAGAAGAATCTGTAGAATGATGTTCCTGAGATCACCCAGGACAGGCTCCCAGTCACACAAGTATTGTCCCTGCGTTGGCCTCTGTACCTGACATTTTGAGGGCCCGAGTCCCTCACTTTTGGGCCAAGCCAAGAGAAGAAATAGCAATTCAAAAATCCATTGTGGAGACTGCAGTAGAAATGAAGAACTGGCTCCACCCCCACAGGATGTTATCCCAGCTGCTTTCCATTCACAGTCTGGTTCTGAGCAGACCAAGGAAAACACAGGATAAGGCTCTGCTCAGGCTCAATTATATATTCAAATTGGCTGTATTTAAAAATCCCTAAAAACTGTAATGGCTTAATTAAGCTGGTAACTTTATGGCATGCTTCTCCTCACAGCCTAACTCAAAGCCCTTTCTCTTTCACTGAGAAGTGTCAGTGTGACAATTCTGGCTTGCTGGGATGGCTGCCGCAAGGAGGAGGGGCTCCAGGATGGGAAAATGAAGAAAGTGGATCTTGGTGGAAGCTACATTTCTCTTGTGGCAGATGGTCTACAAATCTGCAGTCCTTTGGAGTACATAAAACAGGTCTCTGGGGAAAGAGTAGGCGTTAATCTAGGTTCTAGGAAGAGTAGAATGAATTTTCACATGCTGAAGCTCATCTGTGGAGTCCATCAATTAAAAAGGGTCTATTTCAAAAAAGAGAAATTCAGGTTAAGACTTGCATGTTATCTGAAAGGAAAAGAAGACCCTCCTATAAGAGAGCAGGTTAGCCCTACCCTCACCTCCCCGCACTCCTGCCCTACCTAAATGCCATTTTTCTTACTCTCCATGCCCACGGGATATATATGGAGTAGCACTGTAATGCCACCGAATGAACTTTCTGCCTTCATGTAGAAGTGGCTGCGCTCTGTGGAGTGGCATGCTCTTCTCGCTCACTGTCATCTGCTTTACAGAAAGAGCCTGTTAGGGCTGCAACAGTTTCATTATTCAGGTCTCTTGCTATGGTTTGAGAAATCCTTTGTTTGAGGTTCTGTTGAGACATTGTCCCATGCAGAAAGTAACTTTTTAAGAAAATTAATTACTTCTAACCTTCATTTGTGCTAAAAAAATCAGACTATGTTGCCTCCAGTATCACCTATCTCATGCACTAGTAGGGAAAACTTATGTACTTAATTTTCCTCATCTTTAAAATGGGATAATAATACGAATTTTTAGCTCACAAGTTTGGTAGGATTTAATGAAATATTACATCTAAGATACTTAGCACAGTGCCCAGTTCTAAATCACTTAATGATGCTAGTTAATGAAAATAATAACAATTTTACCAAGCTCACATGCTGTAAGATTTATACTTACAGGAACACTTAACAATTATATATCTAATCTTCATCAGATAGAGAAAGAGACATATTCACTATCCTGGTTTCTCGGGGTTATCAGAGAGGTAATTGGCAACCTAATTTCACTACGTTTTGCTTATTTGGGATTCTGGTGTCTGTCTTTTTATTTCTTCTTTAACAGCTGCTTGCATTAGCCCTTTTGGGACTCCAGCTAAAGAGTTTTTCTTTTTTAGGAAGCCACATGTTCTCTATCTTTAAATCAAAGGTGAAATGCAGCGTGCCATGGCAATAATCCAACATTTGAGGCTACATGCACCTTCCGGTTTAAGCTCATTTTCTATGAAGTCAAAACTCATCCTTCGCTTTTGGAAGTACCGAAAGCCATCAGCTGAGAGAGCAGAGAACAGGCATGAGAAGGAGGCCCCTGGTGGCCAAAATGAGGCTTCTCCCTCTCCGTTTTTAATGGCATGCGAAAGGCATTAATCCACACTTTCATTTTCTCTTAGCCAAATAGAAATGTCTTGAGATAATGTGAATACCTTATGGCATAAGTGACTTTCTAAAGTATCTTATTAGAACTCCTTATCTGTGTAAATTAGGCAGCATTGGGGCTTGATAGCCAGAAACAAATTTCTTAAAAGCTGACAACTGGGAGAAGCACACAAAAAGTTAACCAAATGCCACAAGGGAAACTTCCAGAGGACGCGGCAGCTCTAGCATGTTCGCAAGGCTGGTGCCTTTCTGCCATGTCACATGCAGGTGACTTCCTTGGGGGGCAGCTTTATTCAGAAATGAAGTCAGATTTCCCAAATGCCTCTCAAGAACCATGAGGAAAACTACATGGTCACAGATGGATGCTGGGATATTACTGCAGAAAACAGATAACAACTTTATCCTTGTAGGGTGTTCAATATGCTTTTGAGAATGATACCCCAGATTTCAAGTGCATGCGTTTTCAAAAATAAGGTTATAGAGTATTTAGGCTGCTTTGCTGATTTTCATGTAGAAAAGGGTAGAGTGTTGGAGAAAATCCAAACAAAATGCAAAGAAATAAGCAAACAAAAAACACTTCTAGGAAGTGTTTCCATCTCTTCAGAATGCAAGGTTATGTGTTGTTTGATGAAATTAGCTTATCTAAGGGTGTGTGAGGAAGAGCCAGGGACTAGATTACGTTGCCGAAATGCAATCTCTACCTCTTTCCACTCCACCTTCCTTGCTCTGCCCCCAGAGGCTACACCACATTGATCCTCACACTAAGCCTCCAACTATTCTGTTCAGATTTACTTGGAAATAAAGAGCTACTGTATTTATTTTCCTGAGAGACTCGGCCAGAGGCCTACAGAATCCATCATCTACACTGTTTTCTTTTATTTTGAAGTTTCTCCTTACAGGACTGCCTCCCTGCAAACTTGTGTTGGCTATTATGGAGAGACACCATTTCCTTTGAAAATTGATTCATTCATTCCATAAAAATTCACTGAACTCTATTGTAAAGGTCAGTATGCTTTCAACATAAAGAAAATTTTCTACATTCGGATTTTTCTTGTAGGTGGTTTTGTGCGCATGCGCTTTTTCTTTTTGCATCTGAGTTTTACGATTCAAGCTGTATTCTTAAAATTCAAGTGCCATTTGATTTTTTAAAATGTGGGCCATTTATCTTACTACATGAATCAATTTTCTCTACTCTTCCCTTCATCAATATTGTTGCTTTTCAATTCCTGCCATATATTTAAGGTAGATGGTTAAAGCAGTGTGACCACAGTTAAAGACACATCAGAATGTCTCCTGCTGAGGCAAAGAAGATGAACATAGTTAATGGATAAATAATAGGCCAATGCTGAGGCCAATATTTATCCATCTGCTACAATAAATCTTGATAACTTGAAAACTACCAAAACAAGATGTCAGAGGAGCCAAGATGGCCGAATAGGAACAGCTCCGGTCTACAGCTCCCAGCGCGAGCGACGCAGAAGACGGGTGATTTCTGCATTTCCATCTGAGGTACCGTGTTCATCTCACTAGGGAGTGCCAGACAGTGGGCGCAGGTCAGTGGGTGAGCGCACCATGCGCCAGCCGAAGCAGGGGCGAGGCATTGCCTCACTCGGGAAGCGCAAGGGGTCAGGGAGTTCCCCTTCCAGGGGTGACAGATGGCACCTGGAAAATCGGGCCACTCCCACCCGAATACTGTGCTTTTCCGACGGGCGTAGGAAACGGTGCCCCAGGAGAGTATAGCCCGCACCTGGCTCAGAGGGTCCTACGCCCACGGAGTCTCGCTGATTGCTAGCACAGCAAGTCTGAGATCAAACAGCAAGTCGGCAGCGAGGCTGGGGGAGGGGCGCCCGCCATTGCCCAGGCTCACTTAGGTAAACAAAGCAGCCTGGAAGCTTGAACTGGGTGGAGCCCACCACAGCTCAAGGAGGCCTGCCTGCCTCTGTAGGCTCCACCTCTGGGGGCAGGGCACAGACAAACAAAAAGACAGCAGTAACCTCTGCAGACTTAAATGTCCCTGTCTGACAGCTGTGAGGAGAGCAGTGGTTCTCCCAGCATGCAGCTGGAGATCTGAGAACGGGCTGACTGCCTCCTCAAGTGGGTCCCTGACCCCTGACCCCCGAGCAGCCTAACTGGGAGGCACCCCCCAGCAGGGGCAGACTGACACCTCACAAGGCCGGCCAGGTACTCCAACAGACCTGCAGCTGAGGGTTCTGTCTGTTAGAAGGAAAACTAACAGAAAGGACATCCACACCAAAAACCCATCTCTACATCACCATCATCAAAGACCAAAAGTAGATAAAACCACAAAGATGGGGAAAAAACAGAGCAGAAAAACTGGAAACTCTAAAAAGCAGAGTACCTCTCCTCCTCCAAAGGAACGCAGTTCCTCACCAGCAACGGAACAAAGCTGGACGGAGAATGACTTTGACGAGCTGAGAGAAGAAGGCTTCAGACGATCAAATTACTCCGAGCTACGGGAGGATATTCAAACCAAAGGCAAAGAAGTTGAAAACTTTGAAAAAAATTTAGAAGAATGTATAACTAGAATAACCAATACAGAGAAGTGCTTAAAGGAGCTGATGGAGCTGAAAACCAAGGCTCGAGAACTACGTGAAGAATGCAGAAGCCTCAGGAGCCGATGCGATCAAATGGAAGAAAGGGTATCAGCCCTGGAAGATGAAATGAATGAAATGAAGCAAGAAGGGAAGTTTAGAGAAAAAAGAATAAAAAGAAACAAGCAAAGCCTCCAAGAAATGTGGGACTATGTGAAAAGACCAAATCTACATCTGATTGGTGTACCTGAAAGTGACGGGGAGAATGGAAACAAGTTGGAAAACACTCTGCAGGATATTATCCAGGAGAACTTCCCCAATCTAGCAAGGCAGGCCAACATTCAGATTCAGGAAATACAGAGAACGCCACAAAGATACTCCTCGAGAAGAGCAACTCCAAGACACATAATTGTCAGATTCACCAAAGTTGAAATGAAGGAAAAAATGTTAAGGGCAGCCAGAGAGAAAGGTCGGGTTACCATCAAAGGGAAGCCCATCAGACTAACAGCGGATCTCTCGGCAGAAACCCTACAAGCCAGAAGAGAGTGGGGGCCAATATTCAACATTCTTAAAGAAAAGAATTTTCAACCCAGAATTTCATATGCAGCCAAACTAAGCTTCATAAGTGAAGGAGAAATAAAATACTTTACAGACAAGCAAATGCTGAGAGATTTTGTCACCACCAGGCCTGCCCTAAAAGAGCTCCTGAAGGAAGTGCTAAACATGGAAAGGCACAACCGGTACCAGCCACTGCAAAATCATACCGAAATGAAAAGACCATCGAGACTAGGAAGAGACTGCATCAACTAACAAGCAAAATATCCAGCTAACATCATAATGACAGGATCAAATTCACACATAACAATATTAACTTTAAATGTAAATGGACTAAATGCTCCAATTAAAAGATGCAGACTGGCAAACTGGATAAAGACTCAAGACCCATCAGTGTGCTGTATTCAGGAAACCCATCTCACGTGCAGAGACACACATAGGCTCAAAATAAAAGGATGGAGGAAGATCTACCAAGCAAATGGAAAACAAAAAAAGGCAGGGGTTGCAATCCTAGTCTCTGATAAAACAGACTTTAAACCAACAAAGATCAAAAGAGACAAAGAAGGCCATTACATAATGGTAAAGGGATTAATTCAACAGGAAGAGCTAACTATCCTAAATATATATGCACCCAATACAGGAGCACCCAGATTCATAAAGCAAGTCCTGAGTGACCTACAAAGAGACTTAGACTCCCACACATTAATAATGGGAGACTTTAACACCCCACTATCAACATTAGACAGATCAACGAGACAGAAAGCCAACAAGGATACCCAGGAATTGAACTCAGCTCTGCAACAAGCGGACCTAATAGACATCTACAGAACTCTCCACCCCAAATCAATAGAATATACATTTTTTTCAGCACCACACCGCACCTATTCCAAAATTGACCATATACTTGGAAGTAAAGCTCTCCTCAATAAATGTAAAAGAACAGAAATTGTAACAAACTGTCTCTCAGATCACAGTGCAATCAAGCTAGAACTCAGGATTAAGAATCTCACTCAAAACCGCTCAACTACGTGGAAACTGAACAACCTGCTCCTGAATGACTACTGGGTACATAACGAAATGAAGGCAGAAATAAAGATGTTCTTTGAAACCAACGAGAACCAAGACACAACATACCAGAATCTCTGGGATGCATTCAAAGCAGTGTGTAGAGGGAAATTTATAGCACTAAATGCCCACAAGAGAAAGCAGGAAAGATCCAAAATTGACACCCTAACATCACAATTAAAAGAACTAGAAAAGCAAGAGCAAACACATTCAAAAGCTAGCAGAAGGCAAGAAATAACTAAAATCAGAGCAGAACTGAAGGAAATAGAGACACAAAAAACCCTTCAAAAAATCAATGAATCCAGGAGCTGGTTTTTTGAAAGGATCAACAAAATTGATAGACCGCTAGCAAGATTAATAAAGAAAAAAAGAGAGAAGAATCAAATAGATGCAATAAAAAATGATAAAGGGGATATCACCACCGATCCCACAGAAATACAAACTACCATCAGAGAATATTACAAACACCTCTATGCAAATAAACTAGAAAATCTAGAAGAAATGGATAAATTCCTCAACACATACACCCTCCCAAGACTAAACCAGGAAGAAGTTGAATCTCTGAATAGACCAATAACAGGAGCTGAAATTGTGGCAATAATCAATAGCTTACCAACCAAAAAAAGTCCAGGTCCAGATGGATTCACAGCCAAATTCTACCAGAGGTACAAGGAGGAGCTGGTACCATTCCTTCTGAAACTATTCCAATCAATAGAAGAAGAGGGAATCCTCCCTAACTCATTTTATGAGGCCAGCATCATCCTGATACCAAAGCCTGGCAGAGACACAACAAAAAAAGAGAATTTTGGACCAATATCCTTGATGAACATTGATGCAAAAATCCTCAATAAAATACTGGCAAACAGAATCTAGCAGCACATCAAAAAGCTTATCCACCATGATCAAGTGGGCTTCATCCCTGGGATGCAAGGCTGGTTCAATATACGCAAATCAATAAATGTAATCCAGCATATAAACAGAAACAAAGACAAAAACCACATGACTATCTCAATAGATGCAGAAAAGGCCTTTGACAAAATTCAACAACCCTTCATGCTAAAAACTCTCAATAAATTAGGAATCGATGGGACGTATCTCAAAATAATAAGAGCTATTTATGACAAACCCACAGCCAATATCATACTGAATGGGCAAAAACTGGAAGCATTCCCTTTGAAAACTGGCACAAGACAGGGATGCCCTCTCTCACCACTTCTATTCAACATAGTGTTGGAAGTTCTGGCCAGGGCAATTAGGCAGGAGAAGGAAATCAAGGGTATTCAATTAGGAAAAGAGGAAGTCAAATTGTCCCTGTTTGCAGATGACATGATAGTATATCTAGAAAACCCCATTGTCTCAGCCCAAAATCTCCTTAAGCTGATAAGCAACTTCAGCAAAGTCTCAGGATACAAAATCAATGTGCAAAAATCACAAGCATTCTTATACATCAATAACAGACAAACAGAGAGCCAAATCATGAGTGAACTCCCATTCACAATTGCTTCAAAGAGAATAAAATACCTAGGAATCCAACTTACAAGGGATGTGAAAGACCTCTTCAAGGAGAACTACAAACCACTGCTCAAGGAAATAAAAGAGGATACAAACAAATGGAAGAACATTCCACGCTCATGGGTAGGAAGAATCAATATCATGAAAATGGCCATCCTTCCCAAGGTAATTTACAGATTCAATGCCATCCCATCAAGCTACCAATGACTTTCTTCACAGAATTGGAAAAAACTACTTTAAAGTTCATATGGAACCAAAAAAGAGCCCGCATCGCCAAGTCAATCCTAAGCCAAAAGAACAAAGCTGGAGGCATCACACTACCTGACTTCAAACTATACTACAAGGCTACAGTAACCAAAACAGCATGGTACTGGTACCAAAACAGAGATATAGATCAATGGAACAGAACAGAGCCGTCAGAAATAATGCCACATATCTACAAGTATCTGATCTTTGACAAACCTGACAAAAACAAGAAATGGGGAAAGGATTCCCTATTTAATCAATGGTGCTGGGAAAACTGGCTAGCCATATGTAGAAAGCTGAAACTGGATCCCTTCCTTACACCTTATACAAAAATCAATTCAAGATGGATTAAAGACTTAAATGTTAGACCTAAAACCATAAAAACCCTAGAAGAAAACCTAGGCATTACCATTCAGGACATAGGCATGGGCAAGGACTTCATGTCTAAAACACCAAAAGCAATGGCAACAAAAGCCAAAATTGACAAATGGGATCTAATTAAACTCAAGAGCTTCTGCACAGCAAAAGAAACTACCATCAGAGTGAACAGGCAACCTACAAAATGGGAGAAAATTTTCGCAACCTACTCATCTGACAAAGGGCTGATATCCAGAATCTACAATGAACTCCAACAAATTTACAAGAAAAAAACAAACAACCCCATCAAAAAGTGGGCGAAGGACATGAACAGACACTTCTCAAAAGAAGACATTTATGCAGCCAAAAAACACATGAAAAAATGCTCACCATCACTGGCCATCAGAGAAATGCAAATCAAAACCACAATGAGATACCATCTCACACCAGTTAGAATGGCAATCATTAAAAAGTCAGGAAACAACAGGTGCTGGAGAGGATGTGGAGAAATAGGAACACTTTTACACTGTTGGTGGGACTGTAAACTAGTTCAACCATTGTGGAAGTCAGTGTGGCGATTCCTCAGGGATCTAGAACTAGAAATTCCATTCGACCCAGCCATCCCATTACTGGGTATATACCCAAAGGACTATAAATCATGCTGCTATAAAGACACATGCACACGTATGTTTATTGCAGCATTATTCACAATAGCAAAGACTTGGAACCAACCCAAATGTCCAACAATGATAGACTGGATTAAGAAAATGTGGCACATATACACCATGGAATACTATGCAGCCATAAGAAATGATGAGTTCATGTCCTTTGTAGGGACAGGGATGAAATTGGAAATCATCATTCTCAGTAAACTATCGCAAGAACAAAAAACCAAACACCGCATATTCTCACTCATAGGTGGGAATTGAACAATGAGAACACATGGACACAGGAAGGGGAACATCACACTCTGGGGACTGTTGTGGGGTGGGGGGAGGTGGGAGGGATAGCATTGGGAGATATACCTAATGCTAGATGACAAGTTGGTGGGTGCAGCGCACCAGCATGGCACATGTATACATATGTAACTTACCTGCACATTGCGCACATGTACCATAAAACCTAAAGTATAATAATAATAATAATAATAAAAGGAAAAAAACACACACAAAAAACAAAACAAAACAAAAACAAAAAAACAAAACAAAACAAAACAAAAAACAAGATGTCAATAATCAGTATGATGTGCTATATCCTTCCAGAACAGTTTTATTAGAAAGTTATGGAAATGCTGGAAATAAAGATTGCAATAATTTTGTGGTATTCTTTTGGTCCCAAAATGAAATCATCCTTTATATTAATGTAAAGATCTAGAATCTCATGGGTTTCCAAACTTTAATATGCACGAGAATCATCTGGGGTGCACTTTGGTAAATACAGATTTATGGATTCTGTCCATAGAGATTCTGATCAAATAGGCTTGGTCTTGGGCCGTGGGTGAATCTAATACAGACAAACTAGGCAACATTTTGAGAAACACTGATTTAAGTTCTGCTGCTATTCATTAAGAGTGGTGAAAGTGGGCATTTTTGTCTTTTTCAAGTTCTTAGAGGAAATGCTTTCAACTTTCCTCCATTAAGTATCATATTGGCTGTGGGTTTGTCATATATGGCACTTATTATGTTGAAGTACGCTCTTTCTGTGCCTAGTTTGCTGAGGATTTCTATCATGAAGGGATCCTGAATTTTACTGATTTTTGTCTGCATTTATTGAGGTTGATCACATGATTTTTGTCCTGAATTCTGTTTATGTAACTTATCATGTTTATTAATTTGTGTATGTTGAAACATCCCTGCATCCCTGGGAAAAATATCACCTGACCATGGGGTATTATCTTTTTGATGTGCTATTGGATTTGATTTGCTAGTATTTTCTTGAGGACTTTTGTATCTATGTTCATCAGGAATGTTGGTCTATAGTTTTCTTTTTTTTGTTGTTTCCTTGTCTGATTTTGCTATTAGGGTAATACTGACCTCGTAAAATAAGTTAGTGAGAATTCCCTCCTCCTTGATTTTTTGGAATAGTTTCAGGAGAATTAGTATTAGTCTTTCTTTGTATGTTCAGTAGAATTCAGCTGTGAATCCATCTGGTTCTGGGCTTTTTGTTGTTGGGAGATTTTTTTTATTACTGACTCAGTCTTGCTACTCATTATTGGTCTGTTCAATAGTTATATTTCTTCCTGGTTCAATCTTGAGAGGTTGTGTGTTCCCCAGGAATTTATCAATTTCCTCTAGGATTCTAGTTTGGGAGGAGGACGAGGGTTGAAAACATACCTATTGGGTACAATGTTCACTGTTCAAGTGATGGGTACACTAACAGCCCAGATTTCACCACTGCAAAATATTTGTATGTAAGAAAATTGCACTTACTTGTATCTCCTAAACACAGAAAATAAATAAATACATTCTACTGCTATTCATCATGTCTGAGAGGCAAGTAATTACTTAACTAATCAACCCATCAACTAACTGATACTTATGTAGGGACAAATATGTTCAAAAACAATGTGTGTGTATGCTGCTATGAGGTATTTGCATTTCTTTTCTTCTCTGTTGCTGCTGCTGCTCTATCCAGTAAAATGGTAATTTTTGGTTCTTATATGCGTTGATGGATAAGGTGAAAACAACGCTTATTGGCATAAATCATCAATGAAAATTCCTGAAAGAATCTATTAAAAAACAATTGTTCTTACCTGTAGACTAAGCCTTCTTTAAAATAAAAATTAAAAACCATTAAATTACTATTTCCTAAACTTAATCAAGTAGCAAAGTATTGGCAAACTTTTTGGGGAGACTGTGGTAAAAAATATATTAAACTAAAATCAATAAGGGTATGATTTTGTGATAAGTGTATCCCTATTAGTAAAACATTTTAAGATGAACCTCCCAATAATATATTTATAATGTTTGCTATTGACTATCTTAACATAAAATTTTACTAATATTATGTACATTATGAAATGGAAACAATAACGTAAATTTAAAATATGATAAAATAAATAACTACAGTTGCAATATTTTCTTCCTATATATCCAATAAATCATGAAGTATTATGTTCTCAACTGTCCTAGTAGCCTTGTTTCTCTACTCTGGCTTTGTGCATTTTGACTGACTCTGTCTTTGATGAAAAGTAAGTACTTAGTTGGCGTGTATTTAAAAATAATTTCCTACATGTGGGACAATAATTTTTTTTCAGCCCTGACATTAGTTAGTGATTCTCAAATAATGATCTTTGGTTGGTAATTTCCAGTAAGCACTTTAAAAATATTTTTAGGCTGTCTTTCCCAAAATGGCACAGAAAAATATATGAATGGGTGGATTATTCTCAATTTCAATTTTGTCATTCATAACCTGTTTACACCATTAGTCCCTTGCTATAGCTTATCTATGCTGATTATCTCCAAAGTGTGTGTGTACACTTCTGGATCCTGTTTTGGTTGTATTACACTTTGATACTATTGCTTGTTTTGTTACTCATGTTAAAATTTTTATGGTACACTTAGAGTTTCTCTAAGTTTCTGTAACTTCACTGGTTTCATTGATCATTCCCTCCAGTGAATAGTCTTGACATATATTTGAAAGTGCTTTCAAACTTTATATGCAAAGGAATCACCTAGGGATCTTGGAAAAAAATGCAGATTCTTACTCAGAATCTGAAGTAGTGGCTGAGTTTCTGTATTTTTAACAAGGTCCCAGGCATATGCCTGATGCTGACAGTCTGTAAACTGAAAGGTCTTCACTTTGTGTTTGACCCTCACTAACGCTACACTCTGTTATTGATCACATTTCCAGACACGTACCCTATATACTCAACTATTTATATTTTCCATGATTGTGGAGGTCACCTCAGCAATTCTCATTGATGATGATGATGATGGCATTTTTTGACATCCACTCTGTAATCATTAAGCCACTTTTTATCTCTAAAATTCACTCCCAAAAAGCATTCTGTAATCATGTTTTCATCTTAGAAGAGTGTCAGCATAGCACATGTGCCAAAGCTTTGTCTTCCTTTAGGGATTTTCAAAGATTATTCTAAGTGTTCTGATTTATTTATTTATTTATTTATTTATTTATTTTTTGAGATGGAGTCTTACCCTGTCGCCCAGGCTCGAAGGCAATGGTGTGATCTCGGCTTACCACAATCTCCACCTCCCGGGTTCAAACGATTCTCCTGCCTCAGCTTCCCCAGTATCTGGGATTACAGGTGCCTGCCACCAAGCCCAGATAATTTTTGTATTTTTGTTATAGATGGGGTTTCACCATGTTGGCCAGGCTTGTCTCGAACTCCTGACCTTGTGATCCACCTGCCTCAGCCTCCCAAAGGGCTGGGATTACATGCATGAGCCACTGTGCCCGGCCTCTTATTTACTTATAAAAGCTTTCAACAAGCACCAAGAACTACTCATGACACATGAAAGAGAAAAAGAGCGTGAGAGAAAATACACTAAATGCTAAATGGATGCGCACCAAAATATTCAAACTGCGTATTTCTGGAGTTGTTATTACAGCAAATTTTATTTTCCTTTTTTCTTTTTTTCTTTTTTTTCCTGAGATGGAGTCTCGCTCTGTCGCCCAGGCTGGAGTGCAGTGGCACGATCTCGACTCACTGCAAACTCCGCCTCCCAGGCTCAAGCGATTCTCCTGCCTCAGTCTCCCTAGTAGCTGGGACTACAGATGCATGTCACCATGCCTGGTTAATTTTTTGTATTTTTAGTTAAGACAGGGTTTCACGATGTTAGCCAAGATGGTCTCGATCTCCTGACCTCGTGATCCGCCTGCCTCAGCCTCCCAAAGTGCTAGGATCACAAGCGTAAGCCACTGCCCCCGGCCTATTTTCTTTATTTTTAAATTTCCTTTTTCCTATTTTTTTTGTAACTTCTATGTATTACTTGTATAATAAAGTAATGTTTAAAAACTTTCAAAAGTCTAGAACAACTTAGATCTATCACTTTTGCTTTTGTAACTCATGGAAAATACCAAAAATTTGGTGTCTATTTGCATGATTTTTTATTCCTTATTCCCTTGCATTTGGTCACATTTTATTTGTTTCTCTGGCAGTACTTACTAGAGGAACATTTTTACAACCCGACATTTCCTAGCACTTTGTTAGGCACATGATGGTTACTCAGATCTACCTGTTGATTGTTTTTCAATTTTCGGTCTTTATTGAATTTCCACACAGATTATATGGAAGGAATTTAAGCAGTCCAAATATCTCCTTGAAATCACTAACATGTCTGATTTGCTCATACTAAAGTTTATGTCCTAAGCAAGGTCATAGTAATGGCTGAGTACATGCCAAGAGAAAATGCATGGCAAGATATCAGTGGAAGTCCACATAGAATTTAGTGGATATTACTCTAAATTTTTCATCTCTTAACTCGCCTGTCTTCCCACTTAGAAATGACCATAATTCTGAATGGTCATTGGTATTGGTATTGACGTACTGACAACTGAGTAGATTCTGAGATGACAAGTTAAATGGTGCTTCCACTCTGAAGAAGACACTAGAGGAAAAATGAAAATTACTTGGGGGTATCTGCTGCAAATCACATTAAATTCACTTCCTTTGTTTCTGCCGAAGTTCTGCCAATATGTTCAGGTTGATTTAAAAGGAATATGATGAAAACAGAAAACTGTTTCTAATCACAGCTATTAATTACTATGGACTGAATTCAAAGAGATTTCCTAATTAAAATTTCAAAGTATCCTAAATATAATGTGAGATGTGAATGATGAGACAACACAAGGGATTTCTTTGTGACAGCCTACAAGGCATCAAGGCAGGAGTCAGTTTCCCAAGTGTACATAAAAGTAGGTCCATTTTTAAAATGATTTCAGAGAGCCTCCACCCACTGGAACAAGACATCCCTGTCCTAGTTGTAAATCCAACAAAGTCAAACTTGGAACAGCTGTCAGTGATACAAGAAACTGGAAAAGCCTCATGTGCTGCACGGAAATACAAAAATGGACTAGTAAACCATGATGAGGGTCCATGGGATCCAAGAACAACCAACAAGGACACATAGTCAATAAGCTGCACTGGTTTATTGATTCAGCAAGCTTTCCTGGCTGCCCATATATGCCAGGTACACTTCTAGGCAGTTGGCATACATGAGTAAATGGAATGGAAGAAGATCCCTTCCCTTGTGAAGTTCATATACAAGCAGACGGAGACAGACAATAAATAATATATCCAACTACTAGATACACTGCATTGTGTATGAGAAGATGAGAGGTGTTATAATAAAAGTAGGGTAGGAGAATGGAGAGCTGTGGTTATGAGGAAGGATGGGAGTCAGATGGGTTGCAATTTTGAGCAGGGTATCAGGGTAATTGTCATTGAGAAGGGACACTAGAATTGAGAGCCAGAAAAGATGAGGGAATGAGCCATGCTTGGGGAAGTTATCTTGGGGGAAGAGCTCTCCCTTCTCCAGTTCATAGGCCCTTATGTGGAGTGTGGTTGCCACATTTGAGGGATTGGAAGGAAACAAGTGTATCTAGCATGGAGTGGACAGGTGAGAAGAGTCATAGGACATTTGATTTATCAACAGTGCCCCAGATCGTGTAGGTCACTGTAGGCCATAGTACCGACTTTGGCTACTTGACATGGGATCAAATTTCAACGGCAATTTTAGTGTCCATTCTCTATGTTTTCTTTTATCATTCCTTTTCACCTCACTTAAAATGTTCCAGTCCTGCTCCTACTGTGTCCTTTCCTACTACTTGTATTCTCATAATATGCTCCCTAATTTGTCTTTGCTTATTCTAATTTTTATTTTGAGAGCAAATTTGCTTACCTAAGGTGCAGGCAGCTCTTTCATTGTGAAAAAAACACCATCTAGGAACATCACTGCTTCTCAAATTAAGTCAAAACTTCTCTCTTTATCTTGTAGGATCTGGCTTCTATGTACTCTTCAACCTGATACTTTCCTATGCACCTTTCAATCCTTCACTCCAATTTCTATGCCTTTGCTCATGCCATTCTCTAAATACAAATTGTTTCCAATCTTCTCTTGTTGCCACCTTATCCATTCTTTGATCTCCCCAAATGCCACAGTCATCTTTATAATCACTACTAATCCCAGCAACAAGTTGTCTCTCACGTTTCCAAAATTCCCATCACTTTGTTTTCGTATCTAAGATAGATTTTATGCTATCAAATACTAATTTTAAGTGGATTCAGAAATGCACAGGGGGAGAGGGGTAAATCTGTGTCATATTCATGCTTTAATTTCCCCCAAAGATCTTGGAATATCAGTGTACTAATACATGTTGATAGAATACGTTTCAGCACTCAATCTGTAAACATAGAGAGCTTTCGCATTATTGACACAAGCCCACTCAGGACATAATGGCCAATCTTCTTCATCATGACGCATGGACATTTAACTTTGTGATTATAGATACCTCTGTACTCCTTGTGACTGTCCATGCTTCAAGCCCAAGACAAGGAATACTGTATTAATTTAGGAATCCATCATATTTTTAAAGCCGTGACAACTAGCTGTATCATAAATATAGCAGATCACCCAGCAGCATAAATAATGGAAACACTGTCTTGGGGCCAATAAAAGTGATTGATGCTATGAATTGCTATTAACCCTGGTTATCCTTGTTCCATGTGGATCTCTGTAGCCTGTCTTTGTGCTTCAGATTGGCACTGCAGAAGCAGCATCTGTGAAAACATCAGACATCGAACAGCCACTGCATTTTTCCAGTCTGAATTTGCAAATGAAGGCGAAGGTATCTGATCCAGTGTAAACTAGGTCCACACAGAGAGATGTGTCCTTATCATATTCATATTAATTATTAAGGAGCACTTAAAATGTGTGGAATAATAAGAATTAAGTCTTTCTGTTTTTACTTTTATTTTAAATAATAGAAATTTTTAAAATAACTTGCCCTTTACTTGGATGTCATAGATAAGGATGTCTTTTTTTTTCTAATGTTCTATAAACATTAGAAAATGTCTTTAGATAGTTAATTTGGCTCCTTACATACTAAAAAGGGACATTTTGATGAAAATTTGATCTACAGAAGCATCCTGATAGAAGAAAATGCCATCTCAGAACCAGAAAACCTGGTTTCTGATTCTAGCTCTACTATTAATTAGCTTTAGTAGCTTGCATGGGTTACTTAACCTTCCTTCATCAAGCTCTGTCCCTTTACATATACAATGATGGAGAAAAATGAGATAGGTGTGCTATGTATTCAGGACCTATTTTGTGCAAACTGCTTTATCAACCTTTTCTGATACTAAGCTTTTAGTGACATTATTATCTCCATTTTATAGATGAAAAGACTGGGGTTCAAAGAAGCTATGTAATTTTCCCAAGGTTATATAAAATAAGTGTCAAACCCAAATCCTGGTCAATCTGAGGTCCAATCCAAAAATTATGCAATTAAGACATTGGAATATGAAGGTAGAAAGACAAAGGTAGAGTGTTTTGCAGAATGTCCTGCCTTGAGAAGTTGATATAATTATTCTGCATGCATCCAATCTTGAGAGATAGTAATGACTTAGGCTCCTTTGCCAAATGTGCCAAAACTGCTTCCCAAGTCAAGTCACAGCAGAAGGGATAATTATGGATGACTGATCAAGCAGACCACTTCCATTTAGAGTTAAAACAGTGAACATTTTAGAATAATATTCAGCTTTATTAAGGTGGATTCATTTACTGGGGTCTACTGCATATTGGAATTCTGATTATGAGAAGCTTCTATATCTAGCTCAGTGGGAATCTTTAAAAATGGTCTTCTTAGAGGTCTTTTAAAATGGGCATTCTTATTTTTCTGTGTTACAGCAGCACCAAAGTAAGTACTTTCTATCTTTAGGTCTATGTTCATATCATCTTTGAAGTGTCATGACTTACCCTCTTTTATACTCAAAATGTGTACTTACTTCTTATTCAAGTATATGCTGCCCTTCTGGCTTCCATCATTTTTGTTTTACATTAGAGTAATTTATGTATCTTTCAAAATAAATCCTTATATTCCCAAAAGGGTCAAATACAGTATCTTATACAGAGTATAATATAAACTTGTATCACGATACCTAAATTTATAATTCAGGTCAAAAATGGAACTTTCCTTTTATTTATTTATTTTTTCCTTACAGCTGCATTCCACCCAAGATATTTTAAACTGGGCAAGGGAATTTGGGGAAGTAGCTGGATTCCCAAATCCAGCAATTCAACTCAAGATGGAGTTAGAATTGGTCCTTAAAAACAAAGCTATTGGATATTGCATTAGAGTAGGTTTCTAGGGAAATAGGCTTTGAGATAGAGATTCATATCCATGCAGTTTATTGAGTAGTGCTTTCAGCGACAGTGGCTGGGGGAAAGAAGAGGAGGTAAGGGAAGCAGGAGTGGGCAAAGGGAGAAGTTATATAAGGTAGATGCAACCAAAGTTTTGGTTGATCCTGCCAGGAGCTTTAGAGCTGAGAGAGCCCTTTACAGTTGTCTTGAATTGAAGATAGAGGGTGCCTTCCTCCCCACTGTCAATAGATGCATAATGACCCTGGAAATAGGCAGAACCTTGGGAAAGGCAGCAAATCTGGACCAGCACAATTCCTTAAAGGGACTCAGCTGTGAGCAGGGACTCAGCTGTGAGCAGTAACTCAGCTGTGAGCTGACACCATCTAAGAATATGGAAAATAGGGGACTTCATGTTGAAGGGGTGGGATCTGAATAGGGTACCCCAACATCAATGATACCCCTTACAAATGATAAGAAAGGAGTACTGAACACTATATTCAACACCACATATGACTATACTTCTTTGTTCACATTGGCTGTTTGAAAATTATTACTCCATGGCATTCACAAATGTGGAGCAATGACGAAGTCGGAAACAGGGTTGTCAAGAAGCATAGACTGTGTATCCAGAGGAGAAAATAGTCTCAAATACATGAAAGGGCAGATTTTCAAGTTTCTTCAGTCTTGTGGCATAATCCTGAGCAAGGAGGAAAAGGGAGTAAACTGAAATAAATTGAGTGTTAATGCATCCTGGGCATCATCTTAGGTCTTTTATATGCCTGGGATATATAGTTAGATAAAGGTTTTAAGAGTCAGTTAGATAAAAAAACAAAACAAAACTGGGGGCTTTTATTTTTGGACCAATGCAAAAAGAATCACTTCAAATAATTGTTAAAAATATAGGTTCCTAGGTCCCGCCCCAGGTCCATTACGTATTTTTTTTTTCAGATTGAGCTGGGAAATACCAATTTTAATGAACACAGTGAATGATTTTAATGCTCATTAAAGTTTGGGTACCATTATTGTGGGAAAAAAAGTATGTAGTTAAGACATTGGAATATGAAGGTAGAAAGTCAGAAAGGTAGAGTGTTTTGCAGAATGTCCTGCCTTGAGAAGTTGATAAAATTCTTCTGCGTCCATCCAATCTTGAGAGATAGTAATGACTTAGGCTCCTTTGCCAAATGTGTAAGCTTCTATTTGCCATGGTTTCTGTTTAAATAAAAAAAAATTGTGTGATTCCTTTAGCTAGTAACATCTAATATGTATGGTATTACTGATAGCCATGTGAAACATCTACGCTTTGAATGGCTTCAGGGACAGGCATGTCCAAGGCATAAAGAAAACACACAGAGTTAGACTTTCTTTGTTCTGTTTCTTCTCACGACCTATTGTTAGTGTTCTCTTTTTTCATCACAGGGAGCATAAGGTTTGTGCATTGCAATGTACTGGTAAACTGGCTTTCCAGTAAACAAACAAACATGAGGTCCAGGTTTGTAGTGTTTCTGATTTCCATGGTGCAAGTATTCCCACTTGATCATGGCTGATTTCAGCTTATCAATGATTTAACAACTGGCTTGCAAAATTCCTGATTGTTTAAAAATCAACTCTCTTAATCAGGAAGAGCTAATTCCAGCACACCACGGATATAGCTACCACGAATATGTTGTTTTGTGTTAATTGTGGCAAAAATGTTTAACGTGAGATCTACCCTCTTAACAGATGTTTAAGTGTACAATACAGCATTGTTAAGTATAGATACAATACTGTGTGTAGTTTTCTGGAACTTAATCATCTTGCATAACTGAAACTTTATACCTGTCAATAGAAACTCAATATTTTCCCAACCTCCCAGGCTCTGGTGACTGTCATAAAATGTCGACCATTAATTCTTTTAACTTGCCAAATTTTGTCTTGGTAGCATTTCCCCATATCTAGATAACTTGTTGTCTTTCAAATTTGATCCAAATTTCTACGTCATGAGACTGCAAACTTTTTCTGAAATGGGCCAGGTGGTAAATATTTTGGATTTGTAGGCCATGGTCTCTGTCAACCACTCGATTCTGCTGTTGTAATACAAAAGTAGCCATAGACAATATGTAAACAAATGGACTTGGCTGGGTTCCAATAAGACGTTATTTATAAAATTAGGTTATGAGCTGGATTTGGGCCACAGGTCATAGTTTGCTGATCCCAGTCCTAAATCAAGTGGGCGGCAGGGTTTCCTGAACAATACCTGTTGTTTCTGGACTCTTGGAAGGTACTTTTCATCCCTTGAAGATCCTAAGTGTGGTACCAGCACCTGAGAGCTAACAGACATTTTTCCTTTCTAATGTGAAAATGGCCTCGCAGGGAACAGCCGTAATAAAATCTTAAATGATGAAGGAGGGAAGGCACCATCTTAGACCCACTGAAAAATGAGCCCTACAAAAATGGAATCCAGCTGTTGCTCAAGCTTGACCTCTTAGCTCTTTCTCTATGTTGATTTCTGTGAATCCCCCACAGCATTCTTTCTCAATTACAGCAAACGCAGCTCACAAACCTGCCCAGGGAGTAAAATTAGACAATTTGACATAAAATAGATGCCTTAGAAAGAGGCAGGCAGGCACATGGAAATACCAGTAACTGTTGCCTAACAGGGTAATCCCCTGGGTGTCTATAGACTTAATTATGTTAATCACATCATCCATCTTACATAGGGAGGCCAGTCTGTTGCCAAGAAGCCTGGAGAGAAAATGATTTTGCTAAAAATGCCCACCTTTCAGGATGAAGGAAGTCAGTCCTCCTTTTGCTGTAGGATCCAGGCTCAACTTCATGGCATTTGGAGATGACCTAAACCAGTTTGGGACAGAGCCATGGCTTCCCAGCTGTATTGTACTGTCTAACACATCAGACATACTTCCCTGCCTGTGAACTTCGTAGAGAAGCACATTGAGACATAGGAACACATACAAACCAAACAACTTTTTAAAAAAGTCTCTTTGAGATAAAGGAGGAACAAGAGAAGAAGCAGTGACTCAAACAATGTAGAATGTTCAACGCCTGCTTACAAACTCAAACTGCCTTCCAGAAAACATGTTTACTTCTCCACATTTTCATCTAGTAATTACTTCAAAATATCATTTCAAGAAATGATTGTAATCCTTATCCCATTCTCAATTAAGCTATATGAGGGAAAAGGCAATAGTCAATCAAAATGAGTACTTTTAAAAAATCTTTATTTATTTATTTATTTAGTCAGTAATAATTCTAAGTCAACTACATGCTTCAGAAGATCTAAAGTGGTATAGAGCAGATCCTTGCAAATTCAGGCCAGCATGCCGGAAAGGACTTTCCCTGTAGCTGACAGTTGTTCTCCTGATTCATGATGAAGACATTTCAGTCTCCATCTGGCTCTTGTAGGAGGTCAATCCAGAGATCCAATGTGTCCCACCAGTACAGTCCAGCCCAGAGATTAAAAAATGAGCACTATTTCATGTGTTGTATGATAAGCACTAAAGACCCTCTTCACAGTCCTTTCTTCTCTCTTTATCCCAGTGAGAGTAAGAGAGGCAGTTTTCAGAGAGCAGAACACAGACTTACAGAAGTAGCAAGTGACTGCTTGACATGGTTTCTAACCTTGAGGATGACAGAGGGTGCTGTGATGGGTACTCAACTAGGCAGCACATTCCAGACTTTTAACCATCTTCTTGGTCTCTGAAGAGTCCTAAGAGTCCTTTATAGAGACAAAAAAAAAAAAAAAAATGCAGGAGGAGAATTTCCTTGTTTGTGTCTAAAACAAAGAAGATTTTTATTACAGAGAAAGACTTTGTCAGTCACGGGTGGCTCAAAAGTCTATGGTATAGGCTGCACATGGTGTCTCATGCCTGTAAGCACTTTGGGAGACTGAGGTGTGCAGATCACCTGAGGTCAGGAGTTCGAGGCCAGCCTGGCCAACATGGTGGAACCCCATCTCTACTAAAAATACAAAAATTAGCCTGGTGTGGTGGCATGCATCTGTAATCCTAGCTACTTGGGAGGCTGAGGCAGGAGAATTGCTTGAACCCGGGAGGCAGAGGTTGCAGTGAGCCGAGGTCACGCCACTGCACTCCAGCCTGGGTGACAGAGCAATACTCTGTCTCAAAGAAAAAAAAAAAGTCTATGGTATAGTGACCTGGTAAGATTAAGAGTCTAAATAGTCTTTACATTTGTGAGATTTCTTAAAATTTCCTTTCTTTTTCTATTTTCCTATTTTGGAAGTTATTACACCTTGTTCTATTATGTTGTTACTATTTACTGCCCAACACAGAAGTAGTCCACAATCTCCAATACTAAAGCTGCCTGCTGGTCCAGATTTTCTGGCTCTCCCAATTTGTAAGGTCTAATTAGTAGCAATATCTTTCTTCTCCAGAGGGATTTTCACTACACACTAGAGACTGAATTGGAACAACTTGCTTGACTAGCTCTGTAACTTTACAGGAGTCTGGGGAGTTAAGTCTCCCCTAAACACACTATATTATTATGTGATTAAAGTGTTTCCAGATTTGCTCACTCTCAAAGCCAGTAACAGAAACAGGTGCCCACTGCCCTCTCTGGCCTTGAGTTGGTATTCATTTGCAATATTAAGATTGGAGGGAAATCCAGCACTCCTTACTAAGAAAGATTTAAAGTATATCTTTGCAATAAGAATAAATTTAACTCCATGAAGCAGTGTCTTATTTAAGATTACATAAGAGCAGATTAAAGTCATCATGATGGAGGAGGCTTCAAGGTGGCTGACTAGAGGCACCCAATGCTCTCCTGCTCAACAACAACAAAAAAACCCAAAATAGCTCATATATAATCACACTTTAAACAGAGCATCTAAGAGAGAACACTGGAATTCTGTACAGAAGTGACAAGAAACACCTGAGGCACAGGAAGAGAAGGAAACGAGGTGGCAGTCAGCCTGGCCAGGATTGGATGGGAGTCTGGAGAGGCTCCCCAGTGTAGGGAAAGGATAAGTAAAATATCCTCCACTGTCTACATTCCCACCATGGACTCCTGCAATCCTAACCACAGGAAAGTCCCTTGACCCTAGCAGGCTCTGAGTCTTCTATAGGAAGCTTCCTCCAGTCCATGCGATAGCATTACTCCAGAGAAAGAGCTCAAACTGGGTACCACATACCCCTTAAGATCCAAGAAGCTGAAGTATGGTGCCATTTTGAGGGCCCAGTTCCTCACCAGACTGCATTTTGCCTTGGGACCCAACCGCCCCTACATCTCCACATCCCTGGAGCCCGACTGACATCCCTCTGTGTCCATGCAAAGGGCTTCGGTCACACATTGCAGGTTGCACCCAGCTAAGCAGCGAGGTCCTCAGCACTCTAGTACACACAATATCTCACACACCTGGGAGTGAGCAGTGCAGCACACCATGTAGTCTGCTGCCGGGACAAAGGAGCCAAAGCGTGCACTCCCTGGAGCCTGAGAACTGCCTACCTGGGGCTGCTGCCACTGATGGCAATGCACTCAGTCAGCAGCATGGCCCCCAGATGTGTGCACATTCCCTGAGGATAGGCTCTCCCCTCCCACCAGCACCGTTGTTGCTGCCACCCAACCATGCTGCCTGGGGGCCTGGCATTCAGGATCACCTGCCATGCCCACCACAGCCTGTGCCCAAGCACACCACCACACAGCCTGAGTACAGGTCTGCCTACCCTGAACATGCCACCCAGGGGCCTGGGGATCACTTTATCCATCTGTTGCCCTGGTCGTGCATACATCCTACCAGGGGACCCAACAAAACACCTGATGCCGGTGCCCAAGCACACTGTCCAGAGGCCTGGGGATTGCCCCACCCTGTCTACCACCTCTGACAACTGTGCACTCCTCTCAACAGCCTGAGGACAGACCCACACAGCCTTCTGCCATGATCACTGCCAGCATTCACCTGCATGCAACCCCTGAGAGCCAGAGGACTGGTTTGTTCAGCCCAACACAGCCATGACTGCAACCAGTACTTGCTGGCTGGGAGCCCAAGTGTTGTCCCACCATCACTACTGCCCACATGATGCATGCTGCCCAGGGGCCCAAGGATCTATCCACCCTCCCCACCTACCACTGCCACTGCCAGCACCTGAACAAGATGTCTGGAGGGCTAAGAATTGGCCTGCCGCAGCCTGCAAACACCAGTGCTTGTATATGCACCCTGAGAGTCCAAGGACAGGTATGCTCAGCTCACTGCTGCCAGCACTGCGGCCTAAGGAATGGTTCTCCTGGTGTCTTTGTCCCAGAAAAGCCTCATTACAGCTTCCACTAACAAGAACAGCCCAAACAAACCAGTGAGGAAAGATACCACTGATGCTTTTTAAAGCTAATTCCAAAAAAATTACAGAGAAGGAATTCTCCCTCACTCTTTCTATGAGGCCAGCACAACCCTGATATCACAACCAGAAAAGGACACAACAAAAAACGAAAATTCTACCCCTGATGAACGTAGATGCAAAAATTCTCAACAAAATACAAGTAAACTGAATCCAACAGCATATTATAAAAGATAATACACCATGATCAAGCGAGATTTATTCTAGGGCTACAAGGACATCTCAACATATGCAAATCAATAAACATGAGCTATCACATCAACTTAATGAAGGACAAAAGGCATATTTTTTTTAGTCAATGCAGAATAAGCATTCAGTAAAATTTATCATCCCTTCATGACAAAAATCCTCAATAAACTAGGCATGCAAAGAACATATCTCAATATAATGAAGGTCATATATGACAAACCAGCCAACATCATACCGAATGGGAAAAAGCAGAAAGTCTTTCTTCTAATAATTGGAACAAGACAATGAGATCCATTTTTACTACCCCTATTAAACATAGTACTAGAAGTTCTAGCCACAGCAGTCAGGCAGGAGAAATAACTAAAAGAAATCCAAACTGGAAAAAAAGAAGTCAAATTGTCTTTGTTTGGAAATAACATATTTTTACATTTAGAAAAACATAAAGACTCCATAGAAAAAACTCTTTGCTCTGATAACTTCAGTAAACTTGCAGGATACAAAATCAACATAGAAATATCAGTAGCATTTCTGTACACCAATAATAAACTAAAAAAAAATAAGGCATTCCCATTTATAACAGCTACAAAAATATTAACTACCTTGGAATAAATTTAACAAAGGAGGTGAAAGATCTGTACAAGGAAAACCATGAAACACTGGTGAAAGACATTGAAGGGGACACAAACAAATGAAAGACATACCATATTCGTGGACTGTAAGAATATTGTCAAAATGACCGTACTGTCTAAAGCAATCTACAGATACAATGTAATCCCTATCAAAAGGCCAATGAAAATTTTCATAGAAATAGAAAAAAATATTAAAATTTGTATGGAACTCACAAATAGTTTAAATAATGAAAGCATTCCTGACCAAAAAGAACAAAGCTGGAGGTATAGTACCTAACCACAAAATATAATACAAGCTTACAGTAATCAAAACAGCATGGTATTGGTATAAAAACAGACACATAGACCAATGTAATAGCATAGATAAGCCAGAAATAAATCCACACAATTTCCAGCCAACTGATTTTCAACAAGGCTCCCAGAACATACACTGGGGAAAGGACACCTTCTTCAATAAATGGTGCTGAAAAAACTGGATATTCATATGCTGAAGAATGAAACTTAACCCCTATCTGTCACCACATACAAAACTCAACACAAAATGAATTAGACTTAAATATAAGACTCAAAAGTATAAAATTACTAGAAGAAAATATAGAAGAAACACTACAAGATGTTGGTTTAGGCAAAGATTTTATGGCTAAAACCTCAAAAACATGGGCAACAAAAATAAAAATAAACAATTAAGAGCACAGTAACTAAAGAGTTTTTGCAAAGCAAAGGAAGCAATCAACAGAATGAAGAGACAACCTGTAGGATGGGAGAAAATATTTGCAAACTATTAATCTGACAAGGGACTAATGTACAGAACATGCAAGAAACTCAAACAACCCAACAGTGAAATAATAATAATAATTAATAATCCCATTAAAAAGGGGGCAAAAGGCATGAGCAGACATTTTTCAAAAGATGACATACCAGATGGCCAACACATATATGGAAAAATGCTCAACACCACTAAACATCAGAGTAATGCAAATAAAAACCACAATGAGAAAACCTCTTCTCTCAGTTAAAACAGCTGTTGTCGCAAAGACAAAAATAACAGATGCTGGTGAGAACGTAGAGAGAAGGTGACTTATACGTTATTTCTCTGAATGTAAATTAGTACAGCCATTATGGAAAACAGTATGGAAATTTTTCAAAAAACTTAAAATAGAACTACCATACAACATAGCAATCTCATTACTAAGTATTTATACAAAAGAAAGAAAATCAGTATTTCCAAGAGATATCTGCACACCTATGTTTCTTGCAGTACTATTCACAACTGCAAAGATATGAGATCTAAGTATCCATCAATGGATGAATGGATAAGGCAAATGTGGTATGTATACCTAATGGAATACTATTTAGTCATAAAATAGAAGAAAATCCTGTCATTGCAGCAACATGGATGGACCTAGAGTTCATTATGTTAAGTGAGATAAGCCAAAGTGCAGAAAGACAAATATCACATGTTCTCACTCATATGTGGGAGCTAAAAAGGTTGACCTGATGGCAATAGAAAGTAGTATGATAGTTACCAGAGTCTGGGAAGGGGGTGTGAGTTGGGGGTGGGGGTGGAGACAGTTTGGTTAATGGGTACACACATACAGTTTGTTAGAAGAAATAAGCTTTAATGTTCAATAGCAGAGTAGGGTGCCTAGAGTTAACAACAATGTATATGTATATCTCAAAATAACTAGAAGAGAGGATTTGAAATATTCCTAAAACATTAAAATGATAAATGCTTCAGGTGATGCATATTCTCAATACCCTGACTTGATCATTACAAAATCTATATATGTAATAAAATATCACATGTACCCTATAAATATATACAAACATTGTGTATCAATAAAAATCATTCATTATCAAAAGGACATGATTACAAGAGGGAATGGAAAATATTAACTAATGAAAAACAGATCTATAAATGCAAAGGTTATACCCATAGTTATTGAACAAGCTGTTACCATGGAAGAGGGACAAGTAAAATAGCAGGAATTCCTTCCCATGTTTATTTAGGTAGATATATTTATCTGTTGTGCAAGAGGCCTTGTAGATGAACAAATCAAATAGTTTGTCTAAAGAACAGGTAAGTTGCAAAGGTCTTCTGTCTTCATTTGCCCTTGCAAGTGTGTGACTCTTGGTGTATTATGAGTAATCTGGCAGCTTGCTCATGCATTCCTTAATCTGCTCCTCGCTCTCTGACTTTGAGCATTTGTTTCAGATCTTTGAGCATTTGTAATGCTCAAAGATCTCATTACAAAATAATAGGTTAGACTAAGGTGATCATTAAGATTTTTATGCCAGTGTTTCTTAAAATGGTGAGATTGTTGAATCATCTCCATTATTTTTGCTATTGCTGCATATGCCATGTACTATATTTGCCTACTATTTGTATCTCTAAGCCAGCTCAATTTAAAGAGACCTAAAATACTACCTAAACTTCAGTTTCAATAATATCTATGAAAATATGAATTGGATGTGCTTGTTTAAATTTATAACACACACATTGAAATAAATAAAATGTTCTTATATTTCCCCAAATTATCTCATATATTACATGAATCTGCCTCAAAGTAATTAAAAATGAAAACAACTAAATTCTATAGTAAAAAATTCTAATTTTATACAGGATTTTTGATGTTTTCCAAAGTGTTTTAAAAGTGAAAATGCAAGTGTTTTTATTGTAATGCAGAGAGGGAGAAGAAATATCTGATTTAATAGTAAGTTACTTTCTTCCAGTAGCCCAACAAATCAATGCAGCCATAGATATTGATTCCCTATATAAAGGTTAGAATCTCTGACCTTTAAGGGATACAACTGGAGAATAGTGAATGAGAGGAACTTGACCTATCCTATCCACTGCTCTTCATTAAACAGACTTGAAAGAATTACCAACTTTCAGGTCTAGGTTAAAACAGCCATGACACATAATGTCTCACATTGCAGTTTTATTTTAAAGGAGGCCGAAGATAAAGAAAAAAGAAAAGGAATACATACTCTAACTACAAGGGAGGTATAATGAAACTGTTTCCTCAACCATGGCTTTAGCAAAGCTTGTGAGGTGCTGTAATAAATCCGTTATCTGGAAGGATCCACCTAAAATAACTGAGTAACAAGAACATTTACTATGATATTTGAAGCTACTTATGTTTACTTCAGGATCAAAACCAAATATTATCTACTGTGCATACATATTCCAATTTTCATAAATCTATTATTCTCTGACATTGCCATAGTAATTTCTGGACCCATAGTTACCCCCACACACCAGAAGAGGAAGATCATATCATGTCGGACCCAAATGCTGAGTGGCTGCTTCTTCAGGAGCAGTACAGCTTATGCTCAGCGTGGGCTGGAGAGCTGTATTTCATGAGGTGAGATTAATTGAACTTTCCCTCTTTGTAATTAATTCACACCTTTTCAGAAAGAAAATACACAGAAAGTACATAGAGTGAGGAGATGTAAAATAGAGCTATTGGAGACAATATTTTTAAACTGGAAAACACAAATCATGGTTTGAACATGACAACCTGGCATGTTGAGTTTAATCTTCCTTTTGGGGGGCTACATATGATCATTAGAAATTTCCGACTGATTTTAGTAAAGGTGGTGAACGTCTAAAACCCATGTCCAACGATAACTTACATTGAATGTGTAGCTCAGTTTGCTGTATCAAAGCAAGATATCTATCCACTTATTACAGCCTTGAAATAGGTAAAATTTTTTTGGCAAACAAAGAGAATAGCATTAAACAATGATAATATCCAGGAGGAAAAAACAGAAGGATAATATGGAACTCTCCTACCTTGTATCAAACACCTGTTTTAAAGGTAGCTGTGTGATGGTCACATTTTTAGAGCAGGGCCTCTAGCCCTTCTAAAAAGCAAGCAATATTTTGCAGATCATGAATTTTTAAATAATTATTTAATGAATAGCTATGGAAGGATGTCTAAACATTGGGGAGTTTACAATTGGTCAGAAACAGGACTGTTATTTAGGAACATAGTGATAATGATTCCAGTGTTTAGTTCTGGATGAAATATCACAGGTAATTTAATCCACACAGCTTCCTTTAAAGATGAAGGAATGGAAGCCTATAGGGATTTGATGAATTGCCGGAGGTCTCACAACAGAAATGTGAGCCAGGACTTTACACCAAACTTTCTGACAAAAGATGTGCATTTCAGAGTTCACTGCTCTTGCCACACTTTGATTTCATCTGGATTATAGAACTAGAAATCACAATGTAACAAACCAACATGCTCATGACCGTAACTGGAAGGGCATGGTGCTTTTTTACTGCTTGATTGAACCCTGAGGGAAAAACTATGATTAACTTCCCTAGAATATGCTTGGGAAAGGATAGTCACTTTCACCTGCTAGTAGAAAGAACAGCTGTTAAGTACTTTGGTTGTGATTGGTCTCGCCATCACTCATAGTAAAAATAGGGCACAGGAGGCTTGTGTGTTTATTGGTTACTGAGAGCAGAGCGAAAGAACATTCCCAATAGTTGAATATCTTTCTTCCTTTTCAGGTACAGAATTAGCTTTGTTCTTCTGTTAATTTTTCAGATGAACTTTTAAGATCTGGTTTCTGGGTGATTGAAAAAGATGACCTAGAGCACCAAAGTAGAAATGCATGGTGCATACCTTTTTAAAACACTCTGCATGTATATTCAGCAGTGTGTTTTGATTACATGTTCAAGAATTTCTAGCCAGATAGAATAGGAAACCTTCAGAATAAGGAAGTTTGGATATAATAAAGCATGATACAGTCTTGTGTTACCAACCCTTTTTCATTATAAAGAAAGTTCTGCTGAAGGAAACTTTCTAAAAGTGTGTGTTCCTTTTGGTCTCTAATATTCATCTATAAACATGTCTGCATACGTTGTTTGAAGATTTCTTTTTCTATCTCAGCAGTGCAAACCGCACTTTTCATTACTTTCCTTTCCACATAAAAGTTCACTTATGGTGATTACTCCAAAAGAATAAAAAGAGACTGTAGATAAATCTCACATTTATATGTGGCTTGAAGCCTGCATTCCAGCATCAACACCTGATGTGACAAATACATTTTGGAAGAATGAAGCTATCAGCAAAATGCCCTGGAGGAAAATAAAACTCTGGGAGATAGGATAGTGTATATATGAGATGATGAATCTGTGACCTGCAAAGCAGACTATAAATTTTGGCCATCAATACCACAGTAGGAACAGTTCTTCCCTAATGAGCTTGGTGCCCTCTTATAAAATGGCTGGCCCTGCAAGCCTATTAAGTAGCACGAGACCCCTGAAAACGTAGTTCACACAGTGGAAGTAACTCATTCGTGGGACTGATAGACCTGCCTGGAAAAGGATAGAAGAACACATTTGAGCTAAAAATCTCAAAGGACCATTAAAGAAAGGGAAGAAGTAGCTGCAATTGGAGACTGAGGAAATGAGACACAGAGGACTAACTAGGACTCCTTAAAGAATTACGTGGGTGGTGATGACTGTATTAATTAATCGGATTGTGGTAACCATTACACAATGTATATGTATATCAAATCATTGTTTGCACACCTTGAATATATTCAATCTTTGTCAGTTAAATATTTTAAAATAATAAAAGAATTGCTGCACATCTCTTGAAACAAAATGAACAAAGAATTGATGTTTGTTTTAAATTATTTTTAATGGGGGTAGAGATGCTAACTCCCTGATTATTAATATACTAAATGAATACTCATATTTCAATCAGCTTGAATTAATACTCATGTTTCAATCGACTCATATTTCAATGAACACAATACTCATATTTTAACTTTATTATATTTTTTTCTATTTCTGAAACATCCATAAGTGAAATATTTTACTTTATATATTCTTAAATAGTAAATTATTTAGTTTTCTATTTTTTTAACTTTTATTTTAAGTTCAGGGGCACAAGTGCAGGTTTGTTACATAGGTAAACTTGTGTCATGAGGGTTTGTTGTACACATTATTTCATTGCCCAGGTATTAAGCCTAGTACCCATTAGCTGTTTTTCCTGATCCTCTCCTTCCTCCCACCCTACATCCTCCAAAAGGCCCTAGTATGTGTTGGTCACTTCTAAACATCCACGTGTTCTCAGGGAATCAGGAAATTTTATCACTTTATCACTCAGCTTTATATTAGTGAATTACATCCATGCCAATATATGTAGAAGTGGTTCAACATTTTTACTTCCTGAATAGAATCTGCATGAATTTTCCACAATGTATTTATCTGTTTACCTCTTCTTCCATCATAAACACCAAGTTTGTTCCTAGTATTTTTGTTTTGCTTTCTGTTTGCCTGTGTGTGTGTGTGTGTGTGTGTGTGTGTGTGTGTGTGTTATAAACCATCATAAACACCAAGTTTGTTCCTAGTATTTTTGTTTTGCTTTCTGTTTGCCTGTGTGTGTGTGTGTGTGTGTGTGTGTGTGTGTGTGTGTTATAAACTACTGTCAAATTTCTTACATGTTTCCAGGAGTATATTCATGCCAATACTTTCCTGTGCGTATATGCCCAAGGGTATAACTGCTGAATTGTTGGGTATGTGCACCCTCAACTTTAGTAGGTAATGCCAAATTGTTTTCCTACGATGTTGAGAAATTTTACATACACACTTACCAGCAATGCAGAAGAATTTCCATTGTTCTTTATCTTTGCCAGCACTTGAATTCTTTTATTTTTACAAATGACTTTTATTTTTTCAGGTTTACTGAGGCAAAATTGACAAATAAATATTATAAATAATTTCAGTGTACAATATGATGTTTTTATATGTGTATACGATGTGAAATTATTACACTTTGATTATCAAGCTTTAATAAATGTATCACCTTATGTATTTACCTTTTAAAATGGTAAGAATAAGATCTATGCTTTTATCAAATTCCAAGTACATAATACAATATTTTTAACTTGAGTCACTGTGCTACACACTAGATCTCTAGAATTATTCATCCTGCCTAACTGAAACTTTGTGTCCTTCGACCAACATCTCTTCATTTCTCCTGCATTGCAGCCCCTTGCAATTACCCTTCTACTCTCTGCTTCTATGAGTTTGACTTTTTTGGATTCCACGTGCAAGTGAGATAATGTAGTATTTGTCTTTCTGTGCCTAGCTTATTTCACTCAGCATAATGTTTTACAGATTCATTCATATTGTTGAAAATGTGTAAATGACAAGACCTTCTTCTTTTTCAAGGCTAATAATATCCCATTGTGTGTGTGTGTGTGTGTGTGTGTGTCTCATTGTCTTTATCCATTCATCCATTGACAGACACTTAGGTGATTACACATCTTGGCTATTATGAAAAATGCTGCAATGAACATGGGAATGCAGATATCTCTTCGACATACTGATTTCATTTTCTTTGGATAAATACCAGGAACAAATTTCTGGATCATATGGTAGTTCTATTTTTAACTTTTTGACGAACCTCCATACTGTTTTTCATAATGTCTCCATCAATTTACATTCCCACCAACAGTGTACAGAACTTCATTTTCCTCTACATTCTTGCCAACACTTGTTATCTTTTGACTGGCCTGGAGTCTGGGGTTGTGGGTACTGGCATTGGTGCTGAAGTGAACTTGTCACCTGGGTCCGCCTGAATGGGCCTCAATCCTGGAGCTGCAGGAGCTGGCCTGGTGCTGACAACAGCCTAGAGCCTGAGTCCTTGGGGACCACCCTAGAGGCTGGGGCTACTGGGATAGCCTGTTGCTGGGGTTCACTGTGTCAGGACTGCTGCTGAGGTCTGCAGCAAAGTCTGGTAGCGCTTAATGTTTGACTTTTCATATTTTAGCAAACTGATAGATGCAAATTGCTATTTTCATTTTTGACTATTTGTTTCTAATTGCCAACGAGCTTGAACAATTTGTCTTGCATTTACTCAGTTTACTCCTCACTTGTGTTGTTATTCTCTAAAATCCCTGTCATGTATGCAGCTCAATGATTCTTGCTTCATCTTTTCATCTCCCTGTAATAGTGTTATATGGCCACATCCTGGTTGCAGCCTCTTCAACAAGGGTGTGGCTATATAGTACTATTGCAGGGGAGTGAAATAGTGACTACTATTGATCACTTCCCAGCTTCCTACTCTTAATTTTACTTTCTAAAATTCCTGTCCATGTCTTTACTTTCTACAAAGTGAACAGAAAGACTCTTTACTCTGCACTTGGTTACATAACTTGTTTTGGCCAATGTGATGTGAATGAAAGTGATGTGAATGGTAACTCAAAATGTGCTTGGGTATTAGGGCTGGCCTCTTGAGCATTCAGCTATGCCATGGGAGGGGGAGCTACAAGTGGCCACTATTTATCACTTTCCACCTTGGGCGCTGGAATGAGAGACGTGGTCAGAGTTGCCCCAGTGCACCCACAGATACATGAGTGATAAATAAATGCTTATTCTTGTATGCCACAGAATGTTTAAGATTGCCTGTTGTACAGCACTGTTGTGGCAATGACTGGCTGATACATATTTGCTATTTTTCTATTGGATCAAAAGCCTTCCTCTTACAAATTTGGAGATCTTCATTTATTCTAAGCTACAATTCTTTGTGCTTTCATTTCCTTCTTTTCACACAATTTATTATTTCTTTTGATGTGCAGAAACTCTTAATTTTAATCTGTTATAATTTATTGATCTTTCCTTTTTTGGTTAGGGGGGTGTGTGTTTGTGTGCCAATTCTTCCTTACTGCAGGTTTTTAGACACATTATCTCATCTTTTACTGTAAATGTTTTATGGTTTTCCTTTTATGCTGAAGCTTGGTAATACCTTTTATGTATTGCTGTGAGGTTGGGACCCAGTTTTTCTTTCTTTCTTTTTTTTTTTTTTTTTTGAGACAGGGCCTCACGGTCACCCAGACTGGAGTGCAGTGGCACGATCACAGCTCACTACAGCCTCAAACTCCAGGGCTCAGGTGATCATCCTACCTCAGCCTCCTGAATAGCTAGAATTACAGGCATCTGCCACCACACCCGGCTACTTTTTTTATTTTTATTTTTTTAATTTATTTAATTAATTAATTTATTTTTTTGAGACAGAGTCTCGCTCTGTTGCCCACCTGGCTAACTTTTGTATTTTTTGTAGAGACGGGGTTTTGCCATGTTACTCAGGTTGATCTCAAATTCCTGGGCTCCAGTGATCCACCTGCATCAGCCTCCAAAAGTGCTAGGATTGTAGGCATGAACCACCGTGCCTGGCCCTTCATTTTTTCCTCTTTTCCTTTCCTCTCCTCTCCTTTCCCTTTCCCTTTTTCTTTCCTTTGCTTTCTTTTTTCCTCTTTTCCTACCTTTCTCTCTCTCTCTCTTTCTTTCATAGAAAAGCAGTTGTTTCAGCATCATATATTGTATAGAGAACCTCTTTCGCACTGGTCTCTAGTGACTTTATAACACATATAAATTTCCATGTTTATATGCTCCGACTGTCTCCATGATAACGACTTGCCTAGATTTTTAGAAATTTATGACAAATCTCCTTCTAGTAAGAGAAGTCATCATCCTACCTTAATTTTTCAGGATTATCTTGACTATTTTTGGCCATTTGCCTTCTAACATAAATTTTGATTGCCATTCACTCCTATTTCCCTACCATGCTATTTGAACAAAGATACCATTTTAATTTATGGCCAGCAGGAATACAAATGTACTATAAGTAGTGGAATTACACAAATCTGGATCCTTTTATTTCAGATAGCTTACAGGAGTCTAAAGATTCCGTGAAGAAAATCTAAAATCTAAAGATTCCATGAAGAAAATAAATTGTGTCACCTTAAGAAAATCACCATCCGCTAGTTGCAGATGAATCAATATATGCTATAGTAAAGGACCCACAAGAAATTGAGCTTATTGTTGCTGCTGTTGTCTTTTACTTTTTTCTACAGTCAGGCTGTTACCAGAAGTTTGCCTTGATATTTGAGAAACACAATAATTACCTTGATCCCTAACTATGAGTGGTGGACCTGAAGCCATGTCTGTTAGAAGGCAATGAGAATATCTGCTCATAGCAGTGTGGGCAAACAACCTTATTGTCTGGAAAATGAAATGCAGCCATCCCTTTCCAGATGAAGTTTAAGAAAGGGAAACATCCAGACTGAAGGCACTAAGGCAACTGCTCTTCGTGTTTAAAAGTCCAAAGACAAAACATCACAGGCCCTAGGAAAGGAGAAGAAAAGGTACAGTTCTGATGCCATGTAGGCATACTCTGACCTAAATTCTGAACCCCAACTCTAGTGCTGCAATAAATTGGCATGTGAGTGCAGGATAGACTTCTCTAAATAGGCACTGAGCCAAGCATCTCAGGGCAGAAATAGGAGTAGATAACTCAAGATGACTTTCTAACATAGGCCCTCAGCAGCTGCTATATTTGTCAACAAAGATCTTTCTTATAGTCAAAGCTAATCACTGTAGGCACTACTTGAGACTATGGCTTCCCTATAGGTCTTTGGTTGTAGCTTACCTGAGCCAGCTGTGACTCAACTATCAGCACTCCCTAGCATTTGTACAGCAGCATAAACTACTTAATGGTATTCCTAGACACTATGTATACAGAACACTCAGGATGGATCAAGGAGAGAGGGCAAGGAATACTCCCTGGGAAGAGTCAAATAAAAAAATGATATAAAAAAGGGATAACCCTTGAGCTAAGACTTGAAGAATGAATAGGAATTTTAAAGGTGATTAAAGAGGAGGAAATTGGCAAAGGGAACAGCCTAGTGTTACAGATCTTTTAGAACTTGTATAGCATGCTTTCTCATTTTTTTACTTGACTATCCCCCATGCCACAAAAAGAAGAAACAAAAGGACACTATGAAGAGAATGAAAGTGGAAACAAAAATCGTTCAGTAAGGGTGGTGGAATAGGAGTACCTTGTCTGCAATGTATGAAAGGGTAAGCTATGGAAAAAGCTTGCATATGGACATGAATGTTCATACATACATTTGAGAAAGTCTACTCTGATAATGATTTGGAGAATAGATGAAAATGAGGAATAGTGTGGTAGGCAGAATAATGACCCAACAAAGATGTCCACATCCTAGACCCCTGACTCTGTGAATATGTTGCCTTACATGGCAAAAGGGACTTACAGATGTTGTTAAGGACACTGAGATGGGAAAATTATCCTGGATTAGCCAGGTAGGTAGAAGAAGATAGCAGAGTGAAGCAATATGAAAACTCAAACTCCTTGTCCTGGGTTTTAAAATGGAGGAGGAGGACCATGAACCACAGAATGCTGGTGGCCCCTAGAAGCTGGAAAAAACAAGAATACAGATTCTCCCCTCAAGCTTCCGGCAACCCTGCTGACACCTGGGTTTTAGCCCATTTGGAAGTTTTAACTACAGAACAATAAGAAAATAAATTTGTGTTGTTTTAAGCCACTAAGTTTGTGGTAATTTGTTACAGCAACCATGGCCAACAAATACAGATGGTGAAACTGCTGGCAGAGAGATAAATGAAGAGGCTACTTTAATTCATATCAAAGAAAATATTTTGTGGTAAGTGGTCATTCATTCTGACAAACAAATTGTTTCCCTAGAAAGAGTAAATACAGGAAGAATTTGCCCTAATGATTAAATTTTCCAGAAGAACATGAAATATAATTTGCTTTGAACAAAGATGAATTGCCCATTTGTGGCCAATATCCTTCAATGAAGAACTATATCCTTTTAGGTTCAGAATGAATGGGGCAATGGGAAAAAAAATGACAAGCTATCTAGACCTTTGAGGCCTGGAAAAAAGTCCTTTTAATTAAATTAGTGAGCAATTTACCTAATATTTTGAGAATATAATTATTTTAATTAGCTATTAATAACATGTCATTAGTTAATTATCAATCTCTAGAGGATAATGTTTTCTCATGGCTTGGCTTTAATGGCACTCTCATACATCTTCTTATGTCACGGGTTATGGGTCATAGGCTGCCAATTTAGTTCTTCCAAATACTATTTTATTGATTGAACATATAAATTTTAAGTAAAGAAATATAATACCGTGTAGGAATTCTGACAACCTGGATTCAAATTCTGGCTCTATTATATAGTAGCTATGTGACCTTAGGTCAGTAGCTGAACCCTTGCAGCCTATTTTCTCATCTGAAATATAAGAAAAACAATAGCAACTGTCTTGTGTGCTTATTGTGAGGATTAAATGAGATGATTGCTTAAAGTATTTGGTATGATGTCCAGTAGTAGGTTGGTGCAAAAGTAACTGTGGGTTCTGCCATTAAAAGTAATGGCAAAAACCGCAGTTTTGCACCAACCTAATACACGTAATATTCAGTAAAATTTAATTATTATCACCATATTTATCACTTACATGCACAAGCACATCCACACAAAGTCGATGGGACATGTGAGAAACATGTATCACATTCTGAGTTTGATATTATAGTTATGTGTGATACACTTATCCTTCCTACTAAATTTTATGTTTCTCGTAGTATACCAAGATGATGTGGCCTTAAACGGTTTGCTATGATAGCCCAGAAAAGTGAGACTAAATTATTGGCATATTGATAAAAATGAGTGGAAGAAAGACTCCCAAAAGGGTCTAGAATTTGAACTATGGTTTAAAAGATAGTAAAGATTTCAGTAGTTCAAGATAAACAGGAAGATTGGGGCAGAAAAAAATATCATGTTATTAAATGTAGGGATAGAGTCTAATTTGACTAGAAATAGAAACTTTGTGTAAGGGGAAGGGATGGAACATCAAATTGGCAGATAACAAAAAGTACTGAATTTTATGGTAGGTGTGCATTTCATTTAGTAGTGAATAAAAGGTTATTGGTTACCCTGGTGCTCTAATATCATGGTCCTGGTAGCCATGTGCAGGTAAGATTAAAGGTAAGATGTTACAGGTGAGTAGATTAGCAGGAAAAAATGCAGTCCGTACACATGTGAGGTGATAATCTGGTCTTGAAATAATGGTTATATGAGCTAGGAAATAAAACAGGGAACTGAATCTGGAGGTATCGACAGGTAAAAGAAAAAGTCTATTAATAAAGAACTTGAAAAATAGTTATTATTTTTCACTCATCTGTACCAGCCAGAGAAAAATAGTTACTAGATTAATAGAGAAGTAGTTACCATCATAGGAAGGAACACTAGTCAGCTATTTAAAAAAGCAAGAAAATTCAATCCGTATTTATTGACATGTAAAGAAATTCATCATTTACTATCGAGAGAAGAAAAATAAGATGCAAAATAATATGTATCATATGATATCATTAATATAAAAACAATTATATAAACATTTTAATAAAGATTGCTTGTATGAATAGAGAGTGCTATTTTTAATTTCACAATGTACTATTTGAATTTTTTATGACAAACATATTATTTTAAGCATAACATTTAAATGTAAAATAATAATGAGGTTTGTAAATTAAACTATCAATAAAATCATAAATATCCAACTCCCCTAGAAAGATAAGTAATTTACACATAGCAAGATCTCAATAATTACTGTTTAAAGGAATGAGTAACTTAAAATAGGAGACAAAATTACTCATATAGTCCTTTTTTTTTTTGAGATGGAGTTTTGCTCTTGTTGCCCAGGCTGGAGTGCAATGGCACGATCTCAGCTCACTGCAACCTCTGCCTCCTGGGTTCAAGCAATTCTCCTACCTCAGCCTCCTCAGTGGCTGGAATTACAGGTGCCCATCAGCATGCCCAGCTCATTTCTTGTATTTTTAGTGGAGACGGAGTTTCACCATGTCTGCCAGGCTGGTCTCAAACTCCTGACCTCAGGTGATCTGTGCCTCGGCCTCCCAAAGTGCTGGGATTACAGGCCTGAGACACCAGTCCCAGCCCATAATTCTTAAATAATGAAGAACAATTATAAATTATGCTGGATCATATGAACTGAGAATTGATCATCTAACTATAATTTCTTGTAAATTATCAAAACAGATTTTAGCTGTTTACAGTGTTTACACCTGTATAATGAGAATTGCTGTTTCACTCTATTTTGAAGAGAAATATGCTAGGAAAATATGTTATTTCTCCAAAGATTGCATGGCATATAGGGTTTATCTACCCTAAAGTTGTCATCTATCAATGTTTACTTTGAGACCTGGTGTTTTGTTATTCAATGTTATATATCATGATGTGATTTAAGTCATAGAAAACAGGAGTTACTCTAAAGTACTTCTCTGAATCACAGTACTCAGGCATGTTCTGCTTCAGTCAACCAAGTCCCTCATGGGTACTAATGCAGAAAGTCCACAACCCAGGTGATTTTTGTTTTTCACACATTCACATTATAACATCAGTAGCTCTAGAGTTATAATTCTTCCGGTAGATTTTACTTTATTGAATACCAATCTCTCTGGAGTTACAACTATAATAATAAATTACACAATAATTATAGATGCAATTCTTATGGTTTCTATTTTCTTCCAGATCTGTGAGTATGAGAACATATATGCCCTACCCCCACATAAATTAAGTTCTACAAATACACTCCTGGCACCAAGGCACCAAGGCTGTAGTAACATACATCATGCATGTTGCCAAGAGCACCTCAAATCTATTCTTTAAAATTAATCTTCTGACCACTGCTTATCACATTTACTAAATATCAGTCAGCTTTTGCCAAGATGCAGAATGTTAGCTGTTCCTAAACCTTGTCAGTCAACCTCCTTAAAATATCTGGAGGACAATTCTACAGTACTGAAAAGCAAATTTAAAAGTCTTACAGAGAACACCAGACAATCCATCAAAAAAAATGTAAAAAACAAAAACAAAAAGACATTTTTCCCCTCAAGAAAGAAATGAAAAATCTATGAAAAGAAACCAGAAGCAGCCAGCTAAATTGAATGCAGTGTTTTCCCCATCTGTCCCCTACAGGAAAAAGTGAAATGGCCTCTTGCAGAAAACCCCCTTTTTTTTTTTTTTTTTTTCAAATTCCACCTACTGTAATATACACATAAGCAGTTGTGAGTTACTGCAGTCCATTCATTTGCCAATAAGCACAGAATAAGTCAGAAGAAAGAACCCTGTATTCATGATGTTTACAGTTAAGTAGGACAAGAAAGCCGTATACACACATAATTAAAATACAGGATTATCTCTGAGAGCTTCCTTAAAAATTCCAAGGAAAAAATAACCACTTTCTTCTGCAGCGACCTGGAAAGAAAAGTCTCTTCATTCTCATCATCATCGTCATCAGTTCTGCCATGAAATCTGTGACTCAAGGAAAATGTCCTTTCTTGAAGTTTTAAGTTAACTACCTATACTTGATGGATATGAGACAATTGGACCAGAATGATAGTATAAAATTTATTTTCAAGTTAAGATTCTGTATACAACCAAATGTAATTAAGATTTTACATGTTAAAAGTAAACTTGCTTCACAGGTGAATCAATTTTTTAAAGAAACATTTAAACTCTGCGCCCTTCCGTCCCCACCAGTAAGTTTAGCAGCACTAAAATGGAAGGATGTCACCCATAGTATCATCTCCCCAAAATAATAATGGCTAAGATTTCAGAAAACCTCTTTCCAGCTTTTTTTCCTCTCTGTATCGAATTTTAGATAGTAATAAATATGTTATAGATATAACTTAGTTACCTTGTTTCCCTTGATGTCATAGTATAAATAATTAGTATGCTTTCACAATCCCTATAGCAACACAAGTTACTGTCAGCATATTAATAATTACATGTAAATTGAGGTATTATTTTTATATAAATGATCTCTACCTACAGTTATTTAGGTCATTTCCAATTAATCATTGAAATGCTTCAGTGACCATGTTAATACATAGGTGCTGCTGGATCTATATCACACCCAAAAGTAACGAAAATATTTTAAGAATTCCCAAAGCACATTTGCATGTTATTTCGTCGAATATTTTAAGTAACTCTGAGTGGTCAGGAAGGCATCTATTTATGAAAAATACGAAATCAAGATCCCAGAGATAGTTAATGGCAGAGCCTGGCACTCAAACCTAGCTCTCTGATTCAAGTCACACTAATGATGTTGCCTTTCTGTTCTCCATGAAGAGCTTCATTTCCTTTGCTGGACTCTCATAAACCAATGACACTAAACTCTGTGACCAGTTCTTTCCAGAGTTCCATATCCAAATTCTAACAGTCCAGATTATATTTTCCTATAGATATTCCTATATAATTTCAAATGTAATATTTCTGGAACTAGACTATCTTAATCTATTTCTCCTTAGGTTTCCTCTGTGTTATAATTCCTCTTTGTTATAATTCCTAGCCCCAAACAGATTTTCTTTCTACCTTTCTTGTAATAAATCAGAATGTAAGCCCAGCAGATTACTTCCCTGAATATTTTCTCAGAAATCCTTCTCTATTCTCATTGCCAAGTGTCCAGGGCATCACTATCTTTTCTAGCTTGATTGAAATAACCTCCAACTTATTACCCTGGGTTTTTTCTTCTTCTTCTATAATCCACTCTTCATGCTATATCCAACATTATACTTTTAAAAGCATTTTAATATCCTTATTTGGAGACTAAGACTATTCAATAACTTGCTATGACACTCCTAATCATAACATGTATGTACAGCTCCTCCCTGACTACCCCCAATCTAATACACTAACTTTATCTTGTTTTTTCCCTTTCTGGCTTCATCATTCATATTAAATTACCCACTGAGACCCCAAACATTATGAATGTTCAAGACTTAAGGTTTTTCTCTCCACAGACTTTTTACTAACTTTGTCTTTTTTTCAAATGCCCCACTCTTCTTTCAATATCAGCTATTACCTCCTCATAAAATTTTGATTTTTCTCATGCAGAATTATTATGTTTCCTATATGTGTTACATAGTTTATACATTTGTATATTAAACAACAAATTAGGATATTTTAAAACCATTTCTTTACTACTATTTTGTATTCTTTTTTCCTCAATAACAGGGTATATGTATGACCATAGCAGGTGGAATGTTGTGTGGCACATGGAATTTAATTACTTTATCTTGTGCTCTTTCTATCACACCACATTGTCTGTAATACAAAGTTTACTTCAACCATCCAGAAAGCAATCCATCATAAAGTGAATCCCCTGGCTATGGCAGAAATTTTGATACCTGCAATGATACATTATGCAAACACATCATTAGAGAGAGCTAAGCACGGCTCAGAATTCAAAGAGTTATAGGTGAAATGGTGTCAATAAGTGACCCAAATCTTATTCTTAACCCTCTTCGTTTTTGAAGGATAGAAGCCCAAAGTCAGGCTTGATAATTATAGTATTTCCAATATGAGAAGAAGACATAATTTGGGTGATAAGAAAAATGATGACAGACTCCCATGCCTGTTAAATCATCAACTCAGCAGCTTTATGTATGCTTTTATAATTTTTATTTAATTATCTCTCTCTAAAGACAGTGTCAAAGCTGTTATGTGAGGTTGCTCCTTTTATATGAAGTTTGTTTTATACTCTTTAATACGTATAAGTAAATTTCTATAAGCAGCATCTAATTTAAAGTAAAAAGATTTAAAGGGATTTGTAAATCATTAAATTATTTTTAAAAATCTATTTGATCTCTAATTTCCATATTTTGATATCTCTATTTACAGACTGAAAGAAGAAAATGAGGAAGTGTGGATTAATTTTACATTTACATAGAGTTTCTTAATTGGATTCAAGATAAAATCCTGCATACAGCTTACTTACTAAATTCATCTATAGCAGTAGTGATGGGGGCCCAGGACAGCAAAACTATTTGGGATAGTTTTTTCGTTTTTTTATCCACCCAAAGAGTAAGAGAATATTGAAAGTTATTTATTCAGTATTCTCTTGAGGAAACAATTGGAATATCAATGAGGATCATACATTCTTACATATTTGTACTTGAAGACCATGATTTTTTAAAACTATATAAAAAAATTGCTGAATGTTCAACTGCAATCTTTGCCCTAAGAGCTAGTCAAGCATAAACAAATCATAAAACATATATGCAAATCAAAGTTCATTCCAGAATTTCATCAAGAAAATTTTCATTTTCTAAAGTTAAAATGTGAATAAAAATGCAACCTAGTTTCTGGTAAATTAACAAGAGTCATTAAAGTCTGTGTTGACCACTGAAATCTGAACTAACAAAATTAAAAACTAGGTAGAAATATGGTTAATAAATTATCAGATTTGGTTCCACACATTGACCCAATGTTTTCCCTCCCATGAAAATAATTTAACAGAAACAAAAGTATATATTAACTATAGTGTTTACTATGATGGAACATACAAAAGAAATACTTTGGAATCAGCTTAAATTTCAGTATATTGAGGTTCATCAACATTAAAACTGTTATATGGAAGATTCTTTTGCCATAACATGAGGACATGCTATGGCACTGCTACAATGAAAATACATTTACACACAAGAATGAAAGTAAAATGCTGTTTTAAAATGATTGTTTTAAGGGTTATTTAAAACTTTCTAAATTTTGTTATGTATTTACTTTAGTATATTTTCAAGATACAAGATTACTTATTTGCTTGTTTGATGGAAATATATGATATATCTGCAGAAACTTCCTTGTTAATATCCAAACACCTTTCTTAGTAAAACTCACAATTATCTGAAAATCCATGTAAAAATTTCAGTGTCATAAGGTATCAGAGCTGAAAGGAGTCTTAAAAAAATACAAGTGTCACCACTTTTTAAAATATGTAAATATTTTTTCTTTTCAAATAATATATAGAAAAGTATCAAAGATAGTATACAGTTTCTAAAATTTTTGTACCCACTCTCCTCTATTAATGTCTTTCATTACTACATTTGTCCCAAATAATAAGCCAATATCGATCCATTGTTATTAACTCAAACTATTTGTTTTTTATTAGTTTTCCCCTAACATCCTTTTTCTGTTGTAAGGTCTCATCTGGGATACATTTAATTGTCTCCATAGGGTCCTCTGGGCTGTGACACTTTCTCTGTGTTATCTTGAATTTCTTTGAGTTTCCTCAAAATAACTAAAGAATTTGGAATTATTTATCTGAAATGTCAGATATCTCTGTTTCTCCAATATTGAGCCATAGTTCTGAGTGAGATCCAGTGCTGCAGTGGCTTCATGTCTGACCCAGTGCGTTTTTTGAGGTCATGCATTCCTGGAGAGTTTTGATGCTTACGGATGTTCATCTGTATCTTGGCATTGAAGAATTAGGTATTTATTGTAGTGTTCACCATCTAGGCTTTTTTGTACTCATCCTTCTTGAAAAGGCTTTTCAGATAATTGAAAGGACTTGGGTATTATAATCTAAGCCTGCATTAGGGGAGCTTCTGCAAGCCTAGTAAAGCTGTGGTTCTTACAGACTCCCTAGAGGTATCACCTTGATGGTCTTGGGTAAGATCTCAAAACTTATCTGGATTACCAGGCAGAGACTCTGTTCTCTTCCCTTATTTTCTCCCAAACAAATGAAATCTCTCTCTCTCTCTCTGTTCTGAGCAGCCTTGAGCTGGGGGTGGGGTGACATAAGCACCCCTGTGACCACCACTATAGGGATTGCACTGGGTCAGACCTGAAGCCAGCACAACACTGGGTCTCACCCAAGGCCTGCTGTGACCACCACCTGGTTGCTGCCTATGTCCCCTCAAGGCCCTGGTGCTCTACAATCAGCAGGTGGCCAAGCCAACCAGGCTTGTGTCCTTTCCTTCAGGGTAGTGAGTTCCCCCAGGTCTCAGGCAGGTTCAGAGGTGCTGTCCAGGAGCAAGGGACTAAAGTAAAAAACCTTAGACATCTACCTGTTGTTCTATTGTACTGCAACTGAGCTGGTACTCAAAGCACAAGATATAGTTCTTCCCACTCTTTTCTCCCCTTTCCATAAGCAGAGGAGCCTTACCCTATGGCCACCACCACCACAGACTCACGGGAAGTACTGCCAGGCTATTGTCGATTTTCCCTTAAGATCCAAAGGCTCTTTCGTCAAATTGTCATGAAGCCTGTCTGGGCTGAAACTCACTTTTCATGGCAGTGGGCACCCCTCTGGCCCAGGGATGGGCCATCCAAGAGGCAAGTCCTAGAATTGGAGACCTCAACAGGCTACTTGGTGTTCTATTCCTGGTGGCCCAGTTGGTATCTAAGGTACAAGACAAAGTCCCCTTTAGTTTCCTTCTGCTTTTCTCTAGAAAATGGAGTTTATCCCCATAGCCATTACAGCTAGGAATATGATGAGTCTCACCTGAAGCCACCTAGTCTCAGAGTCTCACCAAGGCCCACAGTACACAACCTGGGTATCACTGCTTTTTATTTAGGCCACAAGGGATCTTTAGTCAGCATGTGATAGATCCTTCCTGGACTGTGTCCCTCCCTTCAAGGCAGTGGGTTTCCTTTTGGCCCAGGGTGTGTCTAAAAATATCATATAAGAGCTAGTGCCTAAAAAGGTGCCTCAAGAGTCTTATTGGTGCCCTATTCTACTGTGGCTGAGCTGGTATCCAAGATGCAAGACAAAATTTTATTTACTCTTCCCTCTCCTCAAGTAGAAAGATGAGGTCTTCTCTAGAGCCATGAGCTGTGCAATCTGGGGTTGGGGGAAGGTGGTGCAAGCACCCCCTTAGCTGTCCTGGCTGGTGTCTCAGTAGATCGTGTAATCCTGCTGTCCACTGACTCTGAGCCTAGTTCAGCACTAGGAATCACCTAGGAGTTGCAGTCCTTTTGGCCTAGACTGCCTTTCAAGTTTATTTAGGGACCCACAGTGCTTTAGCCCACAGTGGAAAGGCTTATCGGAACTCAAGTTCTGACTGCTGAGATGGGCAATTCCCTTTTGGCTAGGCCTGCAATAAATACTCCCTCCATGGGTGGATATCAGCTGAGTTCAGCCCAGTTTTGCTTTCTGCTGTGACAGAGCAGCACTGAATTCAATGCAATGTCTCACAATTGCTGCACTCTCCCTCTTCCAAGAAATAGATTCTCTCTGCACTACACAGCAGCTACCTGAGGATGGGGAGGAGTGGCATTAGCAATTCAAGACTGTCTTTTTTACCTCTTCAATGCCTCTTGCAGCGATATGAAATTAAAACCAGGTACTGTGGGTGCTCACTTAATTTTTGGTTCTTAAAAAGGTTTTTTTGTAGGCAGATTGTTGTTAAATTAGTGTCCTTACGATGGGGATGATTGGTGAAGGCTTCTATTCAGCTATCTTGCTCTGCCTTTCTGGTCAGACCTGATTTTTAAAATTTAATAAAAATTTTGTGCCCTAATATATGGCCTATTGTGGAGAACGTTCTATGTGTTGATGATAAGAGTTTGTATTCTGAAGCCATTGGATGAAATATGCCATAAATGTCTGTTAGGTTACTTCAGTCTAAAATGCAGTTTAAATCCTGTTTCTTTGTTGATTGTATGTCTAGATGATCTGTCCAATCCTGAGAGTGGGATGTTAAAGTCCCCAACTATTATTGTATTATAGTCTATCTCTCCCTTTACCTCCAAAAGTATTTTCTGTATGTTTTCAATTTTTCAGGAATTGGATGTATATATATTTAGAACTAAAACTTGCTGAATTTATCCCTTTATTGTTGTATAATAACCTTCTTTGTCCCTTTTTATATTTTCTTAACTTAAAGTCTATTTTATGTGACATAATTATAATAATAATTATAGCTATTCCTGCTTGTTTTTTGTTTCTGTGTACATGGTATATCTTTTCATTCCTTCACTTTCAGTTTATGTCTTTCTTTACAGATGAGTGTGTTTTCTGTGGGTCTTATTTTTCCTCCCTTTCAGTAAGTCCATGTCTTTCAATTTAGGAATTTAAATTACTTAAATTCAAGATTGTTATTTTTATGTGTGAACTGACTTCTGTCATTTTAAAAATTGTTTTCTATTTGCTCTGCCTATTATTTGTTTCTTTCTTCCCCTCATATTGTTTATCTTGCAGTTTGGTGGTTTTCTGTAGTGACAAGTTTGATTCCTTTCTATTTTTCTTTTGTGTAACTACTGTACCAGTAATTTTTACTCTTTTGTCAATTTTCATGACAGTATTTTATTTTTTCCTTTTCCAGATGTAGATCTTCCTTAAGTATTTCTTCTAAGGCCAGTCTAGTGGTGATAAATCCTCTCAGGTTTTACTTATCTGAGAAAGACTTAATTTTTTCTTCATTTCTGAAGGAGATATCTGTGCTGGGTGTAGTAGTTTTTTTTTGTTGTTGTTGTTTGTTTCTTATTTTTGAGACAGAGTCTCACTCTATTACCCAGCGTAGAATGCAGTGGCATAATCAGTAACCTCCACCTCCCTGGTTCAGGCAATTCTCCTGCCTCAGCCTCCTGAGTAGCTAAGATTACAGGCATACACCACCATACCCAGCTAATTTTGGTACTTTTAGTAGAGATGGGGTTTCGCCATGTTGGCCAGGCTGGTCTTGAACTCCTGGCCTCAAGTAATCCACCTGCCTTGGCCTTCCAAAGTGCAGGGATTACAGGCGTGAGCCACTGCGCCCAGCCGGTATAGTAGTCTTGACTGGCAGATTTTTTTTCTCTCAGACCTTTAAATATATTATCCTATTGTTTTCTTGCCTGTAAGGTTTCTACTGAGAAGTCCACTATTAGCCTAATGAGGATTCCTTAATATATGACTTGATTTTTTTTCTTGATGTTTTTAGAATTCTCATGGTCTTTGAATTTTGACAGTTTAAACTATCATGTGGCTCGGAGAGTACCTTTTTAGGTTGAATATATTTGGGACTATTGAAACTTTTTGGATCTAGATACCCACATATGTCCTCAGACATGGGAAGCGTTCCCTTATTATTTAATTAAACAGGTTTTCTATGCCTTTCCCTGCCTCTTTTATATTTATGTAATTTTCATGATGTGAAAATTTATTTGATTTATGGTGTACCATAAGTCTTATAGGCTTTCTTTATTTTTCTGTATTTTTTATTTAGCTTTTGTCACCATCACAAACTTCTGCAGCCTAGGCCACTGAGGCAATCACAGGCATCACTGATAAGGATGATAGCTGAAGAAACTGCAACTGCATAAAGATCACATCACTGAATCTACCCAGAACTACAGCCAATACATGATACCCACTTGGCAACCTAGGACCTCTCTACAAGAAAAAGTCTCTCTCTATGAAAGATAATTCATAAAATTTTAAAAAGTAACTCTCCTACTAGATGCATAGATATTAACATAGAAACCCAAAAACCATAAAAATCAAGGAAATATGACACCTTCAGAGGATTATGTCTCTAATCAAAGACCCTGAAGTAAAAGATACTTATAAAATGCCTGAAAATAAATTCAAAATAATGCTCTTAAGGAAACTCAGCAAAATACAAGATAATACAGGTAGACAATTCAATAAAATATGGAAGACAATTCTTGATCTGATTGTAAAATTAAATAAAGAGAAAGATACCATAAAACAGGACTAAACAGAAACCTTGGGAATAAATAATTCAATGAATGAAATAAAAAATACAGTCAACAAATTTGATAATAAGGTAGATCAGGCAGAAGAATTTCTAAACTTCAATGGAAGTCTTTTGAAGCAATCTGCAGATGCCCAGGGGTGATGTGTATGGCCAGCTCTTTGGTGACTTCCCTATTGTACAGACCCACCTGTTTCTTGAGTGGATGGTTTGCTGTGTGAGTTCAGATACTAGGTTCTCAGTCATCCCATCTGCCTAGGCTCTGGCAGCCGGGGTTAGGGTACTGCAGGTACCAGTATGAATGTAGTGGAATGATACTGGGGCCTCAAGGACAAGCACTGTCAGCCACTAGTGTCCCCTAGGGCAAGATGCACTCCAGTGGTGGGTTCATTGTCAAGATACCACCAAACCCTTAAGATACCACCAAGACTCACAGTTATGTGTTGCTGGGGAGGCCTCAGGAAACTTAAAATCATGGTAGAAAAGGAAGCAAACATTCTTCACATGACAACAGGAGAGAGAAGTGCAGAGTGAAGGGGAAAAAGCGCCTTATAAAACCATCAGATCTCATGAGAATTCACTCACTATCATGAGAACAGCATGAGGGGAAACCGTCCCCATTATTCAATTACCTCCCACCCGGTCCCTCCCAAGACACATGGGGATTATGAAAACTACAATTCAAGATGAGATTTAAGTGGGGACACAGCCAAACCGTATCATCCCACCTCTGACCCCTCCCAAATCTTATGTTCTCACATTTCAAAACACAATCATGCCTTTCCAACAGTCTCCCAAAGCCTTAATTCATTCTAGCACTAACCCAAAAGTTCAAATCTAAAATTTCATCTGAGACAAAGCAAGTCCCTTCCCCCAAACAGCCTGTAAAATCAAAAGCAAGTTAATTGCTCCTAGATAAAATGGAGGTACAGTCATTGGGTAAATACACCCATTCCAAATGGGAGAAATTGGCTAAAACGAAGGAGCTACAGGCCCCATGCAAGTTCATAATCCAATAGGGCAGCCATTAAGTCTTAAAGTTCCAAAATGATCTCCTTGACTCCATAAATCACATCCAGGTCATGCCAATACAAGAGGTGGGCTCCCATAGGCTTGGGTAACTCAGACCCTGTGGCTTTGCAGGGTATAGTCCCTCTCCTGGATGCTTTCACAGGCTGGTATTGAGTGTCTGTGGCTTTTCCAGGCACACAGTTCAAGCTGTCATGGATCTACCATTCTGGGGTCTGGAGGATGGTCACCCTTTTCTTGTAGCTCCACTAGGCAGTGCCAAGGGGTGGGTGCTCCAACCCCCATTTCCCTTCCTCACGGCCCTAGCAGAGGTTATTCATAAGGTCTCTGCTCCTGCAGCAAATTTCTGCCTGGACATTGAGGCATTTCCATATGGCCTCTGAAATCTAGGTGAAGGTTCCCAAACCTCAATTCTTGACTTCTGTGTACCCACAGCCAACACCACGTGTAAGCTGCAAAGGCTTGAGGCTTGCACCCTCTGAAGCAATGGCTTGAGCTGTACCTTGACCTCTTTTAGCCACAGCTGGGATTCAGGGAACCAAATCCCAAGGCTGTACAGAGCAGCAGGGGGGCCCGGGCCCCAACCCATGGAACTATTTTTCTCTCCTAGGCTTCCAGGCTGTGATGGGAGGGGCTTCTGTGAAGGTGTCCGACATGCCCTGGAGACATTTTCCCCATTGTCTTGGTGATTAGCATTCAACTCCTCATTACTTATAGAAGTTTCTACAGCTGGCTTGAATTTCTCCACAGAAAATGTTTTTTTTTCATTATCAGGCTGCAAATTTTCCAAACTTTTATGCTTTGCTTCCTCTTGATCCTTTAATGCTTAGAAATTTCTACTGCCAGATACCCTAAATCATCTCTCTCAAGTTCAAAGTTCTACAGATCCCTAGGGCAGGGGCAAAATGCCACCAGTCTCTTTGCACAGCAAGAGTGACCTACACCATTTCCCAATGAGTTCCCCATCTCCATTGAGACCACCTCAGCCTGGACTTCATTGTCCATATCACTATCAGCATTTTGGTCAAAGACATTCAACAAATCTCTAGGAAGTTCCAAACTTTCCCACATTTTCCTGTCTTCCTCTGAGCCCTCCAAACTGTTCCAACTTCTGCCTATTACCCAGTTCCAAAGTTGCTTCCACATCTTCAGGTATCTTTATAGCAGCGCCCCACTATCCTGGTAACAATTTGCTGTACTAGTCCATTTTCACGTTGCTATAAAGAACTGCCTGAGACTGGTTAATTTATAAAGGACAGACGTTTAATTGACTCACAGTTGTACATTGATGGAGAGGCCTCAGGAAACTTATAATCATGGCAGAAGGGGAAGCAAACATGTCCTTCACAGGAGAAAGAAGTGCAGAGCAGTGAGGGGGGATGTTCGGGGGTGGAAATCCCTTTTAAAACCATCAGATCTCATGAGAACTTATTCACTTTCTTGAGAAAAACATGGAGGGAAACCACCCCCATGATTCAATTACTTCCCACCAGGTCTTTCCCATAAACATAGAGGTTATGGGAACTACAATTGAAGATGAGATTTGGGTGGGGACACAGCCAAAGGATATCAAGTATTCAGTGTGAGCTCTTACTCTGAGACAATGTGGCTGTGCAAGTGCCTGCCTACTTTCTGAACTGGACTTGGGGCCTGTGTAAACTGGGGGTTTTCACTCACGTCCATGTGAAGAGACCACCAAACAGGCTTTGTGTGAGCAATAAAGCTTTTTAATCACCTGGGTGCAGGCAGGCTGAGTCCTAAAAGAGAGTCAGTGAAGGGAGATAAGGGTAGGGCCATTTTATAAGATTTGGGTAGGTAAAGGAAAATTACAGTCAAAGGGGGGTTGTTCTCTGGTGGGCAGGAGTGGGGTCACAAGGTGCTCAGTAGGGGAGCTTTTGAGCCAGGATGGGCTAGGAGAAGGAATTTCACAAGGCAATGTCATCAGTTAAGGCAAGAACTGGCCATTTTCACTTCTTTTGTGGTGGAATGTCATCAGTTAAGGCAAGGAACAGGCCACTTTCACTTCTTTTGTGATTCTTCAGTTACTTCAGGCCATCTGGGCATATACATGCAGGTCACAGGGGATGCAATGGCTTAGCTTGGGCTCAGAGGCCTGACATTCCTGCCTTCTTATAGTAATAAGAAAAACAACATAAAATAGTATTGAAGTGTTGGGGCAGCAAAAAAAATTTTTTTTTTGTGGGGGTGGCATGGAGAGATAATGGCGGATGTTTCTCAGAGCCGCTTCCAACAGGATTAGGGGCGGCATGGGAACCTAGAGTGGGAGAGATTCAGCTGAAGGAAGATTTTGTGGTAAGGGGTGATATTGTGGGGTTGTTAGAAGAAACATTTCTCGTATAGATGGCCTGGATACAATTTCGGATGAATTGAGAAACTAAACGGAAGATACAAGGTCTGAATAAAAGAAGAAAAATAGGTATTAAAGGACTAAGAATTGGGAGGACCCAGGACATCCAATTAGAGAGTGCCCAAGGGGGTTCAACATAATTACTTGCTTGGTTGACAAGTTTTTGGGCTCTATCCTTGAGTTTTTTTTATGTTGTCATACACCAGGCCAGATTGATTTAGGTAAAAACAACACTCTTCATTTAAGAATATACAGAGTCCTCCTTTTTCAGCAGTGAGTAAGACAGTGTCTTGGTGGTTTTGGAGGACAACTGCAGCTAAAGAGTCAACTTGGGCCTGGAGGACTGATAAAGTTTGTGATATGTCTGTGACACTAGCAGAGAAGTCATTAGAGAGGCTACGGAAGGTCATGACAGAGGTTGAAATGCCTGCTATTCCAGTACCGAGAGCAATAGTAGAGGCAGAAAGTCCTAAACCGACAAGCAAGGGAATTAGTGACATAACTCTTCTTTGTCGTGTTGGTGTCATGAGGGGAACAGGGAGCTCTTTGGTCTCATTTGCAAATTGAATTTTGGGAGTAAGGAAAACTAGTGTGCATGTGCCTGTTCAATCAGCAGGTAGACACATGTAGGTAGAGGATCCACAGAGGAAGAAGAGGCCTTGTGCGAGGAAAAACTGGAGATGCAAAGTAAAAAGATGAGAGGGAGTGCTGAAAGGGGTGTCTTGTACCCAGACTCCTAGGGATCCAGCTAGGGCGGCAGCTATCAGAGGTTGTAATGGGGACAGATGGGGTAACTGGGTAGAGGGGGAGATTTGATTTTCATGGTGTATGAGAAAACATTGAGTATCTATGAGCAACCTTTCACTGTTATTTTCAGGGCTGGGTATAAGTAAACAAGAAGAGGGCCTGGGAGGAGAGTCTGATGAGCAAGGGGAAGGTAGCCAAGGATGGAGTGAAATACAGGGTAAGTGTCTTCTTAAGCAATAATTACTGCTAATGTTTTTAACTTTGCCAGTATTGATAGAGGGCTTGTCTGTAATATGGAGGTGGAAGGCTCCAATTGTTTCAGTGATGTGTGTAGTTGGGCTTTGGAGATGAAGAGTAAAGGAACATCAAGAAGGTGAAAGGTTACCTAGGGGAATTTCAGTGGGTCTTTGCCAAGAGATACATAAAGAAGCGGCCATAGGAATAGTAGTTTGTGTTGTGAGAGGTCAATATATGGGGGTAGTAGCGTTGATATAAGGAGAAAGGTTTTTTAAGTAAGTGCAGAAGAGGGTGGCAGCTTGCTGATGTGAAATGTCTGGGGAGGTCTTGCTGGACCTGTTTAGAAAGGAAATGAGTTCTTCAGGAGGGTAAAAGTGAGGGCTGTTAAAGGAAGTTCGGAGATGTAGGGAGACAGGAGATGTTGCCTAGTCTGCATGTAAGGTGGGGACAGCTGTGTAGGCACTGGAAGAAAGGGAAATACAAAGCCAGTGGTTGTTCACTAAGGAGGGATTAGAAATGGCTGGGAGAGAATGAGTAAATTTGACAGTGTGGTGGAGATAGCTGGGGAGAGGTAGAGGGTGGCATAAGACTGGGAATGAGAATAAGAGTGAGTATAAAAGTAAACAATAGAACTTCATCAGGGTGAAAGTATTGGAGGGTCCCCTGCCAGCAAAGATCATCTATCCACTCTAAGAGGGAGTTAAGAGTTGCCAGTCCTGGGTGAGGGCAAATCCTCGAGCTTGATGTGTAGGGAAGGGAGGGGGCCTGAATAATCCCTGAGGAGTAGTAGAATAGCAGATGGAACACTGAGAAGTTATTTCCTTGAGGATAGATTTCCACGATGGAAAGGAAATGAGAGGTTCTAAGAGGCGGGCTGGTGGCTTGTACTATAGCATAGCCTGCCTTTGCTGGTGTGTGGCGATTAGGCCTGGTGGAACTACTATCAATAAACCAAGTGTGCTCAGGGTGAGGAACAGGAAAGAAGGAAATATGGGGAAATGGGGTGAATGTCAGTTGGATTAGAGAGATACAGTCATGGGGGTCAGGTGTGGTATCCGGAATAGTGTGGGAGGCCCGATTGAAGTCTGGGCCAGGAACAATGGTAATTGTGGGAGACTCAACAAAGAGTGAGTACAGCTGAAGGAGCCAGGGAGCAGAAATTACATGTGTCAGGTGTGAGGAAGAAAATAGATTTTGGAAGTTATGAGAACTGTAGAGAGTGAGTTGAGCATAGTTTGTGATTTTTAGGGCCTTTAAAATTATTAAGGCAGCGGCAGCCACCGCACGCAGACATGAGGGCTAGGCTAAAACAGTAAGGTCCAGTTGTTTGGACAGAAAGTCTACAGGATGCAGTCCTGGCTCTTGTGTAAGAATTCTGACCTTACTAACCATGCCTAGGAAGGAAAGGAGTTGTTTTGTAGAAGGGATTGGGGTTTGGGAGATCAGCCAGACATGATCAGCAGAGAGAACACGTGTGTTTTTATGATAATTATGCTGAGATAGGTAACAGATGAGGAAGAAATTTGTGCTTGACTGAAGTAATGGGGGCTGTCTGTGAAGCCTTGCCTAGGTAATTTGCTGAACCTGATGGTTTTCAGGGTCAGTCCAAGTGAAAGCGAACAGAGGCTGGGATGAAGGGTGTAAAGGAATAGTAAAGAAAGCAGGTTTGAGATCTAGAGCAGAATAATGGGTTGCAGAGGGAGGTATTGAGGATAGGAGAGTATATGGGTTTGGCACCACAGGGTAGATAGGCAAAACAATTTGGTTGATAAGGTGCAGATCCTGAGCTAATCTGCCAGCCTTGTCTGGTTTCAGGACAGGTAAAATGGGGGAATTGTAAGGGGAGTTTATAGGCTTTAAAAGGCCATGCTGTAGCAGGCGAGTGATAACAGACTTTAATCCTTTTAAAGCATGCTGTGGGATGGGATATTGGCATTGAGCAGGGTAAGAGTGATTAGGTTTTAATGGGATGGTAAAGGGTGCATGATCAGTCACTAAGGAGGGAGTAGAGGTGTCTTATACTTGTGGGTTAAGGTGGGGAGATATAACGGGAGGATGTGAAGGAGGCTTTGAACTGGAGGAAAAGGCAGCAATGAAGTGTGGCTATAGCCCAGGAATAGTCAGGGAAGCAGATAATTTAGTTAAAGTGTCTCGGCTTAATAAGGGCCTAATAAGGGCAGGTGGGGATAACTAAAAAGGAGTGCTTAAAAGAGTATTGTCTAAGTTGGCACCAGAGTCAGGGAGTGAGTTTTAAGAGGTTTAGAAGCCTGGCCATCAATACCCACAACAGTTATGGAGGCAAGGGGAAAACAGGCCCTTGAAAAGAAGGTAATGTGGAGTGGGTAGTCTCTGTATTGATTAAGAAGGGGACGGACTTACCTTCCACTGTAAGAATTACCAGAAGCTCGGCATCTGTGATGGTTTAGGGAGCTTCCGAGGCGATCTTGCAGTGTCAGCCTTCAGCTGCTAAGCCGAGAAGATCTGGGAAGGAGTCAGAGAGCCTTGGGCCAGAGTTCCAGGGGCTCTGGGAGTGGCTGCCAGGTGAGTTGAACAGTCCGATTTTCAGTGGGGGTCCTGCACAGGTGGGACGTGGCTTAGGAGGAATCCCAGGCTGCAGGCATTCCTTGGCCTGGTGGCCAGATTTCCGGCACTTGTAGCAAGCTCCTGGGGGAGGAGGTTCCGGAGGAACGCCTTGCAGCTGCGGTTCAGGCGTTTGGAAGTTCTTGTGTGCTGGAGATGTGGCTGGGGTTTGTCTCACAGTGGAGGCAAGGAATTGCAACTTTTTTCTATTATTGTACACCTTGAAGGCAATGTTAATTAAGTCCTGTTGTGGGGTTTGAAGGCTGGAATTTAATTTTTGGAGCTTTATTTAATGTCGGGAGTGGACTGGGTAATAAAGTGTATGTTGAGAATAAGACGGCCTTTTGACCTTTTAGGGTCTAGGGCTGTAAAGCGTCTCAGGGTTGCTGCCAAATGAACCATGAACTGGGCTGGGTTTTTCATATTTGATGAAAAAGAGCCTAAACGCTAACTGATTTGAAAGAGGTCTGATAGAGAAAAAGGTACATGTACCCTGACTATGCCTTCAGCTCCAGCCACTTCTCTAAGAGAAAATTGTTGGGCATGTGGGGAAGAGCTAGTCGTGGAACTAAACTGTAAGCCAGACCCGGTGTGAGGAGGGGAGGTGATAGAAGGATTATAAGGTGGAGGAACGGAGGCTGAGGAAGAATTGAGACTTAGCTCGGCCTGGGGACGAGCAGCCTGGGGAGGAGGGGAGAGGTCAAATGGGTCTGTAGAAAAGGAAGACTGGAAAGACTAAACGACGCTTGGGGTTGGGACTGAGGGGACAGGTGGGAGGGAAAGAAGGAGGATTTGGAAGGAATCGCAATGGGAACAGAGACTAGGGAGAGAATGAAGTGTGAAAAATGCCTGGATGTAAGGCACCTCAGACCATTTGCCCATTTTTCAACAAAAATTATTTAGGTCTTGTAGGATGGAGAAATCGAAAGTGCCGTTTTCTGGCCATTTAGAGCCATTGTCAAGTTTGTATTGGGGCCAAGTGGTGTTGCAGAAGAAAATAAGGCATTTAGGTCAGGAATGAGTTGAAGAGGTTTTAAGTTCTTGAGAACACAGGCTAAGGGAGAAGAGGGAGGAATGGAGGGTGGAAGGTTGCCCATAGTGAAGGAGGCAAGCCCAGAAAAAAGAGAGAGTAGAGACACAGAGAGAAGGGGTGGGGTGGTCTTATCCCCCAGAAAAGCGGTACTTGCCACGCTAAGGGTGAAGGATGAAGGCAGGCATCCCCGCGTGGTCAGACACCTCTGAAACATGGGTGAATAATCAGGCAGGAGTCCCCCCGTGATTAAACACCAAGGGAAGACCGTTTTCCTCAGTCCGTGAACAGCGCTGCAGTTTTGGGTCCACGGATAAAACATGTCTCCTTCTTCTCTACCAGAAAAGGAAAGGAACTGAAATTAAGAGAAGGGAGAGATTGAAGTGTGGCACCAAGATTGAAAGGAGAAAGTGGTTGAGGGATAGTGAGAGAGGTTGGAGAAGAGAGTAAAAAGAGGCTGCTTACCAGATTTAAAATTGGTGAGATGTTCCTTGGGCTGGTTGGTCTGAGGACCCGAGGTCGTAGGTGGATCTTTCTCACAGAGCAAAGAGCAGGAGGACAGAGGATTGATCTCCCAAGGGAGGTCCCCTGATCCGAGTCACCGCACCAAATTTCACTTGCGTCTATGTGAAGAGACCACCAAACAGGCTTTGTGTGAGCAATAAAGTTTTTAATCATCTGGGTGCAGGTGGGCTCAGTCTGAAAAGAGAGTCAGCAAAGGGAGATAAGGGTAGGGCCCTTTTATAAGTTTTGGATAGGTAAAGGAAAATTACAGTCAAAGGGGGGTTGTTCTCTGGCGGGCAGGTGTGGGGGTCACAAGGTGCTCAGTAGGGGAGCTTTTGAGTCAGGATGAGCCAGGAGAAGGAATTTCACAAGATAATATCGTCACTTAAGGCAAGGACTGGCCATTTTCACTTCTTTTATGGTGGAATGTCATCAGTTAAGGCAAGGAACAGGCCATTTTCACTTCTTTTGTGATTCTTCAGTTACTTCAGGCCATCTGGGCATATATGTGCAGGTCACAGGGGATGCGATGGCTTAGCTTGGGCTCAGAGGCCTGACAAGGGATCCTCCTGCAGCCACAATTGCTGGTGTTTGTGGTGGAAGTGGAAACCACTTGGACTATCCAGATTACCTTTGCCTTGTATAAAGAAGTCACCCCTGAAGCCAAGTCAGTCCCTACCAATGAGTGTATAGCAGAGACAGAACAACACCTAGATACCCGAACTATGGTGCTATCCTGGACTGCCACACCTCACATGAATTTTGCTGCTTCCATGGTGTTCTTCAGTGTACTTCGGCAGTCACTCTACTCAAAATATAATTATTTTTTGTTTCTGTCCACTTTTGTGAGGATAGGGCAAGCACTAGGTAACTAGATCCAGCCGTCTTGCTGATTCTATGAAGGATTAGGTATAACCACAGTTTAAACGTATTATTTTCTCAAGGGCTCAAGGGCTCACACTCAGTGAATGACAGGATAAGGCTTATAACTTAGGTTCCCCGAACTTCTGCTTTCTATTCAAACATTGTGTCAATATAGCTACTTTCTGTTCATACATATGGTCAGAGAAATTGGTCTTTAGGATAACTTCTGGAGAACTTTCACATCAATCTACTCTGCAACTTATAAATTGTGCCTTTAAATCATATGCCTTTATGCTTTAAAATCATTTTAAAATGATTTTTGGTCATTACACATGTCTGCCTCAGCTCTGTAGTTGCACAAGTATCTTATAACTAGCTCTTAAAGAGCAAATGCTCCTTTATCTTTTTAATTTCCTTGGCCATCAAATTTCAGTGTTCTTTCTTGTGCATGAATAGCCCATGAATGAACTTCACATGAGGTCTGACTCCTGACCCCATAGTGCTCCATGCTCATTCTAGAAGAAATGCCGGTGAACGTTCTCCACCATTAATTTTGTGGCCTTACCTTTTTGCATGGAAAATATTATGTCCAACTCTTAACATTTCAAGTAGAAGAAGCAGCTCTGATTTTATCCTTGGTTAAAGTCTGGGGAGAGTGATTTGATAATACAGATGTTAAAAATCTTAGCTTTATTTTTCTTTACTCAGATAGAAACTATTTCTGTTTGGTTTAAGAGAAGGTTGAACCTTGCCCTCCAAAGGAAAAATAAACATATTATTTTGTTCTCCATTTTAATTGATTTTCAAAGCCTGGGCTAAATAAAATCACAGAGTAAATGAGATAAAGTGTTCTCAGCAGCTGTATTGCAATACTGAAGTGTCTCTAATAGTTGCTGTTCTCAGACCAGCTCATCACTTTCTATCAAAGGTTAAGAAATAATTGTTTGGGAACTGAATAAATGGATAAGAAACACAAGTAAAGGAGAACAAAACAAGATTGAAATGTCTAAATCCTATGTTATTTCTAAAGGTTAGGGAAGAATGCATATTTTCTTTCTAAATGTCAATTTAATCTGAATGGCAGTGAACCTCGAATAACATTTGAATTTAATGTAGAACTTTTGAAAATGAAGCAATTGCCTAGCTAACTGCCTGTTTGCTTTGGGGTGAACTTCACATTTGGCTAGCTGAAATATCATTTCCATTTGGAAGTATGAACATAATACTTAGCTGTTATCAGAAAGGAAGAGGGGATCTTTATTTGTTAGCTAGCAATCAATCTGGGATTGCTGAGGCTCAACAGGCAGGATAATGAATGGAGCTAAGCAGTTCATCTGACTGATGCCTATTTAGGATTAGAATGGACCAGGCATTGAACATTATTCTGGACATTGAGTATTTCCAAATCCCAACTCTGTTTTTTGTCTACAAAAAGAAATGCTTCTTTCAAGGTAAGTTTCAGAGAGAAGCTAAGTACAACTGACCCTTGAAAAACATGGGTTTGAATTGCAAAGGTCTACTTACACTCAGATTTTCTTCCACCTCTGCCAGCCCTGAGATAGCATGACTAACCCCTCCATTTCCTCCTCCTCCTCAGCCTACTCAACATGAAGACCACAGGTGAAGTCCTATACGATGATCCATTTCCACTTAATAAATAGTAAATACATTTTCTCTTCCTTGTGACTTTCTTAACATTTTTTTCTCTAGCTTACTTTATTATAAGACTACTATATATAATATATGTAACATGTACAATATGTGTTAACTGGCTGTTCATGTTATTGGTAAGGCTTCCAGCCAACTCTAGGCTATTAGTACTTAAATTCCTGGGGAGTCAAAAGCTATATATGGATTAAAAAATACACAGAAGGTCAGTCCCTGCTAATCTCTGTGTTGTTTAAGGGACAACTGTATATTACATAATTCTTCTCAGGCCATGCATAAGTGTGAAGAGTTTGATTAGCCTAGGAAGAGGACAATTGACTGTAGGACAGTAACTGCCTGTTAATCCTAGGAATTAGTTAAATATTAATAGTTTTTTTTTTTTCAGATTGTTTTTTACCCTGACCAAACTATCAACTGAAGGGATCTGGGCTTAGGATTATACAAATTGGGGTCTGGAAAGTCAGTCATTAGGAACACTGGAGATCAGAGAGAGAAGTTTGAGGTCATAGCTGAAAGAACATGAAGCCAAACAGGCAGTATTCCAGTAGATAGAGGGAGGCAGAATATGGCAATTCCTTGTTCATTCTGACTGATCAATTATTATTTCTGTGTACCATCTCTCTGAGTCACCACTAAACTCTCCACAAGGCCTGTCCAATTTTTTCCTATTCTGGTGGAATTTACTGGTTTCTATTCTTTCCTATTAGTCTTTCTGAAAATTGTAGGCACTATCACTAATAAAATTTCTGCTGGAACAACATTTCAAAGCTCATAGGCATATGGACATTTTTTTGACTCTTAATTGTTAAACAAGTTTGGAGGAGCATCCTTCCTTCTCCTTATCAGAAAATGATGGAACAGAACTGAATTCCCAAGGTCCTTTAGGGTTCTAACATTCTGGAAATAGAATTGTTTAATGTCTTAGAAAATCCAGGACATAAAAAGCATTGATTTCAAAAGTCTATACACTTCTAGATAAGCAGCCTTTCTAATAAAAATGTAGAGCCAAAATGTTTAGTGGAATTGACTTATTTTGACATGATATTAACAAGTCCTCCCTTTAATCAGTGACTTTTTCTACCTTAAATAATACTTTTTACCAATAGTTTCCTCAATTCCCTTAGCTCTAAGAATTCCAAACAGGCTGTTCATAGTTTATGCATCTGGTATCAAATAAAAATTGGAAAGAGAGTTATAGGGAGTAAATGGCTTATAAAGTACATTGATATTAATGCTTTTCTCAAGAGCAAATTATCTTTTAGTCTAATTGCCCTTTTAGTGAAGGAAGAGAAAGTATACAGCCGATTTCAGGCCCTATAAAGAAAACTAAACCCCATAGTTAAGTGCAGAATCTTTGGCCATATCCATGTAAAGATGCTAGAATAAACAGCCACTTCACACTCCTCTACCTACTGTAGAGTAAAAGTCTCCAAACTGCCTTAGGTCAGATCTTTCTAACTACAAATCCAGAGAAAAATGGAAGTCACATAATGAGGCATTATGTTATTATGGTAAAACTTTGTAGTTAATTATCAAGACTACTTTATATATTCTTTATTAGATATGCATCGATGACAATGTATATTGCTGATAGACCTTCAAATGAATTCAGCACATTGTTCATCCTTTTATCTTTTGATATTATCATTTCTCATCAGTGCCCTATATTTTCTATGTACTGACGCGTTAATAACTTACCAAAGATGATTAAATTGTATAATTTTCTTCTCTCCCTCTGAGTTCTCCTAATTCCATATCCCATTTTCTTCCCCACCAAGAGGAGAAAAATATTCTGGGGCTTAGTCTGATATGCTCTTTGAGACAGTAGGTTTTCCCAGTGTGCTTGTAAAAGGAAGGTGTCTGTGGATTCAGATTGGAATGGATAGCCATGCAATTGATATTCTTCTCCTTGATATCAATTTTCTGTTGTCTAGTTTGTGCAACTCTGCTTGCCATGGTTACATTTTCAGCAAGTCTCTTGTCAAAAAGCTGTTGCTGGTCATCTCCCCATAGTGACGAAATGGTGCAGAATAAAGATTAGGATTAGATTGGTTCTCTAATCTCCTAATTCCCCTGTTCCCTGGTATTCAAATTGACTTAGTGATCAAGGGTTTCTTTTGAGCCAGTGCTGGCAGACAATCATCTACTGTTGGTTCCTCTTTGATTCTTGTAAAAAGTAAAACATGCCTGGATTCTGCCTGCCCATGAATGACATTCCTAAAGTTGCTGATTAGCTATAATTCAACAAATTTTTTGGAAAGAATTTGTAGCAGATTATCTAGCTTTTCTTGTCCTAGAATACAACTTTATGTTTTGATTGCTTGCCCAGTTACCAAAGTATTCATGGCCTTTATCACTTTCATGAGTGCATTAGTCCATTCTCACACTGCTGATAAAAACATACCCAAGACTGGGTAATTTATAAAGAAAAGGAGGTTTAATGGACTTACAGTTCTACGTGGCTGGGGAGTCCTCACAATCATGCCTGAAGGCAAAAGGTACTTCTTATATGGTGGTGGCAAGAGAGAATGAGAACCAAGCAAAAAGGGTTTTGCCTGATAAAACCATCAGATCTCATGAGACTTATTCACTACCATGTGAACAGTAAGGGGGAAACCACCCCAGTGGTTCCATTATCTTTCCCGGGGTCCCTCCCACAACTGATGGGAATTATGGGAGCTACAATTCAAGATGAGATTTGGGTGAGGACACAGCCAACCATATCAATGAGCTGGGCTGTCACCACACTACCTGTTAAGCTCAGTCCCTGGTAAATGTGATCCTAATGACACAGGCATTTTACTTGGGAGTATAGCTCTGACTGAACAGACCCAGCAGACTATTAAGATGAACAAGCCATTATAAAACCTTCAACTATCAACTTGTAGTTGAGTTTTTTCCACATTTTGCTCAAATCTACCATCCAATAGTTGATACTGTTCAATCAGAAAACCAATGCAATGGGAAGAAAATTATTTCAATTAAAATACAAAACCTTATTCATCTAAAGGTTATAGAGCTAGATACATAAATGCAGCAAGAAGACCCTACACTGACAATTTCAGGAGATCTGAGTCCTAGACCAGTTCTGTCACCAATTAGCTTCACAAAAGTTCTTCAAAACAAGGAACTAAAGGCCCAAAGACTTAAGTCTTTTGCCCCAAATCATATTGCAAGTGCTTTGACAATACATAAAATTAGCATGATGACCTGGAAAGAGCATACTTAAAGCTGATCAAAATAATGATCAGCCCATGTACTGTTCGGTCTACTTTCCCTAAGAGCAAAAGTAAATACTCCCCACACTTTGCTTTTGATAACATGTCAAACAGCAGCTGCACCTATCTGGCTGCAGCTTCTGACAGTCAGGCTTTCTGCATTTTACAGCCTCCACTCAGTTACTTGGGTATGACACTGCCTCCTTCTTTCATCCCTCCAATCTAGGGTAGCTTCCTGATGCCCTGAATCTCTGGGCTGATTCATTGCCTTCTTTCTGTCTTTTTGCTACCTGTGTGATCCACTCCTTGTGTTGAGTAACCTGTTTGTTTTCCTAGTGGAACCATGCTTGATACACTAACTATGATTTTGAGAAAGTAACTCAAGATTATGGCTCAGTCTTTTTTTTCCATCCTCACCTTACAAATGGAACTAAAATAGCTCCTGCAATGGACTGAATGTTTGTGTTCCTCCAAAATTCATATGTTGGAATCCTGATTCACAAGGTGATAGTATTAGGAGGTGGCACCTTTGAGGAATAATAAGGTCATGTGGGTGAAGTCTTCATGAATGAGGTTAAGGCCCTTATAGAAAGAAACCCAGGGGGCTCTTTTGATTTATTTCTGCCATGTGAGGATGCAATGATAAGTCAGCAGTCTGAAATCTGGAAGAGGGTCCTCACCAGAACTGGATCAAGCTGGAACTTTGATCTCAGACTTCCAGTCTGCAGGACTATGAGAAATAAATATCTGTTGTTTATAAGTCACCCAGTTTATGATATTCTGTTATAGCAGCCTGAACTAAGACAACTGCCTATGTGCCTGCTGTAAAGATGAAAGATAACTCTCTGATATATAACTGGAACTTAAAAACATATAACTGTTCTGTGGCTGGTAACTGTGTTGGTGTTAGTTTTGTTAGCTATATACACTGTTGTTAATGAGAATGAAAATTAAGACCCTTAACTCTCTAAGTAATGTGTTTTCCCCCTGCCACACCACTGTTCAGTCCAAAGTAGCAAGACTTTTCTCTCAAACATTTTGTCATTTGAAAGCTCAGTGAAAAAATAATGCAGGAAAACAGGCTTGTTTATATTCTTCAACCAATGAAATCATCTATGGATCTTAAATATTTGAGAACATTTAGTGGTAAATAATTTGGGCTTGTAAGAAACATAACCTAATTCATGTATATGTTGTGAATAGGAAAATCCCATAGACATCTGTCATGAGTGGGGAGGAGTGTGGAATTCTGTGGGAAGGACTAAAGAGTACCTTTTATTTCTATTTCAATATTGGTTATATTTCTGTATAACAGTATATTTACATATTATATGATATTTTATAGATTTTTTCCAGTCTGCTCTGTTTACTACTAACATGAAAAGCTGTTGCTTTATTTCTCCGAAAGGATTAACTTTTTCCTGAAGGATTTTAAGTGCTTAAATGTCAGTATCTAAGGTGAGTAAAAAAATCCAGGTCACATGGTGTCAAAATACCTATTGCTGAGCGTCCCAGGATAGTGCAACCCCCGCACATGACTAAGCTACTGGAAAACAACATTTTTCCAACTGTGGTCTAAAATCACTTCCATTTTCCTGGTTAATTTGAGTAGATAGGCAAACTTTTCAGCAAAATGATAATGTAAAATGGTCAAAGAAGTTAAAGCCAAGAAAGTCTGGATTCTAAAAGCTGTTGTGCCACTTCCTGGCCATGTGACTTTGTGCAATTCACCTAATTTCCCTGGGCATCACTTTCCTCATTTGTTAAAAGGATCTAATAATAGCTGCTGTAAGACCCATGTAGTGGTGACAACGACATGTCCTAGGAATATAGAAAAAATAATAAACTTACCCTCTGAGAGTTAAGTAATGAGAACAACTTGTAATTACATAAATGTTAAGATCTCAGGTTCTGAAAACTGAGAGAGCCGGATTCTTATCCTGACTCCTCTATATAATACTTGATGTTTGTGAGGAGGTTATGCAAATTCTTCAAGACTTTGTTTCCTTTATGTAAAACAGGGATGAACAAAAAGTACCTATCTCAAGGGTTTTTGTGAAAATTAATTTTTAAACAGAAAAATATTTATGTTGGTACAAAAGTAATTGCGGTTTCTGCCATTACTTTTAAATGGCAAAAACCGCAATTACTTTTGCACCAACCTAATATTTAATACAAAATATTTTGTAACTATGATAAATGCCAAGTCATGTTGTAATGGTTTACAATAGAGATATTTGGGATTGACTGCCTTAAGGAGATTGCTGGCCAGCAAAATGTGAGAATAAACTGAAGATATTATCATACCAGAAGAAGGACTGTATCAACCATAAGGCTAGTAGATCATCATGGAAGGGATAAATATAGAAGTGAGTGACAAAGTAAAGCATTGGCAATGAATATTCAAACTGACCAGTGGGAGACGATGCCCTTATCAGACTGAAGTTATTAGGTGGACTGCCTGTCAAGCCCATTAGAATCCAATGCCATTAATTATACAGTGCATATTATAACTCCATTTCTCCTTTATTTAATTTTGATCACCAAGAGCACTTTTGATACTACTTTGGCCTTTATGTAACTAGCTTACAGGAGGACAGTCCTGGTTAAACTGACATTATTGTTGATTCATGCAGAATATTGCATATCTCTTGGAAAATTAGCTAACTTTCACTCTGGTTTGACATGTTGTTTTGTTTTTGGTTTTGTTAGCATGAGCCAGCATCTCTGAATCTAAGCCACTCTAGTACTCCAATGAGGTTATCAGTAGAGTCAGCTAGACTTAACAACCACCAGCATGAGCCACCTGGGCTCTGACACTTATTAACTCTTTAGCACTTGTCAGGTTAATAGAACTCTTATCATAAGTTGCTGTAAAAATTAACTGCTTCAAAACACATAGCGTAATACACAGTATTAATTATATGCTATTTAATAATAATAACAACACAATTATGATAAAAATACTTGAACTTTACAAAATAAAGATGGTCTCTGCATTGGGATGGGGGACATGACAATGTCTTTGGTGTATACCTTTCCATTTTCTTAAGTTTTTTAAAAGAATACTCTACAGATAAGTAATAGGGTCACTGCCAAAACACAATATATGGTAAGCTTTTCATCCCCAAGCAGAAATGTCACTGTGCTGATCCTGTCAAACTTTCTCTCTAAATCAACTCATTACTAATAATGCAAATTCATTTTTTAATTTATTAAAGTTAGTCAATCCATCATCAAATATGTAATTCCTTCCATTTATTACTCAGTGAATACACGTTAGATGAAAAGTAATACCCTAGGACACTGAGAATATAAAAATAATAATACAGGTTGACTAGCAGAGGAGAAATAGGAAGTAAAAATTCTATAAAATAGAAATATTAAAAGAAAATTATAGCACAGTAGAATATATAATGTACTGGAAGAATACATTTAGTATTGCTAAAAAATAAAAGGCAGGAATACAAAGTGACAGTCATATGGACATTAAGGCTGAGTAGTGGGCAGCCATAGGAAGAATATTCCAGGGAATGTAAGTGTCATATATGTAGGTAGAGAGTTCTAAAAGGGCACTTCCTGTTTGGAGGGTAGAAAGATAGATGGTAAGGTTTACATGCCATGCATGCTAGAAGTTGAACTTTTGCCCCCCCAGGTTGTGGTGTACCAAAAAATGCTTAAAAATATCATCTATATAACTTTCTTTCTTATATTGTATGTATATTATAGCTGGTCTTGCAGAAGCATATGTAAGAAGAAACAGGTTTTGTTTTAGTTAAATTTTTCTTTTTATTTCTCAAATTGCAATCATATTGATTATCAGGTGATATCCTTATTATCAACACTCTTTAAATAAATCAGAACAGCCAAAATTATGATAACATAAGTATCTTAATCATGATTGTAACTTCCTACTCACTATGTTAGAATTTAATGTCATCTAAAATTTTTGTTTCAAACAAGATGGAACAAATTGCAGTGAAAGATTATAAAAATAGCCAGGAAAAAGTCCATTGAATTTATTATGGCCAATACAGTGATGTCAGAAAAAAAAGAATTAGGTATAAATTAATGAATCATTTAACTAAAGAACAAATAACACTAGACATAATTTGTCTGGGTGATTTATATAATTTTAACATTTATACCCAAATTAGAAAATTAAGTAACTAAAGTATCTTTACTTTTATGACAATCTATTAGAAGACTTTGGATAACACTGAAAAGATTCTCCAAGGATATCTTGTTACTATCATCTGCAAAAGCTACCCTATTGCCTTCATTAATCTTGGCTTTCAACTCTTCACCATGAGAGATAAGTAGACTATGTGAATTCAACAGGAATGATTGATTAGACTAGCACACTAGACAGGAAGACCTTGAATTGTAGTTGTGTATAGATTTCTTTTTCTCATATATAATTTCTAAATTATCGACCTACATTCTTTTGCCTGATTGACCTCTTTTGCCACACAAAGAATAAGCCACTCACATATGTGATTTGGAAAACATCAGTAATACTCCAGGGACTTGGTTGTCACAATGACTGTTCTAATAATTAACCACTGTCAGATGGAGTGGAATTCAATTAAGTAAATCTCCAGTGAAAATGTAAGAATGTCCAGGATCCAGAAAACTTATTTCAGAGATATTATAAAACTACAACTAGGAAGAAATAAAAGGCAAATGCTGGTTGTCAATGATAATATAGCGAGAGAAATATGCGTTTGATTTTAATTGTTTGGCTCTTTATATTTCTGAACAGTTTCACCTAATGTGATTTCCAAAGGACCTAAAAGTAAAGAGAACTGAATGAAGATTTATCTGAATAACATGTAGTATAAAAGGGAACCAATTACCAATGGGAAACTGTAGCTCATTTACTAAAATCACAGGAAAATATACTAAGCCAGAATCCTGTAATAATATCATTTGAGGTTTTTATACCGCTGAGAGGAGGAGAAAATAATAAGCTCTCCTGGACAAGATCCACTGCAGAGACAAGGCAGAAGTTGGCTTTCTGTCATGGGCATAAGGTGAAAAGAATGCTGAGAGAATTCCACTTCCAAAGCTCAGGAACACAGAGCATACCTGAGACCTAGGCTGGACCAGGACAAAATTGCCTCTGTTTCTCATCATCAGTCTGGCAAGCATCAAGCAGCAAGCAATATTTGCTTTCAGAGATGGCCAGAATCGTAGAAAGACACTACCTCTGCAGCAGAAATGTATAGTAATAGCTGAAAGGTGAGGGCAGAGCACAAATGTTGGCAAAAACTCTTCAGCATTCAGAACCCCCATAATAAACACCAGGCATCATTAAAGAAATGTGAAGTTTGTGGTGGACTAAAGGTAAACATAGCAACAAAAAAACTTACTCAGCTGAATTACTGTTAAGATTGATTCAATCTTCCACACTCATTGACTGAGAAAAGACAAGTATATTTTTACACATAAATACTATATATCAGTTTCCAATATACTATACAGAATGTTGTAATGTCTGGAATTGAATCAAACTGAATAAAAAATTAAAAGACACAGAGAAGGCAATTAAAACAAAAAAGCTATTTACAAAATACAATAAAAAGGGCTTGATTCAAAGATGATGTAGTATTTGAAACTATCAGACACTTTAAAATAACCATGATTAATTTTTAAAGATCTAGTGGAAAAAGTGCACAACATGCATGGAGACATGAATAATTTAATCAGAGAAGTGGAACTAATAAAGTGAAAATTATATATATATAATATCATATATAAAAATCTCATCAGTATATTATATATTATTATAACTCAGATACAACACTTATATGTAATTATATCAGATATAAAGATTTCCTCAGTAGACTCAATGTAGCCGAGTGGAAAACAGTGAACTGGAAGATAATCAATGGAAAGTACTTAATTTGAAACACCAGGAAAAATGAGATAGGGAAAGAGACAGGGAGATGGAAGAGAAAGAGAAGGTGAGAGAGAGAGAGAGAGATAGGAGCAGAAGAAATTTTAAAAAGATAAGAGAAAGTAGAACAAATTAAATGGAAGAAAATAATAAAGGTAACAGCCAAAATCAATGCAGTGGAAAACAAACTATAAAGTACAGAAAATAAATATAAGATTAGGAGTAAAAGAAGGGATATAACTATCAATGTTATTGACATTATAATGAGTATATAGCTCAAAAGTTGGGAAGAACTGACATGTTGAAAATATTGAGAATTTTTATTTATGAACATGAAATATATCTCTATTTAGATCTTCTTTGATTTATTTTACAAGAGATTTGTCATTACCCTCATATAGATCTTGTATGTATTTGATTTATACCTAAATATTCTTTGGAGGGAAGAAGTAATGTACATGGTATGGTGTTTTAAAATTCAAATTTCAATATTTCATTGCTGGTACAAAGAAAAGCAACTAACTTTCATATATTAATCTTGTATCCTGCAGACTTCTTATGATTACTTACTAATTCTAAGAGGGTTTTTTAGTTGATTATTTGGAATTTTGCACATAGACAAGCATGGCATCTAAGAAAAAGTTTATTCTATTTTTCCCTCCTTATCTGTAAAACTTTCATTTCTTTTTCTTGTCTTATTGCATTAGCTAGGACTTCCAGTATAATGGTAAGTGTGGGCACCCTTGTCTAGTCCTTTGCAGGAAAAAAACTAGGTTCTTACCATTAAGTATGATTTCAGATATAGGTTTTTTTTGTAGATGTTCTCTATCAAGCTTAAGAAGTTCTCTTATTTCTAGTGTGCTGGGTGTTTTTATCATGAATGAACGTTGGATTTTGTCATTTTTAAAATGAGTCTATTGATATGATAATGTAATTTGTTTTTCTTTAGCCCACTGATGTGGTAGACCATATTAATTAATATTGGAATGTTGAACCAGCTTTGCATAACTGAGATAATTCACACTTGGTCATGGTGTATACTTACTTTGCTAATACTTTCTTAAAAATCACATTTGCATCTACGTTTATAAGATATATTGGCCTATAACTTTCTTTTCTTGTAAAGTCTTTGATTTCGGTATTAAGGTAATGGCCTTAAAGGAAGTGACATTTCTGTTTGTTTTTCTGGAGAAGATTGTAAAGAATTGATATCATCTCTTCCTTTAATATTTGGTAGAATTTACCAGTGAACCCACTTGAACCTGAAACATTTTGTTTTGGAAGAGTAATAATTAGTGATTCAATTTATTTAATAGATATGGGCTTATTCCAATTATATATTTCTCCTTGTGTGAGTTTTGGAAGATTGTGTCTTTCAAAAATTTGGTGTGTTTCATTTAGATAATCAAATTTTGGGGCATAGAATTTCTCAGAACACTATTTTATTATCCTTATAATGTCCATGGCATCAGTAGTAATGGTCCCTCTTTAATTTCTGTTATTAATTTGTGTCTGCTCTCACTCTCTTTTTTGTTTATTGGCATTTTGTTCATTTGTTACTTATCTAGAGGTTTTCCCATCTTATTATTTCTTCAAAGAACTAGCCTTTGGTCTCATTGATTTTTCTCTATTAATTTTCTGTCATCGATTTCATTAATTTATGATCTAATTTTATTATTTCTCATTCACCTGACTTTGGATTTAATTTCCTCATTGTTTTCTCATTTTTCAGGTTTAAGCTTAGATTACACATTTGGAGCATTCTTCTTTTCTAAATATATAAATTCAATGTTCTAAATTTCTCTCTAAACATTGCTTTTACTGCATCTCACAAATTTTAATTTATATTTTCATTTTCATTTAGTTCAAAATACTTTCTTTTAATTTCTCTTGAGAGTTTTTTCTTTTAGCCATGTGTTATTTACAATTGTATTATTTATTCTCTAATTATTTTGGGACCCTACATTTGTCTTTTTTATTATTGATTTCTAGTTTATTGTGGTTTGAGAACATCCTTTGTATGATTTATTTAATTAATGTGTCAGTGTGTTTTATGACCTAGATAGTATTCTATCTTGGCAAATTTCATAAAACCTTGAGAAGAAGATGTATTTTGCCATTGTCAAATGACATTTTTATAAATGCTAATTATGTCCAATCAATTGAGTACTGTTTAGGTAACTATATCCTTACTGATTTTATGCCTGCTAGGTCTGTCAATTACTGTTAGTTGAGTGTTGAAGATACCAACTATAATAGTGGATTTATCTATTTCTTCTTGTAGTTCTATCAGTTTCTGCCTCTTGTATTTTGATTATTTTTATGCATATACACTTTTAAGATTGTTAGTTTTCTTGGAGAATTGACACATTTTTATTATGAAATTTCCTTCTTTATCCCTGATAATTTCTTTTGCTCTAAAGTCTACATTGTCTGAAATTAATGTTGGCTACCTTAGCTTTCTTTTGATTTCTGCTAAAATGATATATCTTTATACATATCATTCCTTTAATCTGTCTTTATCATTACATTTATAGTGTATCTCCTGTAGACAACATATAATTGGGCCTTGTTTTTCTTTTTAATCAACTTTTAATCTTAGCATTTTAATTGATGTATTTATACCATTAATATACAGTGATTATTGATACAAATGATTTAAATTTACCATGTTGATAACTGTTTTATATTAGTTGTTCATTTTTTCTACCTTTTTTCTGCTTTCTCTAGTTTTAAATGAGTATCTTTTATGGTTCTATTTTCTTTCCATCCTTAGTCCATATAAATTATACTGGTTTTTATACCATTTTTGGAAGCTTCCCTAGAGTTTGTGCAGGTACTTTGGGTAGTGCAGGTACCTTGTAACACAGAATTTCTAATTCCTCCCTCCAATTCCTCATTACATTTATGTCATCATTTCATTAATCTGTAAGCTATAATCACTGACCACATTGTTGATGTTATTTTGTTGAACAACTTGTTATCTGTTAGCTCAATTAACAGTAAGGGAAAGAAAAGATTTTGGTTTACCTTCATTTATTCCTCCTCTAGTACTCTTTTTTTCTTTATGACTGTCTAAGTTTCTGACCTATATAATTTTTCTTGCCTCTGAAGAAGATCTTTTTAACATGTCTTGCAATGCAGGTCTAATGGTGACAAATTTCCTCAATTTTTATTTGTCTGAAAAGTTGTTTATTTCTCTTTCACTTTGGAAAGGTTGCCGGATACAGAACTTCACGTTGGTAGATTCTGTCTTCCAAAACTTTAAATATTTCACTCTATTCTCTTCTTGCTTGCATAGCTTCTGAAGAGAAGTCCAATGTAATTCTTATCCTTGTTCCTCTGTATGTAATGTGCATTTTATTCTCTAAATTCTTTCTAGATTTTCTCTTTATCTTTGATTTTCTGCAGCTTGAATATGATATGCCTGTGTGTATATATATATATACCTGTGTGTGTATATATGTATACACACACACGTGTATGTATGTATACATATGCACACACGTGTATGTATGTATACATATGCACACACACGTGTATGTATGTATACATATGCACACACACGTGTATGTATACATATGCACACACACGTGTGTGTATGTATACATATACACACGTGTGTGTATATGTGTGTATATGTATGTATACATATACACACGTGTGTGTATATGTGTGTATATGTATGTATACATATACACGTGTGTGTATATGTATACATACACGTGTGTGTATACATATACATACATACACGTGTGTATATGTATGTATACATATACACACGTGTGTGTATAAGTGTGTGTATATGTATGTATATATATAATATATAATCTCTCCTGTATGTATATATGTATGTGTATGTGTATATATAATATATATATATTATATGTATGTATATATATTATATATAATCTCTCCTGTATGTATATATATACACATACATATACACATACAGGAGAGATTATATATAATATATATATACACACACACACATACATATACACACACAGGAGATATATATATATATATATATTCTCCTGACTGGTGTTCTCAGGGATTCCTGGATCTGTGGGCTGGTGTCTGTCTTAGTTGTGGAAAATTGTTGGCGATTTTTCCTTTAAATAGTTTTTCTGTTCCTTTTTTATTCTCTTTATGATATTTCAATTATGTGCACATTATGCTTTGTTTTAAATTGTCCTTCAATTCTTGGATATTCTGTTCCTTTTTTTCTATTTCTCTTTTTCTTCAAGATCATTAATATTTTCCCCTCAGCTATATCCAGTTTACTCATTAATTCATAAAAGCCATTCATTATTTCTCTCAAAGTGTTTTCTATTTCTAGCATATTCTTTTGATTCTCTTACAGTTTCCTATCTCTGTTTACATTGCTCATCTATTATTGCATGATATCCACTTTTTCCATTAGATGTCTCAGCATATTAGTCATAGTTGTTTTGTATTCCCAGTCTCATAATGTCAAAATATCTGCTATATCTGATTCTGGTTTTGATGCCTGCTTTGTTTCTGCAGACTGTGTGTGTGTGTGCATGTTTACCTATTAGCATGCCTTGTAATTTTTTCTTAGATGCTGGAAGTAATGCATTGGGTTAAATAAACTATAGTAAATAGGCTTATTGTGTGTGTTTTTATATTTTTCTGGGTAGGAGTTGTGTTGTATTTACTGTTTGCTATAACTGTGATATAAGAGACTAAAGTTATTCTAGTGTTTTTGTTTTTGTCTCCTTTATTGTCTTTGGTCTAAGCCTTGGAGTTATTTCAGTTGTAGTACTTTGTTACTGTACAGGAGCCCTATTGATATGGTAAGTTGTGGGAAAGACAAGCATTCTATAATCCTATGATTAACTTTGCTCTATCCCTGGGCTGTGACCTTTATAAGTGCTTATTATTTCTTTTTCTCCCCCTTTGATGAGACAGGAAGACTAGAAGTTGCTAGAAGAGGATTTTTTTCCCAAGGTTTGTGGTCCTCTGGTAAAATAGTTTCCCTTGAGGACAGCCTTTTGTTAAGGAGAAAATAATGCTCTAGGTATATTTTAAATTGGTTACTCTTTCCCCTCTTCTTACTGAAAGCAAGAGAGGATTTTTGTTTTATCTTTACTCAAGGAACTTGGTGGGCTTGGAAGTAAAACTCATAATAGTGTGGGAGTTCCTCAGGAAACAAAACTCCTCAAAGTGTAGGAGTCCCCAAAGATTGCTCCTCAATCCTACCTGGAATTTAACTCTTGAGCTTGTCCACAATTGCCTCCAGAAATTTATCAATCAGAGTTTTGGTCCTACCAGTACCTGCTCTAGTAGCAGGCATCTTCTACATCCAGAAAGCTCTTGTTCTCAGTATGTACCTCTCTTCAGTTTTTTCAGGACAGCAGTTTTCCCTGTGTCCTCATTTTTCTAAAGAATATAAGCAAAGTTGATGATTTTTAATTTGTTCAGATTTTCTTCCTCTGAGAATAAGAGTGATGACTTCCACGTTCTTTACTTACATGACTAGAAACTGGAATTCATAACATTTTGATAATAAGAAACTGTCATTAACAATGTTAGGCCAATAAATTTTACAACCTAGACAAAGTGATGGGCATGTCCCTTGAAAGACATGAACTACCAAGGACTACTCAAGAATAAGTAGATAATATTAACTGACTTATATTCATTATATGAAGGACTTTACCTCCCGTTCTGGAGAAGGAGTTAGTGCATTTTAAGTTGTGTGCAAGATAGTTATATCATATTAGGTGGAATTATGACCTTGTTATTGTCTTTATTTTGATATTAGGTATTATTTAAGGGAATGCATATGGATGGCAAGATAACAAGAGGTGGACTTTTGATGGTTAATTTTATGTGTCCACTTGACCGAGAAAAGAGATGCTGGTAAAATATTATTTCTGAATGTGTCTACGAAGGTATCTGTGGAAGAGACTAACATTTAAATTAGTAGACTGAATAAAAAAATTTGCCTTCACCATGTGGGTGGACAGCTCCAATTTACTGAGGGCATGAATAAAAAGGTGGAGGAATGGCAAATTTTCTCTCTCTGCTTAAGCAGGGACCTCTACCTCCTCCTGCTCTCAGACATTAACACTCCTAGTTCTTTGGCTTTTGGACTCAGATCAGGACTTATACCATCAGAGACCTGATTCTTAGACTTCTGTGTCTGGGATAAGTTATGCCCCTGGCTTTCCTGGTTTTCCAGCTTGTAGATAGCAATATGTGGTACTTCCTCACCTCTATAACCATGTGAGCTATTTCATATAAAATATATATACACACATGGTTACATATACATATACATGATATATATTATATATGTATGTGTGCATATATATTTATATATGTATTTGTATATTATATGTGTACATATATATGTGTGTATTGATTGTATTTCTCTGGAGAACCTAATACACTAATGTCAAACAAAATAGACTTTAAATCACAAAATGTTTATAAGAGACACAAAGGACATTAAACAATATATCAATAAAAGATTCAATTCAGCAATGAATATTGAAAATATAAAGATTTACATAATTAAGAACAGACTAACATATTATTATATAAAGCAAAAATTGAAAGAATGCAAAAGAGAAATAGTTTTACAATAATAGTTGGAGATTTTGATACTCAACTCTCAATAATGAATAGAACAGCCAGATAGAAGATAAGTAAGGAAATAGAAGACTTAAAGAAAGCAATAACCCAACTAGGTTTTACAGACACATGCAAAACATCTTACTCAAAAGCAACAGCATACACATTCTTCTCAAGTATAAATGGGACATTTTCCAGGATAGACCATATGTTTCAAGTCAGAAATTAAGTCTCAATATATTTGAAAGGAAAGATAGCATACAAATTATCTTCTCTGGTCACAGTAGAATGAAGTTAGAAATTAATAACGTAAGTAAAACTGGGAAAAATTCATAAAACTATGGAAATTATACAACAGATTATTAAACAATGGCTAAAAAAAGAAATCATAAGGGAAATTAGAAAATACTTAAACATGAATGACAGTATAAACATGACATATTAAAACTTATGGGACACAGTGAAACGATTGCTAAGGGGGAAATTTATAGCTATAAGTGTTTATAAATTAAAAAAAACATGAAATATCTCAAAACAACAAAAATCTTCACAACTTAAAAAATTGGAAAAAAAAAAAACAAACTAAACCCAAAGCTATATAGCATAAGGAATGAAATAATAAAGAGTAGAGCAGGGGTAAATAATATAGAAAATAGAAAAATAATATAGAAAATCAGCAAAATCAAGAGCTGGCTCTTTAAAAAGGTAAACAAAATCGACACAATTTTAGCTAAATGGACTAAGATAAAAAGAGAATACTCAAGTTACTAAAATTAGAAATGAAAGTGGAAACATTACTGCTTTCTACAGAAATAAAGATTATGAGAGTACTGTGAATAATTGTACAACAATTTGGACAAAGTACATGAAAGGAACAAATTCTTAGGAATACAAAGCCTACCAAGATTAAGCTAAAAAAAAAAACAAAATCTGAATAAATCTATAACTAGTAAAGAGATTGAGTCAATAAAGAAAAATTCCCAGTAAAGAACAGTTCTGGACCTGATGGCTTTATGGGTGAATTCTACCACAGATTTAAAGAACATAAATTTTTCTCAAACTTTTCCAAAAAATTTAGCTGTGTAGGGACGCTTTTTAACTTATTCTGAGGCTAGAATTACCATGATACCAAAGCCAGACAAAGACACTGCAAGAGGAGAAAACTACAGACCAAATATCCCTTAGGAATACTAATGCAAAACCCTGAACAATATACTAGCAAACTGAATTCAGCATCATGTTAAAATAACTCTACACCATGACCAAATGGGATATTTATCCTTGGGTTTCAAGAATGATTTAACACATGAAAACCAGTGTACTATCACATTAACAGAATAATTTTTTAAAAAGCATAGCCTTGATTGGTGCAGAAAAGTAATTTGGCAAAATTCAACACCATTTCAGGGTAAAAAAATACTCAACAAACTACAAATCAAAACAAACTGTCTCAACATAATAACCTTTGGTTTAAATTAAAAGCTTTTTTTCTAAAATCAATAACAAGAGAGAGATGGCCATTTTGCCACTTCTATTTCTAGTCAACATAGAACTGGAAGTCCTAGACATGGCAATTATGCAAGAAAAAGAAATAATAGGATCTATACTGGAAAGGAAAAAGAAGATTATCTCTGTTTGCAGATAGTATGACCTTATATGTATTTATATAAATTTAGAAAATTAGCAGGATATACAGTTCGCACACAAAAATCAGTTGCATTTCTGTGCACTAACAATGAACAACCAGAAAAGAAAATTACAAAAGCTATTGTGAACAATGCCGCAATAAACATACATGTGCGTCTTTATAGCAGCATGATTTATAGTCCTTTGAGTATATATCCAGTAATGAGATGGCTGGGTCAAATGGAATTTCTAGTTCTAGATCCCTGAGGAATCGCCACACTGACTTCCACAATGGTTGAACTAGTTGACAGTCCCACCAACAGTGTAAAAGTGTTCCTATTTCTCCACATCCTCTCCAGCACCTGTTGTTTCCTGACTTTTTAATGATCGCCATTCTAACTGGTGTGAGATGATATCTCATTGTGGTTTTGATTTGCATTTCTCTGATGGCCAGTGATGGTGAGCATTTTTTCTTGTGTCTTTTGGCTGCATAAATGTCTTCTTTTGAGAAGTGTCTGTTCATGTCCATTGCCCACTTTTTGATGGGGTTGTTTTTTTTTTCTTGTAAATTTGTTGGAGTTCATTGTAGATTCTGGATATTAGCCCTTTGTCAGATGAGTAGGTTGCGAAAATTTTCTCCCATTTTGTAGGTTGCCTGTTCACTCTGATGGTAGTTTCTTTTGCTGTGCAGAAGCTCTTGAGTTTAATTAGATCCCATTTGTCAATTTTGGCTTTTGTTGCCATTGCTTTTGGTGTTTTAGACATGAAGTCCTTGCCCATGCCTATGTCCTGAATGGTAATGCCTAGGTTTTCTTCTAGGGTTTTTATGGTTTTAGGTCTAACATTTAAGTCTTTAATCCATCTTGAATTGATTTTTGTATAAGGTGTAAGAAAGGGATCCAGTTTCAGCTTTCTACACATGGCTAGCCAGTTTTCCCAGCACCATTTATTAAATAGGGAATCCTTTCCCCATTGCTTGTTTTTCTCAGGTTTGTCAAAGATCAGATAGTTGTAGATATGCGGCATTATTTCTGAGGGCTCTGTTCTGTTCCATTGATCGATATCTCTGTTTTGGTACCAGTACCATGTTGTTTTGGTTACTATAGCCTTGTAGTATAGTTTGAAGTCAGGTAGCGTGATGCCTCCAGCTTTGTTCTTTTGGCTTAGGATTGACTTGACGATGCGGGCTCTTTTTTGGTTCCATATGAACTTTAAAGTAGTTTTTTTCAATTCTGTGAAGAAAGTCATTGGTAGCTTGATGGGGATGGCATTGAATCTGTAAATTACCTTGGGCAGTATGGCCATTTTCACAATATTGATTCTTCCTACCCATGAGCATGGAATGTTCTTCCATTTGTTTGTATCCTTTTTTATTTCCTTGAGCAGTGGTTTGTAGTTCTCCTTGAAGAGGTCCTTCACGTCCCTTGTAAGTTGGATTCCTAGGTATTTTATTCTCTTTGAAGCAATTGTGAATGGGAGTTCACTCATGATTTGGCTCTCTGTTTGTCTGTTATTGGTGTATAAGAATGCTTGTGATTTTTGTATATTGATTTTGTATCCTGAGACTTTGCTGAAGTTGCTTATCAGCTTAAGGAGATTTTGGGCTGAGACAAAGGGGTTTTCTAGATATACCATCATGTCATCTGCAAACAGGGACAATTTGACTTCCTCTTTTCCTGATTGAATACCCTTTATTTCCTTCTCCTGCCTAATTGCCCTGGCCAGAACTTCCAACACTATGTTGAATAGGAGTGGTGAGAGAGGGCATCCCTGTCTTGTGCCAGTTTTCAAAGGGAATGCTTCCAGTTTTTGCCCATTCAGTATGATATTGTCTGTGGGTTTGTCATAGATAGCTTTTATTATTTTGAGATACGTCCCATCGATACCTAATTTATTGAGAGTTTTTAGCATGAAGGGTTGTTGAATTCTGTCAAAGGCCTTTTCTGCATCTATTGAGATAATCATGTGGTTTTTGTCTTTGGTTCTGTTTATATGCTGGATTACATTTATTGATTTGCATTTATTGAACCAGCCTTGCATCCCAGGGATGAAGCCCACTTGATCATGGTGGATAAGCTTTTTGATGTGCTGCTGGATTCTGTTTGCCAGTATTTTATTGCAGATTTTTGCATCAATGTTCATCAAGGATATTGGTCTAAAATTCTCTTTTTTGGTTGTGTCTCTGCCAGGCTTTGGTATCAGGATGATGCTGGCCTCATAAAATGAGTTAGGGAGGATTCCCTCTTTTTCTATTGATTGGAATAGTTTCAGAAGGAATGGTACCAGTTCCTCCTTGTACCTCTGGTAGAATTCGGCTGTGAACCCATCTGGTCCTGGACTTTTTTTGGTTGGTAAGCTATTGATTATTGCCACAATTTCAGCTCCTGTTATTGGTCTATTCAGAGATTCAACTTCTTCCTGGTTTAGTCTTGGGAGGGTGTATGTGTTGAGGAATTTATCCATTTCTTCTAGATTTTCTAGTTTATTTGCGTAGAGGTGTTTGTAGTATTCTCTGATGGTGGTTTGTATTTCTGTGGGATCGGTGGTGATATCCCCTTTATCATTTTTTATTGCATCTATTTGATTCTTCTCTTTTTTTCTTTATTTATCTTGCTAGCAGTCTATCTATTTTGTTGATCCTTTCAAAAAACCAGCTCCTGGATTCATTAATTTTTTGAAGGTTTTTTTGTGTCTCTATTTCCTTCAGTTCTGCTCTGATTTTAGTTATTTCTTGCCTTCTGCTAGCTTTTGAATGTGTTTGCTCTTGCTTTTCTAGTTCTTTGAATTGTGATGTTAGGGTGTCAATTTTGGATCTTTCCTGCTTTCTCTTGTGGGCATTTAGTGCAATAAATTTCCCTCTACACACTGCTTTGAATGCATCCCAGAGATTCTGGTATGTTGTGTCTTGGTTCTCGTTGGTTTCAAAGAACATCTTGATTTCTGCCTTCATTTCGTTATGTACCCAGTAGTCATTCAGGAGCAGGTTGTTCAGTTTCCATGTAGAACCAACCGAAATGTCCAACAATGATAGACTGGATTAAGAAAATGTGGCACATATACACCATGGAATACTATGCAGCCATAAAAATTGATGCCTTTATGTCCTTTGTAGGGACGTGGATGAAATTGGAAATCATCATTCTCAGTAAACTATCACAAGAACAAAAAACCAAACACGGCATATTCTCACTCATAGGTGGGAATTGAACAATGAGAACACATGGACACAGGAAGGGGAACATCACACTCTGGGGACTGTTGTGGGGTGGGGGGAGGGGGGAGGGATAGCACTGGGAGATATACCTAATGCTAGATGACAAATTAGTGGGTGCAGCGCACCAGCATGGCACATGTATACATATGTAACTAACTGCACATTGCGCACATGTACCCTAAAACCTAAAGTATAATAATAATAAATAAATAAATAAATAAATAAATTTAAAAAAAGGAAATTACAAAAGCAATTCAATTTACAACACCCTTAAGAAAAATAAAATTTTTAAGAATTAACTCAACCAAGGAAGTAAAAGACTTGTAGAAGAAAAACTACAAAACATTGCTGAAAGAAATTAAAGAAGACATATATAAATAAAAACTCATCCCATGTTAATGGATCGGAAGAATGAATAATGTTAAGATGTCGTTTTGGAGCCAAGATGGCGGAATAGGAGCAGCTCCGGTCTACAGTTCCCAGCGTGAGCGATGCAGAAGACTGGTGATTCCTGCATTTCCATCTGAGGTACCGTGTTCATCTCACTAGGGAGTGCCAGACAGTGGGCACAGGTCAGTGGGTGAGTGCACCGTGTGCCAGCCGAAGCAGGTGCGAGGCATTGCCTCACTCAGGAGGCGCGGGGGGGTCAGGGAGTTCCCTTTCCAGGGGTGACAGATGGCACCTGGAAAATTGGGCCACTCCCACCCGAATACTGTGCTTTTCCGACGGGCTTGGGAAACGGTGCCCCAGGAGATTGTGGCCCGCACCTGGCTCAGAGGGTCCTACGCCCACGGAGTCTCGCTCATTGCTAGCACAGCAGTCTGAGATCAAACAGCAAGTCTGCAGCAAGGCTGGGGGAGGGCACCCACCATTGCCCAGGCTCGCTTAGGTAGACAAAGCAGCCTGGAAGATGAACTGGGAGCCCACCACAGCTCCAGGAGGCCTGCCTGCCTGCCTCTGTAGGTTCCACCTCTGGGGGCAGGGCACAGACAAACAAAAAGACAGCAGTAACCTCTGCAGACTTAAATGTCCCTGTCTGACAGCTTTGAGGAGAGCAGTGGTTCTCCCAGCACACAGCTGGAGATCTGAGAATGGGCAGACTGCCTCCTCAAGTGGGTCCCTGACCCCTGACCCCCGAGCAGCCTAACTGGGAGACACCCCCCAGCAGCGGCAGACTGCCACCTCACACGGCCGTCCAGGTACTCTAACAGACCTGCAGCTGAGGGTCCTGTCTGTTAGAAGGAAAACTAACAGAAAGGACATCCACACCAAAAACCCATCTGTACATCACCATCATCAAAGACCAAAAGTAGATAAAACCACAAAGATGGGGAAAAAACAGAGCAGAAAAACTGGAACCTCTAAAAAGCAGAGTACCTCTCCTCCTCCAAAGGAATGCAGTTCCTCACCAGCAACGGAACAAAGCTGGACGGAGAATGACTTTGACGAGCTGAGAGAAGAAGGCTTCAGACGATCAAATTACTCCGAGCTACGGGAGGATATTCAAACCAAAGGCAAAGAAGTTGAAAACTTTGAAAAAAATTTAGAAGAATGTATAACTAGAATAACCAATACAGAGAAGTGCTTAAAGGAGCTGATGGAGCTGAAAACCAAGGCTCGAGAACTACGTGAAGAATGCAGAAGCCTCAGGAGCCGATGCGATCAAATGGAAGAAAGGGTATCAGCCCTGGAAGATGAAATGAATGAAATGAAGCGAGAAGGGAAGTTTAGAGAAAAAAGAATAAAAAGAAACGAGCAAATCCTCCAAGAAATGTGGGACTATGTGAAAAGACCAAATCTACATCTGATTGGTGTACCTGAAAGTGACGGGGAGAATGGAACCAAGTTGTAAAACACTCTGCAGGATATTATCCAGGAGAACTTCCCCAATCTAGCAAGGCAGGCCAACATTCAGATTCAGGAAATACAGAGAACGCCACAAAGATACTCCTCGAGAAGAGCAACTCCAAGACACATAATTGTCAGATTCACCAAAGTTGAAATGAAGGAAAAAAAATGTTAAGGGCAGCCAGAGAGAAAGGTCGGGTTACCATCAAAGGGAAGCCCATCAGACTAACAGTGAATCTCTCGGCAGAAACCCTACAAGCCAGAAGAGAGTGGGGGCCAATATTCAACATTCTTAAAGAAAAGAATTTTCAACCCAGAATTTCATATGCAGCCAAACTAAGCTTCATAAGTGAAGGAGAAATAAAATACTTTACAGACAAGCAAATGCTGAGAGATTTTGTCACTACCAGGCCTGCCCTAAAAGAGCTCCTGAAGGAAGCGCTAAACATGGAAAGGCACAACCGGTACCAGCCACTGGAAAATCATGCCGAAATGTAAAGACCGTTGAGACTAGGAAGAGACTGCATCAACTAACGAGCAAAATAACCAGCTAACATCATAATGACAGGATCAAATTCACACATAACAATATTAACTTTAAATGTAAATGGACTAAATGCTCCAATTAAAAGACACAGACTGGCAAATTGGATAAAGACTCAAGACCCATCAGTGTGCTGTATTCAGGAAACCCATCTCACGTGGAGAGACACACACAGGCTCAAAATAAAAGGAAGGAGGAAGATCTACCAAGCAAATGGAAAACAAAAAAAGGCAGGGGTTGCAATCCTAGTCTCTGATAAAACAGACTTTAAACCAACAAAGATCAAAAGAGACAAAGAAGGCCATTACATAATGGTAAAGGGATTAATTCAACAAGAAGAGCTAACTATCCTAAATATATATGCACCCAATACAGGAGCACCCAGATTCATAAAGCAAGTCCTGAGTGACCTACAAAGAGACTTAGACTCCCACACATTAATAATGGGAGACTTTAACACCCCACTGTCAATATTAGACAGATCAACGAGACAGAAAGTCAACAAGGATACCCAGGAATTGAACTCAGCTCTGCACCAAGCAGACCTAATAGACATCTACAGAACTCTCCACCCCAAATCAACAGAATATACATTTTTTTCAGCACCACACCACACCTATTCCAAAATTGACCATATACTTGGAAGTAAAGCTCTCCTCAATAAATGTAAAAGAACAGAAATTATAACAAACTATCTCTCAGATCACAGTGCAATCAAGCTAGAACTCAGGATTAAGAATCTCACTCAAAACCGCTCAACTACATGGAAACTGAACAACCTGCTCCTGAATGACTACTGGGTACATAACAAAATGAAGGCAGAAATAAAGATGTTCTTTGAAACCAACGAGAACCAAGACACAACATACCAGAATCTCTGGGATGCATTCAAAGCAGTGTGTAGAGGGAAATTTATAGCACTAAATGCCCACAAGAGAAAGCAGGAAAGATCCAAAATTGACACCCTAACATCACAATTAAAAGAACTAGAAAAGCAAGAGCAAACACATTCAAAAGCTAGCAGAAGGCAAGAAATAACTAAAATCAGAGCAGAACTGAAGGAAATAGAGACACAAAAAACCCTTCAAAAAATTAATGAATCCAGGAGCTGGTTTTTTGAAAGGATCAACAAAATTGATAGACCGCTAGCAAGATTAATAAAGAAAAAAACAGAGAAGAATCAAATAGATGCAATAAAAAATGATAAAGGGGATATCACCACTGATCCCACAGAAATACAAACTACCATCAGAGAATACTACAAACACCTCTATGCAAATAAACTAGAAAATCTAGAAGAAATGGATAAATTCCTCAACACATACACCCTCCCAAGACTAAACCAGGAAGAAGTTGAGTCTCTGAATAGACCAATAACAGGAGCTGAAATTGTGGCAATAATCAATAGCTTACCAACCAAAAAAAGTCCAGGACCAGATGGGTTCACAGCCGAATTCTACCAGAGGTACAAGGAGGAACTGGTACCATTCCTTCTGAAACTATTCCAATCAATAGAAACAGAGGGAATCCTCCCTAACTCATTTTATGAATGCAAATCAATAAATGTAATCCAGCATATAAACAGAACCAAAGACAAAAACCACATGGTTATCTCAATAGATGCAGAAAAGGCCTTTGACAAAATTCAACACCCCTTCATGCAAGAAACTCTCAATAAATTAGGTATTGATGGGATGTATCTCAAAATAATAAGAGCTATCTATGACAAACCCACAGCCAATATCATAATGAATGGGCAAAAACTGGAAGCATTCCCTTTGAAAACTGGCACAAGACAGGGATGCCCTCTCTCAGCACTTCTATTCAACATAGTGTTGGAAGTTCTGGCCAGGGCAATTAGGCAGGAGAAGGAAATGAAGGGTATTCAATTAGGAAAAGAGGAAGTCAAATTGTCCCTGTTTGCAGATGACATGATGGTATATCTAGAAAACCCCATTGTCTCAGCCCAAAATCTCCTTAAGCTGATAAGCAACTTCAGCAAAGTCTCAGGATACAAAATCAATGTAGAAAACTCACAAGCATTCTTATACACCAACAACAGACAAACAGAGAGCCAAATCATGAGTGAACTCCCATTCACAATTGCTTCAAAGAGAATAAAATACCTAGGAATCCAACTTACAAGGGATGTGAAGGACCTCTTCAAGGAGAACTACAAACCACTGCTCAAGGAAATAAAAGAGGATACAAACAAATGGAAGAACATTCCATGCTCATGGGTAGGAAGAATCAGTATCGTGAAAATGGCCATCCTTCCCAAGGTTATTTACAGATTCAATGCCATCCCCATCAAGCTACCAATGACTTTCTTCACAGAATTGGAAAAAAGTACTTTAAAGTTCATATGGAACCAAAACAGAGCCCGCATCGCCAAGTCAATCCTAAGCCAGAAGAACAAAGCTGGAGGCATCACACTACCTGACTTCAAACTATACTACAAGGCTATAGTAACAAAAACAGCATGGTACTGGTACCAAAACAGAGATATCGATCAATGGAACAGAACAGAGCCATCAGAAATAATGCCACGTATCTACAACTATCTGATCTTTGACAAACCTGAGAAAAACAAGCAATGGGGAAAGGATTCCCTATTTAATAAATGGTGCTGGGAAAACTGGCTAGCCATATGGAGAGAGCTGAAACTGGATCCCTTCCTTACACCTTATACAAAAATCAATTCAAGATGGATTAAAGACTTAAATGTTAGACCTAAAACCATAAAAACCCTAGAAGAAAACCTAGGCATTACCATTCAGGACATAGGCATGGGCAAGGACTTCATGTCTAAAACACCAAAAGCAATGGCAACAAAAGCCAAAATTGACAAATGGGATCTAATTAAACTCAAGAGCTTCTGCACAGCAAAAGAAACTACCATCAGAGTGAACAGGCAACCTACAAAATGGGAGAAAATTTTCGCAACCTACTCATCTGACAAAGGGCTAATATCCAGAATCTACAATGAACTCCAACAAATTTACAAGAAAAAAACAAACAACCCCATCAAAAAGTAGGTGAAGGACATGAACAGACACTTCTCAAAAGAAGACATTTATGCAGCCAAAAAACACATGTAAAAATGCTCACCATCACTGGCCATCAGAGAAATGCAAATCAAAACCACAATGAGATACCATCTCACACCAGTTAGAATGGCGATCATTAAAAAGTCAGGAAACAAGAGGTGCTGGAGAGGATGTGGAGAAATAGGAACACTTTTACACTGTTGGTGGGACTGTAAACTAGTTCAACCATTGTGGAAGTCAGTGTGGCGATTCCTCAGGGATCTAGAACTAGAAATTCCATTCGACCCAGCCATCCCATTACTGGGTATATACCCAAAGGACTATAAATCATGCTGCTATAAAGACACATGCACATGTATGTTTATTGCAGCATTATTCACAATAGCAAAGACTTGGAACCAACCCAAATGTCCAACAATGATAGACTGGATTAAGAAAATGTGGCACATATACACCATGGAATACTATGCAGCCATAAAAAATGATGAGTTCATGTCCTTTGTAGGGACATGGATGAAATTGGAAATCATCATTCTCAGTAAACTGTCACAAGAACAAAAAAGCAAACACCGCATATTCTCACTCATAGTTGGGAACTGAACAATGAGAACACATGGACACAGGAAGGGAAACATCACACTTCGGGGACTGTTGTGGGGTGGGGGGAGGGGGGAGGGATAGCATTGGGAGATATACCTAATGCTAGATGACGAGTTAGTGGGTGCAGCGCACCAGCATGGCACATGTATACATATGTAACTAACCTGCCCATTGCGCACATGTACCATAAAACCTAAAGTATAATTATAATAATAAAAAAAACTTAAAAAATAAAAAAAAGAAAAAGCCATTACCAAAAGGAAAAAAAAAAAAAAAAAAAGAAGGGTTTTATAAATCAGAATTTCCTGCCTGTGTTTCAGGATCATTGCTTAAATAAAACTTTTTGTTCATGTAAAAAAAAAAAAAACTATAGATTCAATGCCATACCTATAAAAATTCCAAAGATTTTTAAAATTTTGTATTAATAGAAAAAGCCATCCAAGAATTTATGTGGAATTGCAGGAGACTCTAAATAGCTAAACAATCTTGAAAAAGAAAAACAAAGTTGGGGGACTCAGACATCCTAGTTTCAAAATTAACTACAAAGCTACAGTTATCAAAACTGTGTATACTAGCAGCAAGACAGACATATGCATCAATGGAATCGAATAGAGAATTCAGAAATAAACTCTCACATACATGGTTGAATGATTTTGGACAAGGGGGCCAAGATCAATAATGGGGAAAGGATAGTCTTTTCAACAAATGGTCTGGGAAACTGGATATCCATATGCAAAATAATGAAGTTGGACTCTTGCTTAACACCATATGCAAAAAATTAAAATGAATTAAAGACTTAAATTTAAGACCTAAAACTATAAAATTCTTAAATGAAAATACAGAGCAAAGTCTTCACAACATTGAATTTGACAATGATTTTTTGGGTACAGCACTAAAGGTATAGGTAAAAAAAAGAAAAAGTAAACAAATTGAAGTTCATGAATTATTTTAAATTGTGCATCAAAAGACACTATCAACAGAGTAAAAAGGCAACACAGATAATAGGAGAAAATATTTTCAAATCATATATCTAATAAAAGAATAATATCCCAAATGCATATAAAGAATATCTAAATGTCAAAAACGTAATATAATGCTATAGTAATCAAGACAGAGTGGTATTGACTAAATAATAAAAATACAAATCATTGTAAGCTATAGTTCTGTTGTTGTTTTAAAAAAATGTAATCAATGGGACAGAATAGAAAATCTTGAAGTAAACTGTAAATATATTTAATCAATTATTTTTTTAAACAAATGCTAAGGTCGTTAATCAAGGAAAGGCTAGTCTTCAACAAATGATGCTAGAATAATTAAATAAGTTACAATTACAATTGCAAAGACTTTTGCAAAAACATTCAATAAACCATGTCCTATAGCTTATATAATATACAAAAATTAACTATAATTACATTATAAACCTAAATATAAAACCAAAACTGATAAATCCTTCAGAAGGAAACATAGTATAATGCCTCTGTGACTTTGGTTTATGCAGATATGACTTAGATGAGACAAAAAGGGCAAGAATCATGAAAGAAAACAACTTGGTAAGTTAGACTTCATCAAAATTACAACTGTTCTTTGAAAACCAGTATCAAAAAATTGAAAATACAACCCCAACACTTGGAGAATATATCTTAAAATGCATATCCAATAAACATCGTTATCCAGAGCATATTAGAAACACTCACAGCTCAATAATTTTAAAAAGCACAATTTAAAATGAGTAAAACATAGGTTGTGTTTTTTTTATATTTTATTATTATTATACTTTAAGTTTTAGGGTACATTGGAAGCACCAGTCTATGACCGTGGTTCTCTACGGTTAACTATGTTTACTCATAGAGAACCATGCTCATAGACTAGTGCTTCCGAGTCTTAAATGCACATTGAATCACTAGAAGTATGGTTAAAATATGCACTCTTAAAATTATGCACTTAAAATATGGGAGAGAGCCTAGAATTCTGTTTTCCAACAAATTCTACTGTTATTGGTTCATGAACCACACATTGTGTGTAAGCCCTTTGACATTATGCAGTTTCTAACTAAGTTTCTCATAGATGGAAAATAAAACTCACAGAATAAGCCACAGCTACTGAGTGAGAAAGCAAGCACCAACGCCTTGAGCTTCTGATTCCTGGTGAGATGTGTTTGGCTGATGTAAGGACAAGTGCAAGTTAAAAATGAGAAGTTTAATTCTCCTTCTGGAAAATAAGGGAAGAGCCTTCACCCCACTCACTTTTCTTAGAGCATTCACTTTAGAAAACTTGTAATTGTAAGCTCTTTGTCTCTTTGAAATGCATGAAATCTTTCTATAGACTAAATAAGCCTCTCACCAGCTTTAGGGTCCAGGAATATCTTTCCCAAGAATCTGGGAACCACATCTTTCAAATGTAATCAACAAAGAAAATAGTGTCTCTACCTCCTAGTTTGTGGGAGGGCAGTAGCCTAATTTCAGGGGGCCAGGTGTCATTCTCTAAAAGTACTTCCTGTCATAATGATATGAGAATTTTATTTCTCCTTTAGATAAAGCTAATTAGCTAACACAGATGGCCACCCCAATTACCAAGCGAATCTAGAATAAACTATGTGTGACAAATGGTGTTGTCAAGTCCTCTTCCTTGAGGATTAGTGATTGTTTGTCTTGAACACGTATGTAATGTGTTGTATCTGCTTGGTTGTATAAAAGTGAGATTTATTTCTGCATTTGCAAATCTCTTTAGTGGATTGCCTGTGATGTACACCACATTTTGCTTTAATGCTTATTCAATAATAAAATTATATCTTGTTCTTGTGGAAAACCATATGTGGAGAAGTTATTTTAGATTGGGAGGAGATTTTGTTTTTAATCATATTTTCCCAACACTGACTATATCCATGTAGTTTGTTAATGAGATGAACAGTTATTTAGTAGTTGTGGATATCTCCCCTTGAAAGAGAAGACTACATGCTTAAAAAGAAAAGACATGAATGAAAAAAAGAGAAAAAAATCAGGAAATGCTCCTAGTCACCTCTACTAAATAAATGGATACCTGAATGCACAAGATATGAACAAGCAGACAAATAAACACATACATACATGCAAGACAAAATCAGTATGGGCAGAGAAAAAATAGTCCCCTTACTTTGTAAGAGCACTCAGTCAACAGAACAGCTCTCTGAAGTAGGTGTATTTTTCTAAGAATAATCTTATTTTTTATTCCCTGTAGTGGGTGGGATAGGGGTGGGCAGAGTGGTGAGGGAGAATGACTCACTGAGTTTCTATGACATTCACCTGATGCTTCCTAAAGCCAAGGCCAAATATACTGCAAAAATAAATGCACACTGATTTCAAAGACTCTCCATTTGGGAAAGCAGGTGTTTTTGCTTTAAAAAGGATCTTTAAGGGCGTTTGATTTTTTTTTTTTCTTCATAGTGCTACCTTAGAAACAGTCCAGAGGGTCTTATTAGTGTGGTTTATCACTGGGCAGTGTGGGCTTTGGTTGTTGTGTATTGAAATATGGATTAGATTGTGTTCTGAGAGAGAATTCCAATACGAAGCTAATGAAGTTCATGTGGCTATTTTCTATACAATATCCTTTTAGGAACCCCCTTGAGAAAGTTTACTTCTGGAGAAAAAAACAAACAACAAAAAAAAAAAAACAAGCAAAGCATGACAAATCAATCCAAACTGCAAAAGAATAGAGCTCATGGAGAAATTCTGGAAAATAGGAAATTTTTTTTTTTTTTTGAGATGAAGTCTCACTCTGTCGCTCAGGCTGGAGTGCAGTGGCGCGATCTTGGCTCACTGCAACCTTTGCTTCCTGGGTTCAAGCGATTGTCTTGCTTCAGCCTCCCACGTAGCTGGGATTACAGGCGTCTGCCACCATGCCCGGCTAATTTGTGTATTTTTAGTAGTGATGGGGTTTCTCCATGTTGTCCAGGTTGGTCTTGAACTCCTGACCTCAGGTGATCTGCCCGCCTCAGCCTCCCAAAGTGCTGGGATTACACGTTTGAGCCACTGCCCCAGGCCAAATATACTTTTAAAAAATTTTCCAGGACACAAATTTTAGATTACTTCTCTAAAAAGTTAACTCACTAAGGCGGATATTATCAGTCCTATCTCAGATTTGGACCAACTCCAAATTAAAAGAGCAAAGATCTATAACAGAGCTGCAAACTTGCAGAAATATAATAAAGTTAACACATAAGTCAACAGCTTGTTAAAGAAAGAATACCAAATTACCAGAAACATTTCAAACTTAAGTAGATTAATTAGGAGACTTATCTAAGATTAAAGAGCACCCATGCAATAGACACTCTAACACCAAATAACTATATTCTGATAACTGTGGTACACAATTGACTGGGGTAAAGTTCAGGCTGCTGCTTCTTTTTTTTTTATTTTTTATTTTTATTTTTTTTGAGACAGTCTCCCTCTGTTGCCCACACTGGAGTGTTGGCTCACTGCAGCCTCCATGTCCCAGGTTCAAGTGATTCTTCTGCCTCAGCCTCCTGAGTAACTGGGACTGCAGGTGCATGCCACCATGTCCAGCTAATTTTTGTATTTTTGGTAGAGTTGGGTTTCACCATGATGGCCAGGCTGACCTCGAACTCCTGACCTCCAATGATAATCCTGCCTCAGCCTCCCAAAGTGCTGGGATTACAGGTGTGAGCCACCTTCTTGGGCTGCCCACAGGTTCCCCTACAACCTAGCCTAATATTTCTGTCCAGGCTTATCTCCACTTAGCATACAGGACCATGTCATTGCACTTTCTTCCCATCATTTATTCATTGCACAACCACCTCCCCAGCTTATGAAAGAAGAAACAACGAGATCCGTGCTTCTCAAACTTTAAAGCAAATGAATCTGTGGATTTGTTAAAATACAGATCTGGATTCAATAATCCTTAGACTGACACCCAACATTCTAAATTTCTACCTTCCAGTTGATGCCAATGTTGATGTCTGGTCTGCAGACATTTTCGGCAGTAAGTTCTATAACTTGATATTTCTTCTTAATTTCAGTTTATTTCATTTATTTGTTGCATATTTCATGATAATATAACTAACATTGAGGAAAGGTTTCCCATTACCAAGGCCATTGGAAATGGTGTCTGGGTCTCAGTTGGACTTTCTATTCCACATGTTTGAGTTGTGTTTATATTCTTGTCTCACCTTGCTTTTGTGTCACAGGAGTATAAACACTTTATGTTCTGCCTCTCTTCATCTGGTCCATTGGTTCACATATCTACCCTGAAATCAGTAATTTCAAATGTTCATATTTTAACAGATATATCACATATTTTTACCCTTTTCTATATAAAAGATTTATTGTTCAATAAGTCCTACTTAGCATTCCTATAAAAATAAGTATTTGAGTTTTCCTTTGTCTTTGTTCTGTGAGAAGTTCTACCAATTATTATGCAGAATATCTTCCATTTGTCCCTTTAGATCCACTTTCTTACATTTTCATCCTGCTCTGTGTCCTGAGTTTACCTACCTGGACAGTATCAACATGGTACTGTCCTTACCCTGGAACTTGAATCAAGAGAAAAAGAAGAGTGAGAAATGAAGGGGCGTGGCTGGAGGAAATTGAGTTCCAGATATCTATTATCCAGCTCCTTCTCTGACAGATTGTTGTTAGGCAATCCTCGACCTCTCATTAAGCAGCAAGGGTTCAGGTCTTTGCTTCTTTCCCTTGCTTTTTCAGGTAGTGTTCATGCCTACCTAGCTGATACTAGCCCAGGGCTACTGAACTATTCCTCGTTAGCTTCCTTAAACACTGCTCATGCCTTTATACATTATTCTTTTATTAAACTTTTCTTAAATTACTCCCATTTGAAATTATAATCAGTTTCATGCTGAAATTGTGAATATTATAATCAGTAACGTCTTTTAATTGAATTTTTAGATGACATAGGCAAAACTCACCAAGCGCTAGGCGGTGGTAAGACAGTCTTCATAACACACTGAGAAAACTGTTTTAGGGTAAAGAAAGAACTTTTATATCATCTGGCACAGGATAAGGTTCCAGCACACCTATTATAATTAACATGATTAACATCATTTTTATGAATCCAATTATGAACATGATGATTAAAATTATTATTATGCATCTGATAGAGGCCCTACAGTCTCAGCATTGAACAAAACAGAATTGACTGTGGAACTACTGACCTTTGGAATTCAAATATCTAACAAACACTAAATCCTGATGGGGACTAGAAATAAGAATTAATGGGTTAAGATTCCAGTTAGGGCTTATTTAGGATATTAGAAATACCTACTAGTTCCTGATTTAGGCAAACCTAATTCCTCACTCCTAAACTGTGGAGGAAGGGTGAAGGCCTTCCAATGCCAACTTCTTCCATTTCTGCCAATCAAGCTTTCAGGTAGTCTACTACTTAGTCATAAGGTTTTCTTTATTTCTTGTTACATGTAACAATTCCAAAGACTCAATTTCCACCACCCAAAATGGAAAAAAATAAGTAACGCTATAAACGTGATATTTAGAATGGACAATAGTTAAGTGCAAAGTTTATCACGAAAGAATCAGAGAGGAAAAAAATAAAAGGATAAAGTGGTCAAGAAAAACTGAGGGGGAAGAGAATTTTATAATAGCAGCACACTTTAAAAGCAGAGTCCAATCTAGTCATTTGTTAAGTCTGAGATTTGATGTGAGAGTTAATGAATCACTTTATATACATACATAGCACTTGACACTCTGCAGGCTTTCAGCACAGGGCAGCCTTTTCTTCCTAAGTGGGTACTATTATGTCAAAAATATAGAAAGAACCAAATTATGATGCTAAGCATTATATATAAGCTTATATGGTTACATTTCATTTAGTCTGATTTCTAATAATTGAGGAATGGTCTCTGTTCTCCAAAAATGTCAGCTAAAGTTGAAAATGGCTCTATTGAGGACACATCTTTCAGATCCAAAATAATAACACTTACTCTAGGATACATTTATCAAGGGTTTATGATATACTCAGCTTTTCACATCTATTAACTTTGTTTTTCCTCAAATGTTAATTAGGTAGGGACTATTATATGGTCAATTTATGGATCAGGAATCTGAGATTAGAGAATTAAAGTAACTTGTCCAAAGATATAACTAGTAAACCTTAGAGCTGAGAGAGAAGATATGAGGCTTTCTGGCCTTTGAAAACTGCTCACTTCACCAGAAAAAGCAATGTACGTAAATGTCTATTTAAGTGGCCTTATATTTGGCTTCTAATATTGGTACAACCCAGCTATTCCCCCCAAAAAATGTAGTATAGGAAAATTTTCTTCTAGCTAAACCATTCTGTAAAATGCCCACGCACATTTTCAAGGCCCTGTGATTTGTGTGCTTTGGAAATCAGACCCATGTAACAAATTGTAGCTCCCAGTCTGCAGAAGAATGCCTGTGGAATGTTTTAATGCTTATGAAGAAAAAATTTAGTCTTTCTTGGTAAAAGTAACCTAAAGCTCTAGGTGGCTGATAACATAGAGTGAAGCAGGGCACTCTGCACTAAAGATACAAATGCTCTCCAGCCATTCTTTGAAATTGAGCTCCTTTCTAGTTTGCTAAAACTCTTTCCAGCAGGTTCAAGGCCTCAGCAAGTCTCACCGTGTTATGAAGAAGTACTAAAAGTTGTATTTAATAAGTTAACCTTCTCCCCTGAGCCTTAGTTATAACTTTTTAAAGAGTCTTGGAGGAACAGTTGAGCTTTTCACAAATGGGGGAGTCTCAACTCATGTTTACCAAATAAAAAAGTGAAAGAAGCTAATTTTGCATTTCCATTCAAAGTTAGTGTGGTAGGGGAAGGTCCTCCCTCTGTTAGGTGGTATTTCCTATAATGGGTAGAATTACCCAGAGATACATAAAAAAAGATCAAATGCATCCATTGACTGTGCTTTGACTTAGAATATCATAAAAATTAAGAATGCAATTGAACTTGTTGAGTCTTGGCATGAGATATCTACTTAATGCTGCATGACAGGTAACTACAATATATCAGTGTATAAAATAATAGGCATTTCTTTCTTAGTTTGGTATCCGTGAATCATCTGGATTTTGGTTGACCTAGGTTAGGCTCAGCTCGACTTGGCCCCAGGTTCTGAGTTGAGTCCAGTTCTGCTTCACATATCTTCATTCTCTTTGGACCAGCAGATACTCAAGGCCTGTTCTTCTTAGGGTGAAAATGCAGGAGTGAAAGACAGGGGTAGAGGAAAAATATCATGTTTCTTAGGGCTCCCATTAAGAATTGTAAACTGTCACTTTTCTCTATGTTCCTTTACCTAAAGTCAGTCCTATTGCCAAGTTCAACATTTTTTGGATAGGGAAGCATAATCTTCCATTGATAGTTGAAGGGAAGGGTAAATATTTGCTCATTAATAATCTAACCTTTCACAGTCTCTAAGTTACTATTTTGAGTAATGCTCTATCGGCCTACCACTATTCAAACTTTAAGGATAGAATTCACTTGTTTTTATCCTCTTGTCAAATAAATGATTCAATGTATTCAGTAGAGTTTTCACTATTTGGTCTTTCCATTCTCTAAGCATCATTATATATGTGACCAACACAGAGTCACAGCTATCAGTGACCTGGGAAAGGAAAAGTGAGTCATGCAAATAGTAAACAAAGAACTAGTGTTTTGGAATCACAGAATGCTAAATATTTTAAATAAAGAGATTGTACTCAATAAATACTATAAAAGAGGAAACTAGAGAACAATAGAGTTTAATCCACTTATCCAAGTTACCCAGCTAGTTAAGAGCATATCCATAACCCAGTTTATTATCTTCTCTACCATGCTACACTTCCATGGCCTTTTATAAACTTTCTATTTAGTTTTACACACACACACACACACATACACACATACACACACATACTTCAAGGTATTAGGAAGGAAGTAAATAAAACTGCTTCTGAATTGCAGTAATATTTTTGGGGATTGTATATTTTCTTTTAATTTATTTTTTAATTGTTTATATTTATGGTATTTATGGTATATGCCATGATGTTTTGTTATATGTATTTATTGTGAAATGGCTATATCAAGCTATTTAACGTTTGCATTGTTTCACATAATTTTTGTGTGTGTGATAACACAAAATCTCTTTTCACAGTCTTCATATACATTATACATTGGTATCAATTGTAGTCACCAAGATGAACAACACATCTCTTGAACTTATTTTTCCTTTCTAAAAATTTGTGTCCTTTGACCAACATCTTTCCAATCTCCCTCCTTAAGCCAGCCTTTGGGAACCACCATTTTACTCTCTCTTTGTATACTAACTTTTTTTACACTTCTCGTATAAATGAGATCATCTTCCTGTGGCTGGTTTATTTTGCTTAATATAGTGTCCTCTAGGTTCTTCCATGTTGTTGCAAATAATGGGATATTCTTTTTCCCTTTTTAAGGGTAATATTCTATAGTGTATATATACCATATTTTCTTTTTTTTTTAAGTTCTGGGGTACATGTGGAGAATGTGCAGGTTTGTTGCATACGTAAAAGTATGCCATGGTGGTTTGCTGCACCTATCAACCCATCACCTAGGTTTTAAGCCCCACATGCATTAGCTCTTTTCCCTAATGCTCCCCAACACCCTTTCCTGACAGGCCCCAGTGTGTGTGGTTGCCCTCCCTATGTCCATGTGTTTTCATTGTTCAGATCCCACTTATAAGTGAGAACATGCGGTGTTTGGTTTTCTGATCTTGTTTTAGTTTGCTAAGGATGATTGCTTCCAGCTCCATCCATATCTTTGTGAAGTACATGATCTCATTTCTTTTTATGGCTACATAGTAATCCATGGCATATATGTACCACATTTTCTTTATCCAGTCTATCATTGATGGACATTTGGGTTCATTCCATGTCTTTGCTATTGTGAATAGTGTTGCGATGAATATATGCATGCACGTATCTTATACCACATTTTCTTGATCCATTCATCTGTCAATGGACACTAAACTTGAGTTCATATCTTGGCTGTTGTGAATAATGCTGCAATGAACATAGGAGAGCAAATATCTCTTTGACACACTGATCTCATATCCTTTGGATATATGCCCAGTAGTGGGATTGCTGGATTGCACGGTAATCTATTTCTAGTTTTTTGGGGAACATTCATACTATTTTCCATAGTGGTTGCACCTTTTACAATCCCACTAACAGTGCATAAGGGTTCTAATTTCTCACATCCTCATCAACACTTATTTTTTTTCATTTTAGTTAGTAGCCATCCTAACAGGTATGAGGTGCTATCTCATTGTACTGAATTTACTCACCAGGATTCTGTATCTTCTATAACTTATGTGTAGTCTGCATTAGTCTGGATTCTATATTCTGCATTAGCCTGGATTAAATGGGAAGGCATATGGAAGCATATGAAAACTAAAAACAAATATCATCTGTATGATAGATAATGCTGGTTGTGAAATTTGGCTTAGGTCTGAGGGACAAATTGGCTTTCAAAAGCTTCTTCCTCTCCTGTGCTTGATACCCAACAGGCGGGGAACAGGCCACACCTCTTCCCATATCTATCTTTGGGGCAACCCACCTCAGGAAAAATGTGAGTTCTTCAGAACACTTCTCAAATCAGTATCCTTCAATGGCCCAGGTAAGAGGTGGAAGAAAAGAGACCGAATCTTCACCTCCTTATAAGAAATTCTCACTTCCCAACTGAGAAAAGTGTACCAGTATTAACCCACAATAGGTAGCCATGTGTGAAGAAGTGAGGTAGGAGTGAAATTCTAAGCCATATGTGTTGCCCTTGGGGTATTCCTGCACATGCAAACATTAGTTCAGAGCATAAAAACACTCTCCCAACACTGGCTGAGAGTTTTTCCTTTCACTGATTTTGCCTTTGAAGAATTTCAATAGAACATATGTGACTGTCAATGTTGAAACTACAATAAAAGCCACTTGGTATCACTTAGGTAATTGTAGCGCTGATTCCTCTGCCATTTTGATTAGTAATGCATATTGATCTCCGGGACCAGGCTGAACACGGATCGAATGACATACGCACAATAGCACAGGACTGCGCTCATTTAGCAACAAATCGCCGTTGGAAAGTCCCTTTATGTTTATTCTCCTCATTTTGGTTCCATTTGATGCTTCCCTTTGTTGACTGTCTTTTAATCACTGTAGGCAACAAAGCCCCAAGGGACAGTTCTAAAGAGCTTTGTGAGGAGAGGATAGTTTTCTGAATACAGAAATTGGCGTGATACATCAGAAATTGTGGGTCCTCTGGATCAACCTGCTAGTAAATGGAGGCATTCCATTTGTCATCAGTGTGCATTTAGTGCAGATACAGCATTCAAGGGGAAACAGAATCGTTTGGCAGACCTCATGTATTTGTTTACTGATTTTATGTCTTCATTTTCTCTCTCTCCTATCCCTTTCGGGGAAATCTGCTTATGAGCTTTCTTCTTCCAAGAACTAGAGTTAGATTCAGTGTACAAACTTGCAGGTACTGAAATCTTTTTCACTTACTTCCATTTGAACAATTATATAAAATAATTAATGCTAAGGTATTGCTGCTCTAATGCAACTGGACAGGGCCAATTAATTATTTTTTTCTCCCTAAAGTCAAAGATGTTATTGTTCAATAGAGAAATTTGATATTCAAAATTATATTCCAATCCTGATGAAATTTCTCTCTTCTTCCCAAGCCTCAAATCTAGAAATTTCATGGTTTACTTCTGAATTTTAAGAAGACTGGAGGCCATATTGAGAAACTTTTCAGGCTGAAGGAGGAAAGCATCTAATTTTAGCCTCATGCTTGGCTGCCAAGGTGTTACTTTTAACATGTCCTGACATCTCATTAAAAGTCATTCCAAATTCCTTGGCATGGGCTTCAGTGCCCTTTATAACTAGGTTTCTTCTTTCCTTTTCGTACTCATTTTTTTCTATTCATTCAGTGGATAGACTTGCCACTCCCCAAACACAGCAGGTTACTTCACTTCCCAGTGTCTTTATGCATGTACTACTTTATCTCAGGAAAATCTGCATCTCCTTCACTTTACCTGCCTCATGTCCACTTGGCAAACTCCTACATAATTTTAAATAACCTCAAACTCCTACGTAATCTTAAATAACATATCTCAGTGTTAATTTTCTTCTGCAATACACCTATTTTCCCTTATCTTCAGACACACTTGATTTATTCTATAGTTGGAGTTTCTGGGATTTATCATTTATTTTGATTATAATTTTTCTTATAGGAATTTTCACATGTCTAATTCTTTCATTAGACTGTGGGCTCTGCAAGGACAGAAACAATGTCTTAATCTCTTATCCCCAGAGCAAAGAAAAGCTACTGATGTACAAAATATATTCAATATAGGTTTGTTGAATTAAATAGAACACAAAAGCAATAATGTCATATAAAAAGGATGTATGGACAGATGAATAATCACTGCTGAGATGCATAAATTTTTAAATCACAAGAGGGTCAGTCACTTCACAGAGGCTACTTGGCAAAGTACTATATCAATCAGGGTCCCATTTTCAATTGCATGGTGACAGGTTTACTTTCTGGCTATAAGGATATGAAATATGTTATATGTATAATTTATTGTGTTTCATAAAAAAAAACCTGAAGCCCAAATTCCCTGACAACAAGAGATACATTCACAGAGCATAAAATTGACTAATATGAAAGATGCTTACGATGAAATATTTTAGTACAGATAATGTTATTGAGAAGTTCTTGTTTTTTGAGAAATGCTAAAGTTAACATAAATACACTTTTAGATTTGCCCAGACTTTTAGAGGAGACACTGTGTGTTGCAATGAGGACTGGATAAAGAGCAATTGTACTGTACATCAAGAAAATAAAATCCAAGTTTCCCTATGGCATACTAAAAATATCAAAGTTCCCATTGTCCAGAAAGGACAATTAGTAAATTTTTTTTCTCAAAGAGAAATAATAAGGAAACTGCATATATAAGTGTATCCATCTCTTACATGCCCCTCCCTTCCCTGAAACTCCAAGTCACCCACAGTCTCTCCTATAAGTACAGTTTTGAGAGTTCTTGGTGGGCACTTGATTATGCTAGAGTTTTTCTCTTCCCCTCTGGCTACACTGCCTGGAATTTAGCTCCATTTTGCTAGTTTATATAGCAAGGTTTAAAAAATATTCAGCCACACATAAACACAATGATAATGTAAATTGTCAACTAATAACAACTCACACTCTTTCTCTACAATACTGTTGTTCAAATATATTAGTCTCTTTAGGGTAAATTATTTTTAGTTTTTAAGAGTTCCTCTTCATCCCACTGTTCTTCTAAAGATGGTATCTGGATGTATGAGGGCAGGATATATGGAGGTGCTTTACTTTAGAAACCAAATGAAGAGACCCATAAGCTCTCCTCTTCCTAGGTGTTGCTAGTCTAACCTGAGTTGTAGATGGATTTGCAAAGGGACAATTGGCCTTAACTATTTCTTTGGTGCATTGAACTAGTACCCATTGCTGAAGTTCATTGTTATGATCATGTCAACTCTCTCTGGGAAGATCCATGTTTATCTCAGACCTCTGTTGGTTCACCTGTGTTCTTAGTACTTCCCCAAACCTTCTCTTGGGCACCAAGTCATTTCTGGAAGCTTTATACACACATAGAGGCCACAGAAGACCAAGAGCTTGAACTCAGGGCTGTTGGCATAGAGCACTGTGCCTGTATCCCCAAACACCACTCAAATCAGTGTCCTCAATAGAGATGCCCTCTAATTACTCTATCAGGAAAATATTTAACATTTATGTAGATTAGTTACACAAATGGAAATATATTCAACATTACTCATTGGTAGATTTAAAAACTCTTCATATCTCACCAGATATTCTCTTTCCATTCTGCTTCCCCACTCAACAAACACTTTTAATGTTTCATGTTTTAAGAAAGAGCTGTAACACAGAAGGACAAGGAAGAGATGGAGAAATCTGATAGCTCTATAGTGGAGTGTGATGATATATCTTCAGAGGCATCATTTTAAAAGTTTACGTGATGCAAGCGGAGCAATGAGATTGGGAACAGGAGATGATTTTAATTGTCTACCACCATGCTGACATTCAATTTCAATAGGGCAACTAATTAGCAAACTCCATTTGCAGAGGTAGAAAAGAACTACCATTAGTGACAGGAAAAACCCTAGTCTATTAAACACTTTCTGTGTACCAGTTCAAATCATCTCGAATTCCCCTCTTATTTCAGACATTATTTCTGCAACCAGTTTTATGCAGGATTTAATCAGATTTCTGTAGGTTAAAGATTACAGACTTCCAGAGGGTCTCACCTGGTGCCACTTCTGTGTGCCTCTTGTTTTCACCAATGGTTTCTTTGACACTGCACCATGGGGCTCTTATGAGAACTCTTCCAGTACTCAGATATATGTCACTCAGAAGCATAAGAAAAATGGTAATTGTCGAGCCAATCTTTAACCAATGTAAACCAATGGATGAATGTTTCTCTCTCTTGTTCCCTGAGTGGAAAGTTCCAAAATGTATTTTATAAACCTGTTCAGAATGCTTTGGAAGAAGAAGCAACAGTTGCCCATAGTGGTAACAAATGGAGCAACACATTTCTTTTTTTTTTTAATTATGATTTATTTATTTATTTATTTATTTATTATTATACTTTAGGTTTTAGGGTACATGTGTGCAATGTGCAGGTTAGTCACATATGTATACATGTGCCATGCTGGTGTGCTGCACCCACTAACTCATCATCTAGCATTAGGTATACCTCCCAATGCTATCCCTCCCCCCTCCCCCGACCCTACAACAGTCCCCATAGTGTGATGTTCCCCTTCCTGTGTCCATGTGTTCTCATTGTTCAATTCCCACCTATGAGTGAGAATATGTGGTGTTTGCTTTTTTGTTCTTGCGATAGTTTACTGAGAATGATGATTTCCAATTTCATCCACGTCCCTACAAAGGACATGAATTCATCATTTTTTATGGCTGCATAGTATTCCATCATTAAAAAGTCAGGAAACAACAGGTGCTGGAGAGGATGTGGAGAAATAGGAACACTTTTACACTGTTGGTGGGACTGTAAACTAGTTCAACCATTGTGGAAGTCAGTGTGGCGATTCCTCAGGGATCTAGAACTAGAAATACCATTTGGCCCAGCCATCCCATTACTGGGTATATACCCAAAGGACTATAAATCGTGCTTCCATAAAGACACATGCACACATATGTTTATTGTGGCATTATTCACAATAGCAAAGACTTGGAACCAACCCAAAGGTCCAACAATGATAGACTGGATTAAGAAAATGTGGAGTAACACATTTCTATCTTGGCTTTCCATCTTTCCAGTGTAACTTCTGTCTCTTGCTCCTGCTACCCAGTATCAATCCCTCCTCCTCCAAGGAGAAAGCATACTTGCTTGTAAATCTCTGGCTCAGGCTTGGCTTTGGGGGAATCTGGGGGTAAAACACCTATGTAAGAGTTGACATGAAATAACTTTTTATTCTTTTAACCTTTTTATTCTTTGTTTTAACATCTTGTGAGGTGCTTCCCTTGAACCTGCTATTAACCTGTTCAGGGAGATTTTCTCTCCCCACCCTCCCTCCCTCCCTCCCTCCCTCCCTTCCTCTTTCCTCTCTTTCTTTTCTTTTCTTTCCTTCTGTCTTTTCTTTCTTTCTTTCCCTTCCTTCCTTCCCTCCCTCCCTCCTTCCTTCCTTCCTTCTTCCTTCCTTCCTTTTTCCTTTCCTTTCCTTTCCCTTTCCCTTTCCCTTTATTTCTTTTCTTTCCTAGCTTTTTCCTCTCTCTCTTTCTTCCTCTCAAAATTAGACCTCCCACAAAGGTTTTACATTGGAGTGCACTTATTAAAGATGTTAGTCACTGAGATAACATTGACAACTATCTCCTTTCTTCCCCAGAACTGGAACTTACTCAGGTTGCCATAGGGGTCTGAGATACACCTGTACTGAGATTAGAATCTGCCACAGAATGGGTTATGGAAATCTTCTATTTAGATGAGAAATTATTATCCTCATCATAGTCTTTCCAGTTATGGAGCCATCAAAATTGCTTTTAATTGGATGATTTTTGAAATAGTTCAATAGTTATATTCTATATCTTAGGATTCTTATATTTGAAATAAATATGCAGTCACCTATATCCTTATTCTTCGTGAGGCTTTATTTAATGTATTTTAGATATTTAAGGTGAAATTGAGAGATCTCCTAAAGTGATGACTTCAAACTTTCTTGTTAAATTGAGCATAAGATAAATTACATTGATTTAATGAAAATGTTTTTATAGAAAGACATGAATATTGAGCTTGGTGCTAATATAGCAGCAATTATTTTTTCATTGTCACTGTTGTCTGCATTAAAAAAAAATTATCTGAAGGGTGAGGAAGAGGCAGGTACTCCACCATCCACAACCAGGGGGCACCCAGTGTCCTTTCTTTAGGGGGCTGAGATAAGGCATACTGTTTAAATACTGAGCTCCCCCTAACCTTAAAAAAAATATGTTATTTGCTAATGTTTTGGGTTCTGGTTCAAATAGGCCAATTTTAACATAATAGATGAGGATGGAGCTTTTGTGTCAAGGCATAAAATTGTGTAATTGGGAATATTAAGGTGGGTTGAAGAACAAAGTTTTCAGGGAATGACTTTTTAGTTAGGAGTGGGGGATTGAAGAGAGTGAGCTAGGATGACTGGGACCCTGCAAAGGTTTGATTAGATAACCCAGAATAGAACCACTGTGGGGGCTGGATTTTGGTGCAGGCTGGAAGGAACATCACTTTTAAATGAACAAGGCCCAGTCATGTGAAATGGAGATGGAGGATCTCCATTGTTATTGATAACATTATGTGAAATTGATGTCTAATATAAATACTGAAATTAGTGTGACAGAACTGATGCTGTTTTCCCAACAATCTACTTCATGTCAAGAACTGTGCTCAGCACTGTAAACATAGCATCGCTGATGTTCTTAACAATGCTGTCTTGATAAATGAGAACATTCAGGCTTAAGAAAGCCTTCTGACCCCCAGCTAGTAAGTACTGCTGGTATTAACTGAAAGTAAATTCCTTTTGAGTTAGAGTGCATACTTTTTATACTATGTCATGGTAGATTTCCTATTCATATGGATGGCATAGAACAGGGACCTTAAATAATGGACTATTAAAGAAAGATATTAAGAAGAGCATAAAAAAGGTATGTATCAGTCAAGAACATTGGGATATACTGCTGGAGAACATTTTACTGAGAATTATTACTAGGCTCAGGCATCTTAAGAGACTCTGAATAGAACAAAATAGTACCAGAATAGACAGCATTATCAATGAGAAAAAATATACATAAAATCATATGTGGTTCTTATCAGTGGCTACTTATTGCATCTTCAATTAAGGTGGCCTTATTAGGCTAAAATGTAGTGTAATTTGGTATTATAAAATGTATAAGTATCTTCTTAGAGCTGTCGGTTTCTTACCATGATGGAGCAACTGATGCCAGACTAGCCCTGCCACTGTAAACAAAAATAAATTGGATGATATATATGAGGCTTACTCTAATGACTCCTTTTCAATATTTAACTGGAAACCTCAGCCATTTTAGTAGGGTAAGAAAAAAATAGTAAATGGCATAATGAGTAGAAAGTAAGAACTTGTAAAAGTCTGTAGGTATAGATAATATGAATTTATGCCTAGAAAATTTTAGAAAATATAAAAACCTATGAGAACCAGTAAATGATTTAGCCAAGTTGTGGGATATAAAATCATTATAAACATTAATTGTATTTTTATATATTAACAATAAATGATTAGCACATAATACTTAAAATATTAAAAGTTAAAAAGTGAAATCAATAAAACTATTTAGGTATAAATTTAACCAAAGATGGGCAAACTACAAAAGAATAATGATAAAAGTTAAAGGAAACTAAATAAATGAAGTGATACATAAGTTCATGGACAGAAAAATAATGGGGTTATGATTTTCATTCTCTCTAAATTAATCTATAATTTCAACACAGTCCCGTACGTAATTAGAGCAGATCTTTTATAAGAAATTGACAAGTTGTTCCTAATATTCATATGAAAATTCAAAGGACCTTGAGTAGCCAAAATAATTTAGAAAATAAAGGACAAATTTGGAGGAGGTACACTACTGATTATATGTCTTACTACAAAGCTACAATAATAAACATAAAGTGGTACTGAAATAAGGAATCTAGAAATAGACCTACAAATATATGGTCAAGGTAATAGGGAAATATACCATTTTCATAAATAGTCCTGGACTACTGACTATCCACACCAGAAGAAAGAGGCAAACTCTCCACTTCTAATTCATAGCATATGCAAAAATATTTGAAGTGCATCATAAACTTCAGTATAAAAAATAAAACTATAAAACATATAGAACATAAAAGAACATCTCTGTAATCAAACTGAAATGATGTTTAAATGTAGAGAATGTTCTTTTTGTTTTTTCTAGTAAATACAAGTAGTAAAAAGTTTTAGATAATATAATTTGCTTCTAAGTAAAATTTCAAAAACGTACTTTCCTTTTCTAAGATAATTCAGTTGCTACAAGACAAAGAGTAAGAGAAGTGGTTTTGCATTACAATGCCCATAATTTTCTGGTGTAAATGCAATATATTTTACTCTCATTCTGACTTCGCCTCTATCTAACTGTGACTTTGGATAAATTACTTAAACCGTCTCAGGTTCAGCTTCCCAGTTCTAAAAATGGATACAGTATTATTATCTAACTCTTTATGAGGTTTGGATAAGATAATATATGCAAAACCTATAGAACAGTGCCTGGACATGTTGACATATGGTATGTACTCAGTGCTGCTGCTATTGTTTTACTGATGATTATGCTAATATTAGTTATCATTCCATTATTTCATTACATGAAAGGCTATATTATATTGTGATTAACAGCACATTCTCTTTTTTTTATTTTATTTTTTGTTAATTTTATTATTATTATACTTTAAGTTTTAGGGTACATGTGCACAATGTGCAGGTTAGTTACATATGTATACATGTGCCATGCTGGTGTGTGCACCCATTAACTCGTCATTTAGCATTAGGTATATCTCCTAATGCTATCCCTCCTCACTCCCCCCACCCCACAACAGTCCCCAGAGTGTGATGTTCCCCTTCCTATGTCCATGTGTTCTCATTGTTCAATTCCCATCTATAAGTGAGAACATGCGGTGTTTGGTTTTCTGTCCTTGCGATAGTTTACTGAGAATGATGATTTCCAATTTCATCCATGTCCCTACAAAGGACGTGAACTCATCATTTTTTATGGCTGCATAGTATTCCATGGTGTATATGTGCCACATTTTCTTAATCCAGTCTATCATTGTTGGACATTTGGGTTGGTTCTAAGTCTTTGCTATTGTGAATAGTGCCACAATAAACATACGTGTGCATGTGTCTTTATAACAGCATGATTTATAGTCCTTTGGATATATACCCAGTAATGGGATGGCTGGGTCAAATGGTATTTCTAGTTCTAGATCCCTGAGGAATCACCACACTGACGTCCACATTGGTTGAACTAGTTTACAGTCCCACCAACAGTGTAAAAGTGTTCCTATTTCTCCACATCCTCTCCAGCACCTGTTGTTTCCTAACTTTTTAATGATTGCCATTCTAACTGGTGTGAGGTGGTATCTCATTGTGGTTTTGATTTGCATTTCTCTGATAGCCAGTGATGGTGAGCATTTTTTCATGTGTTTTTTTGGCTGCATAAATGTCTTCTTTTGAGAAGAACAGCACATTCTCTAAAGCCAGAATATCTGTGTTCAAATCCCAAGTTTGCCACTTATTAGCTATGTGACTTTAGACAAGCCACTTTGTTTATGTCTCAGTTTCTTCATATGTTAAATGGGAATAATGATCATGAGCTATGAAAGCTTTTAAGAGGTCAAAATAAGTTCACATTTAAAAAGTATATAAGAAAAACTTTCCGACATTGTAAGTGCTATAAGGTTTGCCACTATTATTCTCATTCTTGTAACTTCACTGTCTTCTCTGTAACTGAAGATTAATTCTGAAAGAGGGAGCCATTCCACTGCCACCAATGGCATGTCCTTTCCCCATATGTGTGCTGTTTTGGAGGGGATTATGTAAATTGATATATTTTTCTGGAATAGGTTAAGAATTTGACACTCTGAACTCTTGTCCTAGAGCTAACTTTAACTGCTTTAATCATCTTCTTTAACCAATAACATAGAACCAAAGGAAATTTTCATAAGTCATTAAGGTAAGCCATTTGTTGACACTTGTTGAGTCAGGGAATCAGTGATGTTATATTCACTAGCTTGTTCACCTTTTCCTGTTGAACATTTTCTTAGGGTGGATTCCCTGGAAATAGACCCTGGGTATGAATTTCATGTAAGTGAAACGTTAAGAAACAGTTCCCAGCCTGGCAACAGAGCGAGACTCCGTCAAAAACAAACAAACAAAACAAAACAAAAAGAAACAGTTCCCAGGAGAAAAGAGTAAGAGGGAAAGAAGTAGAATAGGAAAAATGAGGAAGCCAAGCAAATGTATGATTTCAGGCAATAGTCCACTTTAGAATTTGTCCCTGCCTTGAGCAAGGTATCTGGGGTCTCATGACTCTGGTAGTTCTTATACCAGAATGTAAGCCGAATAAGCACAGAGAATATATCAGTCTCATACATCTCTGTACTTCCTGTGACTGACATACTGCCTGCCTAATGAATATTTTTTAAATAGCTTCAAAAAAAGAAATTTGCTCTAAAATACTAAAATACTTTTATTAATTGGATAAGTAATGACTTGTAGAGCTTTCTGAATGAATCTTTCCATTTGTTAAGACAAAGCTTGAGGCATTAAACATATCCATGGTCAGATATCTATATAGCCCCAGGAATCTTTAGCTGGCTTTGAACAAGTTCTCTCTTGGAATACACAAGTTTCTACCTATTCCACAGATTACTCTAAGGGAGTAAGGAAGGTTTGGAGAAAGGGAATATAACAACTAAACGAGAATTTAAAAAGAAGACAGGGCCAGGCGTGGTGGCTCACACCTGTAATCCCAACACTTTGCAGGGCCAAGGCGGACAGATTACCTGAGGTCAGGAGTTCAAGACCAGCCTGACCAATGTGGTGAAACCCCATTTCTTCTAAAAATACAAAAATTAGCTGGACACAGTAGCACATGCCTGTAGTCTCAGCTACTCAGGAGGCTGAGGCAGGAGAATCGCATGAACCTGGGAGGTGGAGGTTGCAGTGAGCCTAGCATGCCACTGCACTCCTCCAGCCTGGGCAACAGAGCGAGACTCCATCTCAAAAAGAAAAATAAAAGACAAATGAAATGGGGAGACTAAAAGGAGAAGAACAAAAGGCAAAAAAATCACATCTCTATAATCTTCAACATCAAAATAATAATTCACATTTATTGAGTGCTTATCCTATGCTACATGTTTTTATTTTTAAAAATTTGACAGATAACATTGTATGTATTTACATATTTTAATGAAAATTTACATATAATGTAGAACATAATCACGTACAACTTAATGTTTCCAGTATATATATACATTGTGGAATAGTTAACTCTACTAAATTAAGAAATGCATTACCTCACACAGTTATCATTTGTGTGGTGAGAACACTCAACATTCACTTTCTTTGCTGTCTCTTAAACTTATTCCTCCTATCTAACTGTAACTGTGTATCTTTTGACCAACGTCTACCCATCTCTTCCCCCTCGCTGCCCCAGCCTCTGAAAGGCACTCTCGTACTCCTCTCCTTCTGCAAGATCAACTTGTTTTAGATTCCACATATGAGTGAAATAATATAGAACCAAAGGAAATTAAGATCATGTGTTTTCTTTCTGGGCCTTGCTTATTTCACTTAACATAATGTCTTCCAGGTTCATCTATGTTGTTGCAAATGGTAGAAGTTCCTTCTTTGTTTGGCTGAATACTATCCCATTGTGTGTGTATATATATTTGTATAACATTTTCTTCATCCATTGAATCATTTAGGTTGATTCCATATCTTGGCTATTGTGAATAATGCTGCAATAAACATGGGAGTGCAGATATCTTTTCAACATGCTGATTTCATTTTCTTTGGATGTATATATCTGTTAATGGAAATGTTGAATTATATGATAGTTCTATTTTTAATTTTTTGAGGAACCACCATATTGTTTTCCATAATGGCTGCATTAATTTACATGTTTTTAAAATATTTTAATCAGAGATTATTTTGAATCCACTCCATGATGTTAATAAGTATGGACTATTATTATTTATATTATAAATATGTGAAAACTGAGAAAATTGCTCAAATCATATTGTTTCAAGCAATAGAGTTTGGCTTTGAACCCATAAGGTTTGATGGTAGATCTTAACAGAATTTAACATTGCACTTTGCTGTTTTTTATACTTTCTGTCTTGCAAAGAGCTTTCATGTACATTTTTTAATGCATTCAAATTTTACTCTTTACAGATAAGGCAAACAAAGCTAAATGAGGCAAGTTAATTAGCCCAAAGTCACAAACCTAGTAAATGATAAGCCTCAGTATAAATCCAAGTATTTGTACTTCACAGCTCCCATTCTTTCTAGTTTATGGAAAGAAGTTAGAGAGAAAGAGAGAAAAAGAAGCCCCTTTTCCTCCCTGCGCTCAAATGTCAATGAACCTCACCATGTGTTACACAGAGGCAATGGTCCCTTCCCCAAGGAAATTAGCTCCAAAGCTCCAAAGCTTTGCCTCCATGCAGTGACCAATATAAGGTGATATTTTTGGGGATTAAAAGACTTTCTGGCTTTTTCTTTTAGTACTTAGTATAGTGATTTTTTTTCAGGTTGAAATGAAAATGATTGGCATGGATTCATAAACCCTGTTAAAAGTTATTTCTGCTTGCCTTGCATCCTAGATATTGGTACAAGGGTTTTTTTCAGAGGTATTGAAATAGCCTTTTGAGTATAATGCCTATTGTGTCTTAATCACAAGTCGCAGTTCATCCACAGTCCTATTTGCTAGGAAACTGTAAAGATGAAATTTTCACCACCGTATCATTCTCTATAAATGTAATCAAATCAAATGCACTGGGATTTCTGTCACTTTGGACAAGAAAGAACAGAAATCCCCTTAATTTTTCAGTTTCTTTATTTAGTCTTCTCTCTCTCTGAGATTTAGGTCATTTTGTGGGATTCGAAAAAAAATGTAATTGTTTCAAGTATAATGACAGCTATTAAATCCAATGAGCTACCTTGTTACTAGAGTGGAAGATGCTTCTGCCTGTAATATTTGGAGAAGCTTTAAATTTGTAAATCTGTTTTGCAGCTTCTCCAAATATTACAGGCGGAAGCAACTTCCACTCTAGTAACAGATTTCTCATACAAACTAAGTTTAATACGAAATCTAAAGGAAATGAGACTTCATGGTACACTTTCGTGTTATAGCATGACACACCAGCTAATGTACACACACAATTCCAATGGGTTCCCCTTTTTTATCTAGACAGAGGCCGTTGTCTTAGAAACCAAACCACGGTTTTGTTAGGTTTCAGTGGTTGCATTTTCCCTGTACATTTAAGTCCATTTTCATAATGCTTTGAATCTATATAAGAAAATCTGATCAAGCTCTCAAATTTCAGTGCTAGTCTGTGTTCATAGGTACATTGAAGCTTCCATGAATACTCAATTTATTCCCGACAGGAGATTTATTCAGTGTCATCAACTAAAACCAAAGACATTTTGCCCAGCGTTACCCAATTACGTCAGTAATACTCCACTCCATGCACCGAACAAATCTATTTTCTGATTTTGTAGAAAGGCATATGTCACTTAGAGACAAAAATTCATAAAACGCTCAACTTTCTGAATCCAATTCAGTGTTTCCTTAAATTGCATTTGAGGCAGTCTCATGAGGAATGCATAAGTGTAAAAACAGGCTTTGGAAATAGGCAGGGATTTTATGTGCCCTTTCTATCATTATGTTCTTTCTGTAATGATTTCCTTGGATTTTTTTTCCCATTTCTATTCCCTGAATAATGTCTCCCAATTTGGAATTCCGGAAGAATATGAGTGCATAGGTGGTGACTCTCAAAAGTGCATCTTTAAAAAAGATCAAGTTATAGATTGTTAGAGTTTGATAGTGCCCTGGAGCCTACTTGATCCATCCGTGCCATCTCTTAGATGGGGAAACAAAGTTCTGGAGAATTAGGAAGAGTCATCTAACCAATATTGCAAAGATAAAAGCAGAGCTGATATACAAATCAGAGTAGCACCCTAATAAAGATAATGATGTTAAAGGTAATATTTGCCAGGGACTATGATAACCATGTTAAATGTAAAATCATTAAATGCTGTAGTCTGGCTTTGTTATTACTGTTGTTATTTCATTTTAAATATAACAATAACCATATGAGATAGATACTATAAATGTACCATGTGTACAGATGCAAAATAAAATTCTGGAACTTAGTTATGAGATGTGTCTGAAGCCACAAAAGTAGAGTGATGGGGCAGGCAGTGAAGCTCCAGCTGCATTCTTCCAAAGTCTGAGAGCTTCATCACTACACCCGTTTCCTCCTTCTCTGCTCTATTTTTTCTTTCCCTTTGTTTCCCCATTAAAGACCTCAAAAACATTTTCCAAAAACCGTTACTGAGCAATGGCAAAGTCAAGCCTGATTATTTTCCTCAGCTTTGTTCCCTCCCTCTTTGCTCCCCATCTGCATTGAATAACTCTTCAAAATGCAGGATGTTCTCTGAATGAACTCACAGTTGGTCAACATTATACTGTGCGGGATGGGAGTCTCCTGCCTTCCTCTAGGGCCCACCAAGTACCTTGTTGCCTTATAAGCTAATCCAGACTTGGTCCAAGGACCCCCAGAAATCCTGTAAAGCTCATAATGTCACAACAAACTAAATTTAGGAATAAACCAGGACAAGCAGCTTGGTGGCATCACAGCAAACTCACCCTCATGCCTAGAGAATAAGCAATATTGTGGAGGAAGTTAATATGAGGATAGATTTTCTTGGCTGGAATTGAGCTTAACTTCTTTTATATCCTGTTTGCTTCCCTGTTTTGCCTAATTCACAGTACAGGAAGGATAGGGTCACTGAGATTCTGAAATAAATGTAACCTTTTTCTGTTTGTTCAGTTTGTCAGAGTAAGACTGTATCTGGTTTGTGGTATTGGCAATGTGGAAGGTAGCATTACAGAGAAACCAGTATTTATTGAATTTACAAAATGAAGAATAAAAACTGAATTAGTTGAGTTTCTCATATCTTAATTTAAATAATGCATGCAAGGATAAAAAGGCATACCTATATTTATTCTTTAAAAAGATGAATATTTAAAAAATTTTAAATCATATAGGATGATGACTTTATCTTTCAAGGTTTTCTACTTCTGACTGTATGAAAAGAAATACACATTTTTCCCTTTCAAATTACAGGGGATAAACTTCTCCCTGTCAGTGTGAATCATGCAAAAGCTCAGTGCTAGTCTCTTAGAAGTAATTAATCTTTGACATTCTCTTTTGAAAATTCACAATATTTCAGATTTATGATTCCACATGGATCTCTACAGTAGGTTACAGAAAAGAAAGCCTATTTTTATGTTTGACACCAAAAATTCATCTGCCCAACAAATGTTGACTTCTATAATATTGTGAGGTTGCTGAGTGTGCTAATTCCTACTCCTATGAGACTTTTGATCTCATAAGCTGAATCAAATAGCTCACATTAGCTTCAGATAAAGTGTTGAAACTTGTACCAACCTCCCCAGATTCCCAAGGCCTGTCCATCATTAGTTTTAAAGCACCCATCACTTACAGTGTGTTGGGTTCATTTAAAGGGTAAATGCATTTGTTATCATGCACATTTCACCCAATGAAGTCAGAAGGGTGTTTTACTTCAAATATGTGTAAAGTCACTAAGTTTTCAACAATCATGATATGAACTATGAAAGAAATGAAATATGCAGGACCCATAGACAGGGTGTATTAATTCTCCCTCGCTTTTTATTCTTGTTAAGTGTTTCCCTGGGGGATTTTAGTTTTCTCTATCTAATGTAGGAGATCAATCAGCTTCATCAAAGGTGGTGTAAAACTACTGTGCAAAACTTTATTTTTATGTCGCTTTAAGTGAAGCTTGATCCAAATTCTAGTGCTGAAGTCATTTTGATACGTACAAATCTATTATCAGCTAAGAGCCACCCATTTCCCTCACCCTTTATGTAGGTGATCTAGATTGTAAGATAAATGTGATTCTGTCACTATTGTCCTAGTCATGACTGAATCAACCCTTTAAGTGTCTATAAGGGCTCTTTTAGCACATTTAAAGTAAACAGGAATGCCTCTGTAATATAAATTATGATTATGGTAAAAAGTGCTTAATATATAAAAGTTCTCTATCTGCTGAATGAGAACTTAAAATGTAAAATAATAATTTAAGATGATTTTCTGGATAGGCAACAAATACAAAAATAGATAAGTGGGATTACCTTAAACTAAAAAGCTTCTGCAGAACAAAGGAAACCATCAACAAAATGAAAAGACAACCTACAGAACAGGAGAAAATATTTGTATACAATACACCTGATAAGGGATTAACAACCCAATAGCAAGAAATCAAATTAATCAATTAAAAAATGGGCAAAGGCCTTGAATAGACATTTTTCAAAAGAAGACATACAAATGGCCAAATGTATGTGAAAAAATATTCAACATCACTAATCATTAGGGAGATGCAAATCAAAACCACAATGAGGTATCATTTCGCTCCTATTAGGATGGCTATTATAGAAAAGGCAAGAGATAAGTGTTGGGGAGGATGTGGAGAAATGACAACACTTAGACACTATAGGTGGGAATTTAAATGAATAAAGCTATTCTGAAAAACAGTATGAAGGTTTCACAAAAAATTAAAAATATAACTGCCTACCATATGATCCAGCAATCCTGGGTGTATATCCAAAGGAAAGGAAATCAGTATGTTGAAGAGATATCTGCACTCTTACGTTTATTGCAGTGCTATTCAGAATAGCCAAGATATGGATTCAACCAAAGAGTCCATCAGTGAATGAATGGATAAAGAAAATGTAGTATATAATCATAGTAGAATAATATTTAACCATAAAAAGAATGAAATTCTGTTGTTTGTAACAATTTGAATAAATCTGCAGAATATTATGATAAGCTAAATAAGCAAGGCACAGAAAGACATATACTGCATGATCTCACTCATATGTGGAATCTTAAAAGTTGATCTCATAGAAATGGACAATACAGTGGTGGCTTACCAGAGAATGGGTGGTTAGCAGGGATGGGAGGTAGGGGTGATGTTGGTCAAAAATACATATTAATAGTTAGATGGGAGAAATAAGTTCAAGAGATCTGTGCTGACTGTAGTTAATGTTGACATATTGTATTCTTGTAAAATGCTAAGACGATGGATGTTAAGTGTCTCATCACAAAAATGGTAACCATGGGAGGTGATGCATTTGTTAATTAGCTAGGGTTAACCATTCCACAATGTATATATACTTATAAACATCATGTTGCATATGATGAATACATAATAATTTTATATGTCAACTTGAAAACTAAGTAAATATTGATAAGACAGTCTTCAAAGTAATAGAGAATTGGAGTACACAAAAAGATGAATCTATAAGGGAAAGAAAGAAGATAAATTACCTGACTGTGCTTTTCATATCTTTTCTCATGAAAGCCATCCAGGAGCAGCAAGCCTTTACTCTCCTCATTTTCTCGGAAGGCCCAGTGCCTCTCCTAACCTTTCCTCAGCCCCCTGTGCATACTTCTGTCCATAATGTCATCACACCATGCTGCAATATGCACTTGTCTATCTTCCCAAACAGATTTCCTGAGAGACTAGAGTTTATTCAACTCTGGATCTCCAGAGTGTAGAATAATATTTAGCGTGGAGTATAAACTTGGTAAATATTGGGAAGAAGGGCAGAAAAAGGAAGATAAAATAAAAGATATAGGAAAGAAAAACAAAGAAGAAAAGAGAGAGAAAGTTCATGGATCATTTATTTAAAAAACCAATTCTAGTTTTTCAGAAGAAAATTAAAAACACCAAAGTACGTTGTTATTTTAAACTGATTTGAGAAGGATTATTTAATATCTAAAGACACATTTTCATGATCACAGAATAAAAGATTCAAGCTGACTCTACTTTCTTTTTAAAAAATTTAAGTTCTGGAATATATGTGCAGGACGTGCAGGTTTGTTACATAGGTAATTGGGTTCCATGGTGGTTTGCTGCACCTATCAACTCATCACCTAGGTAGTAAGCCCTGCATGCATTGGCTATTTGCCTGATGCTCTCCCTTCACACACCACTCACCCCCTGCATGGCAGGCACCAGTGTGTGTTGTTCCCCTCCCTGTGTCCATGTGTTCTCATTGTTCAGCTCCCACTTATAAGTGAGATCATGTGGTGTTTGGTTTTCTGTTTCTGTGTTAATTTGCTGAGGATAATGGCTTCCAGCTACATCCGTGTCCCTGCAAAGAACATGATTTCATTCCTTTTTATGGCTGCATAGTATTCCATGTTGTATATGAGCCACATTTTCTTTATCCAGTCTATTATTGATGGGCATTTGGGTTGATTCCATGTCTTTGCTATTGTGAATAGTGCTGCAATGAACATACATGTGCATGTATCTTTATAACAGAATGATTATATCCCTTTGGGTGTATACCCAGTAAAGGGATTGATCAGTCAAATGGTATTTCTGGTTCTAGGTCTTTGAGGAATGGCAACACTATCTTCCACAATGGTTGAACTAATTTACTTTCCTATTAACAGTGTAAAAGCATTTCTATTTCTCCACAGCCTCGGAAGCATCTGTTGTTTCTTGACTTTTTAATAATCATCATTCTGACTGGCATCAGATGGTATCTCATTGTGGTTTTGATTTGCATTTCTCTAATGATCAGTGATGTTGAGCTTTTCTTCATATGTTATGCGTTGAGAATTGTCTGTTCATGTCCTTTGCCCACTTTTTAATAGGACTGTTTGGTTTTTTCTTGTAAATTTGTTTACGTTCCTTGTAGATTTTGGACTTTAGACCTTTGTCAGATGGATAGATTGCAAAAATTTTCTCCTGTTCTGTAATATGTCTGCTCACTCCGATGATAGTTTATTTTGCTGTGCAGAATCTCCTTAGTTTAATTAGATCTCATTTGTCAATTTTTGCTTTTGTTGTAATTGCTTTTGATGTTTTCATCATGAAATTTTTGCCTGTGCCTATGTTCTGAATACTACTGCCTAGATTTTCTTCAGGGTTTTTAGAGTTTTGAATTTTACATTTAAGTCTTTAGTTGATCTTGAGTTATTTTTTGTATAAGGTATAAGGAAGGAGTCCAGTTTCAATTTTCTGCATATGTCTAGCCAGTTTTTCCAGCACCATTTATTAAATAGGGAATCCTTTCCCCATTGCTTGTTTTTGTTTTTTTTTTTTTGGTCAGGTTTGTTGAAGATCAGAAGATCAGATGACTGTAGATGTGCAGTCTTACTTCTGAGATCTGTATTCTGTTCCATTGGTCTATGTGTCTGTTTTTGTACCAGTACCATCCTGCCTTGGTTACTGTAGCATGATGTCTACAGCTTTGTTTTTTATGCTTAAGATTGTCTGGGCTATACAGGCTCTTTTTTTGGTTCCATATGAATTTTAAAGTAGTTTTTTTTTAATTCTGTGAAGAATGTCAGTGGTAGTTTAAGGGAAATAGCATTGAATCTATAAATTATTTGGAAAGTACAGCCTTTTTCACGGTATTGATTATTCCTATCCATGAGCATGGAATGTTTTTCCATTTGTTTGTATCCTCTCTGACTTCCTTAAGCAGTGGTTTGTAGTTCCCCTTGAATAGGTCCTTCACTTTTCTTGTTACCTGTATTCCTAGGTATTTTATTCTCTTTGTGCAATTGTGAATGGAAGTTCATTCATGATTTGGCCTTCTGCTTGTCTATTGTTGATGTATAGGAATGCTTATGATTTTTGCACATTAATTTTGTATCCTGAAACTTTGCTGAAGTTGCTAATCAGCTTAAGAAAATTTGGGGTTGAGATGGAGTTTTCACTTATATAATTACACAATATTTCATGATCAATGTAAGAAAACAGAAAATGTGATGGGCAAATGGAAGAAAAACAATACTCACAGACTCAGAACAGTAACAAAGTCACTCTTAATATTTTGCTGCAGAACTTCCCAGATGTTTGTTTCTCTGTGTATATAAATGTGTTTATTCAGAAAATTTTAAATAATATCGTGTATTTCATATATTTCTGAAACAACTTTTTTCAGTTAATAATACACTGTTATCAAGAAAAATAAACCTCTGACTTATAATAGTGGAATAGCTCTATCACTCTAAGACTTACACAGATAACAATTATATAATGTAGCAAAACATTCATAGGACTATTTTTGCAGGCACTGGAGAATAACAAGTATTAGACAGAAACTGAAGTGAAGACTACCTGTCTTAGTCTGCTTCAGCTACCATAACAAAATCCCAAAGACTGAGTGGCTTAAAAATAGACTTTTATTTCTCACAGTGCTGGAGGCTGAGAAGCCCAAGTTCAAGGTGGATTTTATTCTGAGGCTTCTTCTTTTGGCTTGTAGGTGGCCACCATCTTGCTGTGTGTTCACATGATCTCTTCTTTATGCACTTTGGAAAAGGAAGTTAGCTCTGATAAAAAGTTGCCTCCTCTTATAAAGACACTCATTACATCACAAGGGTTCCACTTTCATGAGCCCATCTAAACATAATTGCTTCCCAAAGCCCCCGCCTCCAAATAGCATCACATTGGGATTTGGGGTTCCAACATATATATTTTGGGGAAATAGAAACATTCAATCCATAGCACTATCCCTGCAAGACAGGATTGTACATGGTAAGACAGTTCTGAAAATATATGTGGCTCAGGGCGGCTACAGGCCTGAGGTTTCACAGGACAGAGTTCAGTGATAAAAGCTGGCAGACAAAAGTTAGTGGAGAAATCCAGGAGAAAGGGGAAACACAGAAGGAATGTATGTAAAATCTGCTCAAATTGGACAGCTGAGCAACACAGGTGTCAGCAAGACCCCAGTAGGTCAATTGAGAAAAGCTATGTGGAGATTTTAGTGGCAGCCCACAGACCAGGAGATAGAGTATGAAGTTAAAGTTCAGTCACATCAATTTCCTTCTAGAACAAAAACCACTCTTCAAAGGAATCTAACAGTAGCCAGAGTCTCTGGAGCTGCAGTGGCTTCATACAAATCAATTTAACTTAGCTGAGATTACATTTTCAGAATTCCCTTCACTATGTGGCTCTGAGTTAGCGTTGACCATAAGAGCAATGTGCATGGAATTTGGAAGGCATGAGTGAGGGAGTTGGATGTGTTTTATGCTATGAAGGTCACTAAAGGCAGATACTATTACAGATCACACATTTTCACTAATCTACTGCTTACCTTGTAAAGTGAGGCAGTTGATAGGCCCACAGTTCAACCAGCTTCCACTCTATTTTGTTAGCATCTCTGAATCCCAGGACAATGTGTGTGCATCTCTGTGGTGAAGGGCACCTGTTTATAGAAGGTGAGAAACAGATACAGTTCTCATGGTTTCAGACTTGTTCCTGCATCTGTCACTTTGTGTCCATCTTCCTTTCCTGACTACTAGCCTTGCTGACTTCAGTTCCATAGAAAACAGACTTAAATTGCTTAATCAACTACCACAATGGAGTTAGGTTTAAACTCTTTAATTATCTAGTTCCTCATCGACAAAATAGGAAAATTGTGTCTATGCTAACTGATTTATAGGGTTGTTGTAAGAATACAATTAAAGGAAACAATGTTTCCAATTATGCGGCATGCCTTCCTAGGTACTTTTGTAGCTACACTTTTGTTACCCATATTCTAATTACAGTGGAACACTCACCATTACCTGCATATAGATTGAACTACCATTTCTTATGCCTTTGACATTCCAAGATATGAGAGATGGCATTCCAGGCAGGTAGAGAGGGCTAATCAATTAGTTCTTTTAAAGTTGATTTCAAATACCAAACTTTTCGGAGATATTTCCTTGAATGCCTCTTGTTCATAATCAATCATTTATTTTCATGTAACTGCCGAGGATTCTTGTTAAAACGTCAAATTAAGCATCTCATACAAGACTAACTACCATGAAAAGCCTATTTTGTGTCTGCCTTTGCCACTAGATTGTGTGCTTCTTGAAGACAAAGACTTCAATACCTCTTGCTCACTGCATGGTCTAGCACAGTATCTTTATAATCACTGGCACTCAAGATGTGTATCTTGGCTTGAACTGAGCCAATTACAAGTACAGAATTATTTTGAATATATAAGACACACTTAAAAGCAAGCCTCCTATTTTGAAAGCTTTTACTTTGTTGTTAGTTTTGCCGATTATGCAGGATATATCAATGTAATGATTTTTAATAAGATTGCTGATGTAACTATTTGACAGTAAAATTGGGGCAGTCAAATACCGAATGTTTTATGCCTCAAGACTGAAAAACATGAATATTTATATTACAAGAAGGAAACTGTATAGAAATTGTTAGACAAAGGACCACAATTTATATCGACTTACATGGAAACTTGAGTTCCTTCCATTCTCTGACAAAGACAACCTTCATTATAGGAACTTGAATTGTTAAATCTGAATTCTTGACAATCCAATCAATTTTCCTTTGTTAAGAAGCAGATAGGCACTCCCACCTTGACTGGATATTATTGTCACTATAATCTGCATGAACCCCTCCAAAAAGCCATGCTATGTTCCCTCTCATTCATCTTAGTAGAATCAGAATTTAAGGGGTGTGTGTATGTGGGTGTACGCGTGTGTGTATGTGTGTGTGTGTGTAACATTAAGCACCTATTACATCAGCCAATTCCTCTATTAGATTTGTGATGTTGACAGGATTGTTCTATAATCTTTATCATACAAATAGTAAGCTAAGGTTCCCACTGTTGTTCTCTGCTACTTGCAGTGAGTTTTGCCTTACATTGTAATTCAGAAAGCAGTAACAGTGGTAAAACTTAAAGTTTAAAAAAGTACCTAAAGACACCCTCTCATTATCTTGTGCTCAATCTGAAGAAGCCCTTAATGCACTCAATAACAACATGATTATACGTAAATTTGGTATCCACAGATTTTCCTGAAAGCCTGAAAAAGTCACCTTGCACTCTATCTCTCTTTTTTCTTAATCTGTCAACCCAGATGCAGTGAAAGTGTTCATTAATTACTGTTTTTAATGCACAAACATGAAATGCATGAAAGACATTTTGCCTTTCTGCAAATGTAGAAACTAATCATCCTCCACTTCTTACACATTTTAGAGTATAACTAACTATAAGGCAAGATGCAGCCCTTTTTTCCATCGCTTGCCTAAGCTGCGTTTACTCCGCCAATAAATTTAAATATGCTCAGTTTTCACTTACAGTAGATTCACCATGGTACCACTGCAACTGGAAATAATTACTTTCATTTCAGCAAATTCTAGAAAAGAGTAGTTTATCCTACCATGCAAGTACATTTTTGACACAACCTTAACTATGCCATTAGGAGAGACATGATAATAACCCACCCACAAGAGGATTCTTTTAAGCAAGGAGCCTGTGCATAATGGGTAGAGGAATGAAGAGGCCTGAAAGCAAAAGCAGAGTTTGAATCAAATGGAACTAAGTAAACAATTTGGGGCAATATAAAATGAAAGCAATTTAAAACAAGAGTTTTAACTGAATTTTACAGAAGCGAACTGAATAAAGTAGTTAGGAAAATGGATATGGTGTTTAGCAAAAAAAATAAAAAAAAAAAAAAAAAAAAAAAAGGAGACTGGCACAGATAAATTAGGCTTGTCACATGTAGTTTCAATTTTTGATCTCTTGCTTAAAAAGATGAGCTACACTTTGTTTTATTCACAAGTTCAGGGATAAGCAGACTAGTGTCTTGATTTTATTTGCCTAAATAGTTTGGTCATTAAAGGAAGCAGGTATCTTTTAAATACATCTGCATCGTGATAGTGGAAAGTATTTAAAATATTAGAGAACAATCTTTAGCATGTAATAAGACCTCTAAAGTTTAAAGTAGTAATTCTCTCTATTCCCCTGTGCTGGCATTGCCCTTCTAAATCTGCAGTACCAGAACTGGCAATATTTGAGTGTTAATGTAAGATAAACCAACAAGAGACTGATTTTGATCAGTTTATCTTTGATTGAGAATGAAATGTGAAATTAGTGGGTTTCTCCTTACGTGGCCCAGAAGCTCTCCATCCATCAAGAATGTGTTTATTTTACTTATCTCTTATCCCTTTTAATTGTCTTGCCCAAAATAATTTTTGAATATTACTTGCATAAGAGTTGGGTACAATAGGTACCATGGGATCTTATAAAACCATTTATCTCATATATGTGATTTCATTTATGGGAAGGAGGAAGGAGAGAAAGAGAAGTGACAGGGACAGAGAGAGAGAGAAACAGTTTTTCGATAGTTTAGAAGACACTTTCTACTGCTTCCCCCAGTGAGTATCTGAGTTGGAGCAGTGGTTATCTACGTGCTGTGTCTTCTGCTGATCAGCAGCGTCAGCATCATCCAGGAGATGAAATGCAAATTCTCAGGACCCACCTACATCCACCAATTCAGAAATTTTGTGGATGGGGTCCAGTAATCTGGATTTTAACAAGCCCTCCAAAATCATTCTGATCCACAAATAGCTATCTCCCTTGGTGCCATTATGGGGTGAGTCTAATGCCATTTCCGCATCATATCCTATAAAATATTAATATCCTCATGAATCTTCTCTTTCTCCAGTTAAATATCTTCCATTTTAAATTAACAGTTTTCAAGGGCCTTCTCTCTTCTGGCTAGTAACTTAAAACATAACCAATTGCCTTCTCTCTCTTAAAAAAAAAAAAAAAAAAAAAAGACACCCAAAACTAAAACAGTTCTGGAAGTATGTTCTATCCAGTAGAATTGAAAAAAACATTACTTTCCTCACACTTCCATTTAATAAAGTTTAAAGTCATATTATTATTATTATTATTATCATCATCATCATCATCATTTTTTGGCAGCCACTGTTTCCTGATTATTTCTGTGAGCTCCCTGTTCTTATAAATTCATCATTGATAGAAACACCTAAATACATATGGTCCCCGACTTATGATGTCTTGATATACAGTCTTTCAATTTTACAATGGTCTAAAGTGGTATCTATTCAGTAGAAACTACTTTGAGTACCCATAGTATCATTCTGTTTTTTTTTTTGTTTCCATATAATGTTCAATAAATTACATGAGATATTCAACACTTCATAAAAAATAGGCTTTGTGTTAGATGATTTTTCCCAACTATAGGCTAATATAAATTAGCCTATTTAAGGTAGGCCATGTTAAGCTATAGTGTTTGGTAGGTTGTGTATATTAAATGCATTTTTAATTTATGATATTTTTAAGTTACAAAGGATTTATTGGGGGTGTAATCCCATTGTAAGTTAAGGAACATCTGCATGCATCAAATATTCCACTAAGACAGACTAAATCAATCCTAATTCCCTTTTTTTCTTTTGCTCTGTTTTCCCTTTAGCTCAGTTTTTCCTCCATACTTACATGTGTATGCTTTTCATGTGTTCATGTTTCCAACAAAATCAATGTACTCTTGATTCATATAGGTAGAAATACAACTTTTGTAGCTATCTTAGCACTAGAACAGGGTGGAACACATTGACAAGCATATATGATGGCAACTATATACACATTTCACTATATATATTTTTGTTTCCTTAAGTGATGAACTGATTTCTAATTCTCAAAAAATTGATACAAATCTCCCAACCTTTTCATCAAAACATGCCCAACTTTGGAAGTTTCAATCTGTTTCTAAAACCAGGTGGGTTTTAAAAACTCTCCTAATTAACAGTTCCAGGAACCATGTCATTAAATGTATTTATAAGCAGAAAGCTTTTTCTCATGATGTGAACTAGGATGAGAAGAGATGAAGCCCTGGTGTCTATTTCTGTCTCTGTCACTGACTCACCCTTCATTGCAGTGGAAAGCCAATTAACCTCCCCCAGTTTCTCCATTTGTGAAATTTAAAAAACATCACTGGAAGACTGAGAAAATGAAGGTTGTGGAAACTTTAAATATGTGTAGATAAAGGGTTTTGTATTCATGTAAATTCTAATATTTAAAATAATAGAGATAGACTAAATTTGGTTAGGAATTACATATAACTCTCCAAACCATCTTATCAGCACTAGTATTTGTTTGGACTTCTATTAAACCTTTAAACTGAAAACCTTCAAACAAATTGTATTTACATAATTACATACCTAACTCTTACTTAACTCTTTAATGAAACGATGAAACTGTGGTAAAAATGTGTTGAGCATGACTAGTAGGTGATGTAACAGCATAAAGCTTAAAACTTGGTGAAATTCAGATTGGAATACTTTATTAGCCATCCCTCAATCTACTAAATTCAAAATCATGAGAGTTCTGACAATGAACTGGCAATCCAACTCACTTAGCATAAATTAAAAGGATATTATGATCAAAATATCATCAGAAGACATGGATAGAGCTGTTTGTGTAAAAAAATTTGGTTACATTTCTGTCTTGCGTTTTGTTCTTACTAGAGTTACATTTTCAAGATGTCTTTGTAGTCTTACGCCAATGTAGATCCTTTCATAGCATTCTATTTCATTATTTTAATTATTTTCATGATCTGTATGCTTTAATGTCTAGATTTATACACATCCGACTAAGTAATCAAGTCTTCATCAAGGGTATCTTCTTTCCGAATGTTTCTTCACCCTTTCAAAAATAAACCAAACAAACTCTTTGATCCCTTTATTTCAAGTTAGAGTGATTCTGTGTAAGAATGTGTCTCTTTAAAACACTGCTTTAAAACACTAAGCAACACTTAAAATGTTCACCTGCCTCTAAATTGAAGAAAAAAGTTATAAAATCATATTCTGTGAATAAATAAACTGTAAAGTGGTAAACTAAAAGATTTATCTAAGACCATTAATATGGTGATTTTTTTAAATGAGTATTTTCAGTTCTAGGGTTTTTGTGTAGCTTCACATAAAAGTTCTAGTAAGCTCAATAATTAGCCAATTTCTAAAGGAAAACTATTGCAAACTTATGATAGCTCCTTCTCTTACTGAAAGCAGATTTTTTAAAAAAACAGATGTAATCAATAATATATTTGATTAAATAAATTTCTCCTGGGTCAGCACTCATTTCTGTCTTTCTCTGACACTCCCTCTCTCCCACTCACACAGGCACACACAGCTAAAAATGAAAAGGCTAGACAAGCCCTGGGAATAAAAGTCACAGCATGTCTGAAACCCAAAGCAATAGCTAATTGAAAATACATATTACTTAGTCCTTTGCTCTGAGTAAACTGAATTAGAATAGTTTAAGGATTCAGATCCAAATGGCCTAGGAAAATTTTCCCAATGCAGGAAACCCGATTTCGGCCTTGTCTCTTTGAAAGTTCACATAATGGTCTACCAACTCTGGGAAGATTTTCTTGATCAATTTAGCGTGCGAGTATTAATAGAATTTACATCATATTGACTCATAAGTAACCACTATTGCCAAACACTACAAAACAATAAACTCATCTGAACATTGAATAGTCATGGTTTCTGAGCACATACGCTTTTTTTTTTTAATTATGTATGTCTTTCAGGTACAGTGTAGAATAGCATCACATACATTTTAGAAATATTGTAGGTGCTTCCTGTCACAACTTATTTAAACTTTAATTTTAACTTTTGTGAGTCATGGGAATTCTACTCTCATTCAAGATAAGCAATGCATAGGTGAGTACAGTTAAGGTAAGCCAGAGAGATGACAGTATGTATTTTTTTTTGTTTTTGTTTTTGTTTTTAACTTGTTTGGTTTGTTTTTGGATTTGGAATGAGCAGGAATGATGGCAGGATAAAGTGGAAAGGGATTTGAGAGTAAGAAGCAGTTGGACTGATGGATTATTCAGATTCTAGGTTGAGTATGAAATTAAGTGAGACAGAGATTAAGGTATTGGAATGACATTAAAAAATGAAAAGTTAGGAAAGTATGCTGTGATTTTTTTAAATAAAGGAGATAGGGGGCTGAATGCTAGAAGAGTTAGAGATCCTCATTTTTGCCGAGCCTGCAAAATCCTTCTTTGAAGAGTATTCCAGGCAACCACATCTGATTGATACAAGTGTGCAATTGAAATGAAAAAAAAAAACACAAAACTATTTGGTTTCCATGTTTTTATTTAGATCCTTGGACGGCCAAGTCTCCTGCCTTTGAAGGCAATCTGTTGAGTCATTTCTCAGCAATGCATGTCAAGCGGCGGCATATAAGAACTTGAGTGATTATATCTGTATCAACAGCCTTATATGAGAGAAAACAATCTCACTATGAGATCAGCGAAAATCAAGACTGTGGCATTTACAGAACAGCAGGAACCTATGAGTTTGTGACAACATTTCATTCTGCTGACAAGAACATGCTTAGTTGTGTGTCTTAGACACTTAAATGCCAGCTTATCTATCTTCCTGAAGAAAAAAAAAATGTTTCGGGCTGATGATATGAGGTGACATCTATGTTATTGTATCCCACCTTAGTTGTGTCAGCTAAGATGAAATGGTTTTCTACAACACAGCATGGGTCACCATCAGCCCCACAAACCACAGAGAAAATGCCAGTGCTAATTAGAAACAGGTGCTGTTGTCGTAACATGTGGAACCTCTTATCTGCATGGGCTGGCATACTTTCATCTGGGGCCACCCTTCACATGGTGCTCCCTCCAAAATGATAGTTTCCGGTGTGACAGGATTATGTACTAGGGTAATATTTCGATGCTTTCATTCAACAAATATTTCTTGTTTATCATGTGAAAATCCAAGCTAGAAGCTAATATAGGAGACTAAAAGGCAAAGCACATAAAGTTCTTGCCTGAACAAAGTCTATCAGAGGAAACACTTGTATTTATCCATCCTTCATGTCTCAACAAAAATATAATTTCTTTTAGTTTTCTCATTAGTTATCATATGCATTTGTTGCTCTGAGAACTTTTGACAGTGAGAATATCTCCCTCCCACTGGCCCTTGAAACTTATGTGGCTATACTCTCAGCCTGTTTGTTTCACCATTATAACCTGAAACCTAGTAGATGCTCCATAAATAATTTTGAATAAATAAATAAAATCATTACAAAAAGAATAAGTATTTACACTCATTATGTTGGCACAATTCAATGTGCCATTGAAGTTGGAGAAGAAAGGAGTTGTTTCTGACTGCATAGATCATAAAAATTTTTATGAAACATTTTCAAAACATATTTATTGAGGTAGAATTGCTATACAAAGAACTATACATGTTTGATGTGTATAATTTGGTGAGTTTGGACATAGGCAGACATTTCTGATTCTATCACCACAGTCTAGGTAATATCTAATGAAGTGTTGGACATGCTGTGAAGCATTTTAATTGGGCTTTAAAGGTAGAAGTCATGGAATGTGTAGAGATGAGATGACATGACATGACAGAAAGTGGTAAACAGCAGGTGCAAAGGCAGAAAGAAGGCAAAACGACCATTCTATCTATCTGTCTGTCATCTATCTGTCTCTCTATTTATTTATCTGTCTATCTATCATCTATCTATTTGAATATAGGCTGAATAAGTCTAATGGAGGTAGAAACATGGAAATGTGTATTTGGTCCAGGACATGAAAATATGTGGTGGAATGATCAAAGAAAAATTTTGGGCCTAGGAGAAGACAGTCAGAGCTATGCTTTAGTTGCATTAACCATCGATGGTATCTAATAGGTGAAGACACTAAAGACAATGAAATCAGGTAGAAAGCTATTGCAATATAGACAATGGGTATCTGGCAATGGCAATAGGGAGAAAGAAATCTCCAGTTTGAAAGACACTGTGGAGGGACTTTGAATTAGTTGAATATGGAAGTGGTGATATAAGGAAGAGGGAGGGCTTTAAAAGTATTAATATATATATATTTTGTAAAAAAAATGAGCAGTTACCGTTTGACAAACAACAGAGATTTTAAGCAAGAGCAATGATGTTTATGGTGGAGCATTTATAGAAATGGAATACAATAAGGTTAGGAGTGAGTTTTGTAATTGAAACTATAACTTTGTTTAAGATGATGAGGCAGCATTCCAATTGAGATATCACCTGAAAAGGTAGAATGGGATGCCAGGAGAGGTCACAATTAGACAGACTGAAGTGTTAGAGAGAAATTAGTTGCTAGAGAAGAAAGGCAAATAGTGAGACATGTTTAAAGACAAAAGAGGCAACAGAAGAGGATTTATTGAAAAGACACGAGTTTAGACAGTGACATACTGATTTTCAGGTTCAAAAGAACTACCAGAACAGAGACTCACATTAGGCTGAATTGGAGTTCAGCAGAGCAGTGGGACAAAGATATGGTCATTGTTACAGAACATCTGTTACAGAGGAATCTATAGAATCTAAAAAGAGAAGTCAAGAAAGACACACTCCAGAGGATCACCGCCATTTGGAAAGAATACAACAAAGGGGAATGTGGAGAGGTAAATGTGATGGGCTATTCCAAAAAGTGAGGTAACAAAGAGAAAAAAATGCATGTTCAATCAAAAGGAGATGATAATTTCGAGAAAAAATAAGTTGTCATCAAAAGCTTTATTTGATATTTGCCATAATTATGTCTACTAAACTAAGGACTCTTCAGTTTCCATTTTAATTGGAGAGTCAGAAAGTCATTGGTATCCTTAGAAGACCATTTTTTAAAGGGGTTGTTATTAGCTATTTTTTTGCACTTTCTTTATTATTATTTTAATTGAAAAATCATAATTGTATATGTTTTATGAGGTATAATGTGGTATTTTGACTATAGACACCCTGTTATGCAATAGATCTCAAAACTTCTTGTATCTGTCTGAAAATTGGTACCCTTTGACCAATAACTGCTCATTCACTTCCTTTGCCACCATCCTTTCTTAACAGAGCTCTTGCTGACTAGATCCATGATCTTGGGTTTAGAAGAAAGAAGTCACTTTAAAAAAATTTAAAAGGCTAGTGATTCTTTATTGAGTGTGGTCATGATGGAAAAACTGATGGCCAGATCGGAAAAGGTTGTGTTTCCTTACATAGAGCAAGAGTTCACTTTTAATGATGAGGTAAATTAGTCATTGCAGAAGGAGAAGTAAGAGCACTGGAGGTAGGCAGGGAGAGAGAGACTGAGAGAGAGAACAGTGGCTAATGATGTAAAAAGATGTCTGGAAAGTCAAAATCACTGGCCTAAAGATAGCGGTAAGAGAATTATTTGGAAGGACTTCTATTCTGTCTGTACTCAACTGTATTTCCTTCATTATTGTCTTCAGGAGGAAAAAATGCACATCCCAGAGTTTTTAATCCAAGCTCTCAATTTCCTTTGTTAGGAGAAGATAATGTCATCTGCTAGAGAAGAGGCCTGAGAAAACAGAAAGGTTGGAAATAACTTGTCATCTAAAATGTATGTTAGTGCAGTGGTTCAGAGCATGAGCCTCTCAATAATGAAAAGAAAGAGCTCCTCCCTCACCCCCAACATACTGCTTACTTGCTATGAAGTCCTCAGAAAGTTACTTCCCAAGCTAAAGCAGTTCCGTTTACAAAACAGGTAACAATAAAACCATGTAATATGGTTTCTGTGAGAATTCACTGAATTAAGAGTTAAACTTTATTGAGTAATTTCAATATTTCAGGTTGTATGGCAATATCTTTAAATGTGTTTTCATTTATATTTCCATATTTTAATTTCCTAACTTGATTTTAAGCATCTATAAAGGTAGGCACTGTACCTTATATCTCTTTCTATGCTTAATTGTGCTCAGCATGGAGTACTGCACAGAACATATGCTTTAAATATAAATTCATAATAACTTTGAAAATATATCTTTCAGTCTATGAGTTAGTAATACCAAGGAATTCTTATTATAAGAAAGAGGCCAGAGTTGAACAACGTATCTCATGACTGTATTTATTTTTAAAGCAATGTCAAAAAATGCTAACTTACCTTTGTCCTCTATTGCAGTTTTATCATGAGCTTATAAATAGTTTAAACTTATGTTACCTCTGCAAAATTTGTAAGGCTTAAAGGCGTGTATTTCGACTTAATTTTTATCTGCATAAGATACATATCTTATTTGTCTTGAATCTAAGTTTCCTTGTTTCTATACTTCAACTGTCCTCTTTCTATTAATCCTTGTCCTAATTTTATGAATTCTAATCTTACTCACTCTTGGTCGAAATATATAAACTTAGGCATCCTTACCACTTTAGTCTATCCCCTATGGAATATATTCCGTCTGCTTGGATGTTTTTTAGCTACTCTCCTCTAGGTAAGGAAATGAATCATAACTTATGTTGCAATCACAAGAATTGGAGTTGTCCTCCCTCAGAATCCACTGACATTTCTAACAATAAGTTTTTAAAAATAAGTAAGAATTCAGATCCAAATGGCATATGATTCAGTTCTACGGTTTTCTGGGATATTTTCATGTCAAACACAATTAGAAGTCTTTGGGTTTGGTGGGAGATACATAGTTTCATTTCTCTTCTAATTTATATATTAAAACATGGCCTATTAAACATATTATAGATGGAGAAGGCCGAAGAGAGCCTCTTTCCCAGTGATTTTTAAAACATTTTAAATAAAATACAACATTTTGGCAAATGAAACATTGGTGGAATCTCAACAAATAAGTCAAAGCAATTCCTCCTTCATCTGTTTTAAGTGGGGGTCACGGCCCTTCCCTTTTAGATTCTCCTTACTCACATTTCCATGGGGAACACTCCATATTTCTGCAGAACTTCAGATGTGAAGAACACAGTTTGAAATCCCTATCTTTTCCTACCTTTGAAATTTTATAGATGAATTAACAGGCCCTGAAAAAGGACTGATTTTGATGTGCTAGCTCTTGAAATAGTTGGGACCAGAATCCAGATATCCTAACATCTATGTCAGTGTTTATTCCATCCTATCACATGATTCATTGGCTTGATCACCCCCAGTGACCTCTTCTGGTTTGGCTTAAGCACTGGACTCCTATGAACCAATCCAAGGTTTTGATAGGAATGAAGGAGAAAACAGGGAAAGATGTTGAGCATACGACAATTGGCCATGTCTGCAATGAAAAAACCAGAACCCAGAGATGAATCACTCTTGCTTTAATCCATCATTCCAATCTTTCATTATTTTACAGCATTTTAAGATTCTCTTCAGTAAAAATATACCTAAATAGCCTAATTGTTCAATTATAATATATGCAAACTAAGTAAAATTTGGTGCAGAGTTTTCTGAGAAATCTTTTGCACTCCTAAGCAAAGGGTATGAAAGCAGTTGGCACTGCTGTTTTCTCCCGTACTTCTATCTTAAATATGTATAGGATGGCTATCACCATCACAGGTCTCCTGCAAATACCCATGCAAGCATAAAGAAGTAGAAAAATAGAATATGTCTTGATCTTTGACATTATTGACTGACATAAGTAAATAATCCTCCTATTCATTTAAACTGTGATAATCCAAGTTTTAATTTTTATTGTTGTTGTTATTTGGATAACTGACAAGTAGCATAAATTCTACTGAATTTTCATTTTTCCAAAGGAAACCTGTACTATAAAAAAATGTTTTTGAATTATCGATTCCTTTCACACTAGCACGTTCTCTATTTAAAAAAAAGAAAAAAATAACATATGATGTATATTCCCTGCTATTGTTTTGAATTAAAACTTGGCACAGGCCAGACATGGTAGGTCATGCCTGTAATCTCAGCATTTGGAAGGCTGAGACAGGAGGATTGCTTGAGCTCAGGAGTTGTAGATCAGTGACGGCAACAGAGTGGGACCCCAACTCTACAAACATAAAAATAAAAAACTTAGGGCATGGTGGTGAACATCTATAGTCCTGGCTACTCAGGAGGCTGAAGCAGGAGGATCACTTGAGTCTTGGCATTCTAGGCTGCAATGAGCCATAATTGCACCACTGCACTCCAGTCTGGGCAACAGAGCAAGACCTTGTCTCTAAAAACAAACAACAAACAAAATAAAACTTGGTATGTCATACATTTGTAAATTGCATCAACTCTGACAACCTCCTGTATTCAAAGCGTGTATGTATTCATTCCAATATTTTCAAGTATTCTCTATGATCTAGAATCCAGGATATGTGCTGGGAACTTGTTACTGTGGTCAAGGGGGTCATGATCTAGTAAATAATAGATATAGAAAGACACTCAAAATATATTTGCATATAGCTACAATCTTTGGGAAAATCTACAAACAGTTTTTCAAAGAATAAACTTTAAAACTATAAATGCTAAATAAATATGTAGAGACAAAATAACTCTTTTTTTTTTTTTTTGAGACAGAGTCTGGCTCTGCCGCCCAGGCTGGAGTGCAGAGCCGCGATCTCGGCTCACTGCAAGCTCCGCTTCCCGGGTTCACGCCGTTCTCCTTCCTCATCCTCCCCAGTAGCTGGGACTACAGGTGCCCGCCACCACGCCCGGCTAATTTTTTGTATTTTTAGTAGAGATGGGGTTTCACTGTGTTAGCCAGGATGGTCTCGATCTCCTGACCTCGTGATCCGCCCACCTCGGCCTCCCAAAGTGCTGGGATTACGGGCATGAGCCACCGCGCCCAGCCTCATACTCCTATATTTTAATGGGTAAGTTAGTACCACCAAGTTTTCTGTACTTCATTGTTTTAGTCCCCACACAGGTATTCCTAATTGCATCTAGATTGAATATATAATTACATTTTCCATATGTATGGTTTATTAAACTTTTCTTATCAGATAGAGATTTTTGGATCAATTGCAGATCTCTGCAATGGGAGCCTGGAAATTTATATCTGTAACATCTCTTGGCCAAGTCATCATATTGTAAACCCATAAAATTATAACAAACTCTTTATGCAGATTCTTCTTTCATTGTATCTAGGAGGTTTTTTATTAATCTATCTTCCTCTCTTAAAAAGTGTTCCTCAGGCACATTTCTGATTAAGAAAAATTTGAGCACTTACTGAGTCAATTGTATTTCCATTCCCCATTAATCCATGATTAATATATAACAAGGAAAGTACTTTATTTGTTCAAGTGCTAATTTTGATATGGGTGGCTCCCCATAGTCTACATACTTTTGCTAGTAGAAAGTCCAAAGCAAAAATAATTTAGCAATAATGAAGATAAACTCTAAGTAGTTGTCTCAAAACTGACTGAATAAGGCTAACGGAAGAAAAACTATACATTTTTAACTTATTTATCTGATAGTGACTTCCTCTTCTAAAGAATCATGAACAGGCATATTGTTATGAATATTCAAAAGGATTTTTAATGGCTTAATAATTTTTCTTCCTTTGTTTCTAGGAAAAGTAGTCATAACACATGCCGAAATAGAGTGTCACACTTGTCAGAAGCAGATAAAATAATGTATAACTTGACATGTCTATCTTTCATAGCATTGACTAAGGCAGACCAGCCATCAAAGAAAAGCATTACTCCCATCTGGATTTTAATATAGAAATATCATAGAACTTGCATAATGTGGACTCCCCTGATTACAGTTAGAATGTCCAAAGTATAAATGTCACTTACCAGGAGTCATCACTATCAAAAGCTTGTCTTAAATCTATTTGAAATAGATAATATATTAGCTCCAGATTTTCCCAGCATGATGTTAATACTCACTTATATTCTCTGACTATATAGACATAGGTAGTTGACAAAGTCACCTGGAGGAAAGAGGAAAAAGCTGATTTTGCTCATTTTATTTTTGCTTCACATGTAACAAAGTGATCCTTTTGCTGGTGACACTCCTTTTTCCTCTCTGACACACCCTCTGGTCTTTTCCTGCTCTGTGCTCTAGAGTGCTGACTCCTGTAGACATCATTTGGACTTTCTTCCTTGGATTTGGCCAATGGGAGACACTGGCAGGAATTGGAAGGCAGGAGACTGAGATTGGGGTATTTATTTCCTCTCCTTCTTTGTGTGTCATCTACAGCTTTTGGTGGATGCGCTCAACATTTACAGCTTCTAGTGGATGCTTCCTCTTCCATTCAACATTTTCTGAAGGCTCCTGTTGTACAGTTCCCTTCTCTCCTTTCATCAGACTAGGGATGGAAATGACTTTCCTTTGTTGCTAGTCCCTCGATGTCACCATTTCCTGTGGTTTAATTAACCATACCTACATCTCTGTAAAGTTCTCTTAATAGTTCCCTTTAGAACCAGTAAATCAGTAAGGGCCCCAGGAGGAAGTAGCAAATTCTAAAGATTCAACTAAATAGCCCCAAGAAAACATTCAAGCCTCTTAATTTTTGTTTATTTTTAAGATATAGTGCATTGTTTCCCTGGAAATAAACGGTAAAAGGATTTGTTACTAAACTAATTATCTTCCCCTTTGAATTTGCAGAGAGCAGAAATATTATATACAGGTAAATTATTTGTAGCCATTTTTTCTTTCTATGACATATACCTCACATAACTGTCACATGTTCAATTCAGAACTATACACTAGATAAGGATGATATTTACACAAATTAAGGATTTGCCCTTTCCTTTCCTGCTTAAAAAAGCATATCATAGAGCAAATGTGTGAGAATAAGGTTGTCATAGGTACAATCTTGACACTGTACTTCTTTATTTTTAAAGAAAAGCATTTTCAAAGTTTATTAGCAGTATCCCGTGATTTTCAAAACACCACAGATTCTCTTGGTCACACATACCACAGCAAAGAACAACTTTTCTAGAGACACAGATGGAAAGATAACTTTTATTCCAAGAACTTCTACTGGGGGATGAGTGACAAATTGTCTTACTGCTTCCACTTGTTAAAATAGTCCCTTAATTCCAAGTTAAAGAAATGTGAATTCAGCAACAATGACATGAAGGCAGCTATGATAGCCTTTTCGAAACTATTTTTGAACTATGTTGAGATGATTTAGGTAGCTAGAATTAAACTGAAATTCAGAAATCATAAATATTGTTAGATATTTAGGAAGGCAAAAAAACACAAAAAGTAGAAGTGATGTCTTTTTAACCAATCACCCTAAGATTCATCTCTTTAGATATTGATAGCTATCATAACATTCTTTAACTGAAAAGTGTCTATTGATCGTCTACTAAAGCCAGGTTTGGAGTAAAGTATGCATTCTAATGAGCAACTCATTAATGGCAGCTAGCAAATAATCCAAATATAAATCTTCATTCTCTAAACAGGAGTTTTGGTTCTTAGTCAAGAAATAAGCAAATAAATTTGATTAGTATTATCTTTGTTAGTGAATACCCTCATAAATACAGTCACGTGCCACATAATGACATTTTAGTCAATGATAGACCACATATGGGATGGTGTCCCCATAAGATTGTAATGGAGCTGAAAAATTCCTATCACCTAGTAATGTAGCTGGCATAACATTGTAGTACAAAGCATTACTCACGTTTGTGTTGATGCTGGCATAAATAAATCTACTGTGCTCCCAGTCATATAAAAGCATAACACTTATAATTAGGTCAAGTATTTAGTATTCGATAATGATAATGAGTGACTACATTAGTGATTTATTTTTACCATACTATACTTTGTATCATTATTTTAGAATGTGATTGTTCTACTTATATATAAAAAAGAACTATAAAACAACCTCAGGAAGGTACTTCAGATGGTATTTTCGAAGAAGGCATTGCTATCTTAGGAGATAATAGCTCCATGCATATTCTTTCCCTGGAAGGCCTTCTAGTGGGATAAGAGATGGAGGTTGGGAGACAGTGACATGGATAACTCTGACCTTGTGTAGGCCTAAGCTAATATGTATGTTTGTGTCTTAGTTTTTAACAAACAATTTAAAAAGTTAATAAAAATAAAAATATTTAAAGTAGAAAAAACTTAAAGAATAAGGATACAAAGAAAGAAAATATTTTTGTATACTTGTAAAATGTATTTGTATTTTAAGCTAAGTGTTATTACAAAAGAGCTAAAAAGTTTCAAAAATGTAAACCTTATAAAGTAAAAAAGTTACAGTAATTTAAGGTTAATTTATTATTGATGAATGAATAATTATTTTTTATAAGTTTAGTATAGCCTAAGTGTACAATGTTTATAAAGTCTATAGTAGTGTACAGTTAAGTCTCAGGACTTCGCATTCACTCACCATTCACTTACTGATTCACCCAAAGCAACTTTGTTTTCCTGCAAGCTCTATTCACAGTAAGTGCCATATAAAAGTGTATCATTTTTTAAAAATCTTTTATACAATTTTTGCTGTACCTTTTCCATGTTTAGATATGTTTAGATAAATAAATACTTACCATTGTGTTATGATTGCCTAAAGTATTCAGCACAGTAACATGCTGTACAGTTTTGTAACACAAGAGCAATAGGCTACGTCTTATAGCCTAGGTGTATAGTAAGCTATAACATCTGGGTTTGTGTCAGTACACTCGCAATGTTTCCACAACACTGAAATCACCTTAAGACACATTTCTCAGAATGTACCTCCATTGTTAGGCAATTCATGACTGTATATTGTAATTTTTATATTTCAACTTTATATGGTATGTCTTTTCTTGATATCACAATACTCTGACATATTCACAAATGGAACTGTACTTACATCTTTATGTCCTTAAAGGGTTCACATACAGCTCGAGGTAACCATATAGACTTGCACACATTTTTCCCCCACAAATTTAAATTTCACCATCTGTTAAGCATATTAAGACTAATTAGCAAAAATCACTGCATGCTACATCTTCAACAACAGGAGACACCATAGAGACATTCAGAGATATTTTAAAGAATCAGCTCTGCAAATCAGACTTTAATGTGAAGGAGTGCATTTATTAGAAAGTTTTACACACTACTCACAGTTTCAATATTTCTTGTTTGCTTCTACTTTAGAGAAAAATGAACGATTTTATGGAAAAATAAGTTGGATTGAACTTTCATTTCTCCCTGTATGTTTTCCTCAAAATAGCAGGCAGAGGAACTCAAATCCCAACATCATAAATGCTGTAAAACAACCACTTTAAATAAAAGGTATTATTAATTAACCCCATTTTCAGATAAAGCAGCTGATGTTTCAAAAGTTTTTGTCTAGCTTATTCATTTACTGAACTAGTAAGTGAGAGAGTTGGGATTTTGAACACCAAATTCAATTCCCAATCTCCTTCAAATGTACTAGAAGCATCCCATCCAATATTATGTAAAAAAGAGAAAACTTTTGACCAATTAAATTGAAGTTTTTTTTTTTAATTTTGAGCAAAGAATGATTCATCAATTGGGCAGCCCTCAGAACCAGAAGAGGTTGAAAGAGCTTCTCTCTGAAGGTAGGCAGAGAGTATTTATAGATAGAAAAGGAAGTGAGGTGCAAAAAATAGCGTGGTCTGATCAGTTGGCAGCCTGTGATTGGCTGAGGCTCAACTATTTTTATTTAAAAAAAAATACTCCTAAATTAGGTTTTTAGTCTGTGTACATACCAAGTTAGGTTGCAGTTCCTTGAGCAGGGACTCAAGGTATGGAGGCAGCCTCAGGCCAAATTCAATTTAACAGTTATACAAGCAAAGGCATGGCAGCATTGAGAGCACTGGCAAATCCTGAAATTGATTTAATAGTCAGCATAACCATATGTTCAGAATAAAATGGGTTAAAGTATGATTTATTTTAGCTCCAGATAACTGCTTTGCTAATGTTAGTCAGCAAAATAATCACAAAAGAGGAATGTATATTAAATGCAGGTTAAAGGCAGATTGCTTCACCCCTTTCCCCAAGAACCTGATTAAATGGGTCCGAAATGCAGTCTAAGAATCAGTTTTTAGTAATCACACTGGACAATAGCATGTAAGAGTACAAAGATAACTTTGGGAAATATTGACATAGAAAATGAAAGGGTATGTCCTCAGATTTCCTATTGATCACATAAATAATCACAGTACTTCCAGTGCAAACAAATCAGATAGCTCAATAAAAATTTATCATTGATAATGTTTATTAAATCTAATCCTAAAATTATTCAATATAAAAATCATTAAATTGAGAAGAGATTGGGGGCTATTAAGAGATTTGCAGATTTAATAACCTGGCATTATAAATAAATAATCTTAGATTTGTTACTGACTGAAGATATTACCAGTGAATATTGTCAAGATGATAAAGCAGTGCAGTGTCTGGCAGAGTGCTCCAGAATTCAATGAAAGAAAATTTCTTGTTTAACAAATGAGACATATACTCAAAACTAATCTGTCACTTAAAGAAAAAGTGGGTAAAGGAAACTCAAAGAGGTTGAAAAATGTTCTTTGGGTTTCTTTTATCCTTATAAGCTGTAATTACAAATTTCAATAAGTAATCTTCCTGACCCCAGTCATACTTCCAAAAAGAGAGCAGCAGTATTTCCAATATTCTGCACCCCCCACCTCCCCACAGGTGCCATCTGGGGTTACACCCTAAGGGCAGAGGTCCTTCAGGCAATTACTTACTGCCTGTGGCTAGTAGCATAACTGGGAGAAGCTGATCTCATGTATATTACTTCTTATCTAGGAGTCTCCTGAACTACAAAAGAGGTCACTAACACACACTAATTTCAGTTACTTTATTCTCCTGGCTTTAAGGACAGGTCATGAAATGCAGGTTATCACAGGATGTGGAGGTTAAATGATGGAACTAAGTGATTTATTAAAAAGAAAACTCCTCAGCCTATAATGCCTATAATCCCAGCACTTTGGGAGGCAGAGACAGGTGGATCGCTTGAGGCCAGGAGTTTGAAACCAGCCTGGGCAACATGGTGAAACCTGGTCTCTAAGAAAAATACAAAAAATAGCCAGGCGTGATGGTGTGTGCCTATAGTCCCAGCTACTTGGGAGGCTGAGGTGGGAGGATCACCTGAGTCCTGGAGGTTGAGTCTGTGGTGAGCCATGATTCCACCAATGGGCAACAGAGCAATACCCGGTCTCAAAAAAAAAAAAAAAAAAACAAAGAAGAAGGGCCAGGCGCGGTCGCTCACACCTGTAATCCCAGCACTTTGGGAGGCCGAGGTGGGCTGATCACCTGAGGTCAGGATTTCGAGACCAGCCTGACCAACATGGAGAAACCCCATCTCTACTAAAAATACAAAATTAGCTGGGCGTGATAGTGCATACCTGTAATCCCAGCTACTCGGGAGGCTGAGGCAGAAGAATCACTTGAACCCGGGAGGCAGAGGTTGCGGTGAGCCAAGATGATGCCATTGCACTCCAACCTGGGCAACAAGAGCAAAACTCCATCTCAAAGAAAAGAAAAAAGAAGAAAAGTCCTTAATAGAGATTAATAGAGATATATGTAATCTGTGTATGTACATGTGCATCATGATGGGGCGGGAGCAGTGACTGGTGCATGCTGCTGACTTAGGGTATTATTAAATAAAACCTATGTCATTTGAGGATCATCAATGTGTAGGTTTGGTCTGAAAAATATTACTTAGCTATACAGAGCATGAATAGTAAGTTCAGTAAAGCAAAATCCAAATAAATCTGTAAAATCTGTATAGTTAGGGACTATTATCTTAGGATTCAAATTGAGTTTGATACTCATTCCAGTGTTGCTGAAAGAGGACAGTTATAGTCGAACTCTCCTTCTCACTAAAAAGCTCCCAGCCTTCAGTAGCATCATCAAATCATCTAGAAACTTTTAATCTATGAAGTTTTGATAATCCAGACTATTTGATGTATAGTCTATTTCCTTAGAATTTAAATTATAGATAGGGATCTCACCAAAAGTTGACCTAAGAAAGTTAAAAGCCCCTTATTCAACCAGTTTCTTTTAATTTCTGGCAGTATTATCCATGTGCAGGTAAGATGAGTTTTAAAAAGTTTAAAAAGGCTTTACTTTAGTGATCAGTCTTTTCCTCATGCACATTCACATTATATCTGAATGGATTTCTAAGTGATACTGCTTTGATTTATTGTTACAAAATAAAAGCCAACGTAGAGGGCTGACCATAAATATAAGGTAGAAACACTAAACCTTATTTTGCAGTCCTGTAAAGAGAGTCATGTGGTTTCACATCTATCATATCACAGTGCTTTAAATCCCACTATTTCTCTACCTTGTCACAGTGCCATGTAATCCCACCAGTTCTTATATTTAGGACATCTTCTCCAAAGCTCCTGGATAGAAATGCACATATGAATGGTAACTTATCCAGCTAGGAGCACCCAGTACTCCCCACTTTGAGTAACCAGTTAGACTGGGATCCAGCAAAAGTGAATTCTGATTGACAGAATTTAAGGAGGAAGAACAATGAAAGCAGTGATGATCAGAGGCTGGAGTAGAGCAGCCTAAATGGCCCACCAGAGCAATATCCTGTGGTGCAGGACAGACAATACAATAGTCCTGTGGATGAGGATAGGGTGTGCAGAGAAACGGGCCCAGAAAGAAAAGAAGGTAAAAGATGGAACCAGACGTACATATAAGTATAATGTAGAATGTGTTATAGGCAGCCAAATCATGTTGAAGAAGAACATCTAATAATGTTGGCTTGTAATTAAAATATATCAACTGCAAAAAGCTGGTACAAATGAAAATGTATAGTCTGATTTTATATTTGTATAAAATAATTATTAAGCAATTTCTAGGAGATCTTTGGCCAATTAGAATAACAAGTAATTGGATAAGTACGTGTCTTGAGATTGAACTAGAAATAAATACAAATATATATATGAAATACAAGTATATATATATAAATACAAGTGTATATATATATAAAATTTCATTCTGTTAATTTCTGAATATCTTTTTGGTTCTGATCCCACTATTTAGAAAATAACAAGAAAGAAAGTGTCCAATGGTAGAGTTTAATAATTTACTACTGCTGCAAAGACAATGAGAGCACTAGCTCTCAAAAGCAGTGCTGAATTCTGAATGATCATCCAGATCCGGAGGGATTTTTCAGGCTCTTAGGGGCTTTTGATGTCTGTTTTCCTGACATTGAAGCATTTCTTGTATGGCTGAACCATAGTGTTCAGGGTTCTTAAGTTTACATAAACCCTCAAATGCCTTTTCCCACATATTTCCAATTTTTGATTTCTTGAGTAAATCCCTATTTCATGCACCACAAATTTCAACATAGGTGTGAAGTCAACTATAAATTCTCTCGTTATAGGTAGATAGATGTAGTTTAAAATTAATATGCAAATAGAGATAGATGTAGATCTATAGATCTATAGAAATTTAAATAGATATCATATCTATATCTCTATATATCATCAGGTAGATAAGTAGATAGATAGATGTAAGGCAATTAAATAGCTCAAAATGTTGATAAAGATATAATGCAATGAGAACTATTATATGAATAAATCTAAATCAGTACAAGGACTTTGAGAAATAATATGGCATATTTTGTAAAGTTGAAACTGCACATTCTCACCAATCATTATTTTCACTCTTAGGTATCTACACTCTGAAAAAAAACTCTTTCATCACTGCACCAAAAGACATACAAAAAATGTTTGTAGCAGCATTCCTTATAATAGCAAAAATCTGAAAACAAACTAAGTGTCCACTGACAGGAGAAGGGATAATAAATTACGGTATATTTTGATACAGCCTTGGAAATAAATGAGCTACCTGTATCAACATGAATGAATCACATCAACAATGTTGCTTCATAAAATAAAGTCACAGTAGAATAAACTCAGTCAAACACCATTTATATAAATTTCAAAACGTATAAAACTAAAGAGCACAGTGGCCTTCCCTTATCCACAATTTTGCATTTTGCAGTTTCAGTTACCCTTGGTATAATGCGATAAGCTACTGTATAACAGAGAGAAATAAAGACCTCATTCACATAACTTTTATTGCTGTATATAATTATTACAATTGCTCTATTTCATTAGTTATTGTTAGTACTTACTGGGTCTAATTTATAAATTAACCTTTATCGTATGTATGTGTGTGTAGGAAAAACATAGTATATATAGAGTTCATTCAGTACTATCAATCAGTGGTTTCAGGCACCTACTGGGGATCTTGAAAGCATGCCTCATGGATAATGGGGGCTTACAAGCCCCCATTTCATATGGGAATACTCGCCTATTTTATAATTCTTCTTTAAGTAAAAGAATGATAATCATACACCCCATATAGTGGCTATCCTGATTGGGAAGGAAGGGAGGATGTGGTCAGGGAAAAACACAAGGCTTCAATAGTGTTCTGTTTTATAAGCTGTGTGGTTGTTAAAAAAATACTTTAGACAAATTAAATTTAGCCAAGTTTATTTGAGCAAAGAAATGATTCATGAATCAGGCAGCAGTCCTGACCAAAAATGGTTTATAACGATCCATCCCACCCACCACATGTGCAGGTTATATTTATATCCAGAGAAAAGGTAGTGACATACAGAAATAATCTAAATGGTTACAGTCGGCATTTGTCTTATATGGTAATGTTTCGTTAGCCTTCAGCCTCTGATTGGCTGGAGGCTTAGCTGCTATGATTAGCTGAGACTTGGCTACTTGTTAGAAGAGTATACTTTCATGTTGCATTACAGTCTGTTTATACATCAAGTTCACTACCTACAAGTTCACAGTTCACTACCTACAGAGAAACCTGTAGGCCAAACTTAAAATATGTATGAAGGCAGGTTTAGGCCAAACATATTTCAATTTAACAGTGGTGAAACATATTTGACCATTTTATTATATTTTATAACATATATATTTCATTTATATATTGAATATTTCAGAATAAACAGATTTAAGACATTATAAAATGATTTTAAACTGAGTCAGAAATCTCTGTGCCTTCAAGAGAAAAAAGTACTATATAATGTAAATACTAATATGTATGTCATTTGATTAGGAGAAAAATGGTACTATTGACAAATAAAAGTAGAAACTACTTAATATTGCTTATAATAATATGATATAATAATGAGATATATGTCAAATAATCAACATAGTTAATTGTCAATCTCTTAATGTGTCTAATTTATAAATTAACCTTTATCATATATATGTATGTATAGGAAAAAACATAGTATTTTAAACATTTAATGTATATTAACTATTCTCCTCTTGGTAATCATCACAAAATAAGCATTTGGCTTTTGGAATAATAATTGTGAGGCCATAGAGCATATGATTAAGAGTGTTTGTGTGTGTGTGTGTGTGTGTGTGTGTGTTAGAGAACCTGGGTTTGAATCTCAGCTCCAGGTCACTAGCTCTGTGACTTTTGCTAATTTTCTTCTATGTGACTCAGTTTCTTTATTTTTAAAATTAATATAAGAAATCTTAGTGTGATTGTGAAGGGTAAATGAGATAAAATGAGGCAAATAACATTTATTTAATAATTTTTATTTGCCAGGTACTGTGTTGAGTCTTCATATAAAATAATACAAATATCAAAATAACAGCACAACTAATTTCCTGGATTATTCTACTCATGTTCATTAGCAGCTGATCAAGGCATTAAGCTCCCACAGGGAGATTGTAAAATCACTGCATCTAATGTAAGTGACTCTGTGTCTTGAACTCTATTCCAGGCTTTAAAACAAAGCAAAATATACTTAAACCTAAAAGGTATTCACAATATTTTCATATAATCTAAGCAAGTTTTATCAGCTCCTTATCTCTAATTTTGATGTCATATTTCAATCACACTGGTTCTTGGTATAGTCGCCTTGATTCACTGAGGCAAATGCTTTTATGTCTTCCTAGAGAAATATGTTGAAGTCACTTTTTAATGTTGTAACTTTTGCTTAAATATTTATAAGCTTGTTATGAGGCTTGTGGTAATATATTAGATATATTAGAATTGATATATTATGAGGTATGCGGCAATTTAGAATCGATATATTATTTTGGTGAATTGTTCATTTTATTGTTATGACATGCCTCTCAATCTATAGCAATGTTTCTTAACTTGAAATCGGTCTTGTCTTTTGGTCAGTGTTTGGTATGTTTTGTTCTTTTTCCATACATTTTATTTCAAAACATTTCTGCCTTTTAATTAATGATGTCTCTTGTAAGCATCATATTGTTGAGTTTTATATTTTATGTAGTCTAATGATTTTCTTTTTAGTAAAATAGTTTGTGTACATGTTATGTAATCATCGATCTATATGGTTACATATCTACCATTTATTACTCTTTATTTGTTCCATTATTTCCTCCTTTTTGTCTCCTTTCTTGTTTTGTATTAGATTAATGAAGTATTTTTTTTGCTAATCCATTAACTTTTATATTTGCGTATTATTTTTACTTTTAAAAAATTTCTTTCAAAAATACCTCAGAAATTATATCATGCTTCCCCAAGTGGAAACCTAAACTTTATTCTTTTATTACCTCTGGCAATACTGAGATACTAAAATATTTTTATTTCATTTCACCATCTCCTGTAGTGTTCTTGTGACATATTTTATTTTTATGTGTATTTTAAACCTGATAGGACAGTGAGAGTATTTTGTACAGTCAACATTAATTTAGATTTACTTCATGTGGTGACATATAGATACTAATTATAATATCCAAGGCAGCCACTAAGATAATAATTAAAAATATGAATAAAAGAAACAATGAGATAATATAATTACTGATAAATTAGGATTCATGTCTTCTATTTTCCGATTGTTTTCTATATGTCCTGCCTTTTTTGTTTCTCCATTTCTACACTACTGAATTTTTAAATTTCAAGTAGGTATGTTCTAGTATACTATTTTAATTATGTTGTTGTTTCTTTTATTCTGTATATTTTAATTATTTTCCTAGTCGTTGCCTTGGGTATTACAATTAGCATCTAAACAAAAAAAATCTGGTTTTATTACTAATTTAATTTCAGTAGTATACAGAATTTTTTCCATATAGCCCCATTCCCTTCAATTTCCTTAGTGCTGTTTTTGTAATACATATTGCAACTTTATACAGTAGAACCCAACAAAGTTTTTATAGTTATTGCTTTATACAGCTAGCTTTTACATCGGACCGAAGAGTTACAAATATATATTTATACTTACTCTCCTTTATATTTACCTGTATTTACCTGCAAGAAATTGCCACAAACTTGATGGCCTAAAACAACACACATTTGTTCTATCGCATTTCTGGAGATCAGAAACTTGAAGTCAGTTTCCCTGGCCAAAGTACATTTGTTGGCAGGCCCAGTTCTTTCTAGTGGCTCTGAGGTGAGAATCTTTTTCCTTGAGTTTTTCAGCTTCTAGCGGCCCACCCTATTTCTTGGCTTGTGGCCTCTTCCTTTGTCTTCGTAGCACATCATTCCAATCTATTTTCCATCATCGCATTGCCTTCTCAGCCCGTGTAGTCGAGTCTTCCTTATAAAATACTTGTGATTATAATTAGAGCCTGTTATAAAAATACTTGTGATTATAATTAGAGCCTACCTAGTAATCTAGTATACTTTTTCCATCTCAAGATTCTTTATTTAAACACATCTGCAAAGTCCTTTTGTCAAATAGAGTGACATCTACAGGCTCTAGGGGTTAAGAAATTGATATCTTTAGGGGCTATTATTCAGCCTGCCACACTGATATGCTTAATTTTATCATTTGGATTCAAGCATATTTTCATGTTGGCTTGATGAGATCCCATTAGTATTTCCTGTAGGGAATATCTGTTAGTGGCAGGAATGTCTTAATTTCTGTTTTATTTTCCAAGGAGAATTTTGTTTCATTTTCCAAGGATAATAGCTGAGTAGAGAATTCCTGATTTTTAAAATTTTTCTTCAGCATTTTAAATATGTTTTCCCACTTCCTTACAGCCTTCATGGTTTCTGGTTATAAACACCTGCTAATCACATTAAGGATCTCTTGTATGTGATGAGTCTCCACTTTTGCTGCTTTCAAAATCCTCTCTTTGTATTTGTCTTTGGACAGTGATGATTTTGATGTGTCATATTATTTTGTTATAATTCATTTTATTTTTATAAGATTGGTAATGCCTCATTTTTCAAGAATGCATATTTGGTTCTTTTACAAATTTCTGTCTCTTAACCAGGATTCTCTTTTTGGTGAGACATCATTGTCATATTTTAGGCAATGTTTTCTTAGCTCTTCAAACGTATTTATAAGAGTCGTATGTAAAGTTTTGTATACTAAGTCCAACATCTGGATGCCTGCTGGGATGGTGTCTACTGATTTCGTTTTTAATTTCCTGAGTTGTGAAAATTTTGATTTTGACAAAGTTGCCAGAAATTTAATTGCTTTATGAGGAGCTGATTTATAAAGATTTTCATTCCACCATTCCAGAAGCTTTACACTAGGGCCTCATAACTTGTATGTGATTCTGAACTATATCAAATTTGGGACATTTTGCATATGCAAACCAAGGTTTTGATGCCTGAAGATATGGTACATATGACTTCTGGAGACTTTCTGGAGACAAATATGCTAGGCAATCTCATTGTAACAATTACTCAAACTAGAAAAGGGAACTGGATTTAAAGGATGCTTCAATCTATCCATTGTTAAGGAACTTAAGGGGTAACTATATGAAGCTCGAGGTTGGTAATATCATCTATCATCATGAGGTTTGAAAGTTTCTTCCCTTTTTTCTAATCAGCAATTGCTTTGATTTTACTGAAAATAAGGGTTGGATCTCTGTTCTGCCAAGCTAATTAAAAAAAAAGAAAAAGAAAAACTCATGGAGAATTTTAAAGAAAGAGCCATCAGAATGATTGGATGCGTATTCCTGAAATTAAACAATCTGATAAAATGTCAGGCTAAATTTGGCTTGCAATATGTTAGAACAAGAAAAGAGTATTGTAAGGCCAGCTTAAGGTCCACATATTCTTTGCATCCTCAGAGTAGTATCCTTTATCTCAGACAGGACTCAGATATATTCTTGTGTAACAAACAGACCTAATGTCAAGTTCAAAGAGGAATGACAGGCATAAAAATTTCCTACCAGTCAGATTTTGCTTTCTCAAGTAAATATGGTACCAAGTACCACCTTTGTTTAGCATTTCAATAATGTAACCATTTCAATAACATCTTCTAGGAACTGGTGATTGAGTAAACTAATAATTGAAGCAACACATATAATTGTGATGTCATTATGGGTAGTTTTCTTAAGTTCTCAGCTTGGATGCAATATATCTTGCCACCTATTTAGAAAAAGAAAAGGGGAAAAATTAAAATGCTACAAACCAGCAAATAGCCATAAAAGGTTTCTACTTTTTAATAAGTTTTGCCGTTTGACTTTCACATTGACCTGGATATTACCACAACAATATGGTACATATGACTTTTTTAAATGAGGAAATTTTCACCAAAGTTCTACTGGAATACAGCATAGCTTGAGGGACCAGGCATGTCTCACAGCAGCTTAACATAGATTCACTTACCAAGGGCATCATTGTATGCATTTCCCGTGTCCACAGCCATAAAGACCCGGGACAAAAAAGCCCATCACATAACAAAATAAATAAAGAAATAACATAAATAGAAAACAGCACCAGCCTTACTTTGTTTTAAAACTTGTACATTTGCTCCTTGAAGGGAAAATAGAATTGATATAATTGATATCTGATTATAAATTAGAAATAACTTATAACCTGTGAGTGACATATATATGCATTGTATGTACTGATTTTATTGATACATAGGCCCCAGAAGAAATAATCTATTTGCATACCAAATATACTTGCCTCCCTACTTGGTCATTAAGGAGACTCAGTTACTGCTGTTACATCACCTAATAGCCCCAGTTGGTTTTGATTTCTGAAGTTAGAGTCCTTTTCTGGCATGGTATCCATATGTCTACTCTGGTGGGAGCAAACGTAGCATTAGTAATCAAGCCTGAAAGAACCAGACACACAGAAGCTCCTATTTGACTCAGCTCTCAACTCAGATAAAGCACCATTCCATTAAGAACAGCATCTAGTTTCCACACTCATATCCAGAGAGGCCTGGTGACACAACTAGGAAATGCAGCAATTTAAAGCCTTGTGGGTAATTGGTGAGAGAAATGGAAGAAGAGAGCCGAGCCAAAAAGTATCCCTCTACTTCTCCTCACCAGATTCTTCAATGTACGGTAGTTTTCTGCTCCAAGTCATCTCACGTGACTGAGTAAACCAATATGGTCTAATGTGTATGTTTTAATTTTCACTCTGTTTGCGAAGACCCTGATTAAGGCAGATCCAGAACCCTGTGTGTAGCATATTAGTTTGTACACAGTTTTGGTTTCTTGGGCCTATTTTGATTTTAGCCCCAACTGTGGTAGATAGTTTCATGCATATTGAAAGACTTCCATTTCAAATGATGAAAACATCTCTCTCCTTTTCAACCTCAGAGCATTTTCCTAAAATTGAGAAATTCATTCAGTTTACATATTTGTTTCAGTCCTAAAATGCAGAGGAGTTAATGCTTCCAGAAGCAACTCTCAGTAGGTGGGTGCTCTCATGCTTATTGGACATATAATAGTGGGAGGTATTTTGTATGCTTCTCAGAAGGGCCAGTAGAATTGAGTCCCTGTTACCCTCAGACCTACTTTGAATACTCGTCCTTAAATTTTTCTTTTTCATTCTCTCTCTCAACTATTTTATAGTTGCCCTCACAAATTTTCTTTCAAGCTCTATAATTGAGCATGCCTAAACAAAGACAGTTGTCCCAGAAGTGGTCCTAAAAATCTTATTCTTAAGGTGGGATTTTGGAACTGGATCTCTCACTGCTCAGATATGAGTTCTTACTGGCAATAAACAGAATGATGATAACCTCTGATGTGTGAGGCAATATCACAACCACCAATAGCTTCACCTATGATGGACTAAAATTAAATACAATTGGAAGAGGACATATTAACTTATGCATTAGCTCTAGCCCTTGAATGGTGTGGGACAATGGTAATAAAATTAGGAGGTGGGTGGTTTTTGTTAAATTTCTTAAAAGATTTTAAGAAAGAGAATGATAAGGTCTCAAGTATCAGAACATGATAAACGCCTGAAGATCTTCTTGGCATTGTTAGAGGTCTTTCCGTGAAGTCAGTGCTGTGCTGAAAATTAAGCTCAGAGTTTAATTGCTAGCAGAATAGCCAAGTAAATAATGTAAAACCTCTGCAGGCAGCCCAGGGTAAAGTCTGGACCTTTATTTGGGACCCTCAGATGTGTGAGTAAAGTAGAAATGCCTGGGTAATTTCTTGGGAACTGTCTAGGTTGCGAGAACTCTTGCTTGGTTTAGGGTGACTGTCCTCTGTACTGCAGGGTTGGTGGTGAGAGAGTTGCCTTGGAGCTTAGTTCCCTAGTGTCAACGGAAATAACAGAGACCATGTGGTGAAACTCAACCATAAGAGGCAAAGTGGACAGTTTTCTTCTAATGACAGCAAAACTAAAGCAACAACCAAGGTGCCTTTTCATGCAGAGGTCTATGTTAATGGCTAAGAAAACATGGGGTTCTTGGGTAAGATAGAGGAGCAGCTGATGAGGGTATTGCTTGACTTGTAAAAACAGAAAAATGACAGAGCTTGTGAGAAGCCTGATGTCAGCAGTCTTAATAGAAAAGTATTTCCATCTCCAGTTTTCAGATACAGATCCTGCCATTTGGATGGGAGGCCAATTTCTACTTGGCTAGTAGGGACCATGAAGTGCCATTGAAAGTCAATACAATAACCAACCTGCCAATCCTTCTGCAAGTGGACCTGCAGCCATTAATCACATAACTTACGAGAGGTGACAGATACAGGGTTTGATCTGACACCGACGCCAGTAGACTCAAAATACCATCATGGAGCTCTAATTTGGTGGGAGCTTATAAAATGATAGGTGATAAATACGGTCATGGTGAACTTCCATCTAACAGTGTGTGCAAAGGCCCCTCAGCTACACCCTATGGTTTTTTCTCCCCTACTTGACTACAAAATTATAATTGAATAAGTATTTTATTGAATTTTTAGTAACTTTTAGTAATTTACTAAAAATTTTTAGTAATTTTTATTTTAGTAATTTTTGTGTTGTCCTTTTAGTAGATATCCAAAATGCGTATATTTATTTGTCTAATTATTGCCTACTTTTTATTAGTATATTTACCATTTCCAGAACAATGCAAGAAACTTTAAAAGTTTAACTCTGCCCCTCCTGATTTTGTGGTTTTGCTATCATATAGTTTTCATCTATATCTGTTACACAAGACATAGCTATTATTATTGTTTTATACAGTTAGTGTTCTTTCACATTTACTCACATCTTTTTTTAATTTTACTTTATGATCTGGGATACATCATGTGCAGAACATGCAGGTTTTTTACATAGGTATACACGCGCCGTGGTGGTTTGCTGCACCTATAAACCCGTCATCTATGTTTTAAGCCCCACATGCATTAGGTATTTGTCCTAATGCTCTCTCTCCTTTTGCCCCCCACCCCCGCAACAGGCCCGGGTATGTGATGTTCCCCTCCCTGTGTCCATGTGTTCTCATTGTTAAACTCCCACTTATGAGTGAGAACATGCAGTGTTTGGTTTTCTGTTCCTCTGTTAGTTTGCTGAGAATAATGGCTTCCAGCTTCATTTATGTCCCTGCAAAGGACATGAACTCATTCTTTCCTATGGCTGCACAGTATTCCATGGTGTATATGTGCCACATTTTCTTTATTCAGTCTATCATTGATGGGCATTTGGGTTGGTTCCAAGTCTTTGCTATTGTAAATAGTGCTGCAATAAACATGCATGTGCCTGTCTTTATAGTAGAATGAATTATAATCCTTTGGGTATATACCCAGTAACGGGATTGCTGGGTCAAATGGTATTTCTGGTTCTAGATCCTTGAGGAATCACCACACTGTCTTCCACAATGGTTGAACTAATTTACACTCCCACCAACAATGTAAAAGCGTTCCTATTTCTCTACAACCTCGCCAGCATCTGTTGTTTCCTGACTTTTTCATAATCGCCATTCTAACTGGCGTGAGATGGTATCTCATTGTGGTTTTCATTTGAATTTCTCTAATGACCAGTGCTTTTGAGCTTTTTTTCATATGTTTTTTGGCTGCATAAATGTCTTCTTTTGAGAATTGTCTGTTCATACCCTTCAGCCACTTTTTGATGGGGTCGTCTTTTTCTTGTAAATTTGTTTAAGTTCCAAGTTCCTTGTAGATTCTGTATATTAGACTTTCGTCAGATGAGTAACTTGCAAAAATTTTCTCCCATTCTGTTTACTCTGATGATAGTTTCTTTTGCTGTGCGGAAGCTGTTTAGTTTGATTAGATCCCTTTTATCAATTTTTGCTTTTGTGGCAATGGCTTTTGGTGTTTTAGTCATGAAGTCTTTGTCACAACTTTATTCTTTCTGGAATCCTTCATTCTTTCATGTAGTTCAAAGCCTTTATCTGAAATTTTCTTTCAGCCTGAAAAACTTTCTTTAACATTTCACTTATTTTATGCAGCATGGATCTTCTGATGATCAATTTTCTCAGGTTTTGTTTGTCTGAAAAAGTCTTCCTTTTGACTTCACTGTTGAAGAATATTTTCACTAGGTATGGAGTTTAAGATTAGAGTTCTTTTTTGGTTCAATGCTTTAAAAATGTCATTTTATTGTTTTCAGATTCCATAGTTTCTGTTGAAAAGCCAGACACCAGTTTTACTGTTGCTTCTCTGAAGATAATGTATCTATTTTCTCTAGCTCCTTTAAGGTTTTCTTTAACTTTGATGTTTAGCAATTTGGCTATGATGCATCTAAGTGGAATTTTTTCTTTGTATTTCTCCTGTTTTGGTTTCACTGATCTTCTGCAATGTGTGGGTTGAGATTTTTTTTTGTCAATTTTAGTGTATTTTCAGTCATTATCTCTTCAAATGTTGCTTCTTCCTCATTCCCTCTCTCCTCCCTTTATAGGCTGCCAATTATACATGTTAGGCCTTTGACTATGTATCACATACCTTTTACACTCTGTTCTATTCTTTACATTTTATTTTTCTCTGTGCTTCAGTCTAGATATGTTTCTATTGACCTGTCACTGAATTCACAAATCCTGTTTTCTACTGTGTCCAGACTTTTAAACTATCCATTCAATGGGCCTTTGATTCTGCATACATGTTTTAAGTTCTAAACCAGATTTTTTTATTTTGTTATCTTCAATTTTGATAATCTTTTCCTCTATTTTAATACATTTTAATAGTTAAAATTCTGCTTCAACTCTAATATCTAAACAACTTATTGAGTCACTTTTATTGCTTTTCTTAGTTTTAAAATAATCCTTTTTAAAAAAGTAATCATACTTTTTTTGATTGAATGCCAGTAATGCACAAAATCTAGAGTCCGTGAAAGATGACTCTTTCTTCTCTGTCCACTAAGACTGCATATTGTTTGGGGGTAAAGTAGGGAATCCCCTTAAACAGAAAGGCAGGTAAGTATGAAGCTTACCTAGTGCATTTCTTTTTCCAAGAATCGTATTCCTCAGATTTCTTACTGCTTTGATTCTTCTCCAGTGTCTTCAAATACTTTTTAAATATTTTGTGCAGTATAGATAGGAGCATAATTGGAGTTGATTTTTTAGCAGCTGCCAGGATTCTCACATTGGTTTCATGATCCCTATACTAATATTACGGTAGGTAGGGCCAAATATAAGCCTCTGAAACAATCCTCATTCTGACAGAGAAACCTGAAGTATAATGGTACCCTATAATCCATTACATGTTATAGATGAACACCATTTTCAAAAATTTAAAGAATGTATAACCCTTACAAAAATTAGAGGATTGTTTTGGGTGACTAGTAATTACTATATAAGCTTAGTTAACTGATATCCTACTTTTCTGATATAGAAGTGGTTTAACTTTTCTGATAGAGATGATTTATTTTTCGGAATACATCAACAATTTGGTATGGAATTGTTTGCCTGATAGTATGGTCTTTTCAAACCCCATCAATGAGGAGGATACAATTCAGTTTGCTTTTATCTGGGAAAGACAGAAATATACATTCAGTTGACTCAGGGCTAAGGTAACTCTTCCGATCTCCATCATAATACAGACCACAGGAATGTTAATCATCTTCACATTCTGTAGAACACTGTATTTGAACTCTTTATTGATAACGTTATGCTAATAAGGAGCAATCTATCATATGATGAAAACAGTACATTTAGAATCATACACAAGCAGGTCTAGAGGGTAAAAGTCAGTTTCATGAACACATAGATCAGACACCCATACTGCTTAAGTAGGTTGCACCAGTGGTCATGGCTATGGCCTTGTGCAGCATTCCTTATAACCAGGTGAATGAGAAGAAAACATTCAGGCTTGCTGTGTGATGCTTTGTCTAACTATATCAGTGCAAGCTGACAATGTTATTCTGCCCCTCTAAAGCTTGTTCCAGAAGTGGCCCTAAATAACACTAACTGTTCTTAGTGGACAACTTTAAAAGTACATTTTTTTGCCAGTATTGTTTGGTAAGAGAATTGATATGAAGTTGGGATATATACGGACTCCTGAAAAATTGCAAATAGCTTGGCTGTGGTCAGTCGACTGAAAAAAAAAAATACGGGAACATCATATCTAGGGAGCTTTGGGTAGATGTCTATGCATGAATTTATGCAGATGGGCATAAAATATATGGGATATTTGTGTATCATATAAACAAACATCAGAGAAATACCACTGCAAAGAAGGCGCCCAATAGCAGGTATACAGAATTACTCATTCAATGGACTCTAGCCAGCTTTTGTGTTCTGTCACTCTATTGCTTGTGCAATATGCTTATAAAAGGTATATTTATCTTGAATGAAGTCAGTGTATGGTCCCAAGAGCAAAGTCTCCTAAGTAAGCTGATCCAGCTACCAAAATGGCTGAACACCAGGCATATCAGCAGCACAATCCAAGTCTGAGACTCTGATGTGGCAAAATCCCTTGAGGAGCCTAGCTTGGTACTTTGTGTGAAGCTGATATTAGATCTTTGACTCTGGCAATTATGGATCCTTATTAGACTTGACACTTACTCTAGGCATAGGTTTTTCTTTTCAAAGAGATTTTATAGCAGCATGATCATAGTATTTACAGAATATTTGATAATTGACATGGAATATTGTATAACAAGGGTCCACAACCCCCAGGGAACATCATATGGACAGGTACCCATCCATGGCCTGTTAGAAACAAGGCTTCACAGAAGGAGGTGAGAAGCGGGCAAATGAACAAAGCTTCATCTGTATTTACAGCCATCCTCATGGCTTGCGTTACCACCTGAGCTCCACCTCCTGTCAGATCAGCAGTAGCATTAGATTCTCATAGGAGTGCAAACCCTATTGTGAACTATGCATGTGAGGGATCTGGGTTACACACTCCTTATGAGAATCTAATGCCTGCTGATCTATCACTGTCTCCCTTCACCCCCAGATGGGACCATCTAGTTGCAGGAAAACAAGCTCAGGGCTCCCACTGATTCTACACTATAGTAAGTTGTATAATTATTTCATTATATATTATGATGTAATAATAATAGAAATAAAGTACACAATAAATGTAATGTGCTTGAATCATCCTGAAACCAGCCCCCCAACTCCATGCCCAATCCATGGAAAAATTGCCTTCCATGAAACTAGTCCCTGGTGCCAAAAGGGTTGAAGACTGCTGTTGTATAACATCATGTCAGACTAATTGGCCAAGTTTAAAGTAAAGACAAAATAACAATTATTGCATGATCACATAACTCACTTATCTTACCATATGCCACCTTACATGAAATTAGTCTAATAGAATGTTAGGCCAATTAAAAGCTCCTCTAAGGTTCAAGAATAGCGTCCTACAGATTTAGGTTTCTGTCTTCTAGAATACAATATATGCAATAAACTGGTAGCCAATATATGATATGATGCTGAGTCTCTAGTAGCTAGCATATATATAAAATAAACAGTTCTGGTGGTCAGGTTGTGGAAGAAAAATTGATCTTTCTCACCATTACTCCTAGTGAGCCACTTTCAGCCTTTGTATTTCTCATCCTCTTTTAGATTAGAGGCCTCGGTAGCCAATAGAGACAGACAGAGAGTGAGTGTGTGTGTTGGGAGTGGGAGGTGCTTCCATAAGGGAAAACAACCTGTAATTATAACTGCATTCTGATCACCTTGGACTATTCATACTGTTTTATTTTTACCTTGCTTTTCCTGAGCTAGGGCTGCTGCTTCATAATGGGAGGCAGGATAAAACATCTTCAGGACTCAAGAAGTTCACTGGGGGATTTTCTTGATGCTTTTGTGTCAGCAACTACAGATTACCAAAGTCAAGGCAACCTGGTGCGCGGATCTCTCAGGGATGAGGGCTGAGTCACCTCAGCATGCAAGTAATACAGCACAGCTGCAGGGCTGGCAAAATTGTACTGAATGTACAATTGGTGGAAACAGGAAAAGGAGTTTACATGGTTTCAGCGCTGTTTGTAACAGTAGGGCCTGTAGCATGTTCCACTAATCCTTCCTTATTTAATTTAAGTTCATTATAGAGATTGTGTCTGGCCCCACATGCAAGAGTCATTAAGAAATGTACATAATGTTGAGCAAAAGTGAACCCAAGTCATGAAATGATGGGACTATAGCAGATGCTTTTTATGTTCCTTATCCTTTTTGGTTGGCCCATCTCTAATTTTTGACGCCATGGTGGTGAACATTTCCACGCCTACTCTGTGCCTTTCTCTGCTTTTGTGCTTCCGGACCTTCTCGAAAACCACAGAATTCCAATCAATCATCCTAAGTGAAAACATAATGCAGACATAAGAGTTAATGTTTTCAGAAGTGCTGGGGCACAGAGAATGATACTTTCAAAGTAAGGTGCTTTGGCATGCTGAGCACTGTTGAACTGAAGGAAATTGGAAGGTCTTAGAAGCTGCCTCAGAAACAAGGACTTTCTAACCTTGTCTTGCTTTTCCTCCCCAAGTGCAGGGAGGGGATCTCTCTGAATGTTCCCTTATCTAAGAAAAAAGCAATTGTCTTAAGACTCTCTCCCTAGGAATCTCATCAAATAACCAGGAAAGATTAACTACATTAGAAAAGACTAAAACACATTATGCCCCACATACTTTTCATCTATTCTGACAGCAGCTTCAAGAGATTACCTGGGAGACTTTATCTGTGTAATAAGATAACTTTGTTCACAGTGAAGTTCTTCCCCACACCTTCTCACCACCTCCCCTAGAGCTCAGAACAACTTTATTTCAGGCCAGGTCTGTTTAGGCCCATTCATTTTCCCCTAAAAATCATTTGCTACCCCTCACAAGTGCCCACCTCTCCCATTTTCCTCTTCCCTATTAAGAGGGTATTTAAGCCTCAACCATCTGGCTTTTCTGTGAATCTCACATTTGTGAGACTTCCAGGTTCACCTACATGTTTATAAATTTGTATGACTTTTCTTCTGGTAATTTGTCTCTTGCCAGTTTATTTCAGCAGAAGGACTCAATCAATCATTGAACTTTCAGAGTGAAAGTTTAAACTTCCCCTACAAGAATTCACCTTTCATCAGTGGGGTATGGGAGCCAGTGAACAATTCTGGGAGGCTGTTGCTATGTTTCTCAGAAACCCCAGAAGAATCAAGCCCTTATAATCAGCAGCAGTAACCCACAGTGACACGCCATTATATTGTTTTTTATTCTTTTTCTGTCTCACTTCCCCTTCTCCCTCACTCTGTATTCTTGGGATGACTTCCTAAGTAAACTGTCTGCAAATATGTCCTCGTCTCTAACTTCTCTTTACATGGGAACTTAACCTAAGAAAATACACCATTTGAGAACAGAGCCTAACTGCATTCAAAATGAGCAGTTTACAATCTCAGGTATACAGTAACCATTTTACTGCGTTCTACAAACAGTTATTTTAATCTCAAGCCTTCATCTACTAGGATTGGGAAAATGGAGTTTGATGGGAAAATTGAACGACAGTCTTCTTAGAGTGCTTCTGGTATTTCAAATGACTTGAATATGTACTGCTCAGGAATTGACAAATGTGAATTTTTATTTTTCTAGTCATTGGTCTGCACAGATTGACGGTGCTCTGCTGGCAAAATTTGTCTATCAATTCTCTCTAATGTTTCCCTGCCAATGTTGGTTTAATGGGATTATCTCTACTGCAACTAGGACACACCAGGGATATAGGAATTTCCTGAAGACTTTCTGTGGTCCAATCTGCCTTATATTACAGGACGCACTTTTCAAGAGCTGTGTGTGAGAAAGGCAAAAGTTCCTTTTTCTTCAATACATCAGTGTCTTTCCTTATGTTACTTTTCTGCCTGCTTCACTGGCTAAGCAAATCTGTTTTTTGCCTAAAATGGCAAGGTCCTTTTTACTCTATGTTTGTTTCTCCCCATTATTTCACTGAGATTCTGAAGGCTTTGTTTCTGAAAGGGTTTATAGGCTTTTAGAAACCAAAGCCAGGGGGCTCTGCACATTTTCTATTTTGTATCCCATCTCTGAGGCAATAAATAAAAAATAGTAAGAAGAGAGAAAAAGAAGAGGAGTAATGGGAAAAATGCATACAAATGTAGGTAAAAATCTAAAAGAATGTAGATGAAACACTCTTTCATTCATGTTTTATTTGTTGTATCTTTATTGGAACCCAATCAGAGAAAAAACAAAAAAGTAATTATTCACTATTTCTACAAACCTGTCTGTCACTATTCCAAATACAAGTGTATTCCAGTAAAAAAAAAAAAAAAAAAAAAAAAAAAAAGTTGTATGCCTTTGCATGGGCATGTATAAGTATGTGCAAAACTTTGTGTCTGTATTGAGGAGGAAAGTGAAGCACACCTTTCACATATAGCCCTTCAGGCTCCATCTATATAATGACAAAGCAACCTATTGATTCAGAGAAATCATCAATTTTGTGTTTATTCCAATATATATTCTGTAATACCCAGTTACCTACCTTTATTTTTCCTTTTCAAACTTCTTTTAGAATGATGTAGACAAATTACTTCTTCTTTATTTTATCTTCTATCTAGCACTTATTTTCCTCTCTGCCAAATTTTCTTTGTACCTGACAAATCTGTTTCCATCACAGGATGAATCCTGGGAGATGCCTGAAAAATAAATTCCAGCTTGTACAGAATTCCAGGTGGTTCTCTTTTGTGGAACTATAAGATGGGATATCCAATGATTTTGTCTATTTTTACATTCATCTTTATGTGTTTTTTAGATGGCTGACCTCACCATTTATTTAGCTGACTTGGAGCATTGTAGCATTATCCATATGTGATATTTTTAATAAGCTTTGATGAAAAAATAAATCTTATAACATCCGAAGGTAAAAGAAACCCCAAGAGGAAATTTAACTGTGCTATTCCTCCTGCTGTACTCCCAATTATAAGTGTAGAAAAGATGAAACAGCACCCAATCAATGTTAACACACAAGTATCTCATTACATATAGGACCTTAATAATCATCATGGCAAGAGTATGAGAAAGGTCCAGGTAATTAGTACTGCATTCAAAATATTTTAAAGCATTAACTGTACCTTGCAAAGCATTGATAAAATTAGATGAGAAATCATAGTGATATAACAATTAGCACTACTTCAACATTACTCTGTGTGGCAGGTGTTCAAAGCATATATAGGGTTGTTTGGCTTTGCATTGTTTGTTGTTTTTCTGAATGAAAGCAGTTTGCTGCACAGAAGAAAAAAATGAATGTTATTTGAATTGCAAATTTCTGCTGCAGCCATTAGTTGCCCCCTAATATTTTCGAGGGTAACTTAAAATTTGGACTGTTTAAGCATTTCCAGTTGAAATACATTGTTCTTAGTCATCCCCTGGAAACACAGTAAACAAGATCTTCATAATCTCTGCTCTAGAGTATGGAGTAACCAAATATGGGGGGCAGGGGAGAGTAGAAAATTATTGCTAGATTTTATTACTGAATGCTCTTTTGCCACCAGCTACTATTTCTCTCCTTAATATCTGTATACTTAAATACATAATAAATCTGACCAGGTGTCATTCTGCTTTTACCATTGGGTTAGGATCTGTGAAGTGGAACAGAACCTAGTGCAGTCTATAAGCCTGGTATTTTCAGGAACAAGTTTTCCAAAAGGTACTTCATTCTTTGTACTAAATAAAAAAAAAGTAAGAAGGTAACATAAATATTATCAGTCTAATAGACTATTTACCATGTTATCCAACTGAGTGTTTGGTCACCAGAGAGCGCATTATCTTCCTTTGCCTGAAATAATGAAACAATTAAAATGGGAATTAATTGAAGTCCAATGAATGGTTAATAAAAACAACTTGCATTCACCTACTTTTAGCTTATTCATCTGTGTTCTCAATGGCTATATAAAATATCAGTGTTTCTTTAACATTTATAGGAATCTTCCACACACTGGGAAAAGTAGCAGCTTCAGTGAAGGACATACTGCCTTTTAATTACATGGTAATTTAATAAAGCTTCCAGGTATACACATGGTAAATACATTGTAATTATATATTCCTACTGATAGAAAGTGCTGCCCTGTAATTTGGTAATTTCATTTCATACCGTCTGTCGGCTGGACAGCATGGAACATATTGAAAGACCTGTCAAAGTAAATGTTCATTTATATACAGCCAGTTAGGGACATCTATAATACAATATCCAAAGCACAAATCTTTAAGTTTTCCCTACATCCACTTTGGTGGATAAAAGGGGAGAGTTTTCTCTCTGTTTGATCATGGATAGTGGGAGGAAAAGGGCACTGCAATGTTTTGGAAACTGATCAGGACTCTAGAATTACCTCCCAGGCATCTGTGATATTTCCATTTATAATAACAATGATGCTTTTCACTTATAGATTAGATTTCTTTTCACCTGGAAATCTCAGAACACTTCACAGATAGATACTTTCTCTTTCTTGCAGCTTCACTGTCTGTCAGGTATAGGGAAACAGGCAGAACATGCCATCTGGACTTTGTCTTTATAAGACAAGTCACCTGGGGTAGGACACAATAGGCCAGACCCTGATGGAGACAGTGTCTTTTCACCACTGTTGAATTAACCAGGTGATGTAGAATTTTTTTAGTGGTTATTTTTGGATCAACATTTCAGTAACCCGGTTCAAGACACTGAAAACAGAATAATAAAGCATCTGTCCAAAGTTATGTGAAATTTTATTTGTATAGAGTCACAATGTTCTTAGGTACAGCCAGAGAGTATTCAAAACTCTTGAGAAACATTAAAGTATTTTTGGAAAACTGCTTGTTTTTGGGAATAAAATATTACTAAAAAATATATATATTTTTGGAAAACTGCTTGTTTTTGGGAATAAAATATTACTAAAAAAAAAAATAACCTGATGACAAAGACAACAGCTCACTATTAAAGTCCCTCTCTTAAGTAGCTCAGAACAAAAAAGGGAAGTCAAATTGTTTTATTGATAGAAAATAAGACTTAGGATAGTGGTAATAATTTTAAACACTTGGTGTACTTTCCAACATGAATTATATTAATTTTATAACACCAAGATGTCCTATTCCTATTAGATGGAATAATTACACACTCAGCATTTCAAAGTAATAGATGTCGAAATATTATTACATCCATTTTAAAGAAATTAATTATAGTCCCCAGTTTGCTCCTGGGACCTCATGCAAAAGAAGTCACATCGGAGAACAGGAAATGCATCCCCTATTGCTTTACTGCAGAGATTGACTCCTCTGCGTGCAAATGAAGCAATACAGACTAATGCTCATTATGAAAACTGTGTGAAAGGCGATCAAGAGCTAGAATGTAAAGAGCCATGAAAGTAATATCAAAGACACCACGGTCATTTAAAGGGCACACCATTAATTAATTAACTTAAAAATGTGGTTTCTACTGTCATGGTTCATTGGTGATGGCCCAAATATATTTTATCAAGTAAAGTGCTGGTTGGCTTTCTTATTTTACACCACATTACTGATAGGCTTCCTACTGTTTCCACTAAGAATACGCAATTTGTAGGCACTAAGTTAATCAATGAGATAGCATGGCAAACCTGTTAAGACTCTCTTCATTGGTAGACCTAAATATTTCATCCTTATCTACTTATTTGTTCCATTATATCTTCACTTTTAATTATCTCATTTCTAATTCAAATCTTCTTCTCTCAGATTAACACTTTTATTTATCTATGCAGGTCAACCCTTGACAATCTTTTTTTTAAAGCTTCTTAATCCTTTAGTATTTAAAATACATACGACATCACAGAAAATGGGAAAATGCAGAATCTTTTAACGTGCACAAATAGATTTTTGTTAGGTCTTAGACACCTTCTGCTAAGCATACATCTAACTGAAATAATTGGACTTTCTAATTATATGAATATTTGTGAGTCAATTTAAACTTGAGATAAAAGCAATTGGATGAAATTTGTAATATGCACCAGACTTCTAGTATTAAATTGGATAAATGAGTTATGAGTACCTATCTAGTTTGCATTTTTACTCATCATCTTTGGATACCAATGCATCAATTTGGATAAATTCTGCCTAAAGATTATAAAGATGTGGCACTGCACAGAGACACACTGATGATTTCCCAATGACTTAGAATCTGCTGGGGCTTTGAATGAGCTATAAATATGAGAGAACAGTACATTTCTTATGCTCCAACTCCTTTCCCAGGCTATGAAACTGTCAGTAAAGAGGCCAGTTAGAATAAATGCCAGTAGCCATTATTGATTTTAGAACACGATATAGATGAGATACCAACATTTCCTATTCCTAAAGACAGGAATAGGAAAATCTAGGGAACTGAGCAAAGCCATATTGGAACATTAAGAAAATAATGTGGGGGAGGGGCCAAGATAGCTGACTAGAAACAGCTGTGGTGGAGGCTCCCACAGAGAAGAATCAAAATGGCAAGTGAATCCTGCACCGGCAACTGAGGTATCAGGTTCTCTTATTAGGACTGACTAGGCAGTTGGCATGAACCATGGAGAGCAAAGAAATAGCAGGGTGGTGCAAGGACCTACCTGAGATCCACAGAGGGAAAGGGGAGCTCCTACTGGCAGCCAAGGGAGGCAGTGAGAGATTGTGCTACCCTGTCAGGGCAGCCTTGGCTTTTCCGTAGATCTGTACAACCTGTGGATTAGATCTCCCTTGTGAGTCCACACCACCAAGGCCTTGGGTCCCAAGCACAAAGCTGTGCCGATTCCCAGTCTCCGCTCTGCTGGACGGTCCCTAAGACTACCCAGTCCCCGGCGGGGAGGAGTGTCTGCCATCACTATGCTGCCTGCTGTCTAAGATGACTGAGTTCCTGGGGAGAGGGGCAGCAGCCATCACTGCAGCTCCAGTCTGCCATGTTTTTCCTGCTGGTACCAGGGGGACTGGACGGTTTGGACCCAGGAGGAATTCCCCACAAGCGCAGCACAGCAGCTGTGGGAGATCATGGCCATACTGCCTCCTTAGGCCGGACCCTGACCCATCCCTCCTCACTGGACAGGGCCTCCCTGCAGGGATTTCAGAACTCCAGCCAGGGGTTTAGGGACAAAACTCTGATCTCCCTGGGACTGAGCCCCTTTAGGGAAGGGTGGCTGTGGTCTCTACAGATCAGCAGACTTAGTCTTTCCCCCTGCTGGATCTGAGGAATCTGGGCAGCCCAAATGAGTGGAATTCCCCCCAGAACAGCACAACCCGTCCACCAAGGGGCAGCCAGAGTGCTTCATTAAGCGAGTCCTGAATCTTGTGCCCCTTAACTGGGTGAGAACCCCCAATGTACCTTACACAGTAGTGTTTCCACTAGCATCAGGTCAGTGCTCTGTGTGGACAGAGATCCCAGAGGAAGGAGCAGGCAGCCATCTGTGCTGTTCTGCAGCCTCCATGCGTGACACCTTCAGGTGCGGGAAGGACCAGGCAAATAGGGTCTGGAATGGAACCCCAGCCAACAGCAGCAGCCTTACAGAAGAGGGGCCTGACTGTTAAAAGAAAAACAAACAGCAACAACATCAACACAAAAGACCCCACAAAAACCCCATTCAAAGGTCAGCGGCCTCAAAGATTGAAGCTAGGCAACCTCATGAAGATAAGAAAGAATCAACAAAAAAATGCTGAGAACCCAAAAAACCAGAGTGCCTCTTCTCCTCCAAATGATTGAAATACCTCTCCAGCAAGGGCACAGAAAAGGACAGAGGCTGAAATGAGGAAATTGACAGAAATGGGCTTCAGAAGGTGGGTAATAACAAACTTTGCTGAGCTAAAGTTGCATGTTCTAACCCAATGTGAAGAAGCTAAGAACCATGATAAAACATTACAGGAGCTGTTACCATAATAGCCAGTTTAGAGAGGAAGCAATGGCCTGATGGAGCTGAAAAACACAAGAACTTCACAATGCAAACACATGTATCAATAACTAAATAGACCAAGCAGATGGAAGAATTTCAGAGCTTGAAGACTATCTTGCCGAAATAAGACAGGCAGACAAGATTAGAGAAAAAATAATGAAAAGGAATGAACAAAATCTCCAAGAACTATGGGATTATGTAAAAAGACCAAACCTGTGACTGATTGGGGCACCTTAAAGAGACAGGGAGAATGGAATCAAGTTGGAAAACATACCAGGATATCATCCAGGAGAACTTCCCCAACCTAACAACACAGGCCAACATTCAAATTCAGGAAATACGGAGAACCCCAGTAAGATACTCCATGAGAAGATCAACCCCAAGACACATAATCATCAGATTCTCCAAGGTCGAGACTAAGGAAAACGATGGTAAGGGCAGCAAGAGAGAAAGACCAGGGCACCTACAAAAGGAAGCCCATCAGACTAACAATGGACTTCTCAGCAGAAACCCTTTAAGCTAGAAGACATTGGGGGCCAATATTCAACTTTCTTAAAGAAAATAATTTCCAACCCAGAATTGCATGTCCAGCCAAACTAAGCTTCACAAATGAGGAAGAAATAAAATCCTTTTCAGACAAGCAAATGCTGAGGGAATCATCACCACCAGGTCTGCCTTGCAAGAGCTCCTGAAAGAAGCACTAAATATGGAAGGGAAAAACCATTACCAGCCACTGCAAAACACACTGAAGTATGAAGACCAATAACACTATGAAGCAACAACGTCAACAAGTCTGCAAAATAATCAGCAAACTTCATGATGACAGGATAAAATTCACACATAACAATATTAACCTTACATGTAAATGGGCAAAATGCCCCAATTAAAAGACACAGAATCACAAGTTGGATAGTCAAGACCCATTGGTATGCTGTATTCAAGAGACCCATCTCATGCGCAAGACACGCATAGGCTTAAAATAAAGGGATGGAGGAAAATTTACCAAGCACATGGAAAGCAGAAAAAAAGCAGAGGTTGCAATCCTAGTTTTTGACAAAACACACTTTAAGCCAACAAAGATCAAAAAAGACAAAGAAGGGCATTACTTAGTGGTAAAGAGATGAATTCAACAAGAAGAGTGCCTATCCTAAATGTATATTCATCCAATACAGGAGCACCCAGATTCATAAAAACAAGTTCTTAGAGACCTACAAAGAGACTGAGATTCTCACAAAATAATAGTGGGAGACTTTAACACTCTACTGTCAATATTAGACAGATCAACAAGAAAAAAATTAACAAGAATATTCACTTGAACACAGCTCTGGATCAAGTGGACCTGATAGATATCCACACAACTCTCCACCCAAAAACAACAGAATATACATTCTTCTCAGGACCACATGGCACTTATTCTAAAATCAATCACATAATTGGAAGTAAAACACTTCTCAGCAAATGCAAAAGAACTGAAATTGTAACAGTCTCTCAGACCACAGTGCAATCAGATTAGAACTCAAGATCAAGAAACTCACTCAAAACCACACAACTATATGGAAATTGAACAACCTACTCCTAAATGATTTCTGTGTAAATAATGAAATTAAGGCAGAAATCAAAAAGTTATTTGAAACCAAAAAGAACAAAGAAACAATGTACCAGAATCTCTGGGATGCAGCTAAAGCAGTATTAAGAGGGAAATTTATAGCACTAAATGTCCACATCAAAAAGCTAGAAAGATCTCAAATTAACATCCTAACGTAACAACTAAAAGAACTAGAAATCCCAAAACAAACAACCCCAAAAGCTAGCAGAAGACAAGAAATAACTAAGATCAGAGTGGAACTGAAGGAGACAGAGACACAAAAAACCTTTCAAAAAAATCAATGAATCCAGGAGGTGGTTTTTTGAAAAAAATTAATAAAATAAATACACTGCTAGCTAGACTAATAAGAAAAGAGAGAGGAATCAAATAGACACAATAAAAAATAATAAAGGAGATATCACTCCTGACCCCACAGAAATACAAACAACCATCTGAGAATACTATAAATGGCTCTATGCAAATAAACTAGAAAATCTAGAAGAAATGGATAAATTCCTAGACACATACACCCTCCCAAGACTAAGCTAGGAAGAAGTTGAATCCCTGAATAGACCAATAACAAGCTCTGAAATTGAGGCAGTAATAAATAGCCTACCAACCGTAAAAAGACCAGGACCAGACATTTACAGCCCAATTCTACTAGAGGTACAAAGAGGAGCTAGTACCATTTCTTCTGAAACTATTACAAACAATTGAAAAGGAGGGACTTCTCCCTAACTCATGTTGTGAGGCCAGCATTATCCTGATACCAAAACCTGGCAGAGATACAACAAAAAAAGAAAACTTCAGGCCAATATCCCTGATGAACATCTATGCAAAAATCCACAATCAAATACTGGCAAACCAAATACAGCAACACAACAAAAAGCTTATCCAGCACCATCAAGCTGCCTTTATCCCCAGGATGCAAGCCTGGTTCAACATATGCAAATGAATAAACGTAATTCATCACATGAACAGAACTAAAGACAAAAACCACATGATTATCTCAATAGATCCAGAAAAGGTTTTGATAAAATTCAACATCCCTCTATGTTAAAAACTCTCAATAAACTAGGTATTGATGAAATATATCTCAAAATATTAACAGCCATTTATGACAAACCTGTAGCAGATATACTGAATGGGCAAAAGATGAAGCATTCCCCTTGAAAACTGGCACAAGATAAGGATGCCATGTCTCACCACTCTTATTCAACATAGTATTGGAAGTTCTGGCCAGGGCAATTAGGCAAGAGAAAGAAATAAAGAGTATTCAAATAGGAAGAGAGGAAGTCAAACTGTCTGTTTGCAGACCACATGATCCTATGTCTAGAAAACCCCATTGTCTCAGCCCAAAAGCTCCTTAAGCTGATAAGCAAATTCAGCAAAGTCCCATGATACAAAATCAATGTGCAAAAGTCACAAGCATTCCTATACACCAACAATGGACAAGCAGAGAGGCAAATCATGAATGAACTCTCATTCACAATTGCTACAAAGAGAATAAAATACCTAGGAACATAGCTAACAAAGGAAGTGAAGGACCTCTTCAAGGAGAACTACAAACCACTGCTCAAGGAAATCAGAGAGAACACAAACAAATGGAAAAATATCCCATGCTCATGGATAGGAAGAATCAATATTGTGAAAATGGCCATATGGCCCAAAGTAATTTATAGATTCAATGTTATTCCCATCAAACTACCATTGACATTCTTCATAGAATTAGGAAAAAAAATTACTTTAAAATTCACATGGAACCAAAAAGAGCCCATAGAGCCAACACAATCCTAAGCCAAAAGAACAAAGTTAGAGGCATCTCGCTACCCAATGTCAAACTATACTACAAGTCTACAGTAACCAAAACAGCATGGTACTGGTACAAAAACAGACACATAGACCAATGGAACAGAAGAGAGATCTCAGAAATAAGACTGCACATCTACAGCCATCTGGTCTTTGACAAACCTGATAAAAGCAAGCAATGAGGAAAGGATTCCCTATTTAATAAATGATGCCAGGAAAACAGGCTAGCCATATGCAGAAAATTGAAACTGGATCCCTTCCTTACACCTTATACAAAAATTACTCAACATGGATTAAAGACTTGAATGTAAAACCCAAACTATAAAAACCCTAGAAGAAAATCTAGGCAATCCTATTCAAGACATAGGCACAGGCAAAGATTTCATGATGAAAACACCCAAAGCAATTGCAACAAAAGCAAAATTTGACAAATGGGATCTAATTAAACAAAAGAGCTTCTGCACAGCAAAAGAAACCATTGTCAGAGTGAACAGACATCCTACAGAATGGGAGAAAATTTTTGCAATCTATCCATCTGACAAAAGCCCAATATCCAGAATCTACAAGGAACTTAAACAAATTTACAAGAAACGAACAACCAAATCAAAAAATGGCCAAAGAACACAAACAGACAGTTCTCAAAAGAAGACATTTATGTGGCCAACAAACATGAAAAAAAGGCTGAACATCACTGATCATTAAAGAAATGCAAATCAAAACCACAATGAGATGACATCTGATGCCATTCAGAATGACGATTATTAAAAAGTCAAGAAACAACAGATGCTGGTGAGGCTGTGGAGAAATAGGAATGCTTTTACACTGTTGGTGGTAATGTAAATTAGTTCAACCATTGTGGAAGACTGTGTGGCAATTCCTTAAAGAGCTGGAACCAGAAATACCATTTGACCCAGCAATCCTATTACTAGGTATATACCCAAAGGAATGTAAATCATTCTATTATAAAGATACATGCACATGTTATGTTCATTGCAACACTTTTACAATAGCAAAGACATTGAATCAATCCAAATGCCCATTGATGATAGACTGGATTAAAAAAAATGTGGTACATAGATACCATGGAATACTATGCAGCCATAAAAAGGAACAAGATCATGTCCTTTGCAGGGATATGGATGGAGCTGGAAGCCATTATCCTCAGCAAACTAACACAGGACCAGAAAACCAAACACCGCATGTTTTCACTCATAAGTGGAAGCTGAACAACACACACTGGGGCCTGTTGGTGGGGCAGGGAGAGGGAGAACATAAGGATAAATAGCTAATGCAGCTGGGCTTAATACCTAGGTGATGGGTTGATAGGTGCAGCAAACTACCGTGGCACAGATTTACCTATGTAACAAACTTACATGTCTTGCACATGTATCCTGGACCTTAAAATAAATAAAATTTAAAAAAGAGAAAAGAATGCGGATACATAAAGGGTCTGAGAAATGAGGAGCCATGGAAAAATAATGTGAAGTGTCAAAGAGATCAAATACAGTGTTCATCTACTTTTCAGATTTGTGTGAGGACTAGAGGGGGCATAATAATATGATTCACATGAAAAAATTAAAATGAAATATTTTAAAAATAAAATATGGGTGGTGCATTAGTCCATTCTCATACTGCTATGAAGAACTACTTGAGACTGGGTAATTTATGAAGAAAAGAACTTTACTTACAGTTCCACAGGCTGTACAGGAAGCCTGGTTGTGAGGCCTTAGGAAATGTACAATCATGGCAGAAGGTGAAGGGGAATTACGCACGTTTTGCCACAGTAGAGCAGGAGAGAGAAAGAAACCTGGGAGGTGCCACACTTTTAAACAACCAGATCTTCTGGGGACTCATTCACTCTCAGAAGAGCAGCAAGGGGGAAATTCACCCCCATGATCCAATCACCTCCCGCCAAGACTTTCCTCCAATTTGATATGAGATTTGGGTGAACACACAAATCCAAACCATATCAGGTGGGTAGTAGGGAGTATTTGGAACAACAGCCTGGGCTGCACAAGAAGGATCCAGGCCTGGGTGCAGTGGCTCACGCCTATAATCCCAAGCACTTTGGGAAGCCGAAGTGGGAGGATCAGTGGAGCTCAGTTGTTGAACATCCTGGGCAACATAGCAGGACCTCATGTCTACTGAAAATAAAATAACTAGCCAGGAATAGTCATTCCTGCCTGTGGTCCCAGCTGCTTGGGAGGCTGAGGTGGGTGGATCACTTGAGCCTAGTAGGTGGAGGCTGCAGTGGGTGGTGATAGTCAGGCTGCACTCCAGCCTGGGTGACAGAGGAGACTGTCTCAAAGTAAAAAGGATCCACCTTTACGTAATCAGTGAGGATTGACTTTGAGTCTATCTCTGCAATTTTTTCTTTCTCTACATCCTGAGGTAATCCTTCCCATCATAATCCCACATTTCAGAGGGCTTCCTGATCAGCCCTGTTTAGTCTGGACTCACCTAAGTGGGAATAAAGCAAGGCATCAGAGAACAACCCAACAAGCCGCCAAAAACCTGTGGTTCCATCTAGGAATGACAATAGGTTCCATCAGCATTCTATACAAATATGGGATTCCTGGCCACCTGTGCTGTTGTTGCTTCTGTACTTTCTGTTGCTTATGTGTTTAAAGGTCCAACCTAGTGTCTCCCACCTCACTGATGGAGGCAGACCTGAGGCTTCCAACATGAGAGGCAAAGACTACCACTTTGACACTCTCTGTAAATGATAGCAACTTTCTTTCTAGACTTCTTGATTGTCAGCTGCACAAAGGGCATTCATAACGTGGTAAAATACAACATCATCTGACCTTTCAAAGAGGCACCATCATTACGGACAGTATTTTGTCACTGCCAGTCATGTCCAAATGGCCAGCATTGTCTGCACTGCCCAACACAGCAGCTGGATTGCTGGGAAGTCAATTGTGTGATATGTCAGGACAAGCAGTACTTATACATCTCTCAATTCATGCCAGAATATTGACATTTCTTTAAAGTTTAAAAATTTATAAAGCAATTCCAAGTATGTTCTTCTTTATAGTCATCAAATCCCTAACAGATAGGGTGGGAAAAATTGTTACGCTTCAAAATCCAAGTTTTTATCACTACATAGAGTATGTGGAAACATATCTGATCCTGCAGAATGGATTATTTTACTCTCCAGCTAGGCTGCATGTATCACAAAAACGGTAATTATCCTTTTTCTTTTAATTTTACCTCTATATCATCCCATCAAACAGCTGTCCAAATAATAATTCTGGCTGATATTCAGTCTTGCATAAATTAAATTTCTGCTAGTTTTATCTTCATGTATTTTTTTTCATAATAAGTCATTATTTACCTGGAAAGCCCTTTCATCCCAGTCCTAAATCACATTTGCAAGCTCACCTTCTACCTTATTCCAAATATCTATTCCTAATAACCCCTCAGATCCACTCAGAATCTTAATTTGCCTCCTTCAATACCATGTTGTTTGGAACTCAGATCACCTACCCCTATCTACCATCTACAAGTGCTATTTATGTAACCTTCTCCGTCCTTCGCGAGATCATGAACATCCAGAGGCCAGGGAATTTAATGTTTGAGTCCCAGAGTCTAGCCAATAGCTGATACATAGTAGATGCTAAATAAATTATGGATGAATCAAATTCATGCCATTTTGTCATTGTTTTGAAAAAGAATCATAAACCAAAGAATTATTTACTAGATCATGATCCCCTCGAGATCAAAAAACCACTTTTCTGTTCTTTTCTTTTTTGTTGTTTGTTTGTTTTTTGATACAGAATCTCAGTCTGTAGCACTGGTTAGAGTGCAGTGGCCTGATCTCGGCTCACTGCAACCTCCACCTCCACCTCCACCTCCTGGGTTCAAGTGATTCTCCTGCCTCAGCCTCCCAAGTAGCTGGGATTACAGGCACACACCACCACGCCCAGCTAATTTTTGTATTTTTAGTAGAGATGGGGTTTCGCCATATGGGCCAGTCTGGTCTCAAACTCCTGATCTCAAATGATCTGCCCGCCTCAGGCTCCCAAACTGCTGGGACTACCACCTATAGATAGGTCTCATTATATTTATTAATTATATAACTGCAGATGCACTGCAAACTTTTCATGATATTTAAATTCCTATATAACCAGGTGAGTGTATCTGTGTATCTGCTCGTTTTAAAAATAATATCGATGTTATATACTAAATAAAAGGGACAGGATTGAGGTGTTCTCACCCAGGAAGAACTGTGTCAGTGCAGAAAAATACCACCGTTTTTAAAAATGCCCTTTCTCATTGTCTCCCTGACAGTGAACAGAAAGGACATCATTGATAAAAACTACCTTGATGGCTCAGCCTTCAAAATAAACTGCACTGCTCATTGCATCTATTGTTAGTCAACAATGCCTACCCCACGCTCATTGGAAAACTTGTAATTATTTGAGCAGTAACAAGTTTAGGTAATACCAGGGGAGTCATAAATAGTATTTAGAGGTTTCTATAAAAGCTTTTTGTTACTCCACAGCGCATTTTCCTTGTATGCTATATGTCACAGAAAATACACTTCTAAGATACAGGGACTGGAGGCAAAACGTTATGCGTATCATGGTGTATGTTATAAAAATGTACCTTTTCATCCTCACTAAGGCTGCTATAGAAAGCAAGAATCTATGGACGTTAAGGCCACAGTACACAATTCAGAAATATGTGCAGCTCTTCTAGGACTGTGGGTGGCCTACATGTGTTTTAGACAGTATGCAAGAGGTTTGGTACTAGGCTTCAGTGACTAATTGAAACAATTCCATAGGCTCTGGTGAACAGGAAAATCTGCCGTATTCTAACTGGAAAAAAAAATCTACTGCTTTCTCTTTCCTTCTTCAAATCCTAATGAGAGAATAATTAGTTTTGCGTTCTTAAGATCATGTTTTCCTTAGGGGACCACTCATGTTCTAACTTCCATAGTGGGAAAATAGAAACATAACAAAACAAAAATCTATTTAATATATCTTTGTAAATCATTGGGACTTTTTGTTAATAATGGCTGTATGGATTGCTGGATGTTTTTATTATACCAACCTGTGGGGTAAAAAGATTGTGAATCTTAAAGCCAAAGAGCTTTTTTGTCAATGTGTAAGGAGGATTGTTTTCAAACCCTCCAATTTACAGATTCTAAAAAGTCCCACACTCTTTCTTTAATCCATCACTCAACGTGTAACAGTCTTTCAATGGTTTGACCTTAACTCACTTGCCTTATAATCTAAGCTCCATGTTCTTTTCACTAGTATCTAATTATGCCAGTGTTGCCTTTATTCCATCCATTGTCTCATATATCATTATTTTTAGGTTGAAATCTAAGCAGTTCCTGAAGATTGGACTCAATTCCGTGGCATGTATGAAGTTTTTAGAGTCTACTGAAAAGGTAGTTTGACCCTTTGTGTCTAAAACTACGTGCTTGTTAGTATATGCTTACTACTTGGATCCAAATTTTGCATATTTTTTAACATTGCTAACAACAGCTTGATTTACAAATGTTTCTTTTCCAATCAAAAATGATGGCAAATCTGATGCTTTGGTGAAAGATACTTAGAATATAGTGACAATTATATACAAGATGTAATTAGAAGAGTAATTGGTAAATTCTTAAAAGTTGCAATTGTACCTCCTACTTCAGCTATATTGGATTTAAAGCATATTTATTTACATTCATCAAGCTTTTAAGATTTCAGACATGGCTTAAGAGTTCTCAGAAAGTTTGGAGAGAGATTTCTACAGCCCTAACAGGAGATTTACTGAAAAAGAAAAATTACCAAATGTATGACTCAATTTGTTCCAAAAAGATGATAGCAAACAGAGCCATTTAAGTATATATTTTTTTCCTTTTAGTGCAGCTCTAAAAATCGGGGTTCAGATATTGGAATTCTGTTTACTATTCCCCCACATCATGTACATAGCATATTAGATATTTGAATTAGCATTATTTTATTTTCAGTTAAAACTAAACATTACAAGGTTACATATATTCTATTTCCATGTGTGGGTGTGTGTGTTTACATGAACTGGATGCCCTCGGTGAGTGAGGTCCCTAGAATCATGGGTCTCGTGAATTTTGCACTAAAGATTTGTCTTTTTTTTCTAATAAATATTCCTTTAGTAAATATTATTCAATAGTCAAAGACAGCGATAGGCAACATAAGGCCTCCAGGCCAAATCTGACCATCCACCTGTTTCAGTACATAAAGTTTTATTGGGTTCACGCCTGTAATCCCGGCACTTTGGGAGGCCGAGGTGGGCGGAACACCTGAAGTCAAGGGTTCAAGACCAGCCTGGCCAACATAGTGAAACCCTGTCTCTACTAAAAATACAAAAAACTTAGCTGGCATGGTAGTGGGTGCCTGTAATCCCAGCTACTTGGGAGGCAGAGGCAGGGAGAATTGTTTGAACCTGGGAAGCAGAGGTTGCAGTGATCCAAGATCGTGCCACTGCACTCCAGCCTGGGTGACAGAGCGAGACTCCATCTCAAAAAAAAAAAAGAAAAAAGAAAAAGTTTTTATTGGAACACAGCCATGTTTATTTGTTTGCATACTATCTATGGAAGCTTTTACCCTATAATGGCAAAGTTACATAGCTGCAACAAAAACTATATGGCCCACACAGCATAAAATGTTTACGATCTGGCTTCATCTAGAAAGTCTGCCAACCCCTGGTTTAAGTAATTTCATCTGAAGTAGGAGCACCTCTCTCCAAAAGTACCATTATTTTTGTCAAATATTTATAAATACCACCAAAGTCTTCAGATGGTCGATGCTGGATAATGGAGTACTTTCTGCTCCTCTTCTGATCATCTTCTCATACCTCCCAGTGCAGAGTGAAAGGGAAGAGGAAGGGAATTCTGAGAAGTAGGATAAAGAGTAGAGGATCAGTCAGTCTTTCCTTGGCTGCCTTACAATCAGACAATTTTTTTCTTTCATTTTTTTGCCACTGTAGCTTTTCAAACATATACATTTCCAGAACGGTCTTTAGACTAATTGCAAGGGGTAGCTTTCCCCACAATTATTTTAATAAAAGTGTATGGGAATGTTGTGTTTTACACTGGCATTTGCAATTTACCCCTGACCCTCAAAAGTTATAACAGTGTCTGTTTAAGAATCACATGATACTTGTGAAACCACATTCCTTTGTTCCCCTTCTGGACTTGTTGATTTCCAAGAAGGCAGACACTGTCTTCACTTGAATTTATTCTTGTTTCAAAGGTATGTGATTCCATGTATACAAAAAGTCTTTCTTTTTAGGAATTCAATTATATAAAATGCCCGCTTTTCAACCCTATCTATCTTTTTTCCAAGTTGAAAATTGTGTTTGAAGTTAAACATTTTAACATAGAGACTAGCTCACTCACTTCCACTCATGAAGTTTGATGATATAAGATAAAGATAGTTAACATTCTATGCATCACTGTTTTATTTTCTTACATCAGAGTGAATTAATTTCTACATTTAAAAAAATGAAAGAATGAAAGGCCTTGTAATAAAGATGTTTTTTCTCTGATTCCATGTGCAAACTGATTCAGTCATGTTCCCTTTGACCTCCGCCGCCTATGAGGGTTGTCAATGAGCTTGATGCTACATCTGTGGAGTCAGCTGCTCATAATAAAAATTACAGCCATTAATGCAATGGTTTTAAAATGAAAATAGTTCACAGAAGAGGAACATTTTAGTAAAAATATCCTAAGTCTGAAAATGTGTTCTTTTATTTCTTTCAACAATTATACATTAGACACATTTTTAGAATATAATTAGAATTTCATTGTATTATGTTTAACGGTCTCATCTTTGAACACGCAACATGAAAATATAGTGAAAGTTACAAATCCAGAAGGCTGACTATTAGGATAATCAAGAAAATGAGACAAAAACTAAGGAGACTAAAGAGATTGGACCAGATAGATCATTACATTAAGAGCCTCCCACTATTACTGTCCTAAACAAATCATATATTTTGGTTAAAATTAATTGATTCATATTCTCTGAGATTTGATTCTTCTTTGAACGTTTTGTTCCTATCTCGTTTCATTCAAAAGGATTTTAGCATCACGTCTGTCCTAATAAACAAAACTGGATGCAATATCTTTCTTTTCTGAAACCCTATAGTTGTCCATTTCTTTCACATGAAAATTTATATATCCATATATAATATATATCAAACTTAATATCCACGTAAAATATCTATTTCTATCCCAGCTTGTTGGGCTTCCATGCTAGAGACCATCACTGTCATAATACCTTATGCACAGGCACCACATCCCAACTATCTGGGGTTCATTCCTTTCCTTTGATTTTTGTCCTTGATACTTTGCTCATTAATCCTCACTGATAAAAATAAGAATCTCCTCTTCAGCATGCAGTGTCTAGGCCGTAATGCAGTTTGAATGAAGCAATACCGGAACCAGCAGAACCATTAAATTCATTCATATATCTTCTCTCTGACAGCATTTCTCCTAAGCACATCCAAGACTCTTCATCAGGACTTGCAGCCTGATGCCCCACTCCCTGCCCAGGTTGTATTCACTAGACATGAGAAGGTGGAGTTCAAGCCCAGCAGGCATTGGGAGGGCAGGCATCAGTAATTCTAGGTCATCTTTCAATCCTCATTGCAGCAGAGGAATTGCTCTCAGGAATTAGTACAGCCCCAGTGGTCCTTAATGCTCATAGCTACTTGGACACGTGGAAAGCAGATGCAGTAGAGGCGTGGGTTCCAGAAAAATATAGATTTTAGATTTGCGAATAGGCATCTAGAGTATTTTTTTGAGACATGGTCTTTGTCACCCAGGCTGAAGCGTAGTGGCATGATCTTGCCTCATTGAAGCTTTGACCTCCTGGGCTCAAGCGATCCTCCTGCCTCAGCTTCCAGAATAGCTGGAACTACAGGCACACATCACCCAGCTAATTTTCATATTTTTTTTGTAGAGATAGGGTATTGTTATGTTGTCCAGGCTGATCTCAAACTCCTGGCCTAAAGTGATCCTCCTGCCTTAGCCTCCCAAAGTGCTGGGTTTATAGGTGTGAGCCACAACACCCAGCCAAGAACTTTCACTACCCTGAAGAAAACTGTCAGGTTTCTAGAAATTGAAATTTCATGTGCCACAGTCATAGGCCTGGTAATGGTTTGAATGCACAGTAGGTCCTTAGCAACAAAGAGTTAAAGTAGTGACTGGAAACAAAAACTCAGAATGACTGTTCAGGGCACCTAAGTCAGGATTCAGCAAGAATGAATAAACATTCATGGAAAATACATTCACTCTTTCATTTCCAAATATATATTGAATATATGCTACGTCTCTGATACTCTTCTTGGGCAGCTGGCAAAACAATGAACAAAATGAAAAGGGTCTTCATCCACAGACAGCTTACATTCTAATTTAGAAGACAACTACAATAAATAATTGAAAAAAATACATCAGATAATTTTAGATACTGATGAATGCAAGGAAGATAATGAAGCCATGGGCTGGGGAAGTGACTGGGGAGGGGCTACATAGGTAAGGTGTTCAGAAAAGGCTTGGCCCATTAGGGAGTGATATTTGAAATGAAACCTGTCTAATGAGGAGCCAGAGATTTGAAGAGCCAGAGAAAAGGGCATCTATACTAAGCACTGAGGAGAGAATGAGTTGGCGTTATTAAAGATGTACACTACCAAAGCTACATGAGGCCAGGACTTAGATGAGGGCCGGTTCATGTTGTCTTCTCAAAGGTGAGGATTTAGGAATTTATTCTAAGAGTTGTAGGAATCCAGTGACAAGTTGTCAAAGGGGAATGACACAACCAGATTTTCATTTTCAAAATATCCCTCTGTTACTGCAGTGTATCCTGATTTGGGAAAGTGAAGAGAGGAAAATTGATGACCAGTTAAAAGGCCACTACTGTAAATCAGGTGAGAACTGATAGTGATATGTAGCAGTGACAGTGGAGGTGAAGAAATGTGAACAAATTAAAGGCATATTTGAGGGACAGAACTGATCAGTTTCTCCGAGAAAGTGAAAAATAAAGGGCAGAAAGCAGTTAAGTATAACTGTCTATGTTTTGGAGTAAATAAAGAGGGCAGACTGTAGCTCCATTTACGTAGACAGGAGAGAGTGGAGTAAGATGTTTCTGTGGGAAATTGGGGGACATATCAAATTTGAGATTTTTAATGTATATCTTGCTTAGTTCTTCAATCTTCATTTTGATGTCTAAATCCAAGCTTAAGGGAGAGTTCATGACTTTAGATTCTAATCTGAGAGTCATCAGAGTATTTCCAGCTCTGGAACTGAATGAGGTACTTAAAGACAGACTATATATGTATGTCTATATAAAAATATATACAAATGAGGTACTTAAAGACATACATGTCTATATATACATGTCTATATATAAATATATATAAATGAGGTACTTAAAGACATATATACGTCTATAGATAATATATATATAAATGAAGTACTTAATGACAGGTATACATCTATATATAAATATATGTATAAATGAGGTGCTTAAAGACATATGTATACATATATATGTAAAGACGTATATGTGTGTATATATAAAGTTGAGTCTTACATAAAGACATCTATATACATAAAGACATATATGTGTGCATGTGTGTGTGTGTGTGTATATATATATGTGTGTCTTTATAGAAGATTGAACTTCTCAGTACTCAAAGAACAAGTTGAGAAGCAACAGCTGTGAAAAGACACTGAGAAGAAAGAGATACCTAAGAACTAAGTGAGCATGATCTCCTATAATCTAAGAAAAGTTTTAGAAGAGAGAGAGAGCAAGAGAGAGAAGGAGAGTGAGTCAAATGCCACAGAAAACTGTTTAAAATGCTGCTGCTGAGACTTAAAGCAAGATAAATACAGAAAGAAATGACCATTTAATTTGACCATTGAAAGGAGCCGTTTAGATGGGAGTTGGAACAGAATGGAGCAAATTAGAGAGCGGATGGAAAATAAAGAAGATGAATCAAAAGTAGTATAGACTTGTTAGAAGATGTCAACTCTTTTTAGATCATTTTCACAGAGTCAAAAAAATTAATTTATATCTATCTTACCCCCTCCTCAGCCAAAAAGAAAAAAAAAAGGCAAGCAAGCTCAGGAAAAGACAAACCATAAATGTTAGAACTGATGTTGGCATCTAGGTGGTGTCTGGGACCACTAAACCCTTCTTTATTGGGGGCTAAAGGATAAACAGCATGTTAGAGGAGGAGACTTACTATGATAATATGTGAATTTTTCTTGTAAAAATGCAATACCTTATTGATAATCCAAAGAGGCCCTTGCCTTTGCCACTTATGGGAAGCTATTTAGAATTGTATACTGTCAATGATAGACACAAGATAAAGCCTTTAACATTACAGTCAAGAGAAAAATCATGGAGGGTGAAATTAAATAATCCTTAACAAAAATGTCTTTGTCCAAATGAACAACATAAGAGGCATAAGTGGTTGTAGCAGATTTCAAAATCACCTGTTCAGTTGTTTTATACATTATTTTGTTGAAGCAATAGTGTAAGACCCAAATTGAGAAAGTCTCTACAATCAGACTTTTGGTTTTATAGACGCAATACAGTTTACCACTGCCTTATCTTTATAATGCAAAAACCCCTTTGTAGACTACAGCCACAAACATTATGGGTGTGAGAGTGAAATAATGGCAATTCAAGAAGAAGATACAAACTGACAAATTTAGGTACTACAAAAAAGTAGGGAAGAATCAAAGGAATTACAGACAATGACTGTAATGTGCAGTAATACATTTTACTATACTGGATTCTGCCAAGGGAGATTTGTGTGTGAAACCAGCAAATTGCCTGCAGAAGACTGTAACTTGAGTTGAGCTTTTAAGTAGATTATGACTAAATCTGAATTCTAGAGAGAAGAATAAATTTACTTTAAAAAGTACCTGGATCACAAAAAATATGTGAGAAATAAACAGAATTTATGAACTTGTTTAGTATGGAAGGCCACTTTTCATATAATAAGTACAATAAAAGGACTAATTTTCCAAAATATTCCTTAGGAATTTATTATTTTCTGGGTCTTTTAAGGAGGGTAAATCTGCTTTGTGTCTGTTAAAGAATTATGAATTAGTGTATACATTATCTTCTCACGAATCATCAATCTGTTCCACAAGCAGAATCTTTGATTTGGTGTTATGGATTGAGAAGCTGATTGGAACCACATAGAACACTGAAGACTCTATTGGTGAGGCTGCCTCTGTGGTCAACAGAGAGGACAGGGGTGCTGTTTCTCTGCTGATTGGAGCACACATTTTTAAATACTTCTTTATGCCTTTATTGATCATGAATATGATATTTGGTGATAAAGATTATGATAATGGTATTGAACTGCTCTCCTTTCAAAAAGGAAAAGATTAATTCCAGATTGATTTAAAAAAATATATTCTTGCAGGAAATCTTATCTTTGACTTAAAACACACTAAAATTGACTGTATTGCTACATTTTTTCCCAGATAAGCCTTTTGACAGAACTTTCTATAGAGAAATCAACAAGTTCATTTGGAGAAACTTTCTTAACATAGTCACAATAATACTGGTAGGTGTCATGTCAATAGGTAACAATTACTGATCATTTACTCTATTCGTCTATGCATGTGCATAAACTTATTTAGTCTTTACAAATACCATCTGAAATGTGTGCCTTTTTTAGCCTTAATTTACACTTAAGTACACTGAGGTTTAAGTGGATTCAGCGATGAACCTAAATACATACAACTAATATAGAGCAGAGCCTACAATTTGGGATACTTTTTTACTTGAGAGCTTATACTTTTAAAGTCATTTGTGTACTGTGTAGTCATAACTGGACATTCAGGTTTTGGATTAAGATTGTGTGTGTTTGAATCCCAATTTAACCTTTTACTACTTCCGTGACTTTGAACAAAGTAACTAATCTTCTTGTCATGTAAGTCTTCTTATTGGTAGAGGATAATAAAAAGGAGTAACATTCCATTAATCTCATAACTTTGGAGATGATTACATGAAATATATGTAAAATAAGTAATATACAAAAATATATGTAAAATATTAAATAATGTATGTAAAATATTAAATGAAATAATATATGTAAAGTATTTCCTGGTACTTTAGGAAATATCTGATGCACAAGAGGTTTTAATCACAACACTAGTGCTAACAATACTACTACTACATAATTTGGAAACATGCCTCAATCATCAAAAAATGAGGGTAAATCAGCAGAGACAATCATAAAAAGACATTTACAGATTTGGGAGTCAGTCAATAATATGAATTATGAAGCTCTATTTGGAACTATTTTGTATGGATGTACTCACTATTCTGCTAAAATAATTTTTAAAGTACAGAAGAGTTTCCCAAATTCAATGTTGTCACCATAGGCCTTTCTAGCTCGTAAGTGATTTCAGTCGAAACCTTTCTACAAAGATTACACTTGTCAGATGCAAAACATGTAGAGTAACAATGGCTCATTCTCTGAATACATTTTTAAGTGGACAAACATTGAAATTCTATGAAAGTAAAGTCAAGTCTCCATTCAGAACTCAGCCTTAATCCAAATTAGTCAATTTGTTTGACCATGAAACCGTATAAAATTCCAACCCATTCTTTCTCTACAACCGCAGTCTGACTAATTATTACAAATTTCCACTGTCAGCAAGCATTAAATGAGTGGAGAAAAATTCAGGTTGTCTTTTGTCCTCTCATTCCCATCAAAAGTTTGAAGGTAACTGTCATCTGTCAAATTGATTTTGACTCATATGTACAGAACAGTGAACTATTCAGCGGTAACAAGAGAGGATGAATTCTCCACAGATATTTTATCAGCTCACTATCAACTTTGGAAAGCAGAGGAGGATTAGACTTGGGGGTCAATTTCACAGGCTAGATTTCCTTATCTGAAAAAAGATGATTCAAAAAGTATATTCCTAAAGGGTCACACTAGACAAAGTGCTAAACTCTCTATAGAAGTTCCTAATAGAAATAATCATGTATTTATCTAGTGTTGATATAGCATCTATTATGCTAATCAATTGCAGTGAGTGAATTTTGAAGGTAAAAAGAGAGATAAGTTCCCACACAAAATATGAAATATAATAAAATACAATTGCCCACATTGTGAAATACTCGCACAAAGAAATTTTTAGAGGGAAACCATTAAAATGTACAAAGTAGTTTTATGGACAACAAGTTGAAAGTCTGAATATTATAGGTCCCTCTTGAAGTTTCATAATGGACATTGACAAATAAAATGTTCTTGATAGGTCCAAAATTAAAATAATCTACTTAAATTTTTTTTTTAAATACAGCCATTTCAAAATTGAGTTACCATGGAATCATTTTTTTTTCTCTCCACATGACCTAGATTAACATTCTGTGAAATGTGAATTTTATAAAATGTGTTTTAGGAAACGGGGTTGGTCAACAAAGACATTAAGGCAAAAAGATAGGGAGATACACAAATAACACCTCTGCTGCATGCATTTATTGCCATAGGAAAGTGTGAAAAGGCACTCAATGTGCCATTGAAGAAGGATTGCAATTTTGATGGGAGAAAGTGACAGGGCTGAGAGAAAGGATTTTCTTTCCGGATGAAGAGAACAGTGCAAGTTAGGAAGAGTTAGGACTGACAGAAATAAGCATAGAGAATAATATGAAAACTACCAATCTTCCATTTCGTTTTGCATGCAGAATACTCGTTCATGACTACTGAATGGTTGGGCTAGAAAGGTAGGTTGGCAGGGGAGTAGATATAAAATGAAATAGACCTTGAATGCTAACCAAAAGAGTTATAGCTAAATTATAAAATAAAATATTAATAGCAAAAATAAGTATTATTATACTTATAAAAATAAAATCTGTTCAAAGAAGTTTTTCAAAATAAAACATAAGGAAGAAAATCACTTATAAATTAATCACTGAAAGATTATTTAAAACAATGTATTGTTATTTTCTCTTTCAAAAGTTATAAAATATAGGCTGGGCATGGTGACTCATGCCTGTATTCCCAGCACTTTGAGGCGGAAGAATCGCTTGAACCTGGAAGACAGGTTGCAGTGAGCAGAGATCATGCCACTGCATTCCAGCCTGGGTGACAGAGCAAGAACATTTCTCAAAAAAAAAAAAAAAGGTATAAAATATAAAAACGTAGAGATAGAGAATTATAAAATGTCGTGCAGTCTTTACTCAGATTTACATAATTTATTCATTGTTATATTCTACAAATATTTTGAGCACTTATTAAGTACTACACATTCTTAGATATGGGTGATACAACAGTGACTAAGACAAATTTCCCAACTCTCATGGAATTTATATTCTAGTTGGAGAGAGAGGTAGTAAACAAATATGTTAACAAATAAGTATATAATGTGAAGTAGTGAAGTATATAAAATGAACAGCAAATAATCCACACAGGTATGGGATTATGGTGGGAGAGAACAACAGGAGACAAGCCAATAATACAATCTAGTGTCAGATCATAATGAGAACTATTAGAAGCAATAAAATAGGATAAGGAGATTGAAGGAGATTGGGGTTGAGGGAGAAGATTGAATTATTTTTAATATGGTGGCCATGTAAGGCCTTTCTAAAGAGGCTGCATTTTTGGTCAGAGACATGAATAAAGTGAGGAAGCAAACTGTTCACTCCTCTGTTGATGAAAATTTAGCTTAATTTTAATTTTTTGCTACTATAAAAATGATAAAGTAATTTTTGTCTCTGGTATACACATTGAAGTGTTTCTTTAGGGTGTATGATGATTAACAGGATTACAGGGCTGCCCATCTTCAAGTTTGTTAGATATTGCGTTGCATATTGACCTCCAAAATGATTGTACATCCATCCAGGAGCATATAAACTTTGAGGGAGGAAAATCTTCCACTCTAACTAGAGGATGTGTTGTCCCAAGAGAGTGGAGAAAACTCCAATTATATATTTCGTCCTCTTTGTCTTCCCACAGGCCAGAAACCCGGAGCTTCAATTGCTGTGATCTTGGCTACCCCTAATGTTGGCACAGTCGTGGGTAGTATATGGCAGCATAGAGTAACCAATGCTCCAGCTTTCTGGCCAGAGGACATCAAAAGAAAGCACTAGGGAACTGGAAAATACCTGGGAGATTTTAGGGAGAGCTCAGGAATACAAACCCATAAAGTTGTTTATAAACCAAAGGGCTCTAAATGATCTAAATATACTAACTAAAAAAGTGAGATGGACAACATAGATTTTTAAAAATGGATTCAGCCAAGTGCTATCTATGATATACTCATGCCAAATGCAATGATAGAGTTAGATTAAAGTTAAAGGGTTGGAAAAACATTTTCCATACAAATGCTAATCAAAAGAAGCTAGAATAGCTATATTAGTATCAGACAAAGTAGATTTCAGAGCAAAGAAAATTACCAGAACAGAGACATTACATAACAATAAAAGGGTAAATCCACCAAGAAGCCATAACAACCCTACATGTACATGAATATAACAAAATAGCCTCAGAACATGAAGGAAAAACTGAAAAAACTGAATGGAGAAGTAGAAAAATCCACAATTATATCTGTGGATATATCAGTCATAGATAAACTAGTAGACAGAGTATTGGAAAAGATATAAAGGGACTGAATACCACCAATAATCAATGGGTTCTAATTGATATTTACATAATTATCCACCCCAAGCAGGAAAATATTCATTATTTTCAAGTGTATACCCAACACTCACCAAATAAGGATATCCTGATTCATAAAACAAATCTTAACAACATGAAAGAATTGATATCACACAAAATATGTTCCCTGATTGCTGTGGTATTCCCACACAAACTCATGCTGAAACTTGATTCTCATTGTGATGTTGTTGGGAGTTGGGGCCTAGAGGGAGGTGTTTGAGTCTCAGAGGTGATCCTTCATGAGTAGATTCATGCCCTCCTATGGGAGTGAAATTTTGCTCTCCCAGGATTGGATTAGTTCCTAGAGAGTGAACTGTTAGAAAAGCAAGATGGACTTCCTACACTCTCTCTTCCTCCCTTACCATGTGATCTCTTTTCCCATGCCAGTTTTTGACCCAACATGTGGCCCTATGCTCTCTAGCTTCCCAGCCTGTAGAATCGTGTGCTAAATAAATGCATATAGAAAATAAACTACCCAGTCTCAGGTATTCTATTATAGACACACTAAACAGACTAACACACTGACCATAACTGAATTAAACTATAAATAAATAATAGAAAGATAGGTAAATTTCCAAACTCTTGGAAATTAAACAATACATTTTCAAATAGTCCATGGGTCAAAGAGAAGATCCTAGGAGAAATTGGAAAATATTTTCAAGAGAATAAAATGAAAATACAACATATCAAAATTTGTGAGATGCTGCGGGAGCAGTGTTTAGTGGAAAATGTGTAGGATTAAATGCTTATTTTAGAAAGAATAAAAATAATACAGTCATTTTGGAAGAGAGTTTGTCAGTTTCAAGTTAAACAGACACTCTATTGCCCAGAAATTCCACCCCACCCAAAGGAAACAAAACATGTGCATATAAAGACTGAATGCAAATGTATATAGCAGCTGTATTAATAATAGTCAAACCTGGAAACATTTACATGGTTCATTCAACAATATAAATAAAACAATATAAGCATTCAACTGGTGAATGTATAATCTAATTATGCTATATCCACACAATTAACTAGTACTCAGCAACAAAGGCAGTGAACTATTAATATTTGAAACAATGTGGATGAATCTCAAGAGCATTATGCTAAATGAAAGAAGCCAGATACAAAAATGAGATCATACATATCCTTGTCTACTTCCTAAAATCAAAGGACACTATTCAATATTTAATCATGAAGAATTATGCTATCTGATGTCTTTGTGTTGAAACTCTTTACCAGATTGAGAAGGTTTTCTTCTGCTTCAAGTATGTTGAGAATATTTATTATATGTGTTTAATTATATTAAATTTTCTTTTTTCCATTGAGAAAATCATTATTACTAATCGATTTTAAATATTAAATTAAATTCACTTACCTGGGATAAACCCCACTTGGTTATATTATATCCCCAAATCCAAATCCCTTTGCTATCTCCAAATCAAAATCTCTTTAATATTCCTCATTACAGTAATGCAGTGTTTCCAAAATTCATTGCTTCACAGAACATTTTTCTGTTAAGACATTTTTCAGACTTTGTGTTCCACAGAACAACAATTTATAAATCACTGACATAAATAAGTTAATTAAAACCTGAAGTATATATCTAGCAATCATTAATTTCTTTCATCTTTACCCATGTATTCACCAATGACTTCTAACATTTTGAAATGAAAGACACAAGAATTGCAGTTACTCTTGTGCTTACAAATGATCACTTTAAAGTGTAATTTCAAAGAACAGGCTACATATTCAAGTGGGAACAACTTGTGAATAAATCTTAAGATATTATTTGCCACATATTGATATAATAGTTGTAGAAAGTGTTTTACTCTGTGGATGGTAGACTCACTGGAAAGCTCTTGCAGCTATATATTGATTCCTTAATGCAGTCATTTCCTTGAAATATATTCACTTGTCTTGATCTGGCTCTTTACAGTAAGAATTTAGTCACAGTTTTTCCCTGGTTAACTACTTTGCAGCCCTTTAAAATTTCAAGAAGTTCTGGTTATCATCTGAAATTAAATAAGGTAACCATTGACCTTAGAGGTTATATAAAAAACTTTTTTAAATTGGAGATTGCTTTTTTCTGTAGTCAGAGTTACTATTTTCCCAGGGATGCTAAGTAACATTAGTCTATGAAGATAGGTGCCTTTTCCCTACGCACCTTCACACACACACACACACACACACACACACACACACACACACACACGCCAACAGATACTTGAATTAGAATAGATACTTTTATTTGGAGAGACGGGACTCTTGAACACCTTGGCTCAAGAAATCCATTTGCCTCAACCTCCCAAAGTGCTCAGATTATAGGAGTGAACCACTGTGCCTGGCCAAAAAAATATTTTTTAAGCAATGACTTAGGTATCAAATATAAAATGAAAAGTATTTTATAAACTGGACTAGAACATTTAGTAAACTTCTTATTTATTTATTTATGTATTTATTTGAGACATTCTCGTTCTGTTACCTGGGCTGGAATACAGTGGGAAGGTCACAGCTCAGTGCAGCCTTGAACTCCTGGGCTCAAGCAATGCTCTCGCCTCAGCTCCCAAGTAGCTGGGCTTACAGGCCTGTGTCAGCATGCCTGGCTAATTTTCTTTTTCATTTTCTTTTTTTTTAAGAGATGGAGTCTCACTTTGTTGCCCAGGCTGATCTCAAACTCCTGGCTTCAAGTGATCTTCCCAGTGTACCCTCCCAAAATGCTGGGATTACAGGCATGTGGCACCATGCCCAACCTAGTAAACTTATTTTTAAGGTAGCTCAATTTAAATGTTGAAGTGCTATAGACAGGAGAGACTAGACATTCTGCATTTGTCTGGGACTATTCAAACCTAAAACTTAGACATTATCTTATGATGTGAAGGAAGGACTAGAACAAAGTTAACAATCATAGAGAGCCCTAAACCAAGAAAGAATGTTTGCTTATGACAATGTTAAGGGAGATCACCTAGACAGCTTCTCCAGCCTGGCTGCTGGGGTAGATTCCGGAGAGGAGAGAGGAGGAGAAAGATGCCTGGGTTTTATCTTTGGTGAGTGAAGAATATTGTACTTTACTTACCATACTCTTTTTACTGAAGGGAGAGAAGAAAGGTAAAATACGGGTGGGCTTTCTCCAGTTCAAAAGCAAGAAAAAGAAGACCATGGAAGTGACGAATTTTCCCTTCTATTAGGAAGAAAGGGGAAGGCTTGGGAATAGGAGAGAGTAAGATACTAGAAATTCTTCCTTTGGAGCTCAGTACTATTTTAATACTCTCCACATCACCCCCACTTTTTTTTTGACACACAACTTATTTCAAACAAAGTAAAGTAAGCACTGAACTGTAAATCTATGAATGTGGACCTCAGTTTTCTTCACATGTAAAGTGAGAAGTTTGGGCTGGTCTCTGAGATATCTTCTATCCACATGTACCTGGAATGACCCAAGCTGCAGACACTGTTCGACACACCTCATCACTACTGGAGTGGATGGCCAGGTGAATATTCTGGCTTGCTCATCCTGCTCGCAACAGCTGGGGCTGAAACAGCTTGTGGCAAATCTCAGGCTACAGAAGGCCTGGTCAAGGACTTACTCGCTGAGCACTGCTTCCTCTCTTTCTTGCTCAGCTTGGTAACAGTATCATGGGCATACAAACTGCAAGTTACCCCAGGATCAGCAAATGCATTTTGTTCTTTAGGCTTCTCCTCCAGGTACTCTGCTGCCCTTTCTTCTCAGAAGCCCCACTGGTGCTCACACCGGGGCGTTTATCAGCTCCTTTCCGTCACTTTTGTGTCCAAGGGCTGATGCCCATGCAGAGCCTGCTGGCTATTGACTAAATGTTGGTGGTGGCCACCTCACGCCTGCAAACCACCAGGTTTGAGTATCTCGGGAGAAAGCTCTGGGACGATACCCTCCTTGATGTCAGAGTGTATGGGGTCTTGTTGAAGATTTGCCAGGCAGCCAAGAGAAAGTGTTCCACACATAGAACAGGGGGAGATTTGAATCCTAGAGAAAACAAAACAAAACCTAACAAAACAGAAACGACTCTTGATGAACCTCTTGCACTGGACTGGTGCCCTGGAAATGAATGAAACTGTTTTAAAGATTACCAAGAAGATATAAAATATCAAATGCAGCATTAATATGTGAGTATTATATTTTGTTTTATTCTTAATTGTGGCATAACACATGTAGAATTTATCATCTTAGCTCTAAGTGCACAGTTGAGTAGTGTTAAGTGTATTCACATTGTTGTACAATCAATCTCCAGAACTCTTTTCATCTTGAGAAACTGAAATTCTGCGCCCATTAAACAATAATTCCTATTCTTCCCTTTCCTGGATTCCTGGCAACCTCCCTACTACTTTTGTTTTTAATAAATGTGACTACTCTATGTATCTCATATAAATAAAATAACACAGTATTTGTGTTTTTGTGACAGGTTTATTTCACATAGATAATTTCCTCAAAGTCCATCCATGATGTAGCACATGTCACAATTTCCTTCCTTTATAAGGTTAAGTAAAATTTCCTTGTATGTATATACCACATTTTGTTTATCCATTCAACTGCTTATAGACACCTGAGGTGCTTTCACCTTTTTGCTATTGTGAATAATTATGTTATGATAAAGGGTATACAAATATCTCTTTAGGATCCTGCTTTCCATTTTTGGGGGTATACATGCAGGCATGGAATTGCTAGCTCATACAGTAACTCTATTTTTAACTTTCTGAGGAGTCACCAAAATATAAGTGCTATTGTTTGAATATGTGTGTCTCCACAAAATTCATATGTTGAAATCTTAACCACCAAGATGATGATATTAGGAGGTGGAGGCTTTGGGAGGTGATTAAGTCATGTGGGTATAGCCCTCACAAATGAGATTAGTCCCCTTATAATAAAGAACCCAAAGAATTCTCTTGATTTGGTGATTGACATCATTTCCTCCATGGAAGTGAATATAAAAAGAGACACTGTGGAGGACCCTGAGATAATACATGGCTAATGATGAGACCCTTGCAGGTGGTATAGAAGCCTCTGGTTTGTCAGGGCAGATTCATATCTAGGATCAAAAGGACGACCCTAGTTGCTTAAAAGGGAATAGGGTCGCATGAGAATGCAACAGTTTATTATCATTTATAATTATTATATTATTATAATTACAGGAATAGTTTATTTCATGTTAATTTATAATTATAATTTATAACTTATAATTTTAAAATATCTTTAATTGTACACCAAAGACATTCATATTATATATAATATATATATAATACATATATATGAATATTTCTGCAAACAAATCTTTCAAATGTAAAACCAGGAAAGAAGCTGATATTCAAACTGTCAGTTCTACTTCCTTGTCCAGCAAAGATGATATCAAGCAGAGTATATTGGAAATAACCTCATAAAAACTCAGGCACTAGTATAACATAACATATACCTAATCCTAATGTCAACAAATAAACCAGCTGCCTGATAGAAGCCCACCAAACAAGTTCCTACATAGCCGACTTTCATTTCTTTACCAGGATGATGAGGAGGAAAAGAGATATCATTAGCCCTAAGATTGATACTTTAGAAGGAACAGTTCTTTCAATGATTCTAGAAATCTTATCTGGCTTAACGTATCTTCTGACATTCACAGAGAACCTGTAAGTATCTTGCATACATTTCTTCCAGACCTATGTCTTACTTCTGCCTGCCATAAAAATCCAGAGTACCTATGATTTAGATTACTATATTATTTTCCCAGTTGCCATAATATATTCAAACAGATCAAAAATGTGAGATGTGCTCTAACTAGACTCAGAATAAAATCCTTCTAGTTCTTTATTAATCCCATTTCCTTGAAAAGCAAACAAAACCCTGTCCTGAGGTATAATACAAAACACTTGCTTTGTTATTACTATGGCTATCCTATTTCTTCTATTTCTTCTCTTTCTTCAGCAGTGCTGTTGTCAGAAATGATTCCTCTGACTTTGGTGGTTGTACCCTATATCATCATTTAGAGCTCACAGATATGAGAAAGCAATTAAGATGATACTTGTTTTACTAAAGTCAATATTAGTTAACCTGTTGTTTACCTGTGCTTCAGCCCTACATTTATAGACATGGGAATTTTGATCCGTGTCTAGCCTGTCTCTGAGCTCTGCAGGCAGAAGCAGAGATGATTTCCAGAAAAATAATCCAGACAATAAAGGATTTGCTTCAACCTTTGTAAAGTATTTTCTCAAGACTAAATCCCATTAACAATTACATCTACAAATGGATACCACATTTGTTTCTAACCACAATTTCAATGACTTCTACATAATCTTAATGATAATAACATGGGCTAGGATGTTTGTGGCTCCTGCTGGAAATCATCACAGATTTTGATAATCCCATGCATATTGTTTTACAAGGTCCTGGAGAAAATATTAAGGCCATGAGAACAGCGTCTATGAAATGAATTCAGTGGAGCTAGTGCAAAGGCTAGGGTCTAGGAAAAGTTGACTTACCCCAAATTTGCTGATTATGCCATTCAGTTGACTCTGCCCTTGCTCTTGGCTTGCTCCTTGGTCACATGTTCTTGGACTGAAGGCTTCAACATGCCTTTAGGAAAGAACTGCCAACATTTCTAGTAGGATATCCAGTACTAAGATCTGAGGCAAAATGCAGGACACTGAAGAAGCTCATAGCTTCTAACAAAGCTCAATTATGTATTTGTTGATGAGAGAAAGCCTCAAGGTGAAAGACAGAATGTTGACTTAATTTATTAAATGAGAAAACCAATGGAAATAGATTCAATCATATATATTTCTACTTACCATAGAAAATATATTATGATAGAACTACAATTTTCAGATGAGACTGAGAAACCAGCTGCCTTCAGCATCTTCTGTGACTGATTTACTCTAAACTAGGAATGAGATCTGCAAACCAACAGGTTCTACTCAACCAGCCTTTACTTCCTGCTTTCTTGTGGAACCATGCAAGCTTAGGGAGACCTGTTAGGCTTGGGCTTGTGAACTACAGTTCTCCAACAGCAAATGTGTCATGCATTCCCTGGGCAGAAGGGTCCATGATCACAGACTGTGGTATCAAACTCTCCAACAGCAAACAAAGAGTGTGTAGGATGTCTGAGAAGGACACTAAGCAAGCTAACAGCTGGACTGGGAGAAAAAAATTACTTTCCATGGCATGTTCAAAAATTATGTGGTACCCTCAGAACATGCAAATAAACAATTATATGTGGATATAAGATGGCTGCAAACATCTACACACACTGAAAATAAAATCTGCATCCATCATCAACAGAACTCTAGACTGGGTTCATATTCTTAAACATAAAATGCAACTTTTGAAGAAATTCCTAAAGTTTTATTCCTCCCTCCCAAAGAAAATCTTCACAACACTGTAATCTTTTCATAGATTTTGAAACACTTCTATGAACAAAAATTATAATTTTATTTTTAGTCAAAATATTGTCCTGGATAAATACCATAGTCCTTTAAGATGTGTTATCAGTGCAATTTCCCAAATGGCTAATTTCTAACAATAAAGTCCAACTTCCCTTCCACAGCTAACTGACATGTTTTCTCATCTACTGAAAGTCAAGCGGCTCCTCTGGCTTGCAGATTACAAGACAATGTTTAGATGAGGTGTCAGGCTGTACTTTCATATGCTTCCTCTAATGTAGTCTTATCATTATCAAAGTAGTGATTTTGAATTTTGAAATTGTGGCCTGTTTTTACACAACATAATTCACATAACTCCACATAGATACTGAGATTTATGTAGTAGGATGTATTTATCTTAGCCAAGCCCATGTAGGAATAGCATAGGAAACAATATGTCATACGTGCATGCCTGAGTTGCTGGTCCTAGGTTTGGTGAAGTTGACACTGTGGGTTAAGAATTTTCAGAACATTTTCCAGGGAGTATGGCAAGTTTTGGTATTTGGGTTGATAAAATTTAAAAGATGCTTTCAAGGACTTCTGCACTGAGACAATACAATCAAAAGGCAAAAGTCTGTAGCTTCTAGCTTTTACCTGTTTCAACCCTGAACAATGTTTAGCCTGCACTCTAGTAAGCATAACCATTTGAAATTTTAGAGTAGAGTGAAAAGGTCATACCTCAGGACCTAAAATGTTGGGAAAAAAATACGTGAGTCATTTGCACACAACATTTGCTCAAATGTTGCACAGAGATTGATCATAGAATATTTGAAAACCATTCTATGAATATTTGTAGCCAATGGCTTTTGTTCAGATGAGTTCTAAATTTAGTAAGAAACATAGACTAGATTTTTTTGATATTATTGAAATATTCAGTAACCACTACTCTTTTGAATGTTAATAACATTAAAATTGTATTTGTATTTTGCCAAGGCACTCTCCATTACCTTACCCATGTTGATATAACTTTGCTTCTCGTAATATATACAAATGACCCTTAAATCTGTAGTAACTATGGTCCAAGAATGTAAATAGCTGAATATATATGAATGAACACATGAATGGATGGACAGATGGATGAATTAAAAATAAAAATAAATAAATGCAGAAACAAATGAATGAATAAAGCCAGCAGAAAGCGAGTATAGTTAGTACCTGGGGAGAGGGGTATTAAACTTATGATAGGGAAGTCAGAGAAAGGGTCTCTGACAAGATAACATGAGTAAAGTAAGCTCTGACCAAAGGAGCTGAGAATGTAAGCCTTGTGCATTCTTTGAAGAAGAATGTTTCAGATAGAGGAAAGAGAATAAAGATCTAGAGGCAGAAACACATATGACATGATTGAAGAACAAAGAGGCCAGTGTGGTGAGAGTAGAATGAATGAAGGGGGGAGATGTAGGATATGGGTTATAATTCCAGGGGAGCCAGGTTGTATGGGCCTTTAGAGGCCCCTATAAATATCTTGGCATTTATACCCAATAAATACAAATGTTTACTTAAAAAATTATAATGGGAAATGAAATTTAAGTTCAGCTTTTCTGCATCATTCATAATATATCAGGTATTATTTTTCTAGTAGTGGATGAGTGTTGAACTATACTATTTCTCATCCTTTTTGTTGTCAATAGTCTTACTTATTGAGATGTGGGGCTTGTAGCTGTGGAATAAAAGAAAATTAACTGTAATTGTTACTGATTTAGTACCAAACACTAACATCCTTCGTTAATGTATTTCTTCAATGAGGATCTCTAAGCAATTTCTATATGCTCAGTACTGTGCTAGGAAATAATTGCAAACTCCAGGAGGATTGGGACATGCTTGCTTCAAAGTGCTCCTTTTCAGGATTAGCATAGCTCAATAGCACATGCTCAATAATGTGTCCACAATAAAGAAGTTACTAATAAATGAGGAAATGAGGATACAACAGTGAAGAGTATATAGTTGGTGTCTGATATCACAGAACATACAGTCAAATGAAAGAGTGATTTTAAAATAAGCAACTGTAGTACAGTTATGCACAAAACAATGTTTTGGTGAAGAACAGACCACATATATGATGGTGGTTCCATAAGATTTATTATGGAGCTGAAAAATTTTTATCACCTGATGATATCTTAATCGTCTTGATCCTTTGTAGGTCTAGGCTAATACGTGTGTTTGTGTCTTAATTTTTAACAAAAAGTTTTAAAGTAAAACAAATAAATTTGCAATAGAAAAAAGCTTATAGAATAATGATATAATGAAAGAAAATATTTTTGTACAGCTATACAGTGTGTTTGTGTTTTGAACTGAAAGTTATTACAAGAATCAAAAAGTTAAAAAATTAAAAGCTTATAAAGTAAAAAATTACAGGTAAGGTTAATTTATTATTAAAAAATATTTGTTTATAAATGTACTGTAGCCTGATTATATAGTGTTTGCGAAGTCTCCAGTAGTGTTCAGCAATGTCCTAGGCCTTCACATTCACTCACTACTCACTCACTCACTCACTCACTCACCCAGAGCAACATTTAGTCCTGTACACTTCAGTCACAGGAAGTACCTTACATAGGTGTACCTTAGTGTTTTTTAAATCTTTTACATTCTATAATGTTTGCACAATGACAAAATCACCTAAGGAATACTTTTTCGAACATATTCCCACTGTTAAGCGACTCATGACTATGATGAAGGAAGGATAGTTTCAAAGTGATGGTGATTAATCATTGCAGAATTCAGTAAAAAAGTAACTACTGCCTAAAATATCAACACTAAGAAAAGTCATTGAAGTACTGACCAGTGTTGTTGGAGAAAATTGGAAGAAAAAGACTAAGCATACAAATTGCAGATATTTATTTCTGGTTTAGAATATGATTAGGCTGAATGGTGAAATGCACCTAACAAAATTAAGTCGACTTTATAAACGGTGCCAGGTTGTTTATTAGATTTGCTTGAAAATTTCTCAAAAAATTATCCAAGACTTTGGCAATTTACTACAAAGCCAATTCTATGAATATAATCACTAAAAAAAAAAATCTATTGCCTCAGCATCTTCACTAAGAACAAGAGTAGGCACAAAACTCAAGAGTAATTTCAAAGCATGTTGATTTCTCCCATATTCTTCTTATGGATAATTCATTAAGGCCTTGCAAATGTCAATTCACAAATCAAAGACACATTTTTGTATCTTCAGGTTCTTACGTGTAAAAAGAGAAACCATCCATGTTTATGTAAGAGATGTCATTTCAATTTATAATTACCAGTCACCTTTCAGGAAAATGAATATTCAAGAACACAGGAAGAATCACCGTACAACAAAAAGGAAAACATCATTGATTATTCTGGAAGTCATTAACTAAATTGTCTATTTACAAACCTTAGCATGACTCTAAAATTACCGAATGCTTTTCTTGTAGAAAATAAAAAAGAAATAGTATTTAACAAACAGAATCTTGATTATTAGACAGGATTTTTATAGTTTCCAAAGCAGCAGTTGGCAAAACTTTTCTATAAAGGGTCAGACTAAATATTTCAAGCTGTGCAGGCTAAACATTCTCTGTCACTGCTACTCAACTCTGCCGCTGTAGTTGAAAGCAGGCTTTGTGAACAAATGAGCATGGTTGATAAAACTATTTACAAAAGCAGGCAGCATACCAGGTGTGGGCTCAGGGGCTACAGTTTGAAGACCCCCATTCTAGAAGATTTTCAGATTAAAGAAGCTCTGGGGGTGCTTAGTATTTATCTGACCACAACCAGATAACATTCCACAGTCATGAGAGCTATAGTATCTCAGGTGATATCAAGCCTGGAGAATAAATCCTATTTATGTAAGTCAACTGAAAAACCAAATGGAAAACTTTACCTGAACTTGCCTGCAGTTGATATATTCTGGGAGAAATGAAAAATACATTTTTTAATGACAGAAATTAACCCATAAAAAGATGTTTGAGCAAGAGGGATTTGTGAATCAGGTGTGTTCAATCTTTTTCAGCAGAACTACCTGAAATTTACAAAAGCAGAAACCAGATTAAACTAGATGTCAAGATGTCTGGATTCTATTATGGGCTTTGCTACTAAGAGCTCATATGACCTCTACACTTCAATTTCCCTAACTTTAAAAAAAAAGTATGTGAACTTGATGAACTTTGAAATTATTTCAGACTAGAAAAGTTGATGGTATTATGAATGAAATGAACGTTTTGATAATATTCCCAGTGGAAAGAAATCATGGCTGAGAGAGCCAATGGTGACTAAGAGGACAGGTGCCCCACCAGGCAGACCTGCTATGAGCTTTCAACATCTGAGTTGCCAGGGACTTTTTAATGACAATGAAATCAAGATGATGGAATGCCTCATAGAATACATGCCATAAGTTCCAGGCAGAGTCTGTTCAGCATCCAGATAACCGGTAGACAAATGTACAGTGTGGAAAAGGTAGAGAGAGACTAGCTGCCAATAAGCCAAAGCATTCATTGCTTGCAAAGTAGAAGCAAATGTTGCTCACATCAGAGCATATGAAGCAAGGACTCCTATTTCAGTGTGTGTCGGTATCCATACATTTCTTTAAAGAAAAGATCAATTTATACTTGGTTGTATTTGATTATTAAAGACTAAGATGCTGCATTTGACTGTGAGTCTGGAAAACCCTCAATCCAAGAAATTCTCAGGAAAGGTAATCTCAGATTCCTAGGAGCTCAGGTTTCAAAATTCATCAGAAAGAAAGTACTGGTGGAGGACTGCTTGGAGAATATGCTACCTCTTGATGACACTGGGTTCTCTAAAATCTATCCTTCCATTGAGTCAAACTATCTGAGAAACAAACTTGTCCAATCTATCCCTCCTACCTGCTCACCATAGAATTGCTTTTACGGAATCAGAGTTTGCTGCAATGCTATAAACATACACTGATGATACTTACATACAGCATAGCCACATGTTCTGGGGTGTCTGGGACAATCCTAGTTTATGCCTATGGTCCCAACATAATGACTGATGATAAATGCTTTTCCAAGAACCATTTTTCTCTTAATGAAGGCAACTTAAACAATTCAACCATTTTTTTTAAAAAAAATCATAGGGAAAAGGAAACAAACAAACACGATTTAGTGGACCCTCTTATTTTTCCTAAATCAAGTGGGAAGAAAGAGAAGCATTCTCAACCAATGGATTTTCACCATTCTAGAGCAGGTATGGCAAATATTCACACTGAAAAAGGAAAAGTAATTAACATCTTTCTGCTTTTTGGTCACCAAGGAAAGTGGATCTTGACTTGAATCACAAGTGGCACAGTGTTTCTGTGATCAGGGTTCAGCAAGTAGATGGCAGTTGCATGACCTGATACGTGCCTGCTCTCTTGCCTCAGGTTGCCCGGGAGAAATGACCAAAGGGCCATAGGTCCCTCACTTTTTGAGGACCACGTTTCATTACAAGCAGCCAAGAATCTAGCACCCAGAAAGATTAGATAAAAACAACTCACCAATCCTTTGCAAATATATCACTTCCCTTTAAAGTACAGCTATTTGTTCCTGGATTCAATTAGCTACACAATATTCTAGTTATAGCAGTTCACTATATTTTTAATATACCCCAATTTTAACTAACTTATGGGGCACCAAAACGATCAAGTGGAGAGTACAACATTTGTTTTGGAGGAACCAGACTCTAAAATATTATCATCTACATCCTTTTATTTTCTCTAGTTTACATTTATTATAGCTTGTTATTTTAAATCATGGTTGGAACAAGGCAGTTTATAAATAAAGAATAGAAAAGTATGAATGAAATAGTGAGATGGCATGATATTTCCCAGGGTTCCTCAAATCATACTGAGACTTTCCAAGGGAAGAATGATCCTTGTTTATTTAACAATCAACAAATAGCAATGTTCACTACGTTAGGAAAGATAACACTGTATCACCCCCTGAATATTCTATGCAGATTTAGGTGGTCTTACTTATTTCCTTTCCTTCTCTAGTAGTAGAGCACAGTTGCACACAATGAGCATCTCTCCGATGTGCAGCTCTTTTAATGAACAGCTCATATATTTGCTCAAAAGATAGGCCTGGGGAAATATAAGGCAATGGAAGATTTTGTTCTGCCCACTAATTTATTTAAAAAACCTTTGGATTGAGTGGAAAGACAGTTTTAATGGTCTTTTTACATTCTACAAGAAATATAATAATCACCAGCTAACCCAAACATAACTTTTGAAGGAATCATAGCTAAAAAAGAAAATGGGAAGGTAGTGCTGTGGGTTAACTTGTGTCCTCCGTAAAGATAAACTGAAGTCCTAAACCCCAGTACCTATCAATGTAACCGTGTTTAGAAATAGGGCCTTTACAGTCATAAGTAGTTAAGATAACATCATACTACGTACAGTGAGCCCTATATCCAATGACTGACACCTTTATGGAAGGCCATGTGAAGACACAGAGACACAAAGACACAGAGGAAAGATGGCCACATAACAACTGAATTAGATATTAGGATGATAAAGCTACAGTTCAAAGACCAGCAAGAACTGCCAGTAATCACCAGAAGCTGGAAAAGACACAAAAGCATTCTTAAATAGAGTCCTTAGAGGGAGCAGGAGCCTGCTGACACCTTTATTTCAGGTTTCTAGCCTCCAGAACTGTGAGAGGATACATTTCTCTCCTTTTAAGCTATACATTTAACAGCACTTGGTTACAGCAGCCCTAGGAGACTACAGCAAGGGACAAACTCCCTTTGTTAGGATCCCCTTATCACTTCCTTTCCAACTTCTTAATCTCCAGGGTAATATGCATTTTAATGAGATTCTATATTTTAAGTTAAAAGATGACAGTATAGTTTGCTAGTGAACAGCATGAACTTTGGAGAAAGAAAGATCTGAATTTAAATCTGGCTTTACCATTTGTTAATGAAGCATCTTGGCCAAGTCACTTGATCTCTCTGATATTCAGTTTCATTGTAATTAAAGTGGGAATAATTACAATGTCTACTTAGAAATGTGATCATGTAAGTAAACAATGAGCATTGACCTTACACAGGGGATAAAAGGCACAGAAATCAAAGACATTAAAGTCATAAAAAAGAAGTTAAATTGTTTGCAGATGCCATGATATTACATATAGAAAACACTAAAGACCACCAAAAAACTGTTGGAACTAAGAAAGGAATTCAATAACATTTCAGGATACAAAATCAACATATAAAAATCAGTTGTTTTCTATACACTAACAACAAACTATCTGAAATCTATAAGATATTGAATAAAGAAATTGAAGAAGACATAAATAAATGAAAAACTATTCTGTGGATTGGATTGGAAGAATATTGTTAAAATGTTCATACTACCCAAAGAGGTCTATATGCTTAATGCAATCCTTAGTAAAATTCCAGTGACATTTTTCACAGAAATAGAAAAAACAGTCTAAATTTGGATGGAACCATTACATAGCCCAAATAACCAAAGCAATTCTTAAGAAAGAACAAAAAATCTGGAGGTATCACAGTCCCTGATTTTAAAATATATTACAAAGCTATTGTAATCAAAACATCACAGTATTGGCACAAACAGACACATGCATTCATGGACAGGAATAGAGAGCCCAGAAATGAACCCATACATATATGATTAATTATACTTTGACAAGACTGCCAAGAATACACAACGGGGAAAAGATGGTCTCTTCAAAAGAGGGTGATGGTAAAACTGGATATCCATGTGTAAAAGAATGAAATTGGACCCTTCTTATATACCATATTAAAAAATTAACTCGACATAGATTAAAGATTTAAATGTAAGACCAGAAGCCATAAAAATCCTAGAAGAAAATAGGGGAAAACTCCATGATATTGGTCTTGGCAATCACTTTTTGGATATGACACCGAAAGCATAGACAATAAAAGCAAACATAAACAAGTGGGACTACATCAAATTAAAAAGAAAAAAACTTCTGCATAGAAAAGAAAAAGAAAACAATCATCTGGGCATGATGTCAAATGCCTGTAATTCCAGCATTTTGGGAGGCTGAGGCAGGAAGATGCCTTGAGCCCAGTAGTTTGAGACCAGCCTCAGCAACATAGTAAGACCCCATCTCTGCATTTTTTTTAATTAGCTGGGCATGGTGATGCATGCCTGTAGTCAGTTACTTGTGAGGCTGAGGGAGGAGGATTGCTCGAGCCTGGGAGGTTCAGGCTGCAGTGAACTGTATTCATGCCAGTGCACTGCAGCCTGGGTGACAGAGCAAGGCCCTATCTCAACAAAAAAGAAAAAGAAATCAACAAAATGAAAAGGCAACCTACAGAGTGGGAAAAATATTTGCAAACCATATATCTGACAAGGTATATGGAAATATATAAGGAATCCAAATAACTCAATATATATGGCAATATAAAAATACAAATAAACCCGATTTAAAAATGAACAAAAAACCTGAATAGACATTTTTCTAAAGAAGACATACAAATGACCAACAGGTATATGAAAAAGGTGTTCAACATCGCAAATCATCAAGGAAATTCAAATCAAAACCATAGTGAGATATTGCCTCACTCTTGTTAGGATGGCTATTATCAAAAAGACAAGAGATAACAAGTGTTGGCCAGGGTATGGAGAAAGGAAACCCTTGTACACTATTAGGGGGAATGTAAGTTGGCACAACCATTATGGAAAATAGTATAGAGGTTCCTCAAGAAATTAAAAATAGAATGATTATATTTTCCAGCAATATATACTTCTGGGGATATATCTCGATAACTTGAAATCAGTATATTGAAGAGATATCTGCACCACATGTTGATTGCATCATTATTCAGAATAGTCAACAGCTATGCATAATCGAAGTGTCCATTAATGGATGCCACATGTATCAAGGAATATTTATCAGCCATAAAAATAAGGACATCCTGCCATTTGTTACATCAAGGATAAATCTGGAGGACATTATGCTAAGTGAAATAAACCAGACAGAGAAAGAAAAATACTATATAATCTCGCTTATGTATGGAATCTAATAAAGTAAAACTCATAGAAGCAGAGAGTAGAACAATAGTTGTCAGGGGCTGAAGGGTGGAGGAAGTGGAGAGATATTGTTCATAGGGTACAAACTTTTTAAAATTATTGTTCAGTTTTGTTAAGGTATAATTGACAAATATAAATCATATATATGTATGAACAATGTAATTTTTTGATATATGTGAAATGTTTAAATCAAGCTAATTAGCATATTCATCACTTCACCTACTTATTTATTTGTGTCGAGAACATTTAAGATCTACTTGTTTAGCATGTTTCAGGTATATGATACATTACTATTAACTGTAGTCACCATCCGATCAGACTAAAACTTTGTAAAAAGTTTTTGTTGTAAGATGAATATATTGTGAGGACTAATGGATAGCATGGTGACTATAGTTAATAATACTGTATGGTAACAGTGCATTTTAAATGTCTTCAGCCCTCTACACACACAAATGATAACTATGGCTAGTGATGGATGTGTTAATTTGATTGTGATAAGATTACACAGTCTACACATGTATCCAACCATTGCATTGTCCATCTTAAATATATACGATGTTGTCAATTCAATATTTAAAATAAGAAAAATAAAAACCATTGTGTTGATTAGGCATCCACTAGTTCTCCAGTTTAGGATTTAGGTTCATGCCAGCCAGGAGTATGATTGCAACAGATATGGGGTAGAACTGAAATGGATAGCATATGGAAGTCTTTTCTAACTATGGGGTCTGACAACCCACTTAATAGGGCAGTCGTGGCTATATGGATTCCTGCAGATCTGGCAGGAAACTCAGCAGGACATTGAGACTCTGCTAGAAGCAAGAAGCCCTGTTTTTCTTTCCACCCCCACCAATCTGTCAAGATTTAAGGTTTGGATTAGAAATTAAGACAAAGATGGTAGCAAAAAAGCACAATGTTATTTTTCATCAAAGGGCTTCGGCTAAACTGCTCTTAAAGATTCAAGCTGGAATATATCACCCAAACTCTCATTCTGTTCTATTTTTAATTTCTCAGCCATTGCAGATGTTGGGGTGTGAGTGTGTTTGTGTGTGTGTGTGAACTAATTAACTTTATTTTGCATTATGACACTGCAGCTCTTGTTTTGGCTATATTTCTCCTGTAAGTCAAGAAAGAGTAAGTAGAAAACAAAACTGCAAAATCACACGTATAGCTACCACTCTAATATTTATCTAAATCAATATTTAGATAAAGGTGTAAAAAGCAAAGCGTAAACCAGAAACTGTGGTGTTTCTGAACCTTTCATGTTGCATAATACTCAATTACTACTTCTTACGTCTTCTGGTACCTGCTAGAGTTTAGAGTTGTGGTCATGGATTTGAGAAAGCAAGGGACATATCTACACATGCAAAAATGACAATGAAGTTCAAATCCATGAGTTATTATCTTCCGCAGTTATTTAGCTGACCATGGAGAAAAAAAAAAAGAAGTCTTAGCTAGATGAATAGGGGCAAAGAGGAAGCGGAAAATAATTTTGCATTAAGGCTCTACAGTGTATGCTCCCCACATTATTTCTCTTTTAAACATGAAATTCAAAGCACATAAATCATTAGGATATAGCAAAATCCCATGCTTTACTGGAATTTAGGGAATATAAATGTTTAAATACCAAGCATTAGTATTCTTCTTTCAGGTGATTTATATTTTGAAGTAATCAAAGTAGTAAACTTGCATTCCTCCTCTCCTAGGAATAATTTTCCAAATAACCCTGTCATATTGATTTCTACTGTCTCACACAAATATATATATACACACACACACGCACACACACACAAAACACAAGTAATCACAGAAGTTGATGTCACAGAAATGTGTTATATATTTTGTTCTCTAATGACCATCTGCCATAACTTATTAAAAATTGTATATATTCAAGGTGTACAACATGATTTGATATATGTACACAGATAGTTCCCAACTTATGCTGGTTCAATTTACATTTTTTCAACTATAGAATGGTGCAAAAGTGATATGTATTTATACAGTACTCATAAAACTATTATGTTTTTCACTTTCAGTAAATCACATGAGATATTCAACACTTTATTATAAAATAGGCTTTGTGTTAGATGATTTTCCAACGACATTATTTTCAAATTGCAATGGATTTATTGGGATGTAGCCCCACCACAAGCCAAAGAACATCTGTGCATTGTGTAATGATTATCAAAATCAAATTAACACTTCAAATACCACCCATGCTGTACATTAGATTGCCGGAACTTGTTCATTTTATAACTGAAAGTTTGTACCATTTGATCAGCATGTCCCCATTTTCCCCAGTCCCCAGTTCCCGGGTGACCACAGTTCTACTCTCCATTCCTATGAGTTAGACTTTTTAGATTTCACATATAAGAGAGACCATACAATATTTTTATTTCATTTCACTTAGCATAATATCCTCCAGGTGCCATGACTCCTTAAGTAAACTGTGTGTTTCTTGGTGGCAGATGTTCTTTCCTTCTTTTATGTCCCCAATAGTTTCTAAACCAAGACTGCACAGAAGTGCTGCAGGAGTGCTACAGGGGATAGAGGCCATAGTTCCAGTTTCTGGTATTTATTTATTGTGTGTACCACAAAATGTAGATCAAGGATTTGTAAAAGAAAATATTAATATTTGACTTTTAGTGGCTAGTTTTCATCTGACCCCATATATTGAAGGAAACCGTAAATCTAGGATGGAGTAGAGTCTCACAGCATGATAGAATCTCAGCAAGGCTATGGGCTCTTCTGAAACTAAACATACAGGCAGCAGTCAAACATTTACAGTGATGATTTGGGGATGTTAGGATTCAGGACATTTTATAGTCTGATTCTGTAATCTAGGCAAAATGCTAAAAATACATTTTGATTGTTTGGAGAAACAGAATGAATAGAAAGGGCAAGCATCATGAAAACTGAAAGTTTTTAAAAGCTTTCTTCAAACGCAGGAAGGACTGTCACATGGAAGTGGACATGCTATTTCATGTGGAGCCAGAAAATACAAAACAGCAATAGAAGTAACCATGAAATGTATTATAATAACTAAATAACTTTCTTAATAAAAGTATTCTCAAAAAGAAAAGGTGGCCTTCAGATACAGGTTACATTTACTAGAATCAGTGAAATAAAATCTTGATTGAGCACTGGCCAAGGACACACAGGGATTTCAAGTGTGTGTGTGTGTGTGTGTGTGTCCTAAGTTACCTTCCAATTCTATGATTTTATGAAATGTAGCCACCCATTGCAATTAAAGGAAAATTTTAAGTGACTTAACAAAGATTAGGCACAGGCTCATGGACCATTAAGATATCATCATAAATCTCCAAAGAAAGGAGATAAGTTAGAATCAAAAAGATGCTTTGATTTTTGACCCTGTGTCACTTTAAAATTGCAGAGATCCTAAAAGAAACCAAGGAAGATCAAAATTCAGGCTATAGACTCTTTCTCGGTGACTACTTACATCTAGACAGTGAAATGTTTCCTGATAAAACACAGTGATTTATGTTTGTGTTTTAATTTTGAAAAATGAAGACAACCATGGATTTAATTCTGGAAAATCAGTATACACTTGGTCATGCCCAGGTACCCACATCTGTATACTATTCATGCTCTGCCATGTTTTACAGTGCTCAAGCCCAACTGGTTTATGGTAACGGGGCCTAGCACTTCATGGTACCCTGGAAAAAGATGAAGTGAGACCATTAAACATGGAGAAGAACACTTACTAAGAAATCAAAAATTTATTATAATACAAGTGTGTTAAAGGCTATCCCCCTCATTGTGGCCCAACATGACTGTCTTGTTTCATCTGATACTATACATACTTTTGTCTAAGAAATTTATGCTGGCCATAATGACATTGAAGGGAAGAAAAACAGAAAACTAAGCTTTTCTCCTCAAGTCTTCTTTCATAGCCAGAGATTCTAGACTGTGGATTAAGTTGCTCTACATTTTTTCTCTGTTCTAGATTATTGGCCTAAGAAACTTCTAAAGAAGTGTGGGGAATAGGGAAGCTTCTTCAAGATTCTAGGCAAAAATTTTCCCCATGTAGCTCCCAGATCCTAAGAACCAAGGTCATAACATTCTACTCTCCACCAATGCTCAGATGATAGATAAAACCAGAATGATTAAACTTCAGATCCTTTAATATTACCATGACATAAACTCTATGAGGCCAGTGATTGTTGTCTAATTTTTCTATAACTGTTTTTTAGGGCGTGGGACAGCGCCCGTCACACAGAAAGCATTCAATAAGTGTTTGATGAATAAATGAATGAATAACAAATCAATGTGTCATTGAATTAAGTTTGATAATGGCATCAAATTATAGAGAAAGTATTTGCAATTTCCTGCACTCAAGAAAAGAAAACATTTTATGCATTAACATGATCATAGAGAAATTGATGTTTTAAAATGAGGCTCCTGCAGAGTTCCATTTTACTTCAATTTATATATATATATATATATATATATATATATATATATATATCTCCAGAAAATCAAACATTATCATTGTTTATATGTTATTGATTTAGCTCTCTGGACTACATTTCAGAGCTGATCCTGCACCATCTCACATTCAGCGCTCTTTGCAGGGTGCAGGTGCAGGTGCAGGAACTGCTCCAACAACTCGAGACAAAAGTTCTTCTTTGAAGCAGGTTTCAATGCTCGCATTGAGAATGTGGGAACTTGTCAGATCATTCCCTCCCACTGTGTTTCATTTGTTTATTTGTCTTTAACTTGCAAAAGTGAGAAACTCTTTATAGGTCAATTGTTATGAGGTTGGCCCCTGGAGTCAGACTGCCTGGGTTTACCATTCACACCACTTAAAATCTGTGTTATTTCACCTTTCTGAAGCTTAATTTCTCCATCTGTATAATGGACTCAGAGTAATACCTAACTCACAGATTTATTTTGAAGATTGAGTTTGGAGGTGGAAGTTCACAGCACAGTGCCTGGTATATAGTAAGTGTTTAATGATTGATAGATTAATAGGTAGTAAGCATGGTAATAACTGTATCCCACCCTTCCTTTTCACGTTCCCTGCTATGTACCATTCTTCTACCCCTACCCTGCCGCCTTACAGAAGAATCCCCTGAAAACATGCTGATATTTGAAAATCCTGCATTCCCATGAAGGGTGTGCTCATGGAGGATCCTGATGGTACCTGACTGCGTGCAGATGCAGCAGCCCAAACTCTGACTCTAACCCTACTTCTGTATCTTAAGCCCAGTGGATCCCTTGCAACTATATGATTCCTCTGTTATCAGTTGGTGATAATGGTGCCAGAGAGGGCAGAATTGTTTCGGAATTCAGAGAGAGGATGGCATGTTAAAACTGGAAGAAATATTCTAGATCAAGACCCTTATTCAGTAGATGAGGACAATGAAAGCAGAGGAACAGTGTGCCCGACCCAGGTCTGGCTTACTGAAATTCCTGGCTGATGTCTCTGTGCCCCCATTCCTGTCCACCCTTCCCACCTCCCGAGAATGTTTAGTCATGACAACCAGAAGAGATTCGTTAATCAGGGGACCCACTTTGGTGAAAGGAGGTGATTCTGTATCATTAACTGATTAAATAAAACAAATTCCAATACAACATTTACTTTTCCGCCTGCCACCCCTTGGAGGAAAATTTCAAGAAGAAACAAAACTGACGAACAAACTACATGTTAAGCATTCCAATATTGTTTTTAACAAAATATTTTAGCATTTTAAGAAAAAGAATATGAGGACTTTAAAATGGGGTTCCAGTTTTTGTTATTTAATTTTAACTTTTGATGAGCCACATTGTTCTAGCTATATTAATTTGAATCCATCTGGCTCACACAGAGACACATTTCAAATGCTTTCCATAATAGTGGGAAGGAATGATCTCATGAGGAAAGGATTTTTTTCATGCTGCTGGATTCTTGGAGGCTTTTGCTGAGAATCATCATGTAGGGTGGGGTGGAGCATCATGCATTTATTTAACAAATATGTATTGAGTAGGTGACGTGCCAGGTACCATGTCAGCTACTAGGTTTACGAAAATGAGATTCAGACCTTATTCTCAAGGAGCATAGAATCTAGTAGGAAATACTAGTATGTTAATTAATTACTAATAAAAGTCACAGTAAATGTAATGCTAGTGTATATTCAGTGTGCTCTATTAGTCTCAGAAGTGGCCTCTAGATCATGCTGGGACTACAATGAAAGATCTCTGAGGAGCTGACTCTTGATGGACAAACTGGGAAAGAAAAACTCTTTGAATTAAATAACAGGAGTCTAAAAGCTTTGATTTTAACTTAGCAGATAACTGGCAAAATCTAATCCAGCCTTACCTCACTTTCCATTGAAAAATTTATTAAAATCATACAAATGATTACACTCTGGGAATACTCATTAAACACCTGCAAGATTCTATGGGAAATTTTCATTAATCAAAACCCAGATGTGACCCCATGGCCAAGTATTTAGAGACTATTGGAAGAAGGCTGATTTTTCTTTATATCAGTTACCTGCTCCTATCCAGTAACAAGATTTCTGTCTGTGAGGGAAAAGCAAGAACACTGGATATGTTTGTGGCTCTGAGTGGACCTTTCTAACAGTGCTGGCTTTCATCCTATCCTCTGCCCAGGTTGTGACCTTAGTAACTAGCAAATTAACCAGCCTCTGCACGTGAGCTCACCTTTCCTCTTTATGGGTTTGTTAAAATAATAATCTAACTGCCTGACACTTAAACAATGGGATATTTTTTAATCTGAAGGGCAGTTGTTTCATTAGAAAGAGCATAAATCTCAGCAAAGTTAAGGTTTTAAGCAGTGGTGAGTTTCACAAATAGTTGTAGTTCCACAGAGCACCCTCGTTCTTGCCATTACTTCACATTCATGTCAGGTTTAGAACATTCTCTGGGTTTCAGTTAGGAAAGGGGACTCAGGGGCTAGAGCTCTGATTGGAAATTAATATGTGGAATGTCAGACTTTGATTACAAATGTCACAATTATTTCCTTGGCTAGATCAGTTTTACAGCTTCATGTCATTGTTCAACAATTTTATTAAATATCCACTTTATGCCACGCACTATTCTATATGCTAGAACATACCAGTAAATAAAAAGCTAGGGGTACCTACACACTGTGATTTCTGTAGAACTGGGAAACTGTCCATCATGATGGCACCAGAGCACTTACATGTCAGTCCAATTGCTTGTCAGTTCTATCACTGCTTGAAAGTGATAGTAAATTCAACTTTTCTTTGATTCTCAAGAAATAGAAAACAGTTTAAATTGGTAATTTTATTACAACAATGACTGGTGTAACAAGTAGCCAATAGAAGAAGAAAGTTAACATAACCAGAAGATGTAAATCTTAAATATAGGGCATACTTGTTTATAAATATTCAGTATAAGTAGCTTTCCTACCTATACTTAAAACTTCTCTCTCTCTCTCCATATATATATATATATATATATATATCTCATACAATAAGTGTACAGATCATAAGTGCACATTCCTTGATTAACACATCATTTTAATTTTTTTAACATTTAATTTTTGGATTACAAAATAATATAAATTCCCAATATTTGTAAGACTCAGCTGATGTGTACGTCCCCAGCTTCATATATAGAAATTGATAAATATCAGTTTAAGATAATGAATTTTAGACTAAAATATGAAAGGCAAATGGCACAAAAATTCCAGAGCCTAAAATAGTGATTTCTGAAAAAAAGTGATAATGCTTTACAATCCAGTTTAGGATGTAGGTAGTGGTCAATTCTATATATGCTGCTGTGTTTCTAAAATCTTGACCTTATTTGGTAGAAAAACTAGAAGGGAAATTGCCCACATGAATGCGTGTGTGCACATACACACACACACACACACACACACACACATACATATCAACCCTCCTCAATTCAAAAGTGAATAGAGAAAATTCTGCTCATCTGGTATCCCTCCAGAACCTGAGATGTAAAACTAAAATAAAATATCCCCCATAGAATCCAAAATTGGGATCCAAATTTATACCACACATGATGCATAAATTATGTGATGAGAACTTATTGTTAAAATAGGTCTAGGCTTATTAAGTTTTCCAAGATCTTGGCAGAAATAAAACTCCAGATTTAATCAATAAAACAGAAACTACTATAACCCAACATGAGCAAAACTCTCATGGACAAATAATTCTTGCCAACGATAACCTCTTATCAAAAGTCACCCAATACATGAAGAAATGATTCTATGTAATAGGCAGTCTATCGGCACAACACAAAATAACATCACAGAATTTGATATAATGGTACAATCTGAAATAGGTTCTTAAATAAGTATAAAAAATGAGATAAATGAGATTAAAAGGATCGAAGATAAAATATAGAAAATAACCCAAAAAATAATAAGAAGCCATGAATAAACAGAAGAGATTTTAAAAAAACAGAATTTCTATAAATGAAGACTAGTCATTGAAATTTAAAAGGTAGAAGATGATAACTAGCAAATCAGACATGGCTAATCTGTAAACTGAGGATAAATTTGAAGAAATCATCTGAAGCCAGCACAGAGATATAAGAACTAGAGCAGTAAATCTCAAAGTGTAGTCCTCACATCAGAATTTCAGCATCACTGAAAACTCGGTAGAAATGAAATTCTTAAGCTCTATCCTAGATTTGTGGAATCAGAGACTCGAAGGATACAGATCAGTAATCTGTCTTTTAAGAAGCTCTCTAGATGATTCTGATACATGCAAAATTGAGAACTGTACTACAGAATATAAAAGAGAGGTTAAGAGATATAGAAACATAGAAATTGTACAACGTACTTTAAATATTCTAGGGGAAATCAAATAGGATACATTTAAAAAGAAGCAATGTTATAAACTATATGGCTGAGAATACTACCAAAATGAAAAAGGAGAGAGCTTTCAGATTGAGAAATAAAATGAGCCACCAACATAATAAGCGAAAGCAAGTCCAATTATATATATTATAGTAAGCCTGCTGAGTATCAAAGGCAATGATGTTATTTTAAGGGCAAGCAGAGGAATTTGCTATCAAAATAGTGCTGTAAAGAGTATAGTGAACCACCTTCCCAGTAGAAAATAAAAATCATTTAGTGAGTGAGTATGTTTTTAAAACTAACCATGCAAAGTCTTTGGAAATTGTCATCTGGGTATATAGTAAATGAACAACCATTTATTCAAGAAAATCTACTAAATGTATGTAAGAACAGCAAAAATTTGTGGCACTTAAGCCAAAACTCACTACCATTTCTATCCTGCCCCTCCTAGATCTGTGTGATGAAAACTCTAGTTCAGTTATTTGAAGACATGGGGCTTCCTCCCTACCTCGCTCTCAGTCGAGGGTTACAGTTTTACTCCAGGAACAGCATGAACATGTCATTCCACTCCAGCTCTGAATCGCAGAATCTCTATTCTGGGTAGCCATGAGTGGGAACACTGATCTCCTTTACCTTCCCCAACACCCACTCCAATGGGAGAAGTTATGCCCCAAGCACAACAGATGGAGAAAATTGGAATCTATAACAGCCCTGCCCAACTTGCTTAGGGTAGAGGTTCAATGTCAACAAGGACGAGTTCAAAAGTTCAGGATCTATTCCCCTGCCCAGAGTACCACTTGTTGAGTAGAGGTGTCACCCTGAAAGAAGTGGGCCACTGCCTTCACCATCAGCCCAGCTAAAGTGGCTCAGAAGTTCTATCCAGAGGAGAGGCAGAAAATAAGAAAGAGCTCAGATCTCTTCCTAAATGAGTTTACTTAATTTGGAAGAAACCGTTGAGTTCATGACTGAGGGCATTGTTGAACACAATGGAGATCACCAAATGAGCAATTAAGAAGAGACTTGTAGCTCTCTGACACCCATAACAAAAAGCAAAATTGTAGATGAGATAGATATTTAATAGAGAGAACCAGAGAATAAGATAAGAGCCTTCATGGGTTCAGAGCAGCCTTCAAGACTGGAAAGATCCTCCCCCAGCAAAAGGGACTTACTTTTAACTGGATCAAACTGTGGAACAATTTATGCCTCAAAGCGTTGTTTCAAAAAAATAGAACAATTAGAAAGCAATTTGTGGATGCTAAAAGCTAGGCATGATATTAATAGAAGCAGAATTTCCCAGGTGCTCAGAGAGATTATGCATGCCAAGTATGCCCATTCTGAGAAGAAACATCAGAAGCTATACACTACTGGGGAAATAGAATTCACTGAAGTAGTCCAGTCATCTCACGTTACTAAACAAATAGACACACAAACAAGAAGTGCCAAAAGGGGTGAGAAAGATAAGAATTCAGAGTTGCTACAGTATATGAAGTAAAATATCCAGTTTTCAATTCAAAATCATGAGACATGCAAAGAAACAGGAAAGTGTGAGCCATATACAGGAATATTGTCTGCTTTGTAGAGGCAGACGATAAAATCTGCCTCTAAGAAGGACCAGATGTCAGATTTAACAGAATAAAAAGAAATGAGTCAAAGTATCCCTTATAAATATATCAAAAAACTAAAGGGAACCATGCTTAAATATGTTAAAAGAAGCTATGATGACAACGTTTTAGCTGAGAAGATTATAAACATAGCCACATGTAAGTTCTGGAGTGAAAAGTTCTATCATCAAAATATAAAATCCACTAGAGAGGCTCAACATTATATTTGATACAGTTAGCACATTTGAAGATAAATTGACAGAGATTATGTGACCCAAAAAACAGAGAGAAAATCAAATTTTAAAAAATGTATATAATCTCAGAGAAATGTGGACACCATTAAGCATACCAACATATACATAAAGGGTGTACCTGAAAAAGAGAAGAGAAAGGAGCAGAAAAAAATATTTTAAGAATAATGAGTGACTGCATAAATGTCTTCTTTTGAGAAGTGTCTGTTCATGTCCTTCGCCCGCTTTTCGATGGGGTTGTTTGTTTTTTTCTTGTAAATTTGTTGGAGTTCATTGTAGATTCTGGATATTAGCCCTTTGTCAGATGAGTAGGTTGCGAAAATTTTCTCCCATTTTGTAGGTTGCCTGTTCACTCTGATGGTAGTTTCTTTTGCTGTGCAGAAGCTGTTTAGTTTAATTAGATCCCATTTGTCAATTTTGGCTTTTGTTGCCATTGCTTTCAGTGTTTTAGACATGAAGTCCTTGCCCATGCCTATGTCCCAAAAAACACATGAAAAAGTGCTCACCATCACTGGCCATCAGAGAAATGCAAATCAAAACCACAATGAGATACCATCTCACACCAGTTAGAATGGCAATCATTAAAAAGTCAGGAAACAACAGGTGCTGGAGAGGATGTGGAGAAATAGGAACACTTTTACACTGTTGGTGAGACTGTAAACTAGTTCAACCATTGTGGAAGTCAGTGTGGCGATTCCTCAGGGATCTAGAACTAGAAATACCATTTGACCCAGCCATCCCATTACTGGGTATATACCCAAAGGACTATAAATCATGCTGCTATAAAGACACATGCACACGTATGTTTATTGTGGCACTATTCACAATAGCAAAGACTTGGAACCAACCCAAATGTCCAACAATGATAGACTGGATTAAGAAAATATGGCACATATACACCATGGAATACTATGCAGCCATAAAAAATCATGAGTTCATATCCTTTGTAGGGACATGGATGAAATTGGAAATCATCATTCTCAGTAAACTATCGCAAGGTCAAAAAACCAAACACCGCATGTTCTCACTCATAGGTGGGAATTGAACAGTGAGAACACATGGACAGAGGAAGGGGAACATCACACTCTGGGGACTGTTGTGGGGTGGGGGGAGGGGAGAGGGGTAGCATTAGGAGATATACCTAATGCTAAATGACGAGTTAATGGGTGCAGCACACCAGCATGGTGCATGTGTACATATGTAACTAACCTGCACATTGTGCACATGTACCCTAAAACTTAAAGTACAATAACAATAAAATAAAATAAAAAGAATAATGAGTGAAAACTAAAAATTGATGAAAAAATGATCTGCACATCAAAGAAGCCCATTGAACCCCAAGTAGGATGAATGCAAAAAGATCTACCCAGGCATATCAGAGTAAGAATGTTGAAATCTAAAGACAGAAAATACTGCAAGCAGCAAGTGGAAAATGACTTTGCTTGGACACAGGAACCTTAGTGAGATTAAGATCTTCTCATCAGAAATAATGGCGACAGGAAAGAGTGGAGTGACATATTCAAAGTACTGAAAGAAGAAATAATAAACAAAACAACTGTCAACCAAGAATCATACATCCAGCAAAACTATCTGTAAAAATGAAGATGAAATAAATATATTCTCAGATAACAGAAGCACTGAGAAAATATACTGGTAGCAGACTCATCTTACAAAAATACTTGGAAATTTCGTCAGGCTGAAAGTAAGTGATCCCAGATAGTAGTTCAAATCTGCATGAGAAAAGAATGATTACTGGTAATGGTAATTGTGTAATTTAAAAAGATAGTATAAATGCATGTTTTGTCTCTTTTCTACTCTCAACACATTGATTAAATATTGTCTAACACAATTTGTATATAATTGTACTTTTTATATTGGGCATATACCATGCAGAAATCTAGTATACAGACAGTTCCTACCTTTTGATGGTTTGACTTATGATTTTTAGACTTTATGATGGGTTTACTTGGACAAAACCCCATCCTAAGTTGGGGAGCATCTGGACTTATGATGGTTCAATTTATAAATTTTTAATTTTATAATGAGCTTATAAGGGTATTAAATGCATGTTTGTCTTACAATGGGTTTATGGTACAACCCATTGTAAGCGGAGGAACATATGTATTTGACAGTAACAGCACAGAGGGGTCAGGTGGGAACAAAGCTGTATTGAAGTATAAAATGACATCAGTTGTCATTTGAATCCATAGGAACAAAAGAAGACAACCAGAAACAGAAAATAAGAATAATATATCAAACTTTATAAATATATACTTGATCTTCTTTCTTTCCTGTTTTTTATAAATATAAAAATATATAAAATATCATTTATAATAATGTGTTTTTATAGTATAACATATAAATGTAATATGTAAAACGATAATAGCATGAAAAGGAAGAAGATGGAATTGAGATATATAGGAATAAATTTTTTATATTTCATTATAATTAAGTTATTATAAATCTGAACTAGATTCTGATAACAAACATATGGCAAGCCCTAGACCAATGACTAAGAGAATAAAAAAAGTGAAAACAAATGTAAAGTAATTAAAACATTACACCAGAAAACCTTGGTTTAACACAAAAAAAGTCAGTAAAAGAGGAATAAAATAGGAGGAAAACACATGAGACATACAAAACACAAAAAGAAAAATGGCAGACCTAAACCCAACTATATCGATAACAACATTACATGCAAATGCATTAAGGGCAGGGTTTTTTAGACTTCATGTGTTAAAAAAAATTTTCTGACAATATTCTGTTCTCAGGATGGAAAGATGCTTTGTATCTTTAGATTCAAATATAGAAACAGGTTGACTGTAAGAGGAAGAAGACAAATATAGCAGGCACACAGCAATCATAAAAAAACTGACCTATACTAATACCAGGCAAAATATATTTTGAAACAAAAATATCAATAGAAGGATATTTTATAATGGTAACAGCAACAATCAATCCAGAAGGAATAACAATTACAAATAAATATACACATAATAACAACACAGCCCCAAAACTCATAAAGTCTATAAGAGTTGAAGGGAGAAAGGGACAATTCAACAATAGTTAGATATTTTAATATTTGCTTTAATAATGGATAGAACTGGAGAGAATAACAAAGATATAGATGACCTGAACAACACACAACCAACTAAATCTAACAAATATCTATACAGCACTTCACTCAGCAGAAGAATACACATTCTTCTCTGGTACTATGTAACATTTTCAAAATAGACAATATGCTAGACTATAAATCAAGCTTCAGTAAATTTAAACACATTAAAATCATATAAACCATGTTTCCTGACCACAATGATATTAAATTAGAAATCAATAACAAAAATAAATTTGGGAAATTCACAAATTTATGGAAATTAAATGTCACACTCCTAAATAACCAGAGTCAAGGAAGAAATCACAAGATAAACTAGAAAATTCTGAGATAAATGGAAACAAAAATACAACATACTAAAACTTAAACTTATAAGATGAAACTAAAATAGTCCTGACAGAGACATTTACAGCTTTAAACATCTGTATTGAAAAAAAAAGAAATCAAATTGATAATCTATTGCCATAAGAAATTGGGAAAGGAAGAGCAAGCTAAACACAAAGCAAGCACAAGACAGGGAATAATTAAAATAAGTGTGTGAACAAATGAAATAAACATAGAGAAAATCAACAAAACAAACACTGGTTCTTTTAAAATATTACTTGACAAAAATTTAGGATGATTAAGAAAAAATGATAAAAGATTCAAATTTCTAAATCTAAAGGCTGAAATGTGTTTGGAACTGAAGCTCTGACTGGCATACAGTTGCAATACTCTTTCCTTTTTATTCCTTTATTTCTGTGTGTTTGGTACTGACATTCTCTTATCAGTACCAAACACACATAATTTGAAAGAAATTAACAAATAAAGTATATTTTATGCTTTATACAAATAAAAAGTAAATATAAAAAGTAAGGAGATTAAATTAATAATTTCAATACTTTTCACAAAGAAGAGCTTAAGATTCAGAGAGCCTTTTTGGTAATTTCTACCAAACATTTGAAGAACAGCTAATACTAGATCTTCACAAACTCTTTTTAAAAAGGAAGAAATTGTCTATGAGGTCAGTATTACCTTGATATTAAAACCAAAGTCATCACAAGAAAAGACCTCTACAGGCCAATACTTGTTATGAATATAGACACAAAGACACAAAAAATATTGAAAAAATATTAGCAAACCAAATCCAATTAACACATAAAATGATTACACTCTATAACCAAGTGGGCTTTATCCCAGCGTTGTAAAGCTGGTTGAATATCCAAATATCAATAAATATAAAACACCATAATATAATAAAGGGAAAAAACTATGCAATCATCTCACTAGATGCATAAAGGTATTTGAAAAGAAATCCAATCTCATTTCATGGTTAGAAAAAAAAACACTCAACAAGATAGAGAAAAAAGAGAACTTGCTCAACCTGATAAGGACATCTATCAAAACTCACAGTTAATCTCATATGTGAAGGTGAAAGATTGGATGCTTTCTCCTAAGATCAGGAATAATACAAAAAGTCAACTGAGATTATAACAAATGAGAACAAGGACACAGACATTACTTCAAAATGGTATGATTGTCCCGAGAAATAAAAGAAAATTAACTTTAAAACTTTAAAACAATGAAGATATAATAATGAGAATATAATATATATAAAGCTCTTAGCTTTTTATATTCCAGAACTCTTCATCATAAAACAAAGTCTAGAACCAAAATCAGGAAACTATAGAAATTCATCGTAAAACATGTAAAAAGTTCAAATAAATGGAGGAATAGATCATTCATCTGGTGGGAATAAATATATCTAATATTTTCAAAATTCTGCAAATAATATACATGTAGCAAACATAATTGAAATCCTGATGACATTTTTTACAAAGTTATCTTACAGTTTACCTTAAAAATTTCACCTATGAACTTTAGAAGATTTGAAAAGGAACACTGAGGGAGTGTTTGCTTTAAATATTAACACTAATATTAACACTATTGTCTATCTTTTCCGACATTATGCCTAACAGAAAGATGTATCACTAAACTGTATGTTGGCATCTTTATTTATTCAGTGAATAGAGCCAAACATTTCAGAGTACACACTGAGACTGACAAGTCACCTTGAATTCACTTATCATCTTCCTTGGGAGGCTAATTGCAAGGGGTTAGTCCTCACTGTCTGGAGAGATGTGTATAAGATGTCCCATGTTTGGGGGATTAAGTGGTTCAGGTAGAGTAGGGAGTGGTTCTTGGCCTGTAGCAGGCTTGGTGCCAAATCCATAAGGTCACCGCAACGTCAAGGCTGGTTTGCACCTAAGAAGTGGCTGTGTAACGGCGAAGATATCTGAAAGTATGGATCTGGTGCCTAAGCAAGATACTGAAATATCTTATTCCTTTAAAGAACCACTCTGAAGGACTCCCGTCAGTAACAAAGGTAGCAGGCACAAAAAAAAAAAAAGACCTGTACTTTGCCACACTGCTGTAACCTCAGCTTTCAAGACTGTTTTCCTGGCAAGGTCACAGTTTATCCCCTTCTAGCTCAAGTCTTCTATGAATAAGATTTCTCTTCATACATGGAGAGAACATGCATGCTATCTCCATGTTTCTCTCCATGCATCTCTTCATGTTTGGGAAGTTCTTGTTTTCTACCAGGAACTCAAATGTACTACATTTTACACTTCCCCATGCTGAGTGGGCTATGCCTTGATGTCCAACAGAACACCATAGCCAGAACTCTACCATCTTGTTCCCATGAGATAACAGAGATTCTGCCATTCTGTCAAAAAAAAAAAAAAAAAAAAAAAAAAAAACTGCACTAAGTGTCAATTAACCCATTGAAGCTTTCACTTAAAGAAGCCTGGCCTTTATGGCTGGGAACCTTAGCTGCTGAGGGAGATGATACCATTTTAGCATCCATAGCTGGGACATGGCCAGAACTTGATTCATCAACTGTACTTCGAACAGGATGTGCCAAGCCGTTTTTTAATCTCAACCACAATTCAAGGCAGAGAAAACTTGAACACTCCCATTCCAAGAACTCGCAGACACTGCAGAACACCTGACTAAATAACCAAAGATTGAAATCTGGGGGTGGATGATTTTCTGAACTGTAGACTATTACTACCAAGTTAGAGGTCTTTAGAATTTGTACACTTCTAGCATGCACATATAAAAGTATGTCTTCTGAGTTTTCCATGAAAAGATAGGGAACCAGTGTTTATATGACATACCTTTAGTATGTATATTCTCATTTAATCTCATAATATTTCTATATTGACAACTTAAGTTTTAACTTTCTCTTTTGGTTATATTAGACTTTCAGGTTTAGGAATGCTATTCTTAAATGCTATTTTGCATCCGCATCAATTTCAGTCCTAATATACACATTTCTCATTTTAGAAAAAATATCTATTTTCAAAGATTACTCAAAGCCAATAACTTTGTCCTGCAATTCATAAATTCTGAGAACTTCAGTTAAATTTCCTTGTTTGCAGATCTCCATATAAAATGTTTGTCAAATGCTCCAGAAATTCCTTCCTCACTTCCAAAGTCCCAAAGAAATAAAAAGAATATTGGCAATAAAAATTTAAAAAAAGATTTCCCCCAGAGCTTTTGCATCCTCACCTAGTTATTTAGTTCAGCCCTGAGGTGGATGCTCAACATCTCTGGGGGTAGAGGTCTCTGACCACATTCATTGTAAAGGACCTGATTAGACCTTCTACTTTTGAACTGTTTTCAGTGGTAGCAAGTTTTCCTTTCTCTTGTGTTGAAATTAACTTCCTTGTTCTTCTTTGTATGAATGTGTCCTCTGGAGTGCCATCGAATGAACTGATGCAGTTTCTTGCCTCTGAGTTGCTGTAATTGGCTTCTATCCCAATCTTGCATATTATATGTCTTTTGTATAGTGACATTTTGAATCTTTCCCTGCAATATTTCTCCCATACCATTGGCGTAGATTTGGTCATGCTACTACACCCTATCTGTGGCATCAGATGATAGGATACAACTCATAAAACCAGGTGATGCTTTGGGGGTTTTTGTAAATATACCATCAAGTCATAGACATTGCCAATAACCAATTCAAGCTATTTCCCTCTTCACCTTTCCTGTGTACTTAATCGACTACTATAGCCTGAAATATTCATGACTTCTTACTCATAGACTCATCCATCACGTGTGATTTCCTGCAAAAACAAGCAGGTTTAAAGCAGCAGCTTTGTGCCAAAAGTTTGCAGAGTAAAGACTATTTTTTTTCAGTCATTTCACAATGCCCTGAGTTATTGCTGTGGCTTATTAATTCTAACTCTGTTTGACTTCATGTTTCCGTATAAGTTACTATGAGTCGGTTTCTGCAAGGTAGTGATATGTTCTCAACTGCTAGTTATTTTCCAGGAATGTCTCTTCTTGTCATGTATTCAATTAGTCATTTTAAAAAACACATTTATCACTACAGAGCAAGGCTAGAATTAATGCTGATCTGCTTCTTTTTCCTGGATTAGTGCATTTTCCAACTGTTTGTGCCTCAGCATATGGCCCCTATGTTCTTTTATTAAGAAAAAAAGAAAAACATTTACACTGGCCATCTTCACTGCATTTTGTTAAATGTCATCGAAAAATTCTATTTGTGCTCAGACCATCACTTGTTCATATTTGAAGTGCCCATCGTATTATTTACTAAGACAATTACCTCAGCATTTGGGATCCTTTTGATCTAAACACCATCACATATTTTAAAATGTGTTTCATCTTTTTAATTTAGTTGGTTCTGGGACTCAGGTTTTGGAATGCTATCCTTAAATAAATCATAGTTGATGACAAGAAGTCAAAGTTACTTCCTGAATTTGTTTCAGAGCTTTGGAATGTGGAAAGCAGAATGCATGCTATATTTAGGGTAGATATAACGTTTTCTGTGGATTCAAGTTATTTCTTTCCTCTTGTGAGGAACAAAATTGAACAGTCTCATAGATGGCAGAACGGCCCATGTGTGGTGTGGTTCTGTTGCTACAAAAAAAAACAAAAAACAAAAAACTGCTTGAGTCTATACTAACAATATCCTATTCACTTTAACCTTATGTGCAATGGCTGAGAGATAACAGCTGTTTCAGTGAATATCAAATCTTGCCCAGAGGAACACATGCATTGCTCTTTCTGTCTGTATAGAAATTTATCAGCGCTTTTCTGCCCATGCACATCTGCTGGTGTGCCATGGCTCAAAAGGCAGCAACCACTCTCGCTGAGCACCAAGGAGAAGTGAAGTTGGTCTTGGGACTATTTTGCATAGAGTCCTTGGTCTGGGTTAAAGACAAATGGATAGACCTCCTGAGATGCTCCTGCCAAGGAAAATCAGATGATAATAACCAGATATTTGTATATCACCTTATAGCTATACTATACAGAGAATATTCACAAATATCATTTCCTTTTTGTTTCACTGCAATCATGTGAAGTCAAGTAGACTTTTTTTTTTCTTTTTTCTTGAGATGGAGTTTCGCTCTTGTCGCCTAGGCTGGAGTGCAATGGTGCTATCTCGGCTCACTGCAACCTCCACCTACCAGGTTCAAGTCATTCTCCTGCCTCAGCCTCCCGAGCAGCTGAGATTACAGGAATGCAACACCATGCCTGGCTAATTTTTGTATTTTTAGTAGAGACTGGGTTTCACCATGTTGGCCAGGCTGGTCTTGAACACCTGATCTCAAGTGATGCATCTGCCTTGGCCTGCCAAAGTGCTGGGATTACAGGCCTGAGACACCACACCCAGCCGACATTTTTTATTACCTGCTCACCACCTTCCCAGGTGTTTACCCTTCCCGACAGCTTCAACTTCTGCTTGGGAATCTCTATAGGTTCAAAGAAGCTGCTTCCTTCACCCACTCTAGGCTGAAACCCATAAATGAATCTAAGACAATCCACAGGTTTAATTTCCCTGGTCACAGTGATTGGTACAGGCACGGACATGGAACATACGCTGATCCAGTCAGGGTGAATCTCAGGAAATTTTCTAAGCACCCTGGAATGAAGACATCACGTCGTTCACATCACACATAAATGGCAATGCATCTTACTGTGGAAGCTTCTGGAACACATCTTGGGACCATGAGGAATAGCAACCATAGGATAAAGCCGGTATATTAGAAGTCTAAGCAAGGTGTTGGAGAGAAATCAAATCTTTGTAATACTGACACTTTAGTAAAAGTGCAGGAATAAATATTTTCTCTGGGACTTTGAATTGTGTGAATCAAACAAATTTCTTTATCATAACAATCCATTTAAATTTGGTTTTAATTTACTTAGCTCTGAAAGTGAATTCATATAAAGGGCTGTCTTTGATGAACTCTCCTATAGACAGAGCCTGAGTCAAAGGTTTGGGTGCACATAGCTAATTTAAGGTAAAATTTAACAAGATGGTAAGAGTGGAGAAAGAAATTCAGAGCAGGAAAAAAGCCAGTAAAGGAGGTGTTAGGGTAAGGAATCACAGTAGGAGTGCTACAGTAGGCAGAGCAGGAATGATTAACATTTTTCATTTCAATGTATTTTAGAGAGGTTAAATAGATATCTTCAAATTCAAAGACTATAAGCAGTGATTATGTCACAACAGTGCTAAATTTAACCTGAGATTTACTGTATATTTACTATAAGAGGATTATGCTAAGTTCTTATCATGCACTATCTCATTTAATCTTTAAAATAATCTCTGGGGATAGTTATTATAATGCTTAATTTATTTAAAAAAAATGAAATTCTGGTTAGAGAAAATTGCGTAATTTGCTCAAAGCCACATGTCAAGCATGTCAGAGTTATATCCCAAACTCAGGTCATTCTGACCCCAACACTCCATGCAACACTGCCTCCTACCCAGCCACAACAGGTAAGCCAGCAAGGGAAGGAGCCGTCACCAACATAAGGAAACACTACTTTATTGAAAGAAACACATCTCTAAATTTCCTAGGTGAATTTATAATCTTATTTAATTTTAAAACAAAGATGTCCTACTTTCTCAAAGATTCAATTTTATCTTTCAGTAAGATGAAAGCGTTCAACCATAGTATCTCTAAGAGCCCTAATAATTCTTAGATTATATAATGGTTTGATACAAGCTTTTCAAATGCAAATATAGTGAGTTTTAAAACATTGTCCATATGTAAGTGCATCTGAGAATACATTTTATTTAATACGTAAAATTGCAATGTGTATTTGGGTATTTTCAAGACTTGAGGGAAAACAAGGGCTATGTGTGGAACAATCAGATATAAACACAGATTAATACAATTCAGTCTTTCAAGGAGATTTATTGAGTATCCTCTTTAGGTCAGGTACTACGCAGCCATTGAAATATCAGTCCCTGGAAGCAAATAAAAACAAAAAGACACCTAAGAGTCATTGGCAACCAATTTCACGCTACCCAACGAAGTTTCTTTTCTTGAAGAGGATGAAGGTTGTGCAGGCCGAGAACAGAAAAGATAAAACAAATAATCTAATTCTGATTTGCACTTCAGTTTTTGCCAAATTATAAAGCTGGTTAGAGACTTATTTAGGATATAAAAATTTGTGTGAAAGCCTCTGAGCATGGGCGCACGCGCACACACACACACACACACACACACACACACACACAGGCATCTATAATATGGCAGCATCTCAATATGGTTCTCTCTAAGGAGGCTGCATTAGCTGGTGGAAAGAACAATGATTTGGGAATTAGGCAGATTTGGAAATGAACCTTCCCTCAACCATTTTCTAGCTGAGGAATATCACTTTACCTTTCTGAGTGTTTCTGTCTTTTGAATGACTTAACTACAAATTTGTCAACTAGGGTTGATGTATACATAGTTCCTGACCTAGGTACTCAAATAGATTAATAATAATAAGAAGAAATAGTTACTATTCATTGAGATATTTTTAAAATCATTTACAGTATGGGTTTTGAGAAACTGTTTCCTTGAAAAATAAAATCCCCACAGCCTAAATCACAAAGGAAATTAACAGTTTTAAATGTCACAAATGATTGTACATAATTAATGACCACTGGCAAGATTTAAAAAGAAAATCTAATGTGAGTTAGTGATTCTTCCTGGGATCCAAAAATTAATTTTAAAAATATTGGTATGCAAGCTAAATTAACTTAAGTATAGAGACCGTTTTTCTATTTTAGCATCTTTTTTCCTTTGCTTTAATCAAATAAACATATAAAAATAAAGGACTTAGCATATTTTTCTGAGTTATCAAACATTGCTGTTATAGTTTTAAATTGCTGAGCTCAAAGGCTGAAGCTTACATTTTGGAAAACCATAAATACTAAAGCAAAGTCTCAATATGCCTGTATAATTTTACCTTAGGTTGTGTTAATTCTTATTATCAGAGTTCAAACAGTTGCATAAAAGTGTGTCCAAGAAATTGATATGATATTATCTATTTTTTCCTTTTAATGTTGATGATAAACTCCATTTACAGTTATGTGATTTGTCTCTCTGTAACTCTTCATGAATTATATTGTAAAAATTTTGTTGTGTTGTTAATGCTCGTATTAAACCTAACTTTTTAATGTATTTATATCTTTTCTCCTCAGTAAGATTATAATATTATAGGTAAAAGATTCTGTGTCATGCTGTTCTCCTTTGTAGCCTCTGAGGTCAGGTAGCATATATTCTTTGTGTACAGCAGGAGCCCAATGTATAACATATTTAGTGCTGGGCTGATATTTCGCTCATCTCTATATTCATATTCATCTCTTTATGCTGATTTGTTTCTGCTTTATAACTCCTGTTCTTCCATTTGACTCCTTTATCATAGTCTCTGTTTTATCAAATTCCCTCCTCATTTTAAATCAAATCAAATCCTTCTGTTTACTTTCCACTTACATTACTCCCTGCAAGTGTCTATCAGGTATACTTATACCTAGATTATTTATGCTAGGGCTGTAATGCTTTTCACAATACCATATGCATCAAAGATGTTTCCCAAAGCAAAACTCCCATTTTATTGCATCTACTCAATTTTGCAAGCCCATAACTCCTCCCAGTTGTCATTTTCACAATAATACAAGGGAGGACGTTGTTTGTATGAAAATTTTACACAATGCCTCTCTCTGTCTAGTCCATTTTTTAGTTAATCAAATTTTTATTTTATTTTGCTGGTTCCTGGTAATCATTACCCACTTCACATTCTTCTGTATTTGAAATTTCTACAGGCTCCACCTCCTTTCATTTAAATTGAATTCATTTTATACATGAGCTTTCCCTCATGGACATTTTAATCAGCTGCTCCATGTACCAAGAAAATGCTTTGAAACATAAGCAGACTGCATCTCTAGTAGAATCATTAGTAGAATGTAGAATTTGTTGCTGATTTATCTCTACCTAGACAAAAGGCGGAGATGTGGATTGTAACAAATCTGTTACCCTACTCTAACCTGTCTTAGTGACAACCGGTTACAGTATGACTTGCTTTTCTTTTATATACGTAAGGGGGTCGGTGAGGGGCGAGATCTCTAATATTCTTATTTGTAGGCACTACCCAGTGTGTACCTAGCAGTTGCATGATATAGAAAATACATCATTTTCTCTACTGAAAAACTCTTTATTTTATAATTATTCAATGGTAAGAAAAGAGGCTTTATAAAATTCTGACTGAAAAACTAGAATGTAGATCTATGGAACTATTTTTGGAGGATGCGCTTTCTGATTTTTAAGAGTTCAATTTCAAAGGAAGTGTCTCAAGCAAAGGGCATATCTCTTTCCTGAGATAGCTTCTAAGAAAGGCAGTGAAAGCTGACAGGGAGGACTTGATCCTAGGATCTAGCTGCCAGAGCCTTATCTGTGCATCCACCAGCCCATGAATAGGACATCTCCCAGGGCCAATATTGAACTTAAAAAAGGACTGAACATCTGTTGTCATGTTGCTAACAGACTCCATGTACACTTGGTTGAGAAGGAGATCAAGACTGTCTTTAATATTAACTATTTTTGAATTTAAAAATTTGGGGCCGGCACAGTGGCTCATGCCTGTAATCTCAGCATTTTGGGAGGCCGTGGCGGGTGGATCACAGGTCAGGAGATCAAGACCATCCTCACCAACATGGTGAAACTCTGTCTCTATTAAAAAGACAAAAATCAGCCAGGCATGGTGGTGGGCGCCTGGAGTCCCAGCTACTCTGGAGGTAGAGGCGGAGAATTGCTTGAACCCGGGAGGTGGAGTTTGCAGTGAGCCGAGATTGCGCCACTGCATTCCAGCCTGGGCAACACAGCAAGACTCTGTCTGAAAAAAAAAAAAAAAAAAGGAAGAAAGGAAGATATTCTCTAGAAATATGAATATCCAGATGTGGTTATAAGAATAGCCCATTTAAAATTATTTTTGTCCAAAAAAACTGGGGACATGTGGTCACTGCAATCACAGCACACCAGTTCTCTCCATAAACCCCATCCTCTGGGCTGCCACTGTGTACTTCCTAAGAAGAAATACTGAATAGAGGTGCCTCAAGACTAATCAGATTTAGTAGGGACAATCCGCTTTGCTGTTCGTACTGAGAACAAAATCAGACCTAAATTGACTGATCCAGAATTAAGGACTTTACAGATTTACAATATAAACAGTGACATCTTGTTAGGGATCTATGTGATACATTTAACCATACTAGTTTTCCAAACTGCATTTGTGAATTTACTTTGTTTTTTGGGAAGGCTGTTAACAATGAAGGTTGGTTGAGGAAGATTTCTATTTTGATGTATCTTTATTAAAAAGGCTTGAATTTAGACATATCTAGAGAGTGCCACCTTGTGGGTAAAAGGCAGTAAAGTCAGATGGAGAAAAACATATCACGTGTAAATTTTCACTATTTCTGATTGTTCTCTTTATATGTAACTAAGCCTGACAACCCAAATATTTCTTCAATCATACAGAGAGAAAATCATATAAAAGAAAGTGATGCAAATTAATCTAAAGATTTCAGAGAAATATTCTTTCTGTTTCAATATTATTATACGAGAAAAGTATAGTGTGTTGCAAAAATACATGTATATACACTATCATATACGTGTGTGTATATGTGTATATGCATACTTTTGCTTGTGGTGTTCATAAAATATCAATACAAAAAAACAGCAAACCATTTGAAGATAGAAATATTAAATCTACCTTCACATTTTGATTTTTTAGCTTATCCTCAATTCTACACAATTATTAATTCTCAGATTCATGGACTAAAAAACTCGGCATAAAAATTTATTTCTTGATATTGAAGAAAAACAAGGTTATGGACAAAATACAGTACTGCAGCGGGTTTTCATTGATGGCAACCTCTTGTTCCATGCACCGTGTTAACATCATGCAGCTTTAATGCGGAAATGGAATACATCTCACTTCTGAGGATACCTGGTTTGAGCCAGGCTTTTGGTTTTGTTTGTTTGTTTTTTGAGACGGAGTCTCGCTCTCACCCAGGCTGGAGTGCAGTGGTGCCATCTCGGCTCACTGCAAGCTCCACCTCCTGGGTTCACGCCATTCTCCTGCCTCAGCCTCCCGAGTAGCTGGGACTACAGGCTCCCGCCACCACGCCCGGCTAATTTTTTTGTATTTTTAGTAGAGACGGGGTTTCACCGTGTTAGCCAGGATGGTCTCGATCTCCTGACCTCGTGATCCGCCCGTCTCGGCCTCCCAAAGTGCTGGGATTACAGGCGAGAGCCATCGCGCCAGGCCAAGCCAGGTTTTTATAATGTGCAAATCATGTATTGTCACTGATTCTAGAATGATAAGCCAAAAATAGATCAAAGACTAATAATTTCAAATAAATATCAGCATTAATGTTTATGTCTATAGTTGTTTAAAATTTGTCTTATTTGAATAGCTAGAGTTCAATTCCTTGACTGCTTTGAATTGTTCAGAGGAAATAAGATTTGGATACAAGGACCTTTTAGTAATTATTATAAAGGAATCAATTTCTTCCTGGTTTACCAACTTTTTTTGAATCTTGATGAAAGAGACAGTGAATATGTCAGCTGAACTCTATTTCTAACTTCAGATGAAACGAACTGTTCATATATAAAGCTGATTTGTCCTATAAAACTGCTGGTTTAGTTCTTTATTTTCAAAATGTCTATGTTCATGTCCTTTCCTGCCTCATCCCCTGACTCTGAGCCATTGCACATTCATGTCTCCATCTGTCCCAGACAAGTCTCAGAGGTATACGTCACAAGGGAAAAAGTCAGAGCAGGTGGTTTAGTTAGGAAACACCTTCCAGTCCTATTGCTATTTCTCTTTTGCTTCTTTCCATCTCTTCCATGAAGCCATTCTTGACTTTTTCATGCTCTCCAATCTCCCTCCACTTAAGTCTCCTGTAAATCTTCACCACACAATTAAACCCTTAATTATATAATATGATATTTGTCCTCTAATTGTTTTATAAGTGTTAGTCTTGTTTTTGCACTATATTGTGAGCAACTTGGGAACAGGAACTATGTATTTTACTTTTTCAAAATCCTGCACAGCATTCATCAGAGTGCAGTCTTCCATAAATATTTTAAAATGAAATTAATTTGGAGGATGACAGGGCCTTGGCCTTCTCCTGTTTAATATTTGGGGAAATGACTTAGAGGGCTTAAAAGAAATGCTTTTTGAATTTGCAGATATCCCGAGGTTGGGAGCGAGAACTCAGGCTCTAGTGGGAAAGACAGATATGCATTCATTTAGATTACCATGCATTATCAAATATTAGACTAAATATTGTCAGAAAAATTAAATGGAACTTCCTGGAGGAGTCAATAGATACTGAGAAGCAGCATTTCAGCTACTGAGAGGGTATTCTGGACAAAGATGGCATGAGCAAAACAACAGACTAGAGAATGATGTGGAATTGCTTGAAGAATGATGTACTCATGGAGGCAGAAATGCATGTGGGTAGGTGAGACTTGTAATCCATTATTGCATGAGTTACAAATTAAGTACAGGTTGTAAAGAACATTATGTACCTTGCAAAACGGCTATGACTTAGATACATGGATTTTGTGCATTTCGGTATTTCTCTCCTTTCTATTCCCGATGCTTCAAATCTAGTTTCTCCTTCTATCTTTAAGGAAATAATATAATAACCCCGTAATTAGTATCCACATCCCTAAATTCTTTCTAAATAAATCAGGCTTCCACACAGTTGAGTAATGTCATAACTTTACATGAAAACCACTTGTAATTTTCCAGTTCCTACCAAATTGAAAATAACCTCCCTGTAACAAACTAACCTTTGCAATAGGACCTTGACTTAAGTACCCTGCATTCTCTATATTATTCCTTATGACACAGTAAGATATAAATTATCTTGGCTTCCAGAGACATACCCATCTTTGGAAATTATCCACACTTTCCAGTTACTCATGCTTTGCATTTTGCTTCAAGTACCCTATTATCGGCCTACCAAATTCTATCTCCTTCAAGTCCCAACATGAGGGACAAATCCTTCATCAGTCATCCTCGGAACCCCGCTAAACCATATGATTTCAATCTCCTTTGAATCTCTCAAGTCTTTGCTTATACTATGAGAACCTGACACGTCTTCTGTCCTATAACTATATAATAGTTATTTGTGTTCTTGTCACACATAATCACCATATCTATCTCACCTTGTTCTCTCCTTGACAAAAAAAGATGTGGAATATAGTAATCTTTGCAGATCCCAAAGCAGTTGGCATTAAGAAGACCTTGCTCATACCAATTTTTAGCACTGTTTGCTCTTTGGTGACCTGCTGACACTAAGAATGTATTGCAGAATCTGACACTCTATGTCCTCTACAGAGCCCACAATCTAGAGGGAGAGAGCTTACTAGGTACATACATCATAAAACAAGGTGGAAAAATGAATTGGGGAATATAATGGAATTCCTAAGTATGAATTCAGTATGGGAGTGGCAAGATTCCACCATTCAAATTGAAACAATGTGGTCAGGTATAGACTTTGAATCTTATCTCAAAGTCTAAGTGGTAAGTGGACTAAAGTAACTTCCTGGGCAATCACATGTAGAAGAATAAATTTCATGAAAAGGGATAAGGGCATCCTAGATTTCCAGGGATGGGTGGGTCCAGTGACATTCCTTACCAGGATCCATAGGCTGCAAAAAAGAACTGCTGAAGCCCTCTTTAACAGCAGAGCAGTTATTGTTTTTACGTCTATAAAGAAACATATATTTCTTATAGAATATTTGGAAAGTAGAATTTTGAATAGTTGCCTTTTAAAAAATTTTACATAAGCATATTATTTGAGATTATATTACATCATGTTTGAATCCTGACTTTTTTTTTCCACCAAACAATATATTTGAAAGATTTCTCCCATGTCATTATAGAGTCTTTAAAAAGAACAGCTGCCGGTGCTACACTATATCTTTGCATCACAATTTATTTCAATAGTTGAGTGGGACCACTTTTAAATACATCTAGGTGTGTGTCAAAGGGTAAACAACTAGCTAGGATTGAATGGACAGCAGCTGTTGGCGAAAAATACCACTATCACAACTACTTAGTTCCATCATCTATTGACCTCAAGTTGTTTTAATGTCATTTCTGCCTAATGTTCCTCCCCTTGTATTCTGGAACATCACAAAACAAAACACATAATGGGGACCTAGGTTGATAGAATGTGTCCTCTTCTGTAGTGAGACAACTGTATTAATTCATTTACTTTCAAAGATGAATAACTCAGTGCAGAGATTTCCCTGAAAAGAGATAAGCCCTCTTTTCAGTACAAAAGGGCCAGCTGCTTTATCAAGGTGTACTTCAGATAGGAAAGCAAAGGAGCAATTCCCAAGGAAGTCACCAGGAAAGTGTCCGTTTGTTCTTAATGACATCAACCCCTCTGGTTCTGAGCTTTTCTTCTCCAGAAGGAAGCAGAGAAAAGGGGCATGGAGTGGACTCTGAGTCACACAGGACTGGGGTCTGCTTCGTGAGCAGATTCTTTCATCTCTATCTAGATCTCATTTTCCAGATGCAGCTGTTATTAATTTTGAATAATGTGGGATTTGAAAATAAATAATAACAACAAAAACAACAATAAATCACCCTTAAAATTGATGAGGAAACAATATTCTTGCACAAAGACTGCAAGAGGCAGATGTATTTTATAGAATGAAATGCCAGTTCTATCTACATGTGGATGCTTAGGGAGCCTATTGATAGATGGAAGGGGGTCAAGGAAAGGCTACTGATAGACACAACCTCAAACCTACCTTAATCATGGATTTTATGATTCCTTTAAAGTCCTTAGATATAATCTCATAAATGTCAGATAAAGATATATAAATTTAGGTGTAGAGGTGTATATATATACACATAAGGACATATACACACACATAAAAAATTTAGTACTTAGCCATGAACCATAAGTGCTTTATGTACATTGTTATTTAATTTAGTAACTCAAAAAAACTATTATATCCCTCATTCTCTGATGAAGAAAATGAGTCTCAGATTTGCCATTGATCTTATACCTAGCCTTTTAAAGCTAAAGACTGTATTCTCACCATACTACCAGCGCTACAGCTGCTACTATTTTTTTTTTTTTTTTTTGAGACCGAGCCTCGCACTGTTGCCCAGGCTGGAGTTCAGTGGTGTGATCTCGGCTCGGCTCACTTTCCGCAAACCCCACCTTCCAGGTTCAAGGGATTCTCCTTGCCTCAGCCTCCCTAGTAGCTGGGATTACAGGTGCCTGCTACCACACCCAGCAGCTGCTACTTTTAATAGCACTGATATTATATTTCTCCTATGCCACTTTATTGTCATTCATTCCATTATTAACATCTATTTATTGAGTGTTTGAACTACATACTAAGCTAAGCAATTGATATATGTTATCTCCTTTAAACTCTGTGGTACCCTGTGATTAATGTCTAGTGGATAAGTAGATATCTTGATTATTGTTGTTTACTTGTTTTCCTTTTCTTCAGGAAATTCCTCTTCTCTATTCTTTTGGGGCTGCCAATAAAACAGACTTGCTCTCCTAGATATAGGGACAGACAGAACAAATTAGCGCAACCAGATTCTCTGTCCCAAAAATATGAATCTTAATAAAATACAAAGGAATGGCCAAGCATGGTGGCTCACACCTACAATCCCAGCACTTTGGGAGGCTGAGTCGGCCAGATCACTTGTGGTTAGGAGTTCAAGACCAGCCTGGCCAAGATGGTGAAACCCCATCCCTATTAAAAACACAAAAATTAGTCAGGCGTGGTGGTGCACATCTGTAATCCCTGTTACTCGAGAGAGTGAAGTAGGAAAATCACTTGAACCCTGGAGGCAGAGGTTGCAGTGAGCTTAGATTGTGCCACTGTACTGTAGCCTGGGTGAGAGAGAGAGACTCTGTCTCCAAGACATAAAATAAAATAAAATATAAAGGGAAATGGAACATAGTTGAAGCCCGGCCATCTGTCCAGAAACACCCAGCTCTGCTGTGGTTTTTACTCTTCCCAACAATGCTCCATTGCTCAATTCTTCCTTTGACTCTGTGAACTACAGTAAATTATTTTTCATTGCATCCTTAAAAAATGGTTTTTCAAATATCAGTCACTTTGATTCCTCTTGCTTGCATTCCAATTACTACCCTCTGATTCACAGATCAGGCTACTGAAGTTCAGAGACAAAATATGATAGCAATGTTTGGAGAAGACAACTGCAGAAACTCATCCAACTGGCAAGTAAAATTTAAATGCATTTCAGGCTGACCCCCAAGCCTGTATTGTGCTGTGCAGCTTTGTCTCCTAACAGTGCTTCTAGTTCTTCTCATGGAATCTAAGTTATTCCCAAAGTGAGGGAAGACTGGATGGCACTATAAAGATGAACCCCCTTTTTATTAGAAGCAGGAGTGCTATTCCTAATCTTCTAAACTTGGCCAGGCAGTCACAACTGTTGTCATCTACAGTGTTGAAATAGAGGTTGACAGACCACCTGTGGGGCCAGATATAAACCTGGATCCTGAAAATCAAGGGTTCTCTGAGCCAAGGTGGCCAGGGAAGCTGGGGAATCTAGGGGGCTCAGGGCATGGCTATTTATCAGCTGGTATGGAAATATTTCTGTTGCTTTTTTAATAAAAGACCAGACATAGCCATTCTAGTACACATGGTCTGAATATCAGACCTGGATGGAAGGTGATCTTTGAAGGGATATATGTGAAGAGAGTCGTAGTAAAACACATCGGCATGAAAAACAGCAAAATTGGCTCATACATGCGGCTTCCAGTGTCTATAGGCAGATCTGAAGATTTATTTACCTTGTCCCCCAATACTGTCTGGACCCAGACGAGAGGAAACCTGGTGGGTTTTCCCCAGTGTTCTGAACATCATATTTTCACTCTATTTCTACACCTCAACTGGAATGGTATGGAATATTTGTAATTATTTGAAGAAAAATTTGAAAGCCATTTACATAGTAAAACAAATGAGGGAAAAATTAGAAAAAAAGAAAGAAAATGTTCCAGAGATTGGCAGTGACTAATTAGAAAGCATAACTAACCTACTGGCTGGCATGTCTGTGTTCCTGCTGGCCTGCAGCCAAGGTCTCTGCTGTCCAAGAGGTAGGGAACCAGGAAAGCCATTGCCTCCAGACAGAAGAGATGCAAGGGAGCCTGCCTTAAGACTTCTGCCTCTCAGGCTGAGCTTGTAGAAAGGAAGAGGCTGTTGAAGGTGTGCAGAAGCTCAAACTATCCACCCTAGAGGCAATTTCCTGCCTAAGGCTTTGTCTTACAAAGAAACAGTGCTTTGTGTCCTGTTTGAGAAAAATATTTCTATAGGAATACACATACCCTTTATGCTACGCTGATCTCTGGCAAAATAAACTGTCTCTATATGTTTACATTTATGTATATATTTTTTAATACAAAGTGCCTTCCAATGTCCACATAGAGGGCTCATGTTGCCTAGGCTGAAACTCCCCACGCCTCATCAGGCCTATTTAAAATACACAGTTCTTGCATGAAACAGAGAAAGCAGACTTAAGCCCTGTTTTCCTCATTCATTGCTCTCTTGGAAATAGCAAATAGCTTGTTCCTGTGTGCGACTCTGCATGAATTCCCACTATTCTATGTGATTTTCCTACATAAAACTGTTAACTGGAGTCAGAAACTAAAGCAGATGAATTGGACGAGGGGATAGCACACAATGTGTTGTGCTCCCAGACAACTTCATTACTTTAATTACCAAAAAAGTATAAATAGTTTGGCAGGGTACGAATCTCATTTCTCAGCCTAAACGATAATAGTTAGCTGGGAGAGATCGTCCCAAATGCTGCTGCTTATAGATTGCCCTATTTTTTTTTTTTTTTCTGAAAGCAGATCCATTGACCTTTATGGGTATGCAGTCTACGCCCTTGAAAGTGGCTGAGGGACTGACTTTTGGACACACAGGGAGTTGAGAATGGATATTTACTAAAGCCCTATTTTGTGCCATTCTTCTATTCAATGAATAATTATGATGTAGCTCCATACCATGTACTGTTCTGGGCACAAGCAATACAACAGTGAAAGGTAGTTGAAGTTCTTGCTCTTATGAAGTTTATATTCTAGCTAAAGTAGGAGGAGCAGGGGAAAATAATCAGAAACAAATACATGGATACACTATTTCTAGATGTCAAAAAGAGGAAAAGGTGAAGATCAGGAGGCAGAACATTCCAAGGATATAAAAGCAAATGTGAAAATGCCCCAAAGTGGACATCGGCTTGGCATGTTGAAGGCTGAAAAGTAAGTCTGGGCTGAGTAGATGGGGCTGGCATCATATTTGATAATTTAGCTCCGCCACTTAGTTTTCATTTTCTACTTAAAAGAGTTACTCTCATTTCTCATCTTAGGTTTCCACATCATTACATGTGGCTTACAATGCTTCCATTACAAGGTTTTCCAAGAATAAATTACAGAATGTATACTGACCACTTAGTGCTTGGCAAATATTAAAATGAAAATAAATATTAGTTGTCACTGATATTGTTATTAATTTGTAATATCTTCCCTGTCTTCCAGAGTATACCATACTCCAAACTGAACCATTATTCTAACTATTATTATTATTAGCAGTATTAGTATTATTAGTATTATTTTGTAGAGAGGGGTTCTTGCTTTGTTTCCCAGGCTTGTCTTTAACTCCTGGGCTCAACTGAACCTCTGACCTCAGCCTTCCAAAGTGCTGGGATTGCAGGCTTGAGCCATCATGCCAAGCCTAAATGATTCATTATTCTATAAATGTGATGCTTCATTTTTCAGAAATGCGACCCCTCATCCTGAACTCCATGCACTGAAACATTCATCACCACCCTCGCCATCTTTTCTATCAGCCCGTTCAAAAGTTCCATCATTCCAGATGGCTCTTGAATGACTCTGTCTTCACATTTGACCATTTGTTAATTGATTCAATATATGCCTGTATTACAGATCCAAGCCAAGTCTATGTTGCCTTCACCAGTGTTCAGATACACCTGGGTAGGTATTTTGTAGGGTTGGGACTCCTGAGGTCTATTTGCACGGGCCTATATTAGGAAAGTGAAACCCATTCCAGGTAGCCAACTAGTAAGGTTTTAAAATAGAAAACTAGCTACAAACATGTGGGAGGAGCTTAAATACCAAACAGTTGATAAAAAGGTAACCCCCAAATTAGCAAAAGCAGAAAGTTGCTATCACCCTTAGGCTATAGGAATAAGGGAGGGAATGGAATTTCCAGAGTCTGAGAAACTGGTTACCTTGGTGGGGTAGAAATGGTAGGAGGTGAGGTCAAGGGGAGATGTCCAGCAAGAACAGGAACCATAGGAGACATGCAGTCCTCTCTAACAACACTGCCAAAAACAGAGAAAATGAGAACTAACCCAGGTTTTTCCTTTCTCCCTCTGTTGAAGCTCTTGTGAGTGTTCACCGTTGGCCAGACCTAGCTGGAAGCCAGAAGGAGAGGGAGTCCTGGGAAACAGTGTTTGCAGGGGTCAATCCCCTATGATATGAAGCCAAGCAGGGGAAATGCAGGAAATGCACCTGAGCAGACAAGTGAAACACACAGCACAGGAACAGACACCAGGACCGCCATACCACACACTGCACATCCCCACCTGAACGCTCTGCTGTGATATTTGTGCAGCACACACAGGCAACTTGGGAGTGATCAGACACCTAGGAAACAATTTGTCTTTGAATAAGAGTCAAATATTCATATTTTCCTGAGAAAGGGGACAATGTGTGATAAGCACACATTGCCAGTCACTTAACTTCTCCCTCCAGTCTGAGCTCAAGGACAGTCTGCAAACCAAACCTGAACGAGCTATTTAATGAATACATTCAAGTATAAGGGGTCCCAGGCACAACTGCCTTGAGTTGTGGGCAACAGAGTGTGATACAAAGGTATAGCCAAAGATCTCCCACATTAGCAGAAATTACACTGACTTTTGTCATAATAAGCTCAAATCGCTCTTGTAGTAATAGGCCTTAATGCTGTCCATAGTTACCTTGATGTACCAGATCTTGACGGCTAGACACCCCAGTTCAGGTATCAGCAGACAGCAACAACAACAACAGCACAGCAAGAAGTCTTGTTGGGTCCCAGCTATAAAGCCCACATCATGATACCTGGACCTAAACATTGACTCACCACACTGAACCGGATCAAGAAGGAATAAAAGGATAGAAATATTAACATTGCTGACGTGATTGTCCATGAGCCCATGATAATACATATCATTTATTGTTATATAAATATGTGCTTTATATAATTCTCTCTTTCATATAATTCTCTCTTTCATCACGTTTGAGACACTGTAGATTCTAAATCACATCCCAATTTCAAAGATGCTGAAATAGAAAAAAATGCACTTCAGAGCCAATGAAATACATGATACATAAAACTAGACACATATTTATAATAAATAACAATGGATCACTTATTTTACATCAGGCACTGTACCAAACATTTTTATTCTCATTAATCTTTATAACAAATATGTGGAGGGAGGTACTTTGTTTATCTTTATTTTACAAATGGTGAAACTGTGATTAGGAAACTTGTCTGTGGTCTCAGAACTATTAAGCTGTGTAGTCTGGATTCAAATTCCAAGCTCATGCTGACATCCATTTTTTTACACTGCTTCTATGTGGATCACTTCTTGAGAACTTTCAAAAAAGTAATATCTTAGGAAAGATACTGAAAAGAGGATATAGAATATATCTGACAATGTTAAGTAGGAGGCAGGATAATTTAGGATTTTTGTTTTGTTATCGTGAATCAATAACTACATCCATTGCATACACACACATACACGCACACACAAAAACACACATCACACACATATATACACAGTGGTGTGACCTAAGAAAAGCTGGATTACATGTAGGTGCTTAATCATAATGATATCTGGGTTTTGTGGGTGGACCAGGACTATGTATCTCTTATCACTATATACCCCATGGCATCTGTTTCAGTGATTTTCGTTTGAATACTCAACACGTGTTTTCTTAGTGAGTAAATAAATTAATACATTAAGCATTGTGTGTATACAGGGAATATGGGTACAATGATACTGAGTAAAGAGGGTCTAAGAGACTGTTCCTAGCTCAATTAGGGCTTAGCTAATCAATGTCATCTAGGTATAAGCAGAAAAATATGCCAATTGAAAGGTTAGATCTCTTTTAATTATACTGGGGCACTTGCAAAAAAGGGGCTGTCTCATAAATTTTTCACTAGCTAAAATGATAAAATATTGATTCAGAACTCACAATTAATCCATATAAGTAGATGAGGCTTTTAATAATTCAGTCATGTCTCTTCATGGTCTTGTTTGTTCCATCCCCATGGCTGGGTAGAAGCTGCTTTCTGAAAAGATGGAGACCATTTTTACCCAACAGCATCAGCTCAGATTCCTGTGATTATAACACAGCGTGGTAAATATTAACTAACTCTTAAGTGCTTAGCCTCATTCCCCAAACGCTTTCTAAAGCAGAAACACAGGTAATTCTCCTTCCATGTGTGCCTACTTGAAATCTGTTTTCTTTTAGATGTTCAATTGGATACTTTCTTCTTTTGACTTTCGATTAACTCTGACACTCTGAGTTATAAAACACACTACAGTTTTGAGAATGTAGATATAAAATGACACATGGACAGTCTCTCAAAGGGTTGCATACAGGGTCACTAGAGACTTGAAGCCCTGGCTCTGTCATCAAGCTGCTTTGAGAAAGCATGGCACCCTACCAGACATCAGTTTTCTTATTTGGAAAATGTTGGTCCCCTCAAGGCCTCTTTTGACTTAACTTTCTTGAGCCGAAGTACTACTATTCTACGAGTACAGGTACTTTTGGTTCAAATAAATCCTGTAGAGTACACTTAGTAAGACGGGCAATTTTTTTTTCTTTTTTTTTTTTTTTTTGAGTTGGAGTCTCACTCTGTTGCCCAGGCTGGAGTGCAGTGGTGTGATCTCAGCTCACAGCAACCTCTGCCTCCCGGATTAAAGTGATTCTCCTTCATCAGCCTCCTGAGTAGCTGGGACTACAGGCGCGTGCCACCATGCCCAGCTAATTTTTTGTATTTTTAGTAGAGAGAAGGTTTCGCTGTGTTAGCCAGGCTGGTCTCGATCACCTGACCTCGTGATCCACCCGCCTCGGCCTCCCAAAGTGCTGGGATTACAGGCGTGAACCACTGCACCCAGCCAAGGCGGGCAACATCTTAGTCAAAAAAAAGAATTTCCTGTTTTAGTAGAAAAGATGCCAGATGTGAGGCTCTTCTATTCCTGATGGTTTAAGGGTTTCTATGATGTTGTTTTTGGTCCATCTCCAAAGTAAACAAATTCCCATTTAAACCAAGTGCTCTGATGTTGTAATCCAGATGTTATTTTTTCTTTTGTTTCTATATTCGGCAAATCTCTTAGTTGGCAGACATATCTTAGATCCACAGGGGAAGAACAAATACTATAATATCATTTTTGTGATTATAATTCATATCAAAGTAGGGAACTGCATAGATACAGTGTTGGAGAGAAGAAGAGATATACATTTCAAGTAAGGTCTCTAGATCCAGGAGTTTAAAATGTGTAGTTTTGATCAAACAGAATCCTCTGGCTGTGTTTCCTAAGTTTCTCTAAACTTCTGCAGTTTCTTCTCTTATTTCCCCTAAAAATATAATTTATTCCTGTTCTTTGCTTTTTGTTTTCTACTTTGAAAACAAACTTTCAATTCCAAGTGACAAGGCAAAGTCACTAAGTGAAGACACTTAAATTTGAGACTCTTTAGCTATAAAGAAGTTTAGAAGCAAGTTGAGGTTCAACTATTTAATTGCTATATATTACTTATTATCTTCTAGAAGTCTGCATTCTTTTCTTGTGGCTTGATCCACTAAATTCACCAATGAGTCTGATATTTTTTGCTTTCTTTTCTTATATACATATAAAATCAATCTTGCTATAGATTGCTTCTTCATCCCTTCTGCCATGTGAGGACACAGTGAGAAGATGGACAGCTATGAACCAGGAAGTGAGCCCTCACCAGACACTAAGTCTGACTGTGCCTTGATCTTGAACTTTCTGGCCTCCAGAAATGTAAAAAAAAAAAAATATGTGTGTTGTTTACAAGCACCTAGTCTGTAGTATTCTGTTATTGCAGCCCAAATAGACTAAGACACTAGGTTTTTAACTGTTGATCTTGTATTCTTTTTCTCATTCAGCCCTTTATAAATTGTGTTCCACTGGAGATAATATTCTGTAATATATTGATCATGTTCCCTATTGTATCTCTCCTTGCAAAAGTAATACAAGAGATAAACTTGCTAAAAATTATATAACTCGACATTGTCATAAATCCTATCCAACTCCTTCCCATGTAGGAACTCCACCACCACCACCCCACCACAAACACACACACACACACACACACACACACACACACACGAAGAACACTCAGTAACAACAGGAATGTTAGAGTTCTAAGAATACAGTTGGAGGAAGTCATGTTGACCATGGTCAGAACACCATGAATTATAGTAGTTGTAGTACCCACCATTTTCTGGAGTGCTGACCTGCCTGCCGGTCCTTGATTCAAAAGTCATACTTCTATTATATACATCTGGTCAACTCATTCTGGTATATTACTTAAAATCAAAGCCTGCTTCTTTGTTAGTAAAATGAGTATAATAAAAACCTTATGTGGTTGTTTTGAAAATTAAATGGAAGAATACATATAAAAAGCCTGACATAGAGTAATAAACTCTATTGGTCATTGTTGTTATTGCTACAACTATCATTATTGCCATCTGCTACTGGCCTCTGACACAGTGCCATGCAGATGTAGGTATTGCTGCCCTCTGCTGGAATTGTTTCAGCCTGTTTTGCCTCCTCAGACAAATGAAGGTCATTGATCTTTTCACAAAACCTCCCAAATTCTTGTCAGCCCTTCACCCAGTACTGACCTTCTTAGCGGTTGATGCACCGACCTTGCAAATGCTAAAAGGTAGATAATTAGCCATGCTGTTAACTCATACAGATCGTCATACCAGTCACTTTAATGTGGGGTGATAAAATTTGTATTTTTTATGAGGCTTACCCTGCAGAGCTAAACTATAAAATATGCCATGGAAAGGTAGTGGATAGCTGGGGGAAGTGCTACCTGAGGTTTAAAATATGACCCTAACAAATTCATCTCAATTCCACCAACCAGGCTTCAGAATTAAAGAGAATGGGTACCTGCAACGAAAAAAGCATCCACAGAAAGATGTCTCTTCTTCCTCTTCATTTTTATTTGTGGTTTAAGACACTTCTAAAAGAAGTTTCATATAAGCAATTACAAATGCCATTTAGATATATCACTTCACATTGGGCCAAAGACAGTGCATATTTAATGAGTTATTTGCTGAAGCCATTCTCTCCCATTAATAATGGACAGATGGACCACTAGCTCAAATCAGTTTTAATGAGTGTGGGCTAAGGCTTAGGCCTAAAATATCCAGATTCCTGTATTTACATTTTTCTGAAATTTTCACCCTTGACATTATAGAACTTTTTCTTTTTCATTTTTCTCCCAAAGTGGATTTTTTTTTCACCTGTCTGCTCACAATTAAATTGTAAACACTCACCAGCTTAATCTGTCCTATTTCCTCTCTTCATATCACCTGAGGATTTAAACATGCCTTATTGATTCTCAATCATGCAAATCTTTCCTATAAACAAATCTACTCATTCAGCTCTGATCAGCAGCTATTAGTAAGCAAGACACATTGGTAAGGTAAACTAAACACTGCAGATGAGTTAGGAAAAAAATCACTGATGTGCTTATCCAAATTCTGTGTGGCATGTGAAAATGTTTTTTCCTTACTTTTTTTCCATGATGACAGCTGTGTAAGTGCCTGAGTTTCTAAGGAAAGATTAAGATGCTGGTGACTTAAAACAGGATGACTTGGAGCCCAGTAACGGAAGATTTTTATGATTTCAGGTTCCTTTTGAGTTGACAAAACAAAAGAAATATTTATATTTAAGTTGATTTTTCAACTATAAATTGACTCTGAAGCTAAGTTCTGTTTTTTGTGGCCTAACACAAAGGAACCCAAGACAATTCTTGGAAACTAAAAGTTACAACATACCTTAAAGATCACCCAACCAATCCAATTACCCACTGTCTGGCAAAGGGACTGTCTTTCCAGAAGAAACCCACTCCTCCTCTTTCTCTTGCATTGAGTTTTAATTCCTGGGTCCTGATGTCATCAGAAAATGATTCTCAGCTACATCTACCCACTGGCAACACCTGGCCCTTCCTCAGATTAATTCAACCAGAATGTTGTCGAGTTTTTGTTGTTCAAAGTCAGTACCTCAAATCGGAAGCATCAGTATCATCTGAGAGCTTATTAACAATTCAGAATCTCAAGCCATCTCCAGACTTACTGAATCAGAATCTGCATTTTAACAGGATTTCCAGGCGATCTGTATGCACATTTAAAAAATACAGATGCTTGGGTTCCCTCCTCAGAGATTCCCATTTAATTATTTTGAGATGAGGCCTAGGCAGTGGTTCATCATCATCATCACCTGGGGAGGTGTTAAATGCAAATTTTATGTGAAGGAATGCACATGTTAATTACTCAGTTTAGCTATTCTATAATGTATACATGTTTCAAAATGTCATGTTGCATACAATAAACATATGCAATAAAAGAAAAATATATAAATCATTGGATCTCACACCAGCTGAATCAGAAACTCTGGATGTGGGGCCCAGGAATCTGTGTTTTAACAAGCAATACAGGTGATTCTTACGATGCCAAAGTTTGAAAACTCTTACTCAGGGGAATACGCTAAATTTATCAATATATTCACAATCTATTTCTGAGAGTTTTGGGTCAGGGATGGGCTTATAATGCAGACCTCCACCATTATAACTATCAAGGATAGATATGAAACTCAATGTGGTAAATTTATTGAAACAAACATTTCTTTTGTCTAAATATGAACCAAGATGCATGTAACTCAAGAGCAATGCCAACCTACAGTCAACATGAGGAAAGCCAGCCTGAGAAATGAAACTATACCTCTGGTGTCAAGGATAGATAACCCTCTGGGTCTTAACTATTCCTGAAGCTTGCCCTATCTCCTGACTTCTATTTACATAAGCTAATGAATTCCCTTGTAAATTAAGCTGGTTTGAGTAGGCTTGGAACATAGAAAATACTGGTGTTAAAGAATTTCACATATCCAATGGAAAAACTGGGAGAGAATAATGCCTCTGATGAGAGGTTGCATAGCATGTTTTAAAACCTTCAGTGTTTAGAAATTCACCTATTTCAATGACAATCCATTCCAACGTAGATGATTATGAAAAATTACTTATCTCAAGCTGAATCCTGAAAAAGTTATATTTTATGATCACTCAAAATGCGTATTTCCTCCACTGCACAAATATTTTCTTCTTTACATATCCGGATTTCTTTTTCATTATAAAATGATTTTTTGCCTTCACCATCCTAATTGCTTGACCCTGAGTAACAGGCGCTTTATCAATTTATCTTAATTAGTGTCTTACAAATAAATGATGTATTAAAAGTAGAGAACAGACCATGAAGAGAACAGACCAAACATTCTCTTTCTTGGAATATTAAATTGAAGTGGGCATGATAGAAGTCCCACCTCCATGTTGCTGTCAACAAATATTTGTGAAACAGTGATTCTCAAATGGGTAAGTAGAGAGGTTACCAAAATCTCAAATTTTATCCTGCCCCCTCCAAATTGCATACAGCTCTCCCGCCTCTCATGATTACTATTTTTTATAGAAAATCAAGGAAGTTTCCCTCTGTCTTATAACTCCATCTGACACTATCACTCTTTTGGATAAATTGTTTCATTGACTATTCTCTTTTTGGTTATTTGCAACTTCATAGCAAATAACCGATATAAACTTCTCTACTTATTTTTAGCTATCCTACTTCCCTAAGGCTTAGGTTTTGCATTTATAATGTGTGGATAAAAGCACCTATATCTTAGGGATAGTGCAAGGATTGAAATTGGGTAGTTTCAGTGTCTGTCACCTGTTCAGTGCTCAATAAATCTTCGCCTAAAAATAATGACATGCAAGGCTTCCATTAACTGACTTTTATGTGCTTTACCTCTCTCATGAGCCTTCCTTCAGTTTTGTATCATGAACTCCAACCATTCTCAATAGGTATCATTTCTATAACATGCAGATTTGATTTCCAATGACGTAGTTTAGAGCCAAATAGAACACTGGCCTTTTCACATGTAACTCTATGCTACAGTATCTCTCTATTATGCATTTGGGCTCTAGTTTCTGTGAACCAAAAGATAATACAATTATCAAAATTTCACCTCATCAGACAAAGTCCAGGATTTCAGTATTTTCTAATGTTTTTTAACTCTCTCATTTAATATATTAATGATGTGTTTTTCCACCATCGATATTTAACCCCTAAGTAGAAGATTAATGGAATAAAGCAGGAGTGTCCAATCTTTTGCCTTTCCTGGGTCACATTGGAAGAAGAATTGTCTTGGGCCACACATAAAATACATGGACACTAATGATAGCTGATGAGCTAGAAAAAAATGCAAAAAAAACAAAAAAAAACAACTCATGATGTTTTAAGAAAGTTCACAAATTTGTGTTGGGCTGCATTAAAAGCCATGCTGGGCTACACATGGCCCTTCAGCTGCAGGTTAGACAAGCTTGAAACAAAGTTTCTGATATTAAGAAGCTTATATTCCAAGTAAAAAAGACAATCCCATTCAAGAATAACGGCAAAATAACATATTAGCAAGTTAGAACATATACATGATAAGAAAACTATACAACAATGGTTAGATATGTACTAAACAGAAATCTAGGTAAAGAAATTTTCAGAGTAGGAAAATCTTGAACGGTAACTTGGAGGAAACTAGTTTTGAGATAGAACTTAAAGTAACCACTGAATATAAACTCATAAAAAGGAGCTGAGAAGAGGAAAGTTTTGCATGGAAGCGTGTGAGTAAATGGTCAGAAGTAGGGATAAGCAAGGTTTATATGACAGAAGGAAAGTTCATACCAGCTTTCCAAGCTTTATTTCCCTAAGGTAAGTAAATATTTTCATTTAGGTTCTCTACTTATGTTTATCTAAAATCCTCAGTGAGTTTGAATACATACCACAAATTTACAGGTAAACCTTCAGCTTATGTTTACCATTTTAGAGATGTCTGGCCTGAATAATTATAGGATTGGTCCACACTAGGAATTTGCATTCCAAAGAAAAATACTGCCAATGTGGAAAAATATTTTATCCAAATCTTTGGAGGTGGAGAAAGGAGAGTATTAAACTAATGATTTAAAAAGACACTTACATGTTTTGCTCTTTTGATTAATCTTCTCTGTATTGTATGAATAACCACAATATGCAATGTACCATCTGGAAAACCAAACATTGGAAAGCTGGAGGTCTAGTGTTTTATAAATCTCCTGATTCCAATATTCTCTGGTCTCTAAAGTATTATAAAATAGATATAGAACCAGTGAACTGCCTTTTGTTTTCCCACTTTCTAACTCATGAACTAGTTTCTGTTATGAAACTTGGGCTGTACCTGCAATTCTCCAAAACATCCATATTGAAATCTTTTAAGGAATTACTTTAACATGGTGTAAAAAGGATAAAAGATCCTTTGATATTCAATATTTTTCTTATGAAAAAAGATGTCATGTGCAAAGTTCGACTAACTGGAAGTTTATAATGTATTAAGAATCCTAAAACTCATGACACTTATCAAAATTATATGGCAGTATTAGATAAAATAAATTTAATTTCCAATCACTGTAATTAAGAAAATCATTAGGGAAAATGTGGAATTTAAACAAGGACTGGGTAGAAAAAAATATTTGGTATGGTTAGAATTGGGTAGGACTTGCCAGGAAGTGAAAATTGCAGGACTAAAAAGACATATTGTTACCTACAAAGATTTTTCATAGATTCCTAGCAAAATAAATTTATGTTAAGTTTTGTAGTCTCCCAGATAACAGCCACTCAGAATTGCCAACTATAGACTTGTTTTATTAGGATTTTGGATTTAGAGCATGTGATGGTTAAAGTTATGTATCAACTTGCCTGGGCTAAGGAATGCCCAGATAGCTGTACCTGGTAAAATATTATTTCTAGATGTATCTGTGAGGATATTTCCTGGAGATACTAGTATTTGAATCAGTAGGCTGAGAAGGTCCAGCCTCATCAGTGTGAGTGGGCATCATCCAATCTATTGAGAGCCCAAATAAAACAAAGAGAGAAAAGGTGACTTCCTCTTTTTTTCTCTCTCTCTCTCTTTTTGAGCTAGATCATCTATTTTCTCCCATCCTTAGACATCAGAACTCTTATTCTTGGGGCTTTGGCCTGTGGGACTTACACCACTGCCACTCACCCCTTGTTTTCATAACTTTGGAATAAGAATGGTAGTTATAGTATTGGCTTTTCTGGTCCTCAGGCCTTCAGACTTGGACTGAATGACACCACTGTCTTTGCTAGTTCCTCAGTTTGCATAATAGCATAGTATCTCTCGATAGATAGATAGATAGATAGATAGATAGATAGATAGATAGATATAGATAGATAGATAAATATAGATAGACAGATAGATAGATAGATAGATAGATAGATAGATAGGTAGGTAGATAGATAGATAGATAGATATTGGAGGTATCTATCTATATACATAGACAGAGAGGAGGAGAAAGAGAAGGAGAGAGAGAGAGGAGAGATAGAGAGCGAGCAAGAGCAAGAGAGAGAGCCCTAACAAACACAGAGGGTAAATTTTGTTTGGCAGCACATTTTGATTGTTTGTATTTGTTTATTTGCTTTTGGTTATATTCAAGAACTTTAATTTTTTTTTCATCTTGAGTTCCAAATGGAGGCATCTCTTTTTTCCCCAAGCTTTACTAAGGTATAATTGACAAATAAAAATTGTATTATTTACTGTGTACAATGTGATATTTTGATATGTATAAACATCGTGATTACCACAATCAAGCTAATCAACATATCTGCCAGCTCACATAGCTATCATTTTTTTTTTGTGGTAGGAATATTTAAGATCTACTTTCCTAACAAATATCATGAATACACTACTTTACTATTTGCTATTGTCACCATGCTATACTTTAGGTCTCCAGAACTTACTCCTCTTAAAGCTGAAAGCTTGTACTTTTAACTAACATCTTTCCATTTCTTAGGCCTCACCTGGTCCTCAATCCCTGGTAACATTTTTCTTTCTCTGTGTCTCTGAGTACATTCCATATGTAAGTGAGACTATTAAGTAATTATCTTTCTGCCTGTGGTTTATTTCACTTAGCATGATGTCTTCTAGACTCTTCCATGTTGTCACAAATGTCAGGTTTCCTTATTTTTAAAAAATGAATAATATTCCAGTGTGTGTGGCTATCACATTTTAAAAATCCATTTAACAATGAACAAGTACTTAAGTTATTTTCATATCTTGGCTATTTTGGATAATGCTCCAATAAACATAGGGATAAGGATAACTTTTCCGAATAGTGATCTCACTTTCTTTGAAAATATACCCAGAAGTAGGATTGCTGAATCATGCAATAGTTCTATTTTTAATTTTTTTGAGGAACATACTGTTTTCCATAATTGCTGTATTAATTTGTATTTCCACAAATGATGTACAAAGATCCCCTTTTCTTCAAATCCTCCCAACACTTTTCTCTTGTCCTTTTGATATAGCCATCCTAAGAGGTGAGAGAGATCTCATTATGGTCTTGATTTGTATTTTCCTGATGACTAATGCTGTTGAGCACTTTTTCATGTACCTGTTGGCCATTTTCCAACAGACATTTATTTTAGAATAGCAGGAATTTGTAGTTTTCTTTCTTGCCCTCATAAACTCTCTATACCAATAATACTATAAAATCAGATTAAGTACAGATATCTGCAGAGAAAACAAATTAACAAAGAAATTATCATTTAAAATAAAATAGTAAAATCTTTACTAAAGAATAGCAAAGAACAAGAATAGGGATTACTAAGTATTAAAAATTCTAATAACACATGACATAGATTTCATTCAACTTCCTCAGGTGCTACAAAACCATTTTAGGTTAAGTTGTATAAAATTGACTATGTACCCCTAATATAGAAAAAAATGTTGATATAGAAACTGACACTTCCCAATTCAGACTTTTTTTTCCTGAATTAAACTTGGACAGATCTATTGCCAAAACTGTCAAATATGTTGTTCAAATAATTATATTAATATTAGTTAATGAATTCATAAATACACAATGATCATAAGGAGCTAAATTGGTAAGTGATCTCTATGCACGGAAGGTCTGACAGTAGGTCAGTCTTATAGGAATCTGGATTTGTATGAGTGGAAACCTTCTCTTTTTGCAACGTTCAGGTACCCAGATTGAAGCCAGAATCTGACTTTAGGATGTTAACAGAACATTGTTGTTATATTTTTTAAAGATTAAATAATATTTTGTATAGTTTTCCTTTGTTGTTCTTTATTCTTATTTCAAAGTATTTGCTCTTTATAACGAACAACTATGTATTTTTCTCTACGTAACTGTAATACTGTGACTTCTCCCTCTTCAATTCCAACTTATTGATATAATTGTTTAATATTATACCTATTCATTCATAAGTTTTCTATATACATATAAATGCATGTGTTTTTCCTTTATTATTTTCTTTTTTTGATAAGATTAACTTATACGTTTACTTCATTATGGCGAGTAATCATGGGGTTTACTATCCAAGAAGGATAGTAAATGGTTGTTTAAATTTACACTCACATCAGTAGTCTATGAGAATGCAGCTATTCCTAAGGTTTTTTTTTTTTTTTTTTTTTTTTTTTAGCACCAACTGAAAATAATCCTTTCCATTTTGCCAATAGGAAAAAAAAGTCATATTATTGTTTTAATTTGCAATTATCTATCTACTAGTGAAGTTGGATGTCTTTTCATGGGCTTGTTTGATGTTTGCATTTAATTTCTTGTGAATTTCCTACTCAAATTTATTGTCCGTTTTCCTTCTGTTCTTTTCAAAAACAATTTATAGATCTTTTTATATTAAAGAAATTAACATTTTGCCCATTTTTTGTGATGTCAATACTTTCTTCTGTCTTTTTTTTTCCTTTTGACTATTTTTGATAATTTTTTTTTTTTTCTTTTTTTGAGACAGAGTCTCTCTCTGTTGCCCAGGCTGGAGTGCAGTGGCGCAATCTCGGTTCACTCCAAGCTCCACCTCCCGAGTTCACGCCATTCTCCTGCCTCAGCCTCCTGAGTAGCTGGAACTGCAGGCACCCACCACCACGCCCAGCTAATTTTTTGTTTGTTTGTTTTTTGTATTTTTAGTAGAGACACGGTTTCACCATGTTAGCAAGGATGCTCTTGATCTCCTGACCTCGTGATCCGCCCGCCTCAGCCTCCCAAAGTGCTGGAATTACAAGCATGAGCCCAAATTTAGCCATACAAAAATTTTAAGTACGATGTCATCTAATCTGTCGGGGTTGTTTGTTTTACTTATTACTTTATGGCTTCCTGGCTTTTTTGCTCCTCTCCACAAAATTATACAAATATTTTCTTCAAAAGTTTTGTCTTTTATATATTATATTTAAAGCTATAACTCATCTAGTGTGTGTGTGTGTGTGTGTGTGTGTGTTGCACGTGATATGAGATGAGGTATACTTTTATATTCTTCTAATGGAATAGTTACATCAACCAGGATCCTGGTATGAAAAATACCAAACAGGGTAAAAGTAGACAACTTAATAAAAGGATAATTTATAAGGGAGAGGGCTAGGTTGAGGGAAACCAAGAAACAGTGAAGCATTCTTCTCCTTCATTAGACTTGGAGAGGTAAGAGGAGGAGAGATGTGTTATCAGGACCTTGCAGGAGAAGCCCGCTTAAATGAATTTATTGCCCCAGGAGAGCAATGAAACAAACTCACAGTCCAACAGAGAGGTACATGGAGGAATATATACACAACATCACTCTCCTTTTACTCTCGAAGTCCCTCTCTTTGTTGTCTGTCTTAGGCTGAATTCAATAAGAAACCAGATAACAAGGGGACTGATCAAGGTAGTCCACACCTTTGGTCTCAGTGAATGGTGAGGGTTAGAGACAGGATCCAATACGGCAGGCATTAGTTACAGGCAGCTACTGAGTATTTGAAATGTGGCCAGTCTGGAGATGTTCTGTATGTATGAAATAAGTACTGGATTTCAAAGAATAGTAGGAAAAACAAAGAAAATGAATATGCAATACTCATTTATAATTGTTTATAATCATTGCATTGAAATGATAATAAATTACTTTTTTTTTTTTTTTTTTTAGATGGAGTCTCACTCTGTTGCCAGGCTGGAGTGCAGTGGCACGATCTTGGCTCACTGTAACCTCTTCCTCCTGGGTTCAAGCGATTATCCTGCCTCAGCCTCCCGAGTAGCTGGGACTACAGGTGCCCACCACCACGCCCAGCTAATTTTTGTATTTTTTTTTAGTAGAGATGGGGTTTCACCATGATGGCCAGATGGTCTGGATCTCTTGACCTCATGATCCACCGGCCTCAGCCTCCCAAAGTGCTGGGATTACAGGCATCAGCCACCATGCCCGGCCTCTTTTTACTTTTTAATTGTGGCTACCAGTTTGAAATTACATATGTGACTTATAAAAGCAATATAGAGGGATAAATGGAAAGTATCTAGTTATTCTAGATTAAATAATCGATCCCTTTTCCACTAAATTTAATGGCCATCTTTTACATATATTAAATTACTTTATTAAATAAAAATGTTTCCTGAACTTTCTGTTTTCTTCTGCTTATCCACTTCCCTGTCCTTATTCTAATCACACACCATTAACATGAAAGGAACTTTCTAATGTGAGGTAGATACAAATGCTTTATCACTATTGACCACATTTTTGTTTCTTAATTATTTCCATATATTTATTCTTCTATATGAAATTACATGTGGGCCTACATTTTCTTTTCTTTCCAAAAAATGTCAGCTGGTGATATGATTCAAAGTATATTTTTAAAAGTATAATAATCTGATGTTAATATATTTGGTAGGAAACATCATTTTCATGTTAATTGATATCATGTAGTAAAATGATCTGTTACTCTACTTATCAAGATCTTATTTTATGCTCTTCTATAACTTTTTTAGATTTCTTTATATTAGGTGCCATATATATGTATATCTATCTTATTAAATTCATTTTTAAGTATTTTATATTTTTGTGGTCATTATTATAAATACTCTTTTTCATTTTCATTCTTGACATTACTTTTGAATAAAGAAAACTTTTGGAATTTCTAGATTTATAATCAAACATCTAATTAACTTATTAATTCCTATATATTGGATTCACTTGGATTTTTCTAAAATACAAGCATGTAATCAATTCTTCAAAGTTAATTGTATTTTTTTCATGTTATGAAATATTTTGAATTATATTAATTGGATAAACATCTGTTAAAGTACTGATTAATAGTGGCGATATCGAGCATATCTGTTTGGATCCAGATTTCAGTGAAAATGACTTCAACATTTAGCTTTTTAAGATGATGCTTGCTATTAGTTTGGGGTTGATAAATAGGATATATATAGGTAGTTTCCTACTATTTGTATTTTACTTTCATTGAATTTTACTTAGATTGTATTTTTGTTCTTTTACATTAATATATGTCTCATTTAATATTTTGTGGATGTTACTTTTTACTTTAATTTAAAGACAGTGTTCACATTTTGATAGATCAACACTGAATATTTTTGGCACTCCTAGAATAACCCCAACTTGCTGAGAAGTATCTTATTCTGACATACGATTTATTGATATTTTATCTTGGATTTTCACACCTATATTTATAAATGAGTTTTGTCTATGGTGTTTGCACTATTTTAGGTTTGGTTAAGAAAATTTCTGCTAACCCGTAAAATTAATTGGACTTTTCTTTGGTACGGACCTATAAGAATTATAAATCAGCTTTAACTAAATTTTTATGTAACTCCTGTGGAACTAGCAAACTCATCTGAATTTTGAACTTTTTTTTTTTTTTTTTTTTGAAACAGAGCTTCACTCTTTTCATCCAGGTTGGAGTGCAATTGCATGATCTCGGCTCACTGCAACCTCCAGCTCCCAAGTTCCAGCAATTCTCCTGCCTCAGCCTCCCCAGTAGCTGGGATTACAGGCACCCGCCACCACGGCTGGCTAATTTTTGTATTTTATGAGGCATGAGAATTGCTTGAACCCAGGAAGCAGAGGTTGCAATGAGTCAAGATCCCACTATTGCACTCCAGCCTGGGTAACAGAGTTACAGTCTGTCTCAAAATAAATAAATAAAATTAAGTTACATTTATTTAACAAATTTCTAAAACTTTGATTATTTTTCTGTTAGGGCTTTGTAACTTTCTCAAAGTATTATTTATATTTTGTTACAAAATTGTCTATTTTTCATAGTTTAAATATATTTTCAAAGAGTTCTACACAATGGTATTTTGTAACTTTCTATAATTTTTACAGAAATCAGGTTAATACTTTTCATTCTTAATTTTGGATGTATTTATTTCTTTTCTTTAATCAAACCAACCAATGTTTTGAAAAGTAGCTATTTATTGGATTAGATGTAATTTCTCCACTTTCTTATTTCATTGATTTCAGTTTTTATCTTTATTAAAACATTCCTCTCAATATTTTGGTTCATTTTTAGTTTTACTTTACTAGGTTCTTGAAATAAATAATTTATTCACAAGTTTATTTTTTAAATTTAAAAATATTTAAAGGTACAAATGTTTCTCTGAGTGTAGCTTTAGCTTAAACTCATATTTTTCTATGATTTATTACTTTGATTCACATCTAGATAATTTATAATTCTAGGTATAACATCACTTGAATTAGGAAATATTTATAATATTGTTTCTTACCTTTGAAGGGGTAAAATTTTGTTTTCTTGTTATATGTTTGTTTCTTTGTTGTTATGTAATCTGATTTGACTATGATAAAAGAATTCATCCTATAAAGTACCAAATATTTGAAAGTTTAGATTTTCTGTTACTAATTACATTAGTGGGCTTTTCAGTGAATATTTCATCAATTTAAGAAAAGAATATGTATACATGTGATGATCTCTGTGAAAATACTTGATTGTATTTCAAATTTTGACTTTTGACTACTGGATGTACTACATTCTGTAAAATACCTTCATGTATTTCCCTGCTTTGAGGTTTGGTACAAGAAGGTAATGACTAGTCTATTACTATAGGTTGTATACATTGGAAAAGAAAACTATTCCTTTATTATTAAATAATGGAGTTAGCATTGAATGAAACATTGTTATTAATAAAGCCAGTTTCTATTTTTGCATTTACATAATGTATTACCATATTTATAGTAAATACAAAATATATATTATAAATGAATGTGTGCATATACATTTCCTTTATTTTAAATACACGTTTAATTAAAACATAACATTCTTAAGGGATAAAAATAAAATCATAGTTAGCTAAACTATTATGAAGTGACCGTCCTGCTGTAACCACCGCCAAAAGAAATGCCATATATTCAGTTTCAAAAAAACCTTACTTGTGCCCCATTTCAGTAATTTCCCACTGTACAACTTTGTATACATACAAGGCAGACAGACTTTTAGGGGCTTCCCCCAAAGCCCTACTAATATGGTTTGGCTGTGTCCCCACTAAAATCTCAATTTGAATTGTATCTTCCAGAATTTCCATGTATTGTAGGAGGAACCAAGGGGGAGGTAATTGAATCACAGGCACTGGTATTTCTCGTGCTAGTCTCATGATAATGAGTAAGTTTCATGAGATCTGATGGGTTTATCAGGGGTTTCCGCTTTTGCTTCTTCTTCCTCATTCTCCCTTGCTGCTGCCATGTAGGAAGTGCCTTTTGCATTCTGCCATGATTCTGAGGCCTCCCCAGCCATGTGGAACTGTAAGTCCAATTAAACCTTTTTTTCTTCCCAGTCTCGGGTATGTCTTTATCAATAGTGTGAAAGCAGACTAATATACCTAACAATAACTCTTCTTGTATTCATGCTTTTGTATAAACCCATCCTACTGAGTATGGGTAGGCCTTATGATTTGTTTCTAACCAAAAGAACACAATAAAGGTGATGAGATGTCACTCGAGCTTAAATTATGTTATATATGACTTCATTTGCTAGCAAATTGGCTCTGCAGACACTTATTATTGGCTTGATGATGTAAGTGGTCATGTTGAGGAAACCACATGGTCAGGAATTAGGGCAGGAACTGCAGGAAGCCTCTAGGACCTGCGGGCAGCTTCAGGTTAACAGTCAGCAAGAATTGGGATATCTCAATCCTACAATGCTAAGGAAATGAATTCTGCCAACAACCTGGGTGCATTTGGAAAGAAATTCTCAGCCAGACCTGCATGTGACAATTCAACTGAGCAGACACCTTGATCTCTGCTTTGTGAGATCCTACACCGAGGACCCAGCTAAAAACCATGCCTGACCTCCTAACCCACAGAAATCATGAAATAAATAATGAATGTGTTGTTTTAAGCCTCTACATTTGTTGTAATTTGTTATGCAGTGATACATAAGTAATACACCCCATTATGAATTCTATCACCACAAATTTGCCTATTTAGAACTTCATATCAATAGAATCATGAAGTGTATGGTCATAGGTATTTGGCTTAACTCAATATTATGTGCTCCTGCAGGTTTTTGATGCCTTAATACATATAAAATTTAAACTTCATCTGTTTTTCTTCTTTTTTTTTTTTTTTTGGAGACAGGGTCTCACTCTTTTGCCCAGGCTGGAGTGCAGTGGGCCAATCACAGCTCACTGCAGCCTTGACCTCTTGAGATCAAGTGATTCTCCCACCTCAGCCTCCCAAGTAGCTTGGACTACAGGCATGGGCCACCATGCCTGGCTAATTTTTGTATTTTTTGTAGAGACCTGCTATCACCTGTTGCTCAGGCTGGTTTCAAACTCCTAGGCTCCAAGTGATCTGCCTGCCTGGGCCTCCCAAAGTGATGGGATTACAGGCATAAGCCACCACACTTGGCCTCTATTTGTTTTTATGAGTGTTTTGACCTGCATGTCTGGTACTCCACTAGGCAACTACAGCCAGTTCTAATTATTTTAGGAGTTCAAGTGTCAAGCAGGAAGATGACAAAAAGTACAGATGAGAAACACGTTTTAATCATCCATCTTTCCCAATCTCCTCCATTTCATTTTATTACTAAATTATACTAAATAACAAATTATTCCTTTTATTTCAAATTTTTTGTTTAACTTTGAAAATATACAGATAGACTTATCTTTAGTTTTATTCACAATTTAAATATTTTCTTCAGTTATTTTGAGTGAATGCTACTTACAAAATCCTGGTGATAAAAGAGTTTTATTTTGCCACTAGCTAATATGGAGTGTTCTCATAGAGCTATAAATAAACTCAATATTCATTATGCAAATGAATAGAACCAGACAAAATTAAATGGGTTCAGCTTGGTGGCATCATTTCAGAGATCTAATTTGGGGGTTTCAGTCCTCTAGGCTGAGAGAGCTGTGGGAGCCACATTAAGTTGCTCTTAATAAATAATAAACCATATCAAGCAGAAATTGCATTGAGAGGGGTATGACCTTAGGTAGTTCAGAGGAAGAGAAACACAGAGATGACACTAGGTGCTGATGATGATAACTTCATCATACACTGCTCCATGCCTGAAGGTGACTTACTGTGATCAACTCTTAGCCTTCAGTTTTTAAGGATGAAACATCTATTTTTACTAGCTTCTTTCTGATAATCTAGGAGGTATATAATCTCATCTATTTAACATTTCAAAAGATAGGCAGAGATCAACAAGAAAATGTACCCAATGTGTTGACCTTGAAACTAAATCTAGGTACTATTCTTGGCTCTGCCAAACACACACACACACACGCACATGTGCACGCACACACACACACACAAACACACACACATACACACACCTGTATACATTTGGGCAGATAACTTCAACTTCCTGAGTTTTTATTTCCTTGTTGATTAAAACATAATAATAAGGGTGAGAACGATGGACCAGATAATCTGATAGGGACAACTAAAATGATAGGCAATGTAATTCACAGTCCTTGTTTACAGAAGGGTTAAACTAATGCTAGGTAAGAAAATATAGGAACTAATTAGTGAGTAAGTCTCAGCTTCTTTAGTTCAATTTCTGATTTTTATTTTTTTTTACTATGACACTAATTTCTAAGTACATTTGAGCTACAAAAAGTATATACATGATTTCACATTCTTGTCTAGACAACATCAGAGTGTCCATAGAATCTGTAAGATAATTGGCAGCTATATTGGAAAATACAGCTGAGACTGCTGTGGTGAGTAAAATAATTTCATCAATGAATAACCACTTTCGATTATAGATGATATGTAAAGAAATCTACATATTCTGTATTCTTATTCAACAATGTTAAACCATGAAGAGAGACATCAACCCCTGCCCCAAAGAAAAATGGAAGGATAAATTGTAACAATGTGGTTTAATTATGTTAGAGTCAATCCTCATTGTGAAACCTAAATATGGTCTAACAAAACAGATTTCACAATGAGAGTTGACTCTAACATAATAAGACCACATTGTTACAATTCATCCTTTCATTTTTCCTTGGGGCAGGGGTTGATGTCTCTCTTCATGGTTCAACATTGTTGTATAAGAATACAGAATATATAGACCATATTTAGATTCTAACAAAACAGAGACCATATTTAGGGTCTAACAAAACAAAGTTTTCACAATGATGATTGACTCCTGGCCAGCTTCAGAAAAAGAAACAAATTTGTAATTTTTACCAACTGTATTTCCCATTTAAGAAACAAACGAATGGGTAAGATTAATTAGACTTTATTTGATGTTTAAGAAAATGCTTTATATATGTAATTTGAATATTCACTTATCATCCCATGAGAAGTAGATATTATTGCCACTGTCAGATATAACAATTCATCTGCATTTTTCAGGTGGAAAATTTGACTTGAATTTTGTAGTATAACCAAGAAAAATAGGAGAGCCCTATAATTGGCTCAGAACATCTAAATAATCCCAACTCTTCAAAGAGACCCGTAATTACTTTGACAAAGTTGTCTAAACATCCAGCCATCCTGTCTTTGAAGGATTAGATGCAGAAAAAGCAGATATTTCTCTAATACTTTCTGCTAATCTCAAAGAAGTGTTTTCAAATGGGAGGGAAAAGGTCAAATTTTGTCTTACAAGCTGCTTTTAAAGTATTATTACAAGATAATTGCAATTTCCAACTAATCAAAGATATGTTTAGGTGCTCAGATAATTTTATATGCAACTCATACTTTCTATCACCAGCCTCATGTGCATAATTCCCCAAAATCTACTTGGGAAAAAAATTGCCTTTTTCTGCTGGGCATTGAGATTGTGAAATAAAATCCACAAAGCCATTGCCGGCTTAAACCAGTGGCAGGTCACTGAGGAAGGTCTGTATCTGCCAGGTAAGACTCAATCTCTTCCCCTTAGATCTCACTCCCAGTATTCTTCTAACAAATAGCCATTTTCTCTATGCTATGTCTTGTACAGCATCTTCAACAGTCTTAATGCTTACTTGAACCTGTGTGTTACAGTCATAAGACAGCAGTATTGTTTTAATGAGACATTTCCATTCCACCCAAGCCTTAATGACTACTTTCAGGTATCTTTTACGAGAATCCTGGGCAGTTGTTTTGAAGATCATATCCAAGAAAATAAAGTTACTGTAAGTCAGAGCAAAGTTTGATGGGTTACTAGGATGAATGTCTTATTTTCTTGGGACAAAGAGCAGAAACTAGTGACTAGTGAAGGCTGCAAATTTTCAAGAATTAAAAAAATCCATTTCAAAATAGGAAGAATAGATAATACTTCTGGTATTAATGTTCAGCTTATAGGCTATAGAACAGGCTAATAATATTGTCTAATTAAAGTATTATAAAGACATTATTGTGATTTATTTTATAGCGAATGATTCTAAATTCTAAAAAGATAAATGATTTGTTCAAGTCCACAAAGCAAACCTTGAGAATCACTCCTACCTAAAAAGATCTTGGGCTGGGAACAGTTGCTCACACCTATAATCCCAGCACTTTGGGAGGCTGAGGCGTGCGGATCACTTGAGGTCAAGAGTTTGAGACCAGCCTGGCCAACATAGTGAAACCATGTCTCTACTAAAAATACAAAAATTAGCCGGGCATGGTGGCACGCAGCTGTAGTCCTAGCTACTCAAGAGGCTGAGACAGGAGAATTGTTTGAACCCGGGAGGCAGATGTTGTAGTGTGCCAAGATAATGCCACTGCACTCCAGCCTGGGAGACAGGGAAAGACTCCATCTCAAAAAAAAAAAAAAAAAAAGATCTTAGAGCAGAATAGCGTGGAGCAGAATTGCTGCCATGCTGTTTTATAGTCCACACCCACATAATTCCTGCCGAGCACCTGAAGTTCAACTTTTCCTCCTCTGCTCTTTGCTCCATGACTTCCTAACATGGCAATGCAGCAAAACCTGATCTTGGCAATACCTCCTTCCTGGATCCTCCTTTATCGAAGCCGAACATCTCATTAGCCTATCAGGTTGGTTTCTTCCCTTCGATGATTAAGGTGCTTTTTCCTTTTACTCTAAAGAAATAACAAACAGCTCTTATCTGCACTTCTTATGAAAAGGCTTTTGCTTAAACACCAGCTTGCTGTATGTGAAGTGTATGTATTTTTGAACCTGAGAGTTAATCATCACCCAATTATCATCTTAGGCATTACTTGAGAACTTTGTTTTTCTTGTTTTCTGTGCACCTGATATATCATGAAGAACAAGTTTCTGTAGGGGAATCAAGCAGGCAGTTGCCATCTATTCATCAGGATAATTAAAAACAGTACCCAAATGGAATCAGGCAATGAATACAAAACAGGCAGATACTAAATTGATTTAGAAAATAAACTTGAATCTTTGGATCTCTTGAGGCTTGGAGTCTCAGGATGAGAAGATACGCTAAAGGTCATCTCGTTCCTCTGTGAAATACCTGGCCCGTTGGTCACTCTGTGCTTAAACATGCTAATGATGGGAACCTTACTATTGACAAAGGCAACTCATTCCATTTTTACATGCTTCTGACTCTCAATTTGTTTTTATTATATTTTGTTTTATTTATATATGTGTGTATATATGTATACATATATGAAATGTACAGTCACAGAAAAATTGAGCAGAAAGTACAAAGAGTTCTTGTATATTTCCTCTCCCTCCCCTCCCCCAGCCTTTCCTACCATCAACATCCCCCATGAGAGTGGTACATTTGTTACAACTGATGAGCCTGCATTGACATATAATTATCATGTATAGTCTATAGTTGACATTAGGATTCCATCTTGGTATTTTACATTCTATGGGTTTTGACGAATGTATAATGACATGTATCCACTAATATAGTATCATAAAAATAGTTTCAATGCTCTAAAAAATCTCTAAGCTGTGCTTATTTATCTCTCCATCCACCTCCCCAACCTCTGGCAACTACTGATCTTTTCACTGTTTTGCCTTTTACTGAATGTCTTATCCTTGGAACTCTACAGTATGTCTCCCTTAAGTGTATATCTCTCTCATTTGGAGCTATACAGGAAGACAGAATAGTTCTTCCTTAGCCCTTCAGCTATTTAAGAAGAGCTACCCAGTCCTTTTAGAGTTTATGATTTTTCAGGCCGAAACCTTGTCATTCTACTGATTATCTTAGGATATGCATCTGTGATTCATCTTAAAACCATGAAAGAAAAGTAGTAAGAGGCAATTATTATGAATGACTTGAGTGAAGTAAATGTATATAAGCTAGTAAGGTAGAGACAAAAACCCATTCAGCTTTCAAGGACAAAGCTAAGGGGCACTTCTTCCAGCACACCAACCATGGTCATCTCAGCCAGTAGAGCCCAGACAATTCTCTGTGGAACGCCAGGTGGTATCAATTCAGATGCTATGCCTTTATAAAACGGTTGGGATTGATTCCTTTTTCTAGGATGATACCATAGAAAGGAAATTATCCTGGTGGATCCACAGATGTGGATGCATTCTAGCATACCCTCCAGGTAATCTGGGGAAATAATCTCCTTTTTACTTGTTAGCTCAACCATGAACAAGGAATTTGTAATACAACAATAATAATTACCATTTATTAAATATCTAATGTACTTTGAAGATATTTTCTTGATATTACAACAACCTTTCTTGATATTACCACAACTTTTGATATTACAACAACCTATACAAGGAGCAACAATTCAGAGAGGTTAAGCCACATGCCCAACATCACCCAACTGATAAGTAATATGATTTTAAACTCTTCGGTCTGAAGCTAAAATAAAAAAATTTTATTGATAAAATTATTAAATTATTAAAATATATAGTAGATATCTCAGTTTACATTCCCACAAAAGCAGAAACAAAGCAAAATCTTACTGAGTTGCTTTGTTATTTTCGAGTGCAATCCCAAGGAGCAGGAGTGAGGGACTAGGAGAGCAGAGAAGGAAAGGAGAGTCAGCCTGTGACAAGGATATACTACAGAGCTCACAGCTCCAAAGGGCAAGTGATTGCTCCATCTTGTGATCATCCTCCAAGATGTCATGTAAACCATGTCTCACTGTATGTTCTTCATTTTATCCAGCTCCAATACTACAGTATGAAATTCCCATTTGTAGTAGGGACAGCATGCTTTGTTTTTCCTTGAAAGGTAAATTATAAACCCCATGTATCATAGAAGCCCCTTCAAGGTAAGAATAGACACAATATCTGAAAAGATGTAAGCCAAGAAGGCTAGTGAAAAAGCTACCATCCACACTGCCACAGTTTGCGCCAAGATTATCTTTGGTATTTATCATATCTGGCTCCATAATCTATTCTCAGTTTTCCTCACTTTTGGTCAGCACTTCAGTTTATCTGGATGGCTTATCTGGTGGGGTGACCAAGGCACTTATCCCTTCCATATCTGTGTTTTCAATTGTTCTACTTTTTTAAAGTCAAGGTTTATCAAGAGTTTATTCTTATCATGGGTACAGAAAAACAAGGTGCCAAGGTGAACCCTGTGCATTCAAAACATACCTTCTTCTCACCCCCAACTACGTAGAACCAACCTTAGCTCATTGTGGTAATCAGGGTCTGCTGTCCCTAACAATCTAGTAACTCTTTTGTTTATGCCTGTTCCCTATCTTAAGAATCCCAAAGCAACCAGGAAGTAGCTAAGGCCTAAAATTCAACAGAAACATTAGTGTCTCTAAGAGAAACATTCTTTCTCTCAGGATCTATGACCACTGACTTGGCAAAGCCTCCAGTCAGGGGGACAGAAAACACAAATTCCACAAGTAGATCATTGGGGTAAGGTGAGAAAAGCCAGCACTACTTCTACTCCTTGGTTCCCAGGCTTATATATACCAGTTATTATGAGCACTCTTGGTCCAGCAAACAGACTGTGTTTTGGTGGGCAGTGCCTTAGTGTCTCAGGATGTTGATCCCTCACTACCTTTTTAGCTGATCCTTTAACAATGCATTCTACTGCTTCTTCTGGATGATGGGGTTTATGATAAGAACAATGCATCTGTTATCATGCAACCTTTTTCATAGCTCCTTTGCTGTATAAGAATCCCTTGTTCCAAAATAATGTGTCGGCTACCATGACAATAAGTTAGGCATTTTTAAGTCCTTCAGCAGTGATGGTGAAAATACAGCGGGTAGGGAAGGAAGCCCCATATTTGGAGTAGGTGTTGATTCCTGTAAGAAGGAATTCTCTCCCTTCTTAGTGGAAGGGATCCAAATTAATTGACCTGCCACCATGGGACTGGCCAGTCTTCTGGAGGAAGGATGCCGCGTGGAGGAGTCACTCTTAAAACGAGCCCGACTTTCAGTGCATTCTGTGCTATGGCTTCAGAAGATGAAAGTACCCTTCATAGCTGTCCCAGAGGCTCTTTGGCTTTATAGTGTGCTTTGAGTTAGCAGTTGGCTGCCCCAAGCCTATCGTGTTCTCATTTCAAGTTTTCCAGAAAAGAATAGAACACATTCACATTTCTTATGATTATCATTTCCCCCACACCATCCAAGCCCTCAGCCACTGCAAACCCAGTGGCTCACCTTCTGCCTGCCCTTTGTTCCGATTATTCACAATTGAAAGCCTTGATGGTTACAACCACCCCAATTATCACCAGCAATGATCTTATTGACACCAAAGAGTCATCAAGTTCCAAATTTTCGTCTTCTTTCTAGAGCTCTGCCACCTCCCCAATACCAACTGTCTTAATCTACCTTCTGCTACAAAGCAGAGTACAATGCAAAGATTTATAAGCTACTGCTTTATTCAGGAATGGCATCCCAGCGAGCAGGATAAAGGTCAGGAAAGTGAAGAAGGAAGCAGGTTTCACTATTATGGTCACAGAGGAAAGTCCACCACATGCAAAGCCCCATGTCAACACAGAAGACCCAGGGTGGGAGGCAAGAAGTACATGGCACAGGTATGAGGCAGACACTGGCAGGTTGAGCCTGAGTGAAGCTGGTCAGAATCCTTTCAGAGTGCATCACTGCAGCCTCTGCTGAAATAAGACTCAGGCAAAACTGAGAGGCTGTGCAGTGGTGCATGAACAGTCCCTGATGCAGTGAATAAGATTGGGAACAAGTTAATGCATTTATGACGTATTATGTCCTCCCTAATCACTGAAATCATTTGTCTTAGTCACCCAAACTATTTTATATTACTCCCCCTAACAAAAGGATTGAATTTGCCCCAACCTTCCTGGTGAATGAGAAAGGCCATGAGATCAGCTATAAAGTCTTCAATTTGTAAGCAGAGTTTCTTCTCTATCTGATTTGTATATGCAGGCATCTCTTCTGTTTATTGCCTGGATAGAAGTGCAAACACAGCAGAGAAACATAATGAATGCCTTATTTTGATTGTCCAAGCTGAAACCAATGAAAAAGCCACACTGATAGAAATTAGGAAATATAAATCCAATTTACAAAATTCTGCCAGGGCTAATAAAACAAGGTATAACATCAGTTGCACAACCAAAAGACTGCTATTTTATGGTCATTTTTATGGCATATGATTTTGACATTGACAACATTCTTTTTATGTTCTAGTTATATGAATATTCTACTCAATGTTTAAATTTAAAAAGCTGCAGAAACAACGCAAAGAGCATAGCTCTCAATGACCAGAAAACTAAGAGGCACTAAATTATAAAGTATGCATAAACAATGATATATAAAACAAAGAATTTCAGAGGCCATAGAACTACATCGAACTGCAGCTCAAACATCCTCCTTTCACACTCCCCAGTGCCTTCTGCTTCCACCTGGCATCCTACGCATGCCCTAGGAATATGCCTTTTACATACTGCTGAAAAGAATGGCCCAAAGAAATTTTCCCACAGTCTCAATCTAAACAAATAATGTGGGTGGCCATAAAGTCAATTATTGTGATAAATACATACATATTTAAAGGTTCCTATGTACCAAGCCCTGATCACAAGCAACATAACATTGAATTAAACTGACAAAAATGCCTGCCCACATGAAGATTGCATGTTAGATGTGGAAATATATACTAAACACATGAGCAAGTAAAACAGAGTATATAGTATGCTGGTTGATGATAAATGCTGTAGATGCAATAAACTAGGGAATGCCAGTGGGAAATGAAGGAACAAGGAAGAACATTTGCAATTTTAAAAGTGGTGATCAGCCAGATGTGGTGGCTCACACCTGTAATCCCAGCACTTTGGGAGTCTGAGGCGGGCAGATCATGAGGTCAAGAGATGGAGACCATCCTGGCCAACAGAGTGAAACCCTGTCTCTACTAAAAAATACAGAAATTAGCTGGGCGTGGTGGTGCACACCGGTAGTCCCAGGTACTCAGAAGGCTGAGGCAGGAGAATCGCTTAAAACCGGGAGGTGGAGGTTGCAGTGAGCCAGGATTGCGCCACTGCTTTCCAGCCTGGCAACAGAGCAAGACTCTGTCTTAAAAAAAAAAAAAAAAAAAAAGGGTGGGGGTGGCAAGTGTAAAGGCCTGAGATAAAAGTTGGTTGGTGCTTCCAAGAAGGCCAATGTGGTTGAAGCTCAGTGAATGAGAGGAAATGTAGGTGGAGATGAGGTCAGAGAAGAAACAGTGGCCTCATCCTATAAGCTACATAGCCCATCATCTTTGAAAGTCCTGAAGAAAATAGGAAGCCTTTGGAAGGCTTTAAGCAACAGAGTAAAATTCTGACTTGCTGTCACTGAAAATAGAACAAATTAAATTCAGCATTTATTGAACATTTAAATGTATAAATCGCAGTGCTAAAAAATGCCAGTCCTTCAGGACCTTAAGACTCAAGTTCATGAAAAGCACAGTCTGCAGTCTCACTCACTAAATAGAAAAATAGAGACAGAAAGAGAAAGAGAGAGAGAGAGAGATTTCCTAGACATTAAGTAAGGCAGAAAAGACTCCAACTCTATCATTTATCACTTTTCTAGAAAGTCTTCCCTTTTTCCCCACCTCCAAGTAAAACATGGCTGAGGTAAGCACACTCAGATACATAATTTCGCCCCTTGGTCATGAATGTATAATTCATAGTTAAATTCTTGGCCCAAAGTGCATAAATGGACACTTCTTTTAAGTCTTTCTTCCATTCCAACCATTTTCCTGCATGTGGGCCAATACAAAAGAGAAAATTGTCTATAATATGAAAGGAGAATACAACAGGTCAAAATGAAACAAAAACAAGAGATGGAAATAGAGAAATTCTGCTGTCCTACAACTACTTGATACATGATTCCAAACTGTGCCCAAAGTCCAGATATTGTGAGACAGGTAGCTTCTTGTCTACAAATTGTTTTTTTTATAGTGTGAGCTAGACTTAATGGGACTCTAATACTTACAAGACAATAAGATTCCTAAAAATCTATTTACTACACATGGCTAAAGATTATCTCCCAGAAAACTCTAGACGTTGGCCTTTTCAATGATATAATATGTTTGGAACTATTCAATGCACCTTTCCAGAATGAGCTTGTTTCCATTTTAGCACAGTGTAGGACAGATTTTAAGGTGGCCTTCATGGTTCTTGACTCCTAACATTCATACCTTTGTGAAATGTTCTTACCTTGAGTGGGGGGTGGGATCTAGGACTTGCTTCTAATCTGAGTGTGGCAAAGATTATGGTGATTACATAAGTCTCTAGTACCTGTCTAGGTATGGCTAAAGTCTCTTCCTCTCTGTTTCTGGCCTTGAAAAAGTAA